>NW_027507718.1:180362502-181614377 GCF_037356315.1 Lithobates pipiens
TGAGCAATTTAAAGCCAGCGATGGCCACAACTTGTGTAGCCAGGAATTTAGAATATTGGATTAACCAGCTAAAGTTGCATATAGCTGCAGATTCCCCCAAACAGGAAATCTTAGATTCTTTTCCTACCCTGACAGTTGCTTATATTGCAGACGCCTCAGCTGAGGCAATTAAGATGTCAGCTAGGTCAGCAGCTCCAACTATTGCTGCAAGAAGAGCCTTATGGCTTAAAACCTGGCCCGGTGATTTGGCATCAAAGAACAAGCTGTGTGGGTTACCCTTTTCGGGTGACCTTCTCTTCGGCCCTGACCTCGATAATATTCTTGACAGGACAGCCGATAAAAAGAGATCCTTCCCGGTCAAAAAGAAAAAACGGGTACCAAAACGTCTTTTTCGACCTCAAAAAACTCAGGATCAAGACAGCAAGTTGCAGGGGAGAAGGAAAAATTGGTCCGCCCCGAAGCCGAAAGGTAGACGCGGAATTCTCTTCCGTCGTCCTACACAGGCCGAAAAATCGCAATGACTCGTCTCTGCGGGTGGGCAGAAGACTACAAGAATTTCTTCCGCCGTGGTCAGGGATAACTTCAAATCAGTTTATTCTGACCACTCTCTCGCAGGGTTAAACACTCGAGTTTGCCAACAACCCCCCAGAAGGTTCTTGATTACAAACACCCCGCGGGACTCGTTAAGGGCCCTGGCCATGAAGTCCTCTCTCGAGGAACTGATGCAGCAGGGTTTAGTAGTACAGGTGCCCCTTCAAGAACAGCGGGAGGGGTTTTATTCGCATGTTTTCCTAGTAAAAAAAAAAACAGGTAAATTTGGGTTGATTCTCAACCTAAAACCTTTAAACGAGTCCGTCAGGTACAGAAGGTTCAAGATGGACTCCATTTTCTCAGTCAGGAATCTGCTGACGCCAGGTTGTTTTATGGCGTCAGTGGATTTAAAGGATGCATACCTGCATGTTCCGATCTCGCCCCAGTCTCAGAGGTTCCTCAGGCTGGCGGTGAGGTTGGGGGGGTGTGGTTCATCATCTCCAGTTCAGGGCCTTACCCTTCGGTCTGTCATCTCCCCGAATTTTTACCAAAGTGATGGCAGAAGCTTTAGCTCTGCTGCGACTTCAGGGAATCGCAGTTATTCCTTATTTAGATAATCTGCTGTTTTTCGCCTCATCCAGCGAAGAATTGCAGATCAATCTAGGCAAAGCTTGCAGCCATTTGGAGGCTCTGGGGTGGATTTTGAACCTCCAAAAGTCTTCCCTAAACCCATCCCAGGAGATTCGGTTTTTAGGGTATCTAATAAATTCGGTGGATCAAAGGATCTTCCTTCCCTTAGACAAAAAGGACAGGATTTGCGGTGCAGTGACTTTACTGCAGACCAGTCAAAATCTGACGGTAAGACAGGTTATGTCGGCTTTGGGGGTTCTAACCTCAACAATGCCGGCAGTCCAGTGGGCAAGGCTGTATTTCAGGTGTCTGCAGGCTTTTCTTCTAAGATCTTGGGATCACACAGTGGCATCCCTAGAGGCAGAGGTAAGAGTGCCAACCCAGGTGAAAAGGTCCCTATTGTGGTGGAAAAGACAGGATGTCCTATCAGAGGGGTTAGTCTGGGCCTTTCCAGTCGAGAAAAGACTAACAACCGATGCCAGTTCCTGGGGGTGGGGAGCCCACCTAGGAACACGTTTTACTCAGGGATCCTGGGCCGAAGAGGAGGCAGTAAGGTCCTCAAACTGGAGGGAGCTCAAGGCGATTGCCTTGGCTCTGGAGTTGTTTGTTCAGGATCTTCAGTCCCATCATGTTCAGGTCCTAACAGACAATGCCACAGCGGTGGCTTATTTAAACAGGCAGGGGGGTACAAGAAGCAGGTCGCTCCAAGTACGGGCCATGGGGATCCTTCAGTGGGCGGAAAAGCATTTGTTGTCTCTATCAGCAGTCCACTTAAAAGGGGATCTAAACAGGTTAGCGGACTTCCTAAGCAGAAACCCTATTCGGGAAGCGGAATGGTCTCTAAACCCAGAGGTCTTCACAATGATTGCCAGGAAATGGGGGCTACCGGAGGTGGACCTGTTTGCCTCAAAGGAGAACGCCCAGGTTTCCCAGTTCTTTTGCCTGGACAGTCGCGATGGGTCGCTGGGCACAGATGCGCTGGCATATCCATGGGAATTCCGTCTTTGCTACGCTTTCCCCCCATTTCATTTAATTCCGTTAATTTTAAGAAAAATTCAGAAGGAAAGGGTGCCAGTTATTCTAATAACGCCCTTTTGGCCAAAGGGGGCCTGGTTTTCGACCATTCTAGGTCTGGCAATCAAGCTTTGTTGGCATCTGCCCCTCAGGCACGATCTGTTGTTGCAGGGCCCAGTAAACCATCCAGGAGTGGCCAGCTTGGCCCTCACAGCCTGGTTTCTGAAAAGCAGCTCCTTAGGAGCAAGGGTTTTTCCAGCCGTTTGATCTTAACCCTTTTGGCAAGTAGGAAAAGGGTTACAGGGGCCATTTACTCTAAGGTTTGGAAGCGTTGTAAAACGTGGTGTTTTCAGCCGCCCAGATGCCAGGGAGCCTTGTCTCCATCTTGGAGTTTTTACAAGATGGAGCAGACAAGGGACTAGCAGATAGTACCCTGAAGGTGCAGGTAGCGGCACTGACAGTGTTCTTATAAAGATCTGTGGCCTCAGATCCGCTGGTAATCAGATTCTTTAGAGCTCTCAAGAGGTCTAGACCAGCACCTATTAAGGTTTTTCCTAGATGGGATTTGTCGGTAGTCCTACAGTCTCTAACAAGGGGTCCTTTTGAGCCCCTTGAGGAGGCGCCCCTTAGGTTTCTCACATTAAAGACCGTTTTTCTGATTGCCATTGTCTCTGCACGCAGGATCAGTGAGCTAAATGCTCTGTCAATCAAAAACCGTATCTGTCCATTTTTCCTGACAGAGTTATTCTTAGAACGGATGCAAAGTTCTTACCGAAGGTAGCTTCAGTTCAGAACCGTATACAGGACATGGTACTTCCAACCTTTTGCGTTAACCCAAAATGAGATAAGGAGACTCTTTTCCACATGTTGGACGTCAGGAGGACTCTGTTGAATTATCTAGAAAGGACGGAGTCTTTCAGACGTTCAGATTCACTGTTTGTACTTTTTTCAGGAAATAAAAAGGGTTTCCAGGCTTCTAACGTTATTTTAGCTAGATGGCTGAAATTATCTATCTCGGAGGCATATTCCCAAGCAGGGTTATCCCCTCCGGCAGGAATTTGTGCACACTCAACCAGGGCTCTGGCGTCTACATGGGCAGAGAGAGCTGGTGCCACCCCTGAGCAGATCTGCAAGGCGGCGACATGGTCGAGTTTTCACACATTTGTAAAAAATGTTATAGACTGGACCTCACATCGGCCAGCGATCAAGCATTTGGCAGAAATGTCCTGCAAGCTGTCCTAAAAAAACAAAAAAAAAACTGGATCCTAATTTTTTTACCTGGCTCCTAAATTCAAAGCAAATTTGTCAACCCCTGTATTATAGAGCCTGGAAAGCTTAGGTTTCCTGGTGTGAGTTCAAGGGTTGGTACCCTCGGAGAAATATCATAGGCAGAATTTTTACCTTTCTACAATTAAGCGTAGAGATGAAGTTGGCCCTGAGTACTATTAAGGGCCAAGTCTCGGCCTTATCAATTTTTATTTCAAAGACTGCTTTCTATGCATTCTTTAGTCCGGGGTTTCATGCAAGGAGTGCTGCGGATTAATCCGCCAGTTAAATCACTCTTAAGCCCTTGGGACTTGAATTTAGTTTTGTCAGCGTTACAAAAACAACCATTCGAACCGTTGCAGCATGATCCCTTAGTCCTTCTGACTAGGAAGCTGATATTTTCGTTTGCTATATCCTCAGCAAGGAGGATTTCAGAATTGGCTGCTCTTTCTTGTAAGGAGTCATATTTGATTATTCATGAGGACAGAGTGGTGTTACACCCTCGTCCAGGTTTTTGCTAAAAGTGGTTTCAGGCTTTCATCTGAAGATATTGTCCTTCCAGGGTTTTTCCCAAGACAATGTTCCAGGGAAGAAAGGTCACTACATTGTCTTGATGTAGTGAGAGCAGTGAAAATGTATTTAAGAAAACTGCTCCGATTCGTAAGACTGATGTCTTCTGCCAGAGGGTCCTAAGAAGGGACATGCAGCGTCAAAATCCACTGTCGCTAAGTGCATTTGGCAAGTCATAATTCAAACTTATGATTTAAAGGGAAAGATTCCCCCTTTTCAAGTTAAAACGCACTCTACCAGAGTGGTTGGTGCTTCTTGGGCAGTGCGTCACCAGGCCTCCAGGTCTCAAATCTGAAAGGCCGCGACTTGGCCTTCAGTACATACATTTGCAAAATGTTATCAAGTACATGTAAGATGGAATGAGGATATCACCTTCGGGCGCAGTGTGCTGCAGGCAGCAGTATAAGTCCTCAGGTCTGGGGGTTACCCTACGGGTTGTGTCTCCCTCCCCTCAAGTAGCATTGCTATGGGACATCCCACCAAGTAATTACTTGAGACTCTGTGTCCTATGATGTACGATAAAGAAAATACGATTTTTAAAACCGCTTACCTGTAAAATCCTTTTCTTGGAGTACATCATAGGACACAGAGCTCCCGCCCCTCTGTTTTATGGTGTGAGAGAATATTACTTGTATTGCTTGGCTACAAAAACTGAGTGCTCCTGGGAGGAGGGGTTATATAGGGGAGTCAACTTCCTGTATTGGTTATACCAGTGTCAACACCTGAAGGTAGGCCTATAACCCACCAAGTAATTACTTGAGACTTTGTGTCCTATGATGTACTCCAAGAAAAGGATTTTACAAGTAAGCCGTTTTAAAAATCCTATTTTCTTCATCTGAGTCCCCCAAGGTTCTGTTCACAGACCTCTCCTTTCTCAATGTACACCGACTCCCTGGGTCAGTTGATTGCCTCCCATGGCTTTCAATATCATCTCTACGCTGATGACACAAATCCAGCTCTCTATCTGTGTCCTTACGCATCACCAACTTACTAGCAGACCTATCAGCCTGGATGTCACATCACTTCCTCAACTTATCCAAAACCAAGCTCATGTTTCCTCCCCAAGGTGCCACATCCCCTGATTTCTCTGTCAATATCAATAGCTCAACTATCAACTTGTCCCCCCATGCCGAGGTTCTAGGTATATCCCTGGACTCCTAATGAACCTTTCGGCCCCACATTCTATCGCTATCCAAAATTTGCCACCGCAACTTCACCAAGATGCTCCCCTTCCTAACCAATTTCACCACAAAGCTTCTAATCCACTCCCTGGTCATCCATTGCCTCGACTACTGCAACTCTGTTTTCATTGGCTTCAGTCCATCCCATCGTGAATGCTTCTGCCAGGCTCATCCACCTCACAAACCTGCTTTTGAGCAGGAAAGATGTTTAAGAGCCTAAAAATGCACGAAAGACCATGAAAAAGCCCATAGAAGCCCAAAAATAGGAAAAATTTGCAGAGGGGAGAGTTTGTGAAAAAGCTCAATAATGTGCAAAAGAGCCCAAAAAAGTTCAGGCTGCTTCAAGCTGAAATAAAAGTTCAAATGCCTGTAAAAGCACCTTTTTTGAGCTGCAGTGTGCATGAGCCCTTAACGTTTTTGAATATTTTTAAAAGGCAGTGAAAGAGACTTTAAAGAACTAAGCCCTTAGTTTTTATTACAAATGTTTTTATTACAAATTATGTCTGCTCACATAATTTGTAATAAAAACATCTTTGCCATTCTGAAGCTTCGCTCCAACCGCTTTGCATATTTTATATATACTGTGTTTCTGTACTTGCCAAGTATGCTGCCAAAATCTCCCTCCACTAAGTCTGGCTGCAGCAATTTTAATTGTGGGCAGCTGAAGCTGCTGCTTGTTCACTTCCAGGATTTATGCACACCTCCAGCTCGGCAGCTCTTATTGGCCCTCTAATGACTCATCCCTCCCCTTCCTGGCAAACTCTCACGAGAGTTAGAGGGTTGTGCATGATGTCTTAAGCCTAGGCTTTTTACAGTACCAGAAACCGAAAGTGGGCTGTATAAGGTACTGGCTGAAAAAGTTTGTTTTCATACATCATGGGACACGGAGTTGGGCTAATATTCATTACCTACTGGGTTATACGCCATCTCTAGGTGAATGGACACTGGTAGACAGTCTTAGGCAGGAAGTGATGCCCTATAACCCCTCCCATACAGGAAGTACATCAGTTTTTTTTTTTACCAGTGTTTCAGCTCTCAGAGCTCCAGGTCTCTAGTTCTACAAACTGTTCTTAAATGAATCAAGGGGTTGACCGATCGGATCCATTTGACAACAGGCTTTATATGCTTAGATAAAGTGTACCCGAGCCCCTCAAAGAATACACAAGATCCTGTGAGGTTTTGCCTGTAATGCGACCTCAAGGCGCTGGACCCTGCGAAGTGGAATCCTGGACACCATAGCGCTAAGGCATTCCTGCAGGGTGCTGTACAGGTACAAGGGAGTGGGACCCTAAGCATGAAAAGGTACCCAGTCCTTGAAGCTTGTCAAGTGACAGGAACCCGTCCTAATGGGTGAAGATTGGGCTCTTAGTTTCTAAGCTGCCCTGCGCCTGGTTGGGTAAGTGAAACTTCCTTATTGTGGGGGTGTCCCAGTGATGCGCTGTAGCCTAATCTGGGCACACGGCGATTTGCGTCATATGCAAATGCAGCCGTGTCTTTTTTGCCTGCCCTGTGCACGTATGCGCACAGCCAGCTTATTTAAGCTGTGTATGCCAAGCATGTGGTGCTTCCAGCAGCTATGGTACACAGAGCAGGCTCTGAACTAGGCATTTTCAGCAGTTCATTTCTTCTTACCTGGGTCATGTGAGTCACCAGGTATTGCTTGGCAGGCTAAGGTGCTTAGCACGATTGTTGCATAGGGGCTTGGTGAGCCCTATTAAAGGGTCTCCCTTCTGAGGTGTTAATACAACACCCAGCTACTCCCCTTTTGTGGCTTGTAAAAAAAAAAAAAAAAAAAAAAAAAAAAGACCCGGACTTTCTCTACAGGGAAGGACACACCTATGTCGTCAGTGGCTCTTGATGAACCTAGTCATATCCCTAGTGTTGTATCCCCTGAAAGACCAGAGGCTTCCGGGCAATCTGAGCCGCTGTGCCTATCTGGTATAATGCCTACAGTCAACGCTGCTGCTTCACCCTTTATCACCAAGGAAGAAATGTCCTCAGCCCTTGCCAGAAAAGAGCACAGGATTGCTGGCATGATTGCCTTCACCCCACAGGGTGCCAAGAAGTATGACAGATCCCCCCTCACCCGAGCCTCCTAGTTTGGAGCAGGAATGGGTTGAGGCTGGGGAAGAGCAAAAAGCTCAGGATTCTGTGAAGGGCCTAGCGGATGAGTCTGCTTCTGAGCAATCTGGATAAGAAGATATCCAGTTGGTGGCTACCGCTCAGTTGCAGAAGCTTTTTATCTATACTCTTACCGAGGTGGTTAGTTCTGCTTTTATAGTTGCCTCTTGCAGAGGTTACTGAGCTCCTCTGGTCCTCTTTGGGGTCGCTGAGGCCTCTTAATGCCGCAAAGGCTTTCCTCTTACATCCACTGTTGGAACAGGCGGTGTATGCTGATTGGAAACATCCTGACCGTTTTTTTTTTTTGTTCCTCCCAAGAGGTTTTCCCTTTTATATCCCATGAACGAAAAGTTCATTAAGAAGTGGAGCATGCCAGCCATAGATGCAGCAGTCTCTACCTTTAAACAAGAACTTGACTTGTCCGGGGGATAATGCACACGGCTTGAAAGACTCTTTTGACAAGAAACTGTAGTCATTATTAAAGGGTTCCTTTTCTTTGGCCAGTTCTGCTATTCAGCCAGTTATGTAGTATCTGCCAGTTTGTAAAGGATCGCGTCAAACGGCCTGACAGGCCTAACCAGGAGGATGATTTTGGTGAAAATAAGTCCAATATTCCTCAAGCGCTCTGTTTTGCTGTTTATGCCTTAAAGCAGGGATATGCAATTAGCGGACCTCCAGCTGTTGCAAAACTACAATTCCCATCATGCCTCTGGGTGTCATGCTACTGGCTGTCAGAGTCTTGCTATGCCTCATGGGACTTGTAGTTCTGCAACAGCTGGAGGTCCGCTAATTGCATATCCTTGCCTTAAAGGATTCAATACAACAAGTTTCTCATTTGGCTCTCTTGTCTGTACATATGTGCAGACTTTTGTGGTTTAGTTTCCTTGTAAGAAGTTATTGGCAGGTTTGCCCTTTCATGGGGAACGTTTGGTGATTTGGACAAATATAGCCAAAATGTTTCCGGAGGGAAGAGTTCTCTACTTCTGATGAAGAGAAGCACCAGGCATCCCCCATTTAAAACCCCAGGGACTGCTTCCTCAGGTGTCTCAGTGCTAAGGGGGTTCTGCCGCCAACAGGGTGCTAGAGCCATGGGCAAGGCCAGGGCCAGAAAAAGCCCTGGGTCCAAAGCTTCTTCTAAACCCGGCACAAAGCTCTCCTTTTGAGGGGATGCCCCCACTTTATTGGGGGGGGGGGGGGGGAGAGGCTGCTGCACTTTGCAGAAGAATATTGTGAAAAAGTTCAATATTGTAGACTCATGGTGTCGCATTCTAATCAACTAACTCAAAACACTTGTAAAGGTTTCCTGAGCCTTTAAATGGTCTGTCTGGTTCAGTAGGTTACACAATCATAGGGGTGACTGCTGACTTGACAGTTGTCCAGAAGATGCCCTCAACAAGGTTCAGTTTCACAAAAGATCATTGCTAAAGAAGCTGGCTGTTCACATTATGCTGTATCCAAGCATAATAATGGAAAGTTTTGTGGAAGGAAAAAGTGTGGTAGAAAAAGGTGCACAAGCAACAGGTATAACAGCAGCCTTGAGAGGATTGTGAAGCAAAGGCTAGTCAAGAATTTGGGAGAGTCACAAGGAGTGGACTACGGCTGGTGTCAGTGCTTCAAGAGCCGGCACACACAGATGTATGCAGAAAATGGGCTACAACTGTCATATTCCTTGTGTTAAGCCACTCCTGAACCAGAGATGTCAGAAGCATCTTACCTGAGCTAAGGCAAAAAAGGACTCGACTGTTGCTGAGTGGTCCAAAGTCCTCTTTTCAGGTGAGAGAAAATTTTGCATTTCATTTGGAAATCAAGTTCCCAAAGGGGAGGAAGAGTGGAGAGGCACATAATCCAAGTTGCATGAGGTCCAGTGTGTAGTTTCCACAGTCAGTGATGATTTGGGGAGCCGTGTCATCTGCTGGTGTTGGTCCACTGTGTTTTATCAAGTCCAAAGTCAGCACAGCCCTCTCGCAGGAAATTCTAGAGCACTTCTTGCTTCCCTCTGCTGACCAGCTTTATGGAGATGCCAATTTCATTTTCCAGCAGGACTTGGCAACTGCCCACAAGTACCAATACCTGGTTTAATGATCATGGTATCACTGTGCTCGATTAGCCAGTAAACTCGCCTGAGAAAAACCCCATAGAGAATCTGTGGGGTATTGTCAAGGTGAAGATGGGAGACACCAGACCCAACAATGCAGACGAGTTGAAGACTGCTATCAAAGCAACCTGGGATTCCATAACAAATTGGGTTTGAAAAACTGCTGCACAAATATTGTGTGACCTAAAAAAAAATGCAGCATCCTCCATTTTATTCTCCTGTACCCCTGCTTAAAAATATAGTGCTTGGGTGTAGTTTTTTAGCAAAAAATTTTTTTTACATATAGGAGAGGGATGTTGGAATTGGCCCGTACTGGAAGTGGTTAATATCCTTTTTCATGTTGGTAAGAAAAATTAGACAGACAATGCTGGTAAAATCTTCATGCTGTTTTACAAGCACCTAGTGTTTCAATGGTTTGTTTGTATGTGTTCCTATAAGATAATCCTGTAAGTGTAATGTATTATACAAAGATGAAAAAGCCCATTTGGTTAAAACTATTTCTCCATTTAAAATGTGTTGAATCATATGCTTAAGTACCACATGTGGTCTCAAGTGTGTTGTCAAGTGCAAGTTGCAAACCTGTGTAGTACTCGAGTTGCAGATGGAGTAATTTGCTTGTACAGGTATTCTGGGGGGGGGGGGGGGGGGATTATTTTGTGCCTTTCTTTTTTTTTCTTAGCTCTGTCTGGCATTGCTAGCTTGGCAGTAGAACATTGCAGAACAGTATAATCCTAGTATATTTAATTTGTGGTACACAAGGGATTCCTCTGCCAATGGTTTGAACAACTTTAAAGAAAAAAATGTAAAGCCCAATATAGGATATAAATGCTTATTTTTAAAGGTAAACCTGTCACACACCCTGAAATGGTTTCAGGCTGGTGTTCCCTCAGTTTCTGTTCTTCACTATTAAGCCAATGGGGGGTGATTTCCATCAGTGAGAGTTTACTTTGTTTTATGTGCCAGGGCATATTACTGTAGTCCATGTTGGGAGTGCACTGAGGAGGGAGGCTATATTCCTCCATGCAGTGGGACCATGTAATTATACAGTGAATGTAACCACTCCCACAAAATTAAAGAGCAACTGGAATCTGCTCACATAATTTGTAATAGAAACATCTTTGCCATTCTAAAGCTTTCTTCCAACCACTTTGCATTTAATTTTATATATACTGTGATGCTGTACTTGCCAAATATGCTGCAGAAATCTCCCTCAATGAAATCTGGCTGCATCCATTTTTTTAGGTGCCTGTTAAATAGTAGATGCTTGAAGGTTGCTTGTAAAGAAGGCTGTAAAAAGACCCATTTTTTTAATATATATATATGAAACCTCTGACTAGCTGCTCCTTTTATGGTCACTTTAGCATAATCTTACTTGGCTACTATTATACCACCATGCACAAAACATGTCTTTAGGTTTGTAAAAGAAAGTGGTGCATTCAGGATGTAGTGGGGGTGTTAAATGAAGAGGTAATTACATCTACCAGTATGAAGTTGGGGATTATGTAGAGTCAGGATCAACATGTATTTTAACCCCTTTTGCCTTGTAAACTGCTGTAGCAGCTGGGAGTTGTAACCTGCCGGCTTAGTAGAAGGGATTTGGGTGGGTGGAATGCCATCCAATCAATTCTACATCCGTGTGAAGGTGCTAACCCCCTTCCCAGCTTTCTTGCCTGATGCCCCCAGGCATGCGTCTTAGATTTGCCTTCCCCAGTTGGGTGCCTGAAATCTCTAGAGTGGTGAGTGATCAACAAACTTTATTTGCTGGTGGTTAGTATGAACCTGGAAGCTTCACCTTCAGCGCGGAAACTCCAAATAGCTAGAAACAAAAAAAAAAAAGGAAGGCTCATATGCCTAGTTCATTACTCTAGACACCTTTAAAAATGTTATTTACAAAATATCAAAAGCATACTCACAAACATGAAAGGATACAATGTATGTCGTCTACAACTACATTAACAAGTGACACATTTCTGCAGTTGGACAGCTGACTTGTTGTGGGTGGAAAGCTCTCTTCCTCATAGCTAGTCCACTTTTCTGAAGGCACCAGTGTTTTCTTTGATACCTTTTCGCATACTCAAAACTAGGGATGCACCGAATGGGTTTTTTGGTGCCGAAACCGATACCGAAAATGAAAAATACACTAGGCCGAAAACCGATACCGAAACAGCACCGATACCGAAAATGACTGTTTTTAAAAAATATTTTTTTATACAGGAGGTGGTCAGAGACTGGGGACATGGTACAGGAGGTGGTCAGAGACTGGGGACATGGTACAGGAGGTGGTCAGAGACTGGGGACATGGTACAGGAGGTGGTCAGAGACTGGGGACATGGTACAGGAGGTGGTCAGAGACTGGCGACATGGTACAGGAGGTGGTCAGAGACTGGCGACATGGTGCAGGAGGTGGTCAGAGACTGGCGACATGGTGCAGGAGGTGGTCAGAGACTGGCGACATGGTGCAGGAGGTGGTCAGAGACTGGCGACATGGTGCAGGAGGTGGTCAGAGACTGGCGACATGGTGCAGGAGGTGGTCAGAGACTGGCGACATGGTGCAGGAGGTGGTCAGAGACTGGCGACATGGTGCAGGAGGTGGTCAGAGACTGGCGACATGGTGCAGGAGGTGGTCAGAGACTGGGGACATGGCGGTGACCGGATGTGTGAGGGGGTGTGGTGCGGGTGGGAAGATGCGAGGTGAGTGAGACGCCGCTGCTCTGTCTCCTCCTCGCTCTATCTCTGAGAGACACACGCTAGATGGCTTGTCGTATAGCCCAGGGAGCAGCGCAACCCGAAGTCGGAAGTGCCGGCATAAGCCGAGTTTGTCTGAACACGCCCGAAGATACCTAGAAGCACGGCGAGCCCGGCCGAAGACCTTCGGGACAGTACTACAGCGAAGGCATGGTAATCTTCGCCAGCTACGAACGGCCGAGGTCACAGACAAACCAGCGTGGCCATCTTCCAGACGGCGTCTCCTTCCAGTATATGGTAGCCGTGAGTACCCCCTGTCCCCCACTGGGGGAATACAGCTGAGGAATACTCTCCCTTGGTGAGAGGAGAGGAGCCAAGCTTAGTGCAAGTGTTCCTGTGTTTTTGTGATGGTTTAAAAGATCACTACACTGGGGTCTTTTCCGTTTCACTTTTGGCATACAAAAACTAAATCAGCTGGATGTAATCTACACTCCCCCTGTGTCTCATACATTTGCTGTGTATTCCTCTGTGTTGGGACCTAAGGTATACATCGATATAATGCCATATCTTGAACTGTAAATAGCTCTGTATTTCTGAAGCTGATTTTTTTCTCTGGAAGCTGGCTTGGCAGGACGCAATTTATAAATCTACATGTGTCTTATATCTGTTATACTTCCCTCGGTGCTGGGATATAGGGCTTACATAGGGATAATGTTTTACACTGAACTGTTCTGTTTGTTTTTTGGAGGTTGATAAAGACTATCCCTTTTTAAGTGAAGAGAAGAGGGGGAGAAATAGGGAAAGGAGAAAGAAAAGAGAAACCCCCTGAATGATATTATATACATAACTGATTAACGGCAAGTTTACTATTGGTTAACTACTCCTGTTTAAGGTTATTAGTGATTACAGCCTTGCGCGGGTTTCCTTTTTTTTTTTTTTTTTTTTTTTTTGGGAAGGGGAAGAGAAAATAAAGGGAACATAGGGCTTTAGCAGGGATTCCATAGAGGGTGGTGGGAAATAGGGGGGATACTTTTTCTCTTGGAGGGATACTCCCTCTTTTTCCCCTTACAGTAGTCTTCCCCTTGTGTATGGTAAGGAGCTGGGGGTCTCCTGGGGAGGTCTTGATACTGGTACATTAGGTCTTCGGCTAAAATTCAGGCTCTATCTTGGGGGAACGGCCTACATAAGTAAATATGTCTAGACGCCGCGGGGAAGACCAGGGGCAGCAGGAGGGGCAGGGGACACAACATCTTCGCTCCTCTAAAGAAAAAGAAAAAGAAAAAAGTACACAAGCAGCAAGTTTAGCTGCGGCAAAACTAGAAAGGTTTGCGCATGCCCCAATGCATACCCCAGATCAAACACCAATAAAAGGGGCACAGGTGGTACAAACCAAAGCTCACCCTGGGGGTTCCACGGACAGAAAAAGTCAAGGCCAAGTGGCCCCATTGTCTACTTTGGTTCCTGAGGGTAAGAGTAAGAAGAGCATGGGTGGTACTCAAGGAGAACTGGAGGCTGATAGACCTGGCAGGCCGCAAGAGGAGGCCCCAACCCTGAGGGATGTATTACAGGCGGTCAATGTATGCCAACAGTCTTTGGGAGACCTGGCAGCTCAGCTAACAGGAATGAAAGAGGACATACTGTTAGTGCGACAGGACATCCAGAAAGTAATTGAAAGAACAGCGGAGCTGGAAGTCAGAGTAAGCCAGCTGGAGGACGAGCTAAATCCAATATCGCATACGGTTAAGAATATGCAAAAAAACTTGGACAGCTACGCCTTTAAGATGGATGAGTTAGAAAATCGAGCACGCCGGGACAATATTAGACTCCTGGGGCTACCTGAGAAAAGTGAAGGCCCAGACGCCGTAAAATTCTTGGAGTCCTGGCTGCCAGACAAGTTTGGAAAGGAAGGTTTTTCTCCGTTTTTTTCGATAGAGAGGGCCCATAGGTATCCCTCTAGAATACCACCGCCAGGGGGACGCCCCAGACCTCTAATGTTGAAGTTCTTTAACTATAAGGACAAGGTGACACTAATGCGTAAGGCAAGGGAGAAGGGGGACATCTCCTTTAATGGTTCAAGGATTTCTTTTTATCCAGATTATTCTCCTGACTTACAGAGGCGTAGAGCGGAATTCCGGACAGTTAAAGCCACTTTTCAGACATATAATTTAACATACGCCCTCTTATACCCAGCAAGGCTGCGAGTGGTAACCCCTTTTGGGGTCCAGATTTTTGATTCAGCACCCGGAGCACTGAAATGGTTGGAGGATAACAAGGAGTCTTTACGGTCTAGCCACAGGGAAAGGGAGGGGAGATAGGGGAAGAGAGTGTTTGTAAACGAGTTTGATAAATTCATGGATGGAAAATGTAGCTTTTAGGATGGGGTGGGGGGGGGATTATTGCGGTGGTGTTTGTGTGATAGGGTGTGAGGAGGGTTATGGATGGTTTGGTCACGTTAAACGCCCGTAAGGGATACCTGGTTAGGTGGGGGGGAGGAAGGGAGGGTTTGTTTTTGTTCTTAAATGAGCGGGAAGGCGGGTTGTGGGAGGGTGGAGGGCCTAGAAGGGTAGGGATGGGAGGGATGGAGGGGGGAGGCGGGTTGGGGGGAGGTGGGGTGGGTGGGGAAGAAAAATTGCTTGTAAAAAGAAAACACATAGAGGTAGAATTGGAAAACAGCACGATAATTACACAAGAGAGTAAAAACCCGAAGGGGAAATATGTAGGTGGTAGGATAAATGCACAGGATAGAATGAATATAAACACAAAGCACCATTATAAGATATTCTTTAGGGTTAAATCTAACTGCGTTTTAGGATGGCACATAGCTGGGAAACACCAATGGGTTATGATATTTGGTAATTACCAATGGGTTATGATATTAAGTGGGCTGTACTTGACGAGAATAGATATCCTAGTAGACCCAATAATCGATAAGTCTTATATACTCCCCTCCTGCTTGGCTGTGTGGTGCTTTCTGTTTGTTAGCATGTCTTCTTTTATAATAGATGGTAAATTTGGTGCAGGGTAAAGTTATTAACATTGGATCTTGGAATGTGAGGGGCTTGGGTACCCCAGCAAAAAAAGCGATAGTTTTAGCTATGCTGGAGAGATTTGATATTGGTTTGGCATGTTTGCAGGAGACCCACCTAACTAACATGTCTAAGTCACTGTTAAATAATAGGAAATATCAACGACAATACCATTCAGTTTATTCCTCCTATTCAAGAGGAGTAAGCGTGTTAATAAAGGAGGGGGTGAGCTTCTCATGCATCCAGGTTAGCATAGATGAGTTGGGGCGATATGTTTTCCTGTTTGGTAAACTTGAGGGTATTAGCTGTATACTGGCAAATATATATATACCCCCCCCGTTTAAAATGGAAGTTATTTACAAACTGATGGAATTCATCGGGGATAAAGAGGACATTCCTATTATTGCGATGGGGGACTTCAATGAAGTCCTAGATGTAAACTATGATAGGTTTCCCTCTAAGGATCGTTCCGGGGACTTGGGTGAAACTAGGCTGAGTCGCTTCCTGAGTGAAATAGGCTTGAGGGACCTTTGGAGAGAGAGATACCCGAGAGTTAAGCAATATTCCTGCTTGTCAGGAGCGTATGGTACCCTGTCTAGGATAGACATGGTTATAGGAAATTCGGAAATGGCACAAAAAATAAGGGAGATAGAATATCTGCCAAGGGGGATCTCAGACCACTCTTTGGTGAGGGTTGTGTTTAATACTGGGGTTAAAAAAGTTCAAGGGGGTTGGAAGATTAGCCCTTTTTGGCTAGAACTCATGAAGGATGAAACGGTAGTCAAACTAAGATTAAGAGAATTTATAAGTTTTAATCTGGGCTCGGCGCCAATGAATGTGGTCTGGGATACCCTAAAGGCGTTTACTAGGGGCGTGTTGATTCAACAGGTAGCAGGAATGAAGTGAAAATCTAGAATATGGGAGGAGAACATCAGGAAGGAACTCTTAGAAGCAGAGAATACCTATGTCATGGACCCAACTCCAGAAAATCAAAAAATTTGGCTAAATAAACAACAAGGTTATAAAACAGCGATAGTAAAAAAAGAAGAGAGTAAACGAATCTTCGTGAAACAGCGATATTTTGGAGAAGGAGAAGGGGTGGGAAGATTGCTTGCGCAGTTGGTTAAGACAAATTCTTCACCCTCACTCATTTTAAACATTAGAAATATAAACGGGGCGATAACATGCAATAGTGAAGAGATCGTAGAAATCTTCGGAAATTATTATAGGGAGTTATACCAGTCACAAGGTACAGGCGAGCCAGGTGCAATGGATAGCTTTTTGGAAAACTTAGAAATGGTGACCCTTAACCGGGAGGAACGGGAAGTTCTAGACGCCCCGATAACCCTTAGTGAGCTTCAACAGGCAGTGGCCGGGATGCCAAATTGTAAGGCCCCAGGCCCGGATGGGCTCCCGGTAGAATTATATAAATATTATGGAGAACTGTTACTCCCTGAGCTGCATAAAACTTTAATAGATATAACGGATGGGAAACACCTACCGGCATCAATGACAGAGGCAACGATCATAGTGATCCCCAAAACAGATAAGGACCCGATGGAAGTGGCCTCGTATAGGCCAATTTCATTACTGAACGCGGATGAAAAAATTTTAGCTAAAGTACTTTCAAATAGGCTGAATCAATTTATGACAAAGTTAATACACCCAGATCAAACAGGGTTTATTATGGGAAGATCTACTAGTATGAGTATCAGAAGAACTTTCCTAAACATGCAGATCCCAGTAGAGAATGCAGGAGAGAGGGCTATAATGTCTCTGGATGTAACGAAAGCTTTTGACAGCTTAGAATGGAACTTTCTGTGGCGGGTGTTGGAGAAAGTAGGAATGGGCCCCAACTTTATTGGCTGGATCAAAAAGATGTATAACGCCCCTAGCGCTAGGGTAAGGGCTAATGGCAGATATTCGGAGAGGATCGAGATGAGTAGAGGGACAAGACAGGGTTGTCCCCTGTCCCCTCTACTCTTTGCGTTGGCCATAGAACCTTTGGCCATAGCCATTAGGGCAAACTCCGGGATTAAGGGCTTTCAAAGAAGTGGAGGGGGACAGGAAAAGATAGCCCTATACGCAGACGACGTGTTACTGTTTCTGGGAGATACTGGTTCATCCTTAACGCAGGTAGTCACTTTAGTAGAAAGCTTTGGAGACCTCTCAGGGTTGGCCATCAACTGGGCGAAATCCGAACTGCTCCGAGTCGACCCCCCGGCTGTTGCGTCTTTGCCGCCGGGTATAAAGGTAAGAGAGGTAGATGCGTTGAAATACCTGGGCATATTTTTGACACAGAACCCTGATCAATATATCAATAAAAATTTAATTCCCCTTCTGCATAAATTTAAGCGTAAATGTGACGTCTGGAGTAAACTTCCGCTTTCGGTAATGGGCCGTTGTAGTTTGATCAAAATGATTTGGTTGCCTCAGCTGCTGTACGTTTTGCACAATGCGCCGGTATGGATTTGTAAAAAATGGTTTAGGAAATTAGAGACCCTCTTTCGGGAATTGATCTGGAAGAAAGGCAAGGCCCGGATACGACTCCGAACGTTGCAAATGCCAATAGATAGAGGAGGCCTAGCGGTTCCACATCCTAGGAGCTACTACTTGGCGGCGCAGATGCAGCACCTGGCGGGTTGCGACTCGGAGCAGGGAAGGAAGCTAAAAGGAGGGATTAGAATGATAGGAGCCCCACATGAACTCATGGCTGAGGTCCTGGAGGCCGACTCCTTTCGACATAATAATTCGATAACTAAAATGCTAATTAAGGTATGGAAAGAGGTGAAGTTAAAACTGGGTTATTCAGGGTTATTAGAATCTATACCCCTCTGGGACAATAAAAATCTACCTGAAATATTAACCATTGGTAAGATTAAATCATGGGAAAGAAAGGGTATAACTAAGTTGATCCAGCTTTATGATGGAGGGGCCTTAAGGACATTCTCGGATTTAAAAAATAAATATGATATACCACAGTATTCATTTTTCAGCTACCTGAGGGTGAGACACGCCCTGGCAGCACAATTCGGGGGAAATATGCCCACGTGGGATAAAACCCCTTTGCTTCAGAAGTGGCTCACTACAGATGGGGTAAAGGGGTTTATCTCAGGTATCTACAATCAATTAGGTATGATTCTTAATCAGGAAACCGCTCACCCGAACTTGAAGAAGAAATGGGAAGAGGATGTAGGAGAAATACTGGATACACAGTGGAGGAGAATTATGGAATTAGGGCCGGTAACCTCAATCTCCCCTTCCCAAAAAGTTTCACAGTTGATGTTGATCCACAGGGCTTATTACACACCCAAAAAATTATGTCAGTTTGGTAGGAGGATAGACGACAGATGCCCTAGGTGTCAGGGACAGGGAGATCTCCTACACATGCTGTGGCGTTGCCCGAAGCTTTTTCGTTATTGGAGTGAGGTGTTGGCGAGTATTAATAGGGTGTTTAAGTTGGAAATGGTAATGGACCCGATTCTGTGTGTACTGGGATGCAGGCAAGAGCCGAGAGAAGGGAAACATATCACGGCAGCAGTGGTAAGATGTTTGTTTCAGGCACGTAGACTGATCACGCAAAGATGGCAAGCTGAAAGAGCCCCCACAGTAGGAGAATGGATCCAATGTATTAATGACTTGGTCTGGAAAGAGAAAACTTTGTATGTAAGGAGAGGAAACTATAGAGAGTGGAAGGGAATTTGGACCTCTTGGATAATAGAGATGGGATTTCCTATAGATTAGTCTGATTAAGAGATATCGTGGTAGAATACCGATGTGCTTGAGTATATGGGTTTGTGGGCGACCTACGGGAAGGGGGGCTTGGGGGGGAGGAATTAGGATGGGTAGGGATAGGGTGAGTCTGCGTGGGAGGGTTAGGGAAGGGGGGGGTGGGGGAGCGGAACTAGGATGGTATGGGCTGGGGGGGGTAGGAAATAAATTTCACTGGGAGTTGTTGTTGGTTAGATATGATTTAGGAAGGATTGTAAATGCTGTTCGGTTATGTAATAATGAGAGAAAAGAAAAGGGGGAAAAAAAAAAAAAAAAAAAAAAAAAAAAGTATAATAAAAAAAAAAAAAAAAATTTTTTTTTAAAATAAATAATAATGCATAAACCACGATGATGAGATATTGTGCAGTGATATAGATGAGAGGCAATATGAATGAGTCTCTAGCACACGAACTCTGACGTGGAAAAAAAAAAAAAAAAAAAAAAAAAAAGAGACTGGGGACATGGTGCAGGAGGTGGTCAGAGACTGGGGACATGGTGCAGGAGGTGGTCAGAGACTGGGGACATGGTGCAGGAGGTGGTCAGAGACTGGCGACATGGTGCAGGAGGTGGTCAGAGACTGGCGACATGGTGCAGGAGGTGGTCAGAGACTGGCGACATGGTGCAGGAGGTGGTCAGAGACTGGCGACATGGTGCAGGAGGTGGTCAGAGACTGGCGACATGGTGCAGGAGGTGGTCAGAGACTGGCGACATGGTGCAGGAGGTGGTCAGAGACTGGCGACATGGTGCAGGAGGTGGTCAGAGACTGGCGACATGGTGCAGGAGGTGGTCAGAGACTGGCGACATGTTACAGGAGGTGGTCAGAGGCTGGCGACATGGTACAGGAGGTGGTCAGAGACTGGCGACATGGTACAGGAGGTGGTCAGACTGGCGACATGGTACAGGAGGTGGTCAGAGACTGCATGCATGGTACAGGAGGTGGTCAGAGACTGCATGCATGGTACAGGAGGTGGTCAGAGACTGGCGACATGGTACAGGAGGCATCCCCCATTGCAGGCCAGTGTGTGTCATTTTGCAGCCAGCCTGTGCAGGGAAGAGAGCCGCCTCCGCCGCCTGTTTGATAACAGCGCCGGGAACATCACAGCTTTTATTTCAATAGCTGTGTGTTCCCGGCCGCACGCTATCAAACGCAGCCCCTCCCCCTTACCCGGGCACTTTGATAGACAGATCATCCGTCCAATCCTGCGGATGATCTGTCTATCTAAGTGCTCGGACAAGGGGGAGGGGCTGCGTGTGACGGCGCGCGGCCGGGAACACACAGCTATTGAAATGAAAGCTGTGATGTTCCCGGCGCTGTTATCAAACAGGTGGCAGAGGCGGCTCTCCTGCGCTATACACCCCCCATGATGGGCGTCACCAGGTGCGGGGGGCGGAGCCCCGCCCCCACCCAGGCAACGCCCCAATTTCGGCTCCATTATCGCCCGTTTTTCTCTTTCGGCAAATTGTCGAAAAGGGCATTTTCGGCCGATATGTTTCGGCGGCCGAAATTTCGGTGCATCACTACTCAAAACCTGTTTTGTTTTTTGCTGAAAGTAGTGGCTTTCTTCTGGCTGCTTTGCCATAAAGCCCAACTCTATGGAGCGTACGGCTTATTGTTGTCCTGATATTCCAGTCTCTGCTGTGGAACTCTGCAGCTACTCCAGGGTTATCTTAGGTCTCTGCGCTGCCTCTCTGATTAATGCTCTCCTTGCCCGGTCCATGAGTTTTGGTGTGCGGCCGTCTCTTGGCAGGTTTGCTGTTGTGCCATGTTCTTTCCATTTGGTTATGATAGAATTGATGGGGCTTCTATGGATCATCAAAGATTTGGATATTTTTTTTTTTTTTTTTTTATAACCTAACCCTGACTTGTACTTCTCAACAACATTGTCCCTTACTTGTCTGGAGAGTTCCTTGGTCTTCATGGCAGTGTTTGGTTAGTGGTGCCTCTTGCTTAGGTGTTGCAGCCTCTGGGGCCTTTCAAAAAGGTGTGTATATATAATGACAGATCATGTGACACTTAGATTTTACACAGGTGGACATCATTTCATGGATAAAAAGCCAAGGGGGTGAATACTGTGTCAAGGCACTGTATGCCTTTAGATAGTTGCCACAAAGGCAATGTTGCAAAAGTGTTTCTTCAGATGCCTGTTTAGTTTAAAAGAAGGCATGGCCACTCGCTACATTTACAAAGCATAAGTTCAAGGTTTGGAATGCACCTTAGCCCCACTCTGTCTTCCTAGGCTGTGGACCCGGTGTTTGGGACACAAACCATCAATCCTAACTCACTGGGTCTAGCCGTCTGGAGCACTTCTGCCCCACCTTGCATCACATCGAGGGGTGGGGCTATGTGCCCTGGAAGCTTTTAGCGCTGACTACTTCACATTTCAAAGCTTGTCAGTCTCTGGTGGGAGAGAAAAAAAGTTAGATTGCTAGCAAGATGAACATCTCTTCCTCCCACTGAGAAACTTTTAACTGTTTTACTAGCCATGTTTTATTTTTAGGCCTCATGCACACTGGACATTTTTGGACATTTTTACAGCTGCTGTTTTTCAATATAAACTGTCCCGACAATTCAGCCTATGTGTACTGTAGCCAGTCCGACAGAAGCTGGCCAACTTCTGTCAAAGGGGCATGATGGAAAAAGATCTCCCGATCAGCGCTCTCTGGCTAAACACAATCGCACAGCAGGGTAGATCGCTGTACTAAGATAGTACAGCGACTGTCTGATTTATTTATTTATTTTTTTGTTCAGCCCGCTGGTTTGAATAAAAGAAAGCTGTGTGTACTAGGCTTTAAACAAGTTTTTTTTCCTGCCAAATAGCAATGTTAATTTAGGACTCCAACCATAGAGGATATAAGTGTTCCTCTTCTGAAGAATCATTATCTCATCTGCCTGCAGTTTTAATGGCCCCTAAGCCTTTGGTTGTGGAGCCGCTATCTGAAAAGTCTCAAAAATCCTTGCAGGATTTAGGAACTGTATACAGCTGCCATAACTCAAGATTAGAGAGCCAATTTGGTTCTTAGAAACACAGCAAGTGTCAAAGATAGAAGTGCAACCTGTAGCTTCTTCTAGTGCTGCTACTCATCTATGGTCCCTGAGAAGCCTAAAAGCTACTAGAACATTTTCCAAGCACACGCTATTTCCATAGCTCTGTATGCTGACTGAACAGCTCCTGATAAACTATTTACATCCCCCAATAGTTCTACAGTCCAATACTTCCTTATGGAGCCATTTATTATGAAGTGGGGTATTCCTGCAGCGTCTTAAATAATAAACCGTGATAATCCCTGTAGCTCTGTATTTAAAGGTCCTATACAAAAACAGCTGGAGACACTCTTCAGAACCTTGTTTTTCACTTTAAAGAGGAAGTAAAGGCACTGACATGTAACAAAAAATTAAACCTGCAAGGCAAAGGCATAATGAGCTAGTATGCATAGTATACTAGCTCATTATGAATAACTTACCTGAGAACGAAGCCCCCGAAGCGGTCCTCCATCTTCACCGCTGCCATGTATCCCAGAGTGACTTCCGGGTCTCCCTGCTCCAGCGCTGTGATTTGCCAGAGCAGTGATGACATCATCACTCATGTGCAAGGGAGCCACCACAAGCGGCATATCGCTGCTATCTGTGGCGTGCTCAGTGCGCCTGCATGACGCTGTCTGCGGCGCATGCGCCATACACAGCAGTGCCTGTCTTCTTGTAAATAACTCCTAAAGGTTTAACAGTTATTTCTTGATTAATCTATTTATAGATTAAGGCTTACCTGTAGGGGTCAAAGTGGTTTGTAAGGGTTTACAACCACTTTAACAAACATTAGAAATAATAAAAAAAAGTGGCTGTATACAATATTTTTTTTTTTTTTTCTTTTTTTTTTAAAGCTGCTTATCCTGTTTTTCCCTGTGATCTGGCCCTTAACACACCACCTGTATTATACAGACACCAACCTGAATGAATGAGCACAGGGGGCAGATTTGGACAGCAGCATTGGCAGTCTGGAAGATCCAGTCTACTTCTTGTAAGATGTACCATTGTACATGAAAGGCATAGTTTGCTTTGTGTGAGAAAATAAACTTCTCCCACAAAATACTCAGTGGGACACATCTTAACCTTTTTAACAATAAGGCCTGTATCAACTATTTGCTATCTGTGTCACGGTTGGAGAGATTCATTCACTCTATTTGTTCTGTTTACCATTAAAAGTAAAAGAAAATACCAAATTTTGGGTTGTTCTCAGAAAAGTAATGGAGGTGTAATCTTCCAATGGGGACACTAGTTCTGGTGACCTGGGGGGCTCCAAGAGATTCCCTTAATTTGCAGGGTTTTCTCACTTCTTGTGTTGGCTATTTGACAGGAAGTAAAGGTAAATCTCCCCAATGGAAGACAGAAGGCAAAAATAAATAAGGGTTACAAGGGTTATAACCCTCCCTTTCTCTATCCAAAATGCATATAGTTCTACTTAAGGACCGCCTCCTGTATATATACGTCGGTACTTTGAAGAGGGATATCTGGGTAACGGCAGCAGCTGCTGCCACCACCGAGATATCCCTCTTTACAGGAGGCGGTCCTGTTAACTATAATGGTGGTCTCCGCGGTGGGTTCGCCACGAGATCACCGTTTTCGGAGGCGGGAGATGTGCCACCTCCCCTCCCGCCGCTTACCGGAGCCATCTGTAGCGGCAGAGGTGATCGGGTCCTGCACACTGCTGGGTATAGAGACGAGTGAGACTAAGGTGGCCCCCACTCGTCTCTATACCATAGGAGGGCAGAAGCAACGTCAAAACGTCACTTCAGCCCATACCTCTTAAATTAACATTTCTCTTATATTCACCGACCGACACAGCTCCTCTCTGTAACTAAATGGGTTTGTTAGCCTGCCATTAGGAGAACTAGGCAAAAATTGTAACACAATACACAGAACTTTAGTCCCGCCCCGGGGGGCGGACCCTGTGCTAACAACCCTCCCTGCTGCCCAGGCAGAACTCAGTTTTATTTTGCCTAGTGAAGGAGAATGACCTAGGAACCAAGAATGAACCTAGGAACCCAGGCCACAACATACCTCAGCTCCAGAGGTGGTCGGTGAGCTTCAATGCTCCGGGGTATACATATGAATGGGCTACTGATGTCTGGATTACAGTATACAGGGCCAACAGCTACCCTGTAACTGCGCAGGAGTAGGTCTGTGATGGATTGTCTCCCAGCTCTTCAGGACTGGTAAGTACGGCTCTCCCTGCTTCGTTGGGGTGAGCAGCTGGGCATTCCCTGGGAGGTCGATTCGGGGGCCACCTCACCTCCTTCCCCTTCTCTCCCACGTCCCTATCTCCCCTCCTCCCCCCCCTCTGGGGGGGGTGGCTGCATGTGGGTCTATCACCTTTAGGGGGCTCTGTGCGCCTAGCGTTGGCTCTGGTCCCGGTCTGGGGGGTCCCAAAAAGGTGTCTGTGGAGGTGTTCTTGCTGAATGCAGGCAGCACTGTTCTGTGATTTTTTTTTTTTCCTGTCACCTAATGGCGCTGTCCTGTGGCCATTTTGACTGTGGGCGAAGGAGATTCCCCTTGTGAGCCTCAGCAGCCATTTTCCATAGGATTTTCCTATTAGTTGCATTGCCGGACATTTTTTTTTGAAGCCCGAGCGCTCTTTTCACCGCAGTTCTCTTGTGACAGCATTACATGTGCTCTCACATGCTGTTTCCTGTGTTCACTGTGTATGCAGGATGCCGGATGGCAATTCCCTGAACGCTGGTGCAAGCTCTGCAGATCGTTTCACCGCTATTTTCTACAGCTGCTGCCGGCAGTTTCCTCACTCTGCACTTGGGTAACCTCCTGGGGACTACAGGCACGGCTAGTGACCATCGCAGAACACCACAGGGTGGTGAGTCTGGCGCTAGGAACCCCCCCAGGTGGAGCCAGCAGGAGGGTGGGACCTTCACTGTCCTAAGTCCCCTTGCAGGTGGCAGACAGGGTAGGGTCAGCATGGCTTCAGAAACTGGTGTTTCTTCCCCCGAAATCCAGGCTATTTCAACAGGTCACCTGCGGATGGCGCTGTGCCCATGAACACCCTGGCGGCGGTCCTTAACTCCTTTGTTGCTAAAATAGAGGCGGTGCGTGGAAGGAAAGGTGCACGTAAAAGGCCCCCCCCCCCCCCGGTCCTACGGGGAGAGCTCTGATGCAGACTCGGGCCCTGCTGCGGATGGTGACCCCTGCTCTGACCTATCAGACGAGGCTGACCAGGACCATTCGGACAGTGAGGCTGATTCCCCCGTCCGGGTCCATGCGCGACAATGGAGTTGTTGGAGCACTTATCACAGCTGTGCGTGATACCCTGAAGATCCAGGAGCCAGTGGATCTCTCTGCTGTTGTATCGGTCCCTTTTGGGTCCCGTAAGCCAGCACGTTCACATTCCCGTATTTGGCTTATTTTGACAAGTTCATCTACAGGGAATGGGGTCGGCCGCACAGGACCTTTTTCGGTCCCCAAAAACATGGCGGTGTGTTACCCCTTTGAGGAAAGCCTTCTCAAAAAATGGTTGTGGACCCCCCAGTATCTAGGTTAAATAAAGTAACCACGATCCCGGTTGAGGGGACTCCTGCATTCAAGGATCCCACGGATAGGAAGGCCAAGGCGGTGGCTCGTTCCTTGTTTACGGTTGTGGGGTCAGCCATGCGTCCAGTACTGGCATCCGCACTTGTGTCGCAGATACTGACTGAGTGGGCAAAACTTTTGCACTGCGAATTGGGAGAGCAAAACGCCTCCCCTGTCTGTGTGGAACTAGCAGACCAACTAGGGCAAGGCCTTAAGTACGTTTGTGATGCGGCCCTGGATATTCTCCCTCTGTTATCTAGGGCTTCAGTGTCAGCTGTGGTGCTGAGGCGCCTGATTTGGCTTAAAGAGGAAGTAAACCCTGATGGGTTTACTTCCTCTTTTTTTCCCTGCAAAGGTAAAGCATAATGGACTACTATGCATCGCATAGTAGCTCATTATGTGTCACTTACCTGACACAGGAGCCAGCGAAGTCGCCGCTGTCCCCTGTAGTCCGCCGCATCCATGTTGCTGGTGGCGTCTCGCAGCTCCGACGAATCACAGCGGCGCAGCCGCGATGACGTCACTCCCGCGCATGCGCACGGGAGTCGCGTCTCGCAGCTCCGCCGCTGCCATACGGCGAAGCCGCGATGACGTCACTCCCGCGCATGCGCACGGGAGTCGACAAATTAGGCAAATCCATTCTTGGATTTGCCGCATTTAGTGCGCCTGCGCGCAGCTGTCTACGGCGCATGCGCCGTAGACAGCGGTGCCCATTTTCGGGCAAATATCTCCTAAACCATATAGGTTTAGGAGATATTGCTTGGACCTACAGGTAAGCCTTAATCTAGGCTTACCTATAGGTCCAAGTTGTTTGGAAGGGTTTACTTCCTCTTTAAATGCTGGTCTGCTGACCAGGCATACAAAAAAGCCCTGACGGATCTTCCCTTACTTGGCGACCGGCTCTTTGGAGCTTCGTTGGATGACATTAAAAGGCCAGGAAGGCTAAGGAGTCACATCACAGGCCAGGGCCCTCTTTTTTCCACTCACACGCGGCTTTTTCGTCCGCCTGGTGCTTCGACAAAACGTTCCCAGCCTGACAGGATGTCCACGGACAGTCAAAAGCGTCCCTGGAACCGCAAGCCTGCAAACAAAAGTGCTACTGCATGAAGGGTTGACCCCACCCGTGTATCTGGTGGGGGGGGTCACCTTCGGGAGTTTGCAGCCCGGTGGACCTCCTGGTTATCCGACCAATGGGTCTGCGACCTGATTTCCACAGGCTACAAGATAGATTTAGTATTGGACTCCAGGGAAGCAAGGGTCTTTCTCCCTTCAGACAAATTGCAGACTCTCAGATCTGCGGTCAAACTACTGATGGACCGCAAGTGGTTGTTGCTCCGCTTTTGCATGCGAGTGCTGGGGCTCATGGTAGCCTCCTTCGAGGCGGTACCTTATGCCCAGTTCCACACCAGAGTCCTGCAGATGGAGATCTTGACAAAATGGGACCAATCTCCGCTGTCCCTGGATCGGCAGATCCAGGTGAGCCAGCCAGTCGGGGCCTGATCTGGTGGTTGAGGTTTCCGGTGATTCAGTCTGGAAAATTGTTCCTTCCTCTGAAATGGATGGTGATCACTACGGACGCCAGTCTCTCAGGTTGGGGTGGAGTGATGGGGATTCAGTCGGCTCAGGGCCTCTGGTCAATGGACGAATCCAGGTTGCCGATCAATCTGCTCTAATTGAGAGTGATCAGGCTGTGCCACCGGACGTCCTTGAAGACGTCAACCAGAGGCGATTCAGTTCGCATTGTGCGCTATACAAGTATTTCATTTATTCATTCAACCATGTGTGATCAGGATACAGTCAGACAACGCCATGGCTGTGGCGTACATAAATCACCAAGGGGGAACAAGAAGCTCAGCTGCTGCTCAGGAGGTCGCTCACATACTTCGGTGGGCAGAGCGACACGTTCCAGCCCTGTCAGTTATTTACATCCCGCGGGTGGAAAATTGGCAGGCGGACTGCTGCTGGACCCAGGAGAATGGGCGTTGCATCTGGAGATGTTCAGGCTGCTGTGCCTGAAATGGGGCACACTAGATGCCCCATTTCATCTATTGGCTTTCCGTCTCAATCGGAAGGTGCTGAGATTCGTGTCCAGGACGAGAAATCCGTGGGCAGACGCGTCGGACGCACTGGTGTCTCCGTGGGATCAGTACCAGCTGATCCACGCCTTTCCTCCACTAAAACTGTTGCCACGTCTGCTTCGTAGAGTGGAAGCCAAGGGGGATCCCAATAATACTGGTTGCCCCAGATTGGCCTCAGCGGCCCTGGTACGCAGACCTGGTGCGTCTGGTGGCAGACGCTCCCTGGCGACTGCTGTTGCTAGAGGACCTCCTATCTCAAGGTCCAATCTTTTACCCTGCTTTAACAGCATGGCTATTGAGAGCCAGGGGCTGAGGAACCGGGGTCTGTCGGACTCGTGATTCCAACTATGCTGAGGGCGTTAAAATCTTCAAGGAAGATATACCATTGTACCTGGAAGGTCTACATCTCCATGTGCAAGGAAAAAGGGTGGCATCCGTGCTCCTTTTCTATATCCAGGATCCTGCTGTTTCTTTAGCAAGGAGTAGACCAGAAATTGGCATTAAGCACCATTAAGGGGCAAATTTCAGCCTTGGCTGTCTTTTTTTATTTTTTTAATTTTTTTTTCAGTGACCCCTGGCGTCTCCCTGTTTAGTGAGTACGTTTGTTCAGGGGGTACGACATTTAGTCCCTCTGGTGCATCCACTGTTATCTCCATGGGGTTTGAACCTGGTGCTGTCGGCGCTTCAGAAGCTGCAGTTTGAGAATATCAGGGAGATTCCCCTGTTGACCCTTTCACAGAAGGTGGCCTTTCTAGTGGCCATCACATCGGCCAGGAGGGTTTCGGAATTGGCGGCCTTGTCATGCAAGTAACCCTATCTGGTTATCCACAGGGATAAGGTGGTGTTGCGTCTGCAACCATCCCTTCTACCGAAAGTGGTCTCGGATTTTCATATCAATGAGGACATTGTATTGCCATCGCTGTGTCCTAAGCCGAAGCACCCCAAAGAGGTGGCCCTTCACGCTCTCGATGTGGTTAGGGCTCTGAAGGTGTACTTGTCTGCCACGGCTCCCTTTCGGATTTCAGACTCACTGTTTGTTTGTGTCAGTGGCTGGTCCAAAGAAGGGTATGGCGGTCTCGTCAGCCACCATTTCCAGGTGGATCAGACAGATTGTGGTACAAGCCTACGCCTTGAAGGGGCAGGTGCCCCCCTTCCCAGTCACGGCCCACTCTACAAGAGCAATCTGAACGCTTTGGGCCTTCCGACACCAAGCATCTGTCGCTCAGGTGTGTAAGGCGGCGACCTGGTCGTCTGTCTATACGTTTACCAAGTTCTACAAGGTAGACGTCAGTGCATCGGCTGATGCCTGTTTTGGCCGCAAAGTTTTGCTGGCGGGCGTGTAGTTGCAATTGAGATTTTTTTGCCTGTTTTTTTTTTTCGATAAAAACACAGTACGGTTTGTTAATGCACTGTTACATTACTTCCGCTAAAAGTTTGCGGTGTTTGGGATCTCTCCTGTTGAGAATACCCGGTTATATTTCCACACACTGCTGTTTTTTTTTGTGGGTTTAGTTTCACGAGTTCCCACTTGCCATGGTGGATGAAGGCACTGCTTGGGGATGTCGCATTTAGTTACAGAGAGGAGCTGTGCCAGTCGGTGGATATAAGAGAAAATAGGATTTTTGTACTCACCGTAAAATCCTTTTCTCTGTAATTCACCGACCGACACAGCACCCACCCCTCCTTTTCGCTATGTTGTACTGCTTGTTGACGTACTGAGTTCTGCCTGGGCAGCAGGGAGGGTTGTTGGCACAGGGTCCGCCCCCCGGGTCGGGACTAAAGTTCTGTGCATTGTTACAATTTTTGCCTAGTTCTCCTAATGGCAGGCTAACAAACCCATTTAGTTACAGAGAGGAGCTGTGTCTGTCGGTGAATTACAGAGAAAATGGATTTTACAGTGAGTACAAAAATCCTATTTTTTCAATGTCATTTTTTTCAAATGACTTATTTTTTTTTTTTTTGCACTTAAGTCCAAATATATAGGAATAAAAGTAATCCTTTTTTTTATTTATTTTTTTTAAACGGTGTAAAAATAAATAAGTAAAATAAGATATTTTTTTTTTTTTTTTTTTAAATACACCCCGTCCCGACGAGCTCGAGCGCAGAAGCGAACGCATACACGAGTAGCACTCGCATATGAAAACAGTAGTCAAACCAAGCATGTGAGGTATTGCCGCATTCGGTAGAGCGAGAGCAATAATTCTAGTCATAGACCACCTCTGTAACACAAAACATGCATCCTGTAGAATTTTTTAAATGACGCTTATGGAGATTTTTGAGGGTGAAAGTTTGATGCCATTCCACAAGCGGGTGCAATTTTGAAGCATGACATGTTGGGTATCAATTTACTCAGCGTAACATTATCTTTCATAATATAAAAAAAAATTGGGCTAATTTTACTACTGTCTTATTTTTTCTTTTTTCAAAAATTCTTTTTTTTTCCAAAAAAAAGTGCCCTTGTAAGACCGCTGTGCAAATACAGTGTGTAAAAAAAAGTATTGCAGTGACCGCCATTTTATTCTCTAGGGTGTTGGAACCCCAAAAATTATATATATTTTTTTCTAAGTAATTTTCTAGCAAAAAATAAATAAAAAATAACCATTTTAAACATGTAAACAGAGTCTGAAAAAGAGGCCTGGTCCTTGAGTGGTTAAGAGTTTTTTTGTATGGGCCCACCCATGTCTCTGTGGGATTTGACACTGGTTCATAGTGCTTCAAAAAAAGTCTTATGATTTAGGAATATTCCCCTTTCCAACCTTATTCACAGAAAAGAAAATCTTGTTTTTGTGAGTACCTGTTAAAGACAAGACATGAAAACATAATAGCCTATAAAGTTTTGTATTTTGTACATTATTAGTTACTGTCTGAGTTTTAGGCCTCATGCACACAGGACGTTAAAAAAAGAAAAAAAAAAGCATGGTTTTCTTTTTTTTTTTTTTTTTTTTTTTTTTAACGTTTTTACAGTAAAAACACTCCCTGTAACATCCAAACGCGGCTAAACGTGGTTACGACATTTAGCCATGTTTAGCATTTTTAGTTTTTTACAACTCAAGAGGAAGTAGACTCTGCATTTTTTTTTTTTTTTTTTGAGTTTTTCAGGTCACATAATATGTAACATTATTTAAAATAATTGCCCTGTCTAATATCAGCAAAATCGCTTGTTACTTATTGTATTTAGAAGTTTTTAGTAAAATCATCTTCTGGGATTAGGCTGCACCATCTTGAGTATTGATTTGAGTCCCCTGTGGACTTTACTTCCGCCCTTCCTTATTTTGCTTTGCTGAAATCTGGCACATGCGTGAGCATTTGTTACCGAGCCTCATTCTCGATCGACATTCCTATGGCAAGGAAGCCAGGAAACACTGCCCAGTCTTGTGTGTCTTCAAAGTGGTGCCGCACAGACCACTTTAAGCCTCCAAACATCTATGAAAGTTTGTGTGCATGGATACATAGGCTTACGCGGAGGGACGTTTAGAGGCAGTAAAAAAAAAATTTCAAAGCCCCTAATAGCAGCTGTAAAAACATCCTCTGTGCATGAGCCTTATATTTTGACAGCACAGCTCAGTTTTCAGGTAGACTTGGCTGGTTTTGCATGTTCAAAGCCCACCCCCCCAATGTGTTTGCAACATTTTTGCATACATATGATGTTGCTGCTCATTTCTAATTTTTCCCCCTTTTGTGTGTATCTTAGAACCAATTCAGATTCAGCATTGCATCAAAGTACAATGAATCCTAGTCAGCAAGAGGCTTTCAGTGGAAGTTCTCAGGATCTTCAGCAGAAACGAGGTACTCAAAACTCCATTGTGGTTTTGTTATTGGTCACAAATGTGTTTGTAATAAAAATAAAACACATACATGCTTGCTATTATACTGGATTTGTTGGTTCAATTAAGTCCAAGCCAGAATTTGTATGAATGAAAAGAAATCCAGAGAAAAGTCAGTCCTTATTGACCTCTATCGGTTAAAAAAATGCATATTAACACACACACACACAAAAATTGTGTTCAAAAGTTTGCATACCCTGGTAGAAATCGTAAAATTTTATAATCGTGCCAAAAAGAATGTCTTAAGGATAGTGATTATATGAAGCCATTTATTATCACACAGTTGTTTGGCTCCTTTTTAAATTATGATTCCAGAAATCGCCCAAATGGCCCTCATAACTATGTGACAATGAATGGTCTTATATGATCAATATCATTAAATAAGATTGTTTTTTGGCATGATCAGTTATATTTTTATGAATGCCAAAATTTCACGATTTCTGCTAGGGTATGCAAACTTTTTAGCACAATTGTATGTTACTGTGCAAAAAATTTAGACCAGTGTGAAGAAATGTTGTAAAGCAAGAATGCTTTTAAAAATATATATGAGTGAACAAAAGAAAATTCAAACCAATATTTGGAGTGACTGCCCTTTGGCTTCAAACTAGCATTGATTCTTGCACTTGCACAAGTCAGGGATTTTGTTAGGATTAAAGTCTAGGATGATAAAAGGACCTGGGACTCCTAGTAGATAGGCTCAGCAATGGCATGCAATGCCAAGCTGCTGCTAACAAAGCAAACCGAATATTGGCATGCATTAAATAGGGGATGAACTCAATAGATAAAGCAGTAATTCTCTCGCTCTAGAAGACTCTGGTCCGGCTGCACCTGGAATATGCTGTCCAGTTCTGGGCACCAGTCCTCAGGAAGAATGTACTGGAAACGGAGCGAGTACAGAAAAGGGCAACAAAGCTAATAAAAGGGCTTTAGGATATTAGTTATGAAGAAAGCCTGCGAGCACTGACCTTATTCTCCCTGGAGAAGAGACGCTTGAGAGGGGATGATTTCAGTTTAGAAATACCGTACTGGTGACCCCACAATGGGGATAAAACTTTTTCGCGGAATGGAGTTCAATAAGTTACGTGGCCACTCATTAAAATTAAAATAACTGAGGTTTAACCTTAAACTACATGGAGGGTGCTTTACTGCAAGTGGCAACAATGTGGTATTCCCTTCCACAGGTGGTGGTCTCAGCAGGGAGCATTGATAGTTTCAAAAAATTATTAGATAAGCACCTTAACGACCACAACATACAGGGATATACAATGTAATACTGACATATAATCACACACATAGGTTGGACTTGATAGACTTGTGTCTTTTTTTTTTTTTCCCAACCTCACCTACTATGTAAAGTAAGGTGTATGATTAACCAATTATATAAATCTGGTGCTAATTAACCACTTCCCACCCGGCCAATGCACATATACGGCCGGGTGGGAGCCGTCTACTCCTGATAGGACGTTCAGGAACGTCCATCAGGAGGAGCGGGATCGCGTGCGCGCGTGCCCGCGCAGCGGCGCGATCCCGATGCGCCCGTGTCACCGGGACACGGCGCATCTCAGATCGGCAGGAGGGCTCTGTGATTGGCCCTCCTGATCACATGACGGCCGTGTCCAATCACGGCCGTCATGTGATGTAAACAAACAGCCGGTTGCTAGGCAATCGGCTCCTCCTCTCCTCACACAGAAGTCATCGCTGAGGAGAGGAGAGCAGATCGCTGCAGCCGGCTGATGATCAGTGAGTATGAACTGTTTTTTACAGCTTTTTACTCACTGATCTTCAGTCTAGTGTAAACACACAACACACCACACAGTGTAAACACAGTCCCCACACATGTCCCCATAACACACATGTCCCCATAACACACATGTCCCCATAACACACATGTCCCCAAAAAATAAAAACACATGTCCCTAATAATAAAAACATGTCCCCCACATATGTCCCACTAAAATCACTTGTCCCAATGATTATGTGCACACATATGTATGTGATCACCTGCACACATATGTACATGATCATTTGCGTACATATGTCCGTGATCACACAAACCAATTATTATACACTTAACGGAATTTTTTTTACCAAAAACATGTAGCAGAATACATTTTGGCTTAAATTTATGACAACATTTGATTTTATTGGATTTCTTTTAAAATAGAAAAAAGAAAATATTGTTTTTTTTCCAAATTTCCGCTTTTTTGCGCTTATATCGCAAAAAATAAAAACCAGAGTCGTGAATAAATACCACCAAAATAAAGCTCTATTTGTGCGAACAAAATGATAAAAATTTCATTTGGCTACAGTGTAGCATGACCGCGCAATTGTCACTGAAAGCGCTAGAGCGATGAAAGCTGAAAATTGGGCTGGGAAGGAAGGGGGCAAAAGTGCCCTGTATTGTAGTGGTTAATGATCAATGTGTAGGAGGCTTAAAACTGGGTGAGGAACAGCCAAACTCTGCTACTAAGGTGAGGGTTTAGAAGTCCGTTTCATGTCACAGGGCATTCATCACGACAAGACTGAGCACAACAACAAAACAAAAAGTAGTTATAATGCATCAAAAAGGTATCTGGCAGGCAGAGATTTCAATTTTCAACATGTGCTGTATAAGCACAAAGAAGTGGGCAACTTTGAAGACTGTAGACACAGTAGTCGGCCAGGGAAACTTAATGCAGCAGAATGAGACACATCATGATTACTTCCCTTCGACATCAAAAGATGTCCAGCAGTGCCATCAGCACAGAACTGGCAAAAACCAGTCGGACTCATACACCTATCTAATGTCCCGAGAAGTTGGGCCAGAACTACCACCAAAAAGCCATACCTTCAATCAGAGTACACTTTGGATTCATTGCTAGAATATATCACTTTCTCTGAATGGCTGAGTGCCGATCAGATAGACTCTACTGTGTTCCGTGCATGAGACAGGAAGGTCTCGGCCAAAACCCAGAACACAGTGCAGTATGCTGTATGTAACCTTAGCTACATACAGTTTATACAGCACATCCACCTCACATGTTAGTGAGAGACATAGTTTGTTTGGGCTATGTATTGTAAAGTATATCAAAAGCTGGAGTTCATCTTCGAGTTTAGTGGAAGTGATGAGTTTGAGATCAGGGCTCTGTAGTGGGCAAACAGTCTGTCTGGGATTAAATGTAGAGACGCTTGAATTTGAGGCAGCCTACGTCCACAGGAGATCTGTGGTTAGTTCTCTAAGATGTTTGGAACAATGTACCTGCCGAGTTCCTTAAACTTTGCAAGTGTACCTAGAAGAGTTGATGCTGTCTTGAAGGCAAAGGAGTGGTCACACCAAATCTTGATTTGATTTGAATTTCTCTTATGTTTCCTTTACATTTTGGTGATAAAATAAACTAACACTTCTATTTCTGAAAGCATTCCTAGTTGACAGCATTTGTTTCACACTTGCCAAAAATGTCTGCACAGTAGTGTGTGTGTTTGTGTGTGTCTGTGTTATCGTGTATCTGTTAATCTGTGAAAGGATTGCTTTTCTATCCGTCTAGTCCTGAGATTTTCCTCATCACAGTCCTGTCTGGTTGCATTAATTCTGTACTGCTCATAGGTTTCCTTCCCTTCTCCATTCAGAGAGTAGACCATGAAGGGAGAAGCACCAGGCTGATAAAATCACATCTCTCTGCTCTCTCCTGCTAAGCATTGCCGATAGGCTGCTTACTTCTCTCTCCCAGTCTGAGGGCTGCTGTACAGGAGACTGCAGGGTGCTGATGCTAAGAAAAAAAAATGTTGGTACTTAAACTGCTTGCACTTAAGTGGTGTGACCAAAGCTTTTATTTTATTTTTTAGCCACACTTCTCTTGTGGGTCATGGGAGTGCATTTAACTTTTACACTCCTGTGACCCAGAATCAGCCGACAGTGGGCTAAACTAAGGGTTTAGTTATATATGGCCCTTATTGTTTAATGCCTTATTATGTCTCTTAATTTGTGTTTCTAATTTAGAGTTTTTTTTTATTTTTCTTCAACTTTATTTTAATCATACCAGGGTGGCTAAAAATCGTGTGTGTTTTTTTTTTTTTTTTTTTTTTTAGATCTGATTTAAATTAGTTTTTTTTTTTTTTGGATTTAATTCAGATTTATTTTAATAAAATGCTTTTGGAGTAAAAATCGGTATCTAAAGATTTTTCTATTTCAAGATGCATTAATAATGTAGTTTATTCAGCATGAAATGGAGCTTGGTTATGTAGCATGAGGCTGTATATTCTGCAATATTTACATTTTTGATAAACTCATTCAATGAGTCCAAGCTCTGCAAACTGAGATAATGCTATGCATTCACACAGTTTCACAGTAACCATGAGATAAAACAAAGTTCAGAAATATTCGTTTATCCTATTGTTTTGCAAATCTATGTACACTAAAAACTGTATGACTGACTGAATCTGTTCTGATATCTACTAAAGATTCTAACTATCAGCAAGAATAAGTCCTTACATTTAAAGGGCACCTGTCATTCCAGATCCATCATGGCAGCGCCTGTTAGCGGAAATCCACTCGCCTGCTGCTGCCACATTCCTCATCTTGTTGTCGCTGCTGCATCACCAGCCGCCCCATTAAAGTGAATGGAACGGTCAGTGAGTCAACAGCGGGTCAGAGGAGAAGTGGCTGTGGGACAGAGATGACCATTGCTCTTTAAAAATTATGATTTGAATAGAGTTGATAGAAATCGAGCCTTTTACTGGTGATTTAAATCAAATCCACCCTGATGGTACCTGTTGATACATTTTAATATAGGCCGTAGTAAGCTGACGGATGTTTCAATAATAATCTGGCTCCTGTGGGTTAGGTGGATCACTGGAGTATATTCCCAGTCTGTTACTTCTGGACAGATTTTTACAGTTTTACTGCTGCAGGGTGACCTGTGGTGTTATCATTAGGCCTCTCCGCTTAGGGGGGAGTGTAGACAAAGGGTTAAATGTGTATATATCAAAATTTTTGTCATTTTTCTCTAACTAGAAGAGTCAGGGATGTGGATCTCTTCGAAAACTGTTGGTGAAGGCAGCCTGTGTACGTACACATTTTCTGTATCTTGATTGAGGCGTTTGTATTTTGATAACTTTAAAGAATTACCCTTTTCCTTTTTGTTTTCTCCCTGTTTATAAGTTTGTTTTGAAAATTGACAAAATCTGATATTGGCCTAAAATTTGTATAACTGTATGGAGTTTGTGCATAACACTGTGTACTGTAAGGTACTTTTTAAAAATGCATTTCCCAAACTGAAATTCAGTATTGAAAATTAATGCATGCAGTAAATCAGTGGTTCTCAAACCTGTCCTCAAGTTACATCCCCCCCCCCGACAGGCCATGTTTTGGGAATTTCTCTTAAATATCTGTCCAAAATAACAAACCATTAAGTCTGATTTAAAGCACCTAACGGAATACCTGCAAACATGGCCTGTTGTAGGTACTCGAGGACAGGCTTGAGAACTGCTGTAGTAGACAATGCTTTTTACTTTGGTCTTCTGAGGATTGCTATAATGTTCCAGTCCACCGAACAGCTTAAAGGAAATTGAGAACCTGTCATCAGGCGCAGTTCTGCGTGAAAAGTCTTTGAATGAAGTTGCCATTGTAATACATGGTGCATACTGTTTAATAGGGCTGGATTACAAAATCTTTTTAATTGGTCTACTTACTACTTGCTAAATCATGTAAGAATGCAGGCTGGGCATCTGATTTTTACCTATTCTAACATGGTGTCCATGGGGATAGGGAAAGTAAAAATCATGTGACAAGAAGTTAATGTGTGGGCCTTCATGAGATCTAAATGCATGGAATTGCATATACCCAGCCTGAAGGTAAATTTGGTGGATTTTCTGAGTAGTAGTTTGTGAATTGAAGTTCTGTGTTAAAAAAACAAAAAAACAAAAACCTTTTATAGCCAGGTTTTGCAAATAAAGGATTACGATTGGTTGCTATTGGCAACAAGAAATTTTCCCTTTGGTTTTCCACATATACAACAGTTCTCAGGTACAGAGGAATTGCTGGGCTGTTCTAAACATGTCTTAAAGTGACACGGACTGACATCCTTATTCGCCGAATAATTTATACACTAAAAGTGGAGTTCCACACACTTTTTTTTTTTTTAGTTTATTAAAAGTCAGCAGCTACAAAAAGTGTAGCTGCTGACTTAATAAACAGACACTCACCTGTTCCACGGTCTATCGATGCGGCCGCCCGGAGCCTTGCTCCTCTCCGCCAGCACTGTCATAGCCCCTGTGGGCACCGGCCGTGACAGCTTTCGGCTTCACAGCCGGTCGCGCACTGTGCATGCACGAGTTGCACTGTGCTCTGCTAGTGGCCAGGCAATCTTCTGGGACATGTCACATGTCCTGGAAGATTCCTGTCAGGGAGGGACTGACTAGGGGGGAGAGGAATCGTCGCCTAGGCAGCCAAGAGCAGGAAGAAGGAAGTGGGACAGGAAGACCCTCTCTAAACTAAGTACCCACTCTACCCCCCAAAAAAAATTAAATGCCAAATGTGGTATGTCGGGGTGAGGAGTGCTTAAAGCAGAAGTTTCACTTTTGGGTGGAACTCCGCTTTAATGGCCTTGTAAGCTCTATTTATTTATATATATTTATTTATTTTAATGTATTTTCTACTGTGTTTTTGCCATAGTCCTTCATGAGCCCCCAAATCTCCCTTTTTCACACTTGCTTTCTGTATGGAACTTTGTGTGGTCATGTGCACTGCTCTATACATACTAAATACATCCCATAGGCCAATGTTCCTAGTCCATGTTGGAACAGAGCAAGAGTGGCTACATTCTTACGGACCATGGAAAGCAAATGTAGCCATAGGTTGAATCACAGCAGCAAAAAAAAAAAAGTTATTTGGAGGAGGCTGAGAGCAATAAAAGAAGGGTGCTTTTTTGAGTTAAGAATTCATAATTAAAATGATTTTATTTTTTTTAACCACAGTTTAGTTTTATGTTTTGGAGCTTTTCCCTTTTCAGGTCAGCCTGGCATTTAGACATAGCAAGGGGATAGCCAAAAGCCCAAATGCCTGGACTTTATAGCTGCTAGCAGTGTTTTTTTTTTTTTTTTTGTATTTTTTTTTTGGGTTTCTCCTTCTTTTAAAGAGCTTTTCTCAATCTCAAGCTAAATCTGTCAAATGATAGGATGACTTTTAATTTATTCTTCTTTTTCTTTAACTATGAAGTCTTGTTGCTGGCTGTTCCTGGAATGGAGGATAGTTCTTCTGAAGCAGAGAAACCTCTTACTAAACAAGGCTGGGATGCAAAAAAGGTAGTTTTTATGTCATGTTTGACTTTTTATGTGTAGTCAGTCCACTTTATATCTCTGGTAACATCTCTGTTCCGTTTGAGCTGCTGCCATTTTCTAATTATGCAAAATTAGTAAAAGCTTGATACAGACAGTGTACTGCTCAAGACAGAACCACTCTCGATGGGGAGAAACCTTAGAAAAAAATAGGCAGCACTGTCTGATGCAGTTGGCATTGCCCATCTCTTCATAATGGCCTCCAAAGTGATTCACAGTGATCAGAAGCCTGATTCACCACATCCTGATTTGTAACCAGTGACTGGGAATGGGGTGTGACATCTTGGTCACAGTGAGCATGCTTCGAACAGAGAACTGCAGTGTCAGGTGTTTGCATATGTGGATCAGCTCCACATTGACACCTTCATTTTTGCAACACAGCTGGTTGGAAAGGATTCATTTTATTTTTACCTAAAACCTTTTCACCGTACTGTAAAAATGTATTTGACTCAAAACCATTATTTATATATTCACAAAAGTGAGTACACCCCTCACATTTTTGTAAATATTTTAATCTATCTTTTCTTGTGGCAACACTAAAGAAATGACACTTTACTACAATGTAAGGTCATGAGTATAGGGCTTGTATACAAGTGTAAACTTGCTGTCCCCTCAAAATAACTCAACACACAGCCATCAATGTCTAAACCACTGGCAACAAAAGTGAGTACACCCCTAAGTGAAAATGTCTTAATTAAGACTAATTGGCCATTTCCCTCCCCGATGTCATGTGACTCGTTAGTGTTAAAAGATCTCAGGTGTGAATGGGGAGCAGGTGTGTTAAATTTGGTGTTATAGCGCTCTCATACTGGTCACTGGAAGTTCAACACCTCATGGCAAAGAACTCTGAGGATCTGAAAAAAATAATTGTTGCTCTACATAAAGATGACCTAGGCTATAAGGAGATTGCCAAGACCCTGAAACTGAGCTGCAGCACAGTGGCCAAGACCATACAGCGATTTAACAGGACAGGTTCCACTCAGAACAGGCCTCGCCATAGTCGATCAAAGACGTTAAGTGCACGTGATATTCAGAGGTTGTCTTCGGGAAATAGACGTATGAGTGCTGCCAGCATTGCTGCTGAGATTGAAGGGGTGGGGGGGGGGGGGGGTCAGCTTATCAGTGCGCAGACCATATGCCACACACTGCATCAAATTTGCCTGCATGGCTGTCGTTCCAGAAGGAAGCTTCTTCTAAAGATGATGCACAAGAAAGCTGGCAAATGGTTTGCTGGACACAAGCAGACTAAGGACATGCATTACTGGAACCATGTCCTGTGGTCTGATGAGATCAAGATCAACTTATTTGGTTCAGATGGTGTCAAGCGGGCGTGGCGGCAACCAGGTGAGGAGTACAAAGACAAGTGCGTCTTTCCTACAGTCAAGCATGGTGGTGGGAGTGTCATGATCTGGGGCTGCATTAGTGCTGCTGGCACTGGGGAGCTACAGTTCATTGAGGGAACCATGAATGGCAAAATGCACTGTGACATACTGAAGCAGAGCATGATCAGCCCCCCCCCCCTTTCGGAGACTGGGCCGCAGGGCAGTATTCCAACATAACGACCCCAAACGCACCTCCAAGATGACCACTGCCTTTTTAAAGAAGCTGAGGGTTAAGGTGATGGACTGGCCAAGCATGTCTCCAGACCTAAATCCTATTAAGCATCTGCGGGGCATCTTCACACGCAAGGTAGATGAACATTCACCAGCTCAGTGATGTCATTGATGTCGTCATGGAGGAAAGGAAGAGGCTCCAGTGGCAACCTGTGAAGTTCTGGTGAACTCCATGCCCAAGAGGATTAAGGCGGTGCTGGAAAATAATGGTGGCCACACAAAATATTGACACCTTGGCCCCAATTTGGACATTTTCACTTGGGTGTACTACCTTTTGTTGCCGGCAGTTTAGACATTAATGGCTGTGTGTTGAGATATTTTGAGGGGACAGCAAATTTGCGCTGTTATACAAGCTGTACACTCACTACAAAGTGTCATTCCTTCAGTGTTGTCACATGAAAAGATAAAATATTTACAAAAATGTGAGAGGTGTACTCACTTTTGTGAGATTATGTATGTGTATATATTAGAATAAAAAGATCACGATTCTCGCAACGTCATTTTTTTTTTATTTATTTTTTAGGGGAGGTTGATTGGGGAGGAGGTTGATTGATGGGAGGAGAGCGAATAAAAAACATTTGCTGATTCTAAAAAAAAAAGCAGTATAGCAGGCAGCTCACATTTCATCAGTGCTGCAGTCACGCTTATGATGGTGCACTGTACCCGAGACCTCTGGGAAGAAGAAACATACTGACCAATCACTTTCTTTGCTGACGTCAGTTCTGGAATCTCCCACCATTAGCATTTCACGCTGGCTCCGATGGCTTCCCCTCCGCTCCGTAACCAGTAACAAGCGAAGATAGACTCTGGACTGCCGCACTCTTCAGAAAAAACAACTTTCTTTAAAAAAAAAACACAACGAACACAGCAGACGAAAAGAGGGCTGATGTTTGGCAGTAGTGCTTACTCATCGCTCATGAGCGATGAGTAAGCACTACTGCTAGTGCGAATCGTCAGCCCTCTTTTCGTCTGCTGTGTTCGTTGTGTTTTTTTGATGTGATTTTTTTTAAATAAAGGCGTTTTTTCCTCAAGAGTGTGGCAGTCCAGAGTCTATCTTTGCTTGTTGCTATTGGCAATTGCCTGCACCTGTGGCCTCTCGGCCGAGAGAGGAGTTCACTACCTGCATGTGTGTCCCTGGAGTGGTGAGATCTTTCTTTCCATAACAGCCTCACGCCACGGCCACAGTAGTTGTGCCAGTTTCCCGGGGACACCATCGATCAGCTGACAACAATACTGACAATTTGCTTAATGGTCAGAATCCGGGGGTTGCGATCGTGGCGGGCAGAGAATCGCGATTAATCGTGCAGCTCTACTGTATGTGTGTGTATATATGTGTATATATATATGTGTATGTGTATGTGTATATGTATATATATATATATATATATATATATATATATATATACATACATACATACACTGGATATACAAAGTCTACACACCTCTGTTAAAATGTCAGGTTTCTATTATTTAAAAAAAAGACAGATAATTTCAGAATTATTTCCACCTTTTAATGTGACCTATAAACTGTACAACTCAGTTGAACAACAAACTGAAATCTTTTAGGTGGAGGAAAATAAAAATGAACACCCTTACACGAATACTTTGTTGAAGCACCTTTTGATTTTATTACAGCACTCAGCCTTTTTGGGTATGAGTCTAGTGGCATGACACATCTTGACTTGGCAATATTTGCCCACTCTTTGCAAAAATACTACAAATCTGTCAGATTGTGAGGGCATCTCCTGCGCAAAGCCTTCTTCAGATCACCCCACAGATTTTCAATCAGATTTAGGTCTGGGCTCTGGCTGGGCCATTCCAAAACTTTATTCTTTTTCTAGTGAAGCCATTCCTTTGTACCTCACATGTGTGGTTTGAACACAGTTTTCATATGTGGGCGGAACTTGCGTATGCGTTCGCTTCTGTGTACGAGCTCACGGGGACAGGGGCTCCTTACTTTTTTTTTTTTTTTTTTTTTTCGATTGACACTTAACCAGTTGCCGACCGCCGCACGCCGATGTACGTCGGTAGAATGGCACGGGCAGGCATAAGGACATACATGTACGTCCCTTGCCTCCCGCGGGTCGGGGGCCCGATCGGGCCCCCGCCCGGTGCCTGCGGCGGTCGGTTTTCGTCCGGGAGCAATCCGGGACGAGGGGGCGGCCATTCATTCATGGCCACCCCCTCGCGATCGCTCCCGACGAATAGAAATCCCCGGTGACATCACTTCCTCTCCTGTAATGTAAACACAGGAGAGGAAGTGATGTATTCTCTCCTCCGTGTCGGTATTTTTCGTTCCGACACGGAGGAGAGCGGATCGGTGAGTTGCACCAACACTCTACACACACAGTAGAACATGCCAGGCACACTCACACCCCCCCTTTACCCCCCGATCACCCCCCCAATTACCCCTGCCCCCCAGTCACAGTGACACCAATGTCATTTTATTTTATTTTTTTTATTTTTTTGCATTGGTGTCATTTGTGACTGTAATAACTGTTAGGGCAGTTAGAGTTAGCCCCCTTTAGTTCTAATGTACCCCCCTAACCCCCCCAATAAAGGTTTAACCCCGTGATCACCCCCCGTCGCCAGTGTCACTAAGGCTGGGTTCACATTGCAGCGGTTTATGAGAATGAATGTGATTCGCACCGCACTGCAGTGCAAATCACATCCGATCTCTGTGCGATTCGAGTTCAGCCATTCGCCGCACCCGCCACACCCGCCGCAAATTCGCACGGGACCCTTTTTTTGGCCCGCAGCAGAATCGGATCGCATGGGTGTTCACACCATGCGATCCGAGTTTGCAGATCGCACTGCGATATGCGAACTGATCTGGGGGTGTCAGTAACATTTCACTGACACTCCCAGCAGTTCGCATAGGGCAGTGTGAACTGCCGCCGGGAGGCATGCGATGCGGGAACCCGCCGCGGATCCGCGGCGTTTCCGCATCGCTCCAGTGTGAACCCAGCCTAATAAGCGATCGTTTTTCTGATCGCCGTATTAGTGTCACAGGTGACGCTAGTTAGGCAGGTAGGTATTTAGGTTCGCCGCAGCTTTTTATAGCGCCAGGGACCCCCATATACTACCGCATAAAGCCCCCTGATTGCCCCCTAGTTAACCCTTTCACCAGTGATCACCATATAACTGTTACAGGTGACGCTGGTTGGTTAGTTATTTTTTTATAGTTTCAGGGCACCCGCCATTTATTACCTAATAAAGGTTTAACCCCCTGATCACCCGGCGGGTGTCATTTGTGACTAATAACTGTTAGGGCAGTTAGGGTTAGCCCCCTTTAGTTCTAAGGTACCCCCCTAACCCCCCCAATAAAGGTTTAACCCCGTGATCACCCCCCGTCGCCAGTGTCACTAAGGCTGGGTTCACATTGCAGCGGTTTATGAGAACGAATGTGATTCGCACCGCACTGCAGTGCAAATCACATCCGATCTCTGTGCGATTCGAGTTCAGCCATTCGCCGCACCCGCCACACCCGCCGCAAATTCGCACGGGACCCTTTTTTTGGCCCGCAGCAGAATCGGATCGCATGGGTGTTCACACCATGCGATCCGAGTTTGCAGATCGCACTGCGATATGCGAACTGATCTGGGGGTGTCAGTAACATTTCACTGACACTCCCAGCAGTTCGCATAGGGCAGTGTGAACTGCCGCCGGGAGGCATGCGATGCGGGAACCCGCCGCGCATTCGTGGCGTTCCCGCATCGCTCCAGTGTGAACCCAGCCTAATAAGCGATCGTTTTTCTGATCGCTGTATTAGTGTCACAGGTGACGCTAGTTAGGCAGGTAGGTATTTAGGTTCGCTGCAGCTTTTTATAGCGCCAGGGACCCCCATATACTACCGCATAAAGCCCCCTAATTGCCCCCTAGTTAACCCTTTCACCAGTGATCACCATATAACTGTTACAGGTGACGCTGGTTGGTTAGTTATTTTTTTATAGTTTCAGGGCACCCGCCATTTATTACCTAGTCTCACTAGTGTACCCCTAAATTTAGGGGTGTCTACTTTCCAAAATGGGGTCATTTGGGGGGGGTTTGTGCCATCTTGGCATTTTATGGCCTTCAAAACTGTAACGCCCTTAGAAAGCCTGAAGGCGGTGCTTGGTTTTCGGGGCCCCGTACGCGGCTAGGCTCCCAAAAAGTCCCACATATGTGGTATCCCCATACTCAGGAGAAGCAGCAGAATTTATTTTGGGGTGTCATTTCACATACGCCCATAGCATGTGTGAGCAATATATCATTTAGTGACAACTTTGTGTAAAAAAAAAAAAAAATATTTTTTTTTTTGTCATTATTCAATCGCTTGAGGCAAAAAAATAAAATATTCAATGGGCTCAACATGCCTCTTATCAATTTACTTAGGGGGTCTACTTTCCAAAATTGGGTCATTTGGGGGGGTTTTGTACTGCCCTGCCATTTTAGCACCTCAAGAAATGAGATAGGCAGTCGTAAACTAAAAGCTGCGTAAATTCCAGAAAACGTACCTTAGTTTGTAGATGTGACAACTTTTGCGCAAACCAATAAATATACAATTATTGACTTTTTTTTTACCAAAGACATGTGGCTGAATACATTTTGGCCTAAATGTATGACTAAAATTGAGTTTATTGGATTTTTCTAATAACAAAAAGTAGAAAATATCATTTTTTTTCAAAATTTGCGGTCTTTTTACGTTTATATCGCAAAAAATAAAAATCGCAGAGGCAATCAAATACCATCAAAAGAAAGCTCTATTTGTGGGAAGAAAAGGACGCAAATTTTGTTTGGGTACAACATTGCATGACCGCGCAATTACCAGTTAAAGCAGCGCAGTGCCAAAGTGTAAAAAGACCTCTGGTCATTTACCAGCAAAATGGTCTGGTCTGAAAGTGGTTAAAAAATAAAAAATAAATTGACTTTTATTCCTATTACAAGGAATGTAAACATCCCTTGTAATAGGAATATGGCACGATCGGACATATTTACAGTGAGATATGGGGTCAAGAAGACCCCATATCTCACCTCTAGGCTGGGAAGAATTAAAAAAAAAAAACGATCCTGGCTTCCCTGCCAAATCAGCGCCGTTAAGTTGAATACCGAGGCCAGGCGTGACGTCGTAACATCGCGCCCGGCCTCCGAACGATCATAGAGACTCCGGGGATGATCTGGTCCGCCAGAAATCTCTATGGTAACTGGCAGGGGCCGGCGGATCCTGTCACTGATGGAAGCGGTGAGTCGGTACAAGCACCGGAGGGCGGCGGGAGGGGGGGCGTCCCCTCCCGCCGCCCGTAAGAACGATCAAGCGGCGGAACAGCCGCTATGATCATTCTTATGGAGCAGGGAATCGCCGGCTGAAAACGCCGATATCTGAATGATGTCTGTGGCCTCAGGCATCATTCAGATATAACCACCGAAAGCCTATGACATCAATAGACGTAGTATGGGCGCCAAGTGGTTAAACAGGATTTTATTTTTTATTTTTAAGCGCCACCTCCCCCCATCCCTCCATGCTAGTGTACATAAGTCATGCGCGCCTATGTAAACGGTGTTCGCACCACACGCGTGGCATCGCCGGAAACGTTACGGTGAGAGCAGTAATTCTAGCATTAGGCCTTCTCTGTAGCTCTAAACCGGTAAATTGCAAAGGCGTTTAAAACGTCACCTATGGAGATTTTAATTAACCATAGTTATTTGCCATTCCACTAGCATGCACAGTTTTAAAGTGTGACATGTTGGCTATCTATTTACTTGGCGTAACATCTTTCACATTTTTACCAAAAAATCGGGGTATGTATTTGTTTTAACTTTTATTTTTTATTTTTTTGTTAACCACTTTAGCCCTGGAAGGATTTGCCCCCTTCCTAACCGGGCCATTTTTTGCGATACAGCACTGCGTCGCTTTAACTGACAATTTGATTTGATCACCTCTGCAGTTTTTATTTTTTGCGCTTTGAACAAAAAAAGTGACAATTTTGAAATAAAAAAATTTTTTTTTGCTATAATATCCCAAATTGAATTTCTTCCTCAGTTTAGGCTGATTTTATATTCTACATATTTTTGTTAAAAAAATTTGCAATAAGCGTATATTAATTGGTTTACACAAAGTCTACAAAGGGATAGATTTATGGCTTTTTTTTTTCTCTTTTACCAAGAATGGTGGCGATCTGTGTTTTTTTTATTTTTTTTTATCAGGACTGCGATATTGCGACAGACAGATTGGACACGTTTGATACTATTTTGGGACCATTGACATTTATACAACGATTAGTAGCTTAAATAGCCACTGATCATGGTGTAAATGTCATTGTCAGGGAAGGGGTTAACACTAAGAAGTTGATCAAGGAGTTAACTGTGTTCCCTGTGTGTGTTCTAACTGTAGGGGGATGGGGACTGATCAGTGTTCCTATATACTACGAACACACAACCTGTCTTCTCTCCCCTGACAGGACACGAACCTGTGTGTTTACACACACAGATCCACGTTCCTGCTCTGTTCGGAGCGATTGCGGCGTGCTCGTGCCCCCTAATCGCCGTACAGCTATGGCGATTCGCGCAGGGGAGCTATTCTGCTGCTGTCAATCGACTGGTGGTCTGAAAGCAGTAAAAATTTAAAATTTTTAAATAAATAAACAAAAGAAAATGTATTTTTTACAAAAATACCGTGTGACATATAATTGCAACGATCACCATTTTATTCATTCCTTAGGGTCTCTGCTAAAAAAAAGTGTGAGGTTTCTAAGTATTTTTCTAGCAAAAAATACTGATTTAAACTTGTAAAGGAAAAGTGCCAGAAAAAGCTAGGTCAGCAAGTGGTTAATTTTAGCAGGCATGTTTTCCATATTTTTAACAAATTCAAGTTTAATTAATCAATGTGTCTTTCTTCCAATTGCCTAGACTGGATCTTCGAGGCCTAAGTCTTGTGAAGTCCCTGGTATAAAGTAAGTTGCATTTTATCGATGTTTCTTCATTAAACAGTGCCCTTTGATTTACCTTAATTTTTAAGCAGCTTTGTTTACCTATTGTAATGGATCCCAGGTAATAAGAAATCCGTACTAAGATTGCATATACAATTCTTTTTCTTTTAGGATGAGTGCAACTTTACTGGGGGGGGCACTTTTATCATTTGCTTTCTTTCTAGACTGTTGAAAGCCCTTACAAGACTTGCAGATTAACAGCCTATGAGCTGTAGCATAAAAGGATACTTTTTATTTAATTTTTTTTCTTGGGTGCCTAAGGGACAAGATTATGAGATTTCTCCAGTCTTGGAAATACGTTGTATGACTGACTTTGAAGCTAGCTGAAAGCTTGTGTGGGTGGTGCACATCTGAAGTAAATACTGAAGTGGTGGCATATTTGAATACTGAGTATTTTGTGTCATGATTTTTTGGCTGCATATTCGCAGCCTGGGCTAGATAATTAACCTAGTTTTTAAAAGAGAATCTAATGTATAAATGTATTAATTTTATATTAATCAAGTGTGCATAACTTTACATCGGTGCCCATTAAGCTTGTTATGCACACTTGTGAAATAGTTTGCTGGAGATATCAAATTTGAAAAATATGTGAAAATACATGTAAATCTGTATTTTTGCCTAATAGCTTGTGCTTGTATCTAACAAAATATTTGGCTTCAGCCCAAATGGGTACCTCAAACAGAATGATGTGAATTATTATTGAAACTGCATAGTAAATCCGTAATGGGCAAGTTTTATGGATGGACCACCCTGGAGGTGATTAAAATGTGCACGTTTGAGGTTGATATGCAAGAGATCTTGGCTTGGCAATTAGATTTTTTTTTTGGTATGGTTAGGGCAGGCTGAAGCAGCTAAAAGATCAATCACCACCTTCACAGAATGCAGAGTTAAGTGTCTAGTTGAAAAATGTCAGTCACCACTTCAGAAGAACAGTGTCTCTAACCAGCTTCCATTAGTCCACTTTATCCTAAAGTTTTGGCTACCTTCTATAACTTTTCTTGCGGTATGTGACTTAAAGCGTAGCTTTACCCATAATAACTTGATTAAAAAAATGTTCTTTAGCAAGAAATGTACATTCTACATTAATAATTATGCTATTGAAATTAGTGTGTGCAACAGAGGAGGGTTGGACAGTGTATTACTGGATTTTAAACTTTTTAGGCACTCATTGCTAATGTTTTGCATAGATATACCTGCAGAAGCGCAAAGTAATCTAACAGGACTTAACCACTTCAACCCCAGAAGGATTTACCCCCTTAATGACCAGGCCATTTTTTGCGATACGGCACTGCATCGTTTTAACTGACAATTGTGCGGTCGTGCGACGCTGAACTCAAACAAAATTGATTTCCTTATTTTCCCTACAAATAGGGAAATACAATTTTGGTGGTATTTGATCACCCTTGCGGTTTTTATTTTTTGCGCTATAAATAAAAACAAGCCCGACAATTGTGAATTTTTTTACACTTTTTTCTGCTATAATACATATCCAAAAAAATAAAAATAAACACATTTATGCCTCAGTTTAGTCCAATATGTATTCTGCTACATATTTTTGGTAAAAAAAAAGGTGTATGTTATAGCATCTACAGACTATGGCAGTGATGGCGAACCTTGGCACCCCAGCTGTTTTGGAACTTCATTTCCCATGATGGTCAAATACACTTCAGAGTGCATTAGCATCATGGGAAATGTAGTTCCAAAACATCTGGGGTGCCAAGGTTCGCCATCACTGAACTATGGGATAGATTTATGGACTTTTTTGTTTTGTTTTACTAGTAATAGCGATCTGCTTTTGCTTTTTTGCTGGACTGTTACATTCCGGTGGACAAATGTGACCCCAAGTGACACTTTTTGGGGACCAGTGACATTATTACAGTAATCGGTGCTAAAAAGATGCACTGAACAATGTATAAATTACACTGGCAGCGAATGGGTTAACACAAGGGGGCGATCAAGGGATTAACTATGTTCCTTGGGTGTGTTCTAACTGTGTAAGGGATGGGCTTACTGGGACAACACAGATCGCTATTCCTGATCACTAGGAACAGCAGATCTCAGTGTTGTCTCCTGTCAGAACAGGGATGTGCCTCTCTGTGGAGCGATCATGGGTTGCTGGCGGACAACGAGTACAGGTACGTCGTTTTACGCAATAGGTCCAACCTGCCACAGTATATGTATTGTGGCTGGTCAGCAAGTGGTTAAAGAATAAGTTCACCTTTGGGAAATGTTCCACTCATTTTTACCACTGCTCTCTCTCCCTGTGACAGCAGTACAGGGAGAAGTTCCCCATACTAGCTGTCACTTTTTTTAAAAACAGAACTCTGTGTATGAATGAACTACAAGGCCCGACATCCTTTGTGGCTGTCTGCTAAGTGAACTTATGCTTTACTTTTTTTTTTGAATAAAGTTCCAATTTAGGCCACTTTCATGCGGCCGCAATTTCAGGTAATGCCTGTGTAAATTTGAGGTCTATAGACCTCACCTTGCATCAAAGTCGGACCAAAGTAGTACAGGGACTACTTTGAAGTCATACAGATATGAATAGTTATCATTGGGAATCATGGGGTACGACTTATCATGCGACTCTGATGTCCAAAGTTGCAGGAAAAGTCTCCAGTGTGTGAAAGGGTCCTTAAGATTTGCACCTGTGCTGACGCGGTAGCACGTGGATTCCTTTTAAGTCACCACTGTCTGTAACCTCCAATATTTCTCACACCAGCTTTCTCCATTGCCGTTTAAATTAAATGTTAGTTTTAGTGCTTCACTACAAAAATGCCTTTTTATATGGGGAAAATGCTTTTTGTGTTTTCTCTCTGATGACTTACAGCTTTTTAATCAAGTATATAGCATTGTATATCCCTACTACAAGTGGCTCAGATCTTGAGTTTGCCGGTATAAATAAACAAACTCATAAATTGCCAAAAGGCATAAATGCCCAGTTTCCTAGGTTACAACAGACTAAACAGCAGTTTCATAAACATTCAAGCATGCAGAGGTTAATCTTGAAACAGCTTTGTTGCTCATCACAAAAAAAATTAACACAGAGAAACTCCCTTTTAAAAATTGTCCCTCATTCACAATATCTACCTGTTACTGGATATCAATCTTATATCTGTACTGTTTTACTTATAAATCAATACAAAATTATTGGAAAAAAATTGCCCCCAGTTTAGATTTTACTGTATGTGTTTGAATTTTTTTGAAATTTTGTTTAGTCCATTGTAGCCTGTTAAACAGGGCAGTTACACCTTTTGGCATATATAGAAATTGCCAGGTCACGATCATCATTTATAACAAACTAGAGGTCGACCGATATGGGTTTTTCTCTGGCCGATGCCGATATTTAGAAATCATGGCGGCCGATGGCCGATATATGATGCCGATTTTTTGGGCCGATAAGTTAGGCCGATTTTATTTTATTTATTTATTTTCTTCCTTTTTTATTATATTATTATTTTTTTTAATCCCCCTTGATCTAACACACCTTTCCGACTGGGGCGTTTTTCAGGCGCTTTTGGGCTAAAAATAGCGCCTGTAAAGTGCCTGCAAAATGGCTCCCCTGCAGTCTGTGTGAAAGACAGAGTGCTTTCACACGGAGGCGATGCGCTGGCAGGATCTTAAAAAAAAAAAAGTCCTGCAAGCAGCACGTTTGGAGTGGTGTATACCGCTCCTCCACCACTCCTGCCCATTGATATAAATGGGCACCACTGCCGAAGCGCATGCAAAGCGCTTTGGCAGCAGTGCTTCATGGGCGCATTTAACCTCTTCCTTGGCCGCTAGCTGGGTTATATGTGCCCCACTAGCAGCCAAATAGCTCCGCTCAAATGATGGTAAAGAGCCGCTAAAACTTGCGTTTTACCATCAACGTCTGCCCGCTCCAGTGTGAAAGCGGCCTTCATAAGTGATACAGAAAATTTCTTACATTTAAACATTTATTAAACAAAACAAACCTCCAATCAGTGTATGTATGATTTAGATTAAAAAAAACAAAAAACCTATATATTTAAAAAAAACAGGTAGTCAAAACTTTTGGATGAAAAAAAAAAAATGGGCTAACTTTACTGTTTTTATTTTATTTTTATTTTTTAAATAGTGTATTTTTTTCCCAAAAAAATGCATTGGAAAGACCTCTGTGCAAATGCCGTGTGACATAAAATATTGCAACAACCGCTATTTTATTCCCTAGGATCTCTGCTAAAAATATATATATAATTTTTGGGGGGTCTAAGTGATTTTCTGGCAGAAAATACAGGATTTTTACTTGTAAGCAACAAGTGTCAGAAAAGATTTAGTCTTTAAATGGTTAAACTGAGAACTCTACACACTGAGATGACTTCATTCAAGTGTAAACATTGTATCTTTCTGTTCTTTTCTTGGCAGCCTGCCCAGAGAGGAGGAAAGGGTTTCGATGACTCAGGCAACTTACACTGACTTCTATACAGAAGTCATTTCAAAGTCCCGCTGTAGTTCTAAATCTGTAGTTCTAAATCGGCTTTTTATCAGCACAATCGGCCGATGCCGATTATTTAAAAAATGGCAAATATCGGCCGATATATCGGTCGACCTCTATAACAAACTAGATAAAACGTGTGCTATCAGTTCAATGTTTTTCAGCATTAGGGGTCGTGTCGAAAAGCTGCTGTTAAGTGTTTGCTGCCATTTTTATTTTTGTCATTGTCATGAACAGTTTATAGCTGGTTTTCAAGAATTCAGTATGCATCTTTCACTGCTACCGTGGGACTAGATGAATTCTGATGTTTTTGTTTGGTGTATGGCTTCATGAACTATGCTTACAGCTTTGACATTGAAATTCTGTGTACACTAGTTTGGGTTTTGACTGCACTGTTCTCTGTCATAATGGAACAATATTATGGTTGCATTCTGCCCAGTTTTTAATGACAAACATTTATTCATGTGTGTTGTATAAATATGCCTTATCTATAGCTACAGCATCTTTTTATGTTTAAGCTGTTGTAAAGTACACGTTTACATATCTTATTTTTGTGATTTTTGTTTTAAGCATTTACCCTTCAAATGACCAGGAGAACACTACAAGCCTCATCCCTGCTGCACACAACACAGGAGGTTCACTGCCTGACCTAACAAATATCCACTTCCCGTCTCCACTACCAATTCCGTTAGATCCTGAGGAGTCTACGTTCCCAGCTCTGACAAACTCTAACAGTACAGGCAATCTAACAACAAATTTAACTCACTTTACCACTGCCAGTCCAGGTAAGCATAATTCAATATATATAGATCTGACCTGTTTTGCATTTTACATATCACATATCTTTATTTTATAATACAGGACACAACCTGTATTCGTAGACCATGGATTACATGCAGACTACTTTTTAGGTGATTGAACACTGACAAAAACTATGCTATTGCTGACCCTAGGGGCACGCTTATGTAACCCTGACCACATAGACTTTTTTTTTTAGCTAGTGTCCTTTAGGTCAATGTTTCTTAACTCCAGTCCTCAAGTACCCCCAACAGGTGATGTTTTTAGGCTTTCCATTATTTTGCACAGGTGATTTGATCAGTTTCACTACCTTTAGTAACTACCACAGCCGTTTTATCTGAGGGAAATCCTGAAAATATGACCTGTTGGGTACTTGAGGACTGGAGTTGAGAAACATTGCTTTAGGTTATAGACCTCTTCTCCTTTTTGAAGGTCCCCCCCCCCTTTTTAGCATCTGACACTTCTTTAAAATTCTGACAGCTTATTGCTATGGGACTATCTTGCAGTTTCCGTATTGGTAACCCTTGTCTATCTTGGAGGCCAGACCCCTACACCTCTAGGGTTAGCCAGCCTGTAATATTTGGATTGTGCACAGGATCCTGTGTTAGGTGCTCACCTTGGTGCCTTAGGGTGCCTATGGCACCGAGAGCCCTCTTCTGTGGGTTTGCCCACTGTGATGGGTGCATTTTGATCCAGCGTAGATGCAGCGTAGATGAGGAAAGACAGGGTTTTTACTGCATCTGTGTGATTTTCCAGACTCTAAGGACCCCTTCAGGATTAAGCCCCAAGGTCAGGGGTAAAGCCTGGGGGGGGGGGATGCATACACTGTAGTGGAAACTGCATAGAATTTTTGCGGCCCTGCGTTTTATGAGCCTTAAGTTATGGCTTCTCTGCAAATGTTTCCACTTTAAACACACTGATGCAGTGCAGACTTTTTTTTACCTAGCAGCATCTGATTCTGCACAGCCAAAACAAGCCCCTTTGGGCAGTAATATGGGCCACATAAGTAAAAAAAAACCTGCTGTTAATGCACAAATTGAATATGCGCTATATATATATATATATATATATATATATATATATAGGTATTGACCTAATTCTGAAATTCACTCTTAAACATTTTACTGTTTTTGTGGAAAAGGAAATTAAGAATAATTGGACTTTTCTAGTAATTGACACTATTTCAGGCCTTAATAAATACATTATAGATCCTGTTAAGGTGGTTTTCTTTTAAGGATAGTCTAAAGCCCTCTCTTTGCACTGTATACTGTTGGCTATTGGGCTAAACCGATAACACGATCCGGTCTTTGTGGACCTTGTTCTTTTGAAAAATAACTGAAGCTTTTAACCTTATTGTTTTGTGTGGATCCTCTAGAGCAGGGGTGGGCAACCCCCCGCATGAGTGCCACAAGTGTCATGTAAAGCCTCTCTTGCCGGCAACAAACCCCCTTCCCCATCAGGAGGTCAGGACAAGGAAGTGTCAGTGAAACACAGCTTCTGCTGCACTAATGCATTCCGATCTCCTAATTCCCCATGCCGCAGCCGCACTGAGGGGGAGGCGCTGTGCCCTCGCACATTATACAGCATGGGAAACATTGGTTATATATCTTCACTAAAGCTGCAATCGCCCCTTGAAGTTCCATCCAGCTCTTGTGATGGGGAAGAGATTGGGTGCACTTGTGCTAGGGGGTGGACCCTGTTTCTAGGTGGAGGACTGTGATTTTGCCACTGCTAAAGCCAATCACCGTCCTGCTAGCTTCGCCCACCATCTGGTGGGAGATGACTGGTAGTGGAAACCAAGCAAATCTCAGAAGGTATTTCACGGTCATTGAGAGAACCACAATTGATGAGTTTGTGGAATTACTGTTGAGCTTCTGGGAACTTTGTTGAAATAGTTAGCTACCTGTTAGTTTTTTATTTGCTGCTGTTCTTCTACCACGCTGAGCATTTTAATTTTGTGTGGTAAGAACAGGTGGTAAACCTTTGCCACATCCTTATCTATATGTCATTTACCTTGCTGACTTTTTAAAATGACTTTATATTTTTTTTTTTTTGTACAAGCCCCTTGTTCTTTTTTTCATTTGTTCATTGAAAGGAATTGATGTACTCAGTGTGTGTGTGTGTGTGTGTGTGTGTGTATATATTTGTGTCAGCTCTGCGTCATTTACTACTACCAACCTCTGCATCACCTACGCCCAGCCCGTGAACTCTGTGTAACTTACTCCTGAACCTTTGCGTCACTACTGAAACCTTGCACCCTGCGTCTTTTTAATCCAAAGTTAATATTCAGTGCAATGAACATCACACCCAATTTTTGCTGTTGTGTGCTGCACTTTCTCAGCTGGGAGTGCCCAACTTATGACCTTGCACACATGCCTACTGCTTTCAGAAAATGCCCCTGACGTGTGTCCATTCAAGATGCTTGTATGTAACATCGCATACAAGGATCTGGGCTGGATGAGAAGGGTAAATCGTCAGGCATCAGTGTGTCAGGACAGGTAGCTATCTCATCTCTGTTTCCCTGCACCGCTCTGCATATCGCACATACCACAGATGAGAAAGGGGGAACAGCTGTAGGGCAGATGAGCAGGGGGTTACAGTGGTGGGGCACATGTGCAGGGGTTGGACAGATGAGCAGGGGGGGTTACAGTGGAGGGACAGATGAGCAGGGGGGGTTACAGTGATCTGAGGTTTGAAGGTACAGAAATTGTGGCTGATCTGAGGAGTGAAAGTGCAGGATGTTTTTCTTTAATTGTACATCGCTGGACACTGTGACACCCTAAACAGGAAGTTGCCTCCCTATATAACCTCTACCATACCGGGAGCATCTCCGTTTTTTTGCCAGTGTCTAAGTTGTTGGTCACGAGTGAAGATGTGCTGTGCTGAGCTCAACTGGAAATCCTTCCTGGGGCTAGCTATGCAGCCGGATCCATTCAAAGTATCTTTTAGGCCAAATTGAATTGTGCCTGGGCCTCGTATCAGAAGAAACGAGATTTTGCTTATAAACGCTTCTCTTTTTAGGGAGCTGGACCCCGGGATCCAGTACTTTTGGTATGAAGGCCATAAAGTTTTACTGGCGGGGTGCTATTACAGATACAGGATTGTGGGTTCCCCGAGGGTCCCCGGTTCCTGAAGGTTTCTTAATGGAACCAACCGTGAAGGGTGAAGATTGGGTCTGTTGGTTTTACCACAGAAGACCCTATGGCGGGAAAGCTAAGTGGCATTTTCTAAGAATTTTTTTTTTCTTTTCTTATGAAATGTCTCCTTTAACCACTTCCCGACCAGCGCACGACGATGTACGTCGACAGAATGGCACGGGCAGGCATATTGGCGTACATGTACGTCCAATATTCGTTGCCGCCGTGCCATCGGGAGCGCGCCGCCGGCGACGCGCTCCCGCGCTGGTCGGGATCCCCGTGAGTCCGGTCGCGGGACCCGCGGACTCGATCGCCGCGGGCATCCCCGCGATCGTCTCACGGAGCGGCCGAATGGAGGAAATGCTGTATAACAACATTTTCCCATTCTGCCTAGCAACTAGTGACGCTGATCTCTGCTCCATGTGATTGGAGCAGAGATCAGTGTACACTAAATGAAAGCCCAACCCCCCCACAGTTAGTAACACACCCCTAGGAACACTTAACCCCTACACTGCCACCCACTGGTTAACCCTTTCACTGCCAGTGTCATTTACACAGGAATCACTGCATTTATATAGCAGTGATTACTGTATAAATGACAATGGTCCCAAAAATGCTATAAAACTATCCCTATTTTGTAAACGCTATAACTTTTGCGCAAACCAATCAATAATCGCTTATTGCAATTTTTTTTACCAAAAATATGTAGAAGAATACGTATCGGCCTAAATTGAGGGAAAAAAATGTTTTTTTTATATATTTTTGGGGGATATTTATTATAACAAAAAGTAAAAAATAATGCGTTTTTTTCAAAATTGTCGCTCTATTTTTGTTTATAGCGCAAAAAATAAAAACCGCAGGGGTGATCAAATACCTCCAAAAGAAAGCTCTATTTGTGGGAAAAAAAGGACGTCAATTTTGTTTGGGAGCCACGTCGCACGACCGCGCAATTGTCAGTTAAAGCGACGCAGTGCCGAATCGCAAAAAGTGGTCTGGTCTTTGACCAGCAAATTGGTCCGGTCTGAAAGTGGTTAAAGTAAATGTTGTCATGCCTGTCACCACTGGGGGCTGTATGGAGCACATACCTTCTCATGCTTTGCTCAGAGATCACACTGTGTCACAGAAGCAGCAGACTTTTTTTTCCTCCGGCTAGCAGGCAGACTTCCGATAAGTTTGTGGGGGGGGGGGGGGTTTGCTTCCTCCAGACACCCCCACCTGGGCTGAACTCTTCCACTCTTCATAAGGCTGAGTATAGGGGTGAACTGAAAACTATCGGCAGTGCCATTTTCTTTCACTGCCCCTACTCAGCTCGGCTTCCAGGTCTCCTCCACGCCATCCCTGCCTCACTCAGAAGCCGATCCCGTCGCATCAGAAGCCCTTGCTGGCACGGGTAAACTTTTTTTGAAAGAGAAGGGGGGGGGCATGATGCAAGGTGGGGGTGGGGTTTGACACAGCGTTGGCGTCCTCCAACACGGGAGTGTGTTTTGAAAAAAACTCCATTTGTGCTGGCTGCAAAATTATCAGAGAGACATAGGAGCAAAGGGGAGCATGAAAGAGGTTTTGGTGACACAGGCATTCCTATTTGACACATTTGCTATTTGCATCAGGCTGAGCATTAATAGCAGTGACTGACTATTTCTCAAGCAGTGGATGTGATTTCTTCAGGTAGTACCTCTATTTTTTGCATAGGGCTAATTTCAGAAGGGGGGGGGGGGGTTGAAACGCCCCCAAAAAAGAGCTAAAGGGGTCTCCCTCAAGATCTGTAAAGCCTACTCATTTCTACAAATGGCATCCTCCCCTGTGAGAGAGTGACTGGTCAGAGTGAGCATCAGGGCCATGAAATGTTTTGCAGCTTTTTTCAACACTGCAGCCCCTGTTTATTTTACTAAAAAGATATTTTTTCCTCAGCAATAATAGATTTAAAAAAAAACAGTTTAGCAGCTTTAATCGCATCCCAGTGTGGGTCAAAATGCGACAGGTTCTCTTCCATTGCCCAAGACCCTCAAACTGAGGAACTAGGGGTGGGAGAAGACTAATTCCCTTGGGACCGTGGTGAGGCTGATGACTCCTCTTCTGAGGTGTCAAATGCGGGAGAATCGGCTGTTTCAATCTTAAGATTAATGGTGCATTTTCTTGCTGGATGGTCTGCTGCACATTTATCTAACCTTAACTGAGTGGGTTCGCTAAAGCCTCCTCAAGCTGTGCATGCCTTTCCTGTCCATTCATTGTTGGAAAAGCTTTTTTTTGTATCCGAGAGGATGACCCAGATAAGCATTATTTTCCCTCCTAAAAAGTTTTCACTCTTTATCCTATGGTGGAAGAAATTCACTAAGTAGGGTATACCAGCAATTAATGCTGTTATATCCTCTGTGAATAAGAGCTTGACTTGTCTGACAGACAATGCTCAAATGCTTAGGGATCCAAAGGATAAAACGTTGGAATTCCTATTAAAAAAAATAAATGAAAAAAAACAAAAACCTTTTCTGACAGATTGAGTGTCTCAGCCTACGCTCACAGTAATTGCTTAATCGTTGAGAGACCAGTTTAAACAGGTGTTCAAGGTTATCCTGCTCAGCAGGCCTAGACCTTGCGCCCTTCACTAAGCACCATGCAGAAGCTCCTGGCTAGTCTACCTTTTGCGGTGAAACATCCATTTGGGGATGTTTTGGATAATACAGCCAAAGAAATACTAGTGGAAAGAGTACCCTATTTGCCATTTAAGAAAAGGAGTAAATGTATTTTTGTTTTTAAAGCTCCTTCTGTGCCAGGGCCATCTGCCTCCAGGCAGTCATGACGCCTCCGCTGTCAGGTTCAAAAGGTAATCCTCAGGGTTAACCCCAAGGACAAAAGAGGTCTTGGCGCAGGAAACCTACAACATACTGAAGCCTCCTTATGAGGCTCGCTCAATAGGGGGAATTCTTCTGCAGTTCTCAAGGAACTGGCAGAAAGAGTGTCAAGAGGGGGGCTTCTTCAACAGCTCCAAGGTATAAACTGGTGTTCCAAGAGGTCCCGTCTCCTTGTTTTCTCAGATCAAACATTCCTAAGGATCCAGAGAAAAAAAGTCTCTCTCAAGCATTGGACCATCTTTTGCCAAAAAAGTGATCATGGTGGCCCCCATGTAAGAGCAGAGGTCGGCGTTTGGTTAAATCCAAATGGACATTCTGGATCTCAAAAAAATCTAAATTCATTTCCTGAATATAACCACTCTTTTTTCGCATGGAGTCAATCTGTCCTACAAGGAGGAGAACTTTTGGCATCAATCGACGTCAATGATGCATACCTTCCAAATGCCTATTTCTTCGCGCACTAGAAGTATCTAGTTTTCAAGGTGGAAAATCTTTGTTTTCAGTGTGTAGCTCTGCTTTAGCTAATGCACCTTGAGTGTTTACAAAAGTTCTGGCCCCTCTTCTAGCCATATTAAGGACCCAAGGTATAACGATTATGGTTAACCTGGACGTTCTTTTCTTGATATTCCAGTCGGTAGCCCGCTTAGACCAAAGTATGGTCACCAAATTCAACTACCTGGAATATCTAGGTTGGTTTCTCAGCCTAGGAGAAATCATCTTTAAAACCATAAAAAGGACTAAGATACATCGGTCTGATCATAGGTACACCCAGAAAAGGGTATTCTTGACCCAGGCAAAGATCAAAGCCATAAAGGAACTGATTTAGGTGGTAGAAGCAAGATGAATTCTTCTATTCAACTTTGCATGAGGTTGTTGGGAAAGATGGTGGCTTCATTCGAGGCCGTTCCTTATGCTCAGTTTCATTCGAGACTGCTGTAAAACATCCTATTGGCTTGGAACAAAGGGTTCAAGCTCTAGATTCCCAATGTGTCGGACTCCAACGGCCACATCACCCTGAAAGTTCCCGATCTTGTCTGATCTTGGAGGCTAAGCAGGGTCTGGCCTGGTTAGCACCCTGATGGACCACCTGGAAATATCAGGTACTGTAAACTGGGTACGCTGGAGCCTCAGTTTATGGTTAATATCCAAAAATCCGCAAAGGGAAAAATTCTTCCTTCAGTTACCACGGAAGTGGCCCAGATCAGAAAGTACCTTGCCCATTATCATTCTAGAAATTCAGGCAGAGCACTTGGTTCTGAGGGCCTGAATGTTCAGTTTACGGTATTCTGCCAGGATTCAACCCGACTATGCCACAGCAATGGCCTATATTAATCACCAAGGGGGGCACAAGAAGTTGTGCGGCCCAGACAAAGGTGAATCATATCCTGTCTTGGGCAGAAAACAATGTACTTTGCCTATCGGCAGTTTTCATTCTAGGAATAGAAAATTGGCAGGCGGACTACTTGAGTCGCCAGCAGTTCCCGGGAAAATGGTTCCGTCACCCCGATATCTTCCTGTCAATATGTCAAAGATGTGGGATCCCAGACACAGATCTGTTTGTCCAGGTTCAACAAAGAAATTGACAACCTTGTGTCAAAAACAAAGGATCCTCTAGCATGCGGAACAGATGCCTTGCTGTTCCTGTGGAATTGGTTTTCACTGATTTATGCATTCCCTCCTATTCTGCCTGTGTCCACGACTTCTTCGCAGGGTCAAGCAGAAAGGGAAGTTGGTGATTCTTGTGGCCTCCCAGCAGGGCCCAGGAAATCTTGGTATGCAGGGATCCTAAAGATGACAGTAGGGGACCCATGGACCCTACCACCACGGCCAGACCTTCTTTTGCAAGGTCCGGTATTCCATCCTACTTTACAAGCGCTAATTTTAACGGTTTGGCTATTGAGACCCACACTCTGAAGAAACGTGGGCTGTCAGGTTCAGTGGCTTCTATGTTGGTTAATGCAAGGGAGCGGGCCTCCATAATTATATATTATGGAGTCTGAGAAGCATGTGTCTCCTGGTTTGAAACCAGAGGTTGCACCCCAGGAAATAGTATAGAAGTAGAAGAAACCGCGCTAATCAACCCTGGGTGTTGGATAGACAGAGCCAGGCGGTGGGCTCAAAAGTATATATGTATAATTATAGGTTGCAGCCCCCCCACAAAAAGAAAATCCCCAATTAGGCTTTCTCCAACAATAAATACAACTTAACCACCGGGGTAACTGGCGCTACCTATTTAACACGGACGAATATTGATTCTCAATACTAAAAAGGATGTATCTTTAGAGAAAAAGTCAAAAAATGCCAGCAGGCCCAGTAAAAGCACCGACCTATTTCACAGCTAGTAGTTTTCATATATCCAATTACAACCAGATAAAGGAAATTGCTCTTTAACAGATGACAATGTAATCCTTTGGAACCCACTCACTTCAGTTCAGTCCAAGAAAAAATAACAAGCAACCTCTGCCAGAATCGTGTGCAGTCGCACAGGTTGACCTATTGCGACTTGAACACGACTGTGGCAAGTGTAATTATTTATAACCGTATTTAAAAACTCAATATAAATTCCCGAAAAAAGAATCATATATAAGTCCTGTAAAGAAAAAACTAAATGACAGAGAGTGATACTTGATGCGACTTTAACCTTAAAATCGCATCAGTGCTAAATTGTGATTATAACCAACAATCTATCAACTAAATAATAAATCTGATATGAAAATACAAAATTAAGATGCAAAATATGACACAGCCAATACCCAAAGTGAATCGCAAACGTGTAATAAAAATATTAAAATATAAAAAATAATAAATAAAAAATACACCTGTAAATAAAGATATATATATATATATAGAAAGTGAACCTCAAAATATAAAAATATAAAAATAAAATTAATAAAAATAAAAGTGATGATATAGTGTCCAATTGTCCAAAAAAATCTTCAATAGTGTAAATCCAGCATTGAATGTTCATAAAGTGACTTTAGTGCTTGTTGTGCAATCTTCAAAGTGACTTCCGTGCTCCCCCACAAGGTACCCCACTCACCAGAAGAATACACCCCTGCAGGGGTAATTCGCCTTTAAACCAAATCTGACGATATCCAGCTCCTTAGCCCATATGTTTTGTGATCATTCGTATTCCAGAAGGGAATTCCATTTATATCCTCATAAGAAAGAAATTATAATCTCCATAGTGTAATCCGTATATAAAAAAGCAATTTATTTCCACAAAAAGAATAAAAAACAAAATTCATAAAATGAAAATATGGAAACACAGTCCACCAAGAGATCTACTTTACATAGACTCCATGGGTTATTGATCCACTTCTCCGGTATCAATCCAGAAAAAAACAGGATAAAAAATATATATAATAAAAACAAACACAAACTATGGAAAACACGCTATTGACTCTGTCCCAGGAAAAACAAGCAAAAAAACAATCTCGAGTAAAAAGAATCGCTCCGAGCGATGTCCCGGGATTAGTTCTGTTCACCTAGACAGCTCCAATATTTGTAAGTCCCCTTAGGATAGAGCCCTTATAGCGCGAATTCCAGATAAACAGCGGGTACCGTTTGGTGGATACGCAGCGTGCGCTCCAACCACCGTAGGCGACCCGGAAATGACGTAGTAAGCGTAACTCCGTCGAACGCGTTTCGTCATTGACGTCTTCAGCGGCGGTGTCACGCTTCTACGTACTGCACATTACATAGAAAAATAAACAAACTAGTAGACACCTTATTGGTCATCCCCGTATCCAGCATCCAATCAGATACTGAAGGGCGAGACAGGTATCCGAGACTATTAAAAAACAACTCCCTCATGTTCGTCACATCCAGTCACAGACTGGAATGCGGGGAAGAACATCCGAAGTTCTAGAGAAAACGGCTAGACTATAAAAAATATATAAAAATATATAAAAAATATATCAAATAATTACTAGTATCTCTCACTTAAGAAATTAACCCGCAAGGGTGATCTATCCAATGGAGAACTTAAAAATAATTTATTTCTTTTTTACATAAATGACCTTAATGACCCTCTTTTGCATAATAACCTTATAAGGAATTAACCATTTACAAAGACCAAAATTAATGTCTAAATACATCCATCTATAAAATATGTCATTTCTAAAGCTAGGGTGGTTAAATACAATGAATCTTAACAGGAACTAGGGCATTAGACCAACACTAAAGAGACCTTTCTATTTTTTCCTTGCAATCCAGCTACTATCTACCCCAGGAAATAGGTCAAAGGTAGAATCCTTGACTTTCTGCAGATGGGGTGACAAATAAAGCTGGCCTTGAGTGCTTCCAAGGACAAGTCTCTCCTTTATCAGTATTATTTCAATGACCACTTGCTTTTCTTTCCTTGGTTCGTAACTTTATTCAGAGGCTAACGCTGCTTAATCCGCTGTTTGGTCACCCCTGAACCCTTGGGGCTTGAATTTAGTTTTTGCCAGCATTACAAAACAGCCTTTTTTTTGGACTGATACGACATATTCCCTTGGTCCCTTTTTGACATGGAAATTTTTTTTTCTGGTAACCTTATCTGCTGCAAGAAGGGTGTCAGAATTGGCAACTTTTTCTTGTAAAGAGCCATGTTATTGTTCACAAGGATAAGGCAGTATGGCGTCCTCATCCTAACTTTTTACCAAAGGTAGTATCAGGTTTTTATCTAAACCAGGATATTCTATCTTTTTTTTTTTTTTTTTTTTTCCCGGGAGCCTGTTCTATGGAAGAAAAATCACTACATTCTCTTGATGTGAGAGCAGTCTACTTAGACTGCTGCTCAGACTCGGAAAACTGATGTTTTGTTTGTATTGCCTGAAGGCCCAAAAAGAGGACAGGAGGCATGGGAATCAACTATTCTAAATGGATTTGACAAGTAATTGTTCTAGCTTATGGTTTAAAGAGAGTTTCTACCCTCTCAAATCAAAACACACTCCTCTAGGGCTGTTAGTGCTTCGCGGGCAGTGCATCACCAAGCCTCCATGGCTCAAATCTGCAAGGACGCAACTTGGTCTTCAATCCATACATTTAACAGATTCTATCAGGTGGATGCAAAAAGACATGAGGATGTCTCCTTTGGGCACAGTGTACTGCAGGCAGCAGTAGAAGTCCTCTGATCACATGGTGCCCTGCATTTGTTGTCTCCCTCCCCTCAGTTGGCATTTCTTTGGGACATCCCACATAGTAATTACTATGGCTCTGTGTCCCTTGATGTACGATTAAAAAGATTTTTATTTTATAACTGCTTACCTGTAAAATCCTTTAGTTTTGATTTACATCACGGGACACGGAGGTCCCGCCCCTCTTTCTAATATACACATGTATTGATTTGCTACAAAACTGAGATGCTCCCGGTATGGAAGGGGTTGTATAGGGAGGCAACTTCTTGTTTAGGGTGTGCCAGTGTCCAGCACCTGAAGGTGGACTATAACCACATAGTAATTACTATGGCTGTGTCCCGTGATGTACGTCAAAAGAAAAGGATTTTACAGGTAAGCTGTGCTTATTTGCTTTTTAAAAATTCCTTTTTGTGATTAAGAGTGTGAAGTTGACTTTTTTTTTTTTTTTTTTTTTTTTTTAAACTGACACTCAATTTCTTTTGAAACATTTTTCAGCACACTATTCTCAAAAGGTTGCCTACCCTAGAGACTGTAGTTTGCCAAGTCTATGGAATGTATCTTATCTCTTTCCATATGTGCAGGATTCTGTAGCTTAACGCTTGGTCAGCTGAAGCTGCTTGTAAGAGGCATCGTTTACACGTCTCCCTTGTAAGAGGAATCGCTTGATAAATTCATCAAGGAAGTCACTGAGGGAAAGGTACTCCTGCCCCATAAGAAAGAGCCTAAGTCTCATACTCCTACAGCTTCTACCTCTACTCAGTAAAAGGGTCTCCTTTGCTCTCCCCTAGCCAAAATTAAAATCCAGGGTTGATTTCCTTTTCTGGCACTTCTTGGATCTCAAGTTCAGAAGCCCTCCTCACAATGAAGGGGTGCCCCACTCCTTGGAGCAGGGGCACATTTATTGCCATTTGCACCAGTTATGATATGTCCAAGACCTGAGTCCAGTCTGTCATTTCAGAGGTACAAAAAGGAATACATCCAATCTGCAAACAGCTGAAAAATGGGAAGATTTACTGCCAGCTTTGCACCAACTTCAGTCAGAGGGGTGGTTGTACCAGATCCTGCAGAGACAGGGTTCAGATGTTTTTGTTTAAACTTTCACAGTCCCAAAACAAATAGGTCAATCCACCCCTTTCTGGACTTAAAATCTCTAAACAGATTTGTGTGCCAAAATTCCTTTCATACCCAATAAGTAAAAATAGACATTCCTCTCTGCAGGAGGAAGACACCTCTAATCACTCAGTACTCCCTATCCCACCTCAGACTAACCTGCTTCAGACCATACATGAAGAGATGCTTCTCTCATTTAAACAAGGTTTACAGGCTGACATATCCAGAAACGTGTCCACTTGTCCATTAAACCCCCAAGTTGAACACCTAGAGGAAAGGATTGACATTGTAGAAAACAAATTAGGAGAATGTACTGATGCATATAATACAATGGTGGATTGCTTCCAAGCACACTGATGATGTAACCTGAGCAATATTATACAATCTAATATATCCTATATAACTATTGCATTCATGTATTAACTTGCCCATCACTATATAAATTAGCTAGTCTGAGAGTCTCATAAGCACTGAGATATAACAAACGCATCCCCTTACTAAACAAAGTTACATTTATTTCCCAACAAAATAGGAATATATTAACCACTCGGCAACTGGGCACTTAAACCCCCCTCGTGACCAGACCAATTTTCAGCTTTCAGTGCTCTCACACGTTGAAGAACAATTACATTAAAATTATTATTTTTTTGTCCTTTTTTTTTCATATAAATAGAGCTTTCTTTTGGTGGTATTTGATCACCTCTGGGGTTTTTATTTTTTGTGCTATAAATGAAAAAAGACTGAAATTTTTGAAAAAGAAAACAAATTTTTCTCAGTTTCTGTGATAACATTTTGCAAATTATAAATTTGTCTTCATAAATTTTGGCCACAATTTATACTGCTACATATCTTTTGTAAAAATAACCCATATTAGTGGAGATTTGGTCTTTGTGAAAGTTGCAGAGTCTACAAGCTGTGGTGCAAATCTTAAAAAATTGGTCACACCTGAAGTACTGATGGCCTATCTAATTACTTGTGACCCGAACAAGCCAGGAGGTTTTTGATGTAATTTTTTATTCCACAAAATTGTCAATGTAATAGGTTATTTCTCTCACATGGCATGTGCATAGCACAAATGACACCCTAAAACAAATTCTGCTACTCATGAGTATGGCGATACCACACGTGTGGGACTTTTTCACAGCCTGGCCACATAGAAAGGCCCAACATGCAGGGAGCACCGTCGCATGTTTTAGGAGCATAAATTACACATCTAACTTCTTGACTACCTATTACACTTTTGAAGGCCCTAGAGCACCAGGACAATGACACCTAACACTGATGGCAGATGGTACTAATATGTGGCACTGATGTGTGCTGTAGGCCAAGGGACACGGCCAACACAGAATTTCCCTGATGCACGCCCGCCGTGGCACGCATTGGGGAAGTAAACATGAGGATGTCCTCCCGGCAATTGGAGTCAGCGCTGTAGCAGTCTTTCAGCTATAGCGCGGACGCCTAGTGATTAGGCCTAGTGGTTATCCAAACCTCTTCCCATTGCCTGCCCAACTCTATTTTTGGATTAATCACAGTATCTCTGGGGCTTTTCCTCAACAGGTTATATTATTGACTGTCTTGCCATAATTGGCCTCTGGGGGCAGTGTTCATGAATCGGCACTGTCCGACCTGGGTCAAATCTTGGTCTTCGATCTTCTGTGTCTCAACTCGTCAATTATCTCTGCCAGTCAGGTTCTCTTTGAAGTTCGCAAGTAGAGCAGATAATCAGGAGTTCTCAGACAGCTCAGAGTCAGTATTGTCCGGCGCTTTGATCGCTTGCAGAGCAGCTAATCGGGAAATCTCATTGATGGCTCAGAGTCTGTATTGTCATATTCTCTTAGAGGCTTAATTAGCTTCAGCCTTTTAAAACCACGGAGGCCTGGCTGATTTGGGGAATAGGAAACAGATGTATAAATGTGCCAAAAATGACGTTTGACCACGTCGACTTCCAGCATAAAACCGCTTTGTGCCTAAAGGCCACTTATCACCCTTCTTTAGACACGGCTCCTGTTGAACAGTCCATACATGTCTTAACACGTGTCACTTCCCAACCTGTGTTTCTGAAACAGTACCTATGGAACAGTCCTTAACTGTTTTACTGTGTTGTGGTTTTTCCACATGTGCGTCAGAAACGGCTCCTATGGAACAGTTCATAAGGGTCTTGCTGCGTTGTGCTTCCCCACACGTGCCACTTTGTTACCGGTGACACACCAACATCACTCTTCCGTGACGGTTTCCATGTCACCATTCTGTGTCTCCTGTATCTTCTCTTTTCCGATATCTTCAGGACGGGATGCAGTACAGGCAAGGGGTGTCCATTCATTCACCAGCACACATTCGGAGCAACATATCAACCAGCTTTCAGATAGTCTCAGAGGGCCTTTCCCCATATTACTAGCCTAAAATACACATTTATCACACTATACCATAACATGAATCAACCCATTACCATAGTATATACCTAGGATCCATCAAATTATGCATCCCGCTCCCAACCTCTTATAACTCCTCAATTTAAATACGGGTCGGGATTAGGCAGGTTTGGCCTTTTCTATCACAATTCTGGAACATCAGTGGTATTTCGGGGGTTCTGAACTGGCAGCAAAGCCTCTACCGTGTATGAAGAGACTTTAACGTCAATTCGTCCCTCCACTTGCATAGATAAATGCGAGACCTTCCTATACAAATGTCGAGTCCAACAACACATACCAACTTGAACCAATGACGAAACTGCAATAATGAGTAATACTACCACTGGATGTATCAAATAATTCAAAATAATGTTGGCCTTACTGTAATGTCCGAATATCACCTCCCACCAAGACCCTCCCACATCATTTTCTAGTTGATGCACTACCGCCTCAATTTCATTCTGATCATGGTAGATGGCTATAGTATCATTAACTCTCTTGCTGCAGCATCCTCATAAGGCTTTCATCTCTATCCCAATCTGTTAACCATTCCTGCATCTTCCTTCCCATACCAAGATTCAGGGCTCTCAGATTAACAGGGCGGTTATGGTTGACATCCAGACAGATTGGCAATATGCGGTCCACGTAATTGCATTCCCGTGTCTGGATTTCAGAGACACCGCCAAGGGTACCCCATGCTCCTCTAGCTATTGCCAGGTTCACCGAACCTCCTAATTCCATGATTAAGTTACAGTGGTATTTTTTAGGACAAAGAAACTCTCCTTGTCCCAAATAATACACCGGTGTTCCCTTCCAGGCAGTGTTCTCCCCATCCAGAACACAGAGTGAGGCATCATCCCAACATTTCTCATTCACCACGTGTATTGACCTGGCATACAAAGGATGTCATGGTCATGCCCAGGGCCGCCATCAGGGGGGTACAGCCCATACACTTGTAAGGGGCCCCAGCGTCTGGACAGGTCTGGCCGACTGGCAGGGATGTGAGAAGGCAGGGTTGGGTGCAGAGGAGCTCTGTGAATGCTCCTGTATGTGTGAGAGTCGGAAGGCGGCTGCTCTGTCATGAGCTGACATTGGGCTCTTTGCTGTCACCTCTGGCCATTTCCTGCCTGTGCAGCCCTCTGCATATGGAAACAAGAGCTGGGACTAGGCATGCCTTAAAAGTAAGGGCTGTTGTGCAGGGGGGGCTGTGTGTGTGACTGTGTGTGTGACTGTGTGCATGCCTATGTGTCTACATTTCTGTTTGTGTACATGTCTCTGTATGTCTGTACATGCCTGTGTGTGTGTACATGTCTCTGTGTGTACGTGCTTGTCATATACACACATGTGAGTGGTGCTAGGAGTGTACAGGTGTGAGGGAGGCTGAGGACTTAAGGTGGCTAGAGGGAAGATTTGGTGGGACGGCCACTGGGCGGGACCCTGGGTAATGTTGGTGGTCAGGCTTGGCGGGGGGAGAGCCCAGGCCTAAAGCTGTGTAAGGGGCCCCACAATTTTGGATGGCTGCCCTAGTGCCCTGGTCATGCCTCGGACAGAGGGAAATATCAACCTGCCTCCAGCCCCCATCTTCTCTGATCACGTGTGGGTAAGTTAGCCTCAGATGCAACAAAGTAAAATCCTCAGTCAGCAAGCCCATTGAGCTCACAGAATACACAGATTGAGTCTGCACTTCTGTATATGGGATCAATGAGGAAGCATAACATCTCTCATCCAAATTAGTACAGCTCATCCAGGCATTCGATCACCACCTTGGATTAGTGTAAGAGATGTGCTTTGGTAAAATCTTACTGAACTGTGATGCTAACTCATAAGGCCACTGCCCCTCATACAGGGACTGTAAAATCAGCTTGATGTTGGTTGATAATTCCGCCTGTCCCTGCATGCATGCCAGAGCACATGACGTATTTTTGCCCTGTATCACCACACTATCTACTAACCTCTTAAAATGGCGGATAAAATCTTGAGCTACTTTTACCTGGGTATTTATGTGACATTGAATATTATCAAGAATGTCATTAATCTCCCTTTGAGCAACAAAGCCCCGCTTACTGTCTGAAGCTGCGGCTGAGAGTTTGTTCCCTAGGAGATTGATGTCCATTCCATTAACACCCATTGCAGGTCCTATTCCCCCAATATGGTGCTGAATACATCCCTCTTTCGGGGTAACTCCTCAGAAATAAGCGTCCTGCATGATCCTCATTTTGTGCCTGCACATGTCTGGGAGTAAGTCACTGGTACAATGATTCTGTGTATACTCAGCGAATATAAGGTAATAGGTTTTTATCAACCACTGTGAAATGTTGAAGCGCCATGTGGTGAAGGCATACTGTACCCTGCTAGCCAGCGTTTGTTCCCTTTATCTAATGGAGCATGCTCCTGTGTGTATTCACTGGCATTTCCTGTGCAGGGTTTCAACCTCTCAGGTGAGAAATCAACCAGGCGTATCTCCCCCATGTCCAATTCTGGTGTCCCACATGTCCAGTAACCGAGGGCTTCTCTGTAGGACTGATAAGACTGAGATACTGCCCTCACAAGGACATTTTCACCCCATTGATGGTAGGGTCAGCATGGCTTCAGAAACTGTTGTGTTTCTTCCCCCGAAATCCAGGCAATTTCAAACGGCTCACCTGCGTACTGCGCGGTCCCTATGGACACCCTTACGGCGGTCCTCAATTTGTTTGTTGCCAAGATAGAGGCGGTACATCGGAGAAAGGTGCTAAAAAGCGCATCCCCCCCCATCCTCTGGGGAGAACTCTGACGCAGACTCGAGGATGAGTCCCTGTCCGGGTCCGTGTGCGGCAAAGCACTAGTTGGAGCACTTGTCACAGCTGTGCGTGATACCCTGAAGATTCAGGAGCCAGCGGATCCCACTGCTGATGTACCGGTCCCTTTTGGGTCCTGCAAGCCAGCACGTTCACCTAAGGTCTTCCCGTATCTGACTTATTTTGACAAGATCATTTACAATGAATGGGGTCGCCCGCAACTGACCTTTTCGGTCCCCAAATACATGCTGGTGCGTTACCCCTTTGAGGAAAGCCTTCTCAAAAAATGGTCGGCTCCTCCGGTCGTGGACCACCCAGTATCCACGTTAAACAAAGTAACCACGATCCCGGTTGAGGGGACTCCTGCATTCAAGGATCCCATGGACCATCCAATGTGTTTATAAGAAAATACAATAAGGTACATTACAGCATGAATATTGACATTAAAGTGTGTACATAAATTCCAATAACAAATTAACTATCGCCTATGTCAAACTGGAAATAACGCAAACATGTTAGACAAAGACACCATCTTGAGATATAAATCCAGCATAGCGTTAGTGAGGAAGCGGCTCACTTTAATTGGGTTTTGAACAGACCAAAAGTTCCTTTCAGTTAGGAAAACTACATCATCCTAGTAGGGTCAACATAAGCAAATCATAGCTTATTTTAGTTATCCAACTACATAACCTTAACTATGATCCATGTACGAAGGGTCACCAGGTAAGAGAAACTTGGGCTTAGAGAGAAACAGGAGAGAAACCTAGAAAAGAGCTAGAGACAGAAGGGTTAAAGACAAGGTGTGCATCTGGAATTTACAGATTATTCCGTAGTGTGGAGGTTTACAAGGGTTGATAAATATGTGCTCCAACGTTCCCACACTGTTACAAATGTTTTTGAAGTGTCCATGAGAATGCTGACTGTCTCTTCATGTACCATAATCCAAGAAATATTTCGCTTAGTTGCTTCCACCGACACCAACGGTTGCTTCCAAACTGAGGAAAGTCATTTTGTTTTAGGAGACTCTTCGAGCATTCAGAATGGTGGCTTGCTGTTCAGCAAGGCAATTTGTGGGGTTTTGGGGATTGCAAGGCCAGTGACCTTGCGCAGCAAACAAAAGTGCGTCTTTAGCAGAAAGTACATCATTCTGTTGGAAATTAGAATATTGAAAAAAATTGCATCTTTTGGAGGGGGATGTTCAGACCCTGGACATTGAGAGGCTGTATGTATAGGCCTAGGATTATGGTCATCTGGAGCCATGGACCATGATGGGCAGTATTTAAGTAATTGTACAGAGACCTACCTTCCTTCAGATGCATTGTCCCTTGGATGGGTTGAATTTAGATAGGACAGTCAGCATTCCTGAGACACCCCCCTATTTATTTAAGAGGAAATGGGGATAATAATAAGCAACATTGACCCAGTTTGAGGATGTCTCCCCTGGTCTTAGGGAAGCTCGGAGGGTTCCCTAAAGTGGGGCTTGTCTCCGAACTTCTCGTCCACAGAAGCAGAGTCCCCCATATGTATAGCAAGTCATGTCAGGCTCACATGGGAATCCAAAAATCCCTGAAACAATAACAACCAAGTATAAGTGAGCAAAATGAATATTAGCTTCAAAGAGTTTTTGTGATTTGGGACACTATTTTCTTATCAAAGTGTCCTGTCTTCCCTGAGCCAGAACATGGAGTAGAGGTTTTAGTGACCACCTTTGCTGGATGGTGAGCGGGGAGAGGTCAACAGAGAATTTGAACCGGATTGCCCTGAATGGACCGTTCTACATCCCTGAAGAATCGCATGATGTCTTCCTTAACGCCTGTAAAAGTGTGGCTTGACCCTGGGAAGGTCGCTCTGACTGAGGGGAGTGATGATCTATGAGCTCTTTCTAGCTCCAACCGGTGTTATGAGATACCAGGGATGAGGTCCGCTATGAATGAGCAGACAGCAGCAATTCACATCTTTGACAAACTCGGGAGACCTCTTATGCGAAAATTGTATCGCCTGGCACAGTTCTTCAAATCATCTATTTTGAATGTGGCTGTATCCAGGCGGTCTTGTAAGTCCTGCATGCGGTCTGTGTTTTGGTTGGTTCTAGAAATTGTCTGATCCATTTTGTTTTCCATGACATCTATTCGCGACCCAAGGTTTTGGAGGTCTGCATGTATTGCTGAAGTGATATGGGAAGCTGTTTGCGCTAGCCCTTTAAAGAGCATGCTAGAAAAGCGCTCATTATGGTTGGAAAGTCCATAGGAATTGTTGGGGAGGACTGTCCTTTATTGGAGACAGAAGGACTTGCCTCCATGCCTCTCAGAGGAGTGAGCAGCAGCTCATCCAGTGTTCTCTCCAGGAGAGAATCAGTGGAAGCTGGGGAGATAACAATGTGGAGAGATGTACTCACAAGAGCAGGGCTGTGTGGTGAGGCTGCCTGCAGATCCGGATCTGCGCTCTCCTCCCTGTCCTCCATGGCGCACTGTGGAGCTGGCGCCATCTTGGAATGTTCGGGGGTCTCAGACATGAAGCCTGGCTGATGTGAGGCCTCCCCTGACTGATCCAGGTGACATGGGGCTGTTTCGGGTGTCCCCGCTAGCTGTAGAGTCCAGGGGGTTTGTGTGCATGGTGGTTGCTCACGCATGCACCTTCTATATATACCCCGCGGCAGGGGGTGCTGGCCAGACGGCACACCCGCGTGTAAAAAATTATTCCGAAAATTTAGTGTGGAAAAAAAAAACAGCACCACAAATGTGAGATTTTCACAATATAGCAAAGAACCAATAAAGTGTTGTGCTAAAATTCGTGGTAGATCAAAAAAATAAATAAAACAGTCCAAAAGTGTCAGTCTCTCGAATGGACCATAATAAAATGTCAAACTCCGCGAATGGATCCAAATCCCTCCACCAGCTGCCACCACCACAGAAAGCCTGGACCCTGTATTAAGGGTCAAACAGGATTGTTGTAGTAATCCCAATACCAAAATGGGATGTATGAAAGAACCACATCAGGAATAGTTCCAAAGTACTCTGCCCACACGGCAATCAAATAGCCGGATCCAAACCAAACATAAACCCTAGAGTGTGTAAAACCTCTTAGTGATTGAATTATTTAAGTATTGCACTTACAACTATCCAAGTTAAAACAAGCATTGCATAATCTAAGAAAGGCGGCCACCACAGGACAATCAGACATGTAAAGGAATGCGCGATAACAGGCATTGGTCCTGCTATTGCGCATTCCTTTGCGTGTCCGGATGTCCTGTGGTGGCTGCCTTTCTTACATTATGCAATGCTTGTTTTAACTTGGACACTTGTAAGTGCAATACTTTTTTTTAATAAATTCAATCCCTAAGAGGTTTTACACTATCTCTAGTGTTTTTGTTTGGGTCCAGCTGTATGGTCGCTGTGTGGGCGGAGTCCTTTGACGTGGTTCTTTCTACGGTTGCATCGATACCATATATATTTTTTTTTTTTTGTAGTCGCCGATACGGATACCCATCGCCTAAGGAGTGTAGGTAACTGGGTGGTGGGGGAAGTTGGGTGAGGTTGGGGTGAAGATTTTTTAGATGATAAGAAAAGGAGGGCTGATAAAGTGGGGAGGGGAGTCGCAATCCTAGCTACTGCTCTCTATTCAAATAAAACAACATCAAACAAAACTTTTGCCCTGCCACTTAAACATGATTGAATACATTCAGCTGGTGCAAACACCCAGTGTATGTTTCCCACCAAAAAATAAGTATAAATATTAGGGGTGCAACGGATCGTCACCGATCCGAACGGGTCACCCCGCTTGTATCGGCACATGCTGGGATCCGTGGAGAGCTCCACGGTCTCGGCCTTGGGCAAGGCCGTGGCCGGAGCGATCACTTGTAAACAAACCGGCATCATGTTATGATCCATCCACACCACTGAGGCCACAAGATGGTACCTGGGCCTCGCATAGAATGATGTTTTACGCTTCTCTTTGAGGGCTGGACCCCAGGAATCGGGACTCTTTTTGGTCTTGATACATTACCTAAAGTTGCTCCTGAGGAGTGCTATACAGGTCCAAAGGAGTGGATCCCCTATTATAGGGTCCCGGTCTTTGAAGGTTTACGAACGCTATCTGCCATGATGGGTGAAGTTTGGATCTGCTATTACAGCAGTATCCTGCAGCGAGGCTAAGGTAAGGGTAGAAGCCTAGGAACTGTAAAAAGTCCACCTATGCCTTTTTCTTCCATATATGTAAAACTTTGTATACCTTAAAAATATCTACTTTAGAGGGGATTAAATTAGATACCTTGGTACGATGCTTTTCAGCAGCTCTGTGTCCGGCTATAGCAGCGTGTGTGGTCCCAGCAGCCAGAGGGGGGGGGGGGGTTCTTCGTTGAACAGATGGCGTTTCCTCTTCTGAGAGATCTAAATGGGGGTACAGCAGTAGTTCATAAGCACGTATTTTATCTAGACGGCTCTTACTAGAACATTATCTAGGAGCTAAACACCTCTGCTGACAAAACTCCCCCCCTAGAGGTGTGGTGGCGGCTTCCACAGTTTTATATATCAGACTTGCCTTTTGTTGAACACGATCCATGCAGGTTTATTGCGTCCCAGCCTTGTATTACAGGCAGCACATTCTGCCAGGTATCAGATGGCATTGCAGGCTCTAAGACGGCCGGCGCCACCTCCTCCAATGCAGACTTGAATGCCGCGCGCAGACTAGTTTTATTTTTGAACAAGGGGGAGGCGGATATTGCAGAGGGACATCGTCTCTGAGGTAGGCGGCGCCATGTGGACTTGCCAATACAGGTGTCCCAAAGTCTCAGTTGGTTACTAACTGAGAAATTGTTGAAAGGAAAATCCTTCAGACCAATTATCTGGAAAGTAGTAACGACAGATGCCAGCCTTTCAGGCTGGGGTGCAGTACTAGAGAAGGTAACTGTCCAGGGACAGTGGTCAAGAACCATTGCCCATCAACATCATAGAGATTCGGGCAGTGTGGCTCTGAAAGCCAGGACTTCCGCGTTAAGGTATTGTCCTGTCAGGATCCAATCCGACAATGCCACGGCTGCGACCTATATCAATCACCAAGGGGGCACCAAGAGTCTCTCAGCGCAGAGAGATGAACCATATTGAAGATTTGGCAGGCAAACTACTTAAGTAGCCAGCAGTTATTCCCAGGGGAATGGACTCTTCACCCTGACATTTTTCAGGCTGTTTGCCAAAGATGGGGGACCCTGGACATAGATTCTAGCGTCCAGATTCAACATGAAGATGGTCAACGTTGTGTCCAGGACAAGGGATCCACTCGCATGTGGAACAGATGCATTGGTAACCTCGTTGGATCAGTTCTCACTGATCTATGCATTTCCCCCTATTCAGTTGCTGCCACGACTGCAGGATCAAGCTGGAAAGAAAGCCGGTAATTCTGGTAGCACCAGGATGGCCCAGGAGTTCATGGTACGAAATCGTTAAGATGGCAGCAGAGGGTCCGTGGTCCTTCCCACTAAAGCCAGACCTGCTCACAGGGGCCAATATTCCATCCTACCTTACAAACGCTAAATTTAACGGCTTGGCTATTGAAACCCACATTCTGAAGAAACATATGTTAGCCACATCCCTCCTATTCCTTCTTTCTGTAACAGTTTTCCTAATACACTCCCTTACTTTGACCTGCTGTTGTCAGCGTAGTGCTCCACTTTGATACTGATCTTGCCAAACACAGGGAAAAGCCATAATACAGGCCATCTCCAGCCTGAGCGTTATCTGTAATGACTTTGAGGGTATTTTCCATTTTTCAAGAGTGGAGGCTTAAAGTAAACACAGGCTGCACAGTGTAAAACTACATCTTTCCTACATCTGCAGCCTGTGCCTGTATTAGGAAAATTTGTAGTTGTGAGGAGTGAATTTTCAAAGTATCTTTGACATAACTACTACATTTTAAATAATGGGTGCATTTCCACATTTAGACCATGTTTCTCCTTAATTTCTGTTCTTCTATTCAATTTTGTTTTAATTGGCTTGACTTCACATACAGTTCTCCTATGTTTACATACACTGGCAGAATTTGATTTCTTGGCCATTTTTCAGAGAATATGAATAACACTTTTCTTTTACTCATGGTTAGTGTTTGATAATAAAGTGCTTCAGCCAATCAACTGTTTACTCTTTTTAAATCATAATGGCAAAATAAACTACCTAAATGACCCTGATCAAAAGTTTGCATGCCCTGATGATTTTGGCCTGATAAAATGCACACTAGTTGACCCAAAGGGGTTTAATCTCTATTAAATGTAACCATCCTCACCTGTGATCTGTTTGCTTGTAATTAGTATGTGTGTATAAAAAGTAAATGAGTTTCTGGACTCCTGACAAACCCTTGTATCTCTCATCCAGTGCTGCACTGATTTTCTGGATTCTAGTCATGAGGAAAGCAAAGGAATTTTCAAAGGATCTGCAGGAAAAGGTAGTCGAAGTGTATATAACATAAAATAGTTATAAAAAGATATCCAAGGAATCGTCAACTAGGAAGCTGTGCATGGGATGTACTTGGACATTCCTACATGACAATGATCCAAAACACAAGGCTGAGTCGACCTATCATTGACTACAGCAGAAAAAAAATATGAAGGTTCTGGAGTGGCCACCTGTCTCCTGACCTCAATATCATTGAGCCACTCTGGGAAGATCTGAAATGTGCACTTCGTGCAAGACAGCCCAAGAAGCACTTTTTGCCAAGAGGAATGGGCAGTTTTGCCATCTGAGAAAATAAAGAGCCTCATCCAAAAATACCACAAAAGACTTTAAGCTGTCGATGTTAAAGGGGGCAATACACTGTATTAACTGGGGGTATGTAAACGTTTTGATCAGGGTCATTTGGGTAGTTTCTGTTGAACACAGTTGATTAGTGTTTGGCTGAAGCCATTAATCATGAGTGAAAAAAGTTTGCTATCATTCATATTCTCTGAAAAATTGCCAAAAAATCATAAATTCTGCCAGGCTATGTAAACTTATGAGCAACACATCCATTTTCCATAACCCTATTTTTTATTATTATTTTTTTTACTAATACTATGTTGCTTTTATGTTCGTTTTATAGGAATGACGACAACGCAAGGAACAGTTACTGGGGCATCGCAACATCGGCAACCTTCTGTAAGTCCCTTGTCACTAAATTCAGACTCAAGAAGGCAACAGTCTCAACAGATGTCTCCAACAATATCTCCACTTTCGCCTATAACTCAGGTAAGTAGGTTATTGTGACCTGTGCTAACCCAAAAGTAAGTAGAAGTCCAATAGAGGATGATATTGTCCTTTGGCAATTCATATACTTTTATTCCATCCGCATCCAATAATGCAGGGGTATAGCTAGAAGAAGGCTGGGCTTTGCCAGTATTACCCTTGGATTTTAAACCTTTGTCCATGTCGGGTGCGGGGATGGAGATGCTAAGAGGGCTCCCCTTGCAGCAAAGTGCTGCGCATTCCTGGAGTTGGGAACAGGAAGCGTGGTGCCCAAAGAAGCACGGTTGGCCAGCTGCTTTGTTTGCAGTTCGATGAGCTCAGCCACCGAGGGATAACTGAAGGCAACTTGCTGTATTCAGGTAAATGGAAAAAACAGGAGCCAGGGGTTATACACAGATAAATCAGTCCAGAGCATACACAGGGATGAGCCAAGGTCAATACACAGGCAGGATCCAGATACAAGCCAAGGTCAAGCCGGGTGATCAGGGAGCAAAAGCAGAGTCCAGGAGCAGGCCAATGTTCAAACAAGGAGATCAGGAAGCAGAGTCAAGGCAAGCCTGGGCAGAAAACGAGTAAACGCAGATCAAGGAGCAAGGTCAGGGTACACAAGGGAGCCGAGGAGATAATCCAGCAATGACCTGTGGTCACAGGCTGGCTTACATAGGGCCACTTGTGCCAGCCCCTGTCACGCCAGTTGTACGCTGCCGTGCATGCGCAGTATTGCACACGGATGCGCGGCGCCCGCTCGTGCACATTTCGGGAACCCTCCGTGGGCATCCATGATGGTTCTGGGCAACATTGCCAGTGCCAGGAGGGCCATGTCCCTGACTGAACCCGAAGGTATCGGTTTCTGGTAACTGGACATTTGCATGAGTACCAATACTCGTTCAAATGCTTAGTATCGGCACCGATACCAGTATCGATATCGAGCGCGGGGGGGGAGACGAGCGGGACTTCGATCCCCCCACATCGCTGGACCCTGTGGCAGGTAAGTATTCGATTCACGAAATGCAAACCAGGTTGTAAGCACCTCGTAAGTCCAGTTTAGAGAAGACTCTGGCAGAACAGAATCGTTGGAAGAGTTCCAGGATGAGGGGGAGAGGGTAGCGATTTTGATGGTAATTTTGTTCAGCTTTCGGTAATCTACACAAGGTTTTAAAATCTTGTCTTATCCTTATCATCTCCACAAAGAAAATGCCAGCACCCGCAGGGGATGACGAGGGACAAATAAATCCTTTCTAGATTTTCATCGATATATAGTCATAACGCTTCAAGTTCAGTTTCTGACAGAGGAAAAATACGACCAAAGGGGATTTCGGAACCTGGAAGCAAATCAATAGGGCATTCGTGGGGACGATGGGGTGGAAGGGAGTCCGCTCCTTTCTTGTCAAACACATCCAGAAATTCTTGGTGGGCAGAGGAGGTACATGTGGATTGGCACAAGAAACGGATCGTATGGACAGGCAGCTGGTAAAGCCCTTAGGACTAGGGGCAAGGCGATGCTGCTGACAGTAGGCAGATGAAAACCTTACTTCATTCTTGAGCCAGTCAATGTGAGTGTTGTGTGCTCGTAACCAGGGGACTGCCAAAATGACCGGAAACTGGAGAGCACAAGACATCGAACCGGATATGGCCGGATTTGGTTGTCATCGAGATTGGCAGGGTCTCATGGGTAATCAGCCCAGAACTGCATAGAGATCCATCAGCCAAATGAACTGTTAATTGCTGCTTCTTGGTAACCAGGGGAATTCCAAGTCATTTGGCCAAGGTTATGTCTAAGAAGTAGCTAGAGGCCCCAGAGTCGATGATGGCTGAGAGCCGGATATCTTCTTTTGCCACCGATGGGGAGATTGGAAGAACAGGGTGAAATGAGGTAAGTCCTGATACTTTGTAGGTTGGCTGGAAGTATGGTTTCTTTGGCCTGAGGTGGCAATTTTGCAAGAAATGGCCATTGTCTCCACAGTAAAAACAAAGGTTGGCCTGTTGGCGGTAGAGCCTTTCCTACCAGGCTAATCTGTCTACGCTTGCTTTAAACACAGGAAAGTTGGGGGAACTAGATGCCAGAGTTTCAGGCTGCCTTTGGGCAGATTGGAGATTCTGAGACCTTTCAGAAAAGTTTCCCCTTAGGCACCTATCCAGCTGTATGGTTAACTGGTTAAGGTATCCGGGGTCGCTACCCTGGCCAGCGCATCCTTCAGGGACTCTGATAAGTCCAGTCGATATTGGTATTTTAAGGCAGCTTGGTTCCAGCATGTGTCTGCAGCCTATGTGCGAAAGTACACTGTAAAATCTTCTGAGGGAAGCTGCCCCTGCTGCAGGGTGTGCTCAACCATAACCGTATGTTGAGTTTCGTCGTATAGCTGAGCCATAGCCCCGACGAAAGTGCCAACAGAGTCAGTGATGGGACTTTTCTGTTCTAACAGTCCGTGGGCCCAAACCTGGGAATTTTTCAAGAGTAGGGATATAATGAATCCAACTTTGATATTCTCAAGAAAGTTCTTGGTGGCAAAGCCAGGTATAGCAGGCAGGCATTTGTAAAGGTCTTGTTTAGAAAAATACACTCAAAAGAACACTGTGCTGCCTAAAAGCTCTTAAATTCGCAAAATCAAGCAGCTAACACAACAGATAAATTTGTTTCTAAAAGTAAATCGGTATATAAAGTGTAGCGCTAAATTCAATAATCTGGTTAGAACATGTCGGGTCCCCCAGACTTATAAACGCGCATGAAATGATACCGTAATGAACTAGTGGCCTATACTAAAAAAAAAAAAAAAAAAAAAAAAAAAAGTGATATCAAATTCTAAAATACAGAGTGTAATTAGTGATGCACATTAATGACCCGTGCAGATATTAACATTTCACATATATAAATCTAAAGCTAGGCTAATAATGAACCTGCACAGAAAGCCTAATTGATGCAACATAAACCATGTGAAAAAAGTCTTTAGGTGAAAAAGTTCAACATGCAAAAAGATCCCAAGTGGTTGGATATGGGCATTTCTTCAAAAACCTCAAAATAAGAGAAATATGTTGACACGCAATCGCTATTGTGACAATCCCACCACCTGTAAAGATGTGAGCATACCGAATAGCTCAGACTCAAACGAATGTACGTTCGAGCTTAGAAGCATCAGCTGGCAACCTGGGATGCGATATCTGGAACTGCGTCCACGAACCTTTCAAAAGGGGTCCGTCTCCACGCAGGGATCAAAATTTCAACCGATATAATGGAAGAGGATAGAGAAGAACATATAGCGTAAAAGTGTTTCAAGCGCTTGTAAAAAATATGTTGGTAGCAGTAGAGTCTCTCCGACGCGTTTTGTCTCAATAGACTTCGACGAAGTCTATTGAAATGAAACGCGTCGGGGAGACTCTACTGCCGCCAACATTTTTTACAAGTGCTTGAAACACTTTTAAAATGTAAGTGTGTTGCATTTTAATTTTCGTTGATATATGGAATTACGATATATGGTCGTCTTTATCCTCTTCCATTATATCGGTTGAAATTTGATCCCTGTGTGGAGACAGACCCCTATTGAAAGGTTCTTGGACGCAGTTCCAAATATCGCATCCCAGGTTGCCAGCTGATACTTCTAAGCTCTTTTGACTCATAGAACGTACGTTCGTTTGAGTCTGGGCTATTCGGTAAGCTCACATCTTTACAGGTGGTGGGATTGTCACAATAGTGATTGCGTGTCAACATATTTCTCTTATTTTGAGGTTTTTGAAGAAATGCCCATATCCAACCACTTGGGATCTTTCTGCACGTTGAACTTTTTCACCTAAAGACTTTTTTCACATGGTTTGTTGTATCAATTAGGCTTTCTGTGCAGGTTCATTATTAGCCTAGCTTTAGATTTATATATATATGAAATGTTAATATCTGCACGGGTCATTAATGTGTATCACTAATTACACTTTGTGTATTTTTGAATTTGATATCAAATTTTTTTGTAATTTTATTTGATATTTTTTTTTTAGTATAGGCCACCAGTTCATTAAGGTATCATTTCATGCATGTTTACAAGTCTGCGGGGACCTGACGTGTTCTAACCAGATTATCACATTTAGCGCTACACTTTATATACCTATTTCTAAAAGTCCTAAACTGTCTTCGGTCCCCCGAGAATTGCTCAGGGGTTGATACACGTGGTTCAGGAGGCAGAGTCGACACTGTGAGGGGAGATTCCTGAGACAGCGTAGCAGAAGTGGATCTTTTATCTTCGGAACCCGTGTCTCCTGATTCATGTTGCAGACGACCCTCTAATTGAACATAGACGCCTTGCAGTCTCTGCACTGCTTGGGTAAGTGCGGAGACCTGTTGACACACAGCCTCTACAGGGGAAGTGCCTCAGTCTATCTCTGACATGGCTGGTTTATACTGTCAGGTGCGAGTATGGAGATAGAGATGCTAAGAGGGCTCCCCTTGCGGCCAAGTGCAGCATGTTCCTGGAGTTGGGAACAGGAAGCGCGGTGCCCAAAGAAGCACGTTTGGCCAAGTGCTTTGTTTGCAGTTCGATGAGCTTGGCCACCAAGGGACGACTGAAGGAGGCAACATGCTGTATGCAGGTAAACGTGAATACCAGGACCCAGGCCAGGGGTCATACACAGATAAATCAGTCCAGAGCATACACAGGGGCGAGCCAAGGTCATACACATGCAGGGTCCAGATACAAGCCGAGGTCAAGCCGGGTGATCAGGAAGCAGAAGCAGTGTCCAGGAGCAGGCCAAGGGTCAAACCAGGAGATGAGGATGCAGAGTCAAGGCAAGCCGGGTCACAACGGGTAAATGCAGATCAAGGCGCAAGGTCAGGGTACACAAAGGACCTGAGGAGATAATCCAGCACTGACCTATGGTCACAGGCTGGCTTAAATAGTGCCACTGGCACCAGCGCCTCTCACGCCAGTTGCGAGCCGCCGCACACGCGCAGTATTGTGCATGCGCCGATGCGCGGCACCCGCTCGTGCATGTCTCGGAACCCTCCATGGGCATCCATGATTGTTCTGGGCAACATTGCCAGTTCTGAGATTGCCTTGTCCCCGACAGTCCAGAACACGCACTCAACGTTTTTTGTGTGTTCTGAGCAAGCAGAAAAAGCACAGAGGAAATATGGTGGTCCTCCTGCAGACTGGATTAGAGAAGCTAATCCTCTTGAGACTTGGGATAATTTTTTTCCTCTCATTTCAGGCTAATTTGCTTCCCCACAATGTGAACTCTACTTTGTTCCACAAGCCAGAGCAAGAGAAGCCAGTGATTCTCAGTGCACCAAACTGGTCCAGAACCTGGTGCACAGGCATACTCCAACCCCTGCCCTCTCTCCAACAGGCCAAACTTGCTATCTCAGCACCCTCTATTCAGTCTGCTTGTCAGTCTTTGGCTTTACCATCATGGCTTTTGAAACTTCGGTCTTAAAAAATAGAGGGGTATCTGAGTCTGTCCCCCCTCCCCCCCCCCCCTTTGGTAAAAGCCAGAAAAGCCACATCCAGTAAGATCTACTCTTGTACTTGGAAATCCTTCTTTGCCTGGTGTAAACACAGGCTTTTTAATTCCAGGCTCACATTCTGCCCTTTCTGCAGTCATCAGGTCTTGACCAACACCTGGCCTTAAGCACTATGAAAGGACAGGTCTTGGCCTTGTTTATTCTTACCAAGAATTTTCAAACGCACTTTACTTTGTAAAAACGTTTAATCCTGTGGGTTGAATAAAAAAAACTATCGGCTCTGGTCAGAGCCGCTGAACTAACAATTCAAGGTTCAGTGATCTGCCCCCGCATAGCTGTTGTGTTCTAGCAGGGGACCCCCCCCCCCCCCCCCCCCCAGAGAACTTGGATCAGTGCTTTCTGTCATTGGCTGAGAGCGCTGATCGGGAGTTGGTCAGCTGCTGGTTTTCTGACAGACCGACATGCACACGGGCCAAATGTTGGCCTAACGCCCATTGTCTCCTGACATTCAGCCCATTTTTACCCCGCCTTAGGAGCCCTGCAGAAACCAGCTTTGAACTCTCTATTGATATTTGCTTATATAACCAAATTTTTGGTTGCTGTCATGTTTGTAAGAAATGTCTGTCTTTAATCCTCATGCTTCACAAAGACAAGGTTGTCTTAAAGTGACTGCAAACAATCACCTTGTAAAACAACCCATTCTGTTTGAATTGAAATGAAAGTTAAAACATTTGTGTGTAGATTTTATAAAGAAAAGAATACATTGTTTTCCCTTTTATAAAATAATAAAAAAAAGGATTACATTCTCTCTGTTCTCAGCTGCATAAGAGCAGGGGGAGGAGAAGCAGCAGCACTGATCTTCCCAGTGAAAGGCTGTGTAGGGGGATGCGTGTCAGGACACGTCTAATCCTTGGAGGAGAGCAGGCTAATTTCCCAGCATAGCTAGAGAATAGACCAGTGTGTTTTTCTATTTAGTGTGGTCTGTTTTTGATGGGAAAGCAGAGTGACAGGCAAGAACACCAGGGATTTAGCCTGCTGTCGGTTGAAAATGGGTCACAGGAATGCAGAGCAAACTGCACTCCTGTGATCCATAGAAGTACAGTCGAGAAAGCTTTGGCCATACTTCAATAAACTCCACAAAACAAATTTTACAGCAAGTACCAAAACTGTTTTACAGCTTAACTATATACAAATAGTTTAACCGCTTGCCGACCAACTGCCGTCGTTCTACTGCAGCAGGTCGGCACGATCCCGTAAGCCGTCTTAGCTATAAGTCGGCTCCTTTAAGCGGGATAGGAGGCGGGCACACCCGCTGCACTGCGGGGGTAGCAGTGATCATGGCCGACAGTCACGATGATCGCCGGCCACAAGCATTTGTGACATGAGGCAGAACAGGGACGTGTGTAAACACACAAATATCTGTCCTGTTCTTTGAGAATGAGACAGCTTGTGAGTTCCTAATAGCTAGGAACCACAAACTATCATCCCCTCTAGTCAGTCTCCTCCCCCTACAGTTAGAACACAGTCAGGGAACACAGTTAACCCCTTGATTAGCCCCCTAGTGTTAACCCCTTCCCTGCCATTGACATACAGTAATTGGTTCATTTTTATAGCGCCGGTCGCTGTATAATTGATATTCGTTTCAAAAATGTGTCCACTACGATAAAAATCGCAGATCACCACAATTACTAGTAAAAAAAAAAAAAATCTATCCTCTATTTCTGGACGCTATAACTTTTGCACAAACCAATCAATATACGCTTATTGCAATTTTTATTACCAAAAATATGTAGAAGAATTCATATAGGCCTAAACTGAGGGAAAAAAATTGTTTTTGTTTTATTTTTATTTTTTTAAATTGGAGGTATTTATTATAGCAAAAAGTACAAAATATTGTGTGTTTTTTTTGTTTTTTTATTATTATTTAAAATTTACGCCTTTATTTTTAATAGTACTAAAGATCAAAACCGCAGAGATGATCAAATGCCACCAAAAGAAAGCTCTAATTGTGGGGAGAAAATTTACATTTTGTTTGGGTACAGCATGGCACAACTGCGCAATTGTCAGTTAAAGCAACACAGTGCCGTATCGCAAAAAATGGTTCTGGTCATTAACCACTACAATACAGGGCACTTTCGCCCCCTTCCTTCCCAGCCCAATTTTCAGCTTTCATTGCTCCCGGACTTTCAATGACAATTGCGCGGTCATGCTACGCTGTACCCAAATTAAATTTTTATCATTTTGTCTGCACAAAAAGCAAAAAAAGAGCAGAAATTTGGAAAAAATAAATATTTTCTATTTTAAAAGAAATCCAATAAAATCGAATTTTGTCATAAATTTAAGCCAAAATGTATTCTGTTGCATGTTTTTGGTAAAAAAAAAAAAATTCTGTTACGTGTATAATTGGTTTGTGTAATCAAGGACATATGTACACAAATGATCATGTACAGATGTGTGCAGGTGATCATGGACATATGTGTGCAGATAATTGGGACATGTGATTTTAGTGGGACATATGTGGGGGACATGTGTGTTTGGGGACATGCGTGGTTTACACTAGACTGGTGATCAGTGAGCAAAAAGCTGTAAAAATCAGCTCATCCTAACTGATCACCAGCTGGCTGCAGCGATCCGCTCTCCTCGACGACTTCCGTGTGGAGAGGAGAGCCAATTGCCTAGAAACCGGCTGTTTGTTTACATCACATGATGGCTGTGATTGGATACAGCCATCATCTGATCAGGAGGGCCAATCACAGAGCCCTCCTGCCGATCCGAGATGCGCCGTGTCCGGGTGACACGAGCACATCGGGATCGTGCTGCTATACGGGCGCACGCAATCCCCCTCCTCCTGAAGGACATTCCTGAACGTCCAGTTAGGAGAGAGCTCCCACCCGGCCGCATATATACATTGGCCGGGTGGGAAGTAGTTAAGCTGCCAGATCTTCTGGGGCTGAAGTGGTTAATGACTATAATCGGGCACAGGTGCTGAATGCGACCATTCATTGAACTTAGGAACTGAGAAGTGATGTTAACCAGAAACCTGGTACAACATTAATTTGTCTGTAGCAGACTTGTATATATAAGTTTGAAAGTCTGGATTTCATACTTGACATAGATCATTTTAATCGAAAGGAAATGTATACTGTGGCAATAAGTGTAATATATTAGGCTAGATATATAAGGAGTAAAGACAACTTTTTGCCAGTTTTTAAAGTGCAACTTCCCCCAAAAAAATTTGGGGGACTTTTGCTTGGTCCTATGAGGTATTTCTTTATAATATTAGGTCTGGATAGCTGCTGGTTAGACCCTTTTCACACTGGAGTGTTTTGCAGGCGCTATAGCATTAAAAATAGTGAATGAAAAGTGCCCTAAAACAGCTACTCAATTCACTCCCGTGTGACAGCACGAGGGCTGTCACACTGGAGCGGTGCGCTGGCAGGGCGTCGGAAAAAGTCCCGCCAGCAGCTTCTTTGGAGCTGTGAACTCACCGCTCCTCCACCGCTGCTCTACTTTGAAATCAATAGGGCAGCGCTGGTGGATTTAACACCTTTTTTTGGCCACTAGCCAAAAGTGACGCCTCTGGCAGCTCAGTGTGAAAGGGGTCTTAAGGTGTACAAATCCTAGTCTTAAAGTTTGATACAACTGTTGGCTGTGATGATCTTGCATTGTGGCTGACCAATCCAGCTATAGTACAGTGATGGATCATGTCACTGTGTGTTTACAGTGCATTTTGTGTAAGAACAAGGGGAGGTCTAGTAGTTTACCCATCCTTTCCCCTTGTCCAGAACCTGCGAACAGACCTAAACTTCATGTGAACTTTAGAACCCTATTAAAGTATATGGGACTCGAACGCTCAAGTTACTGTCCTAAAAAGTGTTTGGGGACCTGGGTCCTGGGGACTTGTATCAAAGCAAAAAAAAAATCAGTGAATCCATCTTCTGTCTTCACGGAGGAGACACTGCGGGATCCCGGCGGCCTGGCGTTTCTTATATGAGGAGGGCGGGGCCACCCGTCACCTGACCCCGCCCCCTCTGACGCAAATGAGCACTTTAGATTTCTCCCATAGACTTGTACAGGGTGTTCTGCGGCTTTTCGAATTTGCCGCGAACAACCCAAATATCTCACTGTTAGCCTAATTAAGACTAGGATTTGTACCATACCCGGCATCTATCTGGATTGAATATAAACAGCATTCAAGGAAAATTATTTGGACCAGAAAGTCTAAAAACTGTTCCACTTTAAATATTGGTTGTCAATTGGCCTCTTGCATCACAAGTAGAATTCTCTGCTTGTTTGTGCAGAGCGTTCTTTTAACGGCATGAATATGTAGAATATCTTTATGCCCCATCTCAAATCTTCGTTGCCCTCTGTTTTGAAACCTACTAGTCCATGCATTTAGAAGGTAGAACATTTGCTTGTATTTAAATATTTGTTAAATAAACGCACTTTGCGTTTGTTAATTATAATTTTTCCTCCTTCCTGTTTTTCAGGCTGTAGCAATGGATGCTTTGTCACTAGAACAGCAGCTACCCCCTTATACTTTTTTTACACAGTCAGCCTCTCAGCAGCAAACACAAATGCAAAGTGGCCTGTCGCAGAGCTCCTCAATGATGCAGGGTTCTAATTTACAGAGAGGAACACAACTGCCTCCCCTTAATGTCTCAATATCAACCACCGTTCCTCAATCACCCCCTGGTATCCAGACTCCTACTTCACTGGCTATGGATATAAATTCGGTAAGTTTTTCAGTGGGCAGTGGTGAGAAGTTTAGATCATACTTTTATTTTTGTCAGATTTTGCTGTGATCTCTTGGTTAAAGTGTGCATTAGTAATACATGGTAGATATTAATGTTATAACAAGAATAATGCTTTTTATTGTTAATTGTAAACTGAAGAACAAAAATGCAGTAATGCAGCTTACTGGGCTTTAGATGTGGTGGCTGCAATCGTTCTAATTTTTTTGTATTTTTCCTTTTTATTTTTACCTGGTGATCCTACCATTAATGCACTTTGTCTTCTTTCTGTCCTGAGAAAAGCTCACTCGCTACAATTTATGAACTTGTCAGCATTGTCCCCTTAGGCCTCCTCGCTTCAGCAGCTGGGCTGCTGTAGTAATGATCACTGCAAACTCCTAATTAAGAGTTTTATGTGGCCATATATGCTTCGGCTTTATTGTACAATCGTGCGATTTGATCAAATTGACATAACTTTATTCTGATTGATTTAGATTGGATTCAGTTAGACTGAATGGCCAAATTGATTGTGTTGCATCGAATATAAATACTGAGATGCTTTGTTCAAGAATTTTATATTTCGGTTTTGTGGTGAAAACCAATATGTGATCAATTACTTGTGATCATATTTTCCAACTGTTGATTTGAAATCTTCCCAATGTGTGCCAAATCAGTCGAATGGAAGTGTGCGTAGTTTTAATTATACTGTTTTTTTTTTTGGTTTTTTTTGGGGGGGGGGTGGGTATACTAGCAAATTAGACAAACTTTTGATTTACAACACCCATCAATCCACATATTCTGCATATGCTGACCTCACCATTTGCTTTCCTGATGTTATTTTCACTTTTGAAAGCAGTGTGACATACATGGTACTTTTTGGTATGGTAAGCATGTGACTCACTCTCAAACCTCCCATGTGACAGCACTGGTGCTTAGTAAATGTCTCCTCAGACACGTAGCATTGTCACTTGGGAGTGGTGAGAGAGTCCTCAGCCCTGTGAAATATGACTTAAATGACTTGTAGCTGGCATAGTGCTTTTTACTCTTTCACTCCTGCAAGCCTATGGAATAGCTAGGCATTAAAGTAAGACAATAAAACACAGCATCCAATGCCAACATTTACAAACCTTTTCCTTTGCTCAGTATGATTAAAACAAATGTCACAGAAGGATTAATGTGCCCCTTATTTAACAATATGCAGTGTTTACAGGTTCTCTTTTTGGAAACAGGTGGGTTGGAAGTTTGCTCTTAGCACCAGAACACTGAAGTCCTGATCACTTAGTTCAGTGCCTGCATAAGAAATTGATAGGTTGGAATTGATCGTCTTCTGCTCAGATACCTCTCTGTGACAGCTGAGGTCCAGAGCTAAACTTCTCATTGGGAGCCCATGCAGTTTTCTACTGCAGTTCTGAGGCTGGAAGAAGGGTGTTAAAATGGAAAAAGTGGTAGAATTAAATTTCAAACATAAGCTCATTCCAAAATGAGCTTTTATAATATACTGTATTAGTAAAATCTGCTTGTTGCCATTAACAACTGTTGGAGTTCTACAGAAACAGACACCAGTGGTGGATGTGCAGAAAAGCATACGTGCTTTCCCATATGTGTGTAGGGTCAAGGGATGTTGCTTTGTCTGAGGGTGTGCAATATGGGCTTCTCTGAGATAAAATCATATCAAGGCATTATGGAGAGATTTTCATGTAAGCTGGGCTTCATGTAAGTAGGCTTGACGTGGTGGGTATCTATTTACTTAATCAGACCCATCTTTTTATATTTTATAAAAAAAATGGGTATTATAATTTTTGTGCATATTAAAACTAATTTTTATTTCCTGAAAATATGTTTTGCTCAGTTGTCATCATTTTATTCTCTAGGGACTCTGCTCTCAGAAAACAGTAATTGTTTGGGGTCTTAAAGTAATTTTCTAGCAAAAAATGCAGATGTTAATGTGTGTAAAAGAATAAAATCCAAAATTGTCCCAATAGTCAAGTGATTGGCCTGCTTAGGAGTTTTGCCAAATGCGAGACTGTAATTTACCATTGAACATGTAGGCAAGACCAGGCCTGATGATCAAAGACTATTGTTTTGCCACAGTATCAGTAGACTTGTCTATTGCAAACTAAAGACCACATTTTTTAGAAAGAACCACAACTGGTCGCAATACCCTATACCACTCATAGTGCCACTCAAGGTGCTCTGGTAAATCCAGTGTCTCGCAGCGATATACGGGTGCAGTCTTATGCTTATTTCAGAAAGCAGAGAATTATGAGGGATGAGACACCACACACCACTAGCTCAACAGGTGAAAAGAAATGGAACAGCCTCAGCGATGAGCTCCTCCCAAGGTGGGGTTCAGGAGGAGCTCGTGGCTGAGGCCATTGACATTTTTCACCTGTTGAACTAGTAGTGTGAGGCATCTCTCGCCCCCTTGCATAACTGGTGGTGGAAATGTTAATTTGGGCTTGTTTTTCTGCTTAAGGGCTTGGGCAGCTTGTAGTAATTGTAGTAACTTTCAACATTGTATCAGTGTGCTTGATGATGACATGGAATCACCAGTAGCAACCAACCACAAAATTTAAGATTATGGAATGGCTTAGTCAGTCCCGATGTGAATCTCATTGAAATGTTGTGGAAGGAATTCAAAACAAGGAAGTTCATGCAGGGAAAAATCACAAACATCTTGTAACTGAAGGAATTTGGTATGAAGTAGTGGTAAACAATTTAATGGAGTCTGTTAGATCCTTTTGCGCAGAATGCCTACAAGAAGTATTTTATGCTGAAGGGGCAATACCAGCTTGCTTATTTTTTCCACTATACACCATTACATCTATTGATATTTTTGTTTAATAAATTGTTAAAAAGGAAAAATTTCCTTCTGTTTTTATTTAAGTATATTACCTTTTTATCTGTCGGCACTGTTTGGGGGGGAAAAACAAAGTCTGTTAGCTGGCTTTTTCAAAATATTAGATCAAGCAAACTAAGCCTGTAGGATGTTGCTTATATTTTTATGTGAAACCTTGGTCCCCATGAATGTATATGTGCAGCTTGTGGGTCTCCCACTGCAGAATCTAATAGAAAAATAGTCAGGTTATCACGGACACCAGTTTGTGATGCTGTGGTTACTTTGGTCATTTACTCTGGTATGTTTTCCAAAGGATTCTCCGAGTACCAATTTTGTTAAAAGGTATATTATGGTGAACAAACAGATTGGGGCATTACAGAAATTGTGAAAGACCTAGCTGAAGAGAGAATCTGCGGTACATGTGGCTACATTATCAGAGCCGTGTGTGCTCTGGCTTAATAGGCAAATAGAACAGGAGACTTGTGCCTAGTACACACAAGGAGATTATTGGACAAATGATCATCCATTTTTTGCATGCTAATCTCATATCGAAAGTGAAGAGGTTACTAAAGTTACAAAAATTCTCATACGACAGAATTAAAATTTGGAAGTGATGTGAAGTGATGTATTTATTTATATCATATGAGACATTTTTTTGTTTATCACTTCGGATAATATTGGATGACCTGCCATTTTATTGGCTTTCAAAACCTGTGTACCAACAATCAGTAGATCATGATAATGGATAATTCAGGACATCAGCCTGCAGAGCATTCCTCATTACGCTCTCAGGGCAAGAAACTTGGTTGCTAGAGGCATCTCTGCTCCTGATCAGGGTGATTCTGTTGTCTTTTCAATGGTGATCTTCTTGACTCCAAGGTCATTCGACCAGGATTTAGAGTGACAACACTGGAGCAGTGGCTTACATCAGCCATCAGGGGGAAACCAGATATCTTGAAGCCCAAAGAGACGCTGTTCTGATTCTTGGGAGAAAAGTCATGTGCACCCCTGTTCACCATTCACATCCCACATGAGAAATATTGTTAGGTGGACTGTCTCCATCAATGTCTAGACTTTTGGAGGGTGGTTTCTTCACCCCAAGTTTGTCTTCAAGGGCAGGGATCTTCTATCCTGAACAGTGAATGCCTTGGTGACTGATCAGTTCAATCTATTTTGTGCCATACCGCCTTTTAAACTCCTTACTTGCCTGCATTACAGTATTAAAATGGAGGGCATTAGTGTTTGCACAAAACTTGCCCAGATGGCTGTGGTATTTAAACCTCACCAGGCTTTTTTCAGACTCTGTGGTCATTTGTAGATCTTCCAGATCTTGTGTATCCAGGATGGGTTTACCACTCTGCTTCTCAGTTGCTGGCTTAAAGCGGATCTCCACCCTAAAGTGGAGCTTCCGCTCATTGGATAACCTTCCCCCCTCCGGCACCACAATTGGCACCTTTCAGGGGGGAGGGGATGCAGGTACCTGTAAAGTACAGGTATCTGCACCCACTTCCGGCATAGATATCTGCAGAAGGTACGCCCCTTTCCGCAGAATCTACGCCCCTTTCCGAAGGTCCCCCGCTATCTGCTGGGAAACACACGGATCCCAGAGACAGCAGGGACCGTCCTAATTGCGCAGCGCGACTCGCGCATGCGCAGTAGGGAACCGGGAAATGTAGCCGCAAGGCTCCACTTCCTGATTCCCATACCCAAGATGGCGGCGGCAGCACCCGAGAGACGATCGAGAGATCGGCTTCGGGTGCCGACATCGCGAGCGCGCTGGGCGGGTAAGTGTCATTATTTTAAAAGTCAGCAGCTGCAGTATTTGTAGCTGCTGTCTTTAAAAAAAAAAAAAAAAAAAACGGCGGACTCCCGCTTTAAACCGCTTGGCCATTGGAACCCAGGTCTTGAGGGACGGGGTCACTACTTAATTCAGTCATCCCTATGCTCTTGCAGGAATGTTAACTTCTTATAAATCATCATAGTACTTGGAAGTCATATTTCTGGAGCGAAATTCCATCCCAGGAAGTACTCCATGGGACAAATCCTGTTTCATCTCCAGTCTGGAGAAGACTGGATTCATTATCTTGCCTTGAAAAAATATGGCCCTTTTTGGTAATGGATCTGGCTATCAGTTCTCAACAAGCATCTCACTGTTTGTCAAAATATTTCCATGGCTGACGGTTTGTAGTTCTGAATGGACTGCGAGGGTGCTGATGAGCCTTGTAGCTTGTAAAGAGCCAGCCCATATGCAGGTACAAGCTTAAAGCTGCAGGGCTTGTCTGGAGAAGCCAGACATCGCATCCCTGATCCACTGATGAATAAATAAATGCACTTTTTTTTTTCTTCTGCAAAAATATGTGCATTTATTTTTTCTTAAAGCAGAACTTCACTCTCTCAATGGACATTGACTGTTTTTAATCCTTAATCTTTTAATCCTTATGCTTCTAATATAGATCTATCTAGATGTATAGGAATGTAGATCTTAACTTGTTTTAAAAAAAAAAAAAAAATTCAATTACTTCCTGGTTTCCATGCTTATGCAAATTTCAGACATCCCATTGTTTTTATTTATTTTTTTCCAATTTTAAATCCCTTTTTATTTAAAAAATATCCACTATATAAAGTTATTCAAAATAACCACTATCAAGTTATTCAAATGGTCTTTCACTTCTTGGTCATATATTCAAATAAAAAAAAATCCAACAGGCTAGTCCCGTAGATCGGATAAAGGGGGGAAAAAAAGAAGGGAACAAAAATAGGAAAATATATTTATCTCTCTCCTCCCTTCCATCACCCACTTGAGCCCAACAATTTTCCAACATTTTCTCTTCAGTTAGTAGAGTTCACATCTATGAGTCTCTTTCCCTCCTCTGAATTAATAAAAAGGTTTCATGGAGTCCATGTTTTAATGTATGTCTCACTTCTACTTGGTTGTCCAGACAAAGTCTTCACTTCTTTCACCTTCCTGAGCCATAGGCCCACTGAAGGTTGTTGAGTCTGCTTCCATGTAAGAGGGATACGTGACTTAGCCACGTTCAAGAGGTGGCTTGGAATATAATTTTGTATGTCTTACCCTGTGCTTTAAAGTCCTATAAAAAGAAAATGGTTCCTCGGGTATCTCAAGATCACTAAATGTTGGTGTGATCCTTCGGACCTCTCTCCAGTAATCCTCTACTCTGGAGCATCACCAGAAGATGCGTAGTAATGCCCCTCGCTCCTTCCAGCAGTGCCAACATTGAGACATCCGGGAAAAAATCTAAGAGCGGCCAGGGTTCGATACCATTGAGAAAAAATCTTGTAATTTTTGTTTTTCTGTATTTTTTTTACAAATTGAGAATTCTAATGTATAATGAATTATATTAGCACAGTGTTCCTTCCTTAAAAGTTTTTTTATCCAAATCCATCTCCCATTTTCGGAAGAATGGCAACTGGAAGTTTTCAGATGTCCCCAATAAACTGTATATCTTTGAAATGGTATGGGAGAGTAATCCTTTCTGTACAGTATTGGAAAAAGCTTGTTCCAGAGGTCAGCATTTGAAATGTAAGCCATTCCCCAGATGTTATAAATTGAGAGGCCTGGTGTAATCCCCAGTCCGTCAATCCATCAAAAGTCCCCCACCCCCCTTAGGCCAGTACAAGTTGTGGGTTCCCCAAAATGGGGAACAATGGAGATTCTAATGTTGAGAGCTTACCTCTGGAAAAGAGCCCTGAGCATTGCCGCACATTGGGTCCTATCAAGGGATATGTTTTTATAGAGGATGAAAGGTCTCTGAAACACCAAGAGGGGCCTTTAGAAGCAGAACACTACTCCTGTGCTTGTTCCCTTGTTCCAACTTTGGCCAAGTTTTTATATCCCGTGCCTGCACCAATCTACCAGGTGGCCCAAATGGGCAGGAATGGAGCCCCCTTATGCCACCCCTCCAGGAGGGTCTGCACTTCCTGAAGTGGCAAAAAATTAAGCTAAAATAACCACAAGAAGGTCCATTGGGATTGAAGTCCCAAGATACTTCAAAGCCTGAGCCATCCATTTTAAATTTTATAACTGTTTTTTAATGATTTCATTAGATTGGCATGGACTGCCACTCCTACCGCCTCCGATTTAGAAAGGTTAGATTTTGAAGTAAGATTACTGCAAGTCTCCATCTCCTGACAAAGGTTAGGAAAAGATATTCTTGGATTTGTTAATGAAAAGAGCATGTCATCGGAATAAACCAAGATCTTGTATTGAATTCTTTCTACCATAAGTCCTTGAATATCAGGATTTCGCAGACTCTTACAAAGAAAGGGCTCCAAGGAGAGGGCAAAAAAGGAGTGGTGACTGGACATCTCTGCCTGGTTCCATGATCATAAAACGAGTGGACAGCATGCATTTGTTTTATCTTGTGCGGCTGGAAAGGTGTAAATGCTTGAAAATCCATCGGGGCATGTTGTCTCCTAGACCTTTATGTCAGAAGACCAAAAATATAAACTTCCAGTTAACTCGGTCAAATGCATTCTCTGCATCTGTTTCCAAGAACACCCACGGGGTCTTGGATACTTTTGCCGTGTGTATTAAATTCAAAGCGTTTATGGTCTTGTCTTGTGCTTCCCGCTTAGGAACGAGCCCTACTTGATGAATTAGCGAAGGCATTTGTTGCAATCGTGATGCAAGGAGCATAGAGAAGTTTCTGCTCCATATTTAAAAGGGAGATTGGCCTAAAGCTCCCACATTGTGTGGTGTCTTTACCCTCTTTAGCTATTACAGTAATAAGGGCTTTCGGGGATTCCGTATAAAAGGAAATCAAATTGCCAATGCCATTGGACATCTTCACAAGATATGGCTTGTTTGTAGTAATAAACAGGCCATTTGGGACTGGTTCCTTACTCGCCTTTCCAGTTCCTGTTGAGTAGTGGTGGTTAAACCAGTCATTCCCGAAGTTGCGAGATACTCACCAATTGCAGACTGTTCAGGTACGTCTAAATGCAAGTTGTATAGTGAAGAATAGAAATCGCCAAATTCACCTACAATCATTGGTATATAGATCGTCTGGTGTTGCTTCCGCAGTGCTCTAGCAAGTAGCTTGCCTTTTTTCTTTTCTTTTTACCAGATTCATAAATCTGTTTACGCCCTCTCTGTATTACCTTTTTTGCTTTATAGAGCAATAGATCCACAAAATGCCTTCGGGCCATTAACAGATCTCATTCTATATCCGAAGTGGGAGCTTGTTTGTGAATTAATTCTAAACTATGTATATCTGCTTCTGTTCCCTTTCACATTTTATTCTAGTATTGTGTTTAATCAGTACCCCTCAAATTACTGCTTTATTCACCTCCCAAATCACTTCAGGAGTGCATTTGGATGTATCATTCATTTGAAAGAACCATCTTGTCTCTCTAATCTTCCATGACAGTTGGGTCCTGTAGGAGGCTCTCGTTAAATTTCCACATGGCCAAACCTGCTCAATTAATGTCTGAAATCTTATATTTAAAAAATATTCGCGCATGGTCTGACCTCGTGATCAAACCGGTTTTGGCTTCAGCATTGGTGTGTAGCTGATGGTGGGGTAAAAAAAAAAAAAAAAAAACGCTCAAGATGGCCATTACCAGAGATGAGGGAGGTGTGTTTTTTTTTTTTTTTTTTTTTTTTTTTAAAGCCATTTCAGTAAAGCATATGGATGTGGATGGATGGGTGCGTTTAAACCACATTTTTGGTCTGTGGTACTCAGATGAACTATAATTCTACTTTTAAAGGTGAACTTATTGTTCAAAAAATCCTGATGTCGCTTATGTCTGTATAGGTCAACTTCTGGCAAACATCCAAGATGCAGCTTAAAAACACTCCATGTTCACTGGCATCATACATGCCTCTTCTGATGTTGACTCAACGCGATCTCCTGGTGTAATGCTGGGTCCGCCATGTGCAATGACTTATATTGGCATGGGGCAGGGCCACCCAATGTAATTTGGAGGCCATGCCCCGTGTGACATCTTCACCCCATTATGCCCCAAGCGGTGACCTCACAAGGGGCATGGCCTCAAAACTGTGTCATTGGGCGACCCCGTCCCATCTCCAACATAAGGCATTGCACACGGCGGACCCAGCATTACACCGGGAGATCGCATCGAGTCAACATTGGAAGAAGAGTAGTGGGAGAAGACCCAGCAAAAGAGCGAGAAAACGGCAGAAGACAGCACAGAGAGAAGCGGAGAGGGAGAAGATGTCGCCAGAAAAGGGAGAAGAGCCCTTAAAAACCTATGCGTATTTATTTTAGATTTTTTTTTATTTTTTTTGGTGAATGGGTAGGGGTACTCATACTCATTCACCTAGGGTGGGGGGCCGGGATCTGGGGTCCCCCTGGTTAAAGGGGGATTCCAGATTCTGACAAGCCCCCGCCCGCAGACCCTGACAACCCTTGCTGTTGGATGTCGGGGTCAGAATCTGATGCTCGCTTGCCCCCCTTTTTCTTGACTTGCCAGGCTGCATGCTCGGATAAGGGCCTGGTATGGATCTTGGGGGACCCCCACGCCATTTTTTTGGTGTTGAGGGTTCCGCTTAAGATCCATACCAGACCGAAGGGTCTAGTATGGTCTTGGGACTTGCGCAAATTTTTTTTTTAAGATTTTGGCGGGGTTCCTCTTCAAAAGTCAACAACACACAGGTCGCACTGCAAGTCAGATCATCTTGATACGATTTCTGGTGCGACTTATATTCAAATCAGTGGGCTCCCAATAGTGGCAAATATGGCTGAATGCTAGTGCGGCTAAGTGCGCATTGACGCCATTGCAAAATGCGGATAGAATAGTTTTTAACGCAGTTTTTTTTCCTGCCGTTAGTACTAGCTTTACAGCACATTTTTTAAAATGTCTGTGTGTATGAGGCCTTACGACTACTCGAGAGTTTTTTCACAAAGGTGCTAGCTCCACTCTTGGCCCTGTTATGATTTTAAGCCATCCATGTCACAGATGCCTCAAAGGATCTGCCTCTGAAAGACGCCTCAGCCACAGTCTCATCTTTCAGCAGGATAATTCAGCTCTTTCAAAAGCTTGGATTTGTGATGACTTGGGTCTCGTGCACACTAGACGTTTTTACAGCTGCTTCTGACTTTTTTTTTTTTTTTTCCTGCCTCTAAACGCCGCTCCTTGTTGACCTATGTGTCCATGCGCACACACAGCCTTTTTTGCAGCGTTTAGTGGCAGGAGCTTTTAGAGGCTATTGAAGGCAGAAAAAAAAGACTGTGTTCAGGAGCAGCAGAGTTTGGGCAGAAAAAAACTTTAAAGCTACTAACAGCTTCTAAAAGCTGTATTAGATAATTTAATAATAATTTATTCTAGCCAATTAAATTTAACTCTCTAGAGCTTGACGCCTTTTGGCTCCCAAAAGCATGTAAAAGCTTAAGACCCTTTTACAAGCGTCAGGCATTTTTTTCTGCAAAAACGCTGCTGGCTTTTAGGAGCATTAAATAAATGTCCTGTGTGCACAGTTAAACAGGAAGTCTCTATGGAAGACAAGAAGTGATGTCAGGAACAGAGGAAGAGCCATGTGGGAAGAAGTAGAGGAGCAAAACTAAAGTGTGCGTAGCGGACCCAGATAAACCCAGCTGGGGATTCTTTGGCAAACTACATCACACCATGGGAATCTGAAGACCCTTCAGACTTGTTTAGAAGGCACTTTGTGACCAATCATAACATCATATATCAGGGTGAGCAGCCTATTCACTCAGTGGTGGCTGGTGGTGGTTTCCTTTGTTCAGTTCAAAGGATCACAAAAGCATCTTATATTAGAAGATTGATGCTGGGGGATTTCACCTTGTGCACCCACATTACAAATATTTGCGCGTGGACTAATTTTTGTTGGATTTAACACTGATTGTACTGGATATGGACATAATACAAATTTGTTATTTGTATTACACTAGGTTTAATTTTGTCTATGTATTCTGGCTCTTGTATGCGTATGTTATACACTGTTAAGAAATGGTACGCTTGTTCTATATAGCATTTTCTTTTTGATTTTTTTACTGATAGTTCACGGTTTAATGGTTGCAGCGGATCAGTAATTGGTTTGTGTTTTTGAACGTTCACATAGCAGCACATAAGTACCTCTTGATTCATTAAAGTCTGCACTCCACCCTTTCCACCACCTGCAGTACCTGGGACTAATTCTAGACATGGCTCAAGTCAAAATGTTCTTTCCCCAGGAAACGATTGCTTCTCTGAAGTTAAACTGCCATTTTCAGATTAATTAGGTATCTCTTGACTTGCTTTTTCATGAGGTTTCAAGGCCTCATGGTGGCTTTCTTCAGGGCTGTTCCTCTTGCTCTGTTACACTCCAGACCCTTACAGCTCAGCTTTCTCACAATATGGGACAAACATCCCTTCTCTGGATTGCCCATTATTTGTATTCAGTCAGTCAAAAATCTTCCTGCCATTGTGGATTTCCAACAATCGATTCCCTTTCCTCAGTAGGTGACAGACGTCAGGCTGGCGAGGGATATGCAATTCCCTAAGAGTCCATGGTATCTGGTCCCCGCAGGAGTCTCTGCTCACCATCAGTATTCTTGAACTGAGAGCCATAATGCATAGTCCAATTATCAGTTACTATTAACTGGACAATGCCTGTAACTTTTATATGGTGACTGACACGAGAGTGTCATCTTCATGCTGGCTCCTCACAATTGTATATGCATGCTCAGATTTCATTCAGGCTGCAGTTATTTTTCTCTTTGACCGATACTATTGGGTCCACTCGGTGAGATCTGTGATTCCGTATACTTGACCAATTGGATTGTCAGTATCGAGTGACTAAACAAGCACTTTGAATATCTGTAGATTCACTTGGCCCATATGAGACTTTTTTTTTTTTCCTGCCCTGTTCTGACACTTCGGAGGTCGCCTAGTGGGAAACTATTTGTATAAAGTTTTAACTGTATTCCACTTGTGTTCATTATTGGTGACATGGTAAACCTGGATGTTACCCACTGATCTGCATGGTCATGCAAGGGCTAATGCAATTATATGGTATTTCCCCTGGATCTTCTGACCCATTTTAGCAATTATGTTTTAATACAGTCTGTCTGCTAACTCATTGGTCTGTGTGTGGGTGCGAATGAGACCCTGGGGGTGTTTTAATGACAGTTTTTTTTATTCTTGTGTCACCAACCTTTTTGCACATGATTTTCATATATTGATTGCTAATGAAGATATTTGAGGCGAGATCGCCGTTTGTCCTCTGCATAGAACAGTAGTGGGTTTTTCCCAACTTTTTTACTGGCTAATAATCATCAATTTCATATGTAGATTGAAACAGTCATTAACTGCCACAGAAACAGCTGTTTAGGAGGCTTAAAACTGAGCGAGGAACAGCCAAACTCTGCTACTAATATAGGTTGTGGGGGACAGTTTCATGTCACAGGTCATTCACCATGGCAAGACTGAGCACATAAGGTAATTATACTGCATCAGCAACATCTTAGGCAAAGATTTTAAAGCAAGCTGAGGTTTCAAGATGGTGCTGTTCAATTTCTTTTGAAGAAGCACAAAGAAACGGGCAACACTGAGGACAGTTGGAGTGGTCAGCCAAGGAAAAGTTATATAGAAGATGACACGCAGTCTGGAGAAGTCTGACTAGAAGTTGTCTTTTTGGAAGAATTGCGGCCAAAAGCCATACCTCAGACATGGAAACAAGGCTAAGCAACTCATCCATAAATGAAAACGGGAACTAGAGTGCAGAAAAATGGCAGCAGGTGCAGATTGATGCGCAAAATATTTGGCTGCAATTTGTTCACAAAGAGCTGGAGAGCGGTACGAGTCTCTGCAGGCAACATGTGAAGCATGGTGGAGGTTCCTTGCAAGTTTAGGGCTCCATTTCTGCAAATGGAGGTGGAGATTTGGTCAGCATCAGTGGTGTCCTTGATACTGAGAAATAGAGGCAGATATGTGGGCTCTGTCCTGGGACTAATTCTGTTTTAATTCATTCATAACGATTTAGAGGATGACCTAAAAAGCTCAATCTCAATAATTGCCGACAATACAAAAGTAAGCATGGCAATAACTTTGTAACAGGATATTGAAACTTTACAAGAAGACCTCAATAAAATAATCTACATTGAAAATTTAATGTTGTTGAAAAATGTAAAGTAACGCACATGGGAGGTTAAAATATGAATGCAAGTTACAGAGATTTTGGCGTAATTCAGGATGGAAAAGGATCCTGGGGGTTCTAGTAGATCATAGGCTCCGCAGTGGCATGGAATCATGCTTCCTAATCTAGATATTTCAGTGACTCAGAACATTTTAAAGCTAGCAGGTAAACATAAGATCCAGTCAATTAGCCTAATGTCGATAATGACAGCCCCCATATTTCTTTCATGACACGTTTACTTAAAATTGGGACTATGGGCAAAATTTTAAAGAGTGCATATTTAAAGCTTTATATCTATTCCTCCAGTTTACTTACCTATTTTCTCTTAAATTTTACTTTGTTTTTGCATTGACTTTTATTTACCCTATAAATAAGTGTTGGTTTTTGTTGCTGCTGAAGAGCAATTTGCTTTTCCATTTTCCACGAAATACAGTTAGGTATGTCAGCTTGCTTCAGATAATGTGGTTTGTGTCTCAAAAGGAATGTAATTACCATTCATAATAAAGTCCTCCTAAAGTTGATAGCTGTAGAGCTGCGGACAATCCATTTTTTCTACTTTTTAAACACTTGATTTTCAGCAGTTTTGAGGTAAAGGTGCATAGTAGATTATTTCACTTTGAATCTGGATACAAAATGACAATTGGATGCTGACTGGCTGCTTTGAGAAGTTCTTCCTATACCACAATATTTATCTGCCTCAGATTGTTTACTGATAATCCACAAATTGGATAGGGTGAAAGATTACATTAAAGTTCTATTAAACAAAAAAAGTGCCAAAGTTGCACTACCTATAAAAAAAAACAACAAATACTAGCAGCCAGCATTAACAATGATAATAATTGTGAAACAGTGAAAGGGCAAAAATGCAGTGCTAAACAGAATAAATCTACCCTAGGAGGGCACTTCTTAGGGAAGAATATTCACTAATGGTGTACCTGAAAACATATGTTTATATTGTTAAATGTTAAATTGTGTACAACAATGCAGAGGAGAAGGAGTTTCATAAGAACTTATCACAGTCGTATACATAAATCAATGCATTAATGTCCATCTAGTGGCTATGTATGAAATATTGATTTAATCAGGGTAGGTCTCCTCCACAGGTAAACCTATCATGAAGCCTCTATATGGCACATATAGGGGATAACAATAAGGTCAATATAGTCTCTTGTATGGGGAGAAGGAACACGATGTAATCCTCAAAGGCACAGATGGTAGGTATAACTTCACAATGAAAAATGGCAGATGTGCCTCAAGTAATAAGGTAATGGGTACTCTTACCACCAGGTGTGGACCCACACATCATACGATGGTGAGTCAATCAGGCATGGAACAATCCCCCACGGTAAGTCTTCCAATCAGGATCAGTGTAGACCAGATGTAACATGGCCACCTCAGTATCCAGGGATGTAAGGTCCATTCATCTCTATGAACAAGCAGGTGTAAAAAGACTTGTTTCCGTTTGCATCCGCCTACCTCCAGTTCCAATCCGATCCGCTAAAAGATATGCCCTCTTCCGTTTACGCGAATTGGAGGGAAGTCGGGTGTAGAGAACAGTGGAGTCCGTTTACTCCAGGCCACCCACAGATCATGTTGGCTCTGCAGAGACTGAATGTGTCATCCACCCACGCCACTTTGATTAGCAGGGGGTCTGTGAGCTGATCCCCTGCTGATCAGAATGAAATCCAGCTTTCTCTTTCGTTCATTGACGGGCACAGTTCCTTTAATTCTTGACCTTAAGTTTATCATGCGACCTTCAGGAGAGGACTAGGCAGAACATGTAAAAACAGCAAGATTGCACAGCACCGCCCAAGGGGTGGTCCCTCTGGCTGTAACCCATCACCCTGCTTCCTGCAGCTCAATTTTTTTTCTGCTTAGTGTAGAAGGATCAAGCTCCCTGAGGGGGAGCTTTTTTCTACAATTTTTGATCCTGTGATCTACAATTAACAGCCAGCTGGGTGACAGGCTGGATCATATAGATCCTTGTAGTCTCCCCAGCCTGGCCATCGAGTGTGAGCAGACCCTAGCTACGCGCTGGGTCGGACATGACATGCCTCTTCTGCTCCAGGGGCGGCCAGTGAGCTATATGCTCCGGGGCACACATATGACTGAGCTACTGCTGTCTGTGTTGCAATGTGCCATGGCCAACAGCCACCCCATACTGCTCTGTGGTGGAATGCGTCCGGCAATCCCGACAGGAAGGGTAAGTACGGCTCTCCCTGCCTCGGCAGGATAGAGTAGCTGGGCATTCCCTGGGAGGTCGACTAGAGGGTCTCTCTCCCTTTCCTCTCTCCCTATCCCTCCTCCCCCTGCTGGGGCCGCTGCGGGACTGGGCATGAGGTGTGGTGTATGTACCTAGGCCGGGGGGGGGGGCTACGGCCTTTGGCAGGGAGGTTGGACTCTGTACTGGCTGTTGGGGTCTGTTTTTTTACTTTTCTGTCGTGTTTTTTTTTTTTTTTCTTCACTGTGAGGTGCTTGAGTAAATTTACCTCCGGAGAGGCCACAGCCATATTCCTGTAGTCTTATGCAGTGTATGGGCTATCGGACATTTTCTAGAAGATTCAGCGGCCATTCTCTTGGTGATTTTTGTGCCAAGGATGGCCAGCAGCCATTTTCTTGTAGCCTCGATGCGTTTTTACCTCTAGTGCTGGGTCTGTGTACCTCAGAACAGCACGGTTTTCTCTGAGCACTTTGCAATGGAAACAGGGCAGAGCGGTCAGCGGCAGCACTCAGGGTGGTAAGTCCTGCAGAGGGGCCCCTCAGTCTGTGAGCAGCTAGGAGGGTGGGATTTGTGTACCTTGCCTTAAGTCCCTAAGTTGTGGCAGAGTGAGGGTTAGCATGGCGTCAGAATCTAGCGCTTCTTCCCCGGACATCCCTGCTTTTGCAATCTGCTCACCAGCAAAAAATGCGCTGCCTATGAACGCTTTGTCCGTGGTCCTGGAGACCTTTGTTGCCAGGGTGGAAGCAGCATGCTGGACCAATCCCCCCCCCGTTCTTCTGAGGAGAGCTCTGATTCAGACTCTGGTCCCATGGTGACTGGCGGCCCCTGTTCTGACGTGCCAGAGGATGCGGTCCCGGACTGTTCGAATGACTGTCCGGGTTAGCGCAGGAAAAAGCGCTAGTAGGAGCACTTATCACTGCAGTGTGGGATACCTTGAAGATACAGGATTCAGCAGGAACCTCTGCTGAGGTGGCAGCCCCTTTTGGGTCCCGCAAACCTGCCCGCACGCCTAAGGTGTTTCTGTATTTGACTTATTTTGAGAAGTTCATATACAAGGAATGGAGAAGTCCGCAACGGGCCTTTTCATTCCCAAGAAGAATGGCGGTGCGTTACCCCTTTGAGGAGAGCCTCCTGAAAAGAGCCTCTCCGGTCATTGACCCCCCGGTATCCAGGTTAAATAAAGTAACTATGATTCCGGTAGAAGGGACTCCTGCCTACAAGGACCCTGCCGACAGGAGGACCGAGGCAGTGACCCTGTCCATGTTTACGGTAGTGGGGTCAGCATTACGACCTTTGCTGGCCACGGCCTTGGTGTCGCAGACGCTTACTGAATGGCAAAGTTGTTGCACTGTGAATTGGAGAAGCAACAGTCTCCCCCGGTCTGCGCAGAACTGGCAGACCAATTGGTGCATGGCCTTAAGTATGTCTTTCATGCGGCCCTGGATACAGAGCCCCCCTGCTCTCTAGAGCATCAGTATCAGCAGTGGTGCTAAAGCTCCTGATTTGGCTGAAATGCTGGTCTGCAGACCAGGCATATAAAAAAGCACTGGTGGATTTGCCCTTCCGAGATGAGAGGCTTTTTGGAGTTTCGCTGGATGACATTAAAAATGCTACCGGTGGGAACGTTGCTCCCACAGGCCAGGAAGGGTAAGGAGCCATGCCGTAGGCAAGGGCCCTCTTTTTCCGCTCAAACTTTTTCGCCCACCCCGGGTCAGCAGGTAAGTGTTTCCAGTTCGACAAGGCGCCTGCTGTAGGGCAAAAGCATCCCTGGATTCGCAAGCCAAACAAGTCTGCGAGCAAAAATGTTACCACATGAAGGTTTACCCCTGTCCAACTCTCGGGTGGGGCGTCTCCTTTGGGAGTTTGCAGCTTGATGGACCCCTCTACTGTCCAACCAATGGGTCTGCAAACTGGTTTCATCTGCAGTCGGGGAAGAGCACTACCAGTTTGTGGCTCTCCCTTTTGGCCTGGGGTCAGCACCCCAAGTCTTTACCAAAGTGTTGGCTCCAATTCTGGCGCTCTTATGGCAATGCGGGATCGCAATCGTGGGTTACCTAGACAACCTCCTTCTGAGAGCAGCTTCTGCCTCAGAATTAAGGGAGGATGTAGCGATCACCATGCAGACTCTCCGGGCGTTTGGCTGCTGAACCTAAAGAAGTCGGTGTTAGTGCAGACTCAACGACCTGGAGTACTTGGGCTTACTGTTGTACTCCTCAGAAGCGAGAGTTTTTCTCCCTTCAGATAAGCTGCAGACTCTTCAAGCTGCGGTAAAGTTGTTGGTAAACTGCAGGTGGTCGTCGCTGCACTTCTGCATGCGAGTTCTGGGCCCTTATGGTAGCCAAATTCGAGGCAGTACAGTATGCTCAATTTCAGAAGGAGATTTTGTCAAAATGGAACAAACCTCTGTTATCCCTGGATTGTCAAATTCGACTGAGCCAGTTAGTTATTCCCTTTTCTGGTGGCTAAGGTCTCTGGCCCTTCGGTCCGGGAGATTGTTCCTTCCTCTCGATTGGACGGTGATCACAATGGACGCCAGCCTGACCGGTTGGGGGGGAGTTTTGGGTGTACAGTCAGCTCAGGGCCTCTGGTTGCCGAAGAATCCCAACTGCCGATCAATGTGCTCGAGCATCGGACAATCAGACGGTGCCTCTTCACATGGTCCAGGAGGCTACAGGGCCAACCGGCCAGGATCCAGAAGGACAACGCCACGGCAGTGGCATATGTCAACCATCAAGGAGAAGTGGGCGGCACAGTGGTGTAGTGGTTAGCACTCTCACCTAGCAGTAAGGAGGGTCGCTGGTTCAAATCCCCAACCACGACTCTACCTGCCTGGAGTTTGCATGTTCTCCCTGTGCTTGCGTGGGTTTCCTCCGGTTACTCCGGTTTCCTCCCACAATCCAAAGACATGCAGGTAGGTTAATTGGCTTCTGTCCAAAATTGGCCCTAGTATATGAATGGGGACCTTGGATTGTGGGCTCCTTGAGGGTAGGGACCGATGTGAGTGTGCAATGTACAGGGATAGGGGCAATTGTAGAAACTTGCTCAGGTTGAACTGGATGGATTGGTGTCTTTATTCAACCTTACTAACTATGAAACTATGAAGGAGGAACGAGGTGCTCGGCCGCAGCATGGGAGGTCACTCAAATCCTCCAGTGGGCAGAGTTAAACGTGATGGGTATATAAAACTGGCAGGCAAACTGCCTAAGTCGTCAGATGCTGAACCCAGGGGAATGGTCGTTTCATCCGGATGTATTTCGGCTCCTTCCCCTTAGGTGGGGCACACCAGATGTGGGCCTCTTGGCTCAATCGGAAAGGTGCAGAGGTTTGTGTCCAGGATAAGTGACCTTTCTAGTGGCTATTACATCTGCCAGGAGGATTTCTGAGTTGGCGGCCTTATCAGGCAAGTCTCCCTACCTGGTCATCCACAAGGATAAGGCAGTGCTACATCTGAAGCCCTCTTTCCTTCCAAAGGTTTTGGCATTCCATCTAAATGAGGACATCGTGTTACCATCCTTATGTCCTAAGCCGACACACCCAAAAGAGGTTGCCTTACATTCCCCGGACATGGTCCAGGCTTTGCAGTTGTATTTGTCTGCTACGGCTCCCTTCCAGTAGTCAGACTCCGGTGGCTGGTCTGAAAAAAGGTCTGATGGTCTCGTCGTCCACCATTTCTCGGTGGATCAGACAGATCGGGGTTCAGGCCTATGCCTTAAAGAGGCAAGTTCCCCCTTTTCCTGTCACTGCTCATTCCACCAGGGCAATTGGAACGTCCTGGGCTTTCTGAGATCAAGCGTCTGTCTCCCAGGTGTGTAAGGCGGAGACTTGGTCGTCCGTTCACACTTTCATCAAATTCTACAAAGTTGAAGTGCATCTTCGGATGCTTGCTTTGGCCGCAAGGTTTTTGCAGGTGGCTGTGTAAAGTTGCATTTACACTTTAAGTTAAAAGTTGTTGTAAACGCATCTTTTGATCCATAAGTTGGCCGCTGGTTTTGAGATGCATAAGTTGACTGCTCGTTTAAGATGGCAACTCCTCTGTTGAGGTATTCCATTTGTTGTGGGTGAAGTTATGTTTTGCTGTTTCATCCCTTGGTTTTTGACATTGCTTGGGGACGTCCCTAAGGTCAAGAATTAAAGGAGCTGTGTCCGTCAATGAACGAAAGAGAAAATGGGATTTTTGTGCTCACCGTAAAATCCTTTCCTCTAAAGTTCATTGACGGACACAGCACCCACCCCTCCTATTTCAGTTTGTACTGCTTTTTGACGAACTGAGCTGCAGGAAGCATGGTGAGGGGTTATAGCCAGAGGGACCGCCCCCCCTGGGCGGTACTATGCAGTCTTGCTGTTCTTACATGTTGCGTGTTCTGCCTAGTCCTCTCCTGAAGGTGGCGTGATAACCCTAAGGTCAAGAATTAAAGGAGCTGTGTCCGTCAGTGAACGTCAGAGAAAAGGATTTTACGGTGAGTACAAAAATCTTTTTTATTTATTTATTTTTATTTTCACTTGGTGATCTGCCAGCAAGTCTGTTGTTCAGATTTCTTTAACCGTTCAATCTGTCCAACAAAAGTGCCATAGAAGGTTGATGCAAGCCATGTACCACTGATATGGGTGCGTACACTCTTTAATCTATATAAAACTTTTAACTTCAAAAAACCTTCTGTAACTGCTTAAAAAGTGTTAGCTTGAGTTTGGCTTTATTTTGTTCAAGTTGTTATAAATCTGCTAGTGCATCCAACAAGTTTCTCTCTAAACCAGTGTTTCTCCATTCCAGTCCTCATGGCCCACTAACAGGTCATGTTTTCAGGATTTCCCTCAGATGAAACAGCTGGGTTAATTACTAAGGCAGTGAAACTGATCAAATCACCTGTGCAAAATAATGGAAAGCCTGATAACATGACCTGTTAGTGTGCCATGAGGACTGGAATTGAGAAACACTGCTCTAAACTGACATTGCGGCCATACAGAGTTGGCTCTGCTCTTTCATGGAGTGGAGCTACTCTAAGACGGATGCGTATTGCTGGCCAGTTCACCAGGTGAAAATAAACGGGGGGGGGAAAAAAAACTAATACTGCCACCACAAAGCGTTTGTAAAAAAATTCATGTTTTTTTCAAAATAACAAACATATATCATACTTACCTGCTCTGTGCAGTGGTTTTACACCGAGCAGCCCAGATCATCCTCTTCTTGGGTCCCCCATCTGCCCTCCTGGCCCCTCCCTCCTGCTGAATGCCTCTAAAGCAAACTGCTTGCTCTGGGGGCACTCATGCATGGTCACTCTCGAGCAGTTTTAGTGTGTGTACAAGAGACAGAGCATGGCTCAGCCCTGCCCCCCATTCCCTCCTCACTGGCTGCGATTGACAGTAGCTGGAGCCAATGGCTCTTGCTGCTGTGTCGTGAAGGGGAAGCTGCACACTGAAGGTTTTTATCTTCAGCCTTTAAGATGCACTTTAACCACTTCCGGTCCCGCGTATTATAATATGATGGCCGCAGGAACACTCTGTCCCGGCGGACATCATATGACGTCCATGGCTTGCTGGCAGTCTAGTGGGCCGCGTCACTCGGGAGCTGATGCACGTGCTGTCTGCCGGGCACCCGCAATTGCTGGCCACAGAGCAGGAACATGGATTTGTGTGAGTGTGTGTAACACACACAGATCCACGTGCTGTCAGGGGAGACAGAGACAGATCATGTGTTCCTAGTATATCGGAACACCGAACGGTCAGTCCCCTCCCCCCACAGTTATAATCACTCCCTAGGTAACACATTTCACCCCTTGATCGCTTCCTAGTGTTGACCTCTTCCCTGCCAGTGACATTTATACAGTAATCTGTGCATATTTATAGCACTGATCGCTGTATAATTGTCAATGGTCTCAAAATAGTCAAGTGTCCGATATGTCCGCCGCAATGTCACAGTCCTAACAAATCGCAGATTGCCGCCATTACTAGTAAAAAATAATAAAAAAATATTGGGCATATTTATTATAGCAAAAAGTAAGATATAATCTTTTTTCAAAATTGTCGCTCTTTTTGTTCAAAGAGCCAAAAAGAAAAACCGCAGAAATGAATCAAATACCAGCAAAAGAAAGCTCTATTTGTAGGGGAAAAAAATGATCAAAATTTCATATAGGTATAACGTATGACCATGCAATTGTCATTCAAAATGTTAGTGCTGAAAATCAGCCTGGGCAGGAAGGGGGTGAAAATGCCCTGTATTGAAGTGGTTAAGGATTCATAATTCTAATATTGCATTGCGATGACCTGAGGCGAGTTGTGATGCAAGACAGCATGCATGCTGTCTTTTTATGCAGCACACACCACCACGCATGTATGTGTACAGGACACATAGAAAACAATTGTCTCCTATGTGCACTGGCCTTGTGCCTGTATTGATCTATGCAGATCAACACAACTAATGGATATGGTGTAAACCAGCTAGGGGCCAACCGATTATCGGAGTGGCCAATATTCAGATTTTTTCAAATCGTTATCTGTCAAACTTAGATACAGGTCAGACCTCCTCCCCCTGTCCTCATGCAGCGGTCTCTGTCAGTGGTGCAGTGGGTGGCAGAGAGATGACACCATTTCTTACTCCCTGCCTCATATCACCACTGTTCCGTCTCTACAACAGGGCCGTGAAGGCTGCTCTTGATAGAGCCGCAGTTGCAATCGTGCAGAGAGATAGTTGTCGTCTCTCGCTGCCGCATATAGAAGTTTACCTGCTCGGACGCTGCTCCATATAGTCACAATCTTTTCCCCAGCCTGGACTGGGTCTTTGACTTCAGCCGACAGTAGGCTTCAGCCAGCTGTCTGCTGAAAGCAGGCTGTATTTCTCCTTCAAGTGAAACTTAGGCTCTCCATGTAAATTGTCAAGTGGCTTTTTGCGTAAATACTGACTTTTGTGTATAAAATGAGACGAAAAGTTAAACTAAGCCAGACAGAATTTGATATGCTTTTTATGTGGAATCTTATGAGCAGTGTAATTGGTCAACATAAGGAGACGCAGACTTTTTCCCAAAGAGCCCAATGCAGCATTCCTTTCTTTGCAACATATTGCATGTGTAGTAGTACCCTTAGGGTCAGGTGCTTTATTTTTTTTTTATTTTTTTTGCATTGGGTTGCCCTTTAAAATGAATGGGAGTATACACAGGATAATAATGTGTTTAATAAACGTGCGCACACACAGGTGTGAAGCCATCTTTAATGTTCCAATCTATGGCTGTATTTTGCATATGGTTGATGTTTTTACGTTGTGTTGCCACATAAAATTAATTTCTGTGGTGGCTTTTGATCTAGTAAAGCTTTTAACTTAGAGAATGCACCTGAACAGAACATATTGTAGCTTAACTATTCATCACCACAAGATTATAACATGTGGAAATCCATCTAGAATAGGATATGCATTTTAAATACTGTTTTATGTACCTTTAGACTTTTGAATGGCAGTGCATAAGAGCCAACGTACTTTTGTGTGTTAAGGCGATTGGCTTTACATTGTGTGATGTCACAACAAATATTGTGCACTTGGAGTACTTGGAGAAGGTCACTGTTTTTCATCAGCTATGTGGGTCTGTGTAGTAGAATGCTTCAAAACTGCAAGAAAAGCCTCTTCCAGTAAAGTACACTTCATTTTTACAATTTAGAAAATATTCTTGCCTTTAAAAGGCCTGAATAAATAAAATTGCTTCCATATAGTTGTCTGTTATATTAGTGGAGTTAGCGAAAAGTAACCTAGATCCCTTCTAGATTGTAAGCTCTAACGAGCAGGGCCCTCTGATCCCTCCTGTATTGATTTGTATTGCAAGTGTACTTTCTGCCCTCATATTGGAAAGCGCTGCGCAAACTGTTGGTGCTATATAAATCCTGAATAATAATAACCTGTACTTGATTGAGTACCCACAATTGCATTTACTTGAGTTGTACTGTGAGAAGTTACTGAAATAAATCTGAAATCTAAGTACAATTGTCAGCACTCAAGTGTGAAAGGATGCAAATTTAGGTCTAGAATGAGCTCCAAATGTCTCTCAAAAATGTATATAAATATGCTGCATATGAAGTTGAATCGACGACCTTGCTGCTCCCTCCAGACTGGAAAATCCTTTAAACAATGATACTACAAAAGAGTGCGGTGGCATTGTGTAAGTTTCTCTCTAAAAAAGAAGAAAAGTTTTTATTCACAGAAGTATTTGATGTAAGTGCATGGCTCATAACTCCTGGCAAAAGAAAAAAAGTTTTAAAAATGTTGTAAAAGCCATGTATTAGACACGCATTTAGGTGCGTTTTAAGTGTGTCAAGAATTTAAGTGTTAATGTATTTCGTTAGCCAGATTATTTATTCTGACAGACATATTTTCACACGTTTACATGCATTAAGGCTCTGTGTTTTTTTTTATATTCAGCTACTCTCCTGAATGCACCTTTTGGCTTTTTGTTTTGTTTGTTTTTTCACCCTGTAAATGCTCCTCTTCTAATAGCCTGTAAGTGCCTACGTGTGCATGGACTTATGGGCTTACACAGAGGTGCTTTTACAGGCTGAAATTCCAAACGCCAAATGCTTGTAAAGCCTAATGTGCGTGAGGCCTAAAAATCATTGCATCCTTTCAAATACTAAAAAGTAAAAAATCTCATGTGAATATCTGATTGCTGACTTTTTCTTAACTTGGTATTTAAAAACTTGCCGACTGGCCAACAATAATTGAGGCCAGTACGTTTCCCTGCTCATGCGCACTGCTCGCTCGCCCCCTGGAGCGCACAGTGTGAGGTGTGTCCACCGGACACAGGACTTGGGCACTTGGTATCGAGCCACTGCGATAGGCCTAGATACCACTTGATGTGCGATCACATGTCGCGTAGTAAGCAACAGTCATGAATGGAATCCATTCATGACCTCATTGTTATGTAATAGTTTAACCACTTCAGCCCCGGAAGGATTTACCCCCTTGCTAACCAGAGCACTTTTTGCTTCGCTTTAACTGACAATTGCACGGTCGTGCGACGTGGCTTCCAAACAAAATTAGCATCCTTTTTTTTCCCCACAAATAGAGCTTTTTGGTGGTATTTGATCACCCCTGCAGTTTTTACTTTTATCTTTTATTTTTTGCCCTATAAACAAAAAAGCGACAATTTAGAAAAAATGCATTTTTTACTTTTTGATAGAATATCCCCCAAAAATATATATAAATTTTTTTTTTTCCTCAGTTTACGCCGATACGTATTCTTCGACGTATTTTTGGTAAAAAAAAAAAATAGCTATAAGCCTTTGGTTTGCGCAAAAGTTATAGCGTCTACAAAATAGGGGATAGTTTTATGGCATTTTTATTATTTTTTTTTATTTTTATTTTTTACTAGTAATGGCGGCAATCGGCTTTTTTTTTTTCTTTTTTTTTTTTTTTCTTTTTTTTTTTTGACTGCGACATTATGGTGGAAAAGCATTGGACAATTTTGACATGTTTCTGGGGCCATTGGCATTAATACAGCGATCAATGCTATAAAATTGCCTTTACTACTATAAAAATTTCACTGGCAGTGAAGGGTTAACCACTAGGGGGGCAGGGAGGGGTTAAGTGTTTCCTGGGAAGTGTTTCTAACTGGGGGGTGGGCTGTGTGTGACATGGACACTGATTGCTGCTTCCGATGACAGGGAGTAGACGATCAGTGTCCTGTCATTAGGCAGAACGGGGAGATAATGTTTACATCAACATCTCCCCGTTCTTGAGCTCTGTGATGCGATCGCGGGTATACCCGCGGCGATTGGGCCCAGCGGGCACAGTCACGGAGCTTTCGGCAGGCGCGCTCATGGCGGGATATTCAAAGTATCGTACGGGTACGTTACTTTGCCCAGCCGTACCATTCTGCCGATGTATATATGCCGCCAGCAGTCGGCAAGTGGTTAAACAAACCAGGAGCACTAAACCCTTCCCAAATGGAATCCGCATTGGGAACTGCTCATCAAAATTCATAGGAACATTGTAAAAAACACAAAAATAGCTAGGATAGAACTAGGCATGTAACTCACAACGCCATGGAAAAAGCCGTGCCCCGGCCAGCAATGGATGATGCTGGATTGTGGCCACTGCTGGGGTCCCAAAGTTTACAGTAATCTCTGTAAAAAAATAAAAATAAATCCCTGATCACCCCCAGAGTAGTACAGTGTCACTATGAAGATGCTGAGCTGCTCTGAGTGTATGTAAAAAAAAAAAAAAAGAAAAATACTGTACTGATGACAGGGTGTGTAAAAAATAAAAAAAAGTGTGATATATCATTTTGTTAATTTTCCCAAAAATTTAACAAATAATTAAAACTAGAGGTCGACCGATATGGGTTTTTCTCTGGCCGATGCTGATATTTAGAAATCATGGCGGCCGATATATGATGCCGATTTTTTTTTTGGGCCGATATGTTAGGCCGATTTTATTTTATTTATTTATTTTTTTCCTTTTTTATTATATTATTTTTTTTTTTAATCCCCCTTGATCTAACACACCTTTCCCACTGGGGCGTTTTTCAGGCGCTTTTGGGCTAAAAATAGCGCCTGTAAAGTGCCTGCAAAATGGCTCCCCTGCAGTCTGCGTGAAAGACAGAGTGCTTTCACACTGAGGCGATGTGCTGGCAGGATCTTAAAAAAAAGTCCTGCAAGCAGCACGTTTAGAGTGGTGTATACCGCTCCTCCACCACTCCTGCCCATTGATATGAATGGGCACCACTGCCGAAGCGCATGCAATGCGATTTGGCAGCGGTGCTTCATGGGCGCATTTAACCTCTTTTTTTTTGGCTGCTAGCTGGGTTATATGTGCCCCACTAGCAGCCAAATAGCACCACTAAAATGATGGTAAAGAGCCGCTAAAACTTGCGTTTTACCATCAACGCCTGCCCGCTCCAGTGTGAAAGCAGCCTTCATAAGTGATACAGAAAATTTCTTACATTTAAACATTAAACAAAACAAAACCTCCAATCAGTTTACTTGTATGTATGATTTAGATAAAAAAAAAAAAACAACCTATATATTAAATAAAAACAGGTAGTCAAAACTTTTGGACAAAAAAAAAAAAAAAAAGTGGGCTAACTTTACTGTTTTTATTTTATTTTTATTTTTTAAATAGTGTATTTTTTCCCCAAAAAAATGCATTTGAAAGACCTCAAATGCCGTGTGGCATAAAATATTGCAACAACCGCTATTTTATTCCCTAGGATCTCTGCTAAAAAAATATATATAATTTTTGGGGGGGGGTCTAAGTGATTTTCTGGCAGAAAATACAGGATTTTTACTTGTAAGCAACAAGTGTCAGAAAAGATTTAGTCTTTAAATGGTTAAACTGAGAACTTCTACACACTGAGATGACTTGATTCATTCAAGTGTAAACATTGTATCATTTTGTTCTTTTCTTGGCAACCTGCCTAGAGAGGAGGAAAGTGTTTCTATGACGACTCAGCAACTTACACTGACTTCTATACAGAAGTCATTTCAAAGTCCCGCTGCAGTTCTAAATCCACTTTTTATCAGCGCAATCGGCCGATGCCGATTATTTAAAAAACTGCAAATATCGGCCGATATATCGGTCGACCTCTAATTAAAACTTCAAAAAACTTGTAATTTCTATTACTAAATACCTTGGACTGTCAAAGGGGGTTCATTTGGGGGGTATCTGGCATTTTAAGGGCCTCAAGAAATTAGATAAGCAGTCAGTAGTACATCAGGATTGATCAATTTTTGTACACCATAGTTTTTGGAGTATAACTAATTATTATTACTAAATAATATACACCGAGTTGTGTTATTTTTATCAAATAATTGTAGCGGACTACATTTTGACCTAAATTTATGAAGAAAGATTATTTGCAATTTTCTATGACCAAGACTAAGAGAAACGTTTTTGTTTTTTTCAAGATTTTCTGTATTTTTTTTCATTTATATAGCCAAAAAATAAAAAACCCAGTGATGAATTAAATACCATCAAAACATGATCTGTGTGAAAAGATTATATAAATTTAGTTTGTGTACAATGTTGCATGACCAAGCAATTGCCAGTTATAGCAGCACAGTGCTGAATAACAAAAAATGCCCTTAAAAGAGAGTAAAACCTTCTGAAGGTCAAGTGGTTAAAAACATATGATTTTTATTGACCGATTTATGTCCAGTGTCAATGTAAAGCTATATCTTGTACATGTTAAGCAATTTTTTTTTTTAACAACTTGAAGGGCCCCCCCGTTGTCATTCTACGTCGGTAATTTGACGTAGAATACCGGGGTTGTGACAGCAGATAGATTCTTAACCGGCAGATGGTCCTCTTTCTGATAAAAGTGCTCTCTGCCGTGGATTCACCAGGAGATCACTTTTATCGAAGGCGGGAGAGAGTCCCCCCTCCGGCCACACTCTGGTCATCTCTACCGCGTACTGGAGCCAGTCAGGTCCTTTCCCCTCTGAGACATGGAGCCAAGTGAGGGAAAGATAGCCCCCGCGCGGCTCCATAACATTGGATGTCAGAAGCGACATCAAACGTCAATTCCGCCCAATGGTCTTAAAGAGGAATTATACACGTAATAATTTGTGTAAATGTGATATCTGAGATCCTTTTTACCCCAGATCACGCATTTAAGAGATCCTGTCATGCTTGATGTTTACATTCCTTGTAATATAAATAAGTGACCCAAAAAATGTTTTTTTAACCACTTTCAGACCGGACCAATTTGCTGGTCAAAGACCAGACCACTTTTTGCGATTCGGCACTGCGTCGCTTTAACTGACAATTGCGCGATCGTGCGACGTGGCTCCCAAACAAAATTGACGTCCTTTTTTTCCCACAAATAGAGCTTTCTTTTGGTGGTATTTGATCACCCCTGCGGTTTTTATTTTTTGCGCTATAAACAAAAATAGAGCAACAATTTTGAAAAAAAACGCATTATTTTTTACTTTTTGTTATAATAAATATCCCCCAAAAATATATAAAAAAACATTTTTTTTCCCTCAATTTAGGCCGATACGTATTCTTCTACATATTTTTGGTAAAAAAAATCGCAATAAGCGATTATTGATTGGTTTGCGCAAAAGTTATAGCGTTTACAAAATAGGGATAGTTTTATAGCATTTTTATTAATAATTTTTTATTATTTTTTTTTACTAGTAATGGCGGCAATCTGCGATTTTTAATGTGACTGCGACATTGTCGGGGACCCATCGGACATTTTTGACACATTTTTTGGACCATTGTCATTTATTCAGTAATCACTGCTATATAAATGCAGTGATTCCTGTGTAAATGACACTGGCAGTGAAAGGGTTAACCAGTGGGTGGCAGTGTAGGGGTTAAGTGTTCCTAGGGGTGTGTTACTAACTGTGGGGGGGTTGGGCTTTCATTTAGTGTACACTGATCTCTGCTCCAATCACATGGAGCAGAGATCAGCGTCACTAGTTGCTAGGCAGAATGGAAAAATTTTGTTTATACAGCATTTCCTCCATTCGGCCGCTCCGTGAGACGATCGCGGGGATGCCCGCGGCGATAGAGTCCGCGGGTCCCGCGACCGGACTCACGGGGGTCCCGACCAGCGCGGGAGCGCGCCGCCGTCGGCGCGCTCCCGATGGCAGGGCGGCCTCGAATATTGGACGTACATGTATGCCAATATGCCTGCCCGTGCCATTCTGTCGACGTACATCGCCGTGCGCTGGTCGGGAAGTGGTTAAAGGACAATGAAAAAATAAGAATTTTTTTTTTTTTTAAAGTGCCCCGTTCCACTGAGCTTGTGTGCAGATGTGAACGCATACGTAAGTCATGCCCGAATATTAAAACAATGTTCAAACCACATGTGAGGTATTGCCGCGATCGTTAGAGCAATACTTTTAGTATCGCCTATAGAGGTTTGTAAGGGTCAAAGTTTGCTGCCATTCCACGAGCGGGCATAGTTTAAAGCATGACATGTTGGGTATCCATTTACAGCCATTTTATTCTCTAGGGTGTCTGAAAAAAAAGATAAGGTGGATAAAGAAGATAAGGTGGATGTAAAATCCTTTAGTTGGAGGGGGAAAAAAACTAAAATATGGCTACATAAGTGTGCACACCCTTAAAGAGGAAGTAAGCCCTGATGGGGAAATCAGTAGTACATCACAGAAATCTGGCATTTTAACATGGGTGTGTAGACTTTTTATATCCACTGTATATGTTTGGGGGTTCTAAGTATTTTTCTAGCCAAAAAAAAAGATTTTAACTTGTAAACACCAACTTGGGAAAATAGGCTTTGTCCTTGAGTGGTTCATTTATGGTAGTTAGAAGGGAGTGATTTACTGGAACATGTTGCTATGTGGAAGGGTTATTTAAAGGCTGGTTTATTAAGTTTGAGTTGGCTCCTATGAACAGGGTACGCCCTTGAAACTCTGGAAAGGTAGGTTTACAAAAATGCAATGCTGATCTTTTCACATCCAATTTTTTTCAAAGGTCTCCCAGGTTGGTTCATCCAGGGAAAAAGACCTGGAAACTGTTCGTTCTTGCTGCAGTTGCGGGGTTGTATAGTTCTCCCATCTGGAACATCCAAAAACGTAAATTTGTTCACCAATTCCTATAAGTTTGCAACCATGTGACTTTTGTCTGAAGCATTTATGAATAGGTACATGTTAACCTATCCATTGTTCTGTCAGCAAAACTTGTGTAATTTTTCAGCTGTATGTCAAAGCATTTTAAACCAGGGTTTCGGACGTTTAATAATCTCATTGTACTAATAGTATAAGTGTATCCCTAGGCAAATCTTTTTGTTTTGGGTGGCATGGGGAAGGGTTAGATTCTCTTAAGTTTGTATTGCTGTCTGTGTGCCCATTAGGGAGATTTGCATGTATTTTTCTGATTGCCACTGAAAAAAAGGTGAGTGAGAATGCACGTTTTTATAGTTGTCCCCAGAACAAAAGGTAAGGGGAAATCTTCAATTGGGGACACCTTTTAGCCCTTTCCTACAATATCCAAAATTAAAAAAAAAAATAATAATCTATAAACACACTTGAATACAACCTTACATTTTTTGTTTATGTTGTGAATACAAAACAACCACAGATGCACAGATTTCTAGATCTGTAGTAACAGTGTATGTATAATATGTATATTTCTTTAAATGCTTGTCACAGTAAAGGAAATTCCCAGTGGATATTTGTATAAATATTATGCAATTTGCCAGTGGTGTTTAACTTTGTGTTATTCTGTAGGCCTCTCTCCAGCAGTACCGCAGTAATGCTGGCTCCCCGTCCAACCAATCTCCCACTTCTCCTGTCTCCAATCAAGGCTTCTCTCCAGGCAGCTCCCCTCAAGTAAGGGAATCTGTGCCTTGATTTTGTTGTAGGCTTTAAGTCTTACCATTGCAGCCCCATGGTCTATCACTGTAACTGTCGTGTGCTTCATGATAACCTGGTCTCCCATCTTGTTGCGTAGTCATAATTTAGTTTTGTGAGTTCTGTAGATGGTGCCTGTGATCATGTTAAAGCAATTCAAATTTAGATTTCAAAGACAAAATATTCCAGAGTTTGACGTGCAACTGTATACAGTGCCTATTCATATCTGAGTAGTGTCAGAAGATGAAAGGGATGATAGGAATTTCTTTCTTGTCCATTGAGAGGGTTCAGGAAATCATTCACCTTTTTAAGTTATGCTGCCGCCTACAGGGGGATTGGACAGTGGCCAACAAACCTTTGGCCAGCCCAGCAAAATACTCCTTCTAGTACAAGCAGGCCTTAGTTTTTTTTTTTCTAGTGTTGTCAGAGGATGGCTACTCAGTTATTATTATTAACGATTTATATAGCGCCAACAGTTTACGCAGCGCTTTACAATGTATAGGGGGGACAACACAATTACAGTACAATACAAAAGGTACAGCAGAGCCCTGCTCGTAGAGCTTACATTCTAAAGGGAGGGGTGTGTGGGATAGGCTTCCCTGAATAAATGAGTTTTCAGGGAACTCTTAATGGTGGACAGGGTAGGGGCTGAGCGAACAGACTGGCAGGGAGTTCCAGAGGATGGGAGAGGCTCTGGAGAAGTCTTGAAGGTGAACATGAGGTGGTAACAAGGGAGCTAGAAAACAGGTGGTGCTCGGAGGAGCGGAGGGGACGATTTGGGCGATATCTGCAGATGAGGTTGTGGATGGCTTTGTATGTTATGGTTAGCATTTTGAATTTTACACGGGGTAGGGGAGGCCAGTGAAGTGATTGACAGAGAGGAGCAGCAGTCACGGAACGATTAGTGAGGTATATTAGTCTAGCAGCAGCATTCATAATAGACTGAAGGGGGGATAGCCTACTTAAGGGTAGGCCATTAAGGAGAGAATTGCAGTAGTCAAGGCGGGAAATAATCAAGGATTGAACAAGTTGCTTTGTGGTGTCATTAGTCGGGAAGGGTCGAATTCTGGAGATGTTGCGGAGGTGAAGGCGGCAGGATTTAGCCAGTGATTGGATATGGGGGCTGAAGGAGAGGTCAGAGTCAAGGATTACCCCCAGGACCCTGGCATGTGTGGAGGGACCAATGGTTGTGTTATTAATGGTGAAGTCACGGGGGGGATCGTGAAGGAGGAAATATAACAAGCTCAGTTTTAGAAAGATTGAGTTTGAGGAAGTGGTGTGATATCCATACTGATGTCATTCAGTAAGTTGGAGATCTGTGATGAGATTGAGGGGGTGAGTTGAGGAGTGGAGAGATAGATCTGGGTGTCGTCATAATAGAGGTGGTATTGGAAACCATGAGAGTTTATCAACTCAGTTTATCATTTATCAGTTTATCAGTTCTGCTGTGTGGAAGAATAACCTGGTCACTACACTTTGATTTGATTACCTGTGTTGAATTTGGGGGAAGCCAGTTGTGGAACTTTTGGTCATCGGGTTTAATCTTCTTTCTCATCTAATTTGCAGAATTGAGATGGGGGGGGCATTCCAGGGAACGTTGTTTAGGGCTGGTCTAAGCAAATGTGGTACGCTGCCTCTTAGAGTGCTGGCTGGCATTTTATTGGCTCTGCCAGATCATCAGATTCTTCTGTACTAAGACATGAATTGCCATACTGCTTCACAGTTCTAGGTTTCAGTGGCATTGCTTTTGAAGCTCAGGTTCTGAGGGACAAGGGCATCTCTGATTCTGTGATTCCTATGATGCTAAAAGCTAGTAAGGCTACATGTTGCAAGATCTATTATTGGATATGGAAAGCTTGCTTTCCGTTAGTCTTATAGCTTCCACCCTAGGAATTCTTTTGTAAGAAATCCTCTCCCTTTTTGAATGTGGGACTAGACCACTGTTTGACTCTGAGCACTATCAAGGCTCAGGTTTTATGCCCTTTGCCTTGTTTCAGAGACCATTGGCCTCTCATTCCTTGACTAATATCTTTGTGCACAGGGTTTTCCATGCAGCTCCCCTGTTCATTCCCCTGTGCCTCCAAGGGACTGGAATCTTGCTCTCTCTGCACTTCAGGAACTGCTGTTTGAACCCAATAGAGACAGTCCTCTCTATTCCCACCCACAAAAATGGTTTTCTTTGTAGCTATCACCTGTGCAAAGCGAGTGAACTGACAGCCTTATTCTTCAGAGTCTTTTGGTTCTGCATAGGGACAGGACCGTGTGCAGGCCCAGGACTTTTTGCCTGAGGCAGTTTCAGCCTTTCCACTTCATTCATTTCATTTCAAGCATCCATGTCGCACAACCAATGCTTCCTTTAGGAAGACCTATTTGCAATGCCACCATCTCTGGGTGGATCAGACAGATCTAATTGTTTCCCAAGATTGCACCCCCCTTTCTTGTTAAGGTGTACTTTACTAGATATGTGAATGCTTTTTTTTTTTCTTTAACATAAAGCAAAGGTTTTTCATATTTTCAAAGCTGCCATTTGGTCTTCTGTTCACACGTTCTCCAAGTTTTGTTAGGTGGATGTTGTGGTCTCATCTGGGACCAGCTGTGGGAGTGAGATCTTTCAGATAGCTATTTGAGTACAGGAAATAGTTCTCTGTTGGGTCCATTAGCACTTGTTTGCTGTGTTGCCCACCCCTTAATTGGAATGCTTTGCGATATCCCAAAGGTGAAAGACTTCCTGCGTCGCTCAATGGATCATAAATAAAATGAGATTTTAATAGATAAAAAAAAAAACTTTCTTGGAGTTCATTGGGGGACACAGGTCCAACGTGGGTTATCTTGCTCTCAGTAGTGCTTTGCTTCAAAACTGAAGCATACTGGTGTTGAAAGGTGTTATACTGGGCTGGCCTAGTTGTGTGTTGTGATTTGTTTTTGTTTTTTTGTCAGTGTTCAGTCCTCCTTTAGGTGGCAGTATAACACAAAGATGAAAGGCTTCTCTGTGTTACTCCTAAGACTGCAAAAAAAGATTGTACATCAATCCCTACTTTTTTTTTATACCTGTATCGTTTAGGAACGGGGAGCATATGTGAAGTCAATTTTTTTTTTTTTTTTTTTTTTTTTTTTTTTTACGACTGCATGTGAAATATTACTAAGTAATTTTAAAAATTTTATTCAACCTGTTCAATTCTTTAAAAAAAGAAATAAGAATTCAAGGCTGAAAGGGGGTTTCTGTTTTCTCTTGTTTTACTTGGATTGTTACTGTAGTCAAAGGGACAAAATATACTCCATGTAAAGATGTATGATCTATATTGTGTGTTAAGGTGGTATGTGTGCATAAAGATAAATCTGTACATGTAGAAAGCATGCTGTATACATTAAATATGGAATGCTACATTCCTAGGTAAACTTTGCTGTATGTAGAAGTTTAACAAATGTAACTAAATATTACTGTAGTCAAAATATGGCAGTGCAACTGTTGTCAATTAAATTTTGGCCAAGCTATAACGCCTTTTAAACATATCTGTGTGTCCAAATGGATCTTCCAAAATGAAAGTGGAAATCTCTCCCTTAGTACCCTCTCAAATGACGTATGTGAGTAAATAGGGCTACTTTATGAGTTCTGCAATAAAATAAGTCACAAATCATTGATCATCATATCAATTCTACACATAGCCATCCAATCATAGATTAAAATCCCCTTGGTAGCAGAAACTTGCCCTAAATCATTATTTTTCAAAGTTTCCATATTCTCGACATTTGTGGAAAATTCCCCTGATCTCTTATAGACTTTCCCTCGAGTCATAAGTAGAGGTCGACCGATATGGGTTTTTCTCTGGCCGATGCCGATATTTAGAAATCATGGTGGCCGATAGCCGATATGATGCCGATTTTTTTTTTTTTGGGCCGATATGTTAGGCCGATTTTCTTTATTTATTTTTTTAATCCCCCTTGATCTCATAAAATCTAACACACCTTTCCCACTGGGACATTTTTCAGGCGCTTTTGGGCTAAAAATAGCGCCTGTAAAGTGCCTGCAAAACGGCTCCCCTGCAGTCTGTGTGAAAGACAGAGTGCTTTCACACTGAGTGCCCGTTCACACAGGGGCGACACGACTTGCAGCGTGACTCAGACGCGACCTGCACACGACTTCAGCAGCGACTTGCAAAACGACGACTGAATAGAAGTCAATGCAAGTCGCCTTAAGTCGCCCCAAAAATAGTACAGGAACCTTTTTCTAAGTCGGAGCGTCTTGAGTCGCTCCTATTAGAACGGTTTCATAGTACAGAACGGAGCGCAACTTGTCAGGCGACTAAGACGCCTGACAAGTCACGGTAGTGTGAACGGGCACTAAGGTGATGTGCTGGCAGGATCTTAAAAAAAAGTCCTGCAAGCAGCACGTTTGGAGTGGTGTATACCGCTCCTCCATCACTCCTGCCCATTGATATGAATGGGCACCACTGCCGAAGCGCATGCAATGCGATTTGGCAGTGGTGCTTCACGGGCGCATTTAACCTCTTCCTCGGCCGCTAGCTGGGTTTTATGTGCCCCACTAGCAGCCAAATGGCACCGCTAAAATGATGGTAAAGAGCCGCTAAAACTTGCAGCGTTTTACCATCAACGCCTGCCTGCTCCAGTGTGAAAGCGGCCTTCATAAGTGATACAGAAAATTTCTTACATTTAAACATTTATTAAACAAAACAAACCTCCAATCAGTTTACTTGTATGTATGATTTAGATAAAAAAAAACAACCTATATATTAAATAAAAACAGTCAAAACTTTTGGACGAAAAAAAAAATGGGCTAACTTTACTGTTTTTAAATTTTTTATTTTTTTTTAAATAGTGTATTTTTTTCCCAAAAAAATGCATTTGAAAGACCTCTGTGCAAATGCCGTGTGACATAAAATATTGCAACAACTGCTATTTTATTCCCTAGGATCTCTGCTAAAAAAATATATATATAATTTTTGGGGGGTCTAAGTGATTTTTTTGGCAGAAAATACAGGATTTTTACTTGTAAGCAACAAGTGTCAGAAAAGATTTAGTCTTTAAATGGTTAAACTGAGAACTTCTACACACTGAGATGATTTCATTCATTCAAGTGTAAACATTGTATCTTTTTGTTCTTTTCTTGGCAGACTGCCCAGAGAGGAGGAAAGTCGTTTCTATGACGACTCAGGCAACTTACACTGACTTCTATTACAGTCTTTCTAAATCTGCCTTTTTATCAGCACAATCGGCCGATGCCGATTAATTAAAAAAACTGCAAATATTGGCCGGCCGATATATCGGGCGACCACTAGCCATAAGACCTCCAAGCAGTCAAAAGATGCCACAGCAATATTTCTACTTCAAAAACATGTTTACTAAGTTTGAAACAACTCGAGGCCTTTTATTAGACTTGCATGAAAACTCTAAGATGGCTTACATAGTTACAAGATGGCAGGTGACTAGGTGATTCAACAACGATCACCCATAAACTCCCTACACAACAAGTATCAAATATGTTAGACTTTGAATAGTAACTGTGGGAAGCCCTTATTTTGTGTTTCTACTAGGGCTGTTATGAATTAACTTCACAGTTCGCACAAAAATATTTTAAATTCAAACTGTAGCACTGACGTAAGTATTTTTTTTCCACAGTAGCGTGACAATCCCTCTACCTCCCGTCTAACTAATGACTCTCAACTTATGGCATGGACCCCTGTGCAAACAGGTGGTCATGCAAGCGGTTATCAAAAGGGTTAACACGGACCATAAACTTCTCTTGCATCTCCTTGGATCTCAGCAAGAACACCAAGGTCATGGGTAGAAAGAAAAGATCTAAGTGCTCGCCGCTTAAGTATAAGATTTAATTTTTGTGTTCAAACACCTACTACTTACATAAAGATGATAAAAACACAGCATGTAAAGCCGTCAATCGTGTTGTTATTTCCGTAGGGCAGAAGCGGGTGACGTCATGCGTAGCGCCTCACCCGTATGCATTACATACAAACAGAATTTCGACTTCACCGGACTCCTCCCCCTTCCCTTAGCAGACGGAGGCACTTGGGGAAGGGGGGAGGACGTCTGTGACGTCACCGGAACACAGGAGCAAGCAGAGAAGGGAGTACCGATCAAAAGAATTTTGATCAATCAAAAAAATGAATTGATCGAGGAATTAATCTTTAATTTCCACAGCTCTAGTTTCTATAACTACTCACTGCAATAGAAATGGTTATGAAATAAATTAGTTTATTACTATCCTTCCTCACATCACATGTGAACGTACAGAGCTAGAGCTATATACTGGAGTTATCTCAAAGAGGAGCTCCAGGCTCCTGCAGAAAACAATAAAAATATCGGCAGCTGCAAATACTGTAGCTGCTGACTTTTAATATTAGAACACTTACCTGTGCAGGAATCCAGCGGTGTCTTTACCCGAGAAGGTTTCTTAGCGCGCATCACGGGTTACAGAGCCATAGTAGTTTCTATGTGGGATATAGGCCACCTTCAGGTGATGGTACTGGCAGACCCTAAGACGTCTACTCCCTATATAACCCCTCCCTCTACTGGGAGTACCTCCTGTTTTTTTCACCAGTGTCTAAGGTGTTGGTCACGAGTAAAGATGTGCTGTGCTGAGCTCCACTGGAGTAATCCTTGCTGGGGCTAGCTGCGCAGCCGGATCCATTTAAAGGCCAAATTGAATGGTACCCGGGCCTCGTGTCCGAAGAAACAAGGTTTTGCCTGTAAATGCTTTATCTTTTTAGAGAGCTGGATCCAGTGCTTTTGGTATTAAGACCATAAAGTTTTACTGGCGGGATGCTTTTACATGTCCAGGATTGTGGGTTCCCTGAGAGTACCCGGCTCCTCAAGGTTTGTTAACGGAACCCACCGTGGAGGGTGAAGATTGGGTCTGTTGGTTTTACCACAGAAAACCTTGCGGCAGGAAAGGTAAGTGGAGTTTTCGAAGAAATGTTTGAATTTTCTTATGAAATGTCTGCTTTAATTAGTAAATGTTGTCATGTCTGTGTCACCACTGGGAGCTGTATGGAGCACATACCTTCTCATGCTTCCTCAAAGAGATCACGCTGTGTCTGGAACAGGCCTCCTTTTCTCTCCAGCCAGCAGCAGACCCTCCGGTAAGTCTGGGGGGAGGGGGGTTCCACCTCTCCAGACACCCCCCACCTGTGCTGTATTCTCCCCCCTTCATGAGGAAGAGCGTCGGGAGAAAACTAAAAAAATAAAATGATCAGCACACCGTCCTGCACGGCGGGTTCCAGACTCTCTCCTCACCATTTTTTCCCCCCCTCTCGGAGTGATCGCGAGAAAGATCTTTTAAAAAAAGAAAGAGGGTGCGGGGCTTACCCCGGCATTGGCATCCTCCAACGTCCAGTGCGGGAATGTGTGTTTTAAAAGCACCATTATGGCTACTGCAAGCTGACGGAGGGACACAAGAGGGGCATAAGAGGTCTGGTGACATGGGCATTCCTTTTGACACATTTACCATTACATCAGGCTGAGCATTAATGGCAGTGGCAGGGCTGGACTATTACTCAGTGGATGCTACTTCTGGTAGTACCTCTGCTTTGTGCATTGGGCTATGGTCGGAAGGCCTCAAAAAAGGGCTATAGAGATACTTCTACAGCCACAACAAAGCCTAGAACCATCTAAAAAAAAAATATATATATATATATATATATATATCTATATATCTATATATCTATATATCATATATCTATATATCATATATCATTTCTGAAGAGGTTTTTTTTCCTCAACCATTTTAGGCTTGGAACAAGAGATTGATACGTTAATTGCATCCCAGAGTGGGACTGAGCGTAACGGTCCCCGTCCATTACCCAGGACCCTCAAACTGAGGAAGGGAGCGAGAGATGACGGATTTCAGGGGACCAGGAAGAGGCTGATGACTTCTCTTCTGAAGAGTCTAATATGGATGGATCGGTTTCACAAGAAAGGTTGTTGGTACGATCTCTCACCGAATTGGTCCGCTCCACATTTTTGCTGCCAGTAACTGACTCAGTCAATGAGCCCACTTCTTGTTTGGGTTCTTCTCTAAAGCCTCCCCAAGTTATTCATGCTTTTCTTATCCATTCATTACTAAAAAAAGCTTATGTATTCTGAGTGGGAGCACCCAAATAAAGTTTGTTCCTCCAAAAAAAGTTTTCAACACTTTATCCTATGGAGGAAGAGTTTAATAATATATGTGGGATTCCAGCAATTGACGCTGCTATATCCTCTGTGAGCAAAAACTTGAGTTGTCCGGTAGACAATGCTCAAATGTTGAAAGATCCAACAGATAAGTTGGAATTCCTATTTAAAAACAATATTTCTCTGGCAGCTTCAGCCTGCGCTGGCAGCGATCGGGGTATGTCAGTCCTTAAAAGACCAGTTTAAAGAGGTGCTCAAGATTATTCCTGATCAGCAGGCCCAAGATTTGGCCGGGGTATGAGGCGTTATGTTTTACAGTAGACACTATGAGAGATTCTGTTCTCTAGGCCTCACGGCTTATGCTCGGGCTAGTGCATGTGCGTAGAATTCTATGGTTGAAGCCGAAGCGCCATGCAGAAAGCTCTTGGCTAGTTTCCCATTTCACGGTGAACGGTTGTTTGGAGACTATCTGCATACAGCCAAAGAATTTCTAATGGAAACAGTTCCCTTTTACCAGTTCAGGGGTTGTAAAGGTAAATGTTTTTTCACCTTAATGCATTCTATGCATTAAGGTGAAAAAACATCTGACAGTGCCTGTGCCCCCAGCCCCCCCGTTTTACTTGCCTCACCCCTCGAAAGTCCCGCGCTCGTCCCCCGACGTCCTTTCCACCGTTTAGCCTGGCCGCTGATTGGCTGGAGCGGATGGATGGAAAGCAGCGCAGCCATTGGCTCACGCTGCTGTCAATCACATCCACTGACGTGGAGCGCTGGGGGGCGGGGTCGTGTGATACAGCGAGCGGCTATAGCCGCCGGCTGTATCATGGGAGCGCGCCCGCAGATGCTTCTCACCATGCGAGGGATCTCACATGAGCGTGAGAAGCACCTGCGGGAGGAAGCTGAGACAGCAGCCAAGGGACCCCAGAAGAGCAGGTTCGGGGCCACTCTGTGCAAAACGAGCTGCACAGTGGAGGTAAGTATAACATGTTTGTTATTTTAAATAAAATAAAAAAATTCACTTTACAATCCCTTTTAAGCATTTTTCTTTTAAACAAGCTTCTTCTCCAGTGCCAGGAACATCAAACCACAGGGTCAACCCCAGGGTCAAAAGAGGCCCTGGGTGAGGAGGAAACCCACAAAACAAAATACTAAAACCTCCTTATGAAGGAGCGCCCCCGCTCATTCGAGTGGGAGGAAGACTTCTGCCATTCTCGAGGGTCTGGCAGGAACAGCATCGAGACAAATGGATGGCTTCCTCAATATCTCTAGGTTACAAACTAGAGTTCTGAGAGTTCCCATCTCCTCATTTTCTTAGATCAACCGTTCCCAGAGATCCAGAAAAAAAGTAGTCTCTCTCTCTCTGGCTTTGGATCATCTCTTGTCTCAGTGATATTGGTGGTCCCCATGGAAGAGCGAGGGTTAGGGTTTTTTTTTTTCAAACCTTTTCACGGTACCAAAACCATGGAGATGTCAGACACATTTTAGATTTCAAAGATCTAAACTCGTTTTTGAATATCTGCTCTTTTCACATGGAGTCAATCCGATCAGTGGTCTCCATTCTATAAGGTGGAGAACTGCTAGAGTCAATCGACATCAAGAATGCTTATCTCCATGTACCTGTTTTTCCTGCTCGCCAGAAATATCTAAATTTCGAGGTAGAAAATCTTAATTTTCAGTTTGTAGCTCTGCCTTTTGGTCTAGCTACTGCACCTCAAATGTTTACAAAGTTTCTGGCTCCCCCTTTAGGGCTCAGGGTATAACGATTCTAGCTTATTTAGACTACTCTTGATAGATCAGTCGGTAGCCCACTTAAACCAAAGTTTGGTCACCACAGTCAGCTGCCTGGAATACCTAGGTTGGATTCTCAACCTAGAGAAATCCTCCTTAAAACCGTCGGAGATTGCAGTACTTGGGTCTTATAGATACAGCCCAGAAGAGGGTGTTCTTGCCCCAGGCAAAGATCAGTTCCATAAGAGAATTGATTCAGGTGGCCAAAGCAAAGATGAATCCTATTCCACTTTGCATGAGATTGTTGAGAAATAAGGTGGCTTAATTCGAGGCCGCTCTTATTCTTTCGAGGCTGCTGCAAAACAATATCCTGTCAACTTGGAACAAGAAGGTCCAAGCTCTGGACTTCCCAATGTGTTTATCCCCCGATGCATCAAAGCCTCAGTTGGTTGATATCCAAAAATCTTCAAAAAGGAAAATCCTTCCTACCAGTTACCTGGAAGGTGGTAACAGATGCCAGACTTCTAGGCTGGGGAGCAGTCCTGGAAGAAGCGTCTGTCCAGGGAAAATGATCCAAAACAGAAATGACCTTGCCCATCAATATTCTAGATATTCGGGCCAGGTGTACTCAAGCAGGAAGAGAAGGAGATGATTCTTGTGCCCCAGGAGATCTTGGTGTGCAGAGATCATAAAGATGGGGGTAGAGGGCTCATGGACCCTAGCACCACAGCCAGACCTCATCTCACAAGGTCCTTTATTCCATCCTACCTTACAAACACTAAATTTAATGGTTTGGCTATTGAGACCCACATTCTGAAAGACCATTGGCAGTAGTTTCTACTTTGGTTAATGCTAGGAAGCTGGCCTCAAGAGTCATATTAGAGAGTCTGGAAGGCATATGTCTCCTGGGGTGAATCCAGGGGTTGACACCCCAGGAAATATGTCATAGGTAGGATCCTTGAATTTCTACAGGTGAGATTAGAAATGAAGCTGGACTTGTACTATCAGAGGCCAGGTGTCGGCCTTATGTATGTGTTTTTTTTTTTTTTTTTTCAAAGACCACTTGCTTCACACTCTGGTTCGTAGCTTTATTCAGGGGGTAACGCGGATTAATCCTCCGGTTAGGTCACCCCTGAACCCTTGGGACTTGAATTTAGTCCTGTCGGCATTACAGAAACAGCCTTTTGAGCTGATGCGACATATTCCCCTGGTCCTTTTGACAAGGAAATTTGTTTTTCTGGTTGCCATATCTTCTGCAAGAAGAGTATCAGAGTTGGCTGGTTTCTTCAGCCATATTTGATTATTCATAAGGATAAGGTTTTGCGTCCTTATCCTAATTTCCTACCGAAGGTAGGTAGTATCGGGTTTTAATTTAAACCAGGTTATTGTTCTGCCTTCATTTTTTCCAGAACCTTGTTCTGCGTAAGAAAGGTCACTACATTCTCTTGATGTGGTGAGAGCAGTCAAGGTCTACTTAAAGGTGACCGCTCAGATTTGTAAAACAGATGTTTTTTTTTTTTTGTGTTGCCAGATGGTCCTAAGAGGGCAGGCTGCGTCAAAATCTACTATTTCTAAATGGGTTTGTCAAGTGATTGTTCAAGCTTATGGTTTAAAGAGGAAAATTGCACCTTTTCATATTAAAGCACACTCCACCAGGGCTGTTAGTGCTTCTTGGGCAGTGCATCACCAAGGCTCCATGGTTCAGATCTGCAAGGCTGCAACTTGTCTTCAGTCCATACATTTACCAGATTCAATCAAGTAGATGTAAAAGGTCATGAGGATATCCCCTCTGGGCGCAGTGTGCTGCAGTATAAGTCCTTTAATCAGTGCCCTCGTTTTGTTGTGTCTCCCTCCCTTCAGTTGGAATTGCTATGTAACATCCCACATAGTAACTACTATGGCTCTGTGTCTTGTGATGTATAAGAAAATAGGATTTTTATACCAAAAAGAAGGGAGGGACCTCTGTGTCCCGTGATGTACTTCAAAGAAAAGGATTTTACAGGTAAGCAGTTTTAAAAATCATATATATTAAACTCTGCTTTAAAAATACATATATATATTTGAGTATGTGTTAACTCAAAAAACAGGCACTGCCCAGTCCAAACCTAACTAAGGAAAATAGGGAGAGGTTCAGGAGCTCATGGAGGACATTACAAGGCGGCAGAAAAACCAGTAAGATGAGATTTTATGAGAAAAAGATTACAGGGCCATTAAGCAGTAGATGTCTATAGATTATTTTTGGAAAGTAAGGATATCGTTTAGTGTCGCTTCAAGGCACATATCCAGTAGGCTCAGCCTTTACTTTACTCACAAACAAAATAATAGTGTAGCGCTAATTAAATAGTGATATATACACAAGAGAAAAAATCTGTGTGTAAGCAATCTTCGAATGCTAAGAAAACTGGAAATATAGCCTTCTATCATGTGATTAATCCATATATGAAAAAAAAAATAATATACTTGAAATGGGATATCTGGGTGAGGACAATCATGTATAAACAACAAAGAATAAAGTCCTCTATCATGTGACTGATACACGTGAAGTGAGATGAGAGGCCTTCTTCAGGTGAAATAGACGTTTCACTAATCAGGTGTAGCAAGATGTGTCAACTTGTCTGGAGTAATCAAGAAAGTAGATGGAATACTCTTACCAGATGCGGTGGACTCCCCAGTCTTACGACAGTAGAGTCAGGAACGCTTAGGGTCTGCACATGCGACCAGATGGTAGATTAGAAGCAGTCCAATGGGATTTCCAGAAGGCTCCGAGTGATGGAACAACCGTGGCGGGCGTCTCTTCAGGGGGATCCCTCAAGTTGTCCGGATCAAGTGGGGCCCATTTACATTCCAGACCCCAAATGTAAAGGGGGTTTGACAAGGATGGTAGGAACAAAAGAAAAAAGAAAAGAAAGCTCCAAATGGTGCAGGTCAAAAAAAGTTTACAATGAGGTATTTATTAAAAAGTCATAAAGGACATGAATTATGACAAGTGATCACAAAACGGAAGCGTCAATAAAAGCAATGTGGGGTACTAGATGCAAGCCCGACGTGTTTTGACAGAGTGTCTTCAACAGGGGCATAATAATAAAATTTACTTTTACTCAACCTTACTTTTAATGGTTTAAAGTAGAATTATAACTTCAATGTCAGCTGATCACGAAATGTAAACAGAAGATCGGTAATTTTTATTTATTTTTTTTCTTTCCCCCGCCTCATGCTGACAGTGTGAAAAGAAAAAAAAAAGCCCATCACCGGCTTGTGTGAAAGGGACATCGGAAGAGGTGCAGCCTCAACTATGCCCACAAGTGCATATCATTGCCACTTGCAAGTGCGTATCAGTGCCACCTATCAATGCTCACCAGTGCTGCCTCATCAGTGCTGCCTAGCAGTGTAACCTACCAGTGCCCATCAGTGCAGCCTATCAGTGACACCTATCGGTGCCACCTATTAATGCCATTCAGTGCAGCCTATTAGTGTCCATCAGTGCATTCTCAGCGTACATCAGTGAAGGAGAAAAATTACCTTTGCAAAATTGTATAATATAAAACTTTTTTTTATTTTTTTTAACAAAAAAATAAAAAATGGTAGGGGTGATCAAATACCACCAAAAGAAGGCTCTATTTGTGGGGGAAAATTTTATAAAAATCTCATATGGGTACAGTGTTGCATGACTACTCAATTGTCATTCAAAGAGTGACAGTGCTAAAAGCTAAAAATTGGTCTGAGCAGGAAGGAGGTTTAAGTGCCCAGTAAGCAAGTGGTTAAAATGTCCCCCTTCCCTCCTAACACCTATGCTGACTAACCTGTGTGAGGTCTAGTGCACACTTAAAAACACTTCTTTTACAGGTATTTGTGGGGTGGGGGGGGGGGGGTTCCCTCTGCTTTTAAACTCCCACTATGTGGACCTATGTCCCCATGCACACTATAGGGATTTAGAGGCAGAGAAAAAAAAACACCACTTGTGTGTTCAGGACGCAAGCAGAAGAAACCATCTGAAGCGCCTAAACCCAGGTAAATGCTTGTATATGCATTTTAATGCTTGTTAACAGTAGGTACTTTTAGCGCTTGAGTTTATTTCAATGGCCAAGCATTTGACGCTCCTAAATGTGCTTGGAAAAAAAGGCAGGGCATGAGCGTTTTTGCAGCTACCTTTCTACCAGGAGAAAAGTGTTTAGAAAGAGCCCCAGTGTGCATGAGGTCTAAAAAAAAAAGATGTGTATATATTTCCCTTTTCTGAGCCAGCTGCATAAACTCCTTTTCAGCCAGTGGCTGCTGCAGAGGAGAGGTGAGACAGCTTGACAACAGCTAGAAAAGCTGACTGAGGAAGACCATGTCACCCATAGGCTCACGTGTCCCAAATGTCAGCATCACCCTTCGGCCCTGCAGCTGCCGCTGGCTGGCACAGGAGCTGGATCACGGGACCAGACTGGAGCTAGTTAAAAATAGGCAAGTATACAATTGTGGTTTTTTTTTTTTTTCATAGGTTTAGGTTAGCTATCAAAGGTGTTAGGGATTTCCCTAAAGACTACCATTATCATGATGCAGAACTGGCCTTGTATCCTCACTTCTAGTCTAATTTATAGGCCAAATTCACCTTTAAAACCGAGATATAAAACTACTAGCAAAAGTTCTAGTCTCTACAATTCTTCTTTCTTGGCTGGCTTATACACAGGGCCCAGGTAGACTTTGTGACCTCTAGGCAGTTTGAAACGTTTGACTTGTTATATCCATCTGTCAGCAATATTACTCGACATCTGCAAGCCCTTCAAAACCTTGTCTTAATTTTTTCCCCTCTAAAAGTGGTGCGTTTGAGATCCTTTTGCCCCAGGTTGCTGCACCTTATGCCCAACTGTATGCCTCAGCTTTACCTCTGAATCCCCCTTGGTTTTTTCATGTACCCAATAGGGTTGCCCCCTGCCGCTGATTATTTTTCTTTTTTGATTTAAAGGTCACTGTTTGCCAGTGACTTTTAACTCTTGGCTCTAGAGGCTCAGTCCTGCCAAACTTGTTTGCCAGCGACATTTAACCACCTCCTACCCGCCATATTGACAACTGCCTACCGGGCGGCAGGTCTTTTGATCTGGGACGAAATCACATGATGGTGCGTTTGTCCTTGGGACACATTGCATCACCAATCTTGGTAAAAGAGCTAATGACTAGGCTTTTTACCCATGTGATCAGTTGTGTCCAATCACATCTGATAACATTTAAACAAGTAAATGCTTGTTATCGCCATTCCTTTCCTCACATTGACAGTGTGTGAGGAGAGGAGAACTAATCTGAAGCATTTTCTCATGGAAGAAATGCACAGATAATCAGGACACGGATTATCAGTGGAACCCCAACCGTTCCTATTAGATGCCAGTCAGAAGCCGCCCATCAGCGCACATTAGTGAAGGAGATGAACTACTTATGTACAAGATCTTATAACCAAGACTAAGACTCTTTTTTTTATTTCAAAAGTTTTTTTTTTTAGTTTTTTTTTCTTATAAAAAAAAAAACCCAGTGGTGAATAAATGCCACCAAAAGAGCTCTATCCGTCTGAAAAAGATTAAAAAAAAATTTGGATACAGCATTGCATAACCGCACAATTGTCATTCAAAAGGTGACTGCGCTGAAAATTGGCCTGGCCAGGAAAGGGGGTAAAAGTGCCCAGTAGGCAAGTAGTTAATGCCCCCTCTCAGCCCTCTTCCCAAATTATCCCCTACTACTGATTCTGTAACAATGAGATTTTGGGTCAGGGTCATCAAGACCAAGTCAAGACCAGGGTCAATCGAGACCAAGTCAAAAATACCTCGACCCTTCCATCAACTTCAAAGGAATTACAATTCTGCTTGACCTACAAACTTGCTCTAGTTGGCCATCCATATTTCCCCCTTCTTTTAACTTGATATATAACTCAAATTACCCACTTTATTGTGGAGATCTCTCAATCCTTGTAACCACCTGAGAATACATGCTTTAAAAACATTTTACCTTCCAAAGCTGGTCCATTTTAGAATACAGATTCTAGACTATTTTAGACTATAAATTCCCATAATTATTTTTATTTTTAGAACCGCATCCTTTTAGCTGTAGAACTTCCCATACCCAATCAAATTCTACAAATCAAACAGAAAACTCTTAAAATGTTTATAGAAAACCAAGCTGCAGATGTCCTTCCAATGGTGATCCATGAGAAACATCAAATATGTTTATAACCTCCTAATACTGATAAATAATAATTTCAAAAGGTGAGGCAAAAGGGAGAAATCGGTAAGGCCTGCAGTTCATGCTGGGGGAGAACAAGGTATCTGTACAGTAGTAGTATTAAGTAACAGAAATGTATACATACCGATTCCTAGATTTTGTCTAGGCACAAAACAGTAAATTTACTCTTCGATCTGGAGAGGGAGGTCAGGAGGCTTGGCTCCATGCTTTGGGGTCCGTTTGCCTCGCTGTGTTTTGGGTGTTAATTCTGACCATAGGGTCTGGTTATACAATTAGTCCATCCAGTTCAGCACTTGTACAGCCGCTATTCCCATGAAGCAGAAAAGCGCCAATAGTTGCTAAGGAACATGCTGTCTGAGTGGTCATACCCCCTCTGCTAGGTTTTCACAGAAAATGAAAGTCTTCAATTCACATATATATATATATGATCTCTATCTCTTCCATAGACCATGTGGGGTCATGCTCCCAACATGTTTCGCTGATGTACCTGCTTCTTCAGGAGAGCGCAGGTGGAGGAGTAGAGAAACTGGATAATAAGGAAAGTAGAAAAACAAACGTAAGATAGCAAACACCAACATTGAAAACAATGGTAAAGATCCCATGTCTACTAGAACTAGAAAGGGTTCTTGTTTGATGGCCCAGATTTACGGTGGTGCCGATACAGAGTATTTGCACAATTATCGGTACTCGTCCAAATGCACCGATCCCTGAAACTGATACTTTCAGGCTCGGTTCTTTGAGCTGTCAGTGGGTCTCCAATTACCAGACTTCTTTAACAGCTGAACAAGTCTGGTAATTGGAGCTGTCAAAAAAAAAAAAGCAGCCGGCAATGTTAACCACTTGACCAGACCAATTTTCAGCTTTCGGTGCTCACATTTTGAATGACAATTACTCAAGTCATGCAACACTGCACCTATATGAAATTTTTGTCCTTTTTTTCACACAAATAGAGCTTTTGGTGGTATTTAATCACCGCTCGGTTTTTTAATTTTTGTGCTATAAAAGAAAAAAGACCGAAAATTCTGTAAAAAAAAAATGAATTTTTCTTTGTTTTTGTTATAAAATTTAGCAGATTAGTAATTTTTCTTCATAAATTTTGGCCAAAATTTATACTACTACATATCTTTGGTAAAAATAAGTACAAATTGGTGGATATTATTTGGTCTTTGTGAAAGTTATAGAGTCCACAAGCTATGGTGCCAATATCTGAAAATTGATCACACCTGAAGTACTGACGGCCTATTTCAATTCTTGAGACCCTAGCATGCCAGAAAAGTATAAATACCCCCCAAATGACCCCTTTTTGGAAAGAAGACATTCCAAGGTATTTAGTAAGAGGCATGATGAGTTTTTTGAAGTTGTCATTTTTTCCCACAATTCTTTGCAAAATCAAGATTTTTTTTCCTTTTTTTTTCACAAAAATGTCAGTTTATTTATCACACACAGCATATGCATACCACAAATTACACCCCAAAACACATTCTGCTATTACTCCCGAGTATGGCGATACCACATGTGTGAGACTTTTACACAGTGTGGCCACATACAGAGGCCCAACATGCAGGGAGCGCCATCAGGCGTTCTGGAGCATCCAGGCCAATTCTGACATTTCTCTCCTACATGTAAAAATCATCATTTATTTGCTAGAAAATTACATAGAATCCCAAAACATTATAAATGTTTTTTTTTAGCGAATACAATGGTGGTCGTTGCAACTTTTTATCTCGCACGGTATTTGCGCAGAAATTTTGAATTTTTTTTGGGGGGAAAACTATTTTGTGGTTAAAAAAAAAAAAAAAAACCACAGAAAAGTTAGCCCAATTTTTGCATAATGTGAAAGATGAAGTTGCGCCGAGTAAATAGATACCCAACATGTCACTCTTTTTTTTTTTTTTTACTGGTTACATGTTTTGAGTTACAGAGGAGGTCTAGGGCTAGAATTATTGCTCTCGCTCTAACGTTCGCAGCAATACCTCACATGTGTGGTTTGAACACAGTTTTCATATGTGGGCGGGACTTACGTATGCGTTCGCTTCTGCATGCGAGCACATGGGGACAGGGGCTATGGGCTGGTTGTTAAGTGGTTAACATTGCTCAGCCACTGAAATATTAAAATTAAAAGAAATATTGTCTTTTTGTATCCGTTTCATCTGCTGATCAAAGGGATGAACAAATGTTCCTCTGTTTAACCCTTAATTTACTCTAATCAGCCTTAATAGACTCCCTAGTCTCCTCCATTTAATTATTTTCTTGCTTTTTTTCACGTCTATTTTATAAACTATGAAAACTTTTTTTGTTTGCTTTGTTAGTATTTTTACACATATATATTAACATATATTTACACCTTTCACATTGAAAGGGTGCAAAATGACTAAAAAAGAAAAAAAAAAAAGCTTTTCAGTGCTTTGTATCATTTCTACTTTCCTTATCATCCAGTTTTTCTATTCTTCCACCTGCGCTCTCTTGAAGAAGTGGGTAATCCACGAAACATGTTGGGAGCATGACCTCACATGGTCTATGGAAGATTGATTTTATATATTTAATGTGAATTGAGGAAATTTTCATTCTCCGTGGAAACCTAGCAGAAGGGGGTATGACTACTCAGACTGGAAGTGTCTTTCAATATTCATTTATTAACATGTATGTTGATGTTATGTAAGGAAACTATATTAAAAATGTATGCTGTTGTAATATGTGATGGTACCAGGAAAAACCTACTTGCCCCTTAAATCCTCTATATTAGAAAAAAAAAAAAAAAAGTAATAACTGGAGAAGACTTGTGTATGATTAGGCAAAAGTGGCATGGTTTCTAGTAACGAATTTTGAGGTCATAATGTCACTATATATTTGCAGGTGCTATGAAGTAAGGGGAACGCTTCCCAAAAAAAGTGATTTACAATATCAGTTTAAAACCAGCAACTACAAATAGCTTAGCCAAATGAGGTCCACTATTAAAAGCCAACACTGCATGGTGCCATTGGTGGTCTGATTAGAGCACCCAGATGCTAAAATAACAAACAGTGCACTGGCATAGTATAGAGCTGAATACAGGTAACGTGAGCACTATGACCAGCAAATGTTAAAAGGCCGGCACAGTGGTGTAGTTGTTAGCAGTAAGAAGGGTCGCTGGTTCAAATCCCAACCAGGACACTACCTGCCTGGTGTTTGCATGTTCTCCCTGTGCCTGCGTGGGTTTCCTCCGGGTGCTCCGGTTTCCTCCCACACTCCAAAGACATGCAGGTAGGTTAATTGGCTTCTGTCCAAAATTTGCCCTAGTATATGAATGGGGACCTTGGATTGTGGCTCCTTGAAGGTAGGGACAAATGAGAGTTTGCGATGTACAGGGATAGGGACAATTGTAGACACTCAGGTTGAACTGGATGTACTGGTGTCTTTATTCAACCTTACTAACTATGAAACGGTTCACTTTCCACAGTCATTACTTCAACTTTATTTAATCCAGTTGTGTATTCATTAGAAAAAAGTTTCTCTCTTGTTCATTGACGGACACAGCACTCCATTATTCAGAACCATAGGGATTCAGGATTAGGACACTAGGCAGAAAAAAGACTTGGCTACGCCTATGGGCAGTCCTAGATGGTATACACCACCCTGCCTAATCAGGAGTAAGGACCCAATTCCCTGTTCGGATCTCTAGTCCTGGCAATTTTTTTTATAATTTTTCCTGGATTTTTCTCCGGTGAGATCTAAAATCAACTGCTGGGCTGGACACTAAGATCCAATGGTCTCCCCAGTCTGGCCAGCGAGCACGTGCAGACCACAGTGGCACAGCCCCACTGGACAGGGGGTTGGCCCTGCGAGTTAAACATCTTGTGAGGTCGCATACAACTGGGTCTCAGGATGGGTCGCAGTGTTTCTAATAGCAGACAGACCCCCACTTCGGTGGTGAGGGTATCTGGGAGCATTACCCGCACGCTTTGCAAAATCGCTAAGTATGCAGCCCCCTCCTCTCCTTCCCTAGATGTGGTGTGGGGCGCGGGTACTCCGTTATGGACGGTTCCTCCGGGGTTTTCCTAAACCACCCTCCCTCCCATCCAGGGTGAGGCCCAGGTTTCTGGCCTAGGTGCCTTTTGGATACACTGTGCCCCCCCCTTCCACCCTTGGGGTCGTTACTGGAGGGGTATCCCTTGGGGCCCACCTGCTGAAGTGGTTGGGCCTTGGAGGCGGGTGACCTCCCATAATTTAGGCCGCGGCTTTGCAGCCTACCGACTAGGTGTTGGGCGGGCGGCGGAGCCGCTTTCCTTTTTGGGTATCCACCCTATGTTCAGCGGCTTGGATTGGTCCAGTCCCCTCGGGCAACACACACTCACGGCAGATGGCCAAAAATTTAGAGTGGGTTCTGGTGACTGGCCTTGGCCTGTGCCCACTGTGAAGGGGGCTCAGTGGTGCCTCTTGTGGACGGCATCCGTTTGCGCCCTCTGTCTGGGGCTTCGGTTGACATTCTCTGTGGGCGTGTCAGTTGGTGGCCCCCTCCTGAGTTGTTTTTATGGTGGCTCTTATTTATTATATAGCCTAATAAATGGCACCCCCCTGCCCTCCCTTACCTACACTGTCTCGAACAATCCTATATCTGGCTCTGCTGCCACGGACGTGGCCCACCTTGCAGGGTTGGTGGCCACGCACTGTACTGTCGAGGAGTAAGGATGATTCCTCCACAACTGCAGTGGTGCACGAGAAGGCACTGGTTGTCGCACTTATTACATCTGTGTGGGAACCTTTCAAGATGGGAGATGTGGCTGCGGCAGAGGGCCTGTTCCCCTTTGGCACCCATAAGCCGCATTGCGCAGCAAAAAGCGTTCCCTTCTCCCTCTTATTTTGCCAAATTTCCCCATGAAGACTAGGGGTGTCCAAGGTACCCCTTTGAGGAGTTCCTCCTTCAGAAGTTAACTGTTCCACCAGTAGTGGACCCCCCTGTCTCTAGGTAGATCCAGCTAACATACCTGGAGGGGGAGCAGAAAACCCCTGCCTTTGCTGCATTGGTGGACCTGTTGGTCTAGGCGCTGCAGTTTGTCTGCTATGCCTTTTGCCCGCAGTTCCCCTGTTGCTGAGCTCTGTTTCCACAGTGGTGCTTAGACATGTATTCTAACTTTAAGTGTTGGTCTGCTGGGGCCAGGCTTCTAAAAAAAAAAAAAAAAAAAAGCTTTGACCGGTTTACCTTTTCAAGGCCATTTGTCTGGGGACTTCCCTGGATGACATCTTTATGTGCCTCCTAGGGGGGGAGAGTGTACCTCTCTTCCACAGTCTAATAAGGGAAAAGCGACTCATCGCAGACGTGTGGTCCTCCTTCCACGCCAGTTTTTTCATCCCTCAGGGTTCTCTGACAAGGGTTCAAAACCCTCCTTGGGAGGTTCCGAACAGACCTGATCTGGCAAGCCTGAGCAGGATTCTCTGGACTCATGGACAGGGCCCCTTCAGCTTGAAGGTGCGCCCTCACCTGTATCTGGAGTGGCGGGACGTCTTGATTTTGCCCAGTTTTCCAACCTTTTTCACCAAAAAGGGTTTCTTCAAATGTGCACCTGTCATCGGACCGTTTATAGTTCTCCACCTAGGGCTGTGCAAGCCCCGTTGCTTCAGTGTGATTGTCCCGTTTCCCATTTCGGGAACAGTTTGAGGGTCTTTATTCAAACCTGTTCACAGTCCAAAAGATGGAGAGCATGGTACATCCAATTCTGGACTTCAAGGCCCCTACCTGCTTTGTGTGGGTACAGACGTTCAGGATCAAGTCCGTCCGCATGGCGGGGGCACCCCTTCATTAGGGGGACTTTCTGGCTTCTATCGGCATCATAAATGCATACTTACGCATTCCACTATGTGCCCAACACCAGCACTTCCTCCGTCTGGCTGTGGGAGTTGAGCATTATCAGCTCGTGGTGTTGCCCTTTGGTCTTGCTACCACTCCTCGTGTGTTCATGAGATGTTGGCCCCCCGGATCTGGTGTGGTTACGTCAGCGGTGAATTGCGGTCCTGGGCGATCTTCTGAGAGTACTCAACTACCCTAAGGGGCACCGTAGCTACTATACAGACCTTGACAGATTTTAGTTGGCTTCTATAGTACCTGAAGTCTGCTCTGGCCCCTTCCAGAACATTCGATTATCGGTGCCTGACCTGAGCTTCTGCTCTGGCCAGTATTTCTTCCTCTGCACAAACTCCAGAAGTTGCATGTTGCATTTTTGTTCACAGGTGTCCAGCAGGTGGGTCTCCCTGCGGACCTACATGTGGGTGTTGGGCCTGATGGTATCTACCTTTTTTTGAGGCAATTCCATTTTCACAGTTCCATACAAGCTCCCTTCAGGGAGATCTTGGCATAATGGGACAAGTGCCGGAGGTTCCCTGGGCAATCAGCTGAGCCAGGAAACCAGAGGTTCTCTGGTCTGGTGGCTTTGCTCTCTGGTTCTTAAATGGGGTAAATCCTTTCTTCCCTTGTATTGAACAGGGTGATCACCAATGGCAGTCTGTCCAGGTGGGGAGGTGTCCTGGGACTCATTTCTGCTCAGGGTCGTCGGAGGAATCTGGACTACCAAGCAATATCTTGGAACGTCGGCTTCGGGGGCTCCTTGTATGGATCCAGTTGGACAGTGCAACGGCGGTGGCTTATGTCAATGACCAGGGCAGACCAAATAGGGTTTTGGCAGTTGCCAGTATCCTCCGGTGGGTAGAACGTCTCATTCCGGCCCTCTGACGTGCGCATTCCAGGAGTGGACTACTGACAGGCGGATGCTTCAGTTGCCTAGTGTTGGACCATGGGATGGGCCCTTCACCGTCCGTGTTTCATGGGATATATCTGCGATGGAACACTCCTGAGGTACATCTGTTTGCATCCAGGCTCAACAGAATGGTACCAAGATTTCTGGTAAGGTCACGGGATCCTCTGGTGGGCACCTCAATCGCTCTGGTGGCCCATGGGGTTGGTAACATTTGCTCTATGCCTTTCCGCCTTTCCAGCTTCTGCTTTGGCTTTTGCACAGGATCATGGCCGTGGGGATTCAGTTCATTCTATTGGTTCTGGATGGGTCCTGTTGGGCTGGGTGTGCCTGGTTGCCAACATTCCTCGGCGTCTGCGTCTTAGTGAGGATCTACTGTCCCAAGGGCCGTTCTTCCATCCTGCTTTAGAGTTGCTGGTTTTTATGGCCTGGCTGTGATGAGCCAGGTGTGGCAGTTCCGACACTGCTGATGGCTAGGAGGATCTACCTCCGGATGTGTAAAGCGCATTTATCCTGGTGTGAGTCACCAGGCATTCACCCTCGTTCTCAGTGGCTCCGATTCAGACCTCCTGTCACAGGGTGTTGAGCAGGAATGGTGCTAGAGTATCATTAAGGGCCATGTGTCAGCCTGGGTGGTCTTCAGTGTCCCCTGGTCTCGCACTCCCTGTTGCGTACCTTTTTGTTCAAGGGGTTTGATGTCCGTTTCCACCAGTGCAGTCTCTTCTACTATTTGGGAAATTTCCCTGCTTACTCTGTCTCAGAAAGGTGGCCTCTTGGCCTATCACTTCTGCTCGCAGGGTGTCTGAAATGTTGGTATTATCTTGTATACCCAGTGTTACATAAAATTAAGGTTCTTCGCCCTTGTCCATCGTTCCTTCTGATTTCCCTTTGAATAAGGACATTGTGTTGCCTTCCTTGTGTCCCTGGTCAACACATCCTAAAGAAATTTGCTTCATCTGCCCTGGATGTGGTTTGGGGGATTCAAGTGTATTTGGCAGCCACTGAGTCTTTTTTTAGGTCGTACTCGCTGTGCTTCATAGTTACATAGTCAGGTTGAAAAAAGACACATGTCCATCAAGTTCAACCACAAACTCATGGATAGGCCAAGAAAGGGGCTGTCTGCTTTTCCTGTTAATTCTGGATGGACCAGACAGATGATGACTCTGGCCTATTCTGTCAGGGATCGGGTTCCTCCTTTCCCTGTTACGGCACATTCTTAGGCGCTTAGTGCTTCTTAGGCCTTCTGTCATCAGGTGTCCATTGCACAAGTTTGCAAGGCGGACACTTGGTCGTTGTTCAACAAAGTGGATGTATTGGCATCTGTGGATGCCTCTTGGCTGCAAGGTTTTGCAGGCTGCTTTTTAGAGGGTCTATTCCCTCTTGAAGGGGTATTGTTCAGGTTGGGCTCCAGTTTATTCTGTTGTACTCCTTTTACATGGTTGGCTCTTGTTAGCCTTGGGATTGTTTGTTTTCCCACCCCTCATGTTTGGCACTGCTTTGGGACGTCCCTATGGTTCTGAATATTGGAACGCTGTGTCTGTCAATGATCTCGGAGAAATGGATTTTACAATAAGTGTAAAAACCCTTTTACAATAAAGTTTGTTTTTATTTTTATACATTTTTTCCTTTAAAATAACATGTCATACCTACATGCTCTGTGGGGCAAGGGTTTTGCAGAGTGGCCCTGATCCTCCTTTTCTAGGGTTCCCCGGCGGTGCTCCCGGCCCCTCCTTTTCGAGTGACCCCCCCCACGGAGATCCGCTTTCCATGGTGGCACTCGTGCGGGCACGTTCCCAAGTCCTGCTGCTGCGTGCATTGATGGCAGGACTCTGCTCCGCCCCCCCGGGTCCCATGTCACTGTATTTAATTCACAGCGGGAGCCAATGGCTACTATCAGTCTTTCCAATGAGAACCCAAGACAGTGCCTAGAGCTGCTGGGCTCATCCTTGACACTGGAACAAACTGGTTCAGGTAGGAAAAAGGTGGGCTCTGGGGGGCTGCTGCAGCACAGAATATTTTTCACCTTAATGCATAGAATTCATTAAGGAGAAAAACCTTGAGACTTTGCAACTCCTTTAACTGCCTGGCGTCTGCGCTATAGCTGAAAGACAGCTACAGCGCAGACTTCATTTGCTGGGAGGGCGTCCCTGGAAGTCCTCCTGTGATCGAGCGGCCTGCGCACCCCTAAAAGGCACACGCAGCACGCTCTGTGATCAGCGAGTCTGAGACTCTTCTGATCACAGAATGGAGTAAGGGGTCGTTCCTGAACCCTTACTACTTGACAATGACAGCTGATCATGTGATGTAAACAGAGCCGGTAATCGGCTATTTTTCCTCCTCACACTGATAGCGTGAGGAGGGAGAAAAAAGCTGATCACTGGCAGCTGCGAGAGGGACATAGGTCCCGATCGTGAAGGTACCTAGCAGTGCCCACTGGCGCCACCTACCAGTGCCCACAGTACCACCTATCAGTTCCCACAGTGCTGCCTATAAATTAAATTGGTGTGTCATTAAGTGCTGCCCATCAATGCCACCCATCAGTGCCATCTTATCTGTGCCTTTCAGTATCGCCTTATCAGTGCCCATCAGTGCAGCCTCACCAGCGAATATCAATGAAGGAGAAAAATGACCCGTTTGCAAAATTTTATAACAAACTATGAAACGTGTTTTGTTTTGTTTTGTTTGTTTTCCCCCCTTCAAAAATGTCTTTTTTGTTTAGCAAAAAATATAAACCCAAATGGAGATTAACCACTTGCCGACCACCTCACGCTGATATACGTTGGTAGAAGGGCTCATACAGGCAAACTAACGTACCTGGAGGTGGCCTGCCTTACGGAGGGGAAGAACGGAGAGATGCTAATATAAACAATCTCCCCGTTCTGCCTAGTGACCGTGTCACTGATCTCTGCTTCCTGTGATCTGGAGCAGAGATCAGTGATGTGTCAAACGTAGCCACCCCCCCCCCCCCACCGTTAGAATCACTCCCCAGGACATAACCCCTTCACTGCCAGTGTCATTTACACAGGAATCGGTGCGTTTGTATAGCACCGATTGCTGTATCCGCCATACTGCCGCAGTCATGATAAAAATTGCTAATCGCCACCATTACTAGTAAAAAAAAAAAAAAAAATGCCATAAAACTATCCCCTATTTTATAAATGCAATATATTTTGCGCAAACCAAACGGTTGAGATTTTTTTTTTTTTTTTTTTTTTACCAAAAATATGTAGAATACATATCGGCCTAAACTGAGGAAAAATGTTTTTTATATATATATTTTTGGGGGATATTTATTATAGCAAAATGTGTTTTTCAAAATCGTTGCTTTTTTTGTTTAGATCGCAAAAAATAAAAACCGCAGGGGTGATCAAATACCACCAAAACTCTATTTGTAGGTAAAAAGGACATCAATTTTTGTTTGGGAGCCACGTCGCATGACTGCGCAATTGTCAGTAAAAGCGACTTATTCCCGAATTGCAAAAAGTGCTCTGGTCTTTGGCCAGCAAAATGGTCCGGGGCTTAAGTGGTTAAATACCACCAGAAGAAAGCTCTATTTGTGTGAAAAAAAAGTATAAAAATTATTAGATTTATTATTAAATTTATTTGAGTACAGTGTTGTATGACCGTGCAATTGTCATTCAAATTGTGTCTGCGCTGAAAACTGGTCTGGGCAGGAAGGGGGTTTAAGTGCCCAGTAAGCAAGTGGTTAAGTACTACTTGAATCTTTCATTGCACTAGTCTCCTGTAGTGCTTATCTGGTTTCTAGCTAGGAAAGAAAGGGTCAGTGTTGTAAGCCAGTTGGGCTTTACTGCATTGCACAGTGCCCCTAACAAATGGAGCGCACACTTCGGTAGATAGCTGATGCTTCTTCACTATACAATCAGTTTTTTAGCCAATCTGTGCTGCTTTGACTGCAGTGGAGAGAAGTGGATGGTCATGAATAGAATATGGTGTCTGTATTAGCAAAACTTAAATAGGATATCTTCTGGCAGTTGTGTTTTTAGGATTTAGTATTTTGTACATAATCACATTTATAGGCAACTTAAAGTGAACTTTCACCCTTAAATATCAAGTGGCTATAGAACTTAATTTAAAAAAAAAAAGCATAGTTGCCGGCCACATTAGCTTGGATGCCTTCTTTAGGTCACCGATGGTCAAAAAATATGCAAGTTAAGATAAGTTAAGATAAACATCACTATTTACATACTTATCCCAGGGACCTAGAAGCTAGAGAACATTGGTCATGTTTTCAAGGGCAGTGTTCAACTGTCAAACCAATCTTTTGGAGCAGTGCATATTCATTGTTTAGGCAGCTGTACTTTACCCACTGACCACTACTTTGGTATTGCGGTTTTAGAGGTGCTAGCCATGTGAATACATCCTAAATAATTGTGCTAGTATGACAGACAGCAAATGGCATGTTTCAGGAGAAACCAATAATAGCAGCCTGTTTGTCTCTCTTGACATGTTTCCTTTAAGCGGTGTAGCTGGAAACCTTGTTTTCTTCTAAGTGTAGTGACTTGTTTCTATGTTGTTTTGTTCTTGTTTCATTATGTGCTTTACATGGTGCATTGTGTTTGTTGTTAAATGACTGTATTAAAACTACTTAAAAGGTGTCCTAAGTATGATGTGTACAAACACCCATATACAGTGTCTTGAAAAAGTATTCACACCTCTTGAAATGTTCCACATTTTGTCACGTTACACCCAAAAATGTAAATGTATTTGATAGATCAACACAACTTGGCACATAATTGTGAAAGGGAAGGAAAATGATACATGTTTTTTCAATTTTATTTTTTTATTTTTTACAAATATATAAATGAAAAGTGTGGTGTGGATTTGTATTCAGCCCCCCTGAGTCAATACTTTTGTAAAAACAACTTTCATTGCAATTACAGCTGCAAGTCTTTGGGGATGTCTCTACCAGCATTGCACATCTAGAGTGAATTTTTGTCCCAATTTTCTGTGTAAAATATCTCAAGCTGTCAGATTGGATGGAGAGCGCCCGTGAACAGCAATTTTCAAGTCTTGCCACAGATTCTTTAATTGGATTTAGGTCTGAACTTTGACTGGGCCATTCTAATACATAAATATGCTTTGATCTAAACCATTCCATTGTAGCTCTGGCTGTATGTTGAGGGTCGTTGTCCTGCTGGAAGGTGAACCTCAGCCCCAGTCTGGACTCTAACAGGTTTTGTTTCTAAGATTGCTCTGTGTTTGGCCCCATCTATCTTCCCATCAACTCTGACCCACTTACCTGTCCCTGCTGAAGAAAAGCCTCCCCACAGCATGATGCTACCACCACCATGTTTTACGGTGGGGATGGTGTGTTCAGGGTGATGTGCAGTGTTAGTTTTCCGCCACACATAGCATTTTGCTTTTAGGCCAAAAAAAGTAAAATTTTGGTCTCATCTGACCAGAGCACCTTCTTTCACACGGTTGCTGTGTCCCTCACAAGGCTTCTCACAAACTGCAAACGGGACTTCTTACGGCTTTCTTTTAACAATGGCTTTCTTCTTGCCACTCTTTCATAAAGACCAGATTTGTTGAGTGCACGACTAATAGTTGTCCTGTGGGCAGATTCTCCCACCTGAGCTGTAGATCTCTGCAGCTCCAAAGTTACCTTGGGCCTCTTGGCTGCTTCTCTGATTATTGCTCTCCTTTCCCAGCCTGTCAGTTTAAGTGGGCAGTCATGTTTTGGTAGGTTTGGAGTTGTGCCATACGATTTCCATTTTTGGATGATGGATTGAACAGTACTCCGTGAGATGTTCAAAGCTTGGGATATTTTTTTTATAACCTAACCCTGCTTTAAACGTCTCCACAACTTTATCCCTGACCAGTCTGGTGTGTTCCTTGGCCTATATGATGCTGTTTGTTCACTAAGGTTCTCGAACAAACCTCTGAGGGCTTCACGGAACAGCTGTATTTATACTGAGATTAAATTACACACAATAGGTGGACTCTCTTACTAATTAGGTGACTTCTGAAGGCAATTGGTTCCACTAGATTTTAGTTAGGGGTATCTGAGTAAAGGGAGCTGAATACAAATGCACGCCACACTTTTCAGATATTTATTTGTAAAAAAATTTGGAAAATCATTTTTCTTCCACTTCACAATTATGTACCACTTTGTTGGTCTATCACATAAAATCCCAATAAAATACATTTGCGTTTCTGGTTGTAATCCGACGACAAAATGTAGAAAATTTTAAGTGGTATGAATGCTTTTTCAAGGCACTGTACAGTTATAAGGAATTATTAATTTATTTTGTTGACTGTGTATTGTGTGACAGCACTGTTTGCCCTTTATCATCCTATATGATACTAGCACATTTTTGCTGTGTTTAAGCAATGTCCTTTTATATGAAATTTGGAGTTGGTGTATAGTTGCTAATCTTAAAGAGGAAGTAAACCCTGGTGGGTTTTACTTCCTCTTTATTTCCCTGCAAAGCATAATGGGCTACTATGCATCACATAATAGCCTGTTATGTGTCACTTGCCTGAAACCAAAGCCTGTGATATCACTGTCCCCACTAGCAGCGAGCGTCCATCTTCACCACTCTTCCTTCCAGGGCCACGAACTCCGGCTCTGCCAGTCACGGCATGACCCCTATTAGAAACGGCACAATCTGCCCTGTCTAAAGTGCGCATGTGCTGTAGACTTTGGTGCATGGCTTTTTTTTGTAAATATCTCCTAAAGATAGAGATATTGCCAGCATCTACAGGTAATCATTAATATAGGCTTACCTGTAGGTAAAAGTGGTTGTACAGGGTGTACAACCACTTTAAAGTACTTCTGTCTGATAAACTTAGTGAGCAAAAAAGGTTGTGAAAGCGGGCACCAGCTTTGCAAGTTCTTCCACTAGCTTTATACACCTGTGTTGCATCCCACAAGCCCCATGAACTTAAATTCTAGAAACAAAATAAAAGGTCTGCAGTCACCAGTGATGCACCTCCATCCCTATATACGTATACAAAAAAGACAGTCTCCCTGGGACTTTAAATGAGGTGGTCAGTTAGCCACTGAGTAACGAGTAATAGTATATGGCATATTGTGATCATGAGCATATCAATTTATTTGTTGGCACCACATCCCCAAATTAAGATGACGACTACAAAGGAACGGGACTTTATAGGTGCAAAAGCAGATGAAAAATCATAATATATAAAAAATATTCCTTTTATTGGAAAAACAGAATACAAATGCATATATTCCATAAAACCAAAACAGAAAAAGGGGTACAGATTGTGGCTAAACACCTAATATTTCAAAGCTCAACCAGCATAACAGTAGATGGAGAACTTTCCAACATGTTTCGCCCTTAGATTGGGCTTCCTCAGGGAAAAATGGTTGTTCACGGTATGTACCGCCTTCTGGTAGGGAACTACATAAAACATCCACAAATTAATATCACAAAATTAAGAGAATTACAACAAAATGTACATTTTATCATGTGACTGCGTCTTCACTCTGAAAGTGGTAGTGCCTACCTGTGTGTTTTTTTTTTAAAACAGCACAAGGACTAGAAACTGCCGGGACAGCTAGATGGGTCACCTCGTCCAACCAACCATATGCTAAAAGTTGTCATAGATGATACAAAAAAGGCCAACTATGGAAAAAGAAAAACACAAGTGAAACCAATCATACAGCATCCATATACATATACAAAAGAAAAAATATATAAAGCAACGCCCCAAACTCGATACCTCGCCCCGCCCCCCGAAAAAGTACAGGGAGGGAGAGAGGAAAGGGATACCATAATAATGAACTAACTTGCAAAGAGTAATAGTATAAATGTTTATTAAAATTAATGTACATACATGGATAATATGGCATGTTAGCTCAGCCAATGGATTTGCACATAATAAAGAGAATAAAGTTGATACAAACATTATACAGTGCAGTATATACAAATGCACGCATCAGAAAAACTGACGCGCAGTTCACAAGATCATTACTCGCTCATCGGGGTGGATGCGGATGAGATGTATCTAAATGGACAAAAAGATTTCACGTGGTAAATGCAAGAACAATGGCAAAATGGGCCAGAGCAAAATGGCCCAATGCTTACCAATGAATGAAACCAGAGTTTCCATCGCTGAACCCCCAAATGGACGGCAGCAGCCAGAGTATGGCACGGAAGCTGAGGGGGAGATGACGAACACTGGTACCTCCAAAGGGGATGCCAGGCAGCAGACATGGCATAAGTGAATAGTCCTAATTGTCTCAGTATGTAACTTGATAGATGTATATGTCTCAATGATTTGCCAAATTTAGTAAGATGAACAAGTTATATATTGTAGTAATATTTTGTATGCGAGCATGTATACTCTAGCATAAGTATATATGTCAAGCCTTACTAAATAAGCAGAGTAGACAAAATTTGTACAATTATTTCTATAGAAACGTGTGAACTAAGCTGGTCCACTAATGGAGCAGACACAGAGACCATGAGTAAAGAAGTGAATCCTGAAAAAATGTTTGTCTGGGAAAGGTTGTGTATAAAGCAGTGTTTTAAATGAAACAAAAAGTGCAGGGAATACCGATGAAGCACCAGGTGAGTACTAGGGTGGGCTAGAATGTATTTACCTTGATATACAAACAGCTGAACAGCAATGGAAATCTCTGTAATGAGCATAGTATTGGTGAGTGAAGGAAGTGATCTCAGCCGTGTCACACCCTTGACTTTTATCCCCGAAGGGGTGCGGTTTGCTCCTTCCCCCAACACCATGCAAGGATGGATTGATAAGCCAATGTCGGGGCATCAGCTGCCAATGGGAGTACGCATGCACAGTGGACTCCCGTCCATTCAAGATGGTAAACTGCACTGCCACTGGGTGACGGCGCAACCGCGGAAGCCACCCAATGGGTGTAGGAGCATGGTGCCGATATGCTGGTGGCCCTTGCACAAAGTCCACAATGTCTATTTAGATACATCCTATCTGCATCCACCCCTGATGAGCCGTGATCTCACGAAACGCAAGTCGGCTTTTCTGATGCGTGCATTTGTATATACTGCATTGTATAATGTTTGTATCAACTTTATTTATTCTCTTAATTTTGTGCAAATCCATTGGCTGAGCGAATATGCTATATTATCCATGTATGTATATTAATTTTAATAAACATTTATACTACTATTACTCTTGTTACTCCGTGGCTGTGACCAGCAGGGCGACTCTCCTATTTTTGTACATGAACTTAAATTCTGGCCATCCGGCCCACCTCTACTGTCTTAATGATATAATGTACTTTATTATCTTTGAATTGTCCTTGTAATACAGTTGATGTTTAAATAAAAAACAATGCTTTATGAAATGGTAACCATTTTTGAAATATGTACCACGTGAATGGTTAACTATGGGAACTTGCTTCGACACAAATACAGCAGCAGCAACAAATGGGTTACAGCACAGACATGTGCCTGGAGTGCCCCCCCCCCCCCCCCCCACTTTTTGCTACAGCTTTTCTTTACGGCTTTAATACAGTGACGTGTCTTGTTTTTTTTTGCCTATTACTGTGGGAGCAGTATCAGTTTGAAGAGTTTTAGCTATGGGAAGCTCAGCTAATATTTAGCACTTCAATAGTTCTTTCACGTAGATATCTGAGGTTTTCTTTACAAGAACAGTTACTTGAGCTCCCTGCGGTGCTGTTACTTTACCCTTAAAGTGTAGTACTTTAGGTACTCCTCTATTTCTTCAGACAATATCTAGCCTTTGTATTATAATTTACCTGGAAAATATTGCTAACACTATTATTTACTTTTAGCATTCAATCTTGGGCAGTATGTTTGGAGATGCATATTATGACCAACAGATGACTGCACGGCAGACCAATGCATTATCTCACCAGGTACGTTACTAAATGTTAGCGGTTGCTATAAACGTAAGATTTCACATAATTGTGTACAGGTAAAGCATTAAAATGTAAATTTCAGCAGCGAGTTTGTTTTTACCATTTCAGCAGCATAAATGCAAAATGCTCAGCTGTTTCTTCTATAATGTAAGTTGGGTTTTGTTTTCCATTGTTTAGTCCACTGCAAGCAATTTATTTGTTTCAGGTTTACAGGAAAAGGAAGTGCAACTTCAGGCAAGAAGTTCAAATACTTTAATTAGAATTTTACATAATTTGTAGTTCTTTGTTGCCTATTTTGCTGTACAATTTGTGAGCATGTGCAGTTGACGGTGGCTGTGCTGCAGACTGTTTTTACTTGCGGCTGTCTCAGTAACATGCAAATGTTCCAGCACTATTTTTTGTTAATAATGGTCTAAGCAGGCTGGGCACTTTTTGACCCCACTCTGTTTTTTTTTTTTTGTGAATGACAATTTAATCCACGGCAGTGACAATTTGTACACCCATGTTACACAGTCTCTGCTGCTTTTTTCCTGAATTTAGTGTCAAGTGGTCACAGAACCTCTCCTGCTGGTTAACCTGCTACATAAAAGTCCAAGAGTATTTGTGACGGTTCAGGTACCTTTTTCCTAAAGGTACATGTGTCTATGTGAGCAACAGGCCTAATGCCAGAAAGGGTACAACTGCAAATTAATCCTCTGCTACTGACATTATTTAAAATGTGTGAAAGATGAAGATTAACATAGATTTTTAATTTTATTTTATATTCTTGCTTACAAATCTAACTCGGAAACCCATATGTTGCCATTTATTTATGGGCTTGCATTTTTTCCCCTTTGGTGTTCATTCCTCTCCCTTTCTCACAAAGGAAGATTTTACTTTTTTCATGCATGATTTTCTTTCAGTTAAAAAAAAATCTTGTAGCACCTCCTTACATTTAACATTTTTTTAGCCTGTCAGAGAACTCCTTGTGTCGGAGGCTGTGGCTCTCCTTTCCCCAGAGGAGGGGACCTCGCAAACTGATTTTTGATTAGCGCTTGTGTCACTGAAATCGAAAAAGTTTCTTTTTTAATCGTAGCTGTTCGCGTCACTTAAAAATGAGAGTATCCAACCATTACTGCATTTTACACGTTGTCTGGCCTCCATTTTTATAGTTCCAAACATTTTGCAAAGGTTTTGTCTCTTTGCCCACTGTTAGATTTCATTTATCTATAAAGTTTTTGGGAACGTCCGGACAAGCTAGGATTGCCACCTCATCCCTCTAAAACAGAGCACATATTAATTTCACAGGTTCTGGGGTTGAGTTAATGCAGGTAAGGCACTAAATGAATTTAATTACCACCTTAATCCGCCACAGAGTCTGTGTAATATGTGTTTGGTTTAAAGGGGATGAGGAGGCAACCCTAGGACAAGCAGTTTTTTTGTTCCAGGTACTCTATCCCTTTCTGGAGGAGTTTGTCTCAAATTGGTCTACTCCTCCCATGGTGGACTCTCCACCATCTCACCTTAACAAGGATATGACATTCCTCATGAAGAGGCCCTACTTCTTAAAGATCACATTGACACAAACGTGTAAATGCTTTCTAGCTCCATCCACTCATAAGTGGGATAGGCTTTCTAATCTTTGCTTGCCACTGTTCTTATTTCTCAGACTTTGGCTGACTGGTCTAAATGGACAAGTAACAATTGGGCTGCGGCTACTTTTTGATCCTTATTTTAGTTTACATTTCATTGACCAGATGGACGTAATTTAAAAATTGTTTTTATAATGTGGTGCTGGTTGCTATGTTCCATCTCGGGCATCCTTTTCATCTGTTTAGATTTCCTTTTGTGGGAAACTGTCTTTAGCTATTCACTGGATGAAATCATTAAAATAACTAGGGGAGTAAGCAAAGTTCCTTACCCCAGCTACAGAAATAATGATCAACGGTACAGGTCAGCACCTTCCTATTTTGCCTCCAAATGTTCCTTTTAATTCCTAGGTTCAGTTCCTGAACCTGCAGGTTGTTCTTCCACTATCCCAGGCTCAGTGATTTCAAATTATCTTTAGTGGTCCAAGCACTCAACTATTCGATCAATCAGCATGAAGGTCCATCACAGGAGGGAAGGAGATATCTAATGGCCTTTGCAGACATTTAAGAAATACTCATGGCCAGCATTTGGGCGTAGGAAGTGGTATTTACAGGTTGCAAAATAGAATTTTGCCTCAGTCCTCCGTCTTCATTTTTCACTTTTCGTCTATCAGCAACATCAAACATGCCTTTTTTCAGCTAAATAGGAATTTCAGTTCAAGGTTTCCCTTCCAGCCTATTGACATTTCAGAAACCCAAAAATGGGACCTTATCCTCTCTTGGATTTGAAGGCTCTCAGCAATTTTATGCATCCCAAAAGTTTTACATGAAATCTATTTGGTAATTTTTTGCCTTCCTTCAATGCAGAGACGACTTTGCATCCATAGACATGAAGGCTACATATTTACACATTCTTATCTTTTCAAGTTACCAAAAATGTCTTTGCCGAGTTTGACATTCACCATCGGTGGCCCTTCCCTTCAGCCTTTCTCAACCACGAGTATTCACAAACGTCTTTGCACTGGTTCTTTGTTTTTTAGAGTTATTCTAGCCATCAGATCTCTGAACAATCTGCTGCAAGAACAAACCTTTCTGACCTTGGAATCCAATGTGTTGATCATGATGAGAACTTTGGCGGTGTTCTGATGGATTCTAAACTTGAAAAAGTCATTTGATTCCATCACTTGTGCATTCTCCTGGATGCTTTTTAACCACTTGCCGCCCCCTAACGGTACATTTAGAGCTAGAGGATGGGACTGCAATGTACAGGTACATTGCGATCCACTTTCAGATTTTCGGTCATGCTTGAGCATGCCCACTGTTGATCTGTGCTCTGACTGGACATCGCACCTGTTTGTCAGCAGGTTACAGATTATGGTTTTGACTGCATACATGCTAATTGGCTGGGGTCAATCACAGCACAGAGGTCTGTGTTTACATACACACAAAGCCGAAAACGGAAAAGTGATCTGGCTGTTTCTTTTCCCTGTAATGAACTCTTCGCTCAGAGACAAAAGACAGCCAAATCCTGTGAGTAAAAGCAGCACACATTTATTAGACACCCAGTTAACCCCTTGATTGCCCTTCTTATCACCCCTGCAACCCATTTGTGTCATTAGTACAGTATTATCACTGATCACTTTATTAGTGTCACTAGTGACATCAGTGTCCCTCCCAGCCAGTGTCAGCACCAGATTACCGTATTTATAACAGTCACACTATAAGTCATTGATCACTGCCTTTACTAGTATAGCATCTATAGCTGCATAAATTCCAGTATATATATATATATACACCATAGTTTGTAAATACTATAACCTTCACACAAACCAATTAATATACACAGTGTTATTTATTTAATTTTTTTTACCAAAGACATGTGGCAGAATACATTTTGGGCTAAAATTATGAAGAAATTGTATTACATGTTTTATAACAAAGTAGAAATTTTTTTTCTTTAATTTTTCAAAATTATAATAAAGAAAAACCCAATGGTGATCACATACCACCAAAAGAAAGCTCTATTTGTGTGAGGAAAAAAAATACATTTTGAGTACAATGTTACATGACCGAGCATTTGCCAGTTAAAATAGCACAGTGCTGAATAGCAAAAAAATGCCCTAGTCATGAAGGGGGTAAAACCTTCCATAGGTCAAGTGGTTAAGCCAGGGTCTTCTTTCCCTGGGTAAAGTTGGCAAAACTGCAGAGTTTGGTTCAGCAACTTCACATGTCTCTCCTGCAGAGCTGCATGCTAGTGTTGTGATTGATGGTATCCTCCTTTAAAAGCGGTTACTCTTGCTTTGCAGCTGAACATCATCAGGGAAGTATTTCTCTGGACAAGACAATCCGGTTATTTTTTTTTTGAACCAAGATGATGTATTGTCTACTGTCCCCGGGTTTGTCAGAGGGCAAGTGAGATAAGTTGTAATAAAGCTATAGTAGATTTCACTGTACCTTTGGTTACATAGTTAATCTGGTTGAAAAGAGACACAAGCCCATCCAGTTCAAACCACAGGAGAAAAACACAAATCGAAAACATTCTCTCATATATACCCACAGTTGATCCAGACGAAGGAAAAAATACTCCAATAAAGCATGATCCAATTTGTTCCAGCAGGGGAAGAGACAATCGGATATTCTCTGGATCAACTTTACCTATAAATATTAATATCCAGTTATATTCTGTACATTCAGGAAAGAATCCAGGCCTTTTTTAAAACAATCTACTGAGCTGCCCAGAACCAGCTCTTCAGGGAGTCTATTCCACATTACTGTGAAGAAGCCATTTCATATTTGGAGGTTAAATCTCTCTTCCTCCAGACGTAGAGTGACCCTCGTCTTCTGTGATGACCTTAAAGTGAAAAACTCTACATCGTTTGCTATATGCACCACTTATGTATGCATGTTGATATTTCCCCTGATCTCCTTTTCAGGTGAGAATAAATTAAATTCAGATAATCTTTCCTCCTCCATGCCTCTCATCAGTTTGCACTTCTCTGCAATTTCTCCAGTTCCCCGTTATCCTTTTTGTGAACTGGTGCCCAAAACTGAACTGCATATTCCAGATGAGGTCTTGCTAATGATTTGTACAGAGCCGGAATAATAGGGTTGATTTACTAACGACAAATCCACTCTGCACTACAAGTGCACTTGGAAGTGTAGTTGCTGTAGATCTGAGGGGAATCTCTGCTGATTTTATCATCCAATCATGTGCAAGCTAAAATGCTGTGTATTTTCCTTGCATGTCCCCCTCAGATCTACAGCGACTGCACTTCCAAGTGCACTTTCACGTGCACTGGTAGTGCAAAGCGGATTTGCCTTTCGTAAATAACCCTCATTAGTCTTTCTGCCGTTCATATTTATAGTACTACAAGAAGGATTTTGCTTGCTTTGGAAACTGCAGCTTGGCATTGTATACAAATATTAAGCTTATGACATACCAGAACACACAGATCCTTCTCCACCGTTGATTCCCCTAGTTGTTCTCCCCCTAGTATGTATGATGCATGCATGTTTTTAGCCTGGAAGTGTATAACGTTACATTTCTCAACAATAAACCTAATTTGCCACATAGTTGCTCAATTAAACAGTGCATAGAGGTTGGCTTGTAAATTGGAGACCTCCTTTAGAGATGTAATTACCTTGCAAACCTTGGGGTAATCTGTAAAGACTGAAATATAGTACTTTTAAGCAACACAAAGCAATCTCCTGCTCTCGGGTGCCCGGTCAGCTAAATAAGTGGCGCAGCTGACCCCTTTAGCAAGTCAGTGGCATGTTGCGGGTCTTGCTGCCCGCCCCAGAATATCCTTTATAACAAACATACAAAAAGAACAGGGGGGTGCACCAACCTTGTGCATTACCAAAGATCAAATTTATTCATAAAGTAACAAATATAGTCACAAACGAGCTTTTAAAATGGCGAGCATTATCTTTGGACGCCTACAGGCTAGACCAGATATTTGGAGGAAGAGGCTCGCTATGGCTCGGAGGAAAAGGGTTCGCCCCTGTAATGCGTAAGCCGCTTATGATGCCATCTGGGTCCTCCAAATATCTGGTCCAGGCTGTAGGCCTCTAAAGATACCGCTCGCCATTGCTGAAGTATTGGTAAGCCGTATTTTAAAAGCTTGTTTGTGAGTATATTTCTTGTTTTATGAATAAATGTTATCTTTGCTAATCTTTATATAATACTTTTAATCCCAGACTCTAAAGCATTTATCAATAAAATAGAAAGTAAGATCTTAACACTGAACCTTGGGGTACACCACTAATAATAACCCTAGAGTATGAATCATTAACCACTACTCTCTGAACAAGGTCTGTAGACTTTACACATTAGCCATGTGTTGGATCTGTGTCAAATGTTTTTTCAAAATCCAAGTATACTACATCCACAGCCACTCCTTTGTCTAAAGTTCTGCTTACCCCCTCATCAAAAGAAATCGGATTTGATTGAAAACTTCGGTCTTTTATGAAACTATGTTGTCTGCTGCTTAAAATACTTTTTTCTAGTAAAAACTTATCTATGAAGTTTATTTATTTTTTTGAAAACTGATAATTTTATTGCAAAAAGAAAAACAAGAGGGGATCAACAAAAAGATGGGGAAAAAGGAATAAAAAAGAGAACAAAGCATTTCCAATAAAGAGCACAGGAGGATGCATAGTACAATAATAATCACAACATCAGATTGCCAGTTAATCCAGCATCCCAACTAGGGGTAAGACTAGGTGGCGGTTCATAAAGTTTATGACCCCTGACATCATAGTGAGCTACTATAGAGTAAAAGGGCGGCAATAGCGGATCTCCTGTGCCAGGTCTCCAACAAATAGCAATAGGAGCATTAGAGAAGGGAAAAGCTAAGTCAGGAAAAGGAGAGAAAGAATAGAGATAGGGTATAAGAGGGTTAAGGCAGCCTCCCGCCCCAAGAGCCCAGGACTGTCCCAAAAAACAGCCACACATTAGGCCCATGAGAAGAGAGCCATGTATCAGGCTGGGGGAGTCTCCAATAGGACCCAAGGCTCCCATATTCTATCATGCTTATGAAGGGTGTCATTCAGGGAGGCTGTCAGGTATTCCATTTTCTTAACATCTCTGATCCTGGTGTGCAGTTCAGAGGGGGGGGGGGGGGTCCGTCTGTTTCCATTTTAGGGCCACCAGGCAGCGGGCTGCGGTTAATACATGCGACAATAGTTTCTGTGACATTTTAGTGAAGGAGATGGGTGGTAGACCTAACAGATACATTTTGGGATCTAAGGGCACCTCAGCACCGAAGATAAATCGGAGCAAGGATTTCACCATCAGCCAGTATGGGAGAAGGGGGCACATCCAGTATATATGGAATAGCGCTCCCCTATCTTTATGGCAGCGCCAGCAATAGGAGTCAGTCAGAGGGTATATGGAGTGGAGCAGGTCCGGGGTCTGATACCAATGAAATTAGATCTTGTATTGGTTCTCCTTGTAGAGCGTGCAGATGGAGCTTCTGGAAGCCTGCGACCAGATACGCTGCCACGTGCTTAGGGGTATAGTTTCACCCAGGGCCTGCTCCCACTTGCCCATATAGGCATGTCGTGGCCCGTCCAGTGAGGGAGACACGATCAGAAGCTGATAGGTGTGGGAGATCATACCCTTTGGGGAAGAGCCCTCCAAACATATTTTTTCGAATTCAGTTAAAGGTGAAAAACAAAGGTTGGCCACAAACGATTGGGCATAGTGCCATAGTTGCAGATAACTGAAGAAGGCCTGTTTGGGTAAATTAAGTGTTTTGTAGGTTCTGGAAGGATTTCAAAAATCTAGTTCTGGGGTCTATCAGGTGGCCATAGTGGAATAGGTCTCTGTCCATCCAAAAGTGGGACATCTGCAATGTCAGGCTGTCCGGGATATTTGGCGTGAACAGAAATGAGATCACCGGTGAGGAGGTAGTGGTAAGTGGATATGACAGTTTCGCACGTCGCCAAAGCGTGCGCAGCAGCGCCATGGGGCCCAGGAGGTGCGCCCCCCCATGTTATATCGGAGCTCCAAAGCATGGAGTTCGGTTGAACGGGGGCTAACCACAGTTTCTCAATCTGCGTCCAGCAATTAAAGGCGTGGAGAGTACACCAGGAGGCCACAGGGCGCAACTGGGCAGCCAAGTAATATTTAGCTATATTGGGGAATGCTAGGCCGCCCTGGGTACGGGGGGCGTACAGAACCGATTTGCTGATCCGGTGTCTCTTATAGTTCCAGAAAAAATTTAGGTGGTCACCCTGGAGTTTTTTAAAAAAATGAGGCAGGGACAGGGATGGGCAAAGTCTCAAAAAGATGCAGAAGTTTGGGTAAAATGGTCATTTTTAGTGTTGCCAGACGACCAAGCAGCGACAGCCTCAGAGATCTCCACTTGGTTAAGGATGCTTTGATAGATACAAGCAGTTGGGGAAAGTTGGCTGCATAGAGAGAGTCGTAGGAAGGTGTTAGGTGGACCCCCAAGTATTTTAGTGAAGACGTCCTCCACGCATAATTAAATGATTGTGATAATACCAATATAATTTGGGGGGGGGTATATTAAGGGGGAGGGCTTCCGTTTTAGAGCTATTGATTTTGTAACCCGAAAGAGCACTAGATCTATCCAGTTCGTGATGTAGGTTTGGGAGAGAGATATGGGGCTGCGTAAGAGTAAGGACAACTTCATCAGCGAATAGAGAGATCTTGAAATCGCGAATACGGACCGGAATCCCATGGATGTTCGGGTTTTGTCTGATGTGGGCCGCTAGGGGTTTAATACACAGAGCATAGAGGAGGGGGGAGAGCGGGCAGCCTTGCCGGGTCCCGTTAGAGATCCGGAAGGCAGGTGAGGTGGCAAATTGGGTGCGTACACTGGCCGAGGGGGATGAGTACAGGTGCATAATGGCTCTGAGGAAGGGCCCATCGATGCCCACCCGTCGGAGTGTTGCGAACAATAAAGGCCAACTCAGCCTATCGAATGCCTTTTCCGCATCCAAACTGAGCAGTAAAGCCTGCATCTTGGCCTTGTTCGCAACATCCACTAGATCGATGACCCTCCTTGTGTTGTCCCCAGCTTGGCAAAGGTGAACAAAGCCCACTTGATCTCTGTGTATGAGGGACAGCAGAAGAGTATTTAATCTGCCAGCTAGTGTTTTCGTAAATATCTTAAGATCGGTATTGAGAAGTGCAATTGGTCTGTAATTAGACGGAAGGGTGTGGTCTTTGCCCGCCTTAGGAATGAGTGTAAGATAGGAGGCCTGCATGTCCCTCGGGACAGACGTGGATGAGAGGAACGAGTTGAACAGGGTCGTCATATGGGGCAGTAAATGTGGGAGAAAAGTCTTATAGTACCGGTACGGAAGGCCATCCAGGCCCGGGGGTTTGTCATTGGGTAAAGATTTGACCACGTCCCCGATCTCCTCTTCGGTGATTGGGGAGTTAAGGGTCTCAAGAGCCGCAGGGGAGAGGGAAGGGAGGTCACAGTCCCTCAGGTAGGAGTTGATATCTCGGGACAAGTCAGATGAGGGAGGGGTATGTGGGACATTCGGGTCGTTGTAGAGAATGGAGTGATAGTCATGAAATATTTGGGCAATGTAAGCGGGATGGGACTGGAGAACGCCTTTGGCGTCTTTAAGGAGGGCAAGCGACGAAGTCGCCGCCCGTTCGCGAAGTTGTCGGGCTAAGAGTGTGTGTGACTTGTTGGCCTTGTCATAGTACGTTTGCCGAAGCCTAAGGAGGGCCTTCTCTACCTTACCCATGTCTATGTCCTTCAGCCCAGCCCGGACACTGGTAAGCTCCCTAAGAGTGGCCAGGGATGGGGAGGTGAGCAGTCTCGCTTCTAGACTTGGAAGTCTATCCAGGAGTGCTCTACGGGCGGCGTTGGCGTTTCTCTTTAAGGCCGAGGAGAGGGATATGCACTGCCTTGTGGGCCTCCCAGAGAGAGGAAGTGGAAACCCCAGAGGAGCCATTCTCAGCAAAATATAATTCCAATGTTCGCTCCAGTTCCACTCTGGTCGGGCCATATTTAAGTAAGAAGTCATTCAAGCGCCAGTTACATGTACGAAAAGTGTCTGGGGAGAGTGCAAGGGAGAGTTTGATGGGAGCATGGTCCGACCATGATATAGTTTGAATGTGTGAGTCCGTACAGTGAGTGGGACTTATGGGGGTGGGAATAGAAGGTGAATTTTTTTGCTGATGGGTACCTAGTGCGCCAGGTGTCAAACAGGGTATGTTTCCTGGTCAGCTGGCGAAAAAGGGTAGGGTTTCTAGCAGTATTCTGATGTGGTTGTCCGCCTCCCAGGGAATGTTTGTCTAGACCGGGGGAGTAAGCCAGGTTGAAGTCCCCTCCAATAACCAGATACTGGTGGGGCGCTTCAAACAGCCGTTTGTACACCTTAGTCAGAAAAGGGATCTGATTCGGGGCGTAAATGTTAGAGCGTAATATCCGCGCCGTTCCAAGTGCCTCTAAGAAAAAGGTAGTGCCCGAGCGGGTCCGAGATTGGGGATTGCAGCCGGAAAGGGGTGCCCTGTTTAAAGAGAATAGCCACCCCCGCTCGCTTGCGAGGATTGGAGGCCATGTATATTTGCGGGTAAGACTTGAGGGCAAAAGCCATGGTGCCCGTCTTGGCCAAATGCGTCTCTTGAATAAAAATATCAGCTGCAGAGCACTTAAACTCTCGCAGTGCCAGGCTCCGTTTAATATTGGAATTTAGGCTTTTCACATTAAGTGATAGTATGTCAATCATGGTGGGTGCGTTACAGGGGGAGGAGGCGTCCTCTTGGGTGGGGATGAAAAGAGTAAGAAGAGGAAAGGAGGAAGGAGAGAAGGAAAGGAGGCACAAAAAGAAAAACATTAGAAACATCACAATACTAATAATACCAGCACAATATAACCCACCTAAAAAAGGCGGCGGGTTGGGGATCTCCGGAGGGCCCCTCCCAACGGACGGCTCTTTTTTGGGAAAGCAGCCATCAACAGAGGGGTGACCAAGAGGCACCCCAGCCACCGATCCCATACTAAATATAGTCCTCAGTGGGTTGTCTTTTTTGCCCCTCCCAACGGTAAGTATGGTTCCACCTGTCTTGGCAGGATGGAGCAGCTGGGCATTCCCTGGGAGGTCGACTAGGGGAACTCTCACTCTCCCTTCTCTCCCTGTCCCTTCCCTCCTCCCCATGCTATGAGCCGCTGTGTGACTGGGCACATGATGCAGAGCACATACCTGACCGGGGGGGCTCTGGGTCCTGGCAGTGGGCTGCGCTGGGTGTTGGTGTTCTGCTCCTCCTCTTCCCTGTTTCTGGGCCACGGTGGGGTGTATATGCCATGTGGGGATCCCGCCTCGCACTCAACAGCCATTTTTCTGTAGCGACAGCCAGTGTTTTTCTTAAATCAGGGGACACAGAGCCATAGTAATTACTACGTGGGTTATATCGGACCGACAGGTGCTGGACACTGGCACGCCCCTAAAGGCATGTACTCCCCTATATAACCCCTCCCATTACTGGGAGTCCTCAGTTTTTTCGACAGTGTCTAAGGTGTTGGTCACGAGTAAAGATGTGCTGAGCTACACGGGCAGTAATCCTTGATGAGGGCTAGCCATGCTGCCCGCATCCGTTCTGATGTCTTTTTCATGGACAAAATGAATGGTACCTGGGCCTCGTGTCCGAAGAAATTAGGTTTTGCTTGCCAACGCTTCTCTTTAGAGAGCTGGGCCCTGGGATACAGTACTTTTTGGCAGTGAGGCCATAAACTTTTTACTGGCAGGGTGCTGTCGCAGGTCCAGGATTGTGGGATAACCTGAGGTTCTTGAAGGTTTCCTATAAAGTCTCAGAGCCTACCGTGAAAATTGGATCTTTAGCTCTGATAAAACCCTGCTGCGAGGATAAGGTAAGGGAGATTTTCTCGGGAATGAGTTGTCGGGGTAGAACACTTCAATCCCTGTATATATCATACAAACGAACGGGATTTCTCTTATATTCACCGACCAACACAGCTCCTCTTAGCCATTGGGTTGTTATGCCCACCACTAGGAGAATACTAGGCATTACTTGTTATGTAACACTCAGAACTCTTTAGTTCTTAGCTTTGGTCCCTTGGGCAACAAACCTCCAGCCTGCCATGCAGTCATCAGTTTTTGTTTTTGTTTGCCTAGTGCAGGAGAAGGACCTAGGAACCCTGCGTGCCCATCGGTCCATGCTTTTTTTTTTTCTACAGAAGCGTGACTTTTTGTGCAAGATTGATCCTGTGATCTGCTATCAACAGCCGGCTGGGTGACAGGCTGGATACTCTTATCCTTGTAGTCTCCCCAATCTGGCCATCGATCGTGTGCAGGCCGCAGCTACGCTCTAGGCAGGCAACGACGAAACCTCAGCTCCAGAGGTGGTCGGTGAGCTTTCTCTTATATTCAGTGACCGACACAGCTCCTCTCTGTAACAAAATGGGTTGTCAGCCCTATCACTGGAGATTACTAGGCAAGTTGTAATACAACACTTCAGAACCCAGGGGGTGGTCCCTAGGCTGCAACCCCACAGCCTGCTCTAGCAGTACTCCGTTTTTTTTTCTTGCCTAGTGAGGAGATGAGACCTGGTTCACTTATCCTTGTAGTCTCCCCAGTCTGGCCATCGAGCGTGTGCAGGTCGAAGCTACAGCTCGGCAGGCCACGACATACCTCGGCTCCAGAGATGGTCGGTGAGCTTTATGCTCCGGGGCGTACATATGACCGGGCTACTGATGTCTGCATCACAGTATGCTGAGGCTAGTCGTCTTCCCTGTACTGATCAGGAGCTGACTACCATGGAATGTCTCCCAGCTTCAGGACTGGCAAGTACAGCTCTCCCTGCCTGTCAGGGTGAAGCAGCTGGACATTCCCTTGGAGGTCGATTCGGGGGCCCCTCTCACCCCCCTCTCTTCTCTCGCCTGTCCCTAACTCCCTCCTTTCCCTCCCTCACGGGGGGGGGGGGGCGCGCTGTACATGTGCTGAGAGGTGTGTGTGTGCCTGGGCTCTCACTTGGGGGTTTTAGCTGTGCTGGGTGCCTGGGTCCTGCAGTTTAGTCCTGCCAGATGCCTGTGTAGTTATGCCCCTGTGTTGGTGTAGCAATGTGCCTGCCACATGTTCTCTAGTCCCCCAATAGCGCTGTTTTTTGCCCATTTTAAATATGGGCAAGGGTCAGACTGGCTTCAGGCGCCATTTTCATGGTGATTCCCTATTGAGAACACCGGCGGCCACTTTCTTGTAGCCAGACCACGTTTTTGTACTCTAGCAGCTGCCCCTGGGCCCTCTGCTTCCTGTTTGGTCATCACAGGGCGCTGGGGAGGTTATCCTGAGTTCTGAACACGTGTGTTTGATCGCCCACAGATCGTTCACCGATCGTCTGACCGGCCGGTCACCGACAGAGTTTTTTGCTATCTCTGCATCTGGGAGCACTGGGGATTATCAGGCATTGCGGAAATACAGCGCGGAACGGCCCAGGGTGGTGAGTCCCAGTGGGTTAGAGCCCCTCAGCCAGCGGCAGCAGGAGGGTGGGACTGTCACTGTCCTAAGTCCCCTTCAGGTGGCAGACAAGGTAGGGTCAGCATGGCTTCAGAAACTGGTGTTTCTTCCCCCGAAATCCAGGTAATTGCAACCGGGTCACCTGCAGACTACGTGGTCCCTATGGACACCCTTATGGCGGTCCTCAATTAGTTTGTTGCCAAAATAGTGGCGGTACGTGGGAAGAAAGGTGCTCAAAAAAATTGCGGCCCGTCCTCTGGGGGGAGCTGACGCAGACTCGGGTCCTGCTGAGGCCGGTGACCCCCTGTTCTGTCTTGTCAGATGATGCTGACCAGGACCATTCGGACAGTGTGGATGAGTCCGGGTCCGTGTGCGATAAAGCGCTAGTTGAAGCACTTATCACAGCTGTGTGTGATGCCCTGAAGATTCAGGAGCCATTGGATCCCTCTGCTGATGTACCAGTCTCATTTGGGTCCCGCAGGCCAGCATGTTCACCTAAGGTGTTCCTGTATCTGACTTATTTTGCCAAGTTCATTTACAAGGAATAGGGTCGCCCGCAACGGACCTTTTTGGTCCCCAAATACATGACGGTGCGTTACCCCTTTGAGGAAAGCCTTCTCAAGAAATGGTCAGCTCCTCCAGTCGTGGACCCCCCCCAGTATCCAGGTTAAATAAAGTAACCATGATCCCAGTTGAGTGGACTCCTGCATTCAAGGATTCCACGGATAGGAAGGCCGAGGCGGTGGCTCGTTCCTTGTTTGCGGTTGTGGGGTCAGCCGTGCGACCTGTACTGGCATCCGCACTTGTGTCGCAGACACTGACTGAGTGGGCAAAAGTTTTGCACCGTGAATTGGGAGAGCAACACCCCTACCCTGTCTGCGTGGAACTAGCAGACCAACTAGTGCAAGGCCTTAAGTACGTCTGTGAAGCGGCCCTGGATACTCTCCCTCTGTTATCCAGGGCTTCAGCTGTGGTGCGGCGGTGCCTGATTTGGTTGAAATGCTGGTCTGCTGACCAGGCATCCAAGAAAGCCCTGACGGATCTTCCCTTCCTTGGCGACCGGCTCTTTGGGGCCTCGTTAGATGACATTATTAAAAATGCCACTGGTGGTAAGAGTACTCTACTTCCACAGGCCAGGAAGGCTAAGGAGCCACGCCGCAGGCAAGGGCCCTCTCTTTCCGCATCTGCCCGGTGCTTCGACAAAACGTCCCCAGCCCGACAGGACGCCCATGGACGGTCAAAAACATCCCTGGAACCGCAAGCCTGCGAACAAAAGTGCTACCACATGAAGGTTTGCCCCCACCCACGTCTCTGGTGGGGGTCACCTTCGGGAGTTTGCAACCCGATGGTCCTCCCGGTTATCCGACCAATGGGTCTGCGATCTGATTTCCACGGGCTACAAGATAGCGTTTCTCTCTTGGCCACCAAACAGATTCTTCCCCTCCAGCATACCCGTGTCCCCGGTTCGCCGGGAGGCCCTGTTGGGGGGCGGTAAGGGACTTGCTGAATCGAGGGGTGATTGTACCAGTTGCGGAAATCGGAACGCTTCCAGGGATTCTACTCAAATCTGTTTGTGGTTCCCAAGAAGGAAGGGGTACGTCCAATCCTGGACTTAAAAGCCCTCAATCACTTTGTAAAAGTGCAGAGGTTAAGAATGGAATTAGTTCGCTCAGTAGTCACTGCACTCCATCAAGGGAACTCCCTGGCGTCCTTGGACATCCAGGATGCATACCTGCACATACCCATATGCCTTCGGCATCAAAAGTTTCTTCGTTTTGCAGTCGGGGAAGCCCATTACCAATTTGTGGCTATTCCCTTTGGTCTGGCATCAACCCCCAGAGTCTTTTACCAAGGTACTGGCTCCAGTATTGCCGTTGCTGAGACAACGTGGGATCGTGGTCGTGGGCTACCTGGACGATCTCCTCCTGAGAGCATCTCCCGCCTCAGAATTAGAGGAGTATGTGGCGATCACCATGCAGACCCTGCAAGAATTTGGGTGGCTGTTGAATCTAAAGAAGTCAGTGATTGTGCCGACCCAGCGTCTGGAGTACCTAGGTTTACTGTTGGACTCCAGGGAAGCGAGAGTTTTTCTCCCTTCAGACAAATTGCAGACTCTCAGGTCCACGGTGAAACTGCTGATGCACCGCAAGTGGTCGTCGCTCCGGTTTTGCATGCGAGTACTGGGACTCATGTTATCCTCCTTCGAGGCAGTACCCTTTGCCCAGTTCCACACCAGAGTACTGCAGAAGGAGATCTTGTTGAAATGGGACAAATCTCAGTTGTCCCTGGATCGACAGATCCAGGTGAGCCAGCCAGTCAGGGACTCTGATCTCTGAAATGGACGGTGATCACTACGGACGCCAGTCTATCCGGCTGGGGTGGAATGATGGGGATTCAGTCGGCCCAGGGCCTCTGGTCGACGGAAGAATCCGAGTTGCCGATCAATTTGCTCGAATTGAGAGCGATCAGGCTGTGCCTCCACACATGGTTGATGAGCCTTGAAGGGCGTCTGATCAGGATACAGTTGGACAATGCCACGGCTGTGGCGTACATAAATCACCAAGGAGGAACAAGGAGCTCAGCCGCTGCTCGGGAGGTCGCTCACATACTTCGGTGGGCAGAGCGACACGTACCGGCCCTGTTGGCCATTTACATCCCGGGGGTGGAAAATTGGGAGGCGGACTATCTAAGCAGACAGATGCTGGACCCAGGAGAATGGTCAATGTATCCAGAGATATTCAGGCTGCAGTGCCTGAAGTGGGGCACACCAGATGTGGATCTATTGGTCTCCCGTCTCAATCGGAAGGTGCCAAGATTCGCGTCCAGGACAAGAGATCCGTGCGCAGACGCGCTGGTGGCTCTGTGGGATCAGTACCAGCTGATCTGCGCCTTTCCTCCACTGAAACTATTACATCTGCTCCGCAGAGTGTAAGTCGAGGGGATCCCAGTGATTCTGGTCGCCCCAGATTGACCTCAGCGTCCTTGGTACGCAGACCTAGTGCGCCTGGTGGCGGACGCCCCATGGCAACTGCCGTTACGAGAGGACCTTCTGTCTCAAGGTTTGATTCTCCATCCTGCTTTGCCATCGCTGGCTTTAACGGCATGGCTATTGAGAGCCAGGTGTTGAGGAACCGGGGTCTGTCGGACTTGGTGATCCCAGATATGTTGAGGGAGCGGAAATATTCTTCTCGGAAGATATATCATCATACCTGGGAGGCTTACATCTCCATGTGTGAGGAGAAATTATGGCATCCGGGCTCCCTTTCTATATCCAGGATCCTGCTGTTTCTTCAGCAAGGAGTAGACCAGAAATTGGCATTAAGCACCATTAAGGGGCAAATATCAGCCTTGGCTGTCTTTTTTCAGCGACCCCTGGCATCTCACTCAGTGGGTACCTTTTGTTCAGAGGGGCCGACATGTAGTCCCCCCAGTGCGTCCACAGTTACCCCCGTGGGATTTGAACCTGGTGTTATCGGCTCTTCAAAAACCGCCATTTGAAAATATCAGGGAGATTCCCCTGTTGACCCTTTCCCAGAAAGTGGTCTTTCTAGTGGCCATCCCATCGGCCAGGAGGGTTTTGGAACGGGCGGCCTTGTCCTGCAAGTCGCCTTATTTGGTTATCCACAAGGATAAGGTGGTGTTGCGTTCGCAACTGTCTATTCTGCCAAAAGTGGACTCGGCTTTTCATATCAATGAGTACATTGTGTTACCATTGTCCTAAGCCGAAACACCCTAAGGAAGCGGCTCTTAAAGTGTATTTGTCTGCCACTGCTCCCTTTCGGAAGTCAGACTCACTGTTTCAGTGGCTGGTCCAAAGAAAGGCATGGCTGTCTCGTCGGCCACCATTTCCAGGTGGATCAGACACATTGTAGTACAAGCCTACGCCTTGATGGGGTAGGTGCCCCCCCTTTCCGGTCACGGCCCACTCCACAAGGGCAATCGGAACGTCTTGGGCCTTCCGACACCAAGCGTCTGTCGATCAGGTGTGTAAAGCGGCGACCAGGTCGTCTGTCCACACGTTTACCAAGTTCCAAGTTCAAAGGTTTGCAGGCGATCGTATAGTTGCAATTGAATATGCAATCGTTTTGGGGTTTTTTCCCCTGGTTTTTCGCTAAAAACGCAGTACCGTTAAGGTAATGCCCTGTTGCATTACATTCCGCAGTTTTTGGTGCAGTTGTGGGTAGTCACTCCTGTTGAGGGTACCCTGGTTTGTGGTGGATTTCTCCACACAGTTTTTTTTTTTTTTTTGTGGGTAAAGTTTCACTAGTTCCCACTTGCCATGGTGGATGAAGTTTCTATGCTGTTTTCCCACCCCTCGTTTGACACTGCTTGGGGAAGTCCCAATGGCTAAGAGAAGAGCTGTGTCGGTCGGTGAATATAAGAGAAAATAGGATTTTTTGTACTCGCCGTAAAATCCTTTTCTCTGTAATTCACCGACCAACACAGCACCCGCCCCTCCTTTTTCTCTTTACGTTATACTGCTTGTTGACGTACTGATGACTGCATGGCAGGCTGGAGGGTTGTTGCCCAAGGGACCACCCCCTGGGCAGAACTAAAGAGTTCTGAGTGTTGCATAACAAGTAATGCCTAGTATTCTCCTAGTGGTGGGCATAACAACCCAATGGCTGAGAGGAGCTGTGAAGGTCATGAATTACAGAGAAAAGGATTCTACGGGGAGTACAAAAAATCCTATTTTTTCTTCTACTATTTAAGAAAAAAATATATATTAATGCCATGATATCTCTCTAGTAGTACTAAACATAGCAGATTCTCATCTAGTCCTCTGGGCCCTTTTGTTGAGGTGCAGAAGGCTGGGGATCGGGTAGATCTTCCCAAATATTGGAAGCTACTTATTTATCGTCTTCGGAGGATCCTAATATGCAAGGAGTAGCATCACAAATCAGGTGTTTGTGTGTACTCCCTTAACCCCTTTGTTGCCTGCAGCACATGTTCTTGAGGTATCTACCTCTAATTGGGTTCATTAGAACCTCCCCCACCTGGGATGTTTTTTTCCTATTCATGTATTTTGAATGGGAACATTTCTATGAAGAAATGGGGTTTCCAGCAACTGATGCTGCAATCACCTCTGTGAGCAGTGTCTCACATGTCCGGTGGCTAATTCACTGATGTTAAAGGATCCAGCAAATTAAAGTTGGATCCAGCAAATTAAAGGTGTCTTTTACAGTTCAGTAGCGCAGCCGGTTCTTGCTGCAATCGGTGTATCAGCTTAGCCCTTCCTTCTCTGGGCTGGCTGCTCAGCTGTCAGCTAATTGCCAGCTCTCATCTCTCTCCACAGTTACCAGCTGTTCCTGATCATGTTCGTCTGACCTGCCTACTTAAAGCTGTCCAGCTCACTTCACCTCTGCCTTCGCCTTGGTCACATCACAAGAAACCATCTCCTGCGGTTCTGGTTAGACTGGCTTGCTGACATCCCTTCTGGCTCCTTATCCTGCTTGCTGTTGCTCTACTTGGATCGCTGACTTCTAGCCTGGCTGATTACCCGATCTGGTTATTGAACTCTGGCCTGGCCGACTACTCAATTCGGTTACTGGACTCTGGCTATGCTTTGACTACGCTTTTACTATTTACCTTTTTATTTAATAAACAAGTGTGATTTAATTGTACTTCTGTCTCGGGCTGATTCATGGTTTCTGACAGTATTTCATCCTTTAACTTCTGCTCCACCGTTTTGGTGGAGCACATTTTGAGTCACGTTAACTCATTGAAAAATGTGGACTTCAGAAGGTTAAGGAACAGTTTGTGGAGATACCTGAAATCCTGCCTGATCAGCAGGCCCGGCAATGGGCTGGTGTATCTGACGTACTATGTCTCACAGTAGATGCTATGAAAGACTCTATCATTTAAGCCTTATGTCTTATGCTTCGTCTAGAGCATTCTCGCAGATTTATGTGGCTGAAATATTGATTAGCCGAAACACCGTGTGAAAGCTCTTAGCCAGTTTGTTTCCCTTCCTGGGGTACAGCTATTTAGAGTGAATAAGTACATCCAAAAGACCTCCTAATAGGGTAAAGCTCTCTTTACCAGTAAAAATAGGTTCAAACATTTCTCCTTTTTATCGTGCTGCCTCTCCTATGCCTGAGGCATCTGCCTCTAGGCAGTCTCGATGGCCTCAACAGTCAGGTTCAAGGGGAAGTCCCCAAGGGCAGCACCAGGATCTTGGGGCAGAAAGCCCACAAAGCAGAATGCTAAAGCCTTCTCAGGAAGGGGCACCCCCACTCGTTCGGGTGAGGGGAAAGGTCCTGTGATTCTTAAGTTCTGGCAGGAACAATGTCAAAACAGATGGATTTCTGCAATTTTGTTTCTCTAGATTACAACTAGAGTTATGAGAGGCCAGATAGCTCAGTCAGTAGAGCATCAGACTTTTTGATCTGAGGGTCCAGGGTTCGGGTCCCTGTTTGGATGCTGCCTGTTGGGTCCTTGAGCTGCTGATAGGGCAGTCTTTATGCAAGAGTGTCCTTCTCCTCAGAGAATGTTCCTAAGGATCCAGAGAAAAAAAGTCTCTGGCCTCTGGATCAGTTATCCCAGTCGGTGACATCAGAGGTTCCCTTAGTGGAACAAGGGGTTTTGGCTCAAACCCTTTAAGGTTCCAGAACCAAACAGAGGTAAGACCCATTCTAGATCTCGAAGATCTGAATCGGAACTTAAACATCCGATCCTTTTATAATTAGATCGGCTGTGTCCATCCTGCAAGGAGGGGAGTTGCATATCTCAGTTTTTCAAATTTTCCCGCTTACCAGATATTTCTGCGGTTTGAAATATAAAATTATCTTTTTGGTTGTGACCCTGCCGTTCGGCTTAGCCACAGCACCAGATTCTGACACTTCCTTTAGCCAGATTAAGGGCTCAAGGCATAGCGGTCCTAGCATATTAGAAGATCTTCTTTTAATACATCATTTAGTCTCAGGTCTAAAACCAGAGTCTGATCTCAGCCGTAAATATCTGAAAATCTCTAGGTTGAATACTTAAGCTAGGAAGATTCTCCTTAAAACCATCTAGAAGATTACAGTACTTGGGGGCTGGTTATAGATACTGTACATAAGAAGGTATTCTTACCCCAGACAAGAATCTGTTTCCATTGTAGGACTAATTCAACTTATCAAAACAAAGGAAGATTCCTTCATTCGGCTGTGCATGAGATTTTCAGGGGAAATGGTGGCCTCCTTCAAGGCCGTCCCTTACGCGCAATTTTATTCAAAAACTGTTTCAGGACACCATCCTGTCGGTCTGGAATAAAAGATTCAAGCCTTGTTTGTTTCCAATACGCTTGGCTCCCAACAGAAGTCAGAGCCTAAATTGGTTGTTCTCCAGCAAAAGGCAAAATCTTTATCCTGGAAGATGTTAACAGATTCCAGCCTTCTAGACTGGGGAACAGCCCTGGAAGAAGAGTCTGTCCAGGGGAGATGGTCCAGGTTAGAGGACCTTGCCTATCAACTTTTTGGAAGTTTTGGGCAGTACATCTGGCCCTAGAATCTTGGACGGTCAGACTACAGGACTGTCCTGTCAGGCTTCAGTCTGACAAGGCCACGGCGGTAGCTTACATCAATCGGCAGGGGGCACGAAAGGTTGTGCAGTCCAAAAATAGGTGAATAATGTTCTAGCTTGGGCAGGACACAACATTCCTTGCCTATCGGCAATTCTCATTTTTAAGGTGTACTTGAGTCGCCAAAAATGTATTTCCGGGAAAATTATCTCTTCACCTGACATCTTCCTAGCGATATGTCAGAGATGGGATATTCTGGACATGGACCTATTCGTGTCCAGATTCATCGACAACTCTGTGTCGAGAACAAGGGGTCCGCTAGTAGGTGGAACAGATGCATTAGTCTTCCCATGGGATCAGTTTTCACTGATCTATGCATTTCCTCCATCTCTGCTAATTCCGCGCCTTCTCTGCAGGATTAAGCAGCAACAAAAGGAGGTGATTCTGGTGGCCCCAGCGGGTCCCAGAAGATTTTGATTTACTGAGATCAAGATGGCAGTAGGAGTCCTTCGGAAAAATTTAACAAGTTTGACTTTTGAATCCCACTCTATAAAAGATCGTGGGTGATCTCATTAGGTAGTGTCTACTTTGATGCCAGGAAGCCGGCTTCCAGAATCACTTACTATAAAGTCTGGAAGGCATATGTTTCTTGGTGTGGATCCAGGGGTTGGCACCCCGGGAAGTAAGTCTTAGGCAGGATTCCTGATTTCCTGCATATGGGATCTGTAATGAAGCTGGCCTTGACTTCTATCAAGAGCCAGATCCCGGCCTTGTCTGTGTTTTTCCTATGGCCTCTTGCTTCCCACTCTTGGTGCGTAGCTTATTCAGGGGTTAACACTGTTTATTCCCCCTATCAAGGCACCTCTAAATCCTTGGGATTTAAAATAGGTCTTATTGGCTCTGCTGAATCAGCCATTTGAACCTTTCGAGAAATTTCCTTGGTTCTTTTGACAAGAAAGATAATCTTTTCTGGTTGCCATTTCTTCTGCTAGAAGAGTATCAGAACTAGTGGCTCTGTCTTGTAAGAGCCATATTTCATCATGCATAAGGATGATGTGGTTTTATGTCCTCATCCTGAATTCCTACCAAAAGTGGTAACAGGTTTTCATTTAAGCCAAGTTGTTGTTCTTCCTTCTTTCTCCCCAGAGCTTTAATCTAGGGAAGAGAAGGCACTACATTATCTTAATGTAGTAAGAATGATCGGAGTCTATTTAAAGGCGACCGCTCAGGTTCGCAAAACACAGGTTTTGTTTGTACTGCCAGAGGGTCCAAGATGTGGACAGGCAGGGTCAAGATCCACTATTTTCCAAATGGATTTGTCAAGTGATTGTTCAAGCTTCAGCTTAAAGAAAATTCTTCCTTCTCAGATTAAGAGCACACTCATCCAGGGCGATTAGTGCATCTTGGGTGGTGCATCGTCAGACCTCTATGGCTCAGATCTGTAAGGCCATGACTTGGCCTTCGGTTCTTACGTTTATCAAATCGATATTAAAGGTCATGAGGTTATTGCCTTCGGGCGCTGTAGACTGCAGGCTGCAGTATGAGTCCTCTGGCCTCCTGTTTTTGTTCTGTCCCCCCCCCCCCCCCCCTCAGTTGCCATTGCTATGGGACATCCCACATCCCACACAGTAATTACTATGGCTCTTTTTCCCCTGATGTAAGAAAAAATTGGATTTTTAGAACAGCTTACCTGTAAAAATCATTTTCTTTGGACCCCAAAGAGGTGGCTTTGCATTCCTTGGAGGTAATCCGGGCTCTGCGAGTGTATCTGTCTACTACGGCTCCTTTTCGAAGGTCGCACTCGCTGTTTGGATCGGTGGCTGGTCCGAAGAAGGGACTGGCGTTCTCATCTGCCACCATCTCTTGGTGGATCAGACAGATTCTAGTTCAGGCTTATGCCATAAGGGGATGGGCGCCTCCCTTTCCTGTCACGGCGCATTCTACCAGGGCAATTGGTGCCTCTTGGGCTTTCCAGCATCAAGCGTCCGTTTCCCAGGTGTGTAAGGCAGCGACCTGGTCATCTTTTCACACTTTCACTAAATTTTACAAGGTTGATGTGAGCACATCTTCAGATGCTTGCTTTGGCCGCAAGGTTTTGCAGGTAGCTGTTTAAGGTTGCAACACCTCTGTTGAGGAGCTCTGGTTGTTATGGGTGGAGTTGTTTGCTGTTCCCACCCCTCGTTTTCTTTGACACTGCTTTGGGACGTCCCTAATGTCAAGAAGAGCTGCTGTGTCAGTCAATGAACGATGAAGAAAATAGGATTTTTGTACTCCCCTTAAAATCCCTTTTCTCTGAAGTTCATTGATGGACACAGCACCCACCCCTCCTATTTCTGTTTGTACTGCTTTTGACGAACTGAGCTGCTGGATGCAGTGTGACGGGTTATAGCCAGTAGGACCACCCCCTGGTCCAAACTGTGCAAGTGTTGCTGTTTTTAACTTTCTGCCTAGTCCTCTCCTAAAGGGGCTATATAACCCTAAGGTCAAGAAGAGCTGCTGTGTCCGTCAATGAACTTCAGAGAAAACGATTTTACGGGGCGTATAGAAATCCTATTTTTACTACTTTAACAATGCATTCCGTCACAGTACATGCAGCTAGAGAGGTCAGCAATGGCTTTTAATTTTCTTTTAAGAAAATATTAATAATTTAATGTCCATAGTCTATACACTGGTGTAATTTTATCATTAAGTACCCAGTTCTTATCTAAAATAAACCAGTCCTATACATATTGGTATTTTAATGAATATTATGGTACTAAACGTGTCCACATGTTGTAAGCTTTGACTATTGGTTTAGATTGTAGCCCTGATCTACGAGCAGGATTTGGGTCCAATTTGAAGGAGTCAGGGTTCAATGCAAGTGGAAATTGCGCTTTTGTTGAATGGTTTGCCTGACATCTTTTGCCAGGTGTTGAGGTGCCTTTGGATACTTGTTTGACATTTAGACTATGATTTATATTTAAGACATTGTATTTCTCAGGAGTGTGTTATAATAAAATCCTTTGGTTTTTTTTTTTTTTGTTTTGTTTTTCCAGCTTGAGCAGTTTAATATGATTGAAAATGCAATTAGCTCCAACAGTCTGTACAGTCCTTGCTCAACCCTTAACTACTCTCAGGCAGCTATGATGGGACTGACAAGCAGTCATGGTAGCTTACAGGACTCTCAGCTAAATTATTCCAGTCACAGCAACATACCCAACATCATTCTCACAGGTATGTATTTTACAGCTGTGCTTTTTCCATGCTCTGTAAAATTTTTAATCTTGCTTCATGTGTTCCATGTTGCATTTGATAATATTTCAGAGTGATTTTTATGAAAATATGCATGGTTATGTTTTTTGTGTTACAGTTACAGGGGAGTCTCCTCCAAGCTTATCAAAAGAACTTACCAGTACACTGGCTGGTGTAGGAGATGTGAGCTTTGATTCTGATTCACAGTTTCCTTTGGACGAACTGAAAATTGACCCTTTGACATTGGATGGTCTGCACATGCTGAATGATCCAGATATGGTCTTGGCTGACCCTGCCACAGAAGACACTTTCAGAATGGACCGACTGTAGACTATATATTCCCATATTCAACAATATGATGCCCTTTTTTCAGCTGAGCATAAAAAGTTCAGCAGGTCAGCCATGTCCAAGGCAACCGCTGAGAGGTATCGCTCTGTGATGTGCAATGAGTACAATCTTGTTGTCCCAAGCTTGCAATGCTGCAAATCCATCATTGTGCACCATGTTTAGACCCTGTAATTCACTCATTGCAACCGGATGAAGGACTACATTATGCATTTACCAATTTCATCACAAACGTTTCCTTGTGCAGGATTGCCCCACTACAATTTGACATGGGGATTATTTTGACTGAGACTAGGAAATGAAGGCTGTGGTTATGTTAAGTTCCAGGCCTTTACAAAGGATACATTGCTGCAGCCAGATTTTTTAAACAGCGGTAAATAGAAGGCTGGACTTGCTTACTCCCAAGGTGATTAAATTCATTGTCACAGAAAATGTGCCATCAATCCTTCAGGCAGTCTTCACAAGTTTAAAAAGCTAGTCCTAAATTCAATGGTGTTTTTGTGCCGGAGCACACCCAAGTATGGTGACCGAAGGAGACAATGAAATTGCATCTGCAGCATGCATGTGATATTCTACAAGTTGTTTGTTTTTTGTTTTTTTACTCCACATTTCGAAATTATATATTTTGTCACTTTTTTTGGTTGTTGGCTGTATTGCGCTCACAAGGTCTGTCAGCCATCTTTTAAGTACTGCTATTTATTTATTTTAAAAAAAATATTTAATTATTTCAACATGTAGAGCAGAGGTTTGAGACCCCTGATGTAGAGTTTATAGCCTATTGCCAACAAAAACATTCAGCATTTTTTAGATGTTTATGCAAACTGGAAATGCAATTATCGCAATCATTGAAAAGGGAATGCAGTATACCTTTTACTATCCAAGTCATTCACTCTAGAAAATCTGTGATATGCCTAATCTTAAAAGAATATGAAAAATAACAAAAAATAGACCAGCAAACAGAATTTGTAAATTAATTGCTGTGTCAGTCTTGCTTCTAGATGTCAGAGTGGATACAGCAGTGTACTACCTTTTTTTTTTTTTTTTCCCTCTTTTTATTTGCTAATAAAACGAACAGGGCTTGCTTCTGCATATTTTATTGTAACTCACTTCTCATCTGCATTAAAAGAAGTGTTTGTTACTCTATGGGCAAAAGGTCTTGGATAGGATACATTGGTCATTGTCAGCTGGCTTTCAGTTTTGTTTTGCAAAGAAAACCTAAAAACATTTGCAAACTAAACTCTATCAGGTTTTGGACCCAGTTCTGTATTATATCAGTTTAAAAATTAAAAGCACTGCCGTGAAATTATTTATTTTTTTAAGTGGGTAAGAAACGTCCTCAAACAAATTTTTCGTTCTGTCAAACAGGGTGGAGACAGCTACCAGCTTTGAAATAGTGTGAAATCCGCATGTATGAATTGTATGCTTTTAAATATGTACTCATTGTAGCTTTAGAACAAAAATGCTATTGCTAACGGAAACGCCTTACCGTGAAATTTGGAAGCATCCAACATCTTGTTTTTATGGTTTTGGCTGAAGTAACAATCTTTAACAAGGGCCCTTGCATCCACTGATTTTAATCTTGTTTTACCAGAGATCTCACAAAGATTGCTCATGGCAGAAAAAAAATTATTTCCACACATTCAATACCGTAAATTTGTTTGTGGAAGCACACCACTTTTTATTTACCTTCAGAATCCTGTATACAGAACTTAAATAATCAACAATATAGGTTTATATAAGCCTTCTATCAAGCAATCGCCATGCTTCCTTTCCGACTCAGACGGTTGATGAGTGGGATTGGAGGTTGTAGTCTAATAGCATGGGACCTCCAGCAGAAATAGATCTGAGTGTAAACCACCATAATTGGGATCACGGCATGTGAACATTGACAGATCAAATACCACCTATAAACACATTCAGAAAAAAATTGCAGTTTCTCCACATATAGCATTGTTGCAAAAATGTCTTTATGCATATTTGTATGCAAGTTCAAGTGTGTATGTCTGTATATTTTGTAAATGGCAAATCCAGTCACATCACAGGAATGTTTGTGTATAGATTGAGTGCTTTCTATTGAGCTTGGAGATGTAAGCACTCTTGGTTGTTCTCATTGGTGCAAGAAATGTACTTTTGTTTAGTAGCACCAAAGCCAAAATTATAAGTGTTCCAACTGTTCTGAAGGTGGTTCATGCTTTTACTATAAATATACTATTTGATATTTTTTTATTAAATAAAAAAAAAAAAATCTGAGCCTTGAGTAATTATGACCATTTTGGATGTAAAAATGTCTTGCCCATTTGGTTTGTGATCAAAGGCTCTTCAAGAATCGGCAGTCCAGTGCAGATTTGACATGTCTTGTTAAACTGTGTTTTTACTATTCTAGACTTAGGCTGGCCATAGATGAAGTTGATCTAATGGAGGAATCTGTTTTCCTTTTTCTTTTTTTTTTTTTTCTTCTATTTCTTTTTTTTTTTATTATTCAGCCCGCTGACTGAGCAAAAAGAAAAAAAACACATCTGCGCCCAGCTTCACATGTAGCATCTCTTGTAGCTAAAATTTGCTTGCCCACAAGCCACTCTATCTGATATTTGGTGGTGCAGTTACTTAAGACCTGCAAACATTTTATTTTCTTATGTAAAACTAGCACATGTCCAAAGCTGGTGATGCACATTACAGTGTAATTGTACGGTCTCCTTTAGATATACCAACAGCTAAGAAGAAGAGGTTCAAACCATTTAAAAATAAACTGAATGGATTCTTTAGGTATGTTTTTGCACTAAACCGTTGGTAAATTCAAAGAAAATTGTATAGAGCTTATATGATCATCATGTAATGTGTATTGCCATCTTAAGGATGTAGTTGAAGCAAAAAAAGCCATTTCATTAATTGACCTGATATCAACTTGATTCTTGACATTCAAGAAGTTTTGTGATTTATTACGAATACATTTAGCTGTTGCTAACTTTTCCTCTTTCCAGCATCATTTGCAGTGAAAGGTAACAGGGGAAAAAAAAGCTTTATAGTAATTGTTTTTTCTTTTACCCATAAAATAGTGACAGTCATGTCTTACCTTTCTCAGTGAAACAGATGTATTTGATAACAAACACTTGCATTAAACTTGAGCATTTCAAAATGGTCTATTACATACTAATGCTTCAGAATATTATAGCATGAGCTCTTTCAACATAAAAGGGTAAAATAAATATATATGTGTGTATATATATATATATATATATATATATATATATATATATATATATATATATATATATATATGTATATATGTTTGTTTAAAACTATGCAGTCACTAGGCTTGTTGCCAAGTGTGTTCATTTTTAATGTTGCCTGTGGTGTTCTATAAAAAAAAACATAAAATACAACCAGGTTTTCTTTCTCCGATCCATGGCATTGTTTCTTTTAGAACAGAAAGTAATAGACCTATATCCTTCAAGAATCCTGCCATTTTTTACACTTCTGTTTAATTTTCTATTGATTTGCCATCTAGTACCAACCAAGTTTGCATAAACTGTATAGACTTTCCTGTCTTGCGCACAGGTACATAAATACTGTTGCATCCTGCAAGGTCCACACATTGGTGATTATTGAAGCTGAACCCTGGGATACACAAATATTGTATAAATACAAGAGGTATGGCTTTTCCTTTCCTGAATATTGGAGTGCTTTGTGTATTTCTTTCAGATCGGCACAGCAACCCAGCATGAAGCTTTGCCTCTGCAGGGGTTTCCTGTAGTAAAGACCAGTCACTGCTGATCTCTCTGCTTGTGCAGTATGCACTTCTGCCTGTAGTTAGAGTATCTGCTTGGCCCCTCCCATAGCCTTGCTCTCGGCACAGTGATGAAGTCATTGCAACTTTTACAATGTGGTACTTGAGTTTGTAAAGGCATTTGGTGCACATAAAGTGGACTTGTATACTTGATGGCTATTGATGAATATATTTAAATTAAACTTATTGTGCCCGGAGTTCAGCTTTAACACAATGTGAAGATGAACTCAAATATGCAGAAATCTATAGTTTGTCTTCAATGACCCTGCCCAAGAGAAACATTTCTATTTACTCTTATTCACATTTATCTGAGTTTTTTCCTTTGAAACAGAAAAGAATTAACACCATGGCTAACAGAGGAAAGCTGATTGGAGAAAAGCCAATTTAGCACTGATATTTAAAGAGCCAAAATGCATACCTGGGAATTAGACCAGTTAGCCTAACATCAATCGTATGCAAGCTCTTGGAGGGGATGATAAGGACTTCAAGATTTTAGTAATGAAAACGGAATCGGCATTAATCGGCACGGTTTCATGAATAATCATTCTTGCCAAACCAATCTATTAACCTATGAAGGGGTGAGCTGCCATCTAGATAAAGGAAGGCCCATAGACGTGTATCTGTCTTTTGCAAAATTTAAAGGAAGGCCCATAGACGTGTATCTGTTTTTTGCAAAAGCATTCAATACAGTTCCCCATAAATGTTTACTGTACAAAGTAAGGTCCATTGGCATGGACTATAGGGTTGACTACATGGATTGAAAGCTGGCTACAAGGACGAGTTCAGAGGGTATTGATAAATGGGGAGTACTAAGTATGGTCTGGGTGGAAAGTGGGGGTCCCCCAGTGTTCTGTCTTGGGACCAATCCTATTTAATTTAATCATAAACAACCTGGATAATGGGGTGAAAGGTAAATCTCTGTATTTGCGGATTATACTAAAGCTAAACAGGCTAATAAATTCTCTGCAGGATGTGGAAACCCTGCAAGTAGATCTGAACAAATTAATGGGGTGGGCAACTACATGGCGGTACCTGGAGAATGCTGCCCAGTTCTGGGCACCAGTTCTCAAGAAGATTGTGCTGGAAATGGAGCCAGTACAGAGAAGGGCAACAAAACTAATAAAGGAACTGGAGTATATTAGTTATGAAGAAAGGTTACAAGCACTGAACTTATTCTCTCTTGAGAGGGGATATGATTTAAGTTTAAAAATACTGTACTGGTGACCCCACAATAGGGATATAACTTTTCTGCAGAAGGGAGCTTAATAAGACACATAGCCACTCATTAAAATTAGAAGAAAAGGGGTTTAACCTTAAACCGCGTAGAGGGTTCTATACTGTAAGAGCAGCAAGGATGTGGAATTCCCTTCCACAGGCAGTAGTTTCAGCATGGAGCATCAATAGTTTCAAGAAACTATTAGATAAGCACCTGAACAACCACAACATACAGGGATATACAATGTAATACTGACATAAAATCACACACGTAGGTTGGACTTGTCTTTTTTTTTTTCAACCTCCCCTACTATGTAACCATTCTAGGAGTCAGTCCACTGCAGCTGTGATCAACATCTATTGCAGGCATCATGCCTATCTGCCAATACACAACTTTGCCTAAATCTGAATAGTGCATAATCCTAAACCTGATGCAGTCTCGTGTTTTCAGTCCAGATCATACTGAACAGCACAAGACGCTGTTCCGAGCTAGCCTTCATATTCCTTACTGCTCCTGTATGGTGAATAATGTAAAAAGGAACATAGTAAATCGTTTCTCCTCACAGAGAAACACCACTGCATTCACACATAACAATTCGGCATACAGTATGCTGTCATTAGCCATAGTATTCCATCAATGTGTAAAGGAAAAGTTGGGCTTTTTCTCACCTAGATGAAACTGGCTGTATGGAATTATTGTGTACCACATAGGACACAGCAGCAGTGATCACTTTTGTAGACTAGGGGGCCGATCTATGATGCTTGGTGAGTCTTCTCAGAGGATGGGCATCGCCAGGTTGAGTATGTAGCATAGCGCTCTTCGTAGAAAATTACGATGCACACAGTAGGGAAGGTGGGGACCATTGGAGAAAAGCACCACCAAGCCCCAGAGGCAAAAGCAGATGGGACAAATGGGTACGGCTGGAGATCACATGGTGTTTGCTTTATATGCTGAGCAAGCATTAGTCTGCATCAATTTTGTGCTTTTAGAGGAGGAAGCATTTGTCAATTCTCTTGATCTATTTAGGATCCTGTGACACTGCTCAATCCTATACACACACACACGCGCTGCTGGATTTATTCGCCACCTAATGGGCAAAAAAGGGGGGGGGGGTTCTTGGTTGTACTTTGATGCTGCCTCTACGTATCCTGATGCCTTTGGCACTAGTCCACAAATGCCTTTTGGTAAATGCATTCCAGGCAATCTAATATATCTAGTATATGCTCCTTCAACCTGATTGTGGAGGAAAAAAATGGCAAAAGTGAATGTTATTGATAAGTTATAATATTAAAATTTTAGTACCATCTACAATCTCTAGTTAGAGAAGTCAGTTTCACCATTTCTAACTAAGCAAAACTGACCCTTCAAGCATTAAGTAACGGGGATAAAATTACCAATTCTTTCAGCATTTAGGCACATCAAAATATTCAATGGATCTGTATAGCTCTCAATCTCAAATACTGGTGTTTTTAAGGTAAGAAACACAAAAAAAAGTTGTTTAAATCATATTCTGTGGTGCGTTAATGGCTTTCAGGTAAAGCCTTTTAAGGTATTTTCCTTTTTTGAGTTCTAGTGTACCAAAGTACTTTGTTTTTTTCCTTACAAAGGCATTAACTTAGGCTTGAATTGAAAACATGCAATTGAAGTCCACAGTTGCTGACCTCTTCTGGTCTTTTGCACTCAGTAATTTTCAGTCACTTAATGTGAATTGGAGCTTCTAACTTATCTCTCTAATAATTCAAAGTATTGAAACCAGTTGGTCAGCTAGACAACTGGCATTTATAGATGGTGAGCAAGGCCAACCTTCACATTTCTCTTGTTATATGTTTAAATTTGTTCTAAAGGCAACGTTTTTTAACTTCATGCGTTTCCTACCATTTTCTGTGTGCCCACTCGCTAAATATTTACCTGAGTCCTGTATCGATCAAGCGCTATTCTTTCCCTTTTCACACTCGCCAAATTTGGCCAAAAACAGCGGGATCCATTTTCTCTTGCTGCTATCAAATCCATTGGGAAGGAGGCAGTACCAAGCTGCATTGTGCGTGTCAGTGAACGCACATAGCCCTGCTCAAGAGTAAGCCTGCAGATGCTGCCTACATAGGAAGCAGCTTCCTGCTGTAGCGCACAGAAAAGAGGAGTCATTGAGAGCGCCAGTGGAGGACCAGAAAAGAAGGTGCAGGGCTGCTTTGTGCAGTACCATTGCACAGAGCAGCTAAGTATACAATGTTTTTGTTATTTTAAGGTGGGGGGGACTTTACAGCCTCTTTAATTTAAAGGTCCAGGCAAAATTGTTTGAGGGGAGGGGTGAGTTAGAGAGAACATTCTTTTATTAAAAGCTAGGTTTCAATTGCTGCCTGTACTCTGAGTCATTTTCAATCACTCCAAGCTAGTGACCAGAGTCAAAAGGGAAAGAGAAATTCATGGCAGTTCTCTCAAATATAGATGTAGGACAACTTAAGCAGAGTTATAGTAGAGTGGGTAGTTGATGTAACCACTGTGATGTGTTTATTGCGGTCTGTGCCTTCCTGTCCTTGTGGTCTCCATTCCCCCAATTGTTCTGGTGTCATGGGTATGCAATTCCAAAACCTGTCCAATTTTCTAACCCTTTCTCATCCTATGCATTTAAAGTCTTTAACAGCTACAGTAATTAGCATGTACAATTATTGAGTCCATCTGAATAAGAGATGGAGATTATACTGTGCTAATATCTGCCCTTTAAAATTGCAATGTCAAATAACTCCTGTACAGGTATTGGAATTTTACTTCCATATTTATTTTGGAAAAAAAAAAACTTGCATGTTAGGGCTACCTCCATATTAGGAAAAAAAAAAAGAACTTGTGTACTAAAGCTACATATCCTAAATGGGCTTATTTTTCTTGACAATGGAAGAACAAGTCTTTCATTTAAAATTGTGAACAATATACAATGAAAAAAAACACTAATAGATCTGTATGTGCAAAGGGTAATTTTAAGAGGACCTTGAGTATTTCAAAGAGTATAAAGATGTGAATTGTAATTAAACTGTGATAACCCCATTAAGCAAATCAAACCAGGCAAAGTTTCTTTGCCTTTTATTATCCCAGGATATAAATGTTGCCTGTATATAATTTCCTAGTTAAATGCATTAGAGGCTGGTGTGGCTGTGTCCATGCTGCATTTGCAAAGGTTTAATTTTCTATATTTCATCTTTTTTTATTTTAATTTTTTTTTTTGCCTGTGTGCCCAAATATTTTCTATGGCCTTCTTTAAGGAAATCTGTCTGAGCACGGACTGAATAATCAGTGGGTGAGGGCTTTAAGAGCCAGAAGATGGCTGATTCTGTTAATGATAGTGCCCTATAACAGGCTTGAAAGTCTCCTTTTACAAATCTACACCCAAAAAAGAGGGTGGGACCTGCAGTTTGTGTTTTTATTATGCCTAATTTTAGGAAGGACTATTTGCATAGTGGCCACAGGGAACCTAGGGCCTCATGCACACGGACGTTTTTACAGCCACTTTTTTTAGCTTTTTTTGCAGCTTAAAAACGGCTGTCCATGTTAGTCTATGGCTTCATGCCCACCTAGGCGTTTTTGAGCTGCAAATGGCATAGGCGTTTTTAAGCTGTAAAAAAAAACCCAGGACCAGTGCGTTCCGTGGCGTGGAGCTAGAGCTGTAAAAACGCGAATCGCGGGAAAACGCGCAACATATTTTCTTTGTTTTCTGAGTGCTATAGCCAAGAGATGTGTTTCTTAAAAAAACGCTACTTAACGCTAACGCTAAAAAACGCGCAAAAACGCCAATGCAAAACGCGGTAAAAATCACGTTTTTAACAACGATTTTTCCAGGCATCGGAGCTAGCTTTGCAGCCAGTTTTTTAAAACGTCCGTGTGCATGAGCACTAAAAATCAAGTTTATTATGTTCTGCAAGAACTAAATTTAGGTTTCTTTTTAGTGGCGAAATTTTTTTTTCATATGAACATTACATATTTGCCATTTTCAGCCAGATGGAGCACTATGCCCAGAAAGCATGTTTTGTTTTTTCAGGGAGCCGTTATGCTAAGAATGCATCTTTGTGAAGCAAACTCATAGACAGTATAGAGCTAGAGAATTACCAGAAGTTGCCACAAAGCATGCAGCCAGCCTGGACTTTCTTACTACAAGGCCCAGTATCATTTGCAGATGTGATAAATGCTTAATTTTAACCTAATGATTTTTTTTTTACAAACACTTACAATTATATATAGAATTTATTTATACATTTACAAGCTTGAAAATATAGAAAAATACATCTTACCAAAAGAACATGGTTTTGTTTTTGGAATGGGTTTTATTTTACATCCTATATAGATGCAAATTAATTTGCCACTGGCTTTCTGCAAATAGTACAGCCAGAAAAGGATATACAAGAATAAACTCCTTTTCCATCCAGTATCAATTGAGCAGTATATATGTAATATATATTTATAAGTTCTAAATCCAGGCAAATTGAAAAATACACAGTTAAAAATACGTATAATGAACTCTTTACCTGCCTAAAGATTTGTCTTTCAGTTAAGTTTTTGTATTATGATACAGGTTTCCTTGCCAGACAGATCTGGCTTTACAATTCTCTACGTAGTTTAAGCGAGACAGAAAATGGCAACATCACACTGATCAAGGCATAACTCTGCTCTCTCCTCTGATCAGTGAGTTCCCATGTTATTTTGAAAGTACAGTGTAATGCACTGGCTTAAAGTGCTTACTGTTAATCCCTGTTTAAAGTCTGCAGTGCTTGAGATTTCAGGAAGCTAAAATTAATGGCAGCTTTGGGTGCACCAGCCCAACTGTATTTCAAAATTAATATAATTCCTAATAAATACATAATTGTTTAGTTGCTAGTTATTTGCCAATATCTGAGTTTTAAAGTGTAATGCCACTATTAGTAGAGTTACAGGTCAAACTGTATTCAGCTCCACTTTGCCTTGTAGATTACTCAATACCAAAACAGTCTCTTCTTCAAAATATATTCAATCCTGGACTTATGGCAGAAATTGAAAAGTTAATCTGCACTTTTATTAATACTGCACAGTTTGATAACAGGATTATGTTTTTCTCTAAGTGTGCTGAAATAAGTCATAGGCTATTTAGTTGAGCGATTTATAAGAATGGTGCTATTGGCCAATGGTATCTATTCATGCACTGTGTATAGTTTCTCATGCATTCAGTGGCTCCAGAAATACCCAAGTGTTAACAGGGCTAACTCAAATTTTCTTGATTCAGAAAACATATCTCTTTTATTAAATAAAAGTACTGTGCATTCTTTTATTCAGGTCCATCAACTTTTTGGCAGATTTTTTTTGTCACAATACCACTTGTAGAACTTTAAAAAGAAAAGGCACAAAACTAAAATGCAGAGATGGTTAGAAAATTGTGGAACAGATCTCCGCATGCATGTTGCTTGCGGTTACATATGCATTTAGCTGCACAAAAAAATGCACGTGTGAATAGAGCCATAAAAAGTACTTTTAAACAATAATTTTCTTTGATTTCTATTGAGCAGGATGAGGATTGATTTTTGGTGGGGTCTTCCATTTTGTCTTCTCCGTTGGGAGAAAAAATGGGACAGCTTTTCAATGTTATAAATCCGTAATATTTTCAACAGTTTCTTTACATATATACTTATATTAGGCCAAGTGTACATGAAATGGAATAACCCAAGGGCTAAAACCGGTTAACTAACATTAAATTTTAATTCTTATGGGGAATTTCCTGAAAAAAATAGACAATTTTGCTTAATTACAAGCCCATATTCTTCCAGGCTATTAATGCATTAAAGTCCCTAATTTTTACCATACATGCCTGAGGTGCCTCCATATGCTTTTGTGATGCCTTTTGTGTTATCAGGCCAAGGTTACTAGTAATGGATTGTGCAAAACAGTTGGTTTCTATAAAAATAATTTTGGAGCTGTCACTGTTAACGGTTACTCTACTGATGTTTTAGATGTATTTTCTACAAAACCGTTTTCACAAGATAATAGTCCAGGCATACGCTGCTTAAGTATTTTGCATTTGTTTTTCCTTGTTTCTAGGGGTGGGTTGTTGGGCTGTATGGGTTAAAATGAAGACTGTTGAATATTGCCTACATTTGGAAAATGAATGGTAGTCTCATAGCTGTGGTATACCTGAATATAAAACTGAGATTTGATACAAAATGCAAATGGTAAACTATGTATTAGCATGAATGAGTAGAAGAGGAAGCTGCTTTACCTAAAATTATGCATCCCGCGTATTTATATAACTGTTGTATGTTGCATGTATGAAGTGGACTTGCATAGGCACCAGAGGAGGAAAGAGTGTCTGTGTTAATATCTGCTGCAACTGCATGCCAACAGAATCCTTTCTGCCATTTTTAGTATCCAAAAAGTGAAACGATTGGGGAAAGACAACTGTACAGTCACAACTTTGATATGTAATTCACTTATTTTATTTTTTACTTGGATGTGTGCCTGGAATAATGGAACAACTTTCTTTTTAATGCATCCATACCTGTAAAAAAAAAATCTTATGGAATCTGCAGAGCATCGGTATGCAATTTGCGTTCCTTTTAAACACATGATATGTCTTAAATGTAATAACTTGCAAAATTGTAAAAATTAAATATATATATATATATTTCTTTAAGAGACTATATAAAGAAAAACAAATCCACTCAAACCAGCATGGTACAAAATACCCAACTGTATGAGAAAAAAAAATTCAAAAAGGTCTGAATAAATATTCTAAATACCGAATGTTGATGTGTGAATGAAAATATTATTTTCCTATGACTATGAGCCTGTCACTGTGAGGTTGCTATGAGAGAGTCAATGTTTTACATGTTTGTTTAAGAAAAAAAAACAGTGCTAGTGTTGTATTATGTATTTTTAGTTTAATATTATTTATACCGCATAGGCTAGGCATGGATGCATGTGCATTTTCTATGCTGGCACAGCAACATAAATATCTGTGTATTATAAATTATTTTTACCTTTTTAAAAAAAGATCATTGTGTGAAATTTATATCTTGCAAAACAAACACTATATTGTGTCTTCATTTGTGTTTTTCTGTTTTTTTTTTTTGTTGTTTTTTTTTTGTTTTTGTTTTTTTGGTTTATTTTTATTTTAATTTTTTATGGGAAATGAAAGGGGTATTTGTTTTTACTGTGGTGTTGTTTGCCTAATTTGTAGGCTTCACAGATTAACAATAAAAAATACATAAAGGGAAGTTTTTTTTGTTTTTTGTTTGTTTTTTTTTATTCAACAGAGATTTTGCACTATGAAGGGTTTTGGTTATATTGGAGCTAGGTAAAACAAATCTTTAGGACTAGATCTGGCTGTTACATGAGTTGTAAATGAAAATATATGCTGACTTTATGGACACTTAGCATGCAACAAGTAAAGTCAGAACTTATGGTGTACATACAAGTTTTATATCGGTGACTCAAACGAATGAATCTTCTTGTATCCGCATTACAGTCAAGAAAGCAGTTACAGGTCTGCAATCAGCATGACAGTCAAGAATGCAGGTACAGGTCTGCAGTGCCAGGCTACATATTTGTTTGCATAGGTTTCCTTTAGGATCCATTCATACAAAGAACTGCATATAAACTTTTGTACTGTTCCTGTGCTATTTACATGCAGTTCTGTGCAGTGCAATTTCAGCCACGTTAATTTTTAATGTGTTGAGATCGCATTGCACTGCACCAAAAGTAGTGCATGCACTACTTGAGAAACATACTGCAACTGGATGGCATGGTCCTTTTTGTACTGTGCAATTTGGTGTGGGCAAATGTGTGACCTGTTTGGTGTGTCAACTTTACACTGATACATGCTGCAGATCGCAGTGGCAGTGCTATTGGAATGCAGTGCGGTGGCACAGAACGCAGATATCAAGAGCAGAATTCAAGTGTTCAGTAGTTTAAGCGTCAACTGCAATCACAATTCCAGCTGCAAGTTTGCCTTATAAACATCCATCCTTTTAATAGTAGCTCATCTGATTACTGTTGCTAGCCTTCATCAAATGATGCTGTTAAGAGTAGCTGCAGTGTACAGTTTCTGGCTGAGAAAACCAGTCACCTCAGCTGGCTGTTAGCACTCAAGGTATCCAATCCTGTATAGTAATAATTAGGCATCTTTGGTATCTTAATGCCTGCACTGCCTAAAATGTTGCAGTATTTACCTGGTCTCTGTCCACCTGGCTCTGTACTCATTGACTCACAAGAACTAACCAATAAATTGCTTGCAGACCATGGTATTTTTGAAGCGGTAATTGCATGGTGGACCTATGTAAACCGCAAGTGATGTAAGAGTCCCTTCCAGATATCACTGCTGTAAGAACAATAGTGATCCATGTGATAATGTTACAGTGCTTACAAAGAGTATTTTGTCTTTCAAAACAGGTGGAAAAAAATTACTGCTTCAGCATGTTCTGCACATGGAGATAGAGGTTAAAGCGGAGTTCCACCCTAAAGTGCCACTTCCGCTCAACCGAACCCCCCCCCCCCCCCCCGGTGCCACAGTTGGCACCTTTCTGGGGGGGAGGGGGGTGGGGGGTGCAGATACCTGTCTAAGACAGGTATTTGCACCCACTTCTGGGAATAGACTCCCACGGGAGTCTCTCTTCCTGTCCCGGTGCACTGTCTGCTGGGACACACATGGTTCCCAGAGACAGCGCAGACCATTCCCATTGCGCGCGCATGTGCCATAGGGAACCGGGAAGTGAAGCCGCAACGCTTCACTTCCTGTTTCCCTCACTGAGAATGGGGCTGGCAGCAGCCGAAAGCCGACATCGTTGTACTCCAGGAAAGGTAAGTGTTCATTTATTAAAAGTCAGCAGCTGTAGTATTTGTAGCGGCTGGCTTTTAATAATTTTTTTGGGGGGTGGGCTCCCTCTTTAAGGTCACAACAGTTTTTTAAATGTTTGTACAGTACAAGTGTCACATACCTGGTCAGTTAGCCTGACGTGCAGAGGAAGGCCTTTCGTACAGCTGGGGGGCTATTGGTAGTGAAATGGTGGCAACAGGAGCACAAAGAAGTAAGAGTGCCAGCAGTCAGCAGGTGGATGTGGCAGCAGGACAGCCTGGTAACAGATGAGCTGACACAGAGCTTGGCTGGTGACAAACTGAGTAAGCAGCTGGAAGCAGGAGCCAGATGAGAGCTTGCTGGACTGAACAGCTGTAGCAACCTTGGATGAGCAGATTCAGACAAGCCAGGTTGGTAAAGATATCTAGTGTTCCTTCATTTTTTTGTTTTTTAAAAGCGCTTTTCTTATCGTTTATAGCTTTTTTTAACTTTGGTCGTGAGCCACATAGGTTTTATTTTTAGCCTTTTGAACTTATTGCTCATGGGAATATACTTCGCACTAAGTTCACAGTCACTTTGAAGAATTCACATATTTGTTTTGTGCTCATTGATGTCAATATTCCCTCCCAGTCAAAGTCCTGGAGAGCAGCCCTCATCCTTGGAAAAGATATCTAGGAAGTCTCGGAAAATGGCATTAAGTACAGGAATATGGCTGGTGCATTGCATAGGCCGAATGGCATGTCTGGAAGGGGGTCTGCTGTGCTGGGGGAATATGTAACCACATTTAACTTCATTACCCACCCATAGTCATGACATCCGCAAGAGGGATCTCCCATCCTGGGTGGGCATCATATGACGTCCGCTAGGGCGGCCGTCTCTGGGCGCGCGCCTGCCTCGTTTCTTGGGACCCGGTGCACGTGCCTAGTAAACTAGTAAAAAAAAGCCATAAATCTATAACGTATTTTGTAGACGCTATAACTTTTTTGCAAACCAATATACGCTCATTTCAATAGTGTTTTTTTTTTTTGTTTTTTTTTTACAAAAATATGTAGAATACATATCGGCCTAAACTGAGGAAATGTTTTTTTGTTTTGTTTTTTTAAATGTGATATTTATTATAGCAAAAAGTAAAAAATATCGTTTGTCTTATATTCACCGACTGACACAGCTCCTCTCAGCCATTGGGTTGTTACGCCACCTTTATGAGAAGACTAGGCATAACATGTTATGAAAAACACAGAACTTTTAGTTCCGCCCAAGGGGTGGTCCCAGATAACCCCCCAGCCTGCCATACAACCTCAGTTTTATTTTGCCTAGTGAAGGAGAAGGACCTAGGAACCCTGCGAGTCCATCGGTCTGGGTTTTTTTCTGCAGAAGCTTTTGCTTTTTGTGCAAGACTAGATCCTGTGATCTGCTATCAATTGCCGGCTGGGTGACAGGCTGGATACTCTTATCCTTGCAGTCTCCCTAGCCTGGCCAGCGAGTATGTGCAGACCAGAGCTACGCGCTGGGTCTGCCATGACGTACCTCAGCTCCAGAGGTGGTCGTGAGCTTTAATGCTCCGGTGCACACATGACCGGGCTACTGATGTCTGTGCCGTGGCCAGAAGCCACTCCGTACTGTTCGGAGAATGGGTCTGTGATGGAATGTCTCCCAGCTCTGCAGGACTGGTAAGTACAGCTCTCCCTGCCTCGGTGGGGTTGAGCAGCTGGGCATTCCCTAGGCGGTCAATTCGGGGGTCCCTCACCTCCCTCTCTTCTTTCCCTGTCCCTATTTTCCCTCCCCACCCCCTGTGGGGGATGCTGCATGTGGCTGATAAGCAGTGTGTGTCATGTGCAGGAGCTCTCACCTGGGGGCGGGGGGGGCTGCGGTGTCTGGCTGTGCCCCGATGTGTTTTTTCTCTCCCTAGGGGTGTCTGAGGTTCTGTCTGTGATCCCTGCAGCGCTGTTCACCACCAATTTATGTCACTGTTCCTCATGGTATTTCAGTGTTCATCGGCCATCTTAGGTGAGGGCAAGGAGCAGCATGCTCTTCTGTAGCTTGGCGGCCATTTTCCCTGTTTTGTCCTTTATACTGGATGCCCGGCGGCCATTTTCTTGAAGCTGGAGCACGTTTTTTGGTCAGTCCCTAGGAGCAGCATGCTCTCCTGTAGTCCAGCGGCCATTTTCCCTGTGCTTTATGTCCTTATACTGGATGCTCGGGGACCATTTTCTCTGAGCCTGAGTGCGTTGTAGATCGATTTTGGCGCCATAAGCAGCAACTCTGGATGACACAGTGTGATCTCCTATGCACCTGGGAGCTGACAAGGAACACAGGCACTCCTAGCTGGACAGCGCAGACCCAGTCAGGGTGGCGAATCCTGTGGGAAAGAGCCCCTCAGCCAGCAGCAGTTAGGAGGGTGGGACCATCATTGTCCCAAGTACCCATCAGGTGGCAGGCAAGGTAGGGTCATCATGGCTCCATAAACTGGTGTTTCTTCCCCCGAAATCCAGGCAATTGCAACTGGTTTGCCTGCAGAATGTGCGGTGCCCCATGACGCTTTGTCTGCGGTCCTCAATTTGTTTGTTGCCAAGATGGATGTGATGCGCGGGCACAAAGGTGCTTAAGCAGCCGCCTCTGCCCCTTTGTCCTCTGGGGAGTGCTCGGGCCCTTCTGAGGCTGGTGACCCCTGCTCTGCTGTTTCGGATGACGCTGACCAGGACAGTGAGGATGAGTCCCCATCTGGATCCGTGCAAGACAAAGCGCTTGTTGGAGCACTTATCACAGATGTGCATGATACCCTGAAGATTCAGGAGGCAGCAGATCCCTCTGCTGATGTAGTGGTTCCTTTTGGGTCCCGTAAGCCAGCTCATTCACCTAAGGTGTTCCCTTATCTGACTTATTTTGATCAGTTCATTTACAAGGAATGGGGTCGACCACAATGGACCTTTTCGGTCCCCAAATACATGGCAGTGCGTTACCCTTTTGAGGAGAGCCTTTTAAAAAAATGGTCGGCTCCTCCAGTCGTGGACCCCTCAGTATCCAGGTTAAACAAAGTAACCACGATCCCAGTAGAGGGAACTCCTATATTTAAGGACCCCATAGACAGGAAGGCCGAGGCAGTGGCTCGTTCCTTGTTTATGGTTTTGGGGTCAACCATATGCGACCAGTACTGGCATCCGCACTTGTGTCGCAGACACTGAGTGGGCAAAACTGTTGAACCACGAGCTGAGAGAACAGGCTTCTCCTGTCTGCATGGAACTAGCAGACCAGCTAGTGCAAGGCCTTCAGTACGTTTCTGACGTGGCCCTGCATACACTTCCCCTGTTATCCAGGGCGTCTGCCCAGAGCTGCAACCGAACGTCCCCAGCCCGACAGGACCACCACTGAAGGACCAAAGCGTCCCTGGAACCGCAAGCCTGCGAGCAAAAGTGCTACCACATGAAGGTTTGCCACCACCCGCAACACGGGTGGGGGGTCGCCTTCGGGAGTTTGAAGCCCGGTGGACCTATCTGCTGTCCGACCAATGGGTCTGCGATCTGATTTCCTCCGGCTACTAGATAAAGTTCCCCTCCAGCATGCCGGGAGGCTCTCTTGGGGGCGGTAAGGGACCTGCTGAGTCATGGGATAATGATACCTGTTCTGGAATCAGACGTTTCCAGGGGTTCTACTTAAACCTGTTTGGACGTACTCCTTCCTTCTTGGGGACTACAATCTTGGATCTGCAAGCCTTCAATTACTTTGTGAAAGTGCAGAGGTTCAGATTGGAATCGGTTCGCTCAGTAGTCGCTGCACTCCATCAACGGGACTCCCTGGCGTCCTTAGATATCCAGGATGCGTACCTGCACATACCCATATGCCTCCAGCATCAGAGGTTTCTGCGATTTGCAGTCGGGGAGGCCCTTTTGGTTTGGCATCAGCCCCCCGAGTCTTTACCAAGGTATTGGCTCCAGTTTTGGCGTTGCTGCGGCAACATGGGATCGATATCGTGGGATACCTAGACGATCTCCTCCTGAGAGCATCAGAGTTACAGGATGTGGCGATCACCATGCAGACCCTGCAGGAATTTGAGTGGCTGTTGAACCTGAAAAAGTCTGTGATCGTACCGACTCAGGTTTGGAGTACCTAGGCTTGCTGTTGGACTCCATGGAAGCGAGAGTGTTTCTCCCTTCAGACAAGCTGCAGACTCTCAGAGCCGAGGTGAAACTGCTGCTGAACCGCAAGTGGTCGTCGCTACGCTTCTGCATGCGAGTTCTGGGACTCGTGGTGGCCTCCTTCGATGCGGTACCATATGCCCAGTTCCAGCAGAAGGAGATTTTGACAAAATGGGACAAATCTCTGTTGCCCCTGGATCGACAGATTCAGGTGAGCCAGTTAGTCAGGGATTCCTTGATCTGATGGTTGAAGTCCCCGCTACTTCATCCGGGAAGGCGTTCCTACCTCTGAAATGGATGGTGATCACAACGTGGAGTAATGGGAGTTCAGTCGACCCAGGGCCTCTGGATGGCGTAAGAATCCAAGTTGCCGATCAATCTGCTCGAACTGAGAGTGATCAGGCTATGCCTTTCGATGAGACTTTGAGGGCGTCCGATCAGGATCCAGTCAGACAAGGCCACGGCTGTGGCATACGTCAATCACCAAGGAGGAACAATAAGCTCGGCCGCCGCATGGGAGCTCGCTCGCATCCTTCAGTGGGCAGAGCGACATGTACCGGCCCTGTCGGCCATTTACATCCCGGGAGTGCAGAACTGGCAGGACGACTACCTAAGTCGCCAGTGAGCCCTTTTGTCCAAGGGGTCCATCATGTAGTTCCTCCTGTGCGCCCATCATTACCCCCGTGGGATCTGAATCTGGTGTTGGCTTATAAAAACCGCCATTTTAAAATATCAGGGAGATCCCTCTGTTGACTTTCCCAGAAAGTGGTCTTTCTAGTGGTCATCACATCATCCAGGAGGGTTTCGGAACTGGCGGCCTTGTCTTGCAAGTCGCCTTATCTGGTTATCCACAAGGATAAGGCGGTGTTCTGTCCGCAACATTCTTTTCTGCCGAAGGTGGTCTCGGCGTTTTCACATCAATGAAGACATTGTGTTATCATCTCTGTGTCCTAAGCCAACGCATCCTAAGGAGGTGGCCCTCCATTCCCTGGACGTGGTTCGGGCTCTGAGGCTGTATTTGTCTGCCACGACACCCTTCCGTAAGTCAGGCTCTTTGTTTGTTTCGATGGCTTCTCCAAAGAAAGGCATGGCGGTCTCGTCGGCCACCATTTCCAGGTGGATCAGACAGATTGTAGTACAAGCCTATACATTGAAGGGGCAGGTGCCCCCTTTTTCCGGTCACAGCCCACTCCACGAGGGCAATCGGAACATCCTGGGCCTTCTGACATCAAGCGTCTGTCGCTCACGTGTGTAAAGCAGCGACCTGGACGTCTGTTCGCACCTTCACCAAATTCTACAAGGTAGATGTCAGTGCATCGGCTGATGCCTGTTTTAGCCGCAAAGTTTTGCAGGCAGCTGTATAGTTGCAATTGCATATACAATTTTTCCTTTTTTCCTGTTTTGGTAAAAATGCAGTACCTTTTACGTTAATGCACTGTTGCATTTGTTACTGCAGTTTTGGTGCGGTTTGAGGGTAGTGTCTCTTAGGAACACCCTGTGTTTGTGGTAGTTTTTCTAAACACTGCAGTTTTTGTGGGTAAAGTTTTTATACTAGTTCCCACTTGCCATGGTGGATGAAGTTTTTATGCTGTTTTCCCACTCCTCGTTTTGGCACTGCTTGGGGATGCCCCAATGGCTAAGAGAGGAGCTGTGTCAGTCTGTGAATATAAGAGAAAATAGGATTTTTTGTACTCCCCGTAAAATATTTTTCTCTGTAATTCACCGACTGACACAGCCCCGCCCCTCCTATTTTTCTTTACGTTATACTGCTTGTTGACATACTGAGGCAGCATGGCAGGGTGGGGGGTTGTTACCTAAGGGACTTCCTCTTTGGCGGAACTAAAAGTTCTGTGTTTTTCATAACATGTTATGCCTAGTCTTCTCCTAAAGGTGGCGTAACAACCCAATGGCTAATAGAGGAGTTGTCAGTCAGTGTATTACAGAGAAAAGGATTTTACAGTGAGTACAAAAATCCTATTTTTTTTTTTCAAAATTGTCGCTCTTTTGTTTATAGCATAAAAAATGCAGTGGTGATCAAATACCACCAAAAGAAAGCTCTATTTGTCGGAGAAAAAACATAAAAAATGTATTTGGGTACAGTGTTGCATGACCACGCAATTGTCATTCAGAGTGCGACAGTGCTGAAAAATAAATTGGTCTGGGCAGGAAGGGGGTAAAAATGCCCTGTACTGAAGTGGTTAAACTAGAATTATGGGGGGAAGGGTGAACTAGAATTCCATTGGGCAGACAGGTCCGTTAAGGGTCAGACATTAATGGAGGGTGGAATGGGAATAAATGGGGGGGATGACAGGTGACAAAGTTCCCATGTTGCAAGCAACCATTTGTACTACTAAACATGATATGAAAACGCCAGAGCAAATTGTAATAATGCATTAAAGTGTTTGTTCTTCAATGCCAGAAGTCTGCCAAGCAAAATAGGTGAGTTGGAAGCTCTGGTGCAGGAGGAGAGCTATGATGTAATCGGTATTTCTGAAACTTGGCTTCATTCCTCACATGACTGGGCTATTAATATTACTAGCTATGCACTCTTTCAGAGAGACAGGGTAAAAAGGAAAGGTGGCGGGGTCTGTCTCTGTGAGAAGTAATTTCAATGCGAGTGTGAATAGATGGAAAGGACTGCAAGGGCTGGGACGTTGATATTAATGGGGGATTTTAACTACCCAGAAATTTGACTGGAGTAATGGCACTGCTGGGACAGTTAAAGGGCAAAAATGTATAAACCCATTACAGGACAATTTTATGGTCCAGTTTATTGATGCCCTAACTAGGAATTATGCTCTGTTGGACTTGGTAATCTCAAACCCTGCAGAGCTTATTACTAACGTTCAAATAAAGGAACATCTTGGTAGCAGTGACCATAACATGATTTATATATATATAAATTCAAACTTTATTAAACAATCTTTTCACTTATTACAATCAACATTTATAAGATCTATCTCACATAAACAAAACCAAGAAATTAAATCATCTCTTGCCCTTTGAACATATGTCAACCTCGGTGATTGGCTCCCCCATCGTCTCCCTGTCCCCCCCCCCCCTTTCTTCCCTTCCCACTTATCGTGCCATCCCAATAAATGTCTACCCTTTGTGTTCTTTTAAAATGACAAATAAATCTTTAAAATTTAATGACTCCATTTATTTTGTGTTTTTATTATACCTCCCATCCTATCCCCCTACCCTTCTCCTGAAATTGGTTATTCCATGTTTATCATTGTGGATTATATTCCTGTGCAAATTCTATATTAGGCCTTTTTCCTTTATTTTACTTCTACCTATATTCTACCTATATATTTAAAGCGGAGCTCCACCCTAAAGTGGAGCTTGCGCTCATTGGAACCCTCCGCCCCTCCGACGCCACAATTGCCACCTTTCAGGGGGGAGGGGGTGCAGATACCTGTATAGTACAGGTATTTGCACCCACTTCCAGCATAGATATCTGCAGAATCTGCGAATATTTAAGCCACTTCCTGCGGGTCCCACCGCTGTCTGCTGGGAAACGCACGTATCGCAGAGACAGCGGGGACCATCCTTATTGCGCAGCGCGACTCGCACATGCGCAGTAGGGAACCGGGAAGTGAAGCCGCAAGGCTCCACTTCCTGATTCCCATACCCAAGATGGAGGCGGCAGCATCCGGCTTCGGGTGCCGACATCGCGGGCGCGCTGGTCAGGTAAGTGTCCTTATTTTAAAAGTCAGCAGCTGCAGTATTTGTAGCTGCTGACTTTAAAAAAAAAAAAACGGCGGAACTCCCACTTTAAGTCTCATTTCCATAATGTCGTTTACATAAGTGCCTTTCTTTGTGTTATTTCATAACAGATCTTTCATTCTCAATCCAACATGTATAATTACTCATTATCCCTCAGCCCCACCAAAAAAGAAAAACAAAAAAATTAGAAAAAGGTGGAATTCTTTCCCCTTTTCTCTCCCTCTCTCCACCCCTTCCCCTCCCTCTCTCCCCCCTCCCCTCCCTCTCTCCCCCCTCCCCTCCCTCTCTCCCTCCCTTCCCCTCCCTCTCTCCCCCCCTCTGTCCCTCCCTTCCCCTCCCTCTCTCCCTCCCTCTGTCCCCCCTTCCTCTCCCCTCTTTCCCCCCTTCCTCTCCCCCCTCTTTCCCTCTCCCTCCCTCCCTCCCCCTCTCTCTCTCACCCCCTCCCTCCCCCTCTCTCTCTCACCCCCCCTCTTATGATAGAGAGAACAGTCATCCAATGGCAGCCCAGGAGATGGGAATTCCTATTACAATATGACGCAGAGTAAACAGCAGATTCTCCTGTATGTAATCTGACGGCACTCTGCGGGGGCCACAAAAAGAGAGAGAGGGATAGCGAGAGAGAGGGATAGCGAGAGAGAGGGATAGCGAGAGAGAGGGATAGCGAGAGAGAGGGATAGCGAGAGAGAGGGATAGCGAGAGAGAGGGATAGCGAGAGAGAGGGATAGCGAGAGAGAGGGATAGCGAGAGAGAGAGAGAGATGGAGAGAGAGATGGAGAGAGATCTATCTATCTAATCCAAATTGCCAGGGGGGCCATATTAAACCTGGACATGGGCCAGACTTTGGACATGCCTGTACTAGGGGGAGTACAACTGGGGGAATCAATTGGGGAGAAGGATCTGGGGGTTTTGGTAGATCATAAGCTCAATCATGGCATGCAATTCCAAGCTGCAGTTTCCAAAGCAAGCAATGTCCTTTCTTGTATGGACTCCAGAGAGAGATATCATTTTGCCCCTGTACAAATCACTAGTAAGACCTCATCTGGCATATGCAGTTCAGTTTTGGGCACCAGTTCTCAAAAAGGATAACGGGGAACTGGAGAAAGTGCAGAGAAGGGCAACCAAACTGATAAGAGGTATGGAGGAGCTCCACTATAAGCAAAGATTAGAGGAACTGAATTTATTCATTATTGAGAAGAGGAGATTAAGGGAGGGATAGGATCAAATACGGAAAGGTTTGTTCATAGTAAGAGCTGTGAAAATGTGGAATAGATTCCCTCCAGAGGTGCTTCTGGCCAGCTCAGTAGATTGCTTTAAGAAAGGCCTGTATTCTTTCCTAAATGTACATGATATAACTGGGAACTAACATTTATAGGTAAAATTGATCCAGGGAAAATCCGATTGCCTCTCTGGGATCAGGAAGGAATTTTTTTCCCCTGCTGTAGCAAATTGGATCCTGCTTTTCGGGGGGGGGGGGGGGGGGGGGGGGTTGGGTGTTCTTCCTCTGGATCAACTGTGGGTATGATATTTTTTTTTATTTTATTTACTTTTTATGGTTCAACTGGATGGACTTGTGTCCCCCGTTTGCTGAAAACATCCAAGTACTCATGGTAGACCCTTGGAACTACTTGACAAAATCTGAGACCATACACAAATAAGGTGGCTGAGATGGTTCTGACATGGAGTGTTTTGTTTGCATCCAAACACGGCAGTTCCTAATGGCTGGCGGACGTGATGATCTGGAAAGGTGGTGGTCTCTTTAGTCACAAGTCCTGATTTTATGCAAGACCAATCACCCAGAAATACAGCAAGTCCTTGCGTTTGCGCAGGTGGCAATCAATCTGGATAGGGTGATTATAGCTTCCAAATAGCTTGGCAAAGCAACCCAGACAAGTTCATCACTGAGACCCAAATGGAATTGATTATGCAGGGCTGCATCATTCCAGCTGGTATCTGCACTCCAGTGTCTTAAGTCAATGTAGCGTTGCCTTATCATCATATAGCTAGGCCATAGCATTGAAGGAGGACAATGGTATTCAGTTGTGAATTGTTCTTTTCCAATAGCTGGTGAGTCCAGATCTGTGGTGCTACTTGGAGCAAAGAAATGATAAAACCTTACCTTGGTAGATTCCAAGGAAAAAGTCTGTGGCTGTAAAGTAGAGTTGACATGCATTGCTAAATGCTCTGAACCTCTCGGGTTCGGCACTCAAGGTTCAGGGGGTATCGTCATTACTGCAGGGCTTACAGGAGTCTGTGGAGCAGCAGAGGCAGAAACCAAAGCTATCACGGATGTGGCCAGGGACTAAACGCTTTTCTCTAGGTGTGCATTCCCCTCCTGCAGGGTCTTAACTGCTTGTGTAAGAGCAGCAAGATGCTGACCTATCTCATCCAATGGAAAGGGTCCTCTTGCAGGCTCAGACATGACTGTTTGATACTGTCCTGTACCTGGCCAGCGTGCCAGACATGCAAGGGGAAGGCCTCTCTCATAGCTCTGGCTCAGAGGCTACTGGTAGTGAAACAGCAGCCACAGGAGCACGATTAGGTAAGAGTGCCTGTATTCAGTTCAGTTAGCTGCGTGGCCGCAGTCATCAGGTGCATGTGGCAGGTGAGCTGGCATGAGGCTTAGCTGGCGGCACCATGTGGCACCTAGAAGCAGGAGCCAGATGAGAGCTTGCTGGGCTGAAGAGCTGGCCTGTAATGTATGTTTGTGCTCTGAATTTGGCGCGGGCACTCACCTTGGCATCTTGTGCAATGTTGTGTTGGCACCAGCGTCGTGAACAGGTAAAATAGGTTCACCCTCTGTTTACTGTTACTGTAAAAAAAAAAAAACAGGGGCTATGTTTACAAAGTATTCACTCTAGAGTGTGAATACATTGTACAGTCAGTGTAAACTTTTCAAACTTGGTGTTAAAACTCTCGCTCAGCTTAATCACACGTGGATAACTGGGTGTTGCATCACACCACAGGTTGCACACTTTACTGCTACTTTCATCTACAGCTCTTAAATAGGGCTGGCCGAACGGTTCGCCCGGCGGTCGTTTCGTGGCGAATTTCGGCGTTTTGCCGTCCGCCCGATCGGAGGACTATTGCCGCCGTTCGCCCGGCGGACTTCCGTGTTTACTGTGTAAAAGAACTTTGACCTATGATGACACATCCATCATGGGGTACAGGACAGCCAATTGAGACATTACAGCACATGGACACTTGGACATTCCCCCTAACTTATAAATAGACCCGATCCGGCGGCCATTTTACATTCTTTCGTATGTCACTATAGGGAGAGGTTGCTGTGTGGAGCAGGGAGAGACTTCAGTGACCCAAATCGCTATCTATTAGGTCCACAAAAGTTCTTTTAAGGACTGGTATCATGGTATAGGTGTTAGGTGTAGTTCAGGATATAGGTTTGAGGCACTGCTATTCAAGTCATTGTTGCAGCAGCCTGAGTGTCTTTTGTCAGTGTAGATAAAGGGACAGGACACTGTGTGCTGCAGGGACAGTCAGTTTAATCATTAGCTGTTACTGTTAGGTCCACAAAAGTGCTATTCAAGTTATGGTTCCAGCAGCCTCTGTTTTTTCAGTTTAAATAGGGACAGGCAGGAAGCTGTGTGTGAGGCAGTGAGGGACAATCAGTTTAATCAGTAGCTGTTACTATTAGGTCCACAAAGGTTCTTTTCAGGACTGGTATGGTAATAGGCTTGTACACGTATAATATTCTTTCTTCCAAATATAGAAAGAATATTATACTTGACTGCTGCCCTTCTGCTGCAGTAGTCCTTTATCAGTATAGGGACTGAGGCACAGTCTGCTAATCATTCACAACCTACTTGTTCCACAAAAGTCCTTATAAGGACTGGTAAGGTCTAGGGTACTACAGTACATAGGGTTGAGTGAGGTACAGTCTGCTATTCCTTAAGGACTGGTATAGGTCCACAATACATAGGGTTGAGGTGCACTACTGCTGACTGCTGCCCTACTGCTGCAGTAGTCCTTTATCAGTATAGGGACTGAGAGTTTTGTCACAGGGTCATTTAAAAAATGACAGGCAGAGGAAGAGGCAGGCCCTTCCGCAGGGGTGGTAGGGCAGGAGCAACAGGCTTGAGCCAAAGTGGGAAGTTGCAGAAGGTGCGTTCAATTACTTTAAAGGACGCACCAGACTTGGTTGAGTGGCTCACACAGCCTTAGCCCATGTACACACGGTCAGAGATTTTGGCAACCAAATCCGTCGGATTTTGCCCGTCGGATTTAGTCAGACGGATTGTGTCGGAAACTGTTGCATACACACGGTCGGGCTAAGTTGTCTGATTTCGCGGTTGCCAAGAACGCGGTGACGTAAGCCGTGTACGGCGGGACTAGAAAAAGGAAGTTCAGCACCATGTCCGGCACCCTTTGGGCTCCTTCTGCTGATCTTGTGTTTTAGTAGAAGTTTGAAAGACGATTCGCGCTTTTCAGATTAGTGATTCAGATCGCTACTGCTCTTCAGTTTGTGCTTGTCTTTGCGTATCTGATAATCAGTGCGTGCAGTCATTAAGTATTTGCTTCTCATTGTGGACTATATCTTGGCATAGTACGCTTTGAAAGGCATTTTTTGTCTGCTTGCTTCTGCTATTCAGGTCGTCCTTTCAGGTCTTGCTGTTTAGCGTTGCTTTCTGGTGTTCGTTCTGACCAGCCGACCGTTTTCAAAACATGTTTCGTCTATGTACTCATCGTACAGTTTGTGCTGTGCAGGGGTTCTTACTTTGACACAAGCCAAAGGGCTTGTGTCAAAGTCAAAGAAAGAACCCCTGCACAGCACAAACTGTACGATGAGTGCGTAGAGGAAACATGTTTGGACGACCAAGAATTGGTTGCACCAGCGTCACCAGTACTCCCACATGCCTTTGCTCCGTGAGATCCGTGAGAATAATCCTGATCATTTCTGGATTATTCTCAGGATGACGGACCCCGTTTTTCACTGTCTGCTGGCTTTGCTGCCACCTTATATCACCAGACAGGATACCTGCATGCAGCAAACCATCACTCCGGAGCAGAGGCTCATCGCTACGTTGCGCTACTTGGCGACAGGGAGAAGCCTTCAGGACCTCAAGTTCTCTACAGGCATCTCCCCCCAGGCTCTGGGGATCATTATTCCAGAGACCTGTTCTGCCATCATTCAGCTCCTGCAGAAGGACTATATTATGCTAAGTTTTAGCCTTAAACATCACATTCTATGTATTTCATGATTGCTAATGTCTTGCATTTCTTTCCTCATTCCCTAATTACCATCATTGCAATATGCTCTAATTCATATGCTCTGCCCCTTTGTCCTCATGCGGATTTGCCTCACTAACTTCCCCACCATGCTCTTCTTGGCCCCTAAAACTATAGTCTAGTCACTTGACAATGTTTTTTGTCAGCTCCATAGTATTGCTTTCCCCTAAACACCCCCTAAAATCTCTACAAATGTGATGTGTGTGCTTCAATTCATGCAAAGTGACCTTTTTATTGTTGTTTGGAGTTGTGCCAAACTCATTAGGAACCCTCCTCTCCCCAACTGCTACCTCAGCTGATAACAATCTTCTATCTGATGACTTGACCCAACCCAATACACACTCTAAATACCTTTTTTCATGATAACATTTATGGACCAATTCACCAAAGCATGTAGTGTAAGGGCCTCAATACTTTCAAATGCTATTTAGATTTTTTTAACACATTAATTTTCTTGCTATGTACTAGCAGAATGTCAAAATGTACTTCCATTTTGTTATTATGACACTTCTTACCTGTCCGGTGGGCTGGCAATAGTGTAAGTAAGGAGGGGCTTCACAAAGTATCACACATTATTTAGGCATTCAGCTCTCAATCAAGTGTAGAGGGTTACCTCTCCTAAACACCCCCCCTCATTTTTTATCAAGGGCCCATCGGATGGGGGGGGGGGGGGGGGGGGTATGACTCTCATAAGGGGACCTTATACTTCAGGCTTTAAATACTTCAAAAAATGTTATACTAATTTTGTCCAAAAATGTGGGTGTCTAATCTGCATGCAATGTTGATTTGTCAAATTACTATTTTTTTTTTCTTCTGTCACTACACAGTGTCCTTCAACGCAACAGGAATGGCAGACTGTGGCCTCCACTTTGCCATTTTTTTTTTAAGTTGTGCCTTTTTCAGCAACAGTGCAAACCCAAGTTCAGAGTGAGATGAGGGGACAGTCTCTTCTTCAGATAATCTTATTATGTTGTGGGTCTGCTACACACACACACCTTCTTTTTGTTAACTAATGTGTAGTGCATTACTGATCTAAATCATGCTTATTTTCAGCACCCTGGCAGGAAAATGGCATGATTGTCCAAATTTACACCTCACCGTGGGTGCTTTTTACTAAAGGCACATCCACTATGCACTACAAGTGCACTGCAAAAGTACACCTGAAACTGCACTTGGAGTGCAAAGTGGAGTTGCCTTTAGTAAATCACACTTCTTCTCAGCACAAACTCAAATTTCACTACAAATACATTTTAAGCCCAATGAAAAAGGAAGCCACACATTGTTGAGAATTCAACTTTTTAATACAAGCACATTCATATGTGCGTTTAGTAAAGGTTTTTACAACAAACCAAGATATTTTGGGTATCCAAAACCCAGTTTAATCATATTTATTTTTTACTTTGTTTTTTTTGTGTAAACAGGCATGTATCAAACCGTAAAATACAGAACACAGGAACTTACAAAGTTCAACTTGGAAAAGTGAAGACAATATCAGACATGAGTATGTACAAACTGGGCTGATATTGCCTTCATCACATGGGGTGTGAGCCCTGAAAAATACAAATTTGGAAGATGCACACGGTGTGTCAACATGTGCTATCTCCCATCATGGGGGATCAATGTACATGCTTTGGGGCTGCAACCCCTTCATCTCAGACACTTTCCACAAAACATGTACATTGATCCCCCATGATGGGAGATGGCGCATGTTTACACACTCTGTGCATCTTCCAAATTTGGAATTATACAAAATACATTTTTTTTTTTTTAAAAAAAGCAAAAATAAAACCCTATCTAGTTTTTTCGTTTTCACACACTCCCCAAAACATCAATGATGTTCTTCATTTTATTTTTAACATCATTGATGTTTTGTTGTACAATTTACAAATCCCTATTGCACCCCATTATCTCCCTGATCAAGATCTGGGCACTTTCACTGGTAAAACGGGAATCTTCCTCCACATCACCTAGAAAAAAAACAAACACACCATGTAATCCAAATATGGTGATATACATTGATGAGCTTACCGGAAGCTGTGTTCTCCGACATTCGCCTTTTGTGACAATTTGGCCAACCTCCACAATCTCTCCTTCTTCTTCCTCCTCCTCCTCTGTTTCTTCTTTTGGAAGTTGCCCTTCTTTGGGATGGGTGTGGTCCCTGGTGTCCTCATGGTCCCTGGTGTCCTCATACTTGCCGAGTCTTCTCTCCCCTATGAGAATGTAAACAAAGATTAATTAGCACACAGAGGGCATAAATAGGAATATGAAACATTGCTTGGAAGTGTTGTACAATTGTGTTTTTGGGCCGAGTTACAAGGTGAGAACATTATTGGGGACACTTTGTTAAGCTGGAATACTTCCCTGCAGAACAATGTTTCATACGAACGAACGAACGAAACCATGACCTTGAAAGTGGCCATTTTAAAATGCACATGAAATCAAAGCACATGGAGCATGTATGCAAGCAAGAATAATCATATGAACACACGACAACTACTTACTTTTTTTAAGAACACGCTTGATCCCTTAGGTACTGCTCGTGCTCCCTCAGTTTCAGGTCTGACCAGCGTTTTCTCAGTTGATCCTTGGATCGGCGTACCCCAAAATTCTTCAGAAGACTCTTCACAACTTTATTCATGATCTTGGCCTTTCTGATATTTGGGTTTGGGTAAGGTCCATACTTACCATCATAGTCTGTCCTGTTCAATATGTCGACCATCTCCAACATCTCTCCAAAATACATATTTGAGGCCTTAAATCTTGTCTTCCTGGATCGGGACATTTCAGGCTCCGGGCTTTTCTCACCCTCCTCCTCGTTAGTGGAACTATTATTGCGCACCTGCGTTCTCTCCGCTATGTGCTCTTCCCCACTGCGTGGGAAGCGAAGGGGCGGGGAATAGTCTGGAAAGAATGTCAGGGGCGGGCGGAGTTTTTTTACACATGCACACTGTATATAAAACGTTACACGTGTATCGTCCGTACGATCTGGGAGGAGAGTGTGAGTTACGGACGCGGCGAACGTCGAAACGAAGGTAACATTTTTAACTTTGTGCTTCACTAGACTAGACTGCTTGTATCTAGGCCGCTGTTGGGACAAGATTATGAGGGATTTTAATTGCATTATTAGTATTTGAGGGTTTGTCTTGTTTTGTGTCTTGCAGACAAAATGGACCCATTCAACAATCCCAACTTTATAGGGCTATTCCTCGAGCTCTACATGGAGATGCCCTGCCTGTGGAAGTTCCACAACAAGTTTTATTATGACAGATCAAAGAGGAACGCAGCACTGGAGAAACTGCTTGCTTTGGTGCAGATCAGGGTCCCCACGGCAGACATGACCTATCTGAATCACAAAATTGTGGCCATGAAGCTTACATATTTCAGGGAGAGAAAGAAGCACCTGGAGTCCCTGAGAGCAGGAGATCCAGATGCTGTTTATTACCCCAGGATGGTGCACTTTGACAGGCTGCATTTTCTGGTAGACCAGGGGGTACCCAGGCCACCACTCAGGCCACCACTCTCCAGGCTTCCTCCAAGGCATCCTTCACCCCCAGCTGAGGCTTCTGATGTCCAACCTGGGCCTTCCAGGCAGCACCAAGTGGTGGGGCCCAGCTTGAGACAGGTATTGCATTGTTGAACATATTTCTTGTGTTACATTTAATGATGTTCACTAGATGTTCTTATTGATCAGTAAGTTGAGATTTCTCCAAGTGGTTTACATCTCAATAGACAGTAGTGACCAAAAATGATTGGGATGGGAAAGAAAAATGCTGGTGTCAGAATGATAGTCTGTTCTATTTGGTAACAGTCAAATAGCAAAAGCCAGGAGCACAAAATGTTGTGATTGATGATCACAAAACTAAAACTATGTCCCCTTTTCATACACGGGAAGACCTCAGTCGGGGGGAGGCTGTGGCAAGTGGCAGCCAGGAGGTCCACCAACGCCCTCCTTCTCCTCCTGCCCCAGCTACAGGAGCCCAGCCACAGCCTGGAAGGATGCCTGGTGGGAAGTCACAAAGGAAGACCAGAGAGTGATGGCCTGGGTTGAGTCTGGTGTGCCAGAAGATGCAGCCTCTTCGAGATCACCATCCTGGGGACAGAAATGGCATCTGAATTTCCTGCTCTCTAGGACTTCAGGAGCAGACTTCTACTCCTCAGGCCACCAATTTTTTTATATCTCATTTAGTCATGTCTGCCCTGGGGGCCAAAGGCTGCACCAAAGTTAAGAAGTTTCTCCAGTGCTGCGTTCCTATTTTTATTTTCGAGCAAACAAAATACATTTTATTTTTGTTTGATGAAATACTTGTGTAATGTGTTTTTCTTCAAAAAGTAGAGTTTATTTGTGAGCAGGCAGGTACATTTCCAAAATATAAAGTGAACTAAAGAACAATGGGTACCAACACTAAACAACCTCCTGTAGATTAAAAAAGAAAATCAAAAAAATACAATAATGTTGTAAGTTTACACCCAAAAATAAAAAGTAAAAAAAGAGAAATGAGCAGTGTCTTTAAAGGAGATTTTTAGGGAATCCCCCCCCGCCCCCCAAAAAATAAAAAACAAAAACAAACATTGTGTAGATGTGACTTAAACTAAAATTGTATTGCTGAAATGGTTAAAAAAGAGTAATGAAATCCATTCGGGAGAAGTGTGTGTGACTATGAGCATCAAAAGAAGTTGGTTCTTGCAGCATTGTAAAGAACAAGAGAATGCGCTTGATGAATGATTTTTTAACATTGCAGCGTGACGAATGTGCTATATCGCTTACGAGCAGTAGTTTGACCTGAACGAGAGCTTCCGTGTCGGAATTTGAATGTGAGCATGCGTGGCACTTGGTCCGATGAAAATGCTCTATACATGATCGGATTAGGTCCGTCCGGCCGGCCCAGTTGGTCGGGAAATATTTCCAACATGTTGGAAAATTGGGTCGGACGGAGATTCGGACGGAATCAGTCTGATGCATACCACACATAGTCGGATTATCTGACGACACGGTCCGATAAAACGCATTCCGACAGATTGTCCGACCGTGTGTACAAGGGCTAACTCTTCTGCACCCTCCTCATCCTCTCGATCTGCACCCTCTTCTTCACTCTCTGCTATGTGCACCCCCAAAGACACTACCACCAACAACACCACCACCACATACCTTCTGCTTGAGTCACAGGAATTGTTTTCTGATCCATATCGAGACATTTCTGATGTGCAGCCACTCTTGGTATTGGATCAGGAAGAGGAGGTAGCAACAACCGCCACTCAGCAGTCTGACGACAGTACCCAGATCAGCCCAAGGAGGAGGTTGTTCCCCGGTGTTGCTGCCTACTCCGAGATCTCTACTTATAGTGGTGGGGAAGGTGACGTCGATGATGACGTGTCTAGTGATGTCACGTAGGTGCCCACAAGAGAGGAAGAGGAGGGGAGTTCAGAGGGAGATATGGACCAGCAGATAGGGAGGAGAAGCAGGAATAACTTACATTGCACAGGAGGGACAAAGCAGACTGCAAATGTATCAGGAGCGAGTCATCGACCATGTACGGTCACATCTGGCGCTCCCAGGACACCGGCACATGGCTCCGCAGTGTGGGCTTTTTTTAACGTGTCCGCTGCTGACAATAGTGTTGCCATCTGCAATCTTTGCAGTCAACGCATTAGTCGCGGTAAGTCCAACACTCACCTAGGGACGACTGCCTTAAGAAGGCACATGAGCAGCCATCACCGAGCCCAGTGGGAGCAATGAAACACACAAAGCCACACTCCAGGCTCTCACCGTCCAGCCTTGTCTTCTTCTCCTTCTCCTCTCTCCTCACAATTGTCCTCCACTCCACCTTCCATCACGCCAAGCTCAAGTTTTTCTGCAAAAAGGCAGGCTTCCGTGGGCCTAATGTTTGAGTGTAAATAAATTACGCCAGATAACCCTCTTGCCAACGGTTGACGGCTGGCTTGTCAGAACTCATAGCCCGCCAACTACTGCCATATAAACTGGTGGACTCGGAGGCCTTTCTAAAATTTGTGGCCATTGGAACACCACAATGCAAGGTCCCAGGAAGGAAGTATTTCTCAGAGAAGGGCATCCCAGAGCTATATGGCCATGTTCAGCGGCAAGTGAATGTATCTCTGGCACACAGTGTCGGTGCCAAGATACATCTGACCACAGACACGTGGTCTAGCAAACACGGGCAGGGAAGGTATATCACTTTTACTGCCCCCTGGGTGAACCTTCTGATGGCCGTCAAGCATGTAACCCGTGGCACCCGTGTAGATTTGGTTTTACCGCCACGGATTGCATGCAGGCCTGGCTCTTCTTCTCCTCCTACTCCATCCTCCTCCTCGGATGACTCCTCCTTTTCCGCTGCTAGCGTCTCTTCTGCTGCGCCGCCCAAGCTCCCCAGAACCTATTCGACATGCCAGGTGAGACGCTGCCATGCCGTGCTGCGTCTGTTGTGCCTGGAAGCCAAGAGCCACACTGGCCCGGCACTCCTTTCAGCTTTGCGTTCACAGGCAGATCAGTGGCTAACACCGCTCAATTTGACAGTTGGTAAAGTGGTGTGTGACAATGGTGCCAATCTGCTTAGCGCATTGACACAACGGAAAAATCACGCACGTGCCATGCATGGCACACGTCTTAAACGTAGTCGTGCAGCGATTCGTTGCCCAATACCCTGGGGTCCAGGACATCTTGCGGCAGGCAAGGAAAATCTCGGCCCATTTCAGAAGATCTTACACGGGCATGGCTCGCCTTGCTGACATTCAGCGGCGACACAATCTGCCGGTCAGACGTCTTATTTTCGATTGCCCGACGCGATTGAACTCAACCTTCTATATGCTTGATAGGCTGCTCCAGCAGAAACGTGCAGTTAACGTCTACCTGTATGAACTCTGCGGCAGAACAGGTTCTGGGGAGCTGGGTTTTTTTTCACCGCGCCAGTGGCTGCTAATGCGCGACGCATGCAGACTTCTGCGCCCATTTGAGGAGATCACCAAACTGGTCAGTCGCAGCCATGGCGCCATCAGTGACATGGTACCTTATGCCTTCTTTATGGAGCGTGCATTGCATCGTGTCATTGATCAAGCTGTGGAGGAGCAGGAGCGGGAAGATGAGGAAGTCGCAATGCTGGATGAATTCCCAGGGGGGCTACTCTATCTGAGACAAGTGAACAACAGGAGTTTGAAGAGGAGTCAGAGGAGGATGGTGCCGGGGTGGATGAGGAGGAGCAAGAAGAGCATGCTTTAAACCTTTCTGGGATCCCTGTTGTTGTGCATGGATGGGGAGAGGAGAATGAAGAGGATGACATTATCCTGGATGATGAGCAGGAGCCAGGCCACCACACCGCTTCCAGTTTAGTGAAAATGCTCCAGTGTTTTAATAGGGACCCCCGTATAAAAAGCATAAGGGTCAAGGACCAGTACTGGGTGGCAACGTACTTAGACCCCCGGTACAAACACAAAATGGCGGAAATGTTACCGCCGTCACAGAGGGCTGTCAGAATGCAGCACTTCCAGGCCTTGCTTCGAGAAATGCTGCATTCTGCTTTTACGTGCGCTGGCAGAGGAGCAATTCCCACTCCCAGAGAAGGAGTTGCGGGTACCAATCCAACCGTGCCTGCAAGAAGAGGCCGGTTTGAAGATGTGTTGGTGACTTTGGATATGAGGTCATTTTTTCTGCCGACCCATCGACAGGTGTCATCCGGATCCAGCATCAGGGAACGCCTAGACAGTCAGGTGTCCGACTACATCGGGTTAACGGCCGATGTGGACGCTCTAAGGAGTGATGAACCCCTGGACTACTGTGTGGGCAGGCTTGACCTCTGGCCAGAGCTTGCCCAATTTGCAATCGAACTGTTGGCTTGCCCCTCGTCCAGTGTCCTGTCCGAAAGGACGTTCAGAGCAGCAGGGGGGATCGTGACCGATAATCGTAATCGCCTAGCTCACGACAGTGTTAACTACCTCACATTTCTAAAAATGAATGAGGCATGGATCTCGGAGGAATTCAACACATGTGACCAGTAGACCATGTATTTGTCTATAAACGAGTTTTTTAATCGAGCACACAGACCTTCTTTCTTCATTTGGCTCACTTCCTTGTCCAAAAAAAGCACACCGTACTATATGCCCATACCCTCCTGTTTGAAGAGGTTGAGCGGTGTCATATTTCTACTGGGGCTGCTTATTATGAGGGGCTCCCACCATCCCTGTGCTGTGCTGACTTCCTCCTGGGGCTGTACCTCTGCTGTGCATATTATGAGGGGCTCCCACCATCCCTGTGCTATGCTCATTATGAGGGGCTCCCACCATCCCTGTGCTATGCTGACTTCCTCCTGGGGCTGCTTGCGGTGCGGGTGTCAGTGCTGTATATCACGGTGCTGGTGGGAGTGCTTTAGGTCACTCTGCTGATGTCATGTCTATTACGGTGCTGGTGTCAGATTACTCTATCACGGTGCAGGTGTCATTGCTGTATGTCATGCTGCTGATGTCAGTACTCTCTATCACGGTGCTGCTGTCAGTGCTGTATATCACGGTGCTGGTGTTAGTGCTTTATGTCATGCTGCTGATGTCAGTGCTCTCTATCACGGTGCTGGTGTCAGATCACTCTCACGGTGCAGGTGTCATTGCTGTATGTCACGCTGCTGATGTCAGTGCTCTCTATCACGGTGCAGGTGTCATTGCTGTATGTCACGCTGCTGGTGATAATCTCCTGCACCCTCTTCTTTGCCTACCCTGACCTTCCCTCTCCTCTATTGTCTTCATGCGCTCCACAGTCCTGAATTGTCACAACAATTTCACGTATAAAAAAAGAATGCTTGTAGTTGTCGATCCCAGATTCACCTCATACATGTGTTATGTCATTGGCCATGTGGTGGGACTATGTTTGCACAGCTAGTAATTATTTTGTGGCTGCAAATTTGACCTGTAGGTTTTTTAAACTTCGCCTCCCATTGAAGTCAATGGGGCCCGCCGCGAACGTTACGGTTCGCGAACTATCGGCCGCGTTCGCGAAACGTCCCGTCGGAAGTTCGTCCATCACTACTCTTAAAGCTACATAGGTTGAAAAATTACAAAAGTCTATCTAGTTCAACCATAAATAAATAATATCATACAATCCCATACACCCACAGTTGATCCGGAGGAAGGCGAAAAAAAAAACCCCAGAAGCAGGATCCAATTTGCTTCAGCAGGGAAAAAATTCCTTCCTGATCCCAGAGAGGCAATCGGATTTTCCCTGGATCAACTTTACCTATAAATGTTAGTACCCAGTTATATTATGTTTTTAGGAAAAAATCAAGGCCTTTTTTAAAGCAATCTACTGAGCGGCCAGAACCACCTCTGGAGGGCGTTGTCTATTCCACATTTTCACAGCTCTTACTATGAAAAAAAGTTTCATATTTGGAGATGAAATCTCTTTTCCTCTAGACGTAAAGAGTGCCCCCTTTTCCTCAGTGTTGACCGTAAAGTGAATAACTCAACGCCAAGTTCACTATATGGACCCCTTATATATTTATATATGGTGATCATATCCCCCTTTAATCTCCTCTCAAGAGCGAATAAATTCAGTTCCTATAATCTTTCCTCATAGCTGAGCTCCTCCATACCTCTTATCGGTTTGGTTGCCCTTCTCTGCACTTTCTCCAGTTCCCCATATCCTTTTTGAGAACTGGTGCCCTCTCTTAACCACTTCAATGTGGGACATTTATATACCCTTCCTTCCCAGGCCAATTTTTAGCTTTCAGTGCTTTTTGCGACAAGTGAAAAAAAAGAAATTTTGAAAGAATTATTTTTTTTTTTTTAGTTTCTATGATAAAATTTTGCAAATAAGTCATTTTTGTTCATAAATTTGGGCCAAAGTTTATATGGCTACAACTCTTTGGTAAAAAATAACCCAAATTAGTGGATATTATTTAGTCTCTGTGAAAGGTATAGAGTCTACAAGCTATGGTGCAAATTATTGAAAATTGATCACACCTGATGCACTGATGGCCTATTTCCTTTCTTGAGGCCCTGAAATGTCAGGAAAGTACAAATATCCCCCAAATGACCCCCTTTTTGAAAAGTAGACAGTCAAAGCTATTTAGCAAGAGGCATGGTGAGTTTTTGAAATTTTAATTTTTTCCCACAATTCTCTGGGAAAATTACAAATTTTCCTTGTCAAGTTATTTCTCACACACAACATATGCATATTTCCAATTACACCCCAAAATACATTCTGCTGCTCCTCCTGAGTATGGCGATACCACGTGTGTGACTTTTACACAGCCTGGCCACACAGAGGTACAACATGCAGGGAGCACCATCAGGGGTTCTAGGAGCATAAAATTACACCTCTAATTTCCTAACCACCTATCAGATTTGTGAAGGCCCTAGAGCCCCAGAACAGTGGAATTAGCCACAAAATTATACCATTTTGGAAAGCAAAAATTACACCCCAAAACACATTCTGCTACTCATCCTGAGGCCCAACATTGAAGTAGTACCTTCAGTGCCTTAAATTGCAGATCTCATATAATACCCATCACACTTTTGAGGGTTCTGGTGCACCAGGACAGTGGAATTACCTACAAAATTACCCCATTTTGGAAAGCAAACACCCCAACATATATTCTATGAGGCATGGGCTGCAGATAGGTTGAGTACTCTGTTGGGCTGGTGACAGGTACTCTGGTACTCTGTTGGGCTGGTGACAGGTACTCTGGTACTCAGATGGACTGTGACAGGTACTCTGGTACTCAGATGGACTGTGACAGGTACTCTGGTACTCAGATGGACTGCGACAGGTACCCGGGTACTCAGATGGACTGTGACAGGTATTCGAGTACTCAGATGGACTGTGACAGGTACTAAGGTACTCAGATGGGCTGGGACCGGTACTCAGATATACTATGACAGGTACTTGGGTATTCAGATGGGCTGTGACAGGTACTCGGGTACTCAGATATACTGTGACAGGTACTCAGGTATTCAGATGGACTGTGACGGGTATTCAGGTTCTCAGATGGACTGTGACAGGTACTCAGATGGGCTGTGACAGGTTCTCGGGTACTCAGATGGGTCGTGACTGGTACTCGGGTAATCAGGTGGGCTGTGACGGTTGCTCAGATGGGCTGTGGCAGGTACTCAAGTATTTTGATGGGTGATGACAGGTACTCCATTAGGGGGGCAATCGGTGTGTGTTGGTGTGTACTTTAAGCAGTAACGATATGTTACCACAATCTCCTCCTCACACACGACTGGTGTGTGAGAAGGAGAACCCAGTAACATCTTGTTACCACTGTTTGTTTACATTCTGTGACCGGCTGTGATTGGATGTGCGATCGGGGTTGGGCTGTGTCAGGGTGACAAGCCGTGTCCCTGATCGCTGCTCTGTGTGCGCCGTGCACGTGGGCAATACATATGACCAGCTGTGATTGGATACAGCCGGTAAAGAGCCATTTTTTAATTGGCTCTTTACCTCGATCTGGGATGGATTGTGTGCGAGGGACACACCTCATCCACGATCACCACAGGAACTGCGAGATACAGAGGACGTCATATGACGCCCGCCCAGGATGGGAGATTCTATCTGAGGAAGTTAAATGACTATAGCCCGGTATTGAAGTGGTTAATACAAGAAAGGACTTTGCTCGCTTTTGGAAACCGCAGTTTGGTAATGACATGCTATTATTGATCTACCGTAACCCCCAGATCCTTCTCCACCATTGATTCACCCAGTTGTACTCCCCCTAGTATGTAGAATTCATGCATATTCTTAGCCCCTAAGTGCATAACTTTACATTTATCAACATAAAACCTCATCTGCCACATAGTTGCCCAATTAGACAGTGCATTGAGGTCGGCTTGTAAATTGGAGACATCCTCTAAACCTAGGAGTCTCTCATAGATGGCTGTGGTTGTGGCCTCTCTGCAGCCTGGGCCATGAGTGCAGTGAGCAGCACCAGAGAGTGGGCAGGCAGCATGGGAGAGCAAGGCGAGCGAGCAGAGAGATGACATCTCTCACCGTCCACCCTACATCACCACTGTTCTGCTCTCACTGTGCAGCAGAGAGATAACATCATCTTTCACTGCCTGCCCTCTCTCTGGTGACCCTGATATAAGGAGCCGCTTTCTGGGGACTCTGAGGTAAGGAGGCACTCTCTGGGGACCCTGATGCGGGGGGAGGTAAGCTCTCTAGGGACCTGGATGAAAGTGGGGGCTCTCTGGGGACCCTGATGTAAGGAGGGGCTCTCTGGGGACCCTGATGTAAGGAGGGGCTCTCTGGCGACCCCTATGTAATGGAAGGGGCTCTCTAGGCACCCTGATGTAAGGATGAGACTCTCTAGGGACCCTGATGCATGGGTGCTCTCTGGGGACACTGAGGTAAGGAGGGGACCCTGATGTAAGTGGGGGAGGCTCTTTGTGAACCCTGACGCAAAGGGGAGGCTCTCTGGGGACTCTGATCTCTGATGTAAGGGGTAGGCTCTCTGGGGACCCTGATTTAATGATAATATATGTAATATACAGTATATATATATATATATATATATATATATATATACACACACACACGTATATTATATACATGTGTATGAATGAATGAAATACTTGTATAGCGCATAACGCAACCTAAATCACCTCAATGTGTATGCCCACTCTAGCGTATGACTTTCTTTACTTGGCTGCTATGGGCTCTACCCCCAGATCTTTTGTAGACCTAGCAATGCCCCTGTTTATTACCATCATTTATAGTTGCTCTATAGTGACCAGGCCTGCCCTGTGTTTTTCGTGTTACCTGCTTGCTTCACCTCAGTGACAAACTTATACCTTTTCTTCTTTATATATAAATATTGACATAGCTTCAGAAGAAGTGTGTCCAGTGTGCAAAACTAGTCGAGCAATTCTTGATTGTACCTTTTGAATATATTGAAGCAGAATTGATCTATTTTTTGGTTCAGCTGTTTCAACCCCTCTCTATACATGACCATCATATGGTATATTATTGGATCACTTGGTGTGTGTGTGTATACTGTTTCCCCAAAAATAAGCCCTACTCTAAAAGTAAGACCTAGCATGATTATCAGGGCAGGCTGCAATATAAGCCCTACCCCAAAAATAAGCCCTAGTAAATTTCCTTTTAAAATCCTGTAATCCGTTTTGTAAAACTGGGGCAGTGTCTCCCTTTGTTGCTGTTTTAAAATACCCAGGTTTACACCCACTGCTGACCCGCTGGAGGTCCTCTTCTCTCCTCCCAGCTGATGTCTGCTGCCCCTTCCTCTTCTGTGCACAGAGCAGGCTGACATCGGCGTGGTTCTTAGCTCTTCTCTTTCCTCCCCTCCTCCTACCTGATGCGGCCGCCCCTCCCTCTTCAGTGCATGGAGTGGACTGACGTCAGCGACAATTATGGCTCTTTCTTCTCTTTCTTCCTCTCCTCACATCTCAGAGAAGAAGAGGGAGCTGTTAGAAAGGTACTTTATATAAAACCATGGACACACTGCACCATATACCAGTAAAACGGATTGCATAATGTCATATGATGTAAAAAACTGACTCCTGACCTGACAAAGGGGGAGGAGAAGACAGAGGACACAAGAAATGTTTATAAAATATTTTGATTTATTCCAGCTATTTTAGAAAATGGAAAAGGGTAAATAACACAGCACAAGCACTGTGTTTTGTTTATCATGCTTTAACCACGGCGGCAAAGTGGTTTCAATATCTTGACTCTTATGACGTTTTCAGGATATTAAGCTGTTGCGTGTCCCCTGGGAAGTGCATCACGGTGATCATTGTTGCGGTGTGTTAGACTGACACACCGCAACACCGATCTAGGTAAAGAGTCTCTGACAGAGACTCTCTACCACGTGATCGGCAGTGTCCAATCACGGCTGATCACAATGTAAACAGGAAGGGCCGTTGATCGTCTTTTCCTCACTCCCGTCTGTCAGACGCGAGTAGAGGAGAGCCGATCGGCTGCTCCTCTGACGGGGGGTCTGTGCTGACCAATTATCAGTGAAGCCCCCCCTCCCCGAGGATGCCCACACTGGACCACCAGGGACTCCACCAGAGGCAACAGGGATGTCACCACTATGTATGCCAACCTAGACCACTAGGGATGCCAATCAGTGCCCACAATGAGCATCACTGATTGGCAGGCATTATTATTTGGCACTGATTGGCATCCATCAGTATTCTACAGTACATCACTGCCGCATATTAGTGCCCATCAATGCCACCTCATCAGTGCCCGTCAGTGCAGCCCCATCAGTGAAGGAGAAAACTTACATAATTACAACGTTTTGTAACAAACAAAAAAAAATCTTTTTTTTCAAAATTTTCTTTTCTTTTTTTTTTATTTGTTTAGCAGAAAATAATCCCAGAGGTGATCAAATACCACCAAAAGAAAGCTCTATTTGTGGGAACAAAATGATAAAAATTTTGTTTGGGTACAGTGTAGTATGACCATGCAATTGTCATTCAAAATGCGACAGCGCAGAAAGCTGAAAATTGGTCTGGACAGGCAGGTGTATACGTGCCCAGTATTGAAGTGGTTAAAGGAACAGGATTTTTTTTTTGTTTACAACCACTGTCAGCCAGACAGACATCACTTATTGTGCACTTTATGTGTATACGGTATTAATACGGTACGGTATTTTGATCCCTAGACAAGATGCGTTCAAAGAGAGAGAGAGAGCTATTCCGTTGAGTAAAAGAAAGGAATTGTGGAGGACGCCCACGGCAAAAATGTCACGGCTTTCTGCAAAGAGATGAAGTTAGATCTCCGAATGGTCCAAAAATGGCGAACAGAGTACGGTAACCTCAGTGGTTGAGGGAAATGTTATGAAGCGCAAGTGTGGATCAGTTTGGCAGCCATTATATCTTGAGCTGGAAGACATCATCTGTGAATGGATTGCTGACAAGAGAGCAAAGGCTTTGGTTGTGTGCAGGCCTGATATTCAAGCATTCACCCTTGCAATAGCACCACAGTTTGAAATATCCCCAAACACCACTGGCTGGATGGCTTCCTTCAGCGAAATTAACTGTCTCTAAGAAGATCAACAATACTGTTCAAGCTGGAAGATACTGAAGTTGTTAAACGTGCACTTGCATTCAAGTTCTTTGGGGGCATGGACATTTCTAAATACCAACTCTCCAACATGATTAAAATGGATGAAACTGCAGTGTTTATGGGCCAAGGATCTCAAACGACAATTGATTAGAGGGGAGCCTCCACTGGTTATGAAAGTGCAGGCGTTACCTGTGTTTTGGAAATTTGTCTGGATGGAAATAAAGCCGCACCTCAAATCACCGTGTAGCAGTACCCCCATGGGGGCTGCTGAGTTCTATTTCCCACTGGCTTTCCCGGGCACTCAAGACTACCCTTCCCTCTGACACCCCGGGTTCCATGCTCACAGTAAAAAGATCACACTCTATTGTAATTAAATAATGTAATAAGTTTACTGACAAAGATTTAGTTGCCTAGAGGAACACCTCTCTGATTTAGTCATACAACAAATAAGTACAGTGAAGATATTGTCAAAGGTTAATATAAACACACTCTAGACAGCTGACGTATGTGGTCGCTTCTCCAAATGGGACTAATGCTCAGAGTGGTAATGCCTTGACACTGAACACCTTCCCACTTCTACTTTGTATGTAGAAGCAATACTGCAAGGCCTTACAGTAAATAATATAGTCTCCTGTCTTCTTTCTTCAGCTAGCCATTATACTGCTGTATTTGTATTCCATAGGGTTTGCAGATGGTAATATAATGTGAAATAGTGAACAGTAACTTCAATTATGCAATGCACTTATAACCTCCTTTCTTCAGAATGCACTTTGACCGTCAGTCAGTTCCAAGTGAAGTTAGGCTTTGAGGCCTACCCAAGTACAGTCTGATTGGAAAGAACTGTTCCGTAGGACTGCAGGTCTCAGCAGCACTGTAATTACTAATCTGTAGTGTGTTGGGTGCTTTATATAAGTTCTGGGCAACAGCCCTCTCATCACACCAGGCCCAGGATAACTGGATGCCTCCTCTCCAGTGGTCTCCGTCCTGCTGCCTGCCAGCTCCGTCACGCTGCACCGCTCATAAAATGACTGGAACCCTCGGTTGGCTCTGCCGGGTGCCCTGGATCCTCCGATCAGACCACGCTCTCCGTCAACAGACCGTGTCCAGCTTCTCCCTGGTGGCACTTACTTCGTCCATTCCACTCCTAACAGGCTGCGCTCTTCAGTACAATACCACATAGGTCCCTGCAGGCAGGCCACGAGAAGAGAGCTAACCAGGACACACCTTCCCTTTTTATACCCTGCCCAGCATGCAGTTCAGTCCCCAGGGTTCATGGGTAGGTAAATGAGGCGCTGTGGGTAATTAAGTCCTTTCACAGAATAATTACGTCACTTCCCGTATAGGCCTTGTTACATTCTCTTATGTGAAATATAAACAAGTCTCTTTCACAGCGTATACCACTAGAGGGAACGAAATACCAACCTAATAGCATTGCCTAGATAACATTACCTGGTAAAGAATCACAGCGTTACACACTCCCCCTGCTTTAAATCTTTGGTCCCCAAAGATGGAATACAAATTGTCTGGCAGCTTGAAACAGGCTATAGCCCTAATCCCACCTTACTGGACAAATAATTACACACTTCTGGAATTTCTCTAATAAAATCGTACACATCATCAGTAAGCTCACAATCTATTTTTGAGAAGGCCAGAGCAACACCCTTCTGTGTCAGAGGTTAAGACAGAGTTGCCCCCTATCCAATTGACTGTAGAAGGTGTAGCTTCGGGATCGGATCTATGAACTGTGGGAACCGGTTCTTCAGAACTCTCTCCCAACGTATCATACGTGAGTCTCTGCGGTGGGTGCACTTTCCATCTGAATGTCATAGTTAAAGGACCTTCATCATGTTGGGTTGAGTCTTTAACTTCGTCTTGTTCTTTTACTTGGATGTCAACATTGACAGACGGATCCTGAGTTTCAATTGCAGAGGTCTGTTTTAGCTCTTCAATTTCTGGTGTTGACAGTATTTCGCTAAGAAAATCTATCAAGTCTCCAATCTGTTCTTCAGCTTCAGCAATTGTCACTTCCCTATTTTCCTCTGTCTCCTTAATCTCCCACTCAAGAGATCTGTTCCCTTTCCTTTGTGACTGCAACAACGGGACCTTGACCGTCTCCCTAGGCCTTGTCTTTTCTGCCGGTCTGTGCATTAAGTCCTCTTCCTCTGCCCAGAACTCTGCAGGCAAGGACACAATATCATCTGCTTCTTCTATCTCTTTCTCTTCCGATGATGACATTGGACTAAGGGTTTTTGAATATCCGTCATCTTCAGATTTGTCACTCTTTGGCTCCCCCTAGCCTGGTCTTTTTTGAACGTGTACAGGCTGGAGTTGACCTTTCAGGAGACATCTGAGGAACTGCTGGAATTCTCACTGCATCAGACAATTGTAACAAATGATTTTGATGCCACATCTTCCTTGGTCCTGTCTTTCCTTCTGGTCGAATCTGATACACTGGCAATCCAGGGATCCGCTTACAAACAACATAAGGCTGTGACCTCCATCTATCTGCCAACTTGCCTTGGTACGCCCAGATTCTTTAATAGTACTCGATCCCCTGGCTGTAGGTATTGAATTTTAACCCTTGCATCAAAGTTCCTTTTATTTCTGGACTCCCTAACAGTAGCATGTTCTACTGCTTGCTCATGGGCTTGTCTCAGATTCTTCCACAGTCTATTCACATATCCTTTATGTGAGGTGAGAGGGACATCAACCAGAGACATACCAAAAGCCAAATCAGTGGGAAGCCTGGCTTTTCTTCCAAACATCAACCAGTATGAAGAGTATCCAGTGACATCGCTCTCGGTGCAATTGTATGCATTAACAAGTGCTGCTATGTGATTTCCCCAGTTTTGCTTCTTGTCTGGCGTCAGGGTTCCTGACATGTTCAGCTAGGGCCTATTAAATTGTTTCGGTTGAGGATCACCTTTAGGGTGATAGGGCGTAATGCGTGATTTCCTAATGCCCGGAAGAGTACACAGCTGATGTACCAACCGACTCTCAAAGTCCCTTCCTAGGTCCGAATGGATCCTCACTGGTAGTCCATAATGTACAAAGAACTTCTCCACAAGTACTTTGGCTATTGTACTGGCTTTCTGATCATAGCTTGAGAACCCTGCTGAACTGGCCGAATTTTGATCCATGTACAGGCTAGTTGGTTGTACACAAGTCTATTAATCGACTTGTGAATGACTTATCCCCTAACAATCAGTGCTGCCGGCTGTAGCCGGCGACACTGGTCATTGTATTCTGCTAGCGGGAAAGGCTCCCCACTTGCAGAATACAATAGTACAGCGGGAGTGATTCCCCCATCTATCGAATGTGTGGATGGAGAAATACATTTTTTTTATTGTTTTTTTTTATTATTATTATTTAACCAGCTGGTTGAATAAAAAAAAATTGTTATGTATGGCCTGCCTCACTGAAATTTTGCTTTCCCCCCGCCCCCCCCCCCCCCCCCCCCCCCCCCCAAAAAATCCTTATCCATGTCTGCTCAAATTTTACAAGGACTGCCATGCTGCTTACTACATTTTAACACCCATCTGTTTATCTCCATATAGGTATATTTAACCACTTGCTTACTGGGCACTTAAACCCCCCTCAGTCCCAGACCAATTTTCAGCTTTCAGCGCTGATGCACTTTGAATGACAATTGCGCGGGCATACAACACTGTACCCAAATGAAATTTTTATAATTTTTTTTCCCACAAATAGAGCTTTCTTTTGGTGGTATTTAATTACAGCTCAGAGTTTTATTTTTTGCTAAACAAACAAAAAAAGATGCAAAAAAAAAATCATGTTTAATAGTTTGTTATAAAATTTTGCAAACAGGTCATTTTTCTCCTTCATTGAAGTGCGCTGATGAGGTCGGCACTGATAGGCTGCACTGGTGGGCACTGATGGGCTGCATTGGTGGGCACTGATAGGCTGCACTGGTGGGCACTGATGGGCACAGATAAGGCGGCACTAATAGGCACAGATAAGGCGGCACCAATGGGCACAGATAAGGCGGCACTGATGGGAAAAGATGGGCACAGATAAGATGGCACGGATGGGCACTGATAGGTACCACTGATAGATGGGACTGATGGGCACTGATAGGTGGCACTGATGGGCATGGATATGTGGCACTGGGGTGCAGCACCTTTGAGGCAGATTGTGGGCACTGCTGGGTGGCACGGTGGGCACTGCTGGGTGGCACAGTGGGCACTTATTTTTTGTTAATGTGGCACTGGCAGGGGGCAGGTGGGCACTGGCAGGGCTGGCCGTGATCGGGACTGATGTCCCGATCACGGCCGCCGGTGATCGGCTTTTTTTTTTCTCCTCGCGTTGTCAGCGCGAGGAGGAATAATAGCCGATTACCGGCTCCGTTATATCACATGATCAGCTGTCATTGGCTGACAGCTGATCACGTGATAAGGGGTCGGGATCGACCCCTTGCACGGATCGGTGATCAGGCGAGTCTCATAGACTCGCCGATCACAGAGCGCGCGCCCCTCGGGGGCGCGCAGGCCGCTCGTGCACGGGACGACGTCAATAGACGTAGTCCCGGAAAAGGAGATCCGCGCTGTAGCCGTCATTCGGCTATAGCGCGGGTCTCAAGTGGTTAATAAGTAATCTCAAATGCAATAACATATAAATAATGCTCATAATCTGTCAATTAAACCAAACATTACTTGTGTGGGGGTGATCCGAGACACCGACTGGCTGCAGTATTATGGTTACACTGGGATTAATGTGGCAGTGATCAGGGATATTGTGACTGGCTTCACTGGTCTGGTGACATTGTACTGCTGTGGCTAGTGATCAGAGATGCTGGCAGCACTAGCATACAGTGGTATCAGAGCAGCCAGCCAGTGTATATGATCACTAGCCACAACAGTGCAATGTCACTGTACTGTTCTGGTGACTGTGGTCTATTTTTTGTTGTCGCTCTGACTATTTATTGCTGATCACTGTGATAGGAAATGGTTTACAGGGTGCAACACGTGGCCTTTGTTTAGAAGTATAACTGCTGTGATCACATGGTACAGAGCCTATTTCAATGGCCCTGTACCCCAATATGATCTGTATCTGAAGGACACAGTAAATTACAGGACACGCCCTAGCAACTGCGCATGTGTGGCGGTGGGCTGTATTTATATGCTCTCCCATTCTCTGAAAGCCGCTGTCTACATGTAATGGAGATGATTAAACCCTTGTACACACGATCAGATTTTCCGCAGACAAATTCTCGCTTTTGTCTGAAGGCGTGCGCCTGGATTTTGTCTTGCATACAAATCGCAAGGAATTGTCAGCCAACAAACATGAACGTAGTGACATACTACGCATTTTTTCAGCTTTTTAGTGCCACCCCTTGGGCTCCTTCTGCTAATTTCATGTTAGAAGTTTGGTGAGTGTTGATTCACGCTTTTCATCTCATGCTTTTCATTAAGCGATTTTCATTTTGTGCTTTTCAGTTCATTTCTGGATGGCCGTTCTTCAACCAGACATGTTGCAGAATCGGAGGAGATAATGTGTTATTTATTATTGGCCTTGGAGTTATTACTTTGACCCAAGTCCAGTCCAGGAACAGGAGGAGGAAGATTTCTTAGACCAAAAAATTGGTTGCTTTATTAATGGTGACCAATTATGTCAAATGCCTTTGCTGCAGGAGCTCCAGGAGAATAATCCTGATGATTTTCGGAATTATCTCCGGATGATGGACACCTGCTTTCACCAACTCTTGGCATTGCTGACCCCCTATATTAAGAAGCAGGACACATGCATGAGGCTTTTATTTTTTGGTTGAATAATAATGATTTGATTTGTTATATTTTCTATATTTTTGGTTGCATAGAATGCACTTTTTGGTTAAGTTATATTATCAGATAGCATGTCTAATTTTATTTGTTTTCTTTTTTTAATGCACAATATATAAATTGTGGAGAATACTACTTGGCTATGTTTCATAGTTACATAGTTTCATAGTAGGGTTGAATAAAGACACCAGTCCATTCAGTTCAACCAGTTCAACCTGAGTGAGTGTCTACAATTCTCCCTATCCCTGTTGTTATGGCTAATTTGCCTAGCTCACTTATATACTTACCTATACAAAAAATAAGTGATTAAAAACCTTTGATCTATATGAATCAAACCATAAAATTAAGAACGAATGATACATGTGCGAAAAGGATAAAAATCTAATTTATTTAAACATACTATAGTACAGAAAAGAAACGTTACAGAGTACCTCATATAAGGTGGAGGATACAACCTTAAAAACAACTATGTTACCAAATATTGCTATAATGGTCATACACATCCTTTCACAAGATTAATATTGTATTACGGCAAAGTCCTACGGTAGACAGGGTTACAGAAAAGAAAAGAGACATAATAATACAGACACAGTATCTAGTTTTTCCCTACATTACCATTTTTGCAAAAGTGCAGCCCAGCGAGATGGAGAGATAAGGAAAATACATTACACAGGAATCTTATGTGTCCAGTCCATGAGAGTTTAAGAGAGAGAGAGATTTGGCATCTCTAGGGACTAGATTTATGTGCTTAGAAAACCTCATGCCTACCAATCAGAGTTCAGGGTCACCTCATTGGTTCAAAGTTGCCTCCAATTCTGATTGGTTATAATTTCAAGCCCAGTTAAGCATCAAACTTCCGATGCCTTTATGAGCAACTTCCTTTGATCTCTGACCCTGCCAGTTCCGACATAAGACCAGTTTAATTATCTCTTGATTTACAACCGTCAGCCCTCTTTGATACAACATAAATTAGCATTTCAAGGACTTGTGGCACAGGAAGAGGCACTATATCTGAAATGGCCATCTCTATGAACAATAGGGTAACTTAGATACTATGCAAACAGCAGACCAACAGGTTTGCGTGTTTGAGATGCCAAGAACAGTAAATATTCTAGTATACATGTTATATATATATATAATATATATATGTATGTATGTATGTATGTCCAAAACCGGGCATAGTAAGTTAATTAGTCCTCACAATGGCTCCCTTGGAGCTCCTTGCTATAAATATTATATTTCAAAATCTCCACCACACTTTACATTGCACACTCACGTTGGTCCCTACCCTCAAGGAGCCCACAATCCAAGGTCCCCATTCATATACTAGGGCTGATTTGGGACGGAAGCCAATTAACCTACCTGCATGTCTTTGGATTGTGGGAGGAAACTGGAGTACCCAGAGGAAACCCACACAGGCACAGGGTGAACATGCAAACTCCAGGCAGGTAGTGTTGTGGTTGGGATACGAACCAGAAACCCTTCTTACTGCTAGGTGAGAGTGCTAACCACTACACCACTGTGCCGCAGTGTTGTGGGCGGCACAGTGCTTTACTTCAAATGATAGTTTGGGAGTAGGCAGTTACATTTAAAAAAATACAATGTGAAATCGACAAGGGACGCCAACATAATTGTATCTCTGATCTTAAAAACTAAAGGAAAATGGTGTTGTGGTAACTTGCCCAAAAAAAAAGCATAATAATATTCTTGCTATCGCTAGAAAAAAAAAGATTTTGAAAATTTGTTTGCAATAACGCCATCAGTATCACCAGCGAAGCAGCTTCATTATTATCCCATTAACCATTTCCCTACCGCCGTATTGTAAAATGACAGCGGCAGGAACTGTTCCTCCCTCCAGGTGGGCATCATATGACGTCCTCTGCTTCCCGGCATTGTGGAGGGCGTGCGCGCTCGCCGCATCGCTGGGAACTCGTGCGCGTGCCCGGCGGCTGCAGCTTCGAAGAACTTTCCTGTTTACGTTTTGTCTACACGAATACTTTGAGACTGATTCTGAATAATGTGTGTATATATATATATATATATATATATATATATATAATTAAATTGTAGGTGCAAATGATGAGGGCTCCATTTGGAATCTTGGAAGAAGTGGAAAAGGATATGTGCCTCTCTACCAAAAAGCAATTTCAGTTGACCCTTTGAATGAGGTTAAGCCAAACGATGTTATGGAAACACACCTGTGGGCATAGAGCTACGTCTCCACTAGTACAACTCCAAGATCGCACGATTGAGAGTGTGACTGAGGTGCGATTTTAGTGTGACTGTGCTGTATTTTTGAATGCGACTTTGATCCAAATTTCCACTCTGGTCACATTCAGAGTCGCATCAGAGTGGTGCAGGTACCTTTTCATAATCGCTTTAGCTTTGAGTTGCATAGATTGGAATGGGAAATCAATGGGCTGCAACTTGTAATGCAACTTTGTGTCCAAAGTCGCATGACAAATTGCATCAGGGGAAATGGAGCATAGTTCACACAGAATTTTCTTGATGTGTATGAATTAGGGCTGCAAATGATGATAAAAATGTATATAAAAATATGACGTATAATTTGGTTAATATGTGGGGTTTGAAGAAAGAGGCAATTTATTCTTAGATCTCTCTATGCAGTGGTGAGTATAAATAACCAACTATATGGTTAGGGAGCAGGGTGTCTGGTCCACTCTGGGAGTGGCAGACAGAGGAGATGTACTGTGTGGACTATTAGAGGGGAGATATGCTGTGTATGCTATTGGAGGATGTATGCTGTGTGTACTGTTAGGGGGTGAGTCTGATGGATATCATCAGACTCAGAGATCTAATTTTTTTATTTAAAAAAAATAAAAGTGTAGTTTTGGGAGGGTTCGTTGGATTTTCTTCAGGTCAAAGTTTATTTTCAACTACAGTGATGGGAAGATTTGGCGATGATAGGGAACTTCTTGGTCAAGGGAATTTTCAGACAATGTATGTGGTTTTCGTTCAGAAATTACATTGATTTTAAAAGCAAGTTGAAATTTCAAACATTCTTTCATTCAGTGAATGTACAAAGACTGAATATTCTTGTCTGAAAATTGATCTGTGTGGCCAGCATAAGGCTCGGTGCACACCTATGCAGTTTGCTTTTTATCTGTTTCTGCAGTGCTTTTTGCTGGGTTTTTTTTTTTTTTGGTTTGATTTTTGCACACGTGATTTTCCTGCGATTTGCGTTTTTGCATTTTTTTTGGCCAATTTGTTGCTGGACAGATTAAAAAACACAAATTGCTGCCAAAACGTATTACATGCTTTTCTGCAGCTTCTCCATTGAAGTATATTGAACCAAAGAAGCATCATTAGGCGTCCCTGACCCTTTCCAAATACGCTGCGGCTGAAAAAAGCATAGATGTGAACGTGTCTCATGGGAAGCCGTGTAGGTGAACTGTGGTGTGTTTCTGCAAGAGGCACCAGAGGGCACATGGCTGTGATCCAGGTCTGGGACGTTTATTAACATAATGGGGTTGAGAAGGCTAGGATTGGCCCATTGTGGTGCAGGGAGGAGCGGATAGTCACTACTGTAAGGGGTTAATTTTTTACTGTAGAACTGTGAAAGTAATATTTACGGTGGTGATTGTTTGCTCTCTTTGTACTATAGAGGGCTAATTTTGTTTTTTTTAACCCCATTGTGTTACTGGTGAAAATAGTAATAGATTAATTTCATGGTCGATTGGTTGTCGATTAGTCGATTAGTTCTTTATCTCTTTTTTTTTTTTTTTCTTGCCACATCAGTGTTTCTATACCAGAGACTAGGTTCAGCTTGTCGCTCACTCGTGTCTCATTCTCAATTCCACATCATCGTGGCATATTTGGTTGTACAAATATTTGGATTAGTGTAATCATATAAAAATTTTGTGTCATTTAATTTAAATACAGAGGTAATAAAAAATCCCCTAGTGTTTGTGGACTACATACCGTGACGATATCTATTGTCCTGGTACCTCATACCTAATACATATTTCCCTCTCCCTACTCCCCTCCTCCACCCCCCCCCCCCCCCCTCCTATCCCCAGCTCATAAGAAGACACACTGAGCAATAAAATACATAATAAGAATAGGTGGTAGAAATGTACAAGCTACAAAGCGCTTGTTCTATCACAATTACTTATAGGGGGATCCCTAGTTTTCCCAATCCAGAGCCCCATATCTTTTTGAACTCCTTACCATTACCCTGCCTAATAAAAAAAAACCCTTTCATTACCAATAATTTTTCTTATGTTAGCCAACCATATTTCTGGTAATGGGCTAGAGTGTGCTTGCCAGTTCTGGGCAATTAGCTTCCTTGCCTGGAAAAGGCATCTAGTAACTGGTGCAAATATATTTTTAGAGATATTATATCCCTCCGGTATAGCCAACAAGCAAGTCCTCACTGTTGCCTCTAATGTCAACCCGAAAATTTCATTTACATGATCTATAACTCGTGTCCAGTATCTGAAAAGTTTCGGGCACCTCCAGAACATATGAATGAAATCTCCAACCTGTCCGCATCTGGGGCACTGATCATTATCCCTCCATCCCATTTTAAATTAGATTAGTCGATTAGTTTCAGGCCTAGTATGAATCTGTCTGTCTTTGTAAACTACTAACTGTGGATTGTGAGCTTTTTAAATCAGACCTGTTTTATTGTAACTGCTATAAATCGGTGTGCCTCAGTTGACTGCCTCCTGTACTACAAGCACTCACCATGGTTATGATTATCCAAGTTTGTGCTAATCATCCTTGAGATGGCAGTTTTGCTGTTTTTGTTGTTTTCTCTCACTGATTTATTTATTTATTCATTTATTTTTTATTGTTTTATTACTCTTCCCTTTTTCTTTTTTCTTTACTTTTTAAGTGCACAGTTTGTGGGGCTCTCCCCCTCCTTTTTTTTTTATCAGAAACCGAGTCTGTGAGCATCGTTTTTCTTCTTCCTTTTTTTTTTTTTTTTCCTTCTCAAATCATCATACAGATATACTTAAACATCTAGGTGTGGTTATCCTCTATATACATAGATTATAGGTATGACAATAGTTTCATGCCGTATATACACCCTGTGTTCATATGTTAAGTATATGTCCCTAATTTTATTTATATATTGGGATTCTATCATAGGTGTGACTCACCATATTGTCCGGTTGCCAATGTCCGCACCCACTCCCTTTGCCCATGGGTGGTGAGGTATGTGTGTGACCTCTCGTGAGCCACGCCTCTGGACCTTTGACCTTTCCCTCCTGGCATTTGGTGACATCCTTGGACTTGGTAACATTCTTGATATGTGAAGGGAAATTGAGGCACCACCCCGAGGGGGAACTCCACTAAAAGCACTTTAATTTATTTTATTTCCTTGGACGGGCATTATTGGGTAAATTATACTAAAATATTAGGTATTCCCAGTATAATTAACATTTGATGTATTTATTTACTGCATCTTTGTTTTATAACAGACCATTTCTCTGAAGAAGACCCCCTGAGTGGGTTGAGACGTGTTAGGACTATACTTCTACTGTTGTTATATTGTACAGTGTCAATTATAGTTGTCTGCTTTTGCACATCCATTGTTATTATTGTACTCTTTATACAGGAGTCTTTTTTAACTGTTCAGGTGGAGCTCATGTTTTTACCCCTGTGCCATGTTGCTATTTTCTCATGGTAATAAATATTAAAATATTTTTCATGTTACCCTGATATGCATTTATTGTTTTTTGCTGCCTAAAAACCCCGATTGTGGGGGAACTTGTTCCATTTTTTAATTTGTGTGGGGTGAGCAGCACTCTCCAAGCCCTTTGTGGCAGTGTGTTCTTTTCCAGTGTCACCTATAAAAAGGTTGGGGAATCAGTTCAAGGTCCATTGTAAATATGGGCCTTGGGTGGTATATTCAAGATTGGGATCACTGGACTGGAAAGAGCTATTCTAAAAGAGGTACTTTTAAGCCAAAAGCTTGGGAACAAATGAAAGAAATACTTGGAGTGCATGCATGGTAGAATAGAAAACACACCAAATGATGCTGAGGAGTAGGGACAAGCAGGGACAGCCACTAGACCCACATCCCCAGAATAGTGACAGTGATGAACAGAGCAACAATGAGGAATTGTCAGGATTGGGGCCTCCTTGTCATCTATCAGCAGATGACAAAACTTTAAGCCATTTTTTTAGAATACTTCTGAAAAGTTCACGGGAAATATTGAACTATTATAATTTGGAAAATCTCCTGGCTAATTTTTTGAAGGACTATAGTCAGGACATGGAATTGTTCTGACAAGTAGTGGAAAAAAAAAGCAGCAATGGTGACACTTGTCAACCCAATCACGGTCCAGTGGGTCGCTACCTCTGGAGGATCAACCTATTAAAGGTTGGGAAATCAGGTCAGGGTCCAAGCATCTGTAAGGATGGGTTAAATATTGGCCCTAGGATATTCGCGATTGGGATTGTTGGAAGGGGAAGAGGTTTTCTAAGAAGGGTTAAACTTAAAGTATGGGAAGATCTGTACCGTGCTCCTCAAAGATGACACAGCAATATGACTTCAGTTGCCCAGTCAGATAGACAGAGCAATGGATTTGGGTATGTCTGAATCCAGGGGGGCAGCCTCTACACCTAAGGTATGTACCAACAATGTTCCATCACTGGTGTTTCTGCAAGAATAAATCTCTGGAAGGTAAGAGTTTTTGTTTTAAAAAATTGCCCCCATATCTTGTAAACGGCCAGCTACTAATTCAGTTGTAGCCATTGCACATTCTCAGTCGTCTAAAACAAAGCCGTTCCAAAATCCTGAGAATGCATCCATACAGGCTGAGAAGGGGCTTATGAAATGGGATGGACTTCTGAAAGAATTTCAACCTTACCAAACAGATGTTCTGGGTTTAAGAAAAAGTACAGGTTATTATAGAAAACACGCTGATATGTGTGATGTCTAGAGTTCGTCTTTAACCTAGCTTATTGTGCATGTGCGTGGAATATGCAATATATGTTGTGTCGTGTGATGCTGACAGCCCACCCAAATTACCCCCCCCCCCCTTCTTTCTCACCAGATCTGTGAGAATGTAAAGCGAACTGTATTGACATGCAAATCACCTGAGCCAAGATAATTATCTGTAATAGTGAGTTGAAAGGTGCCTTTACTAAAATGTGTTTGTTTTCCAGAGACAGTTCTGCGAGAGGTTTATGGTGAGGTATAATTTGTTGATAAATGGTACTGCTAAAAGATTTATTACAAGTTGCTAATTTTTTTTTCTCACCATGGTGAATACATTTATTTATTTATTTTACATTTTTTTAATGGGGGGGGGGGGGGATTATTGGTATACCATGAAACAAAAATCCATGTGGTATTAATATGTATTAAGTAATACATACCACTTCCCACCCGGCCACTGCACATAAACGGCCGGGGCTCTCTCCTTCTGAGTGGACATTCAGGAACGTCCCTCAGAAGGAGCGGGAATGGACAAGCACGGGAAACATGTGCCCCTTTACAGGCATACTATAGACACCCCCAGGTATGAAATTTAAAGGAATATTACACTTTTATTTCACTTTAAGCATTATTAAAATCACTGCTCCTGAAAAAACGTAAGTTTTTAAAACTTTTTTTGCATTGATACATGTCCCCTAGGGCAGGACCCAGGTCCCCAAACACTTTTTATGACAATAACTTGCATATAAGCCTTTAAAATTAGCACTTTAGATTTCTCCCATAGACTTCTAAAGGGTGTTCCATGGCTTTTCGAATTTGCCGCGAACACCCGAAATTGTTCGCTGTTCGGTGAACAGGCAAAGTTCAAGTCGAATATGAGTTTGACTCGAACTCAAAGTGTCTGTGGCATATCTGTCACTATTATCTGTTTGTTTCAAGGCACACCGGTCAGCTTGTGTACCTGCTACTGTTCAGTGATCCCGGCGCCTCAGTGCTGGGATTTTTCTTTGCCCTTTGGCCAGTTGTGTTTGGTAGCAGTAGTTCCTCCAGCTGGATACACATTATGCAATTTTTGTTTTCCAATTTCCTTTAGATTTAACTGCAGATGTGTAGTACAAGGGCCTGCCTGATTGCATACAAGTTGAGAGTGTATAGGTCGGGCCTTGTATTGTATAGTTTTGGGTGAGACTGGAGAAGAGTGGTGCAGGAAGATCGTGTGGGGTGTTACCAGCTCTTGCCTGTTCCAAGGGTCCTCACTTTGTTTATATATGTCCTCAGTTAATACCCATAGGTGTCCTTCCTGTCCTAGACTCCATGTGTACCTCAACCACTTGCCGACCACCTCGTGACAATATACGTCGGCAGAATGGCACAGGCAGGCAAAGTAACGTACCTGTACGTTGCCTCCCACGGGCGGGGGGCACATTGCACCCTCGATGCCCGAGGTCGACGGCATCATTGTGGGAGCAATCCATGCTGTGGGGGAGGCCACTGATTCATGGCCACCCCCTCGCAATTGCTCCCGGCAAATGAAAAGCTTCCTCTGCTGCTGTAATGTAAACAGCGGCAGAGGAAGTGATGTCATCTCTCCTTGTGGAGCCTTTTTGTTCCGGCTCCCGTGGAGAGAAGACATCCAAATGAGTTACACCAACACAACATTAACAGTAGAACACGCAGGCACACATTTCACCCCCCCCCCATCACCCCCCGATCACCCCCCTGCACCCCCTCTCACAGTGACACCAATAGCAGTTTTTTTTGTGTCAGGGCACCCGCCGTTTATTACCTAATAAAGGTTTAACCCCCTGATCACCCGGATTTAGGGCCTGCGTCGTCCCATGTAGAGTCAGGTTAATACCAGTACTGCTAACACCCACGCACGCAGCATACACCTCCCTTAGTTGTATAGTATCTGAACAGATCGTTATCTGGTCTGATCAGATCTATACTAGCGTCCCCAGCAGTTTAGGGTTCCCAAAAACGCAGTGTTAGTGGGATCAGCCCAGATACCTGCTGGCAGCTGCATTTTGCCCCTCCGCCCAGCCCATCCAAGTGCAGCATCGATCGATCCCTGTCACTTACAAAACACATAACTGCAGCATTCAAAGAGTCAGGCCTGATCCCTGCGATCGCTAACAGTTTTTTTGGTAGTGTTTTGATATAGTCGCTGACAGCCTAGGAGCTTTTTTACCTGTGAGTCTCACTAGTGTACCATTAAATTTAGAGCCCAAAATGACAAATCGAAGTTACACTAGCGAAGAGGCCTACACGTTTCTGAGCATGACAGATAGTGAAGAGGAAGCCACTCTTCTGTCGGATTCAGGCTCAGAATACAATCCTGTAGACAACAGCGGCTCCATGGCAGATAGCTCTGATGATAGAGTTGTGGTCCCTGCCAAGGTCAGGCGTACCAGACCCCAATCATCTTCTTCTGTCGTTGAGGTGCAAGATCCACAGGTCCCTTGTATGGAGCAGAGCAGTACTAGCGCCGCTATTCCTTTTGGTGAACTGGCAAGCACCAGCGGCCTAGTACAACCCTGGTCATACATCCAGCACTGCAGTAACACTTGGTGATTCCCATTAGTGCAGGTTCCACCTGGTGAGGTGGCAAGCAAAAGTAGTGTCCCGCTGAAACCAAGAAGACAAACACAGGCCAATCAAGCCCATAGTGCCCTTCCTGCTGCATTCGCCAATCCTAATTGGGAACCCACCACTTCTGCAGCACCCGTACTTCCCCCATTCACTGGCCAACCCGGCATTCAAGTGGAAACAGTTGATTTTATGTCACTTGATTTTTATTCGCTGTTTTTCACCAAAGATCTCTCTAGACCTATTGTGCAATTTGTTAAAATTTCTTTATACCACATAGGACATGTAGGGGGAAACAATGATCACAAGAGACAACAGAGACATCATATCTTACATAGATATATCTTATATCCTTTAGAACATATTCCATTTTCCTCTTAACATTTATGGATTAGACCTAGTAATTCTGTCTGCACTTATGTCTTTCAGTTTGTATATATTTATCTGTTTGTCTCTTTTCCACTCTATTTATCTATCTCTTTCCATCTCTATCTGTTATAATTCTTATCTTCCCCTACTATAAGTCCCCATCTATCTTAGACCTCCCATGCCTGTTATCTTTTTATATCCCTTAACCCGACTTCCAGTCTCAAAAAAAAAAAAGAGAAAAAAACAAAAAAAAGATATATGTTATTTCCCTCCCTCCCCCCCCTCTCCTCCTCCCCCCCTCTCCTCCTCCCCCCCCTCTCCTCCTCCCCCCCCCTCTCCTCCTCCCCCCCCCCTCTCCTCCTCCCCCCCCCCTCTCCTCCTCCCCCCCCCTCTCCTCCTCCCCCCCCCCCTCTCCTCCTCCCCCCCTCTCCTCCCCTCCCCTCTCCTCCCCTCCCCTCTCCTCCTCCCATAATCTCTCACCCCCACACGAAAGATAGGTTCTCCCCATCACTGTTCCTCAAGCTCCTCCCGAGGCCCAGTATTTGAGCCTATGTAGGAGGTTCAAACGCATTTAGGGACTTGCGGACTCACTCCTCTACTGTGTTCCCCAACAGATTCTTCCCTTTGAGTTCATAAATAAATTCCATGATCTCCAAGTTTCGTCATATTGATCCTTTCTATCTTGGGCTGAGAGAACCAAGTCCTCTATGGCGCTGACATTTCTCACTATATTGAGCCACATTGTAATTGAAGGTGGCCTGGGATCTTTCCACCTGAGTGCGATTCCTGCCTTAGCTGCATTGACTAGTTGGCATATCACCGATTTCCTATACGTTTGTAAAGGTATTTCTGTACAGTGGAGCAAGAAAAAGGCAGGGTCCTCTGGTATCTGAAATGATGTAAGTTTTTGGGAGATCCTTTGTACTTCTAGCCAATATTGTCTTATCTTGGGACATAGCCAAAATATATGCATCAGGGTCCCCCGTTCCTTATTGCACCACCAACAGCGGTCAGAAGCCTCTGGAAAGAACTTACAAAGTTTTGATGGGGTATAATACCACTGCGTAAATATCTTATAATTAGATTCCTGAGTCCGCGAACAGATCGATGAGTTCAATGCCAGATATATAATCTTCTGCCTTTGTAAAGGAAATTACAAAGTAAATTGTCCTCCCCTTCTCCTTGAGCTTCCCCGCCAACACTCTGCCACACTTGTCTCCTAGTTCATACCCTTCTCTCCTCCCTGCCTGTATAGCCGCTTTTGCCTTATAACGGAGCAGGTCTGTCATCTGCCTCCTCAGATGTGCTAGGTCTTTCCCCAGGAGTGGTGTCTGTACTCTCTTATGTTGCATTTCAAGGGTTTGAATTTCTTCTGATAGTTTTGTTATCTGCGCTTCTCGTGTTTTCTTCATTTGGGAGCCATGTTTGGCCTCCCATATCATGCCCGGGTCGCTCCCCGGGGTGTCGTTGGTCTGAAAGTATGCCATCAATTCCTTTGTTATATCCTCCTGAATATCTGCTTTCTGTAGCAGGCTTTCATTCAAACGCCAACTACGTCCCGAGGAGCGAGCCGGGCTAGACAGGGAGATCTGTAATGTGACCGGTGCATGATCTGAATAGGTTATATTTCCTATAGTCACATCTATTACCGACGTGAGTAGGTAATGTGGCACAAGGAATAGATCAATACGGGAGTACTGTTGATGCGGGTTTGAAAAAAAAGTATAATCTTTTTCTCCTGCGTGGAAAATCCGCCATGCATCTACCAACTGCATCTCCTGCATCTTCCGTTTGACCCTTTTCCTGACACCATCAGGAGTCGAAGATGATCCCATGGAGGTATCCATTCCGGGATCAAAAGAGACATTAAAATCTCCTCCCAGAATCATCTTTCCTTCTGCAAATTCTGCTAGCTTTCTCAAGGTTTTGTTTAAAAAAACATCTTGTTGTGTGTTTGGTGCATGTATCGTAGCCAATGTTACCTTTACCCCATCAATATGGCTTTTAAGGAATAGGAAGCGTCCATTCACATCCAATCGTCTGTCCAAAAGAGACCAAGATATCCGATTAGAAATTAGAATGGACACCCCCTTAGATTTTGCTTCTTGATTATGTGCATGATAGACGCAGGGAAAAAATCTGTTCTGAAGTAAGGTTAGTCCGCCCGTCCTAAAATGCGTTTCCTGCACAAATGCTACATCTGTATGGTAGCGTTTCAAATCGTTTAGTAGCATCCTTCTTTTCTCCGGGACATTAAGTCCCTTTACGTTCAAAGAAGTCACCCTTATCCCCTCCATCCTACGGTCCTAGGGGAGGGGAGGGGAAGAGGAGAGGAAAGGAAAAAAAAAAAACCCCGATACCCCTAATGGAGACACCCCCTTCTGAGCCTCCGGCCGTCTGGCTCAGGTGGGTGTAGGCCTAATTGGGGGTTTGGCATAGAGCCGAGAGCTCTGTTCCTGGGCTTCCTAATCCATTTTACCTCGCCTTTTTACCTATGCTTACGTACCTTCCTTTCCCTTTCCCTCCTCCCATTGCACCTTCCTCCCCACCATTCTCCAAGGGGCAATGCTAGTCTTCTCCCCCTTTCTTTCTTCTTACCCCGCCCACCTCTATCCCTCTCTTACTCCCTCCCAATTACAAATACCATACGCTCTATCTTAGTTTCCCAGGAGTTTACTTCTAAGTTGCCAATGTAGACAAATCTGATACCTTCCCCCCTACCCCCCTTTTATTTGTATCTTCCCTCCCGATTTTCCTATTTATTCTATATATTCTCAGTCTTCCTTCCCTTTTAAAAAATTAGTCAAAATATTCCCCTCAAGTATTCCCCAAACAGGTACCAATTTATATAGTGTCAACTAAATTATATAGTAATACATGGAATAATACAGTGATAATATCCTTATTTCGTAGTATAATTACAGTAGAAACTAAGATCCCATTCCTCTTGTATGTTCTATTGCTCTCTAAAATTCTTTATTTCCCTATATATATATATATATATATATATATATATATATATATATATATATATATATATATATATATATATATATATATATACACATTCCTATAGACACACACCTGTGAATACGTGCATACCTACACCAATATATACAAAATCAGCTTCCCACCCACCCTCACCCCCCTAACCCCCCTAACCCCCCTAATGCAAAAAAAAAAAAACGTGTTTTTAATAAGGGTGCCGTATCTATTTGGCACCAGCAAATTGTACAGTGATACCTCAGTGATATGATATTATTACAAAAAAAACACTAAAATACCATTTCTCATGTGTGTCCCCATAGGACCCCCCCAATTAACCAACCCACACCCCTCCCCACTGTGCTCCCACGGCCTCTATTTACTTCCCCTCTGTGTACCTACACCCACCAAATCCCAAAATCCCAAGAGTGTATCACCAATCCATTTAAAAAAAAAAAAAATTAGAAGGGGGAAGAAAAATTAGACCCCCCCCCCAAAAAAAAGAGGGGCGGTATCTAAGCTCTAAAATATATTACACCAGCAGCCCAGTTATTTATGCCTCTATTAGGGAGAACCCAAGCGGATATTCTAGTAGCCTCCCAAGGCGGGGGGAAGACAAGGGGGAGGAATTTCCCCCCCGATCCCACCCCCCTGAGACACCCACCCCATCCAGACTCTCCGAGGGGGCAAAAGAAAAAAAAAGAGAAAAACCTGATGAGGTATAGCTGAGAAAAGAGAAAAGGAAAGGAGAGGGGAGACTGGTGGGGGCAGCACATTTTAGCTAATAGAAAGAGGGGAGCGAAAAGAAAAAAAAGGGGGACACCCCTCCCAGTCCCTACATCTACCCTCCTATTTAAAGTGACGTTGCCCTTTCTCTTATCAGTCTGTCTCTTTCTGGGGTGTGTAGTCCCCTTTCTCTGCTAGCGACTTTATTTCTTGGGGGTTTACTATTGGTTGTAGCCAGTTCTGTATCACAAACGCTTCCCCTTCAAGGAAGGCAAATAAATCCGGGAGTTCCATTGGATGCCACAAAGTAAATGTCAGAGTTTTTTTTATATAATTAGCACGATGGGATAACCCCACCTATAGGTCCCCTCTAACATCTTGATCTTATCCAGGAGTGGGCGCAACATTGCCCTACGCTGCAGGGTGGCCCGTGAGAGATCAGGCAATAGTTTCACAAGAACCCCATCCTGTTATAAATCTCCAGTTTCCCATGCCTCATGGCTTATTAACTCCTTTTGCACAAAGCGGTAGAAACAACATATAACATCCCTTGGCCTGTTTGCGTTTGTCGCAGGGGGACCCGGGGCTCTATGCACTCTCTCAAATTCCAGAGGTTGGGGGAGGGGATTGACTAATTTCTGACATATTGAAAAAATTGTAGTCTGCAATATATCCTGTCCTATAACCTCCGGAATCCCCCTAAACCGTAGATTCTGACGTCTACTACGGAAGAAAGCAATTTGTACGCTGGTGAGCACATCGCCACTATTCCCCAGTCCTCCCTTGCCAGATTTACGGTTTCCGAATTTAAGCTCTTTCTGGGCCTTTCCCTCAACATGGGCATAACCAAAAAGAGTGATTTGCGGTCATATTGGTCCACTGACCCAATTCACCATATGCACTTGTTCTCTGCCTCCATGACCAGGGCATGATACGAGCAGATCTTGCGGTTCATGCATTTCAATGACAATAAACTCTGTCGTCCTCGTGGAGACCCTGGATACGATCGGCTCTACAAAATTTGGCCCCTCATAAACCACTTTAACCAACGTTTTGCAGACTTGTTTACTCCCCATTAAGTTGTCTGTGTTGTTGAGTCCCTGATTACGTTTTTTGGCCGCTTGTCATTCAAACAGTACCTTCCCAGCAAGTGTGCCAGATACGGGGTCAAGATGTATAAACTCTGTGACAGGGCCACAGGCTATACATGTAGTTTTATGGTTTACAAGGGCAAAGATAGTCACGTAAAGCCAACAAACTGCCCTGACTACATAGGAAGCACTGGCAAGATTGTGTGGGACTTGGTGTCATCCTTCTTCGGAAAGGGGTACCACTTGTATGTGCACAATTATTACACGAGCGTGCCACTGTTTAGTTACTTGTGTGATCAGCAGATTGGAGCATGTGACACCGTGCAACCTAATCGCGGGGCTTTCCCCAGCGGCTTGTTGATTCCCGTCTTAGGCTGGGGGAGAGAGCCTCTTTGCAGTGTAATAACTTGCACGTAATGAAGTGGAGGGATAATAAGAATGTTTTCATTCTTACCTCCCTTCATGCAGACAGGATGGTCCAAATTACTGCGGCGAATGGTGTTGTGGAGAAACCCCTCTGTGTCCACGAATATAACCTTAACATGGGAGAGGTGGACCTCAACGACCAGTTGTTGTCGCCGTACCTAGTTGCACGTAAGGCCAGACGCTGGTACCAGAAAGTCTCCATTTATTTATTTCAATTGGCTTTGCTGAAAGCTCATGTGCTATACAGAGCTTCAGGATGGACTGGATCCTTCCTTCCAGGAAGAGATCGTCAGAGCCCTTCTGTTTCCAGACGGTGCTCCACCTCACTTTCCCCAACCAAATGCAGTAAGCCAGCTGCATGAGAGGCATTTTCCTTATGTCCTCCCGAGTACCCCTACCCAACGGGCCCCCCAAAGAAGATGTCATGTCTGCAGCAAGCGTGGATATAGGCCTGACGCCCCCGCTATTTTTGTCCCTCCTGTCCTGACAATCCTGGTCTTTGCATTGGGGAATGTTTTGAACGCCACCATATACAAGTTGAGTATTAGCGTAGGGTAATACTTTCACAGGGTCTTCCAAGATGCCATTGCATTTTGAGAGACCCAAACCCCTGGAACCATTACAGTTACAAAAAAAGTGTAAAAAAAAAACAAAAAAAAAAAAAAGATTGTTGTTTTATTGTTTTCTCTCTCTCTCCCTCTCTATTCTCTCTCTATTGTTCTGCTCTTTTTACTGTATTCTATTCTGCATTGTTTTATTGTTATTATGTATTATCATGTTTGCTTTTCAGGTATGCAATTTTTTTTATACTTTACAGTTTACTGCGTTTTATTGTTAACCATTTTTTTGTTTTCAGGTACGCGATTTAGCTGCAGCGTGGATTTATTTATCTTGACAGCAACAGCGTTTGCTCCCACGATACATAAAGCCGTAACTCCAGCACTGTCGGAGGGGATTTCACCACCACAATAAAAAAAAAGAGCATATATGCCGAAGCATGGGGGCAGCAGGAGTGGAGGAGCGGTTTGCTCCTACCTTTTGGGGTGGATGCCCCCATGCTTCGACATATATAAATGGTGCATGTATGCCCATCATTAGAACTGGGTGGATGAAGGGAGGTATTCTAATGGTGGGCATACCCACGATCAATCTCTTTTTTTCGTTCAGCCCACAGGCTGCATGAAAACAAAAAATTACAATATATGGCCAACATAGACCAGCTATATATATATGTGTGTGTGTGTGTGTGTATGTTGCTGGAGTTTGAGTGGTTATATCAGAATGATGCCTGCAGGTTTAGGTATCATCTTGGTATCATTATTTTTCAGCCAGTGGTCAGCTTTCATGTAAAAGCAATCATAGTGGGTAATTAGCCTCTAGACTGCTTTTACAAGCAGTGGGATGGAATGTCCCCCCCTCCCCCACAGTCTTCCATGTATTTCTCTGGCTCTCCTGTCCCAAGAGGGAACCTGAGAATGCAGCCTGTGATTTGGCTAGCTGACCATAGAGCTGATTAGAGACCAGAATGTCTCCAATCATCTCTATGGCCTAAGAAATTGGAAGCTACAAGCATTTTATGACTTCGATTTTGCCGGATGTAAACAGCGCCATTGGGAAATTGGGAAAGCATTTTATCACACTGATCTTGGTGTGGTCAGATGCTTTGAGGGCAGAGGAGAGATCTAGGGTCTAATAGACCCCAATTTTTTTTTAAAAAAGAGTACCTGTCACTACCTATTGCTATCAGAGGGGATATTTACATTCCCTGAGATAACAATAAAATGATTTTAAAAAAAAAATGAAAGGAACCGTTTCAAAATAAGATAAAAACGAGAAAAAAAAGAAAAAAGCACCCCTGTCCCCTATTCTCGTGCAAAGACGAAAGCAAGCGTCGGTCTGGCGTCAAGTGTAAACAGCAATTGAACTATGCATGTGAGGTATCACTGCGAAGGTCAGATCAAGGGCAGTAATTTTAGTAGTAGACCTCATCTAAAAGAGGTAAAAGGGTTTTAAAGACTTTTAGAAACGTATGTAGTTTGTCGCCACTGCACATTTGTGCGCAATTTTTGAAGCATGTTGTGTTTGGTATCCATATACTCGTTCATCTTTTTCATTTCATCAAACATTTGGGCAAAAATGTAAAAAAGTCTTTGAAAAATCGCTGCGCAAATACTGTGTGAAAAAAAAATTAAACCCCCACCATTTTAATCCGTAGGGCCTTTGCTTTAACCAGTTGCCGACCGCCGCACGCCGATGTACGTCGGTACAATGGCACGGGCAGGCATAAGGACATACATGTACGTCCCTTGCCTCCCGCGGGTCGGGGGCCCGATCGGGCCCCCGCCCGGTGCCTGCGGCGGTCGGTATTCGTACGGGAGCGATCCCGGACGAGGGGACGGCCATTCATTCATGGCCACCCCCTCGCGATCGCTCCCGACGAATAGAAATCCCCGGTGACATCACTTCCTCTCCTGTAATGTAAACACAGGAGAGGAAGCGATGTATTCTCTCCTCCGTGTCGGTATTTTTCGTTCCGACACGGAGGAGAGCGGATCAGTAAGTTGCACCAACACTCACACACACAGTAGAACATGCCAGGCACACTCACACCCCCCCTTTACCCCCCGATCACCCCCCCAATTACCCCTGCCCCCCAGTCACAGTGACACCAATGTCATTTTTTTTTTTTTGCATTGGTGTCATTTGTGACTGTAATAACTGTTAGGGCAGTTAGAGTTAGCCCCCTTTAGTTCTAATGTACCCCCCTAACCCCCCCAATAAAGGTTTAACCCCGTGATCACCCCCCGTCGCCAGTGTCACTAAGGCTGGGTTCACATTGCAGCGGTTTATGAGAACGAATGTGATTCGCACCGCACTGCAGTGCAAATCACATCCGATCTCTGTGCGATTCGAGTTCAGCCATTCGCCGCACCCGCCACACCCGCCGCACCCGCCGCAAATTCGCACGGGACCCTTTTTTTGGCCCGCAGCAGAATCGGATCGCATGGGTGTTCACACCATGCGATCCGAGTTTGCAGATCGCACTGCGATATGCGAACTGATCTGGGGGTGTCAGTAACATTTCACTGACACTCCCAGCAGTTCGCATAGGGCAGTGTGAACTGCCGCCGGGAGGCATGCGATGCGGGAACCCGCCGCGGATTCGCGGCGTTTCCGCATCGCTCCAGTGTGAACCCAGCCTAATAAGCGATCATTTTTCTGATCGCCGTATTAGTGTCACAGGTGACGCTAGTTAGGCAGGTAGGTATTTAGGTTCGCCGCAGCTTTTTATAGGGCCAGGGACCCCCATATACTACCGCATAAAGCCCCCTGATTGCCCCCTAGTTAACCCTTTCACCAGTGATCACCATATAACTGTTACAGGTGACGCTGGTTGGTTAGTTATTTTTTTATAGTTTCAGGGCACCCGCCATTTATTACCTAATAAAGGTTTAACCCCCCTGATCACCCGGCGGGTGTCATTTGTGACTAATAACTGTTAGGGCAGTTAGGGTTAGCCCCCTTTAGTTCTAAGGTACCCCCCTAACCCCCCCAATAAAGGTTTAACCCCGTGATCACCCCCCGTCGCCAGTGTCACTAAGGCTGGGTTCACATTGCAGCGGTTTATGAGAACGGATGTGATTCGCACCGCACTGCAGTGCAAATCACATCCGATCTCTGTGCGATTCGAGTTCAGCCATTCGCCGCACCCGCCGCAAATTCGCACGGGACCCTTTTTTTGGCCCGCAGCAGAATCGGATCGCATGGGTGTTCACACCATGCGATCCGAGTTTGCAGATCGCACTGCGATATGCGAACTGATCTGGGGGTGTCAGTAACATTTCACTGACACTCCCAGCAGTTCGCATAGGGCAGTGTGAACTGCCGCCGGGAGGCATGCGATGCGGGAACCCGCCGCGCATTCGTGGCGTTCCCGCATCGCTCCAGTGTGAACCCAGCCTAATAAGCGATCGTTTTTCTGATCGCCGTATTAGTGTCACAGGTGACGCTAGTTAGGCAGGTAGGTATTTAGGTTCGCTGCAGCTTTTTATAGCGCCAGGGACCCCCATATACTACCGCATAAAGCCCCCTAATTGCCCCCTAGTTAACCCTTTCACCAGTGATCACCATATAACTGTTACAGGTGACGCTGGTTGGTTAGTTATTTTTTTATAGTTTCAGGGCACCCGCCATTTATTACCTAGTCTCACTAGTGTACCCCTAAATTTAGGGGTGTCTACTTTCCAAAATGGGGTCATTTGGGGGGGGTTTGTGCCATCTTGGCATTTTATGGCCTTCAAAACTGTAACGCCCTTAGAAAGCCTGAAGGCGGTGCTTGGTTTTCGGGGCCCCGTACGCGGCTAGGCTCCCAAAAAGTCCCACATATGTGGTATCCCCATACTCAGGAGAAGCAGCAGAATTTATTTTGGGGTGTCATTTCACATATGCCCATGGCATGCGTGAGCAATATATCATTTAGTGACAACTTTGTGAAAAAAAAAAAAAAAAAGTTTGTAATTTTCCCGCAACTTGTGGCAAAATATAAAATATTCCATGGACTCAACATGCCTCTCAGCAAATAGCTTGGGGTGTCTACTTTCTAAAATGGGGTCATTTGTGGGGGTTTTGTGCCATCTTGGCATTTTATGGCCTTCAAAACTGTAATAGGTAGTGAGAAGTGAACTCAAAAATTTACGCCCTTAGAAAGCCTGAAGGCGGTGCTTGGTTTTCGGGGCCCCGTACGCGGCTAGGCTCCCAAAAAGTCCCACATATGTGGTATCCCCATACTCAGGAGAAGCAGCAGAATTTATTTTGGGGTGTCATTTCACATACGCCCATAGCATGTGTGAGCAATATATCATTTAGTGACAACTTTGTGTAAAAAAAAAAAAAAATTTTTTTTTTTGTCATTATTCAATCGCTTGAGGCAAAAAAATAAAATATTCAATGGGCTCAACATGCCTCTTATCAATTTCCTTAGGGGGTCTACTTTCCAAAATGGGGTCATTTGGGGGGGTTTTGTACTGCCCTGCCATTTTAGCACCTCAAGAAATGAGATAGGCAGTCGTAAACTAAAAGCTGCGTAAATTCCAGAAAACGTACCTTAGTTTGTAGATGTGACAACTTTTGCGCAAACCAATAAATATACAATTATTGACTTTTTTTTTACCAAAGACATGTGGCTGAATACATTTTGGCCTAAATGTATGACTAAAATTGAGTTTATTGGATTTTTCTAATAACAAAAAGTAGAAAATATCATTTTTTTTCAAAATTTGCGGTCTTTTTACGTTTATATCGCAAAAAATAAAAATCGCAGAGGCAATCAAATACCATCAAAAGAAAGCTCTATTTGTGGGAAGAAAAGGACGCAAATTTTGTTTGGGTACAACATTGCATGACCGCGCAATTACCAGTTAAAGCAGCGCAGTGCCAAAGTGTAAAAAGACCTCTGGTCATTTACCAGCAAAATGGTCCGGTCTGAAAGTGGTTAAAAAAATATATATAATGTTTGGGGGTTCAAAGTAATTTTCTTGCAAAAAAAAAAAATTTTTTTTCATGTAAACAAAAAGTGTCAGGAAGGGCTTTATCTTCAAGTAATTAGAAGAGTGGGTGATGTGTGACATAAGTTTCTAAATGTTGCGCATTAAATGCCAGGACAGTTCAAACCCCCCCAAATGACCCCATTTTGGAAATTAGACACCCCAAGCTATTTGCTGAAAGGCCTGTCGAGTCCATGGAATATTTTATATTGTGACACAAGTTGCGGGAAAAAGACAATCGTCTTTTTACATTTTTTTTTGTTTTTTTGTACAAAGTTGTCACTAAGTGATATATTGCTCAAACATGCCATGGGCATATGTGCAAGTCTAGCCGCGTACAGGACCCCAAAAACCAAGCACCGCCTTCAGGCTTTCTAAGGGTGTCAATTTTTGATTTCACTCTTCACTGCCTATCACAGTTTCGGAGGCCATGGAATGCCCAACTGGCACAACCCCCCCCCAAATGACCCCATTTTGGAACATAAACACCCCAAGCTATTTGCTGAGAGGTATGGTGAGTATTTTGGAGACCTCACATTTTGTCACAAAGTTTTGAAAATTGAAAAAATAAATAAAAATACATTTTTTTCTTAATTTTCAAAAACAAATGAGAGCTGCAAAATACTCACCATGCCTCTCAGCAAATAACTTGGGGTGCCTACTTTCCAAAATGGGGTCATTTGGGGGGTTTTGTGCTATCTTGGCATTTTCTGGCCTTCGAAACTGTGATAGGTAGTGAGGAGTGAAATCAAAAATTGGTTTTCGGGGGCCCCGTTCGCAAAATATGTGGTACCTCTGCACTCAGGAGAAGCAGCAGAATGTATTTTGGGGTGCAATTCCACATGTGCCCATGGCATGTGTGAGCACTATATCGTTTAGTGATAACTTTGTGCAAAAAAAAAAAGTTGTCTTTTCCCGCAACTTATGGCAAAATATAAAATATTCCATGGACTCCACATGCCTCTCAGCAAATAGCTTGGGATGTCTACTTTACAAAATGGGGTCATTTGGGGGGGGGTTGTGCCATCTTAGCATTTTATGGCCTTCAAAACTATGATGGGTAGTGAGGAGTGAAATCAAAAATGTACGCCCTTCAGAAATCCTGAAGGCGGTGCTTGGATTTTGTGGCCCGTATGCGGCTAGGCTCCCAAAAAATCCCACATATGTGGTATCCCTGTACTCAGGAGAAGCAGCAGAATATATTTTGGGGTGTTATTGCACATATGCCCATGGCACGTTTGAGCAATATATCACTTAGTGACAACTTTGTGCAAAATAAAAAAGTTTGTAATTTTCCCGCAACTTGTGGCAAAATATAAGGCCCCTTTCACACTGTCGGACCGTAGAGGTCCGCCTGTCCGTTTTCATCCGATCTCTCCATAGAATCCTGCAGTGCTTGACAAGCCCCTCATGCTCAGTGAACAGAGAGGGACCTGTCATCCGCCGGCTCGGCGGAGATCAACGGAGAGAACTCCCGTTGAGCCAGCGGACAGAGGCGGACTCCGTGCAAGCGGATCCGCCTTGTCTGAATGAGGCCTGAAATATTTCATGGACTCAACATGCCACTCAGCAAATAGCTTGGGCTGTCTACTTTACAAAATGGGGTCGTCGGGGGGGGGGGGGGGGGGGGGGGGGGGGTTGGGGGGTTGTGCCATTTTGGCATTTTATGGCCTTCAAAACTGTGATAGGTAGTGAGGAAGGTTTTTTTGTCATTATTCAATCACTTGGGTCAAAAAAATGAAATATTCAATGGGCTCAACATGCCTCTCAGCAATTTCCTTGGGGTGTCTACTTTCCAAAATGGGATCATTGGGGGGGGGGGGGGTTTACTGCCCTGCCATTTTAGCACCTCAAGAAATGAGATAGACAGTCATAAACTAAACCCTGAATACATTTTGGCCTAAATGTATGACTAAAATTGAGTTTATTGGATTTTTTTTATAACAAAAAGTAGAAAATATCTTTTTTTTTTTTCAAAATTTTCAGTCTTTTTCCGTTTATATCGCAAAAAATAAAGACCGCATAGGTGATCAAACACCATCAAAAGATAGCTCTATTTGTGGGAAAAAAAGGACGCAAATTTCATTTGGGTACAGTATTGCATGACCACGCAGTTAGCAGTTAAAGTGACACAGTGCCAAATTGTAAAAAGTTCTCTGGTCAGGAAGGGGGAAATCCTTCCGGGGCTGAAGTTGTCTTTGTCCTGCATGCCAGGAAGACTAGTGCCCCAGTATTGCACTATGCCCCTGTCATTCATATGAGTCCTGTCTTAATAGTGTACACAGTTTATTTTGTAGGGGTGAAGGATAACATGGTCTGATTACCAAATTGACGAAGAAGAGAAAAGTTGTGCAGCCTCTATAAAGAAACAAGTGTACCTGGTGGCAGGAGGTTTTGAATCTGGGTATTCAGGCTATTTCCCATACTTAGGATAAAGAGAGGCTTAATAGAGACTGCCGTGGGAGCTGGTGGTGGGGCACAGGGTACCTTAAAACACTATGGAGCTGGAGATTTTCTAGACCATATTGGGAGATATCAGGGAAGCAGTTAGGAAAGCCAACTTGCTCTGTCCAGCATCACTTTGCTAGGATAGGCAGGTGAGGGTAGTATGCAGGTTGCCTATGAGTCGTAATAGATTGGTGGATGACTTAATTCCAGGATTGTCAAAATCTAACTTGCACTGCTCTCATGCCTAATGGCAGGGATGGAACATTGTGCAGATATCACGGTCAATCTGGGTACTATCCTATCAGACTCTACCATGTTACACCTTGGAGTCTTCTTGTACTGATGAGTGCTTCAGAAAGGAAGGTGTTGTACTATGGGAAAAGGCAACAGTGATGGTACCCAACAGGTTCTAAACAAAGTTAAAAATACTTGACGCCAGGGTACTGGTGCTGGTATCACATGTTTAATGATGCACTGTTTTCAGCATCAGGTTAAATGGTACTCAGCATGGTACACTACCTCTGGGAGTCTATTGTACATGCCCTTGGCATGGATATAGCAGGAACACTGGGTTGTACCACGATCACCCCTGAAGAGAGGTTTGATAGCTTGGGCAACAGAATTTAGTGCCAACAGTCTGTGCAGGGTGTGAATAGAAGGGCCCTGCTCAAGGGGTTTATGATCTAAGCAGTGGATGGTGGTGCAATAGAGATGGACGAATTTCCGACGGGACGTTTCGCAAACGCGGCCAAAAGTTTCCGAACCGCAAAGTTTGCGCCGGGCCCCATTGACTTCAATGGCAGACGAACTTTAAAATCCTACAGGTCATATTTTCAGCCACAAAATAATTACTAGCTGTGCACACATAGTCCCACCACATGGCCACTGACATAACACATGTATGAAGTGAATCTGGGATCGACAACTACAAGCATTCTTTTTTTTTATATGTGAAATTTTGACAATTCAGGACTCAGGAGTTCATGAAGGCAATGGAGGAGAGGAAAGGTCAGGGTAGGCTATGAAGAGGGTGCAGGAGATGATCACCAGCACCGTGATAGAGTGCACTGACACCAGCACCGTGATATAGAGAACTGACACCAGCACCGTGATAGAGTGCACTGACACCAGCACCGTGATATAGAGAACTGACACCAGCACCGTGATATAGAGCACTGACACCAGCACCGAGATAGAGAGCACTGACAGCAGCACTGATACCAGCAACTCGCTGCTGGACCCCAAAAATATGACACCGCTCAACCTCTTCAAACAGGAGGGTACAGGCATATAGTACGGTGTGCTTTTTTTGTACAAGGAAGTGAGCCAAATGTAGAAAAAAGGTCTGTGTGCTCGGTTAAATAAATCGTTTATAGAGATATACATGGTCTACTGGTCACATGTGTTGAATTCCTCTGAGATCCATGCCTCATTCATTTTTATAAATGTGCGGTAGTCAACACTGTCGTGAGCTAGGCAAGTGTGCTTATCGGTCACGAGACAGGTGACTGGACGAGGGGCAAGCCAACAGTTCCATTGCAAATTGGGCAAGCTCTGGCCAGAGGTCAAGCCTGCCCACCCAGTAGTCCAGGGGTTTATCACTCCTCAGAGCGTCCACATCGGCCGTTAACCCGATGTAGTCGGACACCTGACGGTCTAGGCGTTCCCTGATGCTGGATCCGGATGAGACCTGCCGATGGGTCGGCTGAAAGAATGATTTCATATCAGAAGTCACCAACACATCTTCAAACAGCCCTCTTCTTGCAGGCACGGTTGGATTGGTACCCGCAACTCTTTCTCTGGGAGTGGGAATTCCTCCTCTCCCAGCGCAAACAAAAGCAGAATGCAATATTTCTCGAAGCAAGGCCGGGAAGTGCTCCATTCTGACAGCCCTCTGTGACGGTGGTAACATTTCCGCCATTTTGTGTTTGTACCGGGGGTCTAAGTACATTGCCACCCAGTACTGGTCCTTGACCCTTATGCTTTTTATACGGGGGTCCCTGTTAAAACACTGCAGCATGAAGGCCCCCATTTGCACTAAACTGGAAGTGGTGTGGTGGCCTGGCTCCTGCTCATCATCCAGGATAATGTCGTCCTCCTCGTTCTCCTCTCCCCATCCACACACAACAGGGATCCCAGAAAGGTTTAAAGCATGCTCTTCTTGCTCCTCCTCATCCGCCCCGGCACCATCCTCCTCTGACTCCTCTTCAGATTCCTGTTGTTGACTTGTCTCAGATAGAGTAGCCCCCCCGGGAATTCATCCAGCATTGCGGCTTTCTCATCTTCCCGCTCCTCCACGGCTTGATCAATGACACGGCGCAATGCACGCTCTATAAAGAAGGCATAAGGTACCATGTCACTGATGGCGCAATGGCTGTGACTGACCAGTTTGGTGATCTTATCAAATGGCCGCAGAAGTCTGCATGCGTCGCGCATGAGCAGCCACTGGCGCGGTGAAAAAACCCCCCAGCTCCCTAGAACCTGTTCTGCCGCAGAGTTCATACAGGTAGACTTTAACTGCACATCTCTGCTGGAGCAGCCTATCAAGCATATAGAAGGTTGAGTTCCATCGCGTCGGGCAATCGCAAATAAGACATCTGACCGGCAGATTGTGTCGCCGCTGAATGTCAGCAAGGCGAGCCATGGCCGTGTAAGATCTTCTGAAATGGGCCAAGATTTTCCTTGCCTGCCGCAAGATGTCCTGGACCCCAGGGTATTTGACAACGAATCGCTGCACGACCAAGTTTAAGACGTGTGCCATGCATGGCACGTGTGTAAGTTTGCCCTGTTTCAATGCGCTAAGCAGATTGACACCGTTGTCACACACCACTTTACCAACTGTCAAATTGAGCGGTGTTAGCCACTGATTATTGATAGCAAAGCTGAAAGGGGTGCAGGGCCAGTGTGGCTCTTGGCTTCCAGGCACAACAGACGCAGCACAGCATGGCAACTTCTCACCTGGCATGTCGAATAGGTTCTGGGGAGCTTGGGTGGCAAAGCGGAAAAGATGCTAGCAGCGGAAAAGGAGGAGTCAGCCGAGGAGGAGAGGGAGGAGGATGGAGTAGGAGGAGGAGAAGAAGAGGCAGGCCTGCATGCAATCCGTGGCGGTAAAACCAAATCTACACGGGTGCCACGGGTTACATGCTTGATGGCCATCAGAAAGTTCACCCAGTGGGCAGTAAAAGTGATATACCTTCCCTGCCCGTGTTTGCTAGACCACGTGTCTGTGGTCAGATGTATCTTGGCACTGACACTGTGCTGACAAGCCAACCATCAACCGTTGGGCAAGAGGGTTATCCGGCGTCATCATTTTTTTTACGCTGAAACATTTGGCCCACGGAAGCCTGCCTTTTTGCAGAAAATAGTGAGGATGGCAGGATGGAAGGTGGAGTCGAGGACAATTGTGAGGAGAGAGGAGAAGTAGAAGACGAGGCTGGATGGTGAGAGCCTGGAGTGTGGCTTTGTGGATTCCGTTGCTCCAACTGGGCTCGGTAATGGCAGCTCATGTGCCTTCTTAAGGCGGTCGTCCCTAGGTAAGTGTTGGGCTTACCGCGACTTATGCGCTGACTGCAAAGATTGCAGATGGCAACACTATTGCGGAGCCATGTGCCGGCATCCTGGGAGCGCCAGATGTGACCGTACATGGTTGATGCCTCGCTCCTGATACATTCACAGTCTGCTTTGTCCCTCCTGTGCAATGTAAGTTCTTCCTGCTTCTCCTCCCTATCTGCTGGTCCATATCTCCCTCTGAACTCCCCTCTTCCTCTCTTGTGAGCACCCACGTGACATCACTAGACACGTCCTCATCAATGTCACCTTCCCCACCACTATAATTAGAGATCTTGGAGTAGGCAGCAACAGCAGGGACCAACCTCCTCCTTGGGCTGATCTGGGTACTGTCGTCAGACTCCTGAGTGGCGGTTGTTGCTGCCTCCTCTTCCTGATCCAATGCTAAGAGTGGCTGATCGTGATATGGATCAGAAAATAATTCCTGTGACTCAAGCAGAAGGTATATGGTGGTAGTGTCTTTGGGGGTGCACACAGCAGAGAGTGAAGAAGAGGGTGCAGATCGAGAGGATAAGGAGGGTGCAGAAGAGTAAGGCTGAGTGAGCCACTCAACCAAGTCTGGTGCATCCTTTGATGTAATCCCACGCACCTTCTGCAATTTGCCACTTTGGCTCAAGTCTGTTGCTCCTGCCCTACCCCTACCACCCCTGTGGAAGGGCCTGCCTCTTCCTCTGCCAGTCATTTTTTAAATGACCCTGTGACAAAAGTCTCTAGAGAAGTGCAGTATGTATGTGGAAGAAGGTATATAACACCCCGCTTCAATCTGTCGTTTTTGGGGGCCACTGGTCTATCACACTAGTTATACATTTTTTTATTGCGTTTGTCACTCTTTGTAGTATCGCTGCAGAACCACTCAGCAGCCACAATGCTGCACAGTGGAAATGCACTATACTATGCTTTTTTATACGTGTATTACACACCTATATACTGCACACCAAATAGTACACCTATACCAGTCCTTGCAAGGACCTTTGTGGACCTAGTAGCTAGTGATTTGCAGACTGTTCCTCAGTCCCTACACTGATAAAGTACTGCTGAAGAATAGGGCAGTAATCTGCAGCACAGCCCTGCACCAGCACCCTATATATTGTATACCTATACCAGTCCTTACAAGGACCTTTGTGGACCTAGTAGCTAGTGATTTGCAGACTGTCCCTCAGTCCCTACACTGATAAAGGACTGCTGCAGAATCGGGCAGCAATCAAGTATAATATTCCTTCTATATTTGGAAGAAAGTATATTATACGTGTACAACCCTATATACTGTACACCTATACCAGTCCTTAAAAGGACCTTTGTGGGCTTAATAGTAATAGCTAGTGATTAAACTGACTGTCCCTTCTCCACACAGCTTCGTGTCCCTACACTGACAAAAGACAGCTGCAGAATCAGTCAGCAGTGCACTCAGCAATCACCAGCACAGCAGTGCACCAGAACCCTATATACTGTACACCTATACCAGTCCTTAAAAGGACCTTTGTGGACCTAATAGTAATAGCTAGCTAGTGATTAAACTGACTGTCCCTGCTGCACACAGCGTCCTGTCCCTCCCTACACTGACAAAAAACAGGCTGCTGCAATCACCAGCACAGCAGTGCACTGAACCCTATGTACTGTACTACACCTATACCAGTCCTTAAAAGGACTTTTGTGGACCTAATAGCTAGCGATTTGTGTCACTACAGTCTCTCCCTGCTCCACACAGACAATAGTCCGCCGATCGGGCGAGTCACGAACACTCAAAATTAGCCGCGAACCAACCGCGGGCGAACAGTTCGGCCATCCCTATGGTACAATATTAATAGCTGCTGGGAATTATCTGTTATGGAGCTGGCTGAGGTAGCATATTAAGGTGAAGGCGGTGTAGGCTTCCTGGAATTTTTATGGATCATCTAGGTGTGAAAAGGGCTGGGTGGACATATTGGGGTGGGGAGTTCCAGAGGTTCTGGAACAGTCCTGAGGTTGAGCATGGGAGGGGGTAACAATGGAGCTGGAAATCAGGATGTCTTAGGGGGAGTGAAGTGGACGATTTGGGTGATCTCAAGATCAAAAGAGGTTAATCCAAATATCTCAAACTAAGGTTTCTTAGTGGTAAAAGTTCATTCAGGGACAGTCAAGGGCCACAGCTTTAGCAAACGCCACCCTGTTGCTGTGCCAATGTGAGTAACTGTTAAGAGACCAATTTAGAGTATTGTGCGCATTTAAAAGAGGACCCTAGAACTAAATTTTTTTTTTTTATTTATTGTTGTTTTGGGGAGAAGCATATAACAATTTGAGTAATAATGTGCAGTTAAGTTTACCTAAATTCTAAAAGTTTCAATAATTTTTTTTTCTCACTCGTTGTTAATATCTGTGTACTTGACCTGCAAAAATACTGCTAATGGGAGAGGAGTTGATTTTTGTTAACGAAATATATATTTTTTTTCTCTTCTTTTTTTGTTTTTGTTTTTTCTTTTTTAGCAGTCAGCAAAAGTTTTTAGGGCAACTAATATTTATTTTATTTTTGAATACAGGTTCAATGCTCTTTAACAGTCTAAAATAGAATCTAAACTAAAAATCTTGGTTGGAGCAGCATTAAATCTGATTTTTTTTTTCATTATTATTTTTACTATTTTTCTTGTTCATTTTCATTACTCACCTCTTCTGTTCCTTTTCCTTCTCTAATATTATGCTCTCCAAGTGTACTTTGGTTTCTTGTATCTCCTCAAGGTAATGTAACTAAGACATCAGTCATAATTTTTGTTTTTACAAATTAGGAGGCTTGAGCATTCCTACCCATTCCTCGGATCAGAGTCACAGATCGGATCATTTTTCGGATCAGCAAATAATAATTGAATTTGCAAAAACCTGTGAAAATTCCACCACCATATAGTCCCCACTGTAATATCCACATTCTCCCCCACTGTAATATTGGCCGAGTATGGCTGGGTACGGCTGAGCATGGATGGGTATCGCCGAGTATGGCTGGGTATTACCGAGTATTGCAGAGTATGGAGGGATGGCTGTGACTGCAATTGTCACAGAGCAGCTGTGGGCTGGATCTGTAGTGCCCACAGTGCTGCTGCCATCCGATCTCTCCCCTCCACTGTACAGATCTGTACACAGAGGGGAGAGAGGAACCAGCATCGTCATGACGCCGGTCTGTTTACAAGTGATCGCTCATCACTTGACGGAGCAATCACATTGTAAGCCGCTAACGGGTGCACCAAGATGGCGGAGCAGCGGGTGCGCCCCTAGTGGCGGTAGATGTAATTGCGGTAACACAGCCCAAGTAATGGGAACGGCGTTACCATGAAGGGAAGAGTAATCAGTTAGACTACTCATTACCCTCTAAAGTAACAGCGTTAAGTAACGCCGTTTACTTTAACTCCGTTAGTTACATCGCTGCCAATTGGTGCAACCATTAAACCGTATTACCAGGTTACAGGATTAGATATGCCAGGATCCTGCCATCAGTGTTGGGGCTCCTCTCTTCCAAGGCAAAGGAGCGATGAAACATTGCAGTACAGGCACTCATTGTTTGGATGTTGTCACGGTCCCTACCGTGTCTTTTAGAAGGCCAGGCGTGATCGTGCCCCAAGTGGCTCTGGGTGGTATTGAACTAATGACTGTTTGTTCTTGCTCCTGTTTCTTTACCCCTGAGCCACACCTCAGTTCTATTCTGCCTGCTTTCCAGCCATGCCTATTTTTGCATAAAGTACTGTGGGCAATTCTGTTTGTACCTGTTACTCTTGGATTAACTGTGGCAGGTTACCTAATTAGCTGGGTATAAAGCACTGCTTCACTCTAAGGCAGGGGTAGGGAACCTTGGCTCTCCAGCTGTTTTGAAACTACAACTCCCATGAGACATTGCAAGACCCTAGCATGACTGCTAGAGGCAGAGGCATGATGGGATTTGTAGTTTCAAAACGGCTAGAGAGCCGAGGTTCCCTACCCCTGCTCTAAGGGCTTGGTCAGTGTCAGAAACCATGAAACAGACTGAGACAGAAGTACAATCAAATCACACTTGTTTATTAATAAAAATAAAAAGGTAAATAGAAAAAAGCGTAGTCAAGCATAGCCAGAGTCCTGTAGCCAGATCGGGTAGTCAGCCAGTCCAAAGTTCATTAACCAGATTGGGTAATCAGCCAGGCCGGAAGTCAGGGATCCAAGGAGAGCAACCGCAAGCATGATAAGAAGCCAGGTGGGATGTCAGCAAGCCAGTCTTGAAACAAACAGCAGGAGATGGTTCCCTGTGATGTGACCAACGCGAAGGCAAATGGAAAAGTGAGCAGGAAGGCTTTAAATAGGCAGGTCAGACGAGCATCATCGGGAACAGCTGGTAACTGTGGAAAGAGAAGAGAGCTGGCAATTAGCCGACAGCTGAGTGGCCAGCCCAGAGGAGGAAGGGCTAAGCCAGCCCTGACAGTCAGTTCATTGTCTCTTGTCACCAAAGGTACCTGTGTTCAAAGTTGCAGTGTTCCAAGACTGACCCCGGCTTCTGACCCTGGCTTGTATTTTGTTTATGCTGACTTCTGGAATCCCGGACAACGGCTTTCTTTGACAATCCCTTGGCTTTTTCTGTCAAGCCCCCGTGCACAGATTCACAGCCCAGGTAGCTTATCTATTTCTAACTGTGGGCTGTGTCTATTTGCAAGGGTGAGTGTACATCTCTGCACCATGGACTCCAACCTAGGTAAGCCCTCACATAACTGACCACCATGGAGTCCGCAGAGATGTACAGGATGCTCACCTCCCTTGCTCTGCAAGTCTCCAGCCTGGGCCAGACCTTTGCTGAGCTGCAGCAAGAAGTCCGCTTGTTTAAAGGCACAGTACACCCAACCCTGGAACCTGCATGTCCGGAACCGTTTGTTTTGATGCCTGAGAGGTTTGATGGTAATCGTGCATCCTTCTTTTGTTTTAAGATGGATTGTGAGCTGTTGTTTGCCCTTAAGCCTAGGACCTATGCCACCGACTATATTAAGATTCGTGCTTCCATCAACCTGCTCACTGGACAATGCAAAACATGAGCTCATCAGCTTTTACAGGAAAGGAGTCCAGTCTTGGATAGCTGGGAAGCATTCATGTTTGCTCTGGACTCTTACATTCCTGTTTCTAAGAACACCAGAGTTCCCAAGTCTGTTCAAGCTGTTCCAGCTTGAAGTTCCTGTGCCCCCAATTGCAGTTCCGGTGCCTGTGCCCCCAGTTGAAGTTTCTGTGTCGGTGTCCCCAGTTGAAGTTTCTGTGTCGGTGTCTCCAGTTGAAGTTTCTGTGTCGGTGTCCCCAGTTGAAGTTCAAGCGGGGACACCAACACAGGAACTTCAAGCGGGGACACCGACACAGGAAGTTCCTGTGTTGGTGTCCCTGCTTCAAGTTCCTGTGCCGGTGTCCTCACTACCTCCTGACTGCACGTATGCCTCAAATGGCACCATAGTCCATAAGCAGGACCTGAAGACTTTCGAAAGAGCCTTGCGAGCGACGAAAGTCTCCCCAGCTGGAACTTATAAAACAAAGAAAGCCCAAAGGAAATAGACTGTTCCATCCTCTGAGGGTATTCCTAAGGGGAGGGAACTGTCACGGTCCCTACCGTGTCTTTTAGACGGCCAGGCGTGGTCGCACCCCAAGTGGCTCTGGGCTATATTGAATTAATGACTGTTCTTGCTCCTATTTCTTTACCCCTGAGCCACTCGGTTCTATTCTGCCTGCTTTCCAGCCATGCCTAGTTTTGCATAAAGTCCTGTGGGCAATTTTGTTTGTACCTGTTACTCTTGGATCAACTGTGGCAGGTTACCTAATTAGCTGGGTATAAAGCACTGCTTCACTCTAAGGGCTTGGTGTGTTCATTGTTTCTTGTCACTAAAGGTACCTGTGTTCAAAGCTACAGTGTTCCAAGACTGACCCCGGCTTATGACCCTGGCTTGTATTTCGTTTATGCAGACTTATGGAATCCGGGACAACGGCTTTCTTCGACGATCCCTTGGCTTTTTCTGTCAAGCCCCGTGCACAGATTAACAGCCCAGGTAGCTTATCTGTTTGTTTCTGTGGGCTGTGTCTATTTGCAAGGGTGAGCGTACATCTCTGCACCATCAACTCCAACCTAGGTGAGCCCTCACAGATGTGAAGTCTCAAAGGCACCAGGATTTCTTTGCTATCTCAAGTGTACCTTGATGGGTTCCGGCGTGTTCAAGAAAGGAAGAGGAGTCCGTGGTGGGGTGGGAAGGGTCAGGGCCTCTGGACTGTTGTGGGAGGGTACAAAATAATTAAAGGAGGACATAAGTTCAAGAATGAACGTCAGGGGGGACTGTAGTGGAGATCTTGAATTTCATATTTATAACAAGGAGCTTCAAGGGAACCATTGCAAGCATTCTCTAATTAAATTACCATGCCTCATTTAATATATATATATATATATATATATATATATATACACTTATGATTATATGTATATGTTTTTACAGGACTTTATATCATTTGTGATATCCTGATGAGATATGGGCTCAGCATTACACTACCTTTTTTTCCTGTCTCGTGGGAACTATTGAATGTCTTCAGGTGTTAATTGAATTAATGGTATCCTTTTGTTTTGTAAAGGTCCTTTGCAGACGAGGAGGCTCCATCTCACCAGGGGCCGTTGACATGCTAATTTCAGAACTGGTTGGGCTGGGGATGAAAGGGGGTTACTTATTAAGCCTAGAGGCACCGGAAGTTTAAGACCTGACCAAGAACTATTAGGAGACTTCAGGGGTAGCCAATGAGGATTCAATGCCACTTCTGAACCAATGAGGTGATCCTGAGTTTTGATTGGTAGGAATGAGTTATTCTAACAACATAAAAACCAAAGCCTAGAGATGCTAAATCTCTCTTAAACTCATGGTCTGGACACAACATGGCCACACCTAAAAATTATTCTCTTATCTCTTTACTTTTTACTTAACTTTATCGTAGGATTTAGCCTTAATATATTATTAATCTATTCATAGCATGTGCATGACCATTATAACAATATTTTGTATCATTGGTAACATCTTCATTTTAAGGTTGTATCAATTATGTTATAGTTGCTAACCTCGGATTAATACAAGTTAATTTTCTGTACAATAGTAAGTTTAAATTAGATTGTTATCACACAAGTATCATTCGTTCTTAATTTCATGGGTTAAAGCCGCAACCGCATGGGTGTATTCATATATAGATAAAAGGTTTTAATCACTTATGTTTAGGGATGAGCTCGGTGTTCAACTCGTTCGCATGTTCAACTCGAACATCAGCCGTTCGTCTGTTCGGTGAATTCAGAACTTTGTGGACCATTCGCACCAAATTCATGTGGCACGAACGGCCCACGATGCACTATGCCATTGCAGTGCATTGCTGGCTCATGATTGGCCAAGCAACTGTGACCCCGCATGCTTGGCCAATCACAGCACCGGCAATGAGGAGAGCCATAATTGGCCACAGCAAATTGTGGCCAATTATAGCTCAGGGGGTTTAGTACACGCCCCACACTATATAAGGCCGCCAGTGCAGCGGCCTTGTGTAGTGTGTTCCGGTGTGCAGGGAAAGAGCAAGATAGGCAGGGACAGTGTTCTTTTCTCAGGCATCTGCAGGAGTTAAAGTGGGGGTTGTGTGCCTCCAGCACAGTATACACCTATATCTACCCTTTTTTGCTGGTGTTCTCTAATTCAGGCATCTGCAGGAGTTAGTGGGTGTTGTGTGCCTCCAGCATAGTATACACCTGTATCTACCCTTTATTGCTGGTGTTCTCTAATTCAGGCATCTGCAGGAGTTAAAGTGGGTGTTGTGTGCCTCCAGCACAGTATACACCTGAAGATACCCCTTATTGCTGGTGTTGTCTGTTGCATATCTTGCATATTAGCCTTTAAAATGAGCACTTTTGATTTTGAACGGTCGAGTCCCATAGACTTTAATAGGGTTCTAAAGTTGGTACACATTTTTGGTCCACTCGAAGGTTCTGGTGCGAACCGAACCGGGGGGGTGTTCGACTCATCCCTACTTATGTTATGTATCATTAACCATATAAGTGAGGTAGGTAAATATAACCTTGTCAGAACGCAGCTCTAGTGTTGAAACGTCCCTGGCCAACAATTTCCAAAGCACTTTACATACTGTACATTCGCATTAGTCCCGTCTCTTAAAGTGTTTCTTAACCTCCAAAAATATATAGATCCTGATCCCTTAAAGCAGTTTACACTTCATAGTGCTTGTGCTGTGTAATCTGCCCCCCTCTAAACTATACAAAAAACCTCTCTGAATCTGACACTTCCTGTATGCCGTCTCTGCGCTGAGCATTAAAAACACCATGGTCAGTGCATCCCTGCATCATATGTTGCTGTCTCCTTTCTCCCCCTCATTCCTGCCTGTCAGCTCCCTCTCTGACTGTCTACACCTGCGGATACAATTTTTCTCATCAATATCACATAAAATGATTGAATATGGATAAATGTGATACTATGAGTACTTAATTTAGGTAAAAACACATGTTATATGGACATGTAGACATGGTCACTATATATATAGCCAAACAAAAGAACTCGCTGCTCCAGATGAGACATGGTCACTATATATATATATATATATATATATATCCAAACAAAAGAACTCGCTGCTCCAGGTTAGACAGGAATTCTAATGATATCACAGGTTCTCGACTCGGCTCGCATTCGCATACGATCAACATTGAAGAAATGGCTGCACTCCAAGATCCATCAAAATTCTTTAATAAATGAACATCCCAAGTGTTACAGACAGTTCAAATGGTAGACACGTTTCACACACTAACATGTGTGCTTATTCATTACCTAATGAATAAGCGCACCTGTTATGCCCTGTACACACGGTCGGAAATTCAGACAGAAAAGGTCAGATCGGATTATATTGTCGGAAAATCCGAACGTGTGTGGGCTCTATCAAACTTTTTTTTTCTTTTTCTTTTCTTTCTTTTTTTATTCTAAAAAGGTCTAACTGTCACAGATCAGCTGCGGAGCTGATCTGTGTCTCTCCTTTACTGCAGTGGGTCGGCTGGCATCTGTTGTTCCACTGTCAGGTGTTCAGCTCTGTGCACTCTGCAGCTATGGGCGTCTACACCCTTCACCTGTTGCCTGATATATGTTTCCTTCCTGCTACTTCCTGTCCAGCCCCTCATGTGCTTCTCTATTTAAATCCCTTTCTAACTTGCTACCATTGCTTGAGCAACGTTTGTTTCTGTAGCTCCCCTGTGTAACCTGTTTTATCTGACTTCTCGTGAACTGATCTTCTGTGTACCGACCCGGCTTGTTCTGATTACGTTGTCTGCAGCCCGCCCTGACCTTGGCTCACTACCTGGCTTTCCTTGCTTCATCCATCCATCCTTCTCTACAGTGTCTTCTGGTACTTCCCTAGCGAGCAGGGTGAACCCGGGGGTCGTGACCTGGGGTCAGCACGCAGCTGAGTCCAAACCTTCGTGAGAGGGTCCCTGGCGGAACACCGGCTGACTCTTAGATTCCACGCCCTGGGGGATCCCGTGTCACCTGCTCACCTGTGGGTTCACTGTAAGTAGTACCGTGACAGTAACATATATCAGGCAACAGGTGAAGGGCGTCAACGCCCATAGCTGCAGAGTGCACAGAGCTGAACACCTGACAGTGGACAACAGATGCCAGCCGACCCACTACAGTAAAGGTGAGACACAGATCAGCTCCGCAGCTGATCTGTGACAGTACCCCCCCTTGATGTTTATTGGGATCTACAGTGCCTTGAAGAAGTATTCATACTCCTTGAAATTTTCCACATTTTGGCATGCTACAACCAAAAAAACGTAAATGTATTTTTTTGGGGATTTTATGCGATAGACCAACATCAATTTCCTTAAATTTTTAATTGTCTGCATATCCATTAAAGATTCTGCAACATATTTTTGGTAAAAAAAAAATCCCAATAAGTGTATTTTGATAGGTTTGCGCAAAAGATATTGTGTCTACAAACTATGGGAAAGATTTAGGCCTTTTTTTTTTTTACTAGTAACAGTGGCGATCTGTGATTTTTAGAGAGACTGCGGCATTGCGATGGACAAATCGGACACCTAACTGACACCCTACACCTCTGGATCCCTTTACATTACACAGCACCCTGCACCTCTGGACCCCTTTACATTACACAGCACCCTACACCTCTGGACCCCTTTACATTACACAGCACCCTACACCTCTGGACCCCTTTACATTACACAGCACCCTACACCTCTGGACCCCTTTCCATTACATAGCCCTTGTACCTCTGGACCCCTTTACATTAACACCATGCACCTCTGGACTGGACCCCTTTACATTACATGGCATTCTACACCTCTGGACTTTTTTACATTACACAGCACCCTACACCTCTGGACCCCTTTACATTACAAATTCCCTGCACCACTAGACTGGACCCTTTTACATTGCACAGCACTCTACACCTCTGGACCCCTTTACATTACACAGAATCCTACATGAAGTAACTGATCAATGCAATCTAGTACTACTATTATCAGTTATGTATTCCTTTGCTGGTCCCTATAGTTTAGCTAATCTATCAATCTATTACGCCGAGCACATGTTATTGTTAATACCACAATGCTACCACCCTTGGCTATGAAATCAATACACGTTTAAGGTCAATTTAATCTCATTTATTTCCCAAGGAAATAATACAGCGTGCATAAGGTATCAATAGAAGTTACAATAATACATAGCATACAATCACAGTATAATATAAGCCATACTTATCCGACCTTCGCAGCCACACCTCATGATGGAATAAAGAGACAGAGAGAGACCTCATGGTTGCAAACCTTTTTGTTAAACATACCTCAGCCATACCACACCCTACTGCCAGTCCCATTTGGTTTGGACCAATCAGTGTTCACATGACAGCCCTCCTAATATTACTGACTGTCCTGCCATACTTGGCTTTTGTGGCCAGTATGCATCTGATGTGCCCTGGGCCGTCTTTGTCATCAATCTCTTTGAAGCTTGTGTGCACCAGTTGGGCTGAAGGTAACTCCTTTGATATGCAGATTCTGCCACATTCCTCTACACATTCTAAACATGTGTCATGCAAACATCAACATGGCTGAGTTCGGCTGTACCAACAAATGTGTAGAACTTTAGATATATAACATTACTTCTTATTCACTTCCAACATATTCCGCTTTGCGCCTAAAAGGCGCATACCACCCTTCTTTAGACACGGCTCCTTCTGAACAATCCATAACTGTCTCAACGTGTGTGGTTCCCCAACATGTGCTTCCGAACCAGTACCTGTAGCACAGTCCTTAGCTCGTGTAACGCATGGTTGTTTTCAACGAGCGCTCCAGAGACATCTCTCATGGAACAGTACACAATTGTCTTACCACGCTGTGTTTTCAACGTGTGCCGAAGCAGGTCCTATGGAGCAGTCCATAATTGTTTTACCATGTGATGTCTCCCAACACGTGCCGCTTTGCCACTGAGTGACACACCTCCACCACTCTTCAGCGACAGCTTCCATGTCACCATTCTGCATCTTGGGTATCTTCAGGACGGCAGTACAGGCAAGGGGTGCCCATTCATTCACCATTCACCAGTACCCATTCAGAGCAACATATCACCCAGCTTTCCGACCCAGAGTCTTGAGGAGGGCCTTTACTAGCCTACAATACCCATAGGTCACATTCTACCGCAAACATAAATCAACTTATTACCATAATATGTATACATATATATGTATTACGCACCCCGCTCCCAACCTCCTATAACCTTTTACTGTAACTACGGGTCGGGATTAGGCAGGCTTGTTCGCAGCGGCGTTGCAGGGCTCTGACTTGGCAGCAACGTCTCCAATTTGTACACAGAGAGCTCACCGTCAAATCGTCCCTCAACTTGCATAGACAAATGGGAGACCCTTCTAGATAAATATCGCTTAACTACACATATAAGTTTACAACAATTACCAAACCCACACAATTCCACCCCTGTGCCTGGATTTCAGAGATCATGCCCATTGTACCATGCACCTCTACCTACGGTTAGGTTCAAGGAACCCTCGAGTCCCATGACTAACACTACACCGGTATTCTTTAGGACAAAGAAACAAAACTCGCCTATGTCCTAAATAATACCTGGGTGCCTTCTTCCCAGCAATGACCTCTCCATCCAGAATACAGAGAGAAATAACTTCCCAACATTATTCGTTCATCCCCATGTATTGACCTGGCCTACAAAGGACATCATGGTCATGCTTCCGACAAAGGGAAATATCAACCTGCCTCCAGCGTTCATCTTCTCTGATCACATGTGTGATATAGCCTCAAATGCAACAAGATAGAGTCCCCAGTCAGTAAGCCCATTGATGCCACCAAATATACAGACCAAGTCTGCACTTCTGTATATGAGAACATACAGCATAACACCTTTCACAATCCAACTTAGCACCACCCATACAGGCATTCGACCACTACTTTGGATTAGTGTAAGCAACGTGTTTTGGCAAAATCTTACTGAGCGGTGATGCTAACTCATCAGGCCACTGCCCCTCATACAGAGACGGTACAATCAGCTTGATGTTGGCTGATATTTCCACCTGCCACAGAGTGCGCGCCAGAGCCAATGACAGGTTTCTGTCTTCCCTACCAACCTCTCAACATGGTTGACAAAATCCGGAGCCACTCTAACCTGAGTGTTTCTGTGACTTCATTGAATGTTATCAAGGATACCACCAATCTCCCGGGGTAACAAAGTCACGCTCCTTCTCTGAAGCTATGGCTGTGAGTTTGTTCCTCAGGAGGCTGATGTCCCCTCCATTAACAACACCCATCCCAGCTATTGTTCCCCCCCAATATAGTGCTGAATACATCCCTCCTCTTTCGGGTTACTCCTCAGAAATAAGCATCCTGCATGGACCTCATTCTCATCTCTGGGAGTAAGTCACTGGTACAATAACCGCACCTGATTCAGTGTATACTCAGCACATATAGGGTGATAGGTTTTTGTCAACCACCATGAGATGTTGCAGCACCATGTGGTGAAGTCCTCCGGTACCCTGGTAGCCAGCGTTTGTTCCCTTTATTTTAACAGAGCATGCTCCTGTGTGTATTCACTGGCATTATCTGTGCAGGGTTTCAACCTCTCAGGTGAGACACCAACCGGGCGTATCTTCCCCATGTCTAGTTCTGGTGTCCCGCATGTCCTGTAACCGAAAGCTTCTCTCTAGGACCGCTAGGATTGAGACACCACCCCTACGAGGAAGTTTTCACCCCATTGATGTATCACCTGGCACCCTTTAGTCTGACCAACAGCCACCTTATTATGCATAAGCGCCAGTATACCTCCTGGGTACCTGCACCATATTGTCTCCGTTACATTAATACATGTAATACATTAAAACCTTTCTTCTTTCAATTCCTCCTTCCAACAAAAACAACACATATTTAACATTTTCATGTTTTGACGGATTGGATGTGTCATAATTCTTCCCCAACCTCCAACCCATTGCACATGTATAAATAACATGTTTGCATTCATCAGGAGAGACTTCAGCAAAAATATTTCACAAGTTCTCTTGCTAGGCACAGTCTTTCAGATTCAGCATTAGCACCAAATTGTCCATACGAAAAAAATAGGTATTAATCTGAATCTTTCAGTTTTCCTTCTCTCCTGATGTTGATCAGAACAAATTTGTGGTATGGTGTGGCACAGACAAACTGCCAACCAGATGATCATCTGTCATCCATCTTCCAGAAGCCTCTCCAATTCTCGCTCCACTTGGATTCTGGAAGTGAAAAACAAGAGCAGTATCAACTTCTTATCCACAATATCTGCTTGCTTACCATGTTTACTTATAGTTCCCTCCTTGGAGCCCAGGACCTCAGTATTCCTGGCTTCTGCAACTCTGACCAAACTATCCAAACAACCATGACCTCTTTAGGCTACACCCACTGTAAAATGGATCCCCATGGTATGATCAAAAAACGTTTAAAACTGAACGTCAGTGTTGCTTCTCAAAAACTTCAGATTTTACAAACTAAAAAAAACAATGCATCTATCTGTATCTTTACGATGTATGCACTACCCCTTTTCAGGTGACTGGTTCTAACTGAGGGCATTGTCAATTCCCCCCCTTTCAGGTGGATTAGACCTACTACTTTTCCACCTGAATAAAAATATAACTAACATAGAGGACTAAACCAATATCAAAAAAAAATTTTTTTTGAAGAAAAAATAAAATAAAAAACATAAATAAATAAAAAAAAAAATGAAATAAAATAAAAAATTTTTTAAAAAAAAACTTAAAAATCTGGCCATGATCACACAAATAACATGACAAGACAACCATCATACAACAATGACAAACACTCAACTTTTAGTTGACAACATCCATGGACTTTTCTCCTGAGGAGCGTGCTCATTCCAATCTGAAATACAATTAGTTACTGGGGAAAACAAAAAACACAACAAAGCATATGTATCATCACAACATTTTAGCTTCATTTGTAACTCTTTTTAGTACTATTTATTTTTCATTGTTTGCAAACAATTACTAACTAATGAGCTCATGGTACCATACAATAACCTAACCCATGTTCTGCTATATTTTACCACTGTTGTTACTTTGAGAGACCTGCAAACAAATGCAAATGTCCGTATACGAACCAGATTAACTTCTTCCTGGTCTCTGGAAAAAGGAACACACAAGTGATTACACACAATTCTTATGTTAATCAGCAGTATTGGATACTACTCAGGAAAAGTTTACAAAGACTGACAATAAGAGAAGAGTAAAGAAACACAAGATTAAAAAAACTCATAACAGAAACATCTTTTAACCACACAAAAGAAAAACCACAATACCAATTCAGGGGTTTATCCCTAAAAGTACAAAACAAAAAAAATGTATATCTATATCCAGGTCCTCTATCATATTCTGAACTTGAAACTTACATCAAACCTTTTCATAGCCGGGAAACATTGACCAGAATATTCTTACCATGCTTGCAGCTCACTAAGTTCTGCTAACATTGTTTTCCCCAGTGCTATATTTGAGTAACCATGCGTCTATCTCCATTTTGACTCTAAGCAACTGTCCTACATATTGCTTTTTAGTTTCTAGACCCCGCATTTGCGTTTTACACGGGAAATGGGTTTGATTACTATTGGTTCCGTGCTGTGGATGGCTACCCCACCTGGCTGAATAACACACATGATGCCTTGGGGTCGTTTTCCGGTATAATTTCCTTTCGATATCATTATTCGCCGCCCGACAATATTTTGAAGTGTGACCCCCCCTTTTACACAAAAAACATTTTAGTTCTGGTTTCCCTGCATAGGCCATTTTTTTAGCATATGGCGCTGGAAATCCACATTGCTGGATAATATTACTGCGATTGGAATACACAGACTTTACACTTTCGTTGTCTGAGGTGTCATCCGAAGTGTCAACTCCTGAGTCAATTTCAAGTGCAGTTATCCCACCTTTATTTGCTTCTTCCACATCGATTCCCATCACATTACTATCATTTGCAGTGATAATAGCATACGGGTTTTCTTCATATTTCACTTCTGGCTTTTCTATACACTGAGCATGTGTGGAGGGTACCTCCACTATTGCACACTTGGAGGATAATTCCATTATGGCTGCTTGTGCCTTAAGCCTTGTGATAACCTGCAAATTCTCAGCCTCCCTTTGATTCAAAGAGGCAATGCAACTTTCTCTCAATTTACACGTTTGTTCTAATTCATCTAATCTCTGTTGCAATACACATTTCTCAGCCACTAATTGTTTACTCCGACTACAAGCATCCGCATCAGCCTTTTCAATCCTGATTGATATATCCCTTACCTGTTCCATCACTTTTTCTCTATCAGCAAACCATTCTAATTCTTTTTGTTCCGCAATTTCTTTCATTCTCATTAACATGCATAAGGCATTGGCCATTCTCTGTTTCCTGCCTTTTTTTGATTTATTAAATATGCGACTGTTATGTGTATTACATTGTTTTAAAAGTTCATTAAACTGATATGTTAATTTACCTTTGTGAGTAATTTGAAATCTAATCCCACCATGCTTGCTAACGAAACCTTCAATGGCTTCCATTGATATGCTAATTAGCCTATCCACACCAAGTTGCTCCACCAGTTGCTTATACACTAGACAAACAACCATATAACCCCCACAAAGACAGATTCCTACCAACAAACGAACAAAAAAATAAATAAATAGATACGAACCGTTTAAATTTCCAGTGACTTGTGGTTCTACAGCATACAAGACACAAGGCACACTCTTAATCAATGCCTTGGTCTTCTATTGGACCAGAGCTATTTCACTCTCACGTGTGTAGAAATAAAAACCTATATTTCCCCCACTTTTTCCTCAAAGATGTATGGTAATTCCTGCCACTCTCTAACCAACACTGTGCATTAGCAATACACTAAACAATCAGATACCAAAGACACAGATGAAGCTGTTTAGAAGCTAGCTTTGACCTGTAGTCCCACTCCAAATACAAAAAACAAAAAAAAAAAAAAAAACAAATACAAATCCGTTTACCCACGAATTTCTTTAGGAGAACACACTCTTATTCAATGCCTTCCTATACGATAGCAGGTCATAGGGAATTTCTATTGGGACAGAAAGTTTTTTTCACAATCACGTGGATATTTCCACTTTTCCCTCAAAATTGTATGATTTATCCTGTCAATCTGCGGTTATATCACATAACCAGGGATGATCAGTCCCTTATCTCGCCAGTGCGCCAATTTGCCCTCTGGTTACAAGTTTGCAAACACAACAATACGTACATATATATATATATCAGTCACAGTTCTCACCAGGTTTTACGCGTGCGTTTATACCAGTGAAATATCTCACAGAATTTTCCTGCTCATCCAAGCGTGGTTTCAGAATTCGCGAGCCAGCGCTAATCTTGTCCACACTAGAGATGACTTTCAGTTCTGGGTGTCTGAGCATCTGTGCTTACAGGGACTCAAACAAAAATACCTTAGATTTTTGTGGATTCTGTGTAAAAATATGTTTTACACGCCTTCTGGGGTGCCAAATGAAGTAACTGATCAATGCAATCTAGTACTACTATTATCAGTTATGTATTCCTTTGCTAGTCCCTATAGTTTAGCTAATCTATCAATCTATTACGCCGAGCACATGTTATTGTTAATACCACAATGCTACCACCCTTGGCTATGAAATCAATACACGTTTAAGGTCAATTAAATCTCATTTATTTCCCAAGGAAATAATACAGCGTGCATAAGGTATCAATAGAAGTTACAATAATACATAGCATACAATCACAGTATAATATAAGCCATACTTATCCGACCTTCGCAGCCACACCTCATGATGGAATAAAGAGACAGAGAGAGACCTCATGGTTGCAAACCTTTTTGTTAAACATACCTCAGCCATACCACACCCTACTGCCAGTCCCATTTGGTTTGGACCAATCAGTGTTCACATGACAGCCCTCCTAATATTACTGACTGTCCTGCCATACTTGGCTTTTGTGGCCAGTATGCATCTGATGTGCCCTGGGCCGTCTTTGTCATCAATCTCTTTGAAGCTTGTGTGCACCAGTTGGGCTGAAGGTAACTCCTTTGATATGCAGATTCTGCCACATTCCTCTACACATTCTAAACATGTGTCATGCAAACATCAACATGGCTGAGTTCGGCTGTACCAACAAATGTGTAGAACTTTAGATATATAACATTACTTCTTATTCACTTCCAACACTACACCTCTGGGCGCCTTTACATTTCACAGCACCCTACACCTCTGAACCCCTTTATATTACACAGCCCCCACAGCTCTAGATGCCTGTATGTCATACAGACACTGGTCCCCCTGCATGTTACACAGACCCCCCCTATAGTTCAGACCCCCCTCCACAGTTCAAACCCCTCTACAGTGCAGACCCCCCTGCAATACAGACCCTCCCCCCACAGTGCAAACTTAGTACTCAGCACGTGTAGACACAGGAGGGGGAGGTGGCGTCATCTGCTTGGCTGTGTGAGACGGTCACACAGCCGAGACTTATCAGAGCCGCTCAGCTGCGGCGCTGTCACGAGAGCTGCTCAAACCCGCCCACTGTCTCAGCTTCAGTCACGGAGAGGGGGCGCCGGCCTGACAGCCTCCTAGAGTGTGGCACTGTGACCCGGGGCAGCCCGCCCCCCACTTAGTACAACACTGGGCCAACCCACTAGCCCAGCAACAAGCAGAAGTGCTCAGCGCCTGTGCTGAAGACAGTGACTGAGATTAAAGAACACTGCCAATTGGCGCCCCCCCTCGGCCTGCACCCCTGGTGGGCGTCGGTCTTGCCAGATGCTTGGTATACCCCTGGATTTAGTTCTGGACATTGACTGGGGCATTCTAACACATTAATATGCTTTGATCTAAACCAGTGTTTCTCAACTCCAGTCCTCAAGGTGCACCAAAAGGTCATGTTTTCAGGATTTCCCTTCAGATGAAATGGCTGTGGTAATTACTAAGGCAGTGAAAACTGATTAAATCAACTGTGCAAAATATTGGAAATCCTGAAAACATGACCTGTTGGTGCACCTTGAGGACTGGAGTTGAGAAACGCTGATCTAAACCATTCCATTGTAGCTCTGGCTGTATGTTTAGGGTCATTTTTCGACTGAAAGGTGCGCAGTGTTAATTTTCCATTACAATACACATTGAACTTTTTGTCCTAAAATCAAAATGCTATTTTGGTCTAATCTGACCAAAAGTACCTTCTTCCACATGTTTGTTGTGTCCCCCACATATTGGTTCATCCTCAGAGACAGACGTCTGTAACGCACACACTCCTGTCACCTCTCTGGTGGGTCCCAACTGTGTTACAGCAAAGGGTTTTTTTTTTTGTGGCTTAGTCTCTCTGTGAGCCACTTCACACTACTTCACTTCTCATACGCCCATGTGTAGGCTCTGGCGGACTTTTTTTTACCCAAAAGTCTGGCGGACTAAGATTGGAGTTTTGCACATCAATGTGTCCGCCGGACTCGCATTTCGGCGGACAGTATGGCCATGTGTGTGCCAGTCCGCCGTACTTTTGAAATTAATGGAGTTTTCCCGCCTGGAGAAAAGTCCGCTCATTTTGAGCGCGGCTCCAGTTAGCCAGGACCGCGAAGTAAGAATTGCTGGCCCCGTCATCTGGTATGGACTTAAAGGGGAATCCCTGTGCTGAAAAATCGGCGTGGGGGTCCCCCCTAGGTCCATATCAGATCCTTATCTGAGCACGCTACCCAGCCCGCCAGGAAAGGGGCTGGGGACAAGCGAGCGCCCCCCCCCCCCCCTGCTGAGCCGTACCAGGCCACGTGCCCTCAACATGGGGGGGTGCCTTGGGGAAGGCACCCCAAAGCACCTTGTCCCCATGTTGATGAGGACAAGGGCCTCTTCCCAACAACCCTGGCCGTTGGTTGTCGGGGTCTGCGGGGGGGGCTTATCGGAATCCGTGAGCCCCCTTTAATAAAGGGGCCCCCGGATTCCGGCCCCCCACCCTATGTGAATGAGTATGGAGTACAATGAGGATGCTGGGACTGTGACATCATAATGGGCGGGGACATCATCCGGCGATGTCCCTATATAAGTTGCCGCATGCCACGTGTCCTATCATAGTGACCGGAGACAGCGACGAGGCAACATCTCCAGAAGAGAAGAACAGAAGACGGCGACAGTGGCAACGGCGACAGAAGACCACCCCAAAGCACCTTGTCCCCATGTTGATGAGGACAAGAGCCTCTTCCCGACAACCCTGGCCGTTGGTTGTCGGGGTCTGCGGGCGGGGGGCTTATCGGAATCCGTGAGCCCCCTTTAATAAGGGGGCCCCTGGATTCCGGCCCCCCACCCTATGTGAATGAGCATGGGGTACAATGTACCCCTACCCATTCACCTGTGAAAAAAAAAAACACAACACAACACACAAGGGTTAAAATAGTTTATTGCACAGCTCCGGGGGTCTTCTTCCATCTTTGGGGGTCTTCTCACCGAACTCCTCCGCTATCTTCTGCTAGCTTTTTTACTGGCGGTGGAGCCCGGCTTTCTTCTTCTTCGCCGCCCTCTTCTTCCGACTTCGGGGGTCTTGTCCCCTTCTTTGGTTCTTCTTGCCGGGCCACCGCGCCTTCTTCTAGCTCTTTTACAAGCGGTGGCCCGGCAAGAAGAACCAAAGAAGGGGACAAGACCCCCGAAGTCGGAAGAAGAGGGCGGCGAAGAAGAAGAAAACCGGGCTCCACCACCAGTAAAAAAGCTAGCAGAAGATAGCGGAGGAGTTCGGTGAGAAGACCCCCGAAGATGGAAGAAGACCCCCGGAGCTGTGCAATAAACTATTTTAATCCTTGTGTGTTGTGTTGTGTTTTTTTTTTTTCACAGGTGAATGGGTAGGGGTACATTGTACCCCATGCTCATTCACATAGGGTGGGGGGCCGGAATCCAGGGGCCCCCTTATTAAAGGGGGCTCACGGATTCCGATAAGCCCCCCGCCCGCAGACCCCGACAACCAACGGCCAGGGTTGTCGGGAAGAGGCTCTTGTCCTCATCAACATGGGGACAAGGTGCTTTGGGGTGGGGAGGCCGCGCGGCCCCCCCTTCCCCAAGGCACCCCCCATGTTGAGGGTACGCGGCCTGGTATGGCTCAGGAGAGGGGGGCGCTCGCTCGTCCCCACCACCTTTCCAGGCTGGCCGGGTAGCGTGCTCGAATAAGGGTCTGATATGGACCTAGGGGGGATCCCCACGCCGATTTTTCGGCGTAGGGATTCCCCTTTAAGTCCATACCAGGTGACGGGGCCAGTGCCGTTGGTCCCGGCTACCTGGAGCCGCACTCAAAATGAGTGGACATTCCTCCGTGTGTGTGGACGAGTCCGTTCATTACAAAAGTACGGCGGATAGTCCGGCGGACTTAGTCCGCCATACCTAGTCCACTGCAAAAGTACCGTGTGTGGGCAGGTAGCTCATTCGGACAGTCCGCCAGATTAAGTCCGCCGGATAGTCTGATACATGTGTACGCGGCATCAGAATCATCTGTGTCTCTCCATGTTCAGAAAGGAAAGGTCAGCCTCTCCTTCTCACCATCTTGGGGCCAAAAGGAGAAATTGAATGTAATGTACATAAATTTTCCAGCTTGCTGGTGAATAATTAAAGTAGAAATGAAAGTTAGAATAAAAATTAAGATAAAAATAAAAGGGTGAAGGTGTAATACTTTAAAATAATATTCCTATGTATATGTTAATCAATCAAAGTATTACACCTTCACCCTTTTATTTTTATCTTAATTTTTATTCTAACTTTCATTTCTACTTTAATTATTCACCAGCAAGCTGGAAAATGTATGTACATTACATTTAGTTTGAGTTAGAAATGGTATAGCGCCAAATCTATTTCCTTCTCTTATTTCGTCTTATTGTTCCATCCAAATTGGGTGGAAATTAATAGAGGCTGCTCTTACCAACATAATTTTTCTGCACCAAAAGTTCCATAGCGCGACCTATCCCCCTCTTGCTTCTACAAAAGGAGAAATTGCATAACAAATATTCTTATGTTAAAATCTTTGAGTGTCCAATATGTCTTGCTGACAACATACCTGTTACAATAGTAAAATGACTTTCTTTAATATAACACTGTTCAAAATAGATATTTTCATTTTTGTCTGTCGAAATAATTAAAATACTTTTTGCAATACAATATTGCCAAAAGTACATATTACTTTACCTTTCATAATTACAATGTTATCTTGAAAAAAAAAAAAAAAGATTTGTAAGGGCATTAGCAAAAAATAAAAATCACAGAAGTGATCGAATACCACCAAAAGAAAGCTCTATTTGTGTGAAAAAAGGGCGTACATTTTTTTGGGGTACATCGTCGCATGGCCGCGCAAATGCCAGTTAAAGTGATGCAGTGCCCTATCGCAAAAAATGGCCTTGTCATTTAGGGGCAAATCCTTCCAGGACTGAAGTGCACTGATCAATGTAAAAATTACACTGGCAGGGAAGGGGTTAACACTAGGGGCATTCAAGGGGTTAATTGTGTTCCCTGGGTGTGTTCTAACTGTAAGGTGGATGGGCTACCAGTTACATGACAGAGATTGCTGTTCCTGATCACTGAGAACAGAAGATCTCTGACATGTCATCTGGCAGAACGGGGAATCGCCTTGTTTACATAGACAGTTCCCTGTTCTGCCTCTGTGCATCCAGTCTGCCGGACCTGCGGGCACGCTCCCACGTCGCCCACTATCTCCTATGCAAAGACCGACGTACACCTACGGCAGTTTGCGCAGGAAAGCAGACCTGCTGCAGTATAATGACGGCGGCTAGTCGGCAAGCAGTTAAGGAGTTAGCGCTGAAGTGGATAGATAAACCGTTCTGAAGTCTAGTAACCATATAGTCTTTTCGAGTAACTGATAGTATTCTAATTAATGTCTCTCTGCAGAACTACTTTGATCATAGGTGACACTCTGCCACTTTTTCTACACTGTCCAGTCATAGTATGGAGAGAGAGTGTTTACAAGTCTCTACTGCTTCAAGAGTTTTTACCTGTATACCCCAATCTTCTTTTTTGTTTGGATTAAGTGGGGAAGGATTCGAATTCCTGTCAGGTTTTACTGCAGTCAGAAGCTATATTGGAGAGATTCTATAGAGCAATAAAAATGCTTTGAGGTCCATGATTCAGTTATTTAGAGACAAAACTGTTGCCCATGTTTGAATCTTATTGTGAAGACATTGGTCTCCTTCCTCATTTTCTATCTAAGATGTACTCGTTACTAATCTCTCCTCTGGAAGACTTTGATATGCCATGTCTTAGTAATGGGAGAGTCCTAGATAAGAGCTTCACGCCTGACCAACGCCAGAACATCATACATCTCACTTTGAAATCTTCTATATATACGTGTATGCAGGAAACCAATTACAAGTTACTCACATGCTGGTATCGCACCCCGTCAGTCCTGTCCAAATTCTTTCCTGGATCATCAGATTATTGCTGGAGATGCCTGTGGGACAGGAGACTCCACTTCACATATTCTGGACTTGTCCCAAAATAAAACAGTATTGGTCTGAGGTGCAAAAGATTTATGGATTTCCTGATATAAGGGGATCCTACCGTCTTCTTGCACTATTGCTCTGAAATTCCCCTTAAGACATATAAGAAATCAATACTTCATCATCTGCTTAACGCCGCCAAAGCCTGTATCACATTGGGGGTTATTTACTAAAGGAAAATCCACTTTGCACTGCAAGTGCATTTGAAAGAGCACTGGAAGTGCACTTGGAATTAAAGTTGCTGTAGATCTGAGGGGGACAAATAAAAAACAGCATTTTAGCTTGCCCGTGATTGGATGATAAAATCAGCAGAGCTTCCACTTATTTCAGATCTACCCCTTAGATTTAAAACGAATGCACTTCTAAGTGCACTTTCAGTGCAATTTCAAGTGCAATTAAAGTGCAAAGTGGATTTGCCTTTCATAAATAACCCCCATTGTGTTGAAAGGACCCTAACCCTCCATCCATTGCCATGTGGCTCAACAAAGTCAGGAGTATTGACACTTTGGAGGACCTAGTACTTACTGCCCAAAACAGGAGTGCAATATACTAAAACATATTGGAACATGTACGTATATTTGGATGAGGGCAGGACCCTTCTGGAGGATTGTTCTGGGGATTGAGGTCTTTCTGCCATTCTTGCTGACACTTATGTGCATCCCACCACCCTCCTTCCTCCATCTTCGTGTAGGTGGGTTGGGGGGTATTTTTTTGTTTTGTTTTTTACCTCTCACCCATCTTTCTTTCCCCATCTGTTTCCTGCTTCTCTGGTACTCCTAGGCATCCTTCTCCTCCCCCGTCTCTTTCCCCTACTTTCTTGAACAATACAATTTGAAAAATGTAAGTGTCCCTCTGAGTGATTAACATTTTGATGAGTTTTCATTTGTCTTCTCTGGGTGCCTGATGTTTTGCATATTCTTTATCTCTCACTGATGTTATCTTTGTATTTGGCGAGATACCCCTCTCATTATGTGTATTGGTTTATATTGTTCTGCGCTGATGGATACTTTATTCTATAAATAAAGAATTTGAGGGGGGGAAAAGGAAAAATGTTTTCTCCTTCACTAGCAGGCACTGATGAGGAGGCACTAATATGCAGCACTGATGAGGAGGCACCGACAGGCATTACTGGTGGGCACAGGTGGGAACTGATTGGCATCACTGGTGGGGCATGGCTGAGCATCACTGGTGGGCATCCCTGAAGGGCCTGCACTGATAATGCACTGATTATCAGTGCAGACCCCCCTGGCAGAAGAGCTGCTTATCGGCTCTCCTCTACTCACACCCTGCCAAGCACTATTAGAGGAAAGACGATAACTTCCACTTGTTAGTTACAATGTGATCAGCTGTGATTGGACACAGCTGATTAAATGGTAAAGAGCCTACATTATAGGCTCTTTACCAAGATCAGAGATGCAGTTTGTCAGAGCGACACTGCATCAACGATCGCTGCGCTGCACGCCCCTGACTTATCCTGCTGGATGTCATATGGGAAGGAATTAATGTTGATAAATGTAAAGTTATGCACTTGGGGGCCAAACAAGTGTATGCATTATGCATTCCAGAAGGAGAACAACTGGGGAAGTCAATGATGGATAAGTGCCTGGGTATTCTGGTAGATCATAGGCTTAAAGGCTAAGTTCATTATTCATAACATGTTAAATGTTACACCCGTATCCATAAATGAACAGCCCCCCGGAGCCCCCGTTGTGACAACAAAGTGGGGATCTTCTCCCTGCACCCACTGTCACAATTTAAAAAAATTAGCCTGTGCAGGGCTCCGAACCCCCAAGCCTCATCATTTATTCTCAGAGTTCTGTGAATGGGAGAACTATAACTATCGGCAGCCATTGCAGCTGACCGCTTTTAGTTCTCAGTGAACTGCCAGGGGGCTGATGTGCTCTAGGTAGCTCATTGATTCTTCCTGTCATTCTCCATCAACTGCTGGTTGATGGTGTGCCAATTGCGGTCTTTGTCTCCTTCCTGAGTAGTCCAGTGACTTTGACACCATTTCCCACCTCTCTTTGGCTAGGAGCATGTTGGAGTTGTTTTTGCCACTGGTGGTCTGATAGTGGTTTGGGATGCCAATTATACCTGATTTATTTATTTGTTTTTTATTAAAAGTTGTGATATCTCAGCATCTCATCCCTGATGAAGCAGCGGTCCATGTTGCAAAACACATAGGATTTGGAGATTCTAAGAATGTGATAGCATAAGCACACCGAGTTCCTGTTTATATATGGACAGTGCCTCCAAATTGTGTTTTTTTTACCTGTGTATGTACAGAGCCTTTAAAGTGCCTTTTTTTGTTTTTTTAAGGAATCTGTTCATTCCAAAGAATAGTTGTATCAATAAATTAAACCTCTTGTTCTGCTAAACACTCATTTTGCTCAGCCTCGATATACATAAGGCATGTTATAGTGTAACATGGCCTTACCCCACTCATTTTTTTTTTAATCCAAATTTGGTTTTCAGGATGCTTTTTTTTTTACAAGGAGTTTAGGCCCTATAACATTTCCTTCAAACAAGAATCAAACTCTCTGGCTTTCTTGTTAGGTTGAGGCTCTAGACAGGGGTGCCCTTTCTCACCCCTCCTTTTACCACTTGCTATTAAGCCATTGGCCAGTGCTGTCAATCAGAATGTTAGCATTAGGGCTATATGAAGGGTGATGACAAGTTTAAACTCCGCATTCACTCCCTAACATAATATCTACTTTGAAGGTCTTTCATAAACATAACCTTAACCCACCCCAATGGCATATGCCTTTTTCTTTTTTTCTCTTTTTTTTTTAATCCCTTGGCTCCACTTTGAATATTCCTGTTTCTCTGTATTACCTTCCAGGTTTACTATGGCTCAAGTCAGCACAGAGCCTTTAACTAAAGAATAGTATTGCAGCTCAATTTCTGTATCTTTGGTCCTATATAAATTAAAATACCATCTTGGGTCAGTGGCCTCACCATTAGTCTTCTATTTAGGAAAATCCAATTTCAGCTGCTTTTGTGAATAGAGTCCTCTTTAAGTCTATTTATTATTAACTCATGTTTTGCTTCTTTTGAGCAGCTACAACAATACATCCTCCCTCCTTTGGAGCTATTTTGATTTTTGTAAATTAAAAATTGTTGCTATTGCCAAAGCACTGTGACACATCATACATTCTTTCATTTTGAACAGCTCGCTCTTTCTAATCCCAGAGGATGTGGTCTCTCCTTCTAATCCTTTCATGTATGAATTATGAAAGTAACAGTCAGGATTTTTTTCCTCAGTGTTTTAATTACTCCTTGGGCTTAAAAAGAAAAAAGTATCTTTTATTTTTTGAACATTCATTTTCCAAGGTGTTTCTTCACCTATCCACTTGAGCATACTGCATGCGTTTGAGGTTTTAACTGAAGAAACAATTTGGATGGTATTTGCTCCACTATTCTTTAGGCCTTTATATCATGCTCTGCAGTCCAGCGCTACAAAATAATAAAATATTAACTATTAGTCCTCATGCACGTTGGATATTTTGCCTCTAAACACCCCTACATGTTAGCCTATGTGTCCATGCACACACAAGCAATTAGAGACAGAAGCATCTAGAGGCAGACAAAAGCCCACTGCCAGTGCATCTAGAAGCTGCTGTGTTTTGGCACAAAAAAATAAACACTTGACACGTGTACATGCATGTAAATGTGCTTTAACGCTAAGCGTGTTTAGTACTTTAGAGTCAGTTCATTTCAACAGCCAGAATATATTATTATTATGACCAATTATGCCCAAACGCTTAGGCACATCACAAACACAGATATTTACACGTGTCAGCATTTTTTTAAGCCAAAATGCTGCTGCCAGGAGAAAATGTGTCTACTAGGGATGAGCCGAACACCCCTCGGTTCGGTTTACGGCAGAACATGCGAACAGACCAAAAATTTGTGCAAACACGCAAACCCCATTAAAGTCTATGGGACTCAAACGTGAAAAATCAAAAGTGCTAATTTTAAAGGCTAATATGCAAGTTATTGTCATAAAAAAGTGTTTGGGGACCCTGGTCCTGCCCCAGGGGATATGAATCAATGCAAAAAAAGTTTTAAAAAACTGATGTTTTTTAGGGAGCAGTGATTTTAATAATGCTTAAAGTAAAATAATAAAAGTGAAACATTCCTTTAAATATTGTGCCTGGGGGTGTCTATAGTATGCCTGTAAAGTGGCACATTTTTCCGGTATTTAAAACAGTCCCTGCACAAAATAAAATTTCTAAAGAAAAGGAAAAAATATTTAAAACTGCTTGCGGGCTATAATGTAATTACTGGGCCCTTTGGGTCTGGTATGGATATTAAGGGGAACCCCATACCCCCCCAAAAAAAAAAGAAGAGTGGGGCCCCCAGGCTCTATATACTTTGAACAGCAGTATACAGGTGGTCCCTGGGTTACAAACAAGATAGGGACTGTAGGTTTGTTGTTAAGATGAATCTGTTTGTTTGTAATTTGGAAAAGGTAAATTTTTTAAGTGTAGCTCCAGCCCAAAACTCTATTTTTAAGCTCTTTGGATAATATAGGGCAGGGTTGGGCGCTGGAACGGGCCCTGCTATGAAATATTATATAAAGAATTGTAATTACATGCCCCTGTTAAAGAGGGCAGAAATATTGGGCCTTAAGCGGGGGTGGTGGTGGTGACACAACACTGTAACCCCTCACAGATAATTTTGTTGGGCGCAAATATATTCATTAAATATAAATAAATTAATTATAAATGAAATATAAATGAAATATATTAATTAAATATAAATAAATATAAATGAAATATAAATTAAATATATTAATAATTACAATATCCGTTGCCAACAGCACTTGAAAGACCCACATCAAAGAAAAAGGTGGACTTCTCTTTGCTCCTCATCTGGGATCTCCAACCCTACTCCAGTCCTCTCCTGAGAAGAATGAAGGTATAGCAATAGGTGTACCAAGTACTTGCAGCCAATCTGCTAGCAGTACACCACCATCTGATTTTAGCAGGCAAATTTCCCTACCCCAGTTGCTAAACCGTAAAAAGAAATTCAGTCCTAGCCATCCACATGCTTACCTTCTGAATGCTAGCTTGAATGTCAGCTCAGCCAAATTGCTAGCACTGCAGCTACTGCCTTTTCAGCTGGTAGACTCTGCCCCCTTTTGTGAATTTGTGTAATGTGCTATACCTCAGTTGCAGGTTCCAAAACGCCCTTTGTTTTCATGGAAGGCCATTCCAGCTCTCTACCGGCATGTGAAAGGAAATGTTTTTGTCTTGTTGGACAGGGCGGTCAGCAGTAAGGTGTATATTACTGCAGACTCATGGTCTAGCTGGCATGGGCAGGGATGTTACCTTTCCTTCACAGTGCATTGGGTAACTCTGCTGACAGCTGGGAAAAATGCAGGACAGAGTTCAGTATTGTTGGAGCTTATTCCGCCACCACACCTCCAAAATGCTAGTGGTGATTCTGCTGCAGCTCTCTCCTCCACTCCCTCCTCTTCTTCTTCCTCCTATGACCTCTTCTGCAGATTTGTTCTCTGAACCAGTGGTGCTCCGTAAGCTTTTAAGGGGCTATGCAAGCACTCAGGCAAAAAGATGCCATGCGGTGCATGAGTTACATACTTACATAGTAGGTGAGGTTGAAAACAGACACAAGTCCATGCTATGTGTGTGATTATATGTGGTGGTCATTCAGGTGCTTATCTAATAGTTTCTTGAAAGACCAAGAAGGGAATTCCACATCCTTGCTGTCCTTTGTCACGTACCTAATGGTTTTGAGCCTGAATTGCAGAGGGAGGCCTCCCTTACGACTCCCACTCCCGGTTCCCGGGTGCCTGGCAGGATCAACAGACCGGGAAGGATAAACAGACTGGGTCAGCTCAGCAGACAGGAACAGCTTGGCAGAAAGGATCAACTCAGCAGACTGGATAAGCTCAGCAACCTGGATCAGCTCAGCAACCTGGATCAGCTCAGCAAACTGGATCAGCTTAGCAGACTGGAACAGCCTGGCAGGTAGGATCGGCTCAGCACACTTGATCAGCACAACAGACTGGAACAGCTTGGCAGGTAGGATCAGCTTAGCAGACTGGATCAGCTTAGCACTCTGGATCAGCACAGCAGACTGGAACAGCTTGGCAGGTAGGATCAGCTCAGCAAACTGGATCAGCTCAGCAAACTGGATCGTCAAACAGGCCGGGTCAGGTATCAGGCTGGATGCAAAGGTACAAGGGAGCTGGCAGGAGAGTAGTCACAGACAGGCCATGATCGGGTGCAGGCAGATAACAGGTAGGTCGCAGACAAGCTGGGTCTTTATCACAGGTAGGTATTTCAGATCAGGTTCTCAGGCACACAACGCTGTAGAGCAGACAGGGGGGACCGTCTGTAACAGACAGGCTTAAATAGCCTGTCGGGCACCAACAGGGGCGCGTGCACCTGCGATGGCGCCTGCAGATTTCTGGCAGGATCTCCATGACACCCTTACAGTAAAGAACCCTCTACATAGTTTAAGGTTAAACCACTGCTTAGGGGACAGGAGCCACAATGAGGCAGAGATTCTGTCAGCTCTGCCCTTCTCTCCACCCTCCGACAGGGACACTTGATCCATGTTCCATGTTTGGCACACATCCTGAATTTGGTGGTGCAGTGGTTCTTGAGCAGGTACCCAGGCTTACAAGATCTCCTGAGGCAGACCTGAAAAGTCTGTGGTCATTTCCAATGGTCATACAATGCCAGTGCTCGGCTGGCTGACATTGAAAGGGAATGCAACCTGCCCACCAACCGCCTCATTTGTGACATGCCCACCAGGTGGAAGTCGTTGGCAATGCGGCAGCAGTTGTACATGCAGCAGAGGGCCATCAATGAGTATCTGTGTGTGTATGGCACCAGGCCAGGGTCAGGGGAGCTTGGTTTCTTTTTGCCATGCCAGTGACTACTGATCAAAGATGCATGCACTGTCCTGTCACCATTTTATGAGGTCAAGAGGATGGTGAGCAGCGACAATGCTTGCATCAGTGATACTGTCCCTCTTGTCTTGCTGTTGGCCCACACGCTTCATGGAATAATGGACAGAGCACTTGAGACAGAACAGCGGGAGGAAGAGGAGGACTTCCTTATCTCTCAAGGCCCCCTTTATTAAGATAGTATTCCTGCGGGCCCGCAAAACACACAGGAAGAAGAGGAGGGGGAGGATTGTGTCAGCATGGATGTGAAGGATAACACTCAGCAGTGGTCTTCAAGGGATGGCTGAAGAAACTCAAGGAGTTGTACGTGGCTGGGAGGAGGTTGTTACAGGTCATGTGATCCTTAGTGACCCAGAGGACTCAGAATTGAATGCCTCTGAAAACTTTCACAGGCTTTGCAAAATCTGGGAGCCCATGCAGCATAAGGACCCTAGGATTCGTGGTATCAAAGAGAAGGAATCATTACTGGCTGGCAACCCTTCTTGATGCACGTTACAAGGGTAAGGTTGCAGAACTCATCCTGCCTTCACAGAGGAAGCAGAGGATGAAACTTCTTCTGGAGACCTTGAAGAAAGGTTTGTGCAATGCATTTCCAGACCTTGTGAGGTTACAATTTCCTGGTGCTGGACAACGTGTCGCTGAGGCTTCTGTCAAGTCACCTGAGGCCAGGTGACAGATGCACACCATTGGGGTCAGAAGTGCACCGCAAAGGTAGTGGACCCTACGGCTGACTGCTGCGGATGGGAGTCTAGGTGGTTAAGGAAGACATGTCGACTGGAACACCAACAAGGATCACACAGGGGCTAGAGCGTAACATTCCCCAGGGAACGGAGTCCAAGAGCCAGCAGGTGTTCAGCAGAGCCTCTAGTGGTGAGGATGGACTGGGCTGCAACTGGCTCCAGGTCACGACCCCCAGGGTCTCCCAGCTCATGCCCACAGTAGGCTACAGGAGGATAGATATAGTGAAGGCCAAAGGTCAGGGCAACTAGCAGACAAGGATAAACATAGAACATGCCAAAGGTCATGATCAAAAGCAGACAAGGATTGTCGAGAACAAGCCAAGAATGGTAACTGGAATTAGACAAAGACACAGCAAGATGCACACAGAAGCTAAACACACAAGGGTTGATCAGCAAGGCAGGCTTGACGTGCACAGGTTAATATAGAGTTCCCTGATAGGGGTTGGGGTGGAGCCATGCATTGAGGGGAGAATATTTAAGTAGCCAGGAGAGAGTGTCTGGCCTCTAAAGGGGAACAAATGGAGGAGAGGTAGGCTGACAGACAAAGATTACTGCCTAACCATGACAGCTTCGTTCAGTCAAAAGAAGAACAGTGGATAAGGTGGCCGGCTGACCGATGCCTTTAGACAATTTTTCTGTCCTCAGCGCCAAGGTTTGATCGGTTCAAGCAACCATCGCCAGCGTCTACATTACATGGTGCAGGAATATCTAGGGACAAGAGCAGACTTGGAGACATTTCCAACAGAGCATCCACTGGTTTACTGGGTCTTGATGATGGACCACTGGCCAGAAATAGCTCAATATGCAATTGATCTACTGGCCTGTCCCCCATCCAGTATTCTTTTTGAACGCATATTCAGTGCTGCTGGAGGGTTTGTAATGGATCATAGAGTATGATTCTCCACAGACTCCCTTGATAGGCTCGCATTCATAAAAATTAATCAGTCTTGGATCAGCAGCAGCTATCAAGCACCTGATGCTGATGTAACTGATTGATTTTTCTATGGATGTTGGATCCCGTGAAGACTGCATATGCCGAGTGACTATCCAATTCCTCCTTAACCACTTCAGCCCCGGACCAATTGTCAGCCTAAGGACCAGAGGTCTTTTTACAATTTCGCACTGCACTGCTTTAACTGCGCGGTCATGCAATGTTGTACCCAAACGAAATTTGCGTCCTTTTCTTACCACAAATAGAGCTTTCTTTTGATGGTATTTTATTGCCTCTGCAATTTTTATTTTTTTTGCGATATAAATGGAAAAAGTTTCAATAAGCGTATATTTAGTGGTTTGCGCAAAAGTTATAGCGTCTACAAACTAGAGTACATTTTATGGAATTTACACAGCTTTTAATTTATGACTGCCTATCTCATTTTTTGAGGTGCTAAAATGGCAGGGAAGTACAAACCCCCCCCCCCCCAAATGACCCCATTTTGGAAAGTAGACACCCCAAGGAAATTGCTGAGGGGCATGTTGAGCCCATTGAATTTTTTTTTTCTCCCAAGTGATTGAATAATGACACAAAAAAAAGTTTACAAAAAGTTGTCACTAAATGATATATTGCTCACACATGCCATAGTTATATGTGAAATTGCACCCCAAAATATATTCTGCAGCTTCTCCTGAGTACGAGGATACCACATATGTGGGACTTTTTGGGAGTCTAGCTGCGTACGGCACCCCGAAAACCAATCACTGCCTTCAGGATTTCTAAGGGTGCAAATTTTTGATTTCACTCCTCACTACCTATCACAGTTTCGAAGGTCATAAAATGCAAAAATAGCACAAAACCCCCCCAAATGACCCCATTTTGGAAAGTGGACAACCCAAGCTACAGTGGTGTGAAAAAGTGTTTGCCCCCTTCCTAATTTCCTGTTCCTTTGCATGTTTGTCACACTTAAGTGTTTCGGAACATCAAACCAATTTAAACAATAGTCAAGGACAACACAAGTAAACACAAAATGCAATTTGTAAATGAAGGTGTTTATTATTAAAGGTGAAAAAAAATCCAAACCATCATGGCCCTGTGTGAAAAAGTGATTGCCCCCCTTGTTAAAACATACTATAACTGTGGTTGTCCACACCTGAGTTCAATTTCTCTAGCCACACCCAGGCCTGATTATTGCCACACCTGTTCACAATCAAGGCATCACTTAAATAGGAGCTGCTTGACACAGTAAGGTCCACCAGAAGATCCTTAAAAGCTACACATCATGCCGAGACCCAAAGAAATTCAGGAACAATTGAGAAAGAAAGTAATTGAGATCTATCAGTCTGGAAAGGGTTATAAAGCCATTTCCAAAGCTTTGGGAATCCAGCGAACCACAGTGAGAGCCATTATCCACAAATGGCGAAGACATGGAACAGTGGTGAACCTTCCCAGGAGTGGCCGGCCGCCCAAAATTACCCCAAGAGCGCAGCGATGACTCATCCAAGAGGTCACAAAAGACCCCACAACAACGTCCAAGGAACTGCAGGCCTCACTTGCCTCAGTTAAGGTCAGCGTTCATGCCTCCACCATCAGGAAAAGACTGGGCAAAAATGGCCTGCATGGCAGAATTCCAAGGAGAAAACCACTGCTGAGCAAAAAGAACATCAAAGCTCGTCTCAACTTCTCCACAACACATCTTGATGATCCCCAAGACTTTTGGGACAACATTCTGTGGACCGATGAGACAAAAGTGGAACTCTTTGGAAGGTGTGTGTCCAAGTATATCTGGCGTAGAAGGAACACTGCATTTCATAAAAAGAACATTATACCAACAGTAAAATATGGTGGTGGTAGTGTGATGGTCTGGGGCTGTTTTGCTGCTTCAGGACCTGGAAGACTTGCCGTGATAAAAGGAACTATGAATTCTGCTGTCTATCAAGAGATCCTGAAGGAGAATGTCCGACCATCTGTTTGTGTACTCAAGCTGAAACGAACTTGGGTTCTGCAGCAGGACAATGATCCTAAACACACCAGCAAGTCCACCACCGAATGGCTGAAGAAAAACAAAATGAAGACTTTGGAGTGGCCTAGCCAAAGTCCTGACCTGAATCCTATTGAGATGTTGTGGTATGACCTTAAAAAGGCCGTTCATGCTCGAAAACCCTCTAATGTAACTGAATTAGGACAATTCTGCAAAGATGAGTGGGCCAAAATTCCTCCAGGACGCTGTAAAAGCCTCATTGCACGTTATCGCAAACGCTTGGTTGCAGTTGTTGCTGCTAAGGGTGGCTCAACCAGTTATTAGGTTTAGGGGGCAATTACTTTTTCACACAGGGCCATGATGGTTTGGATTTTTTTTCACCTTTAATAATAAACACCTTCATTTACAAATTGCATTTTGTGTTTACTTGTGTTGTCCTTGACTATTGTTTAAATTGGTTTGATGTTCCGAAACACTTAAGTGTGACAAACATGCAAAAGAACAAGAAATGAGGAAGGGGGCAAACACTTTTTCACACCACTGTATTTACTGAGAGGCATGTTGAGTCCATGAAATATTTTATATTTTGCCACAAGTTGCAGGAATATTAAAAATTATTTTTTTTTTTGCACAAAGTTGTCACTAAATTATATATTGCTCACACATGCTATGGGCATAAGTGAAATTACACCCCAAAATAAATTCTGCTGCTTCTCCCGAGTATGGGGATACCACATGTGGGGGACTTTATGGGAGCCTAGCCACGTACGGGACCCCGAAAACCAAGCACTGCCTTCTGAATTTAAATATAAAATGCTACCAAAAAAAACTGTTAGCGATGGCAGGGATCAGGCCTGACTCTGCAAACGCTGCAGTTATGTGTTTGGTGTTTTGTAAGTGACAGTGATCGATCGATACTGCACTTGGTGGGCTGGGCGGAGGGGCAAAACGCAGGTGCTAGCAGGTATCTGGGCTGATCCCGCTAACAATGCGTTTTTTGGAACCCTAAACTGCTGGGGACGCTAGTATAGATCTGATCAGATCAGATATTGATCTGTTCAGATTCTATACCACTACGGGAGGTGCATGCTTTGCGCATGGGTGTTAACGGTACTGGCACTAGCCTAGCGCTGCCTGGGGCGACTCAGACCCTGACCCTAAAACCTAATTGATATCACCCGCCGGGTGATCAGGGGGTTAAACCTTTATTGGGTAATAAATGGTGGGTGCCCTGATGCTATAAAAAGCAAACTAACTAACCAGAGTCACCCGTAACACTTATACGGTGATCACTGGTGAAAGGGTTAACTAGGGGCAATCAGGGGGTTAAAATTTTTATTAGGTAGTAGATGGGGGTCCCTGGCGCTATATAAAAACCTGACAGGGGGAACCTAAATAACTAACTGGCTAACCAGCATCACCAGTGACACTTATACGGTGATCGCTGGTGAAAGGGTTAACTAGGGGCAATCAGGGGGTTAAAACCATTATTGGGTAGTATATGGGGGTACCTAGCGCTATAAAAACCTGACGGTGAACCTAAAAAAATAACTAGCTACCTAACGGCACCAGTGACACTAATGCAGTGATCAGAAAAATGATCGCTTAGTGATACTGGCAAAAGGGGGTGAAAGGGTTAACTAGGGGCAATCAGGGGGTTCAAACCGTTATTGGGTAGTATATTGGGGTACCTAGCGCTATAAAAACCTGGCGGTGAACCTAAAAAAATAACTAGCTACTTAGCTGCACCAGTGACGCTAATGCAGCGATCAGAAAAACGATCGCTTAGTGACACTGGCAAAAGGGGGTGAAAGGGTTAACTAGGGGCAATCAGGGGGTTAAAACCATTATTGGGTAGTATATCGGGGTACCTAGCACTATATAAACCTGGCGGTGAACCTAAAAAAATAACTAGCTACCTAGCGACACTAGTGACACTAATGCAGCGATCAGAAAAATGATCGCTTAGTGACACTGGCAAAAGGGGGTGAAAGGGTTAACTAGGGGCAATCAGGGGGTTAAAATCGTTATTGGGTAGTAGATCGGGTAAATAGCACTATAAAAACCTGGCGGTGAACCTAAAAAAATAACTAGCTACCTAGCGACACTAGTGACACAACACAGTGGCAAAAGGGGGTGAAAGGGTTAACTCTAGGGGCAATCAGGGGGTTAAACCTTTATGGGGGGGTAGGGGGCTACCCTGGACCTAACACTAACTGCCCTGACAGTTTTTACTGTCACAACTGACACTAAATGCAGTGATCAGTGACACTGTGACTGGGAGGGGGAGGGGGGCGATCGGGGGGGGGGATTTGTGTGCCTATGTGTGCCTACATGTCAGTGTAGTGTTGGTGCACACTTACTTTCAGTGTTCTCCTCGTAGTCCGGTCAAAAAGACCGCCCCAAGGAGAATGACATCACTTCCTCCCTACCTGTGTTTACTATACACAGCGGGGGAAGCTTCTCATTCGCCAGGAGCTATCGAGAGGGGATGGCCAGAAACCAACGGCCATCCCCTCATGCCGGATCGCTCCTGCAGCGAAACGGACCGCCGCATCCAGCGGGAGGGGTCCGTTCGGACCCCCCACCCGCTAGAAGGCGAGCACGTACATGTACGTGCTTGTGCCTGTCGGTGCCCTTGCACCGACGTACATTGCCATGCGGCGGTCCTTAAGTGGTTAATCTTGATGATGCTAGCTTCCAACAATATTTTTGGTTTAGGGCACCACTACCACTGCCTAAGGCCTGATTTTGCTGTCCCTGTTTAACAGGGGCATGTAACTACAATTTCTGATCTAACAATTCACAGCAGGGTCCGTTCCTGTGCCCAACGAGTATCTGTGAGGGGTTACACTGTTGTGGCACCACAATCACCAAAAGCCCAATTTTTATGCCCTTGTCCCAGCAGCAGAAAAAAAGGACAAACGTGGCCCACGGCCACCTTCAGAAGATGCACCATGTCCATGACCAGCACTGTGGACTGTAGACACAGAACCTGCTTGCCCTCTTTTAGTGGCCTGTCCTTGGTGGCCTTCCGGACATGATAGGGATTTTGTTTTGCAACACCACACTACACTGTATTGTGTACTGTGTACACCACCAGAAAAGTAGTAGCAACTGCACTATGGGTGCACGGTATTTTGTACACCACCAGAAGTCTAATAGCAATTAGCAACTAGCATTGCATTGTGGGCTGTTATGCGCCACTCTAATTTGGCCAATGTTCAAGTCAAACTCATGTTAGACCCGAGCAGAAAGCTCATCCCCAGTGTCTACGAAAGCTAGCAAAGCATGAGGCCTTACATAATGGAACTGATCTGCACAAAACAATGTTCTTGTTACAAAACTGCAAATTACATTCTAAGCCCTTGTACACACGGTCGAAGAATCCGTCAGAATGTGTCCTATCGGAATGTTTTGTCGGATAATCCGTGGTGTGGTATGCATCGGACTGTTTCCGTCAGAATATCTGTCGGACCAAATTTTCCAACTTGCTGGAAATATTTTCCGACAAACTGCTCCGATCGGACATACTCCGATCATGTGTAGCCTACTCCTACAAAGTGCCACGCATGCTCACATTCAAATTCTGACACGGAAGCGCTCGTTCAGGTAAAACTACTGCTCGTAAGCGATATAGCACATTCGTCACGCTGCAATGTTAAAAATTCTTTCATGAAGCGCATTCTCTTGTTCTTTACAATGCTGCAAGAAGAAACTTCTTTTGATGCTCATAGTCACACACACTTCTCCCGAACGTATTTCATTACTCTTTTTTAACCATTTCGGAAATACAATTTTATTTTGCGTTACATCTACACAATTTTAGATTTTGTTTATTCTTTTTTGGATGTTTTTTTTTTTTAATTCCTAAAAATCATCCTTTAAAGACAGTTTGCTAATTTCTCAGTTTTTTGGGGTGTTTTTTGTGTGTAAACTTACCACAACAATATTATTTTATTTTTTAACTTTGGTTTTTCGTTTTTAATCTACAGGAGGTTGTTTAGTGTTGGTACCCCTTGTTATTCATTTCACTTTGTATTTTTGAAATCTACCTGCCTGCTCACAAATAAACTGTACTTTCGGAAGGAAAACACATACACAAGTATTTCATCAAACAAAAAAAAACTTTATTTTGGTCACAATAAAATAAAAAGAGGAACGCAGCGCTGGAGAAACTTGTTACTTTGGTGCAGCCTTTGGCCCCCAGGGCAGACATGAACAAATTAGAATAGAAAAAATTGGTGGCCTGAGGAGTACATATCTCAGGGAGAGAAGTCTGGTCCAGAAGTCCTAGAGAACAGGAAATTCAGATGCCATTTATGTCCTAAGGATGTAGATCTTCAAGAGGCTGCATCTTCTGGCAGACCAGACTGAACCTAGGCCATCACTCTCTCGTCTTCCTTAGGCACTTCCCTCCAGGCATCCTTCCAGGCTGTGGCTGTGCTCCTGTAGTTGGGGCAGGAGGAGGAGAAGGAGGGCGCTGGTCGACCTCCTGGCTGCCACTTGCCACAGCCTACCCCCGACTGAGGTCTTCCTGTGTATGAAAAGGGGACATAGTTTTCGTTTTTTGCTCATCAATCACACCATTTTGTGCTCCTGGCTTTTGCAAATTGAATGTTACCAAATAGAACAGACTATCATTCTGAGCCCAGCATTTTTCTTTCCCGTCCCAATCATTTTTGGTCACTACTGTCTCTTGATATGTAAACCACTTTGATAAATCACAACTTACTGATCAATAAGAACATCTAGTTAACATCATTAAATGTAACACAAGAAATATGTTCAACAATGCAATACCTGTCTCAAGCTGGGCCCCACCACATGTTGCTGCCTGGAAGGCCCAGGTTGGACGTTGGAAGCCTCAGCTGGGCGTGAAGGATGCCTTGAAGGAAGACTGGAGAGTGGTGGCCTGAGTGGTGGCCTGGGTACCCCCTGGTCTACCAGAAAATGCAGCCTCTCAAAGTAAACCATCCTGGGGTAATAAACGGCATCTGTATCTCCTGCTCTCAAGGACTCCAGGTGCTTCTTTCTCTCCCTGAGATATGTAATCTTCGTGGCCCCAATTTTCCTATTCAGATAGGCCATGCCTGCTGTGGGGACCATGATCCGCACCAAAGAAAGCAGTTTCTCCAGCGCTGCATTCCTCTTTGTTATGTCGTCATAAAACTCGTTGTGGAACTGCCACAGGCAGGGCATCTCCTTGTAGAGTTCGAGGAATAGCCCCATAAAATTTGGGTTTTTGAATGGATCCATATTGTCTGCAAGACACAACACAAGACAAACCCTCAAAAACTAATTATGCCATTAAAACCCCTCCTAATATTGTCCCAACATTGGCCTAGATAGAAGCAGTCTAGTCTAGTGATGCACCAAGTTAAAAATTTTACCTTCGTTTGCACGATCGTCGCGTCCGCGCCTCACTCTCTTCCCAGATCGTACGGACGATACACACGTGTTGTGTTTTATATACAGTGCGCGTGCGTGAAACTCCGCCCGCCCCTGACGTTCTTTCTAGACTATTCCCCGCCCCTTCGCTTCCGGCGCAGTGGGGAGAGCACATGGCAGAGAGAACGCAGGTGTGCACTAATAATAGTTCCACTAACGAGGAGGAGGGTGAGGAAAGCCTGGAGCCTGAAACGTCCCGATCCAGGAAGAGAAGATTTAAGGCCTCAAATATGTCTTCTGGAGAGATGATGGAGATGGTGGACATATTGAACAGGACTGACTATGATGGGAAGTATGGCCCTTGCCCAAACCCAAATATCAGAAAGGCCAAGATCATGTCTAAAGTTGTGAAGAGTCTTCATAAGAATTTTGGGGTACGACGATCCAAGGATCAACTGAGAAAACGCTGGTCAGACCTGAAACTGTGGGAGCACGAGCTGTACCTAAGGATCAAGCGTGTTCTTAAAAAAAGTAAGTAGTTGTCGTGTGTTCATATGATTATTATGCATACTGCTCCATGTGCTTTGATTTCATGTTGTGCATTTTAAAATGGCCACTTTCAAGTTCATGGTGTCATTCGTTCGTAAGAAACATCGTTCTGCAGGGAAGTATTCCAGCTTAACAAAGTGTCCCCAATAATGTTCTCACCTTGGAACTCGGCCAAAAAACACAATTGTACAACACTTCCAAGCAATGTTTCAGATTCCTATTTCTGCCCTCTGTGTGCTAATTATTCTTTGTTTACATTCTCATAGGGGAGAGAAGACTCGGCAAGTATGAGGACACCAGGGACCACACCCCTCCCAAAGAAGGGCAACTTCCAAAAGCAGAAACAGAGGAGCAGGAGGAGGAGGAGGAAGGAGAGATCGTGGAGGTTGGGCAAATTGTCACCACAACAGGTGAGTGTCGGAGAACACAGCTTCTGGTAAGCTCATCAATGTATGTCACCATATTTGTATTACATGGTGTGTTTTTTTGCTATGTTTTGTAGGGGATGTGGTAGAAGATTCCCATTTTACCAGTGAAAGTGCCCAGATCCTGATTGGGGAGATAATGGGTGTGCAATCGTGATTTGGAAAATATACAGCAAAACATCAATGATGTTAAAAATGAAATGAAGAACATCATTGATGTTTTGGGGAGAGTGTGAAACACACAAAACTAGATCGTGTTTTATTTTTGATATTTTAAAGAAAAAATCTAGTATTTCTCGAAATTACAAATTTGGAAGATGCACAGAGTGTGTAAACATGCGCTATCTCCCATCATGGGGGATCAATGTACGTGTTTTGTGTAAAGTGTCTGAGATGAAGGGGTTGCAGCCCCAAAGCATGTACATTGATCCCCCATGATGGGAGATAGCACATGTTGACACACTGTATGCATCTTCCAAAGTTGTTTTTTCAGGGGTGACACCCCATCTGATGAACGCAATATCAGCCCAGTTTGTACATACTCATGTCTGATATTGTCTTCACTTTTCAAAGTTGAACTTTGTAAGTTCCTGTGTTCTGTATTTTACAGTTTGATACATGCCTATTTACACAAAAACACCAAGTAAACAAAATTTTGATTAAACTCTGTTTTTGATACACACAATTTCTTGGTTTGTTGTAAAAAACTTTTCGAAACGCACATGTGAATGTGCTTGTATTAAAAAGTTTAATTATCAATGTGTGGCTTCCTTTTTCATTGCGCCAAAAATGTATTTGTAGTAAAATTTTAGTTTGTGCTGAGGAGGAGTGTGATTTAATAAAGGCAACTCCACTTTGCACTCCAAGTGCAGTTTCAGGTGTACTTTTGCAGTGCACTTGTAGTGCATAGTGGATGTGCCTTTAGTAAAAAAACTTCCACAGTGAGGTGTAAATTTGGACAATCATGCCATTTTCCTGCCATGGTGCTGAAAATGAGCACGATTTTGGTCAGTAATGCACTACATACATTAGTTACAAAAACAAGGTGTGTGTGCAGCAGACCCACAACATAATAACATTATCTGAAGAAGAGACTGTCCCCTCATCTCGCTCTGAACTTGGGTTTGCACTGTTGGTGAAAAAGGCACAACTTGAAAAAAACTGGCAAAGTGGGAGGCCACAGTCTGCCATTCCTGTGGTGTTGAAGGACACTGTGTAGTGAAACAAGAACAAAAATTAGTAATTTGACAAATCAACATTGCAAGCAGATTAGGCACCAACATTTTTTGACAAAATTAGTATAACATTTTGGGAACTGAGTATTTAAAGCCTAAAGTATAAGGTCCCCTTATGAGAGTCATCACCCCCCCCAGCCCCCCCCCATCTGATGGGCCCTTGCTAAAAAATGAGGGGGGATGTTTAGGACAGGTAACCCTCTCCACTTGATTGAGAGCTGAATGCCTAAATAATGTGTGATACTTTGGGAAGCCCCTCCTTAGTTACACTATTGGCAGCCCACCGGACAGGTAAGAAGACATTCTGCTATTACATATCAAGATAATTAATAGGTTAAAAAAAAAGCATTTGAAAGTATTGAGGCAGGCCCTTGCACTACATGCTTAGGTGAATTCATCCATAAATGTGATCATCAAAAAGGTAGGTATAGTGTGTATTGGGTTTGGTAAAGTTATCAGATAGAGGATTGCTATCAGCTGAGCTAGCAGTTGAGGGGAGGGGGGTTACTAATGAGTTTGGCACAACCCCAAAAATTAAAAAAAATGTCACTCTGCACGAATTGAAGCACACACATTACATTTTTAGACATTTTAGGGGGTGTTTAGGGAAAAGCATAACTATGGAGCTGACAAAAGACATTGGTAAGTGACTAGACTATAGTTTGATGGGCCAAGAAGAGCATGGTGGGGAAGTTAGTGAGGCAAATATGCCTGAGGACAAAGGGGCAGAGCATATGAATTAGAGCATATTGCAATGATGGTAATTAGGGAATGAGGAAAGAAATGCAAGACATTAGCAATCATGAAATACATAGAATGTGATGTTTAAGGAGAAAACTTAGCTTCATATAGTCCTTCTGCAGGACCTGAATGATGGCAGAACAGGTCTCTGGAATAATTATCCCCAGAGCCTGGGGGGAGATGCCTGTAGAGAACTTGAGGTCCTGAAGGCTTCTCCCCGTCGCCAAGTAGCGCAACGTGGCGATGAGCCTCTGCTCCGGAGTGATGGCTTGCCGCATGCGGGTATCCTGCCTGGTGATATAAGGGGTCAGTAAAGCCAGCAGACGGTGAAAAACGGGGTCCGTCATCCGGAGATAATTCCTGAAATCATCAGGATTATTCTCGCGGATCTCACGGAGCAAAGGCATGTGCGAGAACTGGTCACGCTGGCGCAACCAATTCTTGGTCCAAAAATGCCTCCCCTCCCTGTTCATGGACCAGGCTTGTGTCAAAGTAAGAAACCCAACACGAAGCCCCTGCACAGCACAAACTCTACGACGAGTACGTAGACGAAACATGGTTTGAAAACGGTCGGCTGGTCAGAACGGACAACAGAAAGCACCGATAAACAGCAAGGCCTGAAATAACGACCTGAATAGCAGAAGCAAGCAGACAATAAAAAATGCCTTTCAAAGCGTACTATACCAAGATATAGTCCACAATGAGAAACAAATACTTAATGACTTCACACAGTGATTATCAGATACGCAAAGACAAGCACAAACCGAAGAGCAGTAGCGATCTGAATCACTAATGTAAAAAGCGCAAATCTTCTCTCACCAAACTTCTACTAACACGAGATCAGCAGAAGGAGCCCAAAGGGTGCCGGACGTGGTGCTGAACTTCCCTTTTCTAGTCCCGCCGTACACGGCTTACATCACCGCGTTCTTGGCAACCGCAAAGTCCGACCATGTGTATGCAACAGTTTCGGACTAAATCCGTAGGACAAAATCCAACGGATTTGGTTGTCAGAATGTTCGACCGTGTGTACAAGGGCTAATAACATAAATAAATTGATTTCCAGCCACAAAAGTTACTGTGGCTGCATTTTCAATAAAAGCAAAGTCACAGTAATAGTAGGATTTGTAGCAGATATGTGGCAATATAACCAGTGATGCAAGATGTTCAATTTAGTGGACAGATGGTTAATTGTAATTTCCACCGAAGATAAAATTAATACGATTAAAATTTAATTACGATACGTTTCTTTAGGTGTTACTTGATGTTGCCATTTTTTATTTTTTTTTTATCTCCAAGGGTCTCCTCCAATATAAGTATTGCCATGATATTGCTAAGCTGCTCAGCCTTTCTGGGTTTCCGTCAACAATCATGGTTTTGAGAAATTTTTGTTGCACTTACAATGGCTTTCCAGTGGCTGGCAGAGTATGGGGTGACACACTGGCATCCACTGTAAGGGGTGATATGCAACTATACAATCAGAACCCATGCATATACAAAAAAAAACTGCTTTTAAATAGCTGTCCACTGTAGTGACCACCACTATGAATGGAAGCGTTAATATTAATATCTCAATAGCCTCTATCTACTAGTGAAATCAGTACTGATGTCTCATTTGGTATTGGGCTTAACCACTTAAGTCCCAGTCCATTTTGCTGGCCAAAGACCAGAGCACTTTTTGCGATTCGGCACTGCGTTGCTTTAACTGACAATTGCACGGTTGTGCGACATGGCTCCCAAACAGGTATTTTTTTCCCACAAATAGAGCTTTCTTTTGGTGGTATTTGATCACTTCTGTAGTTTTTATTTTTTGCGCTATAAACAAAAAAAGAGCGACAATTTTGAAAAAAAAGCAATATTGTTTGCTTTTTGCTATAATAAATATCCCCCCAAAAAATATAAAAAAAGTTTTGCTCAGTTTAGGCCGATATGTATTCTTCTACATATTTGTGTTAAAAAAAAAAAAACACAATAAGCGTATATTGATTGGTTTGTGCAAAAGTTATAGCATCTACAAAATAGGAGATAGTTTTATGGCATTTTTATAATTTTTTTTTTTACTAGTACTAGCAGCGATCAGTGATTTTTATCATGACTGCGACATTATGGCGGACATGTCGGACAATTTTGCCGTGATTTTGGGACCATTCACATTTATACAGTAATCAGTGCAATTAAAATTGCATTGATTACTGTGTAAATGTGACTGGCAGTGAAGGGGTTAACACTAGTTGGTGCTGTAGGGGTTAAGTGTGTCCTAGGGATTTGTTTTAACTGTAGGGGGTGGGCTAGCTGTGACACATATAGAGACCAAAATTAGCTGCGCTACCTACCCCCACTGAGGCTATTACTGTTTGTGCAAGGAAATTAAAATGAATCAGATAATTCCAATAGATTAAGTGAAATCAGCTAGAACAATTCATATACAATCAAAATTAAGTGATAAATGCTCAAAAATTAAATATGATTAAAATAATATAGTGATTAATAACAGTTGATTATATTAATAAAGTGAATAAATAATTATAAATGACCTGTCCTCACTGCCCCCACTGTCATCTGCCACCTGCCAGTGCCATCTGCCCCCACTGCCACCTGTCATCAGTGCCACCTGTCATCAGTGCCATCTGTCCCCAGTGCCACCTGTCATCAGTGCCATCTGTCCCCACTGCCACGTATAAGTGCCATCTGTCATCAGTGCCACATAGTGCCATCTGTCATCAGTGCCACGTGTCATCAGTGCCACATAGTGCCATCTGTCATCAGTGCCATATCAGTGTCACGTGCCCTCAGTGCCACATATCAGTGCCATCTGTCATCAGTGCCACCTGTCAGTGTCACGTGCTATCTGTTATCAGTGTCATGTGTCATCAATGCCAGGTATCAGTGCCATGTGTCATCAGTGCCATGTATTAGTGCCATCTGTCAGTGCCACATGTCATTGGCGCCACGTATAAGTGTCATCTGTCATCAGTGCCACATTAGTGTCATCTGTCAGTGTCACATGTCATCAGTGCCACGTATTAGTGCCATCTGTCATCAGTGCCACGTATCAGTTCCATCTGTCATCAGTGCCACGTTGGTGTCACGTGTCATTGTCCTGGTGCTCCAGGTCCTTCAAAAGTGTAATAGGTAGTCAACAAGTTGGATGTGTAATTTATGCTCCTAGAACACGTGATGGCGCTCCCTGCATGTTGGGCCTCTCTATGTAGTCAGGCTGTGGAAAAGTCCCACACATGTGGTATCATAATACTCAGGAGGAGTAGCAAAATTTATTTTGGGGCATTATTTGTGGTATACACATGCCACGTGAGAGAAATAACCTATTACAATAACAATTTTGTGAAAAAATTTAAATAAAATAAAAAATCTTCATTTTGCAAAGAATTGTGGGAAAAAATAACAACATCAAAAAGCTCACCATGCCTCTTACTAAATACCTTGGAATGTCTACTTTCAAAAAAGGGGTCATTTGGGGGATATTTTTACTTTCCTGGCTTGTTTGGGTCACAAGAAATGAGAGCCACCAGTACATCAGATATGATCGATTTTGTGTGATTCGCACCACAGCTTGTGGACTCTCTAACTTTCACAAAGACCAAATAATATCCACTAATTTGGGTTATTTTTACCAAAGATATGTAGCAGTATAAATCGTGGCCAAAATTTATGAAGAAAAATTAATCATTTGAAAAAAAATTATCACAGAAACAAAGAAAAATGTGTTTTTTTCAAAATTTTCTGTATTTTTTCATTTATAGCGCAAAAAATAAAAAACCCAGAGGTGATCAAATACCACCAAAAGAAAGCTCTATTTGTGGGAAAAAAGGACAAAATTTTCATTTGGGTACAGTGTTGCATGACTCAGTAATTGTCATTCAAAGTGTGAGAGCACCGAAAGCTGAAAATTGGTCTGGGCAGGAGGGGTGTTTAAGTGCCCAGTAGGCAAGTGGTTAAACTTATATTGAAGACCCTTTTTAATGCATTTTTTTCTTTATTGGAATATCTATGTAATTATATATGTGAAATATATATACAATCTAAATATATAAACTTGCGCTGATGGTGAACAAACATATGGTAATATAAAGTGAATGAAGCTGCTATATACAAGGTGCTAAACACTTGAAACAATAAAAATACATAAATACAGCGCTCACAAACATAGACCAATCATGAGTGAAAACAACAAAAAATAAAGTCCATAAAAAACTGAGAGAATGCTTCACATCTGGTGTGCAGAGAAAATGTTGCAGAAAAAACTTTTTCAGGTGTACCAAGACATGTGTCCCCACCAGATCACAACGACACCCAGTTTTTCAGTCTGGGGGTCAATACAGACTTATAGCGATATCTAAAGGACATCCACAGGATGACAGATTCAATAATGTGACTTGATGATAAATAATCCTTCAAAATGATTTCTCAGCCATAAAAAACAGGTACCCAAAAGAAAAAGAAGGGACTGATAGTAAAGTATGCTTATGAAAAAAAATGAAAAAGAAAAAAATGAATTAAAAAAAGAAACAAAAAATGTATTAATTCGAATATATTCTAATTAATACATTTTTTGTTTCATTTTTTAATAAATTTTTTTGTTTTTCATTTTTTTGTTTTCCATTTATTTAGGATTTTTTTGGTGTGGTTCCATAACTTTTAATTTGTTTACTATGTCACCGGAATTGTTAAAGTCATGTTGCACTTTTTATGCACACTAAATACCTGTTCTTAGCATACTTCACCAGACTGAAAAGCTGGGTGTCATTGTGGTGAGTGGGGACACATGTGGGGGTGTCTAGGTACGCCTGAAAAAGTTTTTTCTGCAACAGTTTCTCTGCACTTTTTGCACACCAGATGTGAAGCATTCTCTCAGTTTTTGTATGAACTTTATTTTTTGTTGTTTTCACTCATGATTGGTCTATGTTTGTGAGCGCTGTATTTATGTATTTTTATATAATTATATTTCCTGGACCTCCTCATGTCAGCCTACTATGGGTCAGCTCTGCCCCCTCTGACCCCTCCAGGACCACCTTTTTCCTAGCCTATAAAGGGCGGCTGTCTGCCCACACCAGTGTTCTTTTTTTGTCCTCGCTCCGGGCGCCTTTTAAAGTTTTTATTTTTATTTCTATTTTTATTTTTTTCTCCATCCACCATCCATCCTGTTCGGTTCAGCCTCTCCCGTATCAGAAGATCCCCCCCCCCCCCCCCATAGAGGCAGTAAATCTCCTGAGGAGTGTGGGTTCCCTTGGTGCTGGGATAAAAAGGTGCAGTATATTACTGCCAAAGGTCACTGGCGGTATAAATGACTGTATATACCTTCGTTAGGCAGGTGTTGGCACTCTCTCCTTCCATGTTTTGTGTGTTCAGGCAGTGATTTGGCTCACTGGGTCTTGTAGTTCACCACATCCACATGTATTCCTTACAGGAAGCTCAGTTGAGCAGGGGAGGTCAGAGGTAGCTTCCTCTCGGATTGCCTAGCAAACACCAGAATGCTCACTGCTGATTTGCAGCAGGCTATGTACTCTAGGGCTAATCTCAGTCTCCAGCTGATCAATCTGCTACTCTGCTCTGGTAAGCCTGATTTCCAGGACTCTCGTTTCTTACTGCTGTGTTACTTGTCTGCCAGAGTGTTTTTATTATCCTGTGCCTTTATAGATCTGGGGAGTTTTGCCTGCCTGCCTAGCTGCCTTAGCACTGAAGGTTGAGATGGAGAAGTTTATTTTATTTATTTATTTATTTTATTTATTTGTTTATTTAAAAGAGAGCACATCCACTGTTTACAGAGAGAAGGGCCCAGTGTGAGCTAAACGCCCGCAAAGAGGTTCCTAATCAGCATTCCAGCCTCAAAGGAGTAAAAAGGCTACACATGACAAGTCACAGAGTCGCATGCAGCTGGATAGAGGCCTGTTGTCACAGCATTCCAGATCTCCCTCGCCCTTACCTCACTTTAGTCGCTCAGATCTGAGCCAGGAGAGGTCAAGACATCAGAAAGCCTCTATAAAGAGGACATCTGGGCGCAGACAGAGAAGATCCTCTTCTTCAGATAGGTCTTCATCGCCGGCCCAGGCAGCAGAAGGATCCTGTTGGGCTTGCTCAGTTGAGGTCATCAGAGGAAAGCGGGTGTGCATCTTGCTTCAAGGAGGCAGCTCAGGACAATGCTGCGAATGCACGCCAGGTTAAATCATACATTAAGCACGCAGTCCAGGATGGGTTGAGCAGTGTTTCAAGGAATCCTGCTCATCCTGCTGTATCTTCAGCATTTGCAGATTCAGATCATGGGTTTTCAGTGCGTTTTAACTTTAACTTTGACGTCGATAGCGATTCAGATCCCTCTGAGCCTGAGATGGTCTCGGAATCGCATTGATTTTTGCACTGGTTCCCCCCTTGGTGGAGGCCTCAAAGAAACAGCAGAGGTACTACCCGTATTTAAATAAATCTTTACCTTCCTTCCCATTCATTTCTGAAATGAAAGTGACTGGGCGGGGCCTGAGAAGCTCAAAGTGCATAATAGAGTATCGAAGCTGTAACCCTTGGGACACTATGCCTAAGGTGGATGCTTCATTACCTAGGTTCGCCTGCCATATTACGCTTCCGCTGGAGGATTCGGTCTCCTTTAGGGATCCTATGGATTGCAGAAAAAAAGCAGACCTAAATAGGTTGTATAGTTTGGCTGAAGCAACCTGCAGGCTGGCGGTAGTGCTCACTTCTGTGGCAGCAGCACTTGGGTTGGATTCGCACCTGTGCGTTTTTGGTGCTTTTTGCGGTTTTTGTTCGATGGTGCGGATCTGCGAAATGCAGGGAGAGTGCATGAGTCTGAGTCCAGCCTTAGGCTGTGGGTAGCAGAGCTGGTGGATGGATGGTCAGATGAAAGTCTGGGAAGTGGCAGTTCTTCTCTTTTGCAGTTTTCAGGACTGCTGTAGAGTTTGTGGCTGTTGACCAGGTCAGGGAGCATGTTCAAAAGATGACAGCGATTGATGAGGCGATTCAGTTCGCGTTGTGCGCTATACAAATTATTTATTCATTCATTCATTCACAGCTGCTGACTTTTTTTTTTTTTTTTTTTTTAGGGACACCCCACTTTAAGGATCATTATCCTAGAAATAGATCATAGCATAAAAGTACACTACACAATGTGGCATTAAATATTGTCCTCCATGTTTATGTGACTTTCGAACAGAGTGGAATATTGATAATAAATCCAACTGAGCTAAAATCAAATAGACTGTCTATATAAGATAAAAGCTGCATCCAGATATGCCCAACATATTTCGTGACTAGAAACCACTTCCTCAGGGGAGGGTCCATCTAAATGAATAGAAAAAATATAATTAATTAATTAATATAATTAAGCCAGTATAATAAAGTTTAGATATGGAAAATTAATAAAATAATATGTAAGAGACAGTAATAAACTATCCCCACATATACTCAAATACAAACTAAGCCTGGAACCTGCGAGACCCAAACCTGGAGGCAGCGGATGTTATATCTGCTTGAACTACCCAGGAGGCCCTAATTGGGCCCATTAGGGAGTTAAGCACACACACATGGTCCCACACTAATTGATGTACAAAGGGGGAGGTTCGGGTGTTGGGTAAAACCCAATTGGTAGATTGATTGTTTGAACTTTATTTATCACATAAAGCCCAAACAATCTTGTTCATAATGGCAACCGGAGTTTATTCTAGATTTAGATTTCAGTTTCTGTATAGATGCCTTGGGTTCCATTGGCTTTGTCGCCATATGGCGAACCCATTGGTGTGCGGGACATTGGAATCCTTGCTGGCATAAAAAAAGTTACTTGAAGAATGTAGTGTTTTTGGAACTGTTTCCTATAATCGTAGCTCCTGAGATTTGGGGCTATGCTTTTAGAAATAAGCGGATTATGGTTAGTACTGACAACAAAGGGGTAGTATACGCAATAAATTGCTTATCATCCAAGTCTCCGCTGGTCATTATTTAACTTCGCTATATAATTTTCAAATGTTTAAGCTTAAACATCTGACATGTGGGGGGAAATAATAATGATATGGCAGATTCATTATCCCGCTTACAGATGGACTGGTTTTTCAATCTTTTGCCAGAAGATATAGTTGGGACAGAGTGTACATACCATCTTTGGGATCTCATTTGAGTCTGATTTTGGAAAATATTAAGAATTCTGTAGCTCCTGCAACCTGGGCTGGATATCAGTTGGCCTGGTATATGTGGTTATCTTTTTTGGCTTTCCTAATTGAGGCATGCGATTCTTTTTCAGAGGGTTTAGTCCTTTTATTTTTGGATCATTTACTTATTAAAAGATATTTATGGTCACATATTATTAAAGTTATTTCAGGGATTTCTTTATTTTTCAAGCTATAGAATTTGCCGTCATGTTCCAGTTTTTTCTTGGTAAGACATGCCCTGAAGAGTTACAAAAAGTGGAATTTCAATATAGATAAAAACAAGCCAATCACTCTGAATATTTTGATAAAGTTATGTGATACTACGGTTCAGGTTTGTTTTTCTAGTTTTAAGAAGTCTGTTTTAATTAAAGCAATTTTTTCCATAAATTTCTTTGTGCCACTCAGGGTCTCTGAGTTGGTCCCTAATAGTAAACAAGGTAAGTGTGGTTTACTAATGTCTGATATAGTGATTAAAGATGATCAATTAGGAATTTTCATTAGGCAATCTAAGACAGACCAGTTAAGGAAGGATAGTTGAGTTTATCTTTTTATGCCTGTAGTGGCTACTCAATTTGCCCAATTGGTCGGTTATCAGAATATTTGGAGATTAGGCCAAATTCAGGGTGATTTTTGTTTCTGCATTCGGCTGATTCACTGCTCACAAAATTCTAATTTCTCAGTGTTTTTAAGAAATGCCTTTCTGCTTTAAATCTGCAGGAACATTTTACTTCACATTCTTTCAGGATTGGGGTGGCCACTGAGGCATCCAGAGTTGGTTTAGACTCTTCTGTAATTAAATAAGTTGGAAGATGGAGGTCTAATAGTTATCAGTTATATGTCAGACCTAATTCTTGCATTTGACTCGTTTCAGGTAATGCACACGTAATATGGATTCTTGGCCACTCATTCGTGTTTTGAGTCCAGCGCAGAGCAGCCGTCAGAGTATATACAGAAAATTTAAGTTTTGATCCTGCAAGTTTTAGGATTTTCTGGAGTGGGAGGAGAGGGATGGTTTGGTCTGATCTTTATTTTGAGCTAGGTCAGCTACATCAACTTCTCCCTCCACCCAATATTCTAATTGTTCCTTTAGGGGGAAATGATATAGGGCAAGCCAAAACAGTAGATTTCATTTTTGATACAAAGAATTCCCTAACACGCTTAAAATTAATATTTCCCCGAAGTTCTATTTTTTTTTTCAGAGGTAGAAATGATGCTGAGGTGGTTGGAATCCTCGTCTTTGGGACCTCTTGAAAAAATCATAAGGAGAGTAAATAGAGCAGTTGAGAAATTGATGATCTCTATTGGAGGGGCGGGCTTTCTTTCAGACATATGGATCTGGAAGCAGGGTTTTCCAGTTTATATAGGAACGATGGAATACACCTGTCGGACATAGGGCTGGATATTTTCAATGCCGATTTACAGTCTTGCATCGAGCAGGCTGCGGTGCGGGGTGATGACAGGTGGGTTTTGGGAAATTAAAAAGTGTGCAAATATTGATTATGCAGCTTGAGCCGTGGTAGCTAAGCTGTTTTGAGTTATATTATTATTCAAATGTTGTTTATACAGTTGTTTATACATCTTGTCCTATCTTTTAAAACCAATAATAAACAACTGTGGCCAAATGATCTATCCAAGCCTGGTGTTTTTGTATTTCTTTAACCACTTGCCGACCGCCGCACGACGATGTACGTCGACAGAATGGCACGGCAGGCATAAGGGCTTACATGTACGTCCTTGCCTGCCCGCGGGTCGGGGGCCCGATCGGGCCCCCGCCCGGTGCCTGCGGCGGTCGGTATTCGTTCGGGAGCGATCCCGGACGAGGGGACGGCCATTCATTCATGGCCACCCCCTCGCGATCGCTCCCGACGAATGAAAATGTCCGGTGACATCACTTCCTCTCCTGTAATGTAAACACAGGAGAGGAAGTGATGTATTCTCTCCTCCGTGTCGGTATTTTTCGTTCCGGCACCGAGGAGAGAGCATCGGTGAGTTGCACAAGCACTACACTACACAGTAGAACATGCCAGGCACACTCACACCCCCCCTTTACCCCCCGATCACCCCCCAATTACCCCTGCCCCCCCAGTCACAGTGACACCAATTGCTTTTTTTTTTTTTGCATTGGTGTCATTTGTGACTGTAATAACTGTTAGGGCAGTTAGGGTTAGCCCCCTTTAGTTCTAATGTGCCCCCCTAACCCCCCCAATAAAGGTTTAACCCCGTGATCACCCCCCCTCGCCAGTGTCACTAAGGCTGGGTTCACATTGCAGCGGTTTATGAGAACGAATGTGATTTGCACCGCACTGCAGTGCAAATCACATCCGATCTCTGTGCGATTCGAGTTCAGCCATACAGATAGTATGGCTGAATTCGTGTCGCACCCGCCGCACCCACCGCAAATTCGCACGGGACCCTTTTTTTGGCCCGCAGCAGAATCGGATCGCATGGGTGTTCACACCATGCGATCCGAGTTTGCAGATCGCACTGCGATATGCGAACTGATCTGGGGGTGTCATTAACATTTCACTGACACTCCCAGCAGTTCGCATAGGGCAGTGTGAACTGCCGCCGGGAGGCATGCGATGCGGGAACCCGCTGCGGATTCATGGCGTTCCCGCATCGCTCCAGTGTGAACCCAGCCTAATAAGCGATCATTTTTCTGATCGCTGTATTAGTGTCACAGGTGACGCTAGTTAGGCAGGTAGGTATTTAGGTTCGCCGCAGCTTTTTATAGCGCCAGGGACCCCCATATACTACCGCATAAAGCCCCCTGATTTCCCCCTAGTTAACCCTTTCACCAGTGATCACCATATAACTGTTACAGGTGACGCTGGTTGGTTAGTTATTTTTTTATAGTTTCAGGGCACCCGCCATTTATTACCTAATAAAGGTTTAACCCCCTGATCACCCGGCGGGTGTCATTTGTGACTGTAATAACTGTTAGGGCAGTTAGGGTTAGCCCCCTTTAGTTCTAAGGTACCCCCCTAACCCCCCCAATAAAGGTTTAACCCCGTGATCACCCCCCGTCGCCAGTGTCATTAAGGCTGGGTTCACATTGCAGCGGCTTATGAGAACGGATGTGATTCGCACCGCACTGCAGTGCAAATCACATCCGATCTCTGTGCGATTCGAGTTCAGCCATACAGATAGTATGGCTGAATTCGTGTCGCACCCGCCGCACCCGCCGCAAACTCGCACGGGACCCTTTTTTTGGTCCGCAGCAGAATCGGATCGCATGGGTGTTCACACCATGCGATCCGAGTTTGCAGATCACACTGCGATATGCGAACTGATCTGGGGGTGTCATTAACATTTCACTGACACTCCCAGCAGTTCGCATAGGGCAGTGTGAACTGCCGCCGGGAGGCATGTGATGCGGGAACCCGCCGCGCATTCGTGGCGTTCCCACATCGCTCCAGTGTGAACCCAGCCTAATAAGCGATCGTTTTTCTGATCACTGTATTAGTGTCACAGGTGACGCTAGTTAGGCAGGTAGGTATTTAGGTTCGCCGCAGCTTTTTATAGCGCCAGGGACCCCCATATACTACCGCATAAAGCCCCCTGATTGCCCCCTAGTTAACCCTTTCACCAGTGATCACCATATAACTGTTACAGGTGACGCTGGTTGGTTAGTTATTTTTTTTATAGTTTCAGGGCACCCGCCATTTATTACCTAGTCTCACTAGTGTACCCCTAAATTTAGGGGTGTCTACTTTCCAAAATGGGGTCATTTGGGGGGGGTTTGTGCCATCTTGGCATTTTATGGCCTTCAAAACTGTAACGCCCTTAGAAAGCCTGAAGGCGGTGCTTGGTTTTCGGGGCCCCGTACGCGGCTAGGCTCCCAAAAAGTCCCACATATGTGGTATCCCCGTACTCAGGAGAAGCAGCAGAATTTATTTTGGGGTGTCATTTCACATATGCCCATGGCATGCGTGAGCAATATATCATTTAGTGACAACTTTGTGAAAAAAAAAAAGTTTGTAATTTTCCCGCAACTTGTGGCAAAATATAAAATATTCCATGGACTCAACATGCCTCTCAGCAAATAGCTTGGGGTGTCTACTTTCTAAAATGGGGTCATTTGTGGGGGTTTTGTGCCATCTTGGCATTTTATGGTCTTCAAAACTGTAATAGGTAGTGAGGAGTGAAGTCAAATATTTACGCCCTTAGAAAACCTGAAGGCGGTTCTTGGATTTCGGGGCCCCGTACGTGGCTAGGCTCCCAAAAAGTCCCACATATGTGGTATCCCCGTACTCAGGAGAAGCAGCAGAATTTATTTTGGGGTGTCATTTCACATATGCCCATAGCATGTGTGAGCAATATATCATTTAGTGACAACTTTGTGAAAAAAAAATTAAAGTTTGTAATTTTCCCGCAACTTGTGGCAAAATATAAAATATTCCATGGACTCAAAATGCCTCTCAGCAAATAGCTTGGGGTGTCTACTTTCTAAAATGGGGTAATTTGTGGGGGTTTTGTGCCATCTTGGCATTTTATGGCCTTCAAAACTGTAATAGGTAGTGAGAAGTGAAATCAAAAATGTACGCCCTTAGAAAGCCTGAAGGCGGTGCTTGGTTTTCGGGGCCCCGTACGCGGCTAGGCTCCCAAAAAGTCCCACATATGTGGTATCCCCGTACTCAGGAGAAGCAGCAGAATTTATTTTGGGGTGTCATTTCACATATGCCCATAGCATGTGTGAGCAATATATCATTTAGTGACAACTTTGTGTAAAAATAAAAAAAAAATATTTTTTGTCATTATTCAATCGCTTGAGGCAAAAAAATAAAATATTCAATGGGCTCAACATGCCACTTATCAATTTCCTTAGGGTGTCTACTTTCCAAAATGGGGTCATTTGGGGGGGTTTTGTACTGCCCTGCCATTTTAGCACCTCAAGAAATGAGTCGTAAACTAAAAGCTGCGTAAATTCCAGAAAACGTACCTTAGTTTGTAGATGTGACAACTTTTGCGCAAACCAATAAATATACAATTATTGACTTTTTTTTTACCAAAGACATGTGGCTGAATACATTTTGGCCTAAATGTATGACTAAAATTGAGTTTATTGGATTTTTCTAATAACAAAAAGTAGAAAATATCATTTTTTTTCAAAATTTGCGGTCTTTTTACGTTTATATCGCAAAAAATTAAAATCGCAGAGGCAATCAAATACCATCAAAAGAAAGCTCTATTTGTGGGAAGAAAAGGACGCAAATTTTGTTTGGGTACAACATTGCATGACCGCGCAATTACCAGTTAAAGCAGCGCAGTGCCAAATTGTAAAAAGACCTCTGGTCATTTACCAGCAAAATGGTCCGGTCTGAAGGTGGTTAATTAAGTTTTTGCTTCCTGCCTGTTATCCCATGAAAGGAAAGGAGAAACAGGTTTCTAGGAACCGCCCTTTCCTCATGGGATAGTGGTAGGAGGCAGTTTCAAGGCCTAACCTTCGTTAGGTATAGGGTTGTGAGGTGAGGTGACCAATAGGGGTACAGGTGCACGATTACATAATTTAGAATGTTCCAGAACCCCTGAACAGAGCTATAAAAAGGGAGTTCATTGCCTGAGGGCTTAGTCGCCTCAGAAGGCACAGCTGTGGTGCACCCCTCCCTGTACTTATATGTCACGGCCGATAATATGTGGTGGTGTCACCTTGGAGTCAAGGGGGACTTTTTGTTCTCATAAATATGTTATAGTGAGTTGGTCTGAGTTTGTAATGTCTGGATCAAAAATATGTTTTTTGAATCTATGTTTATTGGGAAGTTTAAAAGAATGATGATACAGCTTGAGCTGTGGTGGCTAAGCTGCTTTGAGTTAGATTATTATTCAAATGTTATTGAGTTGTTTATACATCTTGTCCTATCTTTTGAAACCAATAATAAACGGCTGTGGCCAAATTATTTATCCAAGCCTGGTGTCTTGTGTATTTCTTTAATTAAGTTATGCCTTCCTGCCTGTTATCCCATTAATGGCACCCCCACAAGTCTGCTAAACAGCAGCACATTTTTATTGCATGTTCAGCTTGGTAGATTAAATGTTTTTATATATGTAAATGTATGAGTGTTTAACATTTCACATATGCAATAGGTTTTCTGTGACTTCAAGCTTCCTACGGATTTTATTTATTTATTTATTTTTCTACTGCCATGCCACAAAGAGTAATTCGATCCCCTGATTTTCAGAGCCAACATACTGTACAATTGATTGCATTGGCATTGGGGCACACACCATGTCCCTCCCAATAGTTCATGCAACTGTGTATGTGTACCAGACAATGAAAATCCCTAAGTAAGAAGTTTTGAGGAGATATCTTCTCACTTCCTGTTGCATCTTTGGGACAGGAAGTGAATGGAAATCTCTTCAGCGGGACACTGACGACAAAAATAACCTAAAAAAATGGTTATACATATGTTTTCATCAAACGTATGCTAAATGAAAGTGCACCTATTGTTTACTGTAGGAAACTTATATAATATGAACATATTTCTCAGCTGTTGTCAGTGAATATTTAACCTATTTGATCTGTCCCTGTCCGGTTTACAATCTTATGCAACTACTCCATAACAAATATCATGCCAGTTTATTCCTGGGTTCACATCTTTTCTCTAAGCTCTCCATCTCTGTTGATATCTGTGATATGGCCGTAGGCCCAAAAACTATTTTTTTATTTTTTTACAGAATTTATAAATCTCCAACAGTTTGCACAACATTTTACAAAACAATTACTGTAGAAACACTGGGGATGATTTACTAAGGAAGGAGTGAATGAGGAAAAACAAAGAATATCCAATAAAAAAGTTTTTTGCTTAGAAATGATTGCATTGTTGAAGTCAGCTCTGAGTGAATTTTCCTGAGCTTAGTGAATGAAGTGAAGTTGTGCTATCTTAAATCGTCCAATCGCGTGGGAGCAAAAATCATGTTTTTTTTTTTGCCTTATTTTGTCGGGTATTCTTTGAAAAAGAGGATTTTTATTTGTTTCATCTCATTCACTGAGATAAGGGAAAAGTCACTTTTCAAAGTGTACATTTACTTTAAAAGTGAAAATGTGCTATTCCTTTAATAGATCAGGGTCATGGAGTAGTAAGAACTAGTATTACTTAGGACTTTCAAGTAGCTGGTTAAATAACAGGAAGTACAAAATATTAACCACCTTCTCTTGCCCCCAATTTACAGTGGTGTGAAAAAGTGTTTGCCCCCTTCCTCATTTCCTGTTCCTTTGCATGTTTGTCAAACTTAAGTGTTTCGGAACATCAAACCAATTTAAACAATAGTCAAGGACAACACAAGTAAACACAAAATGTAATTTGTAAATGAAGGTGTTTATTATTAAAGGTGAAAAAAAATCCAAACCATCATAGCCCTGTGTGAAAAAGTGATTGCCCCCTAAACCTAATAACTGGTTGGGCCACTCTTAGCAGCAACAACTGCAACCAAGCGTTTGCGATAACGTGCAATGAGGCTTTTACAGCGTCCTGGAGGAATTTTGGCCCACTCATCTTTGCAGAATTGTCCTAATTCAGTTACATTAGAGGGTTTTCGAGCATGAACGGCCTTTTTAAGGTCATACCACAACATCTCAATAGGATTCAGGTCAGGACTTTGGCTAGGCCACTCCAAAGTCTTCATTTTGTTTTTCTTCAGCCATTCGGTGGTGGACTTTCTGGTGTGTTTAGGATCATTGTCCTGCTGCAGAACCCAAGTTCGTTTCAGCTTGAGTACACGAACAGATGGTTGGACATTCTCCTTCAGGATCTCTTAGTTGACAGCAGAATTCATAGTTCCTTTTATCACGGCAAGTCTTCCAGGTCCTGAAGCAGCAAAACAGCCCCAGACCATCACACTACCACCACCATATTTTACTGTTGGTATAATGTTCTTTTTATGAAATGCAGTGTTCCTTCTACGCCAGATATACTTGGACACACACCTTCCAAAGAGTTCCACTTTTGTCTCATCGGTCCACAGAATGTTGTCCCAAAAGTCTTGGGGATCATCAAGATGTGTTGTGGAGAAATTGAGACGAGCTTTGATGTTCTTTTTGCTCAGCAGTGGTTTTCTCCTTGGAACTCTGCCATGCAGGCCATTTTTGCCCAGTCTTTTCCTGATGGTGGAGGCATGAACGCTGACCTTAACTGAGGCAAGTGAGGCCTGCAGTTCCTTGGACGTTGTTGTGGGGTCTTTTGTGACCTCTTGGATGAGTCGTCGCTGCGCTCTTGGGGTAATTTTGGGCGGCCGGCCACTCCTGGGAAGGTTCACCACTGTTCCATGTCTTCGCCATTTGTGGATAATGGCTCTCACTGTGGTTCGCTGGATTCCCAAAGCTTTGGAAATGGCTTTATAACCCTTTCCAGACTGATAGATCTCAATTACTTTCTTTCTCAATTGTTCCTGAATTTCTTTGGGCCTTGGCATGATGTGTAGCTTTTATGGATCTTCTGGTGGACCTTACTGTGTCAAGCAGCTCCTATTTAAGTGATGCCTTGATTGTGAACAGGTGTGGCAATAATTAGGCCTGGGTGTGGCTAGAGAAATTGAACTCAGGTGTGGACAACCACAGTTATAGTATGTTTTAACCACTTTCAGACCGGACCAATTTGCTGGTCAAAGACCAGACCACTTTTTGCGATTCGGCACTGCGTCGCTTTAACTGACAATTGCGCGGTCGTGCGACGTGGCTCCCAAACAAAATTGACGTCCTTTTTTTCCCACAAATAGAGCTTTCTTTTGGTGGTATTTGATCACCCCTGCGGTTTTTATTTTTTGCGCTATAAACAAAAATAGAGCGACAATTTTGAAAAAAACGCATTATTTTTTACTTTTTGTTATAATAAATATCCCCCAAAAATATATAAAAAAAACATTTTTTTCCCTCAATTTAGGCCGATACGTATTCTTCTACATATTTTTGGTAAAAAAAATCGCAATAAGCGATTATTGATTGGTTTGCGCAAAAGTTATAGCGTTTACAAAATAGGGATAGTTTTATAGCATTTTTATTAATAATTTTTTATTATTTTTTTTTTTACTAGTAATGGTGGCGATCTGCGATTTTTATTGTGACTGCGACATTGTCGGGGACCCATCGGACATTTTTGACACATTTTTGGGACCATTGTCATTTATACAGTAATCACTGCTATATAAATGCAGTGATTCCTGTGTAAATGACACTGGCAGTGAAAGGGTTAACCAGTGGGTGGCAGTGTAGGGGTTAAGTGTTCCTAGGGGTGTGTTACTAACTGTGGGGGGGTTGGGCTTTCATTTAGTGTACACTGATCTCTGCTCCAATCACATGGAGCAGAGATCAGCGTCACTAGTTGCTAGGCAGAATGAGAAAATGTTGTTGATACAGCATTTCCTCCATTCGGCCGCTCCGTGAGACGATCGCGGGGATGCCCGCGGCGATCGAGTCCGCGGGTCCCGCGACCGGACTCACGGGGGTCCCGACCAGCGCACGGCGGCAACGAATATTGGACGTACATGTACGCCAATATGCCTGCCCGTGCCATGCTGTCGACGTACATCATCGTGCGCTGGTCGGGAAGTGGTTAACAAGGGGGGCAATCACTTTTTCACACAGGGCCATGATGGTTTGGATTTTTTTTCACCTTTAATAATAAACACCTTCATTTACAAATTGCATTTTGTGTTTACTTGTTTTGTCCTTGACTATTGTTTAAATTGGTTTGATGTTCCGAAACACTTAAGTGTGACAAACATGCAAAGGAACAGGAAATAAGGAAGGGGGCAAACACTTTTTCACACCACTGTATGCTCACTGAGGGCATCTTTAATTAAACTGAAAGTCCTGATGTAACAGTTCTCTCAAACTACAAAATTAACACCACTTTGGGCTGATATTGTTTAAATAAACAGTTCCTTTTTCCTGATCTCACATAGTTGATGGAAAAATCCAGGAACATTTCATCAGAATATTATGTAGAATTTTATCTCAATTGTGTTTCATGCAGAATTGTTGTGAAAAGTAAATACTCTGCTTGCCTTTGTCTTTTCCCGACTCACGTCTTACTAATATGAGTGTGGGTTAAACTGATCAATTACAATGTGTAATAATGCTTCTCCCGCTGTGCAAATAGGTAAAGGTAAAATGCTGAAACAGTTAGATTTCACTATGCAATAATTAACCATCAAGGACTTTAATTAGAGTTCTGTTGAGGAAGTCATAGAAATGTATTTAAAGCGGAGGTCCACCCTAAAGTGGACCTTCCGCTCATCGGAACCCTCCCCCCCTCCGGCGCCACAATTGGCACCTTTCAGGGGGGAGGGGGGTGCAGATACCTGTACAGTACAGGTATCTGCACCCACTTCCGGGATAGCTCTCTACGGAAAGGGGCGTATATTACGCCCCTTTCCGCAAGTGCCCGCCCCTTTCCGCAAGTGCCCCGCTGCCTGCTGGGAAAACACACAGCTCCCAGAGGCAGCGGGGACCGTCCTTATTGCGCAGCGCGGCTCGCGCATGCGCAGTAGGGAACCGGGAAATGAAGCCGAAAGGCTCCATTTCCTGATTCCCATACCCAAGATGGCGGCGGCAGCACCCGAGAGACGATCTACAGATCGGCTTCGGGTGCCGACATCGCGGGCGCGCTGGACAGGTAAGTGTCACTATTTTAAAAGTCAGCAGCTGCAGTATTTGTAGCTGCTGGCTTTAAAAAAAAAAAAAAAACGCGGAGTCCCGGCGGACTCCCGCTTTAACTGTGGTCATTTAAACAATATAAAGATCAGTAAGCAAATACTACAACTTGATAACCCTGATATCCTAAGGCACTGTGATATTCTAAATGAATGTATGAAAAATTTAAATAACATTCATATCCTTTGATCCTTCAATCGATAGACAAGATCATCTGCAATGTTCCCTAGGCAGACGTCATGGGTCCAGAGTGTTCACAAGGCCTACTTATGACTCCATTCATAATTAATGCCTGCTATGTGTTTGGCAGTTTTTTATTCTTTTTTTCTTCTTCTTTCATTTATACACAGCATTTCTTTTTGCTTCACAGATGTTTTGCTGTGTTTCAAACAAACACACCAATAAAAAAAAAAACATATATTGGAGGGTTTCATCAGATAATGTATCTGTTTCTTGCATTCAATTCACATTACACTTTGAACAGCTTTCGAACAGCTTATCAGTTGTGATATTTATTCAGGAGTTTCTTAGTTCACTCATACTAATTTTGCGTAATTAAAATAGCATTTTTTGCATGCTTTGTATACTATATCTGCGGTTTAAGGTCTTCTATGTCCATAGAGTTCCTTGACCATATTTATTATTTTGCATATGCACATACTTCCTTATTTCACTAGGATAATTGTTGAATATTTTTATTTTTTTTAGGTTTGGGGTGATCTCTTTTTCTACATTGAATCTGACATCCACTCACGGGGTTCTCTCACAGCTTCTGGTGAGAGAATAGTTGGACCCTCTGACTACTGCATTTCTGGCCTTTGCTACCACATATAATTGCAATATATTTGATCTAATCTACTTGCTAGCCAAACCACTACTGGGGTATAAGCTGGCCACTACTTTTCAACAAATGGTAAGTTGACCATGTGGGATTTAACATATTCTCATTTACATATGTATATATATATTTTTATTTTATATATGTTCTTTATCTCCAGATACTTTCCTGGGCCTCTGCTGAAGACGTGAGGTCTCCCTTGTGAAACACATTGAGCATGTCAGCACAGATTTTTCAGGTTGATGTTGGATATTAAAATGGATTGCATTTTTGATGATCAGTATTGAGTATTACATATGTATTTGTATATCAAGTTATGCATTATGTGTTGTTTTTAAATGTATGTCAATATATTTTCTTAAATTTTTATATACCGTATTTATCGGCGTATAACATGCACCCTTTTCCCCTTAAGATCATGGAAAAATCATGGGTGCGTGTTATACGCCAATCCCCCGCTGATTGCACGCGGAGGAGCGAGTGCCGCTGATATCTATACATAGCTGAGTGTACTCCGCTCACAGTCACACCCAGTCCTGCCCTATGATGAGCATAACACAGGGACTGGGCGTGACTGCGAGCAGAGCTATCCGAGCCTAGCTGAGTACACTTGGCTATGTATGTATATGGGCGGTGCTTGGCTCCGCTCACAGTCACACCCATTGGACCTGTGTTATGTCCATCATAGGACGGGACTGGGCGGGACTATGAGAAGAGCCGAGATACGCAGGACCGGCTCTGTGTATCTCGGTGGCGCCATTTTCAAACTGCAGTGACACTGACATGTCACTGCAGTTTAACTGCAGCGTGGGCAAGGCTGCAAATGACACTGAGAAGGCTGCAGATGGACACTGGCAAGGCTGCAAATAACACTGGCAAGGCTGCAAATGAAACTGACAAGGCTGCAAATGACACTAAGAAAGCTGCAGATGGACACTGATAAGAATGACAAGGCTGCAAGGCTGCAAATGACACTGACAAGCATGCAGATGGACGTTGTGCAAGGCTGCAGATGGACACTGATAAGGCTGCATTGATGGGCATTTCCTGGACCATAGTCCTCATATAACCACTTGCCTTTGGTTCAATAATCCCATGACACAGGAAAGTGATGGTCAGTGTGGAGAGCAGTAGCAGTACAAGTTCCATATTTTATAAATTTTTATGGCTACCTATTCTATATCCTGTGGGTAGTGCATGTGTGTATTACTTGTCACAAGATTTGTGTCACTGTGTGTCTTCCAGTGTATCTGTGACTGTGTGTTTCTTTATTTAACTAAAAGAACAGGAATAACTTTACATAAAGGCTTGGTATATGTGTCACGTACCTAATGGTTTTGAGCCCAAATTGCAGAGGGAGGCCTCCCTTACGGCTCCCACTACCGGTTCCCTGGTAAGGTAACAGGAGGCACAGGAGTAAGGAGGGGCACGGGTGCCTGGCAGGATCAACAGACCGGAAGGGATGAACAGACTGGGTCAGCTCAGCAGACAGGATCAACTCAGCAGACTGGATCAGCTCAGCAACCTGGATCAGCTCAGCAAACTGGATCAGCTTAGCAGACTGGAAAAGCTTGGCAGGTAGGATCAGCTCAGCAGACTGGATAAGCTCAGCAACCTGGATCAGCTCAGCAACCTGGATCAGCTCAGCAAACTGGATCAGCTTAGCAGACTGGAACAGCTTAGCAGGTAGGATCAGCTCAGCAGACTGGATAAGCTCAGCAACCTGGATCAGCTCAGCAAACTGGATCAGCTTAGCAGACTGGATCATCAAACAGGCCGGGTCAGGTATCAGGCTGGAAGCGAGGTACAAGGGAGCAGGCAGGAGAGTAGTCACAGACAGGCCGGGGTCGGGTGCAGGCATATAACAGGTAGGTCACAGACAAGCCGGGTCTAAATCACAGATAAGTACTTCAGATCAGGTTCTCGGGCACACAACGCTGTAGAGCAGACAGCGGGGGCCCGTCTGGCGCCAACAGGGGTGCACGCAGAGAGCCTGGGGCACAGATTTCTGGCAGAATCTCCACAACATTATGTTTTTGTCTGCCAAAAGGCATAATTAGGTTTGGCTTCAAGATAAGGCAACTAAATCAGTCCCCTTAAGCCTTGTACACACCACTATTGTACTACCGTATATACTCGAGTATAGGCCGACCCGAATATAAGCCGAGGCCCCCAATTTACCCCCAAAAAAACTGGCAAACTTATTGACTCGTGTATAAGCCGAGGGTGAGACATGCCTGTCCATCCCTGTGTGTGTGTCCGTCCATCCCTGTGTGTCCGTCCATCCCTGTGTGTCCGTCCATCCCTGTGTGTCCGTCCATCCCTGTGTGTCCGTCCATCCATCCCTGTGTGTGTGTGTGTCCATCCATCCATCCATCCCTGTGTGTGTGTGTCTCCATCCATCCATCCATCCATCCCTGTGTGTGTGTGTCTCCATCCATCCATCCATCCACCCATCCCTGTGTGTGTGTGTCTCCATCCATCCATCCATCCATCCCTGTGTGTGTCTCCATCCGTGTGTGTGTGTGTGTGTGTGTGTGTGTGTGTGTGTGTGTGTGTGTCCAGCCTACCTTTGTCCCGAGCCTCCGTCCCGTGCCTTGCCTCCTTGCCTCCGTCCCGTGCCTTGCCTCCTTGCATCCGTCCCGTGTCGTGCCTTGCCTTGCCCCCGTCCCGTCCCGTGCCGTGCCGTCCCGTGCCCTCTTCGTCGGCGGCCATTGTAAAGTTCAAAAGCTGCGCCGCCGCCTTCGCCTGTGATAGGCGGAACACTGAATTTCCCAGCAGCCTGTGTTCCGCCTATCACAGACGTCGTATCATCCTCGTCCGTAGTACGAGGATGATACGACGTCCGTGATAGGCGGAACACAGGCTGCTGGGAAATTCAGTGTTCCGCCTATCACAGGCGAAGGCGGAGCCGGAGGCGCGGCTTTTGAATAGAATGGCCGCTGTCTGTCTGCTCGACACGCTGATCGAGCGGGCAGACAGCGATGACTCGAGTATAAGCCGAGGGGGGCACTTTCAGCCTCAAAAAAGAGGCTGAAAATCTCGGCTTATACTCGAGTATATACGGTAACAATCTGATGTTTGTACAACTATCTCCTCGGGAGAATGTCGGCAGACCTTCTTTCGCTCATGAGCCTTCGACAGAAGCCATACGAATGGGCTGGCTTACACACGGGCCGAATGTTCTTCAGTTTCTATTGAACGAGCCAACATTCGGCCCATGTGTACTAGGCTTTAGGCTCTGTTCCTGTTTAGAAAAGCCAGGCATTTAGACTCTATAAACTTTTGTAGGTTTATTGTCTACACCTGTCAATCTTCTATTCCCATCTGGGGCCTCCCGTCCATTAAGGGCGCATGGGCGCCATCCCCTCTCTACAGCCTGCCCCTCTATGTAGAATGGATAGATTCATGCATAGCATGAATCTATCCATGGCTGCCGCTTCCACCCCCTATTCAGGTCAGGCCCCTGTTTGGACGCTGGGGCGCCTGAATTCCAGCGTCAGGGGTGTTTTTGTTGAAGCACCTGATTAGAGCCATATGCTTTAATAGGCTTCAAAAAAGGTGGACTTGGAGCGCAGAGCATTGCACTCGCAGACCACCCAGATGTGTTAGGAATGAAAATACATTTTTGCTTTTCTAACACTGAACCGCCTCTCCGCTAATTAGGTATAATGGGTCTAATACCCATCACCTGGATGCCTAGCAGACCAAAGAATAGAGGAGGGGAAGCATGGAGGGCTCAGGAGCCGTCCCACAGCTTGCCGACATCACCAGCTGCCTGACCCGCCACTAAGATATGGGGTAAGTGCCAGGCAGACCCTGGGGGGCGAGGGTCATTGGCAGCATTTGATGAGCACAAGTTTCTACACTTGGGCACAAGTGGCTGCATATGATGGGCACAAGTGACTGCATATGATGGGGCACATGTAGGTGCATATGAGGGGCACAGTGCTGCATATGATGGGAATAAGTGACTGCATATAATGAACACAAGTGGCTGCATTTGATGGGCACAAGTGGCTGCATATAATGGGCGTAATGGCTGCAAATGATGGGCACAGTGGCTGCAAATGATGGGCACAATGGCTGCATATGATGGGCACAAGTGGCTGCATTTTATGGGCACAAGTGGCTGCAAATGATCAGCACAGTGGCTGCAAATGATCGGCACAGTGGCTGCAAATGATCGGCACAGTGGCTGCATATGATGGGCACAAGTGGCTGAATTTCATGGGCACAAGTGGCTGAATTTCATGGGCACAAGTGGCTACATTTTATGGGCACAATACTGCATATGATGGGCACAAGTGACTGCATATGATGGGCACAAGTGGCTGCATATGATGGGTGTAATGGCTGCAAATGATGGGCACAGTGGCTGCACATGATGGGCACAATGACTGCATTTTATGGGCACAATGACTACATTTGATGGGCACAATTGCTGCAATTGATGGGCACAATTGCTGCCATTGATGGCACAGTGGCTGCATTTGATGAGCACAGTGATGTGTTTTTTTTCAGTACTTTTCGGATTCTTTGCGCCGCCATTTACACCCATACCCATAGTCATTTGCCTTCACACTCATGTGAAAAAGTCTCTGATTCTCATTTGTACTTCCTTATCTCAACCAGATCTTTCCTATTAGTGTGCTAGAGCAAGCAAATCACACATTGCAAATACACAGGGCCAGGGTGCTACTATGTTTTTTTCAAGCCTGTTTTGGCTCCGGGCAAGAGAAGTTATTTTGTTTTTCACCTTTGATCCTTGTACACTATCACTAACTTCTCCAAAGTTAATTTATAGTTTGTATTTTGCGTTCCATACTTCTATAAGAGTTCTTGCACAGGGTACTGATGTATGAATGTCAGATATTCCTGGTTTTATAAAAAGAGAATCGGCTATATAGCCTATGCACATATTTGCGTGTATGCATAGACACAAGTTTATTTATTTTTTTACTGATCTATACACAGTGCAAGTCTACACACCCGTGTTTACAGACCTATTAAAAAAAAATGGATGCATTTAGAAATGGTAAAAAAAATAAATGCCTGTATACCTAAAAAAAAATGCATGGTTTTCGGCTTCTGTGTGCAAGGGGTCTTATCCTCCTCCTAGTCATTCAGCTTTAATATTTTTTTTTATTTTTTTTGATACAAACATTTTTATTGATGGAGATGCTACTGTTGATACATTGTGTGATGTCCGGTCTGGGAAGGTGTGTAGAGAAAACACGGGTATCCCCCAAGAATAAAGTCCAGAACATAAAACGCCAGCATGCTGGTAAATAATGTTGTCCCCAGTCCAGCTTTCATCTGCACAGCTCTGCGCCCCCGGCCGCCATTTCTGCCCCCCGGGACGGTTCCTCACAGCTCTCCCCTCAGTAACTGTCTCCGTTCATCCTCCATAGAGATTTCCAGTACTAAAAATGGCCGACGGGTGATGAGCAGCTTTAATATTTTATTTAGCTTAATCATTTTAATTTGTGATAATTATTCTTCATTTTTTTGTAGCATGTGTTGTTTGCTAAAACATTCATTATTTTCAGCCATGTGACTGTTATTTTCAATGGCTTGTCCTTGCTGAAAATTACAGTAGTTATGGCAAGAGACATTTTTTTTTCTAGCTCAGTGAACTTAGCTTTTTTTTAAGATTTTTTTTTAGAGAGAGAGCATAAGCATGCAATGGTGACATACAATGCATTTAAGACACGTGCAGACACTGAAGTGCAGACACTGAAGTGCAGAAATAGTATAGAGATTCAATGTTTGCACAATAAAGTTGAAGTAAACATATATGAGTACAGTACCTATTTGTTCTGAAGTAAACATTTATCTAAACTAGCATAAACACCATATGAGTAACTAAGCCTAAGAAACTTGGCACTCAAATCTAGCCCTTCAAACAATAGACACAAAGCTCTCAAGCCATTGCTGTTACTTGAGCATCCATAGCACCTGAAGTAAAATAAACCAAAGAAAATCAATGCAAGATTAATTAAGAGGAAGGATAGGAAGTGGCTCCCCTAGGTCAAGAGATTGGCCAAAGGGGAGAATTGCCCAACCTACACAGGAAATTTTGTGTAGGAATTTTTTTTAAAAACTGACAAAGAAAGAAGTAAGGTAAGGTGGAGAATAAAGTAGAAAGATTAAACAAAGGTCAGAGAGTGCTAAACATGAGAGAAGGGAGGAAAAAGCAGAAGAAGAAGAAGAAAAAAGGGACGAATGGTGGTGGTTGGTGGGGGTGAAGGTTGGTAGTTGTGATAGGTTGAATGTTTCCAGCTGGGCTGTCTTCGCTCTGGGTTTTTGTGAAGTGTCTTTGCATCATTACAATACAAGTTCTTTCATTGTACTGGGACTGTGTCTGTTATTGCCGCTGCACCCACACCTACATACAGATTTTATCAAAAGGTGAGCATGGTCTGCCATGTGCTGCTCTGACCTTGGGGTGAATTTTATAGTGACATATTTGAATGTATGACCACATGAGAATTTGCATTTGGGTATCTGAGTGTAAGAGGTCAGATCTTGAGCATGAAAGCTCCACTTTGAAATAAATGGCTGATTCAGGGTATAATGGCGAAAGTGCAGTGCAATTTAATAGCTGATTACAAACCCAGGGGGAATTTCTGTGTTGGCTAAAAGGGGGGTCACTAGCCCCGCCATGAAGGATAATGCAAAGTTGCCCTATTAATGGGTGTGAGACTATCCATAGCATAGTGAAAAATGTAATAGGTAGTCAGACAGGGACTTCTTGTATTAAAGCCCAACTGTGCCTACACTGCATGATAAGTTTATACTCACATGATCTGCCGATCCTCCAGAAATCTACGCTACCACAAGTAGCTGCTATGTGCTCTAGCGGTGGGCCTGTCTGGGCCCCAGAGTGGGCCTGGTTGAACTGGTCAGTAGATTTTTTGGGCTGCCCATCCAACCAGTGGCTGCCATCTGTTCATCATACTGATTACCATGTCTGAAGCTCCCAATGCAAGCTGCCAGTAAGAAACCTCAGATGATTTATATTTTGACAGAGTCACACAAGAATTATATGGTGGTGTGCAGCATGTGGGTGCTGATCTGAAGTCTAAAAGCATTAAGGTGAAAAAGGGGGGGGGGGGGCTGATCTGAGGTCTAAAAGGGGTTAAGGAGGAAAGTGAGCAGAAGGAGGAGTTTGCTGATCTGAAGCCTGTTTGGGTTAAAAAGTAAAGGAGGAGGAGCTGCTTGGAGCTCAGAGGGGGTTAAAGCAGATGGTTGCTGAAAAATACCTCTTTACATTATGGTACACAATAGGGAAATTTTCCTCTTCTGGGACTTTAAAAGGCAAGAGTCTTCAAATAGTAATTATATCAAATTTTTTAAATTTATTTGCAAAAGGTTAAAACATGCTAATAATAAAACAGAGGGATGCAAATAAGATCAGATGGTAACAAACAGAAAAAAATGAATATGTATAATACAACGATACTGGTGACACTGATCTGTCCAAACAATGAGCTAGGACTAGAAGGCCTTCTAGTCCAATTTTTGATATAATTACTATTTGAAGACCCTTGCCTTTTAAAGTCCCACAAGAGGAAAATTTCCCATTGTGTAGTCATATAGGGATGTGGGCAGGTGGTCTTCTTCCATAAAGCCCTTGGCACTATTACAATATTTACATCATGGTATTCCTCCCCCTACTTAATCTTAAATTCCAACTTTTGCTTGTGTGTGTTCTTGTTTACTTTTTTTTTCCCACTCGATTTTCTGGCCACCCCACTTCCTGCCTCCATTCTGGCCTAGGTGTGAATGACATCACTCTGCCTCTCAGCCTCTTGGGATATGCACAACAGTTGTACCAGGAGGCATTGGACAAGACATGCAGCACTGGAGGTGTTCCTTCATCAGGGATTCAGCTGCAAATACTCAGAAGAGACAGCTGGCTCCCAGTGGTAACAGAAAGGAAGATGTGACCTGGTGTACAGCAGTGGAGCTGTGGATCCCACAGCTCAATGCTGGATTCACTGGGCATGTGAGTATAATAATTGAGGATAACCCATTATAGAAGCTAAGATCGGATGGAAAAAAATAAAAATAAAACAGGGTGTAAAGTTCCTCTTTGAATCCACAGCCATCCGAGCATTCCGGCCAGGGTAGAACCATCAGACTATCCTCGACGAGCACCAGACCCTAGCCACATCACTTCGCGGGGATATTTTGTCTCCGATCGACCGTTCGAGTCTTTTACAGGCTCGCGGCCGGCTCCTCGCGGCAGAGCCCCGCCGCCATCTTGGGGCCTACAATTACTCCGGTCCTCCGCGCTAGCCTCCCGGGATCGGTGGGACAGCTAGCGCCACCGGACAGCTGAGACAGGGGAGGCCTATCTCCAGAGGGACCCCGGAGCACTTTTAGAGCAACCGGGATGCACCGAGGCCTCCACGGGAGGCTCACGCACGTCTGCAGCCGGCCGCCATCTTTAGGCCTCAGGCCTGTGTGGCCTACTTTAATATCAGGGGTGCTGGCGTACCCTGGCAAGGCGGTGTATCCATAACGCCGCCCTCCAAGCACAGTGAAGCCTGCCAGAAGGCCCTGGAGAATAGAGAAAAAAGGAAGAGGAAATCTGCGCTACAGTGTATACTTAACGAAAATGTGTGATGCAGCAATTCTAATATATACCCAAAGTGAAATATACATATAAAAACAAAGAAAAAGAAGAGAACTGCGCAATCCCTAATACTTCTATTAGGATGTAAACCACTCTACCTTAAAGAAGTGTATCTTGTGATCTATTATTCTAACACACCAAACTAATAACTAAATAAACCATAAGGCATTACTTATAACTAAATACAGTAAACATATATATTGCCCCTCATAGGTTATGAACCAAAAGGAAAAAATTTACAATTCTAAGTCAGCGATTCAAAAACAAGAAACATATAAAGTAGAATCAAACAGTACTGAAAATGTATGTGATAACATAAAGTCCATTAAAAGTCCAACTGGAGAAACACCCTGTGTAGAAGGGATCTATTCAATCGTAAAACTTTTCAATCAACGTGAAGTAAAACCAGGTGCACCTCCACCAGACAAGTAATAATAGCCCCTTACCAGACGTCCCGGTAGGGAGCGCTTAATCACAAAATGGGTCTGAAGATGGATCAAACTTGAGCCCTCCAAATGGAACACTTTTACGTAGGGCAGGTTAGGAGATACGCCAGTCATAAACCATCCAGCAGGGGAAAACGCTGTTTGAAGCGGGACTCAGATGTGTAGCATTGTAGGATCAAGGAAGGTTCACCATAGGGAGGAAAAGATGCTCCAAATAGTGTAAAATCATTTATTAAAACAAAAATATAAAACAAGAGATGCACTTACAAACATGAAAGAACATCGGGCATATCATCAAACTGGGCAAGCGTCGGCCGATCGCGAACACCAATCGATATCCCTTCTGGTACCAGTTCACATGAGGCAAGTCAGCGTGTCACGCAACCCAACGCGTTTCGTGAAAAATTCACGTCGTCTGGGGTATCAGAATACCTGGACAATATCTGCTGCTGTTTACTGCTGATCTCCAGCCTCTGCACTGCCACACTGATTTGCTGCACGGAACATCTACCCTCTTACCAGGTACTGTTCCACAACAACCCTCAATTGCCTTCCCCTGTGCCCCCTGCCTCACCCAATATACACCTAGGCCAAATACCCTGCCCCCCCTTCCCTCCCTATTCTGCCTGCTGCCTCACTCCATGCGCCTGAGCCTCTCCTCCCCCCCCCCCCCCCCCCGAACCAGTAAGGCCTGGACTGCTGACTTTTTGGGGATGTGAAGAGCCCTCTGACCCTGGGGTTATGTCCTCTCCCCCGCCTTCCCAAGACTCCTGTTGAATTCTCTGCAGCTTTATTACCCCCGGGAGTTGCCTCCTCATCCACCCAGTCCAGCCGTGCACCCCGTGGGGAAAATCAGAGACCAAAGAAAGTCCTACGCTTCCGCAATTCTTCCCCAACCTTCTTCCACCATGGACCGCTATCTACATAAACCCGTCTCCTCCAGCCAAACTGATGGTGACCCTGCATCGGACCCGCACAGTCGCCATTAACGAGAGCCGGGCACTCCAACTGGTCTCTCACCTACCCCGGAACAGGCCCTGTTGACGGCGGATGTCCTTGACGCTAAACTCCAATCCCTACTCAAAGCCATCACTCACACCATAGCTCAAGAAGTAGGGAAACTTGCCAAAGAACTGAGAGGGGAGATTGATCAATTGGGCGGCTGCACAGACACCCTGGAGACTAAGATTGATGAACTGGTACAGTATGTTCAAGTTTTGGAGGAAGACAACTCCAAACACAACAGGAAGACCTTGAAAATCAGGAACGCAGACAAAACTTACGAATCAGAGGCATCCCTGAAGCTGTAAAAGACAGAGACCTTCGCTCCTATCTCCTGAGCTTGTTTAATGTGGTGGCCCCTCAGATTCCAGATATTAATTGGCGATTGGACAGGGCACATAGATCCTTGGTGCCCAAGCCTCCAGCTGGAGCTAACCCAAGGGACGTGAGGGTTCGGTTCCACTACTATGATAGCAAAGAAGCTCTAACACTCGCTACTCGTAATCAATCCAGGCTGGATTTTAAAGGATCCAAGATGCAAATCTTTAATGATCTCTCGCCCATTACTCTGGCGAGACGAAGGAGCCTCCGTCCACTGACACTGCATCTTCAGACCCACAAGATTCTATACCGCTGGGGTTTCCCCTTTTGTCTCTCGGTGACTCGAGATGGCACACAATTTTCTCTCCGCGATCTTCATGAAAGCGATGCCTTCCTACGCAACCTAGGCCTACCTCCTCTTCTGGATGAAGAACCTACACTGCTCCCCACCACTCCTAGACCATCTCATCTGCGCTCCCAGGTTGGATTTGGACCCCAGTGAGCCCGAAACCACCCAGGGCCAACCTCACCCCTCAGAGGAGACCATCCTTCAGACCCTCGACCTGAAAGGATCCACATCAGATCACAGATATGTTCACCTCCTATGTTGGAACTTTCGTGGCTCTTGTTTAGGCCGCAGTACCATGGTGGATACCCCTACCTACCCCCGACACCCACGGGGTGCATTGTTCATTGATATGTCTAATGCCTGTTTTTGTTTCCTGATGCAACCTTGGTTCAACTGACTTGTACCTTACCTGCGCTTGCTGAACCAGGTCCTCTGCTTCTGAAGCATGTTAGGTGGTCTCCGTGACCCCCTCTCTGGCCCTAGGCTCAGACCTGGGCTTCCTGGAGGTCACTTCCCTCCAGGTTTCTCTTCAGATGTCATTTGGACTTTTGTTTATTTTTTCTTCCACGTTGTCCTCTCATAGGCTGATATTTTTGTTTTGTTTTTACCCGCAGCTCCCTTTTGATGCTCCACGCATCTGCTCAACTCTCCTCAGTTTTTCTTTTTTTTTTCTTCTTTTTTTTTTGTTTTGCCCCTGGTCTCTTTTTTTTGTGACCGATGGCTGGGCTGCTACATCTTGGTAACTGTTACTGTTTATATTGCAAATTTATTACTGTTCTGCATATTGTCAGGTTGTCTTCTACTTACCTCATATTCCCTGTACCATGGAATCCTCTACCCAATGTATGCTATGTAATTTCTCATTTGATTTGTTACCAGACTAGCTTGTCATGGCGCTGAAATTTTTTACGTGTAATGTGAAAGGTTTAAACTCTGTTCGGAAGAGATGGCTGGCTCTGAAGGAGTTTAAAGCTTCCAAAGCTGATGTTATACTAGTCCAGGAGACACACTTCAGTCCTGGTGGCTTCCTCAAATTTGCCAGCAAAAATTCTCTGATCTCCTTTCTGGCCTCTGACCCATCTAGTAAGGCAGGTGTGGCGGTTATTATTAATCGCTCCTGCCACTTGCTGGTTAAATCCTCATATTTGGACCCCCAGGGCAGATTTATTCTCCTGGACTGTATATATCAATCTCAATCCCTCACAATCCTTAATGTCTATGCTCCTAACTCTGGTCAGGTTAGCTTCCTTACTGCTGTTTTTGACACTCTTGACAAGTTCTCTCAGCCCTTCATTGTGATTGGCGGAGATTTTAATATGACCATGTCCCCCAGTAAAGACAAGCATGTTCTGTTTCCTCCTAAGCCCCCCCCCCCCCCCCCCAACTCAGACTCCCTCTCTAAATCATTTTGTAGACTTATCAGGGCCCGACGCCTCTTAGATATCTGGAGGATTAAACACTCCACACAGAAGCAATACACTTTCTACTCACACCCACATAAACTTTTCTCTAGATTGGATCATTTCTTTATCTCCACACCCCTCTTAACATCCGCGGTTTCCTTGGAAATAAGCCCTGTCTCCTGGTCGGACCATTCCTCCGTACATTTAGAACTCTCTCTTTCCTCAGCTTCCCCCAGAACTTGCCATTGGCGCCTCAATGAAACTCTTCTACGAATCTTTGAAACCAGAGATTGATTGTCAGAGTGCCTTACAAAATATTTTCAGCTTAACGCTAATACTGTCTCCGAGCCCTCCACCTTGTGGGAGGCACACAAAGCTGTTTTTAGCGGGCACTGTATTGCTACAGGCTCCCGTCTAAAAAAAGATGCTACACATCAACGAGCCTCTGCCCTTTCCAGGCTTTGCAAAGCCAAGGAGCTCTTGTTTTCTTCCCCCATGGTGGCCGGGCTCAGAAATGTTGTTTATTTACGTAACCAACTTAGATCACTCGACATGAAGAAAATAGATAAATCCCTCCTATGGTCCAAACAGAAATTTTATGAATACTCTAACAAACCCCATAGGCTGTTGGTAAACAAACTCAAGCCCCGGCCCTTCCATACGTATCCAGATTCTCTCAAGCAGCATGATGGTACCCACACTTATTGCCCCTTCACGATGTCTAAAATTTTTGGTGAATTCTACCATAAATTGTATAATTGCCTGCAAACTGATGGCAACTATACCTTCACTCAGGAGAAATTGAACTCCTTCATAGACTCCCTACATCTACCCAAACTCTCTCCTGACCACCTTACAGCCTTGAACTCAGCAATCTCCCCTGAGGAATTGGCAGAGGTGGTGGAAAACTTTCCTACCCAAAAAGCCCCTGGCCCTGATGGCTTGCCGTACTCTTATTACAAAACTTTCCTTCTGATCCTGAGCCCACACCTACTCTCCCTCTTCTCTTCCCTACTGAAAGGCACTATACCTCACCCCCAATTTCTCCATTCTCACTTTTCCGTGATCCCGAAGCCTGGAAAAGACCCCACTCTCCCGGATAACTACAGACCCATTGCACTGCTCAATTCCGACTACAAAATTTTTACAAAGATCCTGGCGAACAGATTATCCCATCTAATACCCCAGCTTATTCATAAAGATCAAGTAGGTTTTGTGTTGGCCAGACATGCAGGTGATAATACAAGACGCACCATAGATTTAATCGATTTACTAAATAAAATGAACCGCCCAGCTCTGATATTGAGCCTCGACCCTCAAAAAGCATTTGACAGACTTAGCTGGCCCTTTATGTTTGCCACGCTCTCCAGCTTTGGCTTTGAAGGTCTCTTTATTGCCACTTTGCATGCCCTTTATTCCCGACCCTCCTCTCAGGTCCAGCTATCCTCCTACTTATTTAAGTAATGGCACTAGGCAGGGCTGTCCATTATCTCCCTTACTTTTCATTCTTTGTCTGGAACCCCTGGTAGCTGCCATTCACAATCACCCTAATATCCGGGGTGTGACATTACGTCAAAGTGAATACAAGCTATCCCTATATGCAGACGATATTTTGCTGACCTTGACCAGACCCCGCACTTCCCTCGCCAACCTACATGCCCTACTGCAACAATTTAGCTCCCTTTCCGGGTATAAGATCAACACCAGTAAGACGGAAGCCCTTCCTATCCTTATCCCGCCCTCAGATCTTATTACTCTACAGCAAAACTATTGTTATCATTGGTGCACAGACTCCCTTAAATACTTAGGGATTAATCTAACGTCCTCATATTCAAGCCTTTATCAGGCTAATTTTCCTCCACTCTTCTGGGACATTGACCGACTCTTGCGACAATGGGATCTTTATCCCATTTCTCTCTTGGGTTGCATCAATGTCTTGAAGATGTCTGTCATGCCAAGACTTCTCTACTTGTTTGAAACTTTGCCGATCCCTGTTCCCATGTCCCAACTTAAAGCGACCCAGAGGTCATTTCTTAATTTTATCTGGCATTATAAAGCTCATAGGATAGCCAGTTCGGTTGTGCTCACTCCCAGAGCCGGAGGTGGATTGGGGGCTCCTGATCTCCTTAAATACTATTTTGCTACACATCTGAAACCGATCATTGTTTGGTTGCACAGGATGGCGTGCAGCATTTGGTTGGACATCGAAATGAGTATTACTACCCCGATCCACCCCTGCTCGATGGTCTGGGCAGGGCTGGACACTTCCATAAACCAGCTTAGAAATCTTTGCCTACATCCTATGCTCTTCACTCTTTCCAGAAATGTTCCCAGCGTTTTTCTCTGGCTTCCCCATGTCCACCACTATTAAATGTATTGTTTAACACTGACATCCCAGATAGTTTATCCTACACTCGAATGCTCCCCTGGACGCAAGCCGGAATCTTCCAACTCCGTAACTTGGTGCACCCAATCACTCATACACTCCTATCTTTTGAGGACATCCAACGGAAATTCCAGGTTCCCAAAGGCCTATTCTACTCTTAACTCCAATTTAGACACTATTTTAGCTCCAAAACCCCTACCCTTACTCTGGACAAACCTACCCCTTTTGAACTTCTGTGTTCCCAAGGCCCATACCAAACCCATCTCATACCTGCATGTCATTCCTTCTCTCCCCACCACAAGTCACTCCTATATGCACAAGTGGTCCCAGATCATTGAACAGATCATTCCCATTCCCCAATGGCAGAAAATATGGGAAGTTGCTTCCAAATCTTCACGATGCTTAGAACAGAGGGAGACAATCTATAAGATTTTAATGTTTTGGTACAGAACCCCGGAGGTCCTGCATAAATATGATCCTGGGGTCTCCCCACTGTGTTGGAGATGCCGGAATAATATTGGCTCCCTTTTTCACATATTTTGGGAATGTCCCATCATTCAACCTTTCTGGTCCTCTATTCATGCATATTTACAAAACCTTTTCGACACTAACCTCCCTCTAACTCCAATCCACTTCCTTTTAGGCTTACCCTTTCCTGATTTGTCCACAAATGCCCAGAAATTAATAGGTTTTATTATTTTGGCGGTGAAACGAGCCATACCTCTGCGATGGCTGTCGCAATCTCTGCCCACACTCCCACAGGTATTACAAACCCTGGAGCAGACTCGCAGAATGGAGCACCTTACCGCTACTATTCATGACACACTACCCAGGTTCTCCAGGGTTTGGGACCTGTGGGACCACTCAAATCTTAACCCAGGGTTCCCTCATGCCCCCTCCGGCAGTGCACTCCCCCCTTGAATAGATATGTGGCTGGAGTACATCCCCTGTCCCTGCCTACATTCCTCATAGGGATCCCTTGGTGCCCCCCTCCCATTCCTTCCCCCCCTTTCCCCCCTGCGTGGGATCCCCCCGAGGTGCCTCTGTCTGGTATAGGCGCTTTGGAGACCCCACATATTCCAGATCCAATGGGTGACTATTCTTATGATGTGATCTGTTCATACATTTGACCTGCCCACAAGTTGGGTTCCTTCCCACTCCCCCCCCCTTTTTTTTTTTTTTTTGCTGCTACATCTCCCTGATCCTCACCAACGTTACAGTGTAAATTTGTACAACTGGTGCAATTGTGACCTGATTTTGTCTGACCTTTGCTTTCTTTTATTTTCCTTTTTCTTTTGTTTGTTACATCATTGACACTGTCAGCTGTTTGATGTTATACTTTTCTATCTAATTTTGAAATCTTTTAATAAAACATACAATTTAAAAAAAAAAGTTCCTCTTTACGGTGGAAAAGGGGGGGTTAATTTGTGGTGAGAAGGGGGATGATTTAAGATCTGTTGGTGTAAACACACACACTGCCAATGGCAAGACATTTATCGTCCACCAACACATACATGGGGGCATTTTTTTCTCTCACTGCCACCAAACCCTTTTTTCCCTCGTTTGAACCCAGAAAATGTTTCTAATAACTGACTTTTATATATATATACATTGATCACTGACCCCATGCCATTTTTTCGACTGACAGAGCAATTTTTCTGGCCACTAATGCTGGGACATTTTTTTCGACCATTGCTGCAGAGAAATTTTTCACCCATTCTGACAACCAACAGTGGGGCGTGTTTTCCTCCTACTGACCAATGACACCTTCCTCCTACTGACCGGAGTTGCCTGCTTTTTTTCCCATTGGCCACCAACTTCAGGACATTTTTTTTTTTAATTATTAAATTGAGCAACATTGATAGGGGCACTGTGTTACATAATTCTAACTGCTGAACGCTGTACTTCTGTACAATCTGTTGGTTACATATGCCTCAACAAAAAGTTTATTGTCTTAACGGTTGCTGGATGTGAAGTAGTCCCAACTACTGAAATAAAGTTTTTCTTTACGGTAGGTAGGATAAGACAGAAAGCATTCCTCATTGCAGAGTTTTCAAAAATATTTTAGGGCTGAATTACTAATCGACATGATCGATTATAATTGTTTTCAACAATTTCATTATTGATTAGTTGGTCAGCCATTTATTTGGACTGCATACAGAATGCAGTATTTGTTTACATATCGGGAAAAAAGTGCAGCATACATACAGCTCAGTACACCATTCATACATGTCAGTTTACGCAATGCAGTACACATTCAGTACACAGTCCAGTAAGTCAGTCAGTAAGTGCCTGAGAACTTGTGAATGTGCGAGAACCAATGCCTCATGGGACATGTAGTCCTGGACAGCATATGACAGTGATTTAAAGTGATTATAAAGGCAGAAGGTTTTGTATTCCACTTTTGTTTAGAAAAAAAATCCCCATTTGGATAATCTATATAAAATATATGACTTTAACAATTTTTGTTGCAGATTCCTACCCTTTGTTATTCTGAAGAAATAGCTGTTTGTTTGTTTGATTGTCTGTGTCCATGTGCTAAGCGAATTTGCATGGGAGTGGTTTTATCCCAGATAGCAAATATAACGCCACACATTTGTGACAGTATTGAATTGTAAGTCTGTTAACTTGCTGCACATTTTCACTGGCAAGTTATCCACTTGCAGAGCACTTGAAGCACAAGTTCTAGTTGACACTTTTCCAATTTGTAGCAAATTTGCGTGGCAAGTCTATAGCAAGAGCAAAGTTGCAGGTGGCGAGTCTACAGCAAGACCTCTGCAAGCCTACAGCATGAAAATTCAGCTACCTTGACCCCTGTAGCGGGATGACTATTGCACAAGATAACTGAACCAGAACTTGCAGAATGTTTGCAAAGAAAGTTGATCTGGAGTCATGCAATGCGGACTTGCTGCAATTGTACAACCCACTTGGCAAGTCTAGCAATAGCTTAGCAAGTCATTCTCAAACTTGCAGCAAAATTGTTTGCTATCTAGGATAATTATCAATCAGCTGCTGCATCTGCAGGGCTCTAATGAGGAAACTTGCAGGGTCTGTATCCCTTTAGACATGATTTCTCTTTGGGAGTATCTCACCAAAAATTATATTTTGTTGCAGGGTATGCTCAAAATCTGACTTGTATCTTAGAGCAGACTTCTGGGAGAATCAGTAAGCCAATCACGCAACCAGAAAATTACATTTCTAAGGGGCATTGTGTACAGAACGCCTCCAGGTGGCCATATTCATTGCATTTTACAGAACATTACAGCACTGCAGATTTAAAATAATGCCCCGTACACACGAGCGGACTTTTCGACATCCAAACTCCGACGGACTGAGTCCGGCGGACTATCCGATCGTGTGTGGGCTGCAACGGACTTTAGCGAAGCTAAAGTCTGACGGACTTTAGAAATGAAGCATACTTTAAATTTTCCCGACGGAACTCCGCCGGACCCGGTCCCCTTTGAAAAATCCGCTCGTGTGTGTGCTACTCCGACGGACTAAAACCGACGCTAGGGCAGCTATTGGCTACTGTCTAGGAACTTCCTACGTCGAATCCAGTCGTACGTCATCACGTTCGACTCCGTCGGAGTTTGGTGTGATGGTGTGTGGTCAAGTCCGTTCGGTCGAAAAGTCCGCCAGAACTCCGGCGGAACTCCGGCGGAACTCCGGCGGAACTCCTTTGGAGGTCTGTCAGACTTAATCCCTCTCGTGTGTACGGGGCATAATAGGTATTTTTTAGTAACATTCAATTACAATATGACTTGTATCGCAAGTGTATATGCTATATATTTTTTTATTTGCTGATTTTTTTTCCCCCCCACAAAAGTGAAGTTACCCTTTAATGGATTGTGCTGAGGTGTATAAATTGTCTGGGAGAACTGGTAAAGCAATGTAAGCATATTTTTGGTTGCAAAAGGAGTTATTTATTTAACCATGCCTCTTTAAGTCCCTCCCACTGTCAACAAAAAATGGCTACACCCACTGTTCACCCACGTGCTATATGCACGATGCATTACTAGATTACTACTTGAGGTGCAGGTCTTTTACAATCCTTACCCCCAAAGGGGACACTGAGAATGTACCCAGGCATGATGTAGTACAGAGGCACAGTGCCAAGCACACTGACAATTCAGGCTCAGTATATGGGCTGTCTTTTTTAGTATTTATTGCTAAAGAACTTTAACAGGCAAGGGGTAATCAATCAATAGCAATACACATTTCTCACTAACCTTCTAATAACAGCTCTTTCTGGAAGTAACAAGGAATAGCCAGTATGTCTTGGACCCTACAGCAGCAGTCCATATAACCACTTCGTTCTCTTCTGGCACTTGAACAACTAATAGTCCCCGGCAAGGTCTTTACTCACAGTGTCCCAGGAGCTGTCTGCCACTCAGCATCCATTATGTAGATCCTCAGTTATAGTGATAAAAAGATCCTTCTCCAGACCAGGACCTCAGTGCAGTGTCCTCCAGCGAATATCAATTGGCAATCTTCTCTTGGCCTTCAGTCCGGCAGCTGCTGAGGCCCAGACTGCAATTTCTTATCTCAGTAAAGCTTCCTCGGTACCAGAACCCCATCTTGCAGTGAAAAAAAAAACAGCAACAAACATTTGAATCTCCCTGCCCTATATTCTGGAAACTTCTTTTCAGAGGCAGTTGGGAGATCTCAAGGAAACCCTGAACAGACCAAAATAATAAGTCTCTACTGGTTCCAAAAACAAAATGTAACCTAGCAACCTAGAGGAGGGTGCTACACCAGCATCGCCTTGCAATGAACACCATGCTCACTCTTCACTACAACACACTAGGCACAGCACATTTTTTAAAATCAAGCAATAAGGCCCAACTTATGATATGGCACACAGACACACTAATTAAAAAAAAAAAAAACACCCCTGCTAAGTTAGACCTATAGCTCTGCAATCAGTAAAGCTTAAGCTCCCTACTGATTAGAGAGCTTTAGTTCTTACTCAGAAAGAGGCATGTTGGACCTCTCCAGAAAGCCATCTGCTACCACAGAGAGGTCAAGGGTCTCACTCTATAACATGCTAGCAGGGCACAGGCTTTTCTACTCAGGCTGTAACTGCTTTTCGAAGAAAACAAAGATTTTGGAGTTCAGTAGAACTTTAATGGCGCATACACGCGAGCGGACTTTTCGATGGACTAGGTCCGACAGTCTTTCCAACGGACTTTCGGCGGAGTTCCGACGGACTTTGAGAATGAACGGACTTGGCCACACACAATCACACCAAAGTCCGATGGATTCGAACGTGATGACGTACGACCGGACTAGAATAAGGAAGATCATAGCCAGTAGCCAATAGCTGCCCTAGCGTCGGGTTTTGTCTGTCGGACTAGCATACACATGAGCGGATTTCTCAATAGGAACTAGGTCCGGGGGAGTTCCAGCGAAAACATTTTAAACATGTTCTATTTCTAAAGTCCATCAGATTTTTGGACAGCAAAGGTCCGATGGAGCCCACACACAATCGAATTGTCCGCCGGATTAGTTTCATCTGATCTTTTCTGTCAAAAAGTCCGGTCGTGTGTACGCGGCATTATAGTTACATAAACTGCTAGCTCAGAAGCATTGCCCATGACCATGTGTAGCACTGACCTCCTAAAGGAGCTGCTGTTTTTTGCTGGGCTTACCGTTAACTCGCCTGCTCGCTTCATCCGTCTTAGGGGTCCCATTGTAAAGTGAATCAAAGAATGTTAACTCCAACACTTTTTCCAAGATTTATTTGAGATAAACAAAAAGTTTTGCAATAGAGGGATAGAGTGTTAAGGTGAGTTCAGGTACCTTGTTATTGCGGGTTAGATGTATTTCCATGATCCAGAGGACAAACAGCTTCCACAGACTGGATGCAGCAACCACCGGATAGGCCTCTCTCACTGACCTAGCAGCCGGTGGGATGCTCCAACAAAGTCTCTGCCACAGACTTGTCAATTTAAATGAACTTCTTGAGAAATTAAAGAGTTGTCACACAGTATCAGTTTCCTTCAGCTGACCTCACAATACTGTGTGGTTAGTGAACCGGGTTGTGTCCTCCAACTGAGTCTCCAGGCTCTTCCAGAGATACCAGCCTTGTTGCTGGGTCATCTCCTGAAAAAGTCCTCCCCTCGATCCTCCAGTTGCTTGGCTTCTCCCCACAGGCAAGACAGCACAGGACCACCCCTGGATCGGTAGACCTCAAGACTTTTGGTCCTACCCTTTCAGTTGCAAAGCCTCTGGCCAGCCAGCCCCGAGACACAGGAACAGGCAGCACACACCCCAGGCCAGGAGGGCCATGAGGTCGGGATAGCAAACCCTGGAAAGGAGACCCCTAAAAACCTAGAATGCACAATGGGTGAACCACTCCCACTGGGCTATTTCCGAGTAAAAGGGATATTCAATGCATCCAGCTTGTTGCATTCCCAACACTTACTGGTGGCGACAGCGACACCTATGGCCAAGTGGAAACTAGCACAACCCAGGTGAACTGGTACAGAAAACAGAACTTTGAAACAATTAGTCTGAGCCAAACTGCAGCTTCAAACAACTTACATTTGCAAAAACAATACCCTTTCAGTTGCAAAGCCTTGGGCCAGCCAGCCCCGAGACACAGGAACAGGCAGCACACACCCCAGGCCAGGAGGGCCATGAGGTCGGGATAGCAAACCCTGGAAGGAAGACCCCTAAAAACCCAGAATGCACAATGGGTGAACCACTCCCACTGGGCTATTTCTGAGTAAAAGGGATATTCAATGCATCCAGCTTGTTGCATTCCCAACACTTACTGGTGGTGACAGCGACACCTATGGCCAAGTGGAAACTAGCACAACCCAGGTGAACTGGTACAGAAAACAGAACTTTGAAACAATTAGTCTGAGCCAAGCTGCAGCTTCAAACAACTTACATTTGCAAAAACAATAGCGTCTGCTCATTAGGAGCAGGGTGCTACACATGGGTAGGGTGAAAATTTGAAAAAATGGTCAGAGTCTACAGCCCCCTTACAGAATCCATGGGTTTTTCTGTAAACCAGTTCCTGTCATATTTTATTTTGGTGCAATTGTGTGTAGCGCTGATATTTTTGCCTACTAATGCTTTAATATGTAAACCTATGGACAATGTTATTCCTTAGTATTTGGCTCCATCTAGTGACCAAAACTGGAAATGAACTTTAGTTATTTTGTTTGCTGAATAGTGCTGGAAAGATAAAAGGAAGTGACTGTTGTTTACATTTAGGTTATGACCTTATCTACCCAGAAGGCCAGGTGATCTACGAATGATCACCCTGTACTGAACTGCATACTGGGTAGGCTAAGTATATAAGGGCCCGCACGGCCATTTTCTTTCTCTTCTGGACACATGGCCTGCCTGTGAAGACCTGTGAGGAGGTCTCCAGAGAACTGCAGCCTATGGAGCAGCAATCAAAAGGCAGAGGAGGACTTCACACCACAGCGTGATGGGACAGCAGTGTGGTTGGATCCAGAGGCACCCTGGTGGAGGTAACTGAGAGCTCCTGGTGACCTTGTGAAGCTGAACAGTGTGACGGCAGGACCACAGCAAATGGACTGAGACCAGCGGAGTGGAGCTGACTTATTCTTCAAACCCAGTTTAGTGAGATTGCTGTTGCCCACAGTTTCTTACGCACTTGCATACACCTAGACTTTGACACAGTGTTGCTGGGACCTGTAGTCCCATGGAGGAGACTTTAATAGACAGACTGAGTTTAAGCAGGCCTCAAGCCTATCCTTCACTTCACTATTAACACTGTGTTATACCAGAGGCAATTACAGGTGTATCACACTACAGGAACAGTTCTAATATTCATCTCACGTTAACCCTTGTTGTTCCACTGTTAGATTAACATTGTATTACAATTGTTACAACTATAGCTAGCAGAAGAAAGAAGATCAAAGACTGCATCCTTTATTACAAGGCCTTGCGCCTTATTAAAGTAGGGGGAGCTCCCAGGGGATTGTGTTGTAATTCATTATTGATCCTGCCTATAGCTGCCAGGGTGTGCTAGAAGTGGGAAGCTGCCCAGATTAATTTGAGTCCCTCTGAGCACTAGTCCCAATTGGAGCCACTGTACTGTTACATTATGTTTATGTGACAGTGCAAATATTGTAATTATCATTTTACTTTACTTAATACAAGTTCCAGTAAAAATACATTTCTGATTAAGTACTTTGGTGTGGAATGTTGTTCCTTTTTCAGCAACAGGTGGAGCCATCGGATACCCAGGTAATAACAAGGGTATACTGTTATTATATCACATATTGTGGGGTTATCCTTTACCATTAGCTTCACCATAAAACTGCACCACAGCTGTGTCAAGGGGACTGAGCCAAGTCAGTGGGGGTTTAATCGCAGAGTTCAGGCCCAGACAAATTCAGCAGCTTCTTTGGGGGTCAGTGCTACACGTGCGTGGGTACCACAGAGAGCTGTGAATTAAAACACTACTACTCCCACTTGTCAATACAGCAGAGGGACTGTAGTCCTCAATAGAGCGCAAGTGAGGTGTCCTCACTGCAATTGTAGTCCATTGATACTTCTCTCAGTTCTGTAACTGAAGATTTGTACCTCCATAAAGACCAGGGGCAGGAGCCAGAGCATTGTACCGGAAACCTTGCAGTACCCAATGCAAAAAAAAATACATTTTTGTAAAAGGTAGGTAAAATTCTCTCTTAAGGATAAGTTTTAAAGATTTAACTCACTTACTCCTAGACAATAAATACTATCTTGCAGAGAAACAGAAAGGGTAGGATGAGTGAGGGGGAGTCTACGTGGGTTTAAGAGTGAAATGGCTCTGCAGTTTTGTCTCTACGTAGCTTTTGTTTTCAGCAGGGCTGTCAGTACACTGTGTGCTGATGATCTGAGCGCACCATATTCTGACTGGCTGCAGTTTCCTGTTATCCATCTCAGATCTGTGGCGTTTCATAACATCATCAATGACGATAGTATAGAGAAATGTAATAAAGATAAAATGTTTTTTTCACTTTTTCTGCAGTGGCTATAAGACCTTCTAGGAAATGAAGCTTGTAAACAGCTATCTCCAGGGTTCCCAACATTCAAACAGTATAGTTTGTGAAAAGAATAAATACATGTAAAAAAGTGTTTTTTTTTTCTCCCCGCATTTATGTAAGACACAGTTACAAGGTTTATTTTGCATTTAAACTTGATGCACCTTGTATTTGATTGTATCCTGCCTTTTAGTGAGAAGTGTTTTATGTGTCATACAACGCTCTACTGTTCAATGGCCAACCTTCTTAATTTTAAACACTACAAGCTATGTTATAATTTGTAAAATTTTACAAACCTGAAAGATGTAAATTTTTGCCTTGTAAATAAACATTATAAATAACTTTCCTGACGCCTTCATGGCAGCACACACTGGGTTGTGACTCCGCCCCACAACCTGACAGGATTGGATTAACTATAAATTTGAAGGGGAAACACCCTGCTGCATTCTCTTTTTTATCCTCACCTGACAGGTTGGACGGACGGAGTTTTCTTGTTACAGATGAATAAGCCTCTACCGCATTCGCCCCAGCAGGTTCAAGCCTCTCCTGTTTGGAAGTCCCTCCTGTACAGTCTTTAAAGGAGCTTCTATGGAGGGAACCCCCGCTCTGGTGGTCTCAAGGGGCTACTGGATTTCTGGCATTACCAAAGCTTTAAAGAAGCTTTTTTACCTTTGCAGTGGACTCCCCTTCTTCCTTTGCCTATTAATTCCTCTTATTTAAATAATATCCATCTTTTATTCCTATAGTAAGTGGTGGTTTATATGGGACAGATTGAACAAAAACGAAAAATATGCCCCACGTACATCACCACTGGCCCCACTAGGAGGATATCCATGGTTTCCACCGGGGGAAGAAAAGGGAGTATTAGGCTCCTGGGGCGCAGGGGGGGATACAAGGTGTTTAAGATATGCTCCATTGGGAAGTTTACTCCCGCTGACAGAATTAATATTATTACAAGGATATATACACATGTCGGGATGGAGATACTATCAAATGAGAGATTTCTTCAATAAATTAGAACCCCAAGTAAGACCACTGAGTTCCCTTATGATATATGAGAAGATGTGTATGAAAATAGAAAAACCAAGTAATTTACTATCCCAGATGTATAAATTAGTTCATAGCGAACAAAACAGTACAACCCCTTATTTTATAAGAGAGTTGGAGAAAGAACTAAGATGCACATTTAGACCAACACAAATAAAAAAACTTATGGAAATGACGCACGCGACATCAAAAAGCGCAGCAATACAAGAAATGTCATATAAGTTTATAGCCAGATGGTACCGAACCCCAGCCAGAATAGCAGAAATATACCCAACAGCGGATGGGCATTGCTGGAGAGGATGTAGGGAAAAGGGGACATACCTTCATTTATGGTGGGATTGCCCAAAAATTAGGATTTTTTGGGAGGGAGTGGCTAAATGGATAGGGAGGACAACAGCAAAACCAATAGAAATGACACCCCTACAGTACCTGTTTCATGGGACAGAAGGATCCATTAAATCTTATAAAAAAGGAGTTATACCACATCTGCTGAATGCGGCCAAAATATTAATACCTAGATATTGGAAGCAGAAAGCATGCCCCACCCTTCTGGAATGGAAGAGAGAGGTGGATAAAATAATGGAAGCTGAAAAATGGATATACGATATAAAAGAACAACAAGGAAAACATAAAAACATGTGGGCAGGCTGGAAGCACCACTCCAGAGAAATAGAGAGAGAGTAAGTCTTACCTGGATTAAAAATTTCGATTCCTTCCCGAGCCTCCCAGAGATCCCTGATAGGGAGAGGGAGGAAGGAAGGGAGAGAAAAAGAAAGGAAGAAAAAAGGGAAAGAAAAGGGAAGGAAAAGGGAAAAAAAGAGGAAAAGAAAGGAAAGGGAAAAGGAAAATAAAGAAACTGTTACGCAGACTCGTGTCCTCCAAAAGTACACCGTAGAAAGGGTAAAGGGGAAATATGAATCCGAACCACAACCTTTAAATTTTGTTGTATGTAGTATGTTTGAAGGTATATGGGAAGTGCATAAATGTTGGAAAGGTAATTAGAGGAGGGGCTTGAGGGAGGGGGGCAGGAGGAGAGATAACCAATGGTGGAGACATAAAAATTAACAACACAATTTTTAGGAAATATATAGGAAGGCTGAGGACTTCCCTAAGCACAAAACATAAACAATACACCAAGGGGTCACAGATGGAATAAAAGCACGCAATAATGAAAAAATGAGCAAGGGTATTGGGGTTTTTTTTTTTTTTTTTTTTTTTTTAATAAAAGGAAACACAAGGGCACAGTAAAAACACATTAAGAAGGACAACAACACAGGGGAGAAATTAAAATTTGCCCACACCTTTTTTTGTTTTTTGTTTTTGTTTTTGTTTCTCACAGGTTAACTCTCCACCAAGTACCCCCTTCTCTCGGGCCACCACCTAACAATGTCATAGATATGTAATGGAAAGGATGTTAGTAAATGTGAAGACATTGGGGGATGTGTTTAAAACCTCAATGTCTTAGTACTGAATGTAATTGTTTGTAGAATCATTTCTCAAGAAAATAATAAAGATGATTTAAAAAAAAAAAAAAGAAAAAGTGGTGGTTTATATTCCCTTTTTTTCTCTACCTTTGGGATTGCTGTCTCTTGTAGTCCCCTGTCATGGCTGCCGTTTGTTTCTCCTTCAGTGGTGTTTTCTCTATGCTGTAATTCCAGCCTAGATGGCGCCGTTCGGCCACTCTGAGCACGTGCAGTGCTAGTGTTTTTTTTTTTTTTTTCCCCTATGTTTTCAATGTGTGTTCCCTTATCCAAAATGGCGCCGGAACACTCGGGACGCTTCTGTGCATGCGCAGAGCGTCAATTAGCCGCCACAATGGCGCTATTTTCAAATACAGGGCTGTATTTCTCTGTGATTCTGCTGTGCAATCTGCAAAACTTAAGGAAGGTTGCTGCCTCTGCATGTAGATCACTCTGTAGTCTCCAGGTAAGTCCCTGTGGGACTCCTATATATATTATTATTATTGTTATTATATTGTTTCTTGCAGATAAACTTTGTTAATAAATAATATATATATTTATATTTATAAGTGAATTGTGTGTGTGTGTATGTGTATGTATATATGTGTGTGTGTATATATATGTATATATGTACACATTATTTCTCTCTATATCTCAGACTGTCCTTCACCCCCTTTTTTTTTTCTATGGAGTCCACTGCCCACGCAGACCACCATCAGCAAGTTAGGTAAGAGGCTTTACCGGGCAAGGTAAGTATTGAAGGGGAGAAAAAAAGAGTGCCAGACGTTAAATGCTGCTTTTTTTTGGCAGCCCGTCTAGATCAAGAGGCGCAAGTTCCAGCCATGGGAGAAGGTCTAGCCATACGTCTAGCAGGATGTCCCGCAGGAGCTGCTCAAGATCTCCTTCATGGCACTGAAGACACAGCCACTCACAACATAGCTACTCACGCCATAGTCGATCAAGTCGCAGGAGATCTCCTTCCTCACAATGTCAAAGCCGCCACACCCAACCTGCAGCAAACGCTTGCTGGGTATGCGGCGCTCCGGCACTGCCAGATAACTTGCCTGTCGCAGACGCAAGAATTGCTACAGACCTCATAAGAGAATCAGTGCGGGAGTCCATACTGGAAACAACAACACCAGCATTAGATAGAGCTGCTCCCAGTACATCTTCAGCAGACCCCCATCTCAGTCAGGCATCACAATCTTCCTCTGAAGATGAGGGTCAGGAGATGTCAGTGGGCTTTGATTTTTCCCTGGTGGAACCCTTTGCAAAGGGCGTTAAAGAAGCATTCGGCTGGCAAGATGATGCGGCGGAACCTCAGAAAATACGGAAATATTTTCCAAACCTAAAAAGAGATCCGTTATCCTTCCCATTTATAGTGGAGCTGGAGGATCTCATTAAAGACGAGTGGGAGAGGTCTGACAAAAGATCTAGTCTTACAAACAGATTAGCCAAGATGTACCCTTTAAAAGAGTCAAAAGTGAAGCCTTTAATTAATGCTCCCATCATCGATTCCTCATTAATGTGCCTCACCCGCCACGTCACACTACCAATCGAGGATGCTGTTTCCTTTCGGGATGTGCTCGACCGAAAGATGGACCTAGAATTGAAGAAGGCATATTCCATGGCTGGGGGAGCCTGTAGACCAGCAATTACCACAGCAGCAGTGGCCACAGCCATCTCAGGATGGGCATCTAAAATAGAAAAAGACCTACAGGATGGCATTGAAATGGGAAAGATTATTTCCTCTCTGCAAAAAGTCAAGCTAGAAGAGGCATCAGTAGATATTATAAGATCTTCAGCCAAGGCTATGCTGGCCTCCGTAACAGCGAGAAGAGCGCTATGGCTCAAACCGTGGATGGCCGATACAGCATCAAAAATAAATTGGTGCAGAATTCCATATGATGGCGCAAATCTGTTCGGTGCCAAGTTAGGCCGCGTACACACGGGCGGACTGTTGGCTCAACTTTGTCCGCTGAACAGTGTTTCAGCGGACAGTCCGCTCGTGTGTGGGGCTTCAGCGGACAGTTTCAGCGGACAGTTTGACGAACAAAGTTTTTCGGAAATTCCGAAAAACTGTCCGCTGAAACTTTGTTTGAGCGAACAGTCCGCCCGTGTGTAGGCCACTTTCGAAATGAGCAAACTGTTCCCGCTCGGAGGAAAGTCTGCTCATTACGAGCGCGTCTCCAGGTAGGCGGGGCCCGCGAAGGAGACGTCGCGGGCCCCGCCGCCTGGTATGGACTTAAAGGGGAACCCCAATGCCGAAAAAAATCGGCGTGGGGGTCCCCCCAAAGTCCACAACAGACCCTTGTCCGAGCACGCTACCCGGCCGGCCAGGAAAGGGGGCGAGCGAGCGCGCCCCCCCTCCCGAGCCGTACCAGGCCGCGTGCCCTCAACATGGGGGGTGCCTTGGGGAAGGGGGGCCGCGCGGCCCCCCCACCCCAAAGCACCTTGTCCCCATGTTGATGAGGACAAGGGCCTCTTCCCGACAACCCTGGCCGTTGGTTGTCGGGGTCTGCGGGCGGGGGGCTTATCGGAATCCGGGAGCCCCCTTTAATAAGGGGGCCCCCGGATACCGGCCCCCCACCCTATGTGAATGAGTATGGGGTACAATGTACCCCTACCCATTCACCTGTAAAATAAAAGTACCCAAAAAAAAAACACAACACACAAGATAAAATATTTTATTGCACAGCTCCGGGGGTCTTCCGTCTTCGGGGGTCTTCTCGCCGGACTCCTCCGCTATCTTCGTGTAGCTCTTTTGCTAGCGAAGGAGTCCGGCTTTCTTCCTCCCCGCCGCCGGCCTCTTCTCCCGACTTCGGGGGTCTTGTCCCCCTCTTCGGTTCCGGTCTTCTGTCGCCGCCTTCCGTTCTTCTGTCGCCGCCTTCGGTTCTTCTGCCGGGCCACCGCGCCTTCTTATAGCTCTTTTGCAGGCGGTGGCCCGGTCTTCTGTCGCCGCTGTCGCCGTCGCCTTCCGTTCTTCTTCTTCTTGTTCTTCTTCTTCTCCAGGAGATGTTGACACGTCGCTCTCTCCGGCCGGAATGCCAGAGCCGTGCTGTGCGGCCACTTATATAGTGACAATGGGGCGGTGTCACATGGTATATGTCACATGGGTTGGTCACATGGTGACCCCGCCCCCTTACGATGTCATAGTCCCCATGTGACATCAACCCATGTGACCTACCCATGTGACATATACCATGTGACACCGCCCCATTGTCACTATATAAGTGGCCGCTCAGCGCTGCTCTGGCATTCCGGCCGGAGATAGCGACGTGTCAACATCTAGAGAAGAAGAAGAAGACCAAGAAGAAGAACAAGAACGGAAGGCGGCGGCGACAGAAGACCGGGCCACCGCCTGCAAAAGAGCTATAAGAAGGCGCGGTGGCCCGGCAGAAGAACGGAAGGCGGCGACAGAAGAACGGAAGGCGGCGACAGAAGACCGGGCCACCGCCTGCAAAAGAGCTATAAGAAGGCGCGGTGGCCCGGCAGAAGAACCGAAGAGGGGGACAAGACCCCCGAAGTCGGGAGAAGAGGCCGGCGGCGGGGAGGAAGAAAGCCGGACTCCTCCGCTAGCAAAAGAGCTACACGAAGATAGCGGAGGAGTCCGGCGAGAAGACCCCTGAAGACGGAAGACCCCCGGAGCTGTGCAATAAAATATTTTATCTCGTGTGTTGTGTTTTTTTTTTGGGTACTTTTATTTTACAGGTGAATGGGTAGGGGTACATTGTACCCCATACTCATTCACATAGGGTGGGGGGCCGGTATCCGGGGGCCCCCTTATTAAAGGGGGCTCCCGGATTCCGATAAGCCCCCCGCCCGCAGACCCCGACAACCAACGGCCAGGGTTGTCGGGAAGAGGCCCTTGTCCTCATCAACATGGGGACAAGGTGCTTTTGGGTGGGGGGGCCGCGCGGCCCCCCCTTCCCCAAGGCACCCCCCATGTTGAGGGCACGTGGCCTGGTACGGCTCGGGAGGGGGGGCGCGCTCGCTCGCCCCCCTTTCCTGGCCGGCCGGGTAGCGTGCTCGGACAAGGGTCTGTTGTGGACTTTGGGGGGACCCCACGCCGATTTTTTCGGCATTGGGGTTCCCCTTTAAGTCCATTCCAGGCGGCGGAGCGCGCGACGTCTCCGTCGCGGGCCCCGCCTACCTTGACACGCGCTCGAAATGAGCGGACTGTTGCCTCGTGTGTGGGCGAGTCCGTTCATTTCAAAAGTTGCGCGGACTTAGTACGACGAACAAAGTTTGTCGTATTTGTCCGCTCAAAAAGTGCCGTGTGTGGGCGTGTTCGTTCATTCAAAAGTTTGAGCGGACTGTTTGACGAACTTAGTTTCGGCAAACAGTCCCCGCGTGTGTACGCCGCCTTAGACTCTGCCATATCCAAGGTAACAGGAGGGAAGTCAGGCCTGATCCCCTCCGACAGGAGACCCAAGACGCAGAAGGGACCTGTTTACAGACGTAATCTTCTGGACAAATATAGAGAGTCCAGGTCCTACTCTCCTGGTAGGGAATTTTAGAAGGGACTGGAAAAACACAAAACCTTCTTTTCTAAGGATACAGAAATCTAAGGCCACCCCGGCAGGGGAACAGAAGGAACTTCACCAAGATCTGGTCAGACCATATAAAGGATTTATGGACATTGTCCACAATCCGATTCGGACACAGGTGGAAATTCAAAAACAGACTCCCACCAAATTATTTCCAGGCAACCAGAGTACCATCCTCAGTACCCCAAAGGATTCTGCTAGTAAAGTACGTAGCAGAATTGAAACAAAAGGGAGCGATCCTGGAGGTCCCATCATGCCAAAAGGGAAGAGGGTTCTACTCTTGTTTGTTTCTGCTAAAAGACAGGGGATTTGCATCCTGTATTAGACCTCAAGATGCTCAACAAGGATATCAAAGTGGAGGCTTTCAAAATGGAAAACCTTCAATCCATACTTCTAGCAATAAATCTGGGCGATTGGATGCTTTCAATAGATTTATCGGACGCTTATCTGCATATACCAATTCATCCGGCCTTTCAAAAGTTTCTCCGGTTAGCCATAAACCAACATCATTTCCAATTCCAGTGCCTCCCATTCGGCATCTCTTCGGCACCCAGGACATTTACAAAAGTATTGTTACCGTTGGTGGCTTTCCTCAGAGAAAAGGGATTACGCGTCCACCATTATCTGGATGACATCCTACTTTTAGCAAAGGATCAAGAGACGTTGATTCATCACCGAGAAATCCTCCTTACATCCCTCCAGAAGTGGGTGGATAATCAATTGGGAAAAGAGCTGTCTGCGACCCACACAAAATATGATATTTTTAGGGGCAGATCTAAACACCAAAACAAACAAGATACAGCTCCCACAAGAGAAGATCCGGCCTCTGATACAGAAAATGCAGAAGCTGCTATCAAGGAATCACTTACCAGCCAGAGCCTGTCTGAGTGTACTAGGGTCCATGTCCGCAACCATACCCATGGTGCGATGGGCACAGTGACACATGAGAACCTTACAGAACTCATTCCTCAGGCAGTGGGATGGAGTCTCAATGCGTCAGCCCATCTTCATCTCCAGATCGGTGAAGCAATCGATATGGTGGTGGATGCGCCCGAGCAATCTCAGGAAATACAAACGATAGTCCCTCCAGACCCGGAAGTAGTCACTTCGGATGCCTGCCAGAGCGGTTGGGGGGCCCACTATCAAGACCAGGCAGCCCAGGGCCAGTGGCATATTCAGGCTCAAGGTTTGGTCTCAAACATTTTAGAGCCCAGGGAAGCCATTTATGCCTTAAGGGCATTTGCACCATTTCTGACGGACAAGAATGTGCTCATTCGAATGCACAACCAAGTAGCAGTGTCTTATGTTCAGAAGCAAGGGGGTACCAGGAGTGCCACCTTGATGGAAGAAGTTCGGCCCATCTTGGAATGGGCTCAGATACATCTAACAAGTTTAAAAGCAGTGTATGTCCCAGCGGCACAGAACATACTACCCGGCTGCCTGAGTCGAGAAACGCTATCCAACAACGAGTGGTGGTTGAACCCTCAGACTTTCTCCCTCCTTTACGGAAATCTGGGGAATGCCGGAAGTAGATTTAGCAGCCACTCCGACGAATACCAAGTGCCACAGATTCCTGTCAAGAGGTTCATTCCCATCGGTGGAGGGAGTGGACTGTCTAGTTCACCCATGGAACTTCAAGTTGGGGTATATATTCCCTCCAACTCCGTTAATTGTGAGGTTCCTATCCAGGCTTAGGAGATCCTCGGTGATGGTATTTACGATTATTCCACTGTGGCCGAGGAGGCTGTGGTTCACGACTCTTACAGCTCAGCCTTCAACCTCCAGTTCCTCTCCCAATAACTCTGGATCTTCTGTCTCAAGGTAAATTTTTACATCCTGCATCATAGAAATTGCACCTGATGGCCTGGAGATTGAGAGGGCTAGACTAAGAGCGCAAGGCTGTTCTCATGAAGTCAACCCTGATGCAAGCCAGGAAAGCCACTACCAATACCATCTATTCAAAGGTTTGGGGAAGATTCTGCTTCATGGCACAACAGAAAGGATGGAATTCCCTTTCTCCGCAACCCTCTCAGGTCCTGGAATTCCTCCAGTCAGGGGTCAACAAGGGTCTAAGCTTAAGTACCCTAAAGGTTCAGGTATCAGCTCTGTCAGCTAAAACAGATACTAAGTGGGCATTCCACCCATTGGTAATCCAATTTACAGAGCCTATCTAAACATTAAACCCCCCAGGAGGCCAGTCTTTCCATTATGGGATCTTTCAATAGTTCTCCATGCTTTCGCTTCTCCTCCGTTTGTTCCATTTGAAACTATCTCTTTATGGGACTTGACTTTAAAACTGTCTTTTCTCATTGTGATTACATCAGCTAGGAGAGTGTCGGAGATCCAAGCATTAAGTTAGTTCTCTTTCCTGACAAAGTAGTCCTCAGACCTTCCGAACACTTCATACCCAAAGTGGCAACTTCCTTCCATTACAACCATCATCCTTCCATCCTTCACGGACGCTCAGGGTAATCCTCATCCACTAGATGTCAAAACAACCATCATGAACTACTTAACTGCTACCACCTCGTTTAGGAAAACGTACTCTCTTTTGATCATTCCCCATGGAACCAGGCGTGGGCAAGCCGCCTCCTCATGCACTATTGCATCCTGATTAGTCAGAACCATTAAAAAAGCTTACTCCACCCAGCATACGGCGATTCTTGAAGACATCAGGGCTCATTCAACTAGGGCAGTGGCTACCTCTTGGGCAGCGTATTGCAGGGTCTCACCAGAGACAATATGCAGGGCAGCAACGTGGTCCTCCAGGAATACCTTTATTTCCCACTACAAGGTGGATTCTGCTCATTTATCCATGGCCGACTTCGGCAGATCCGTCATTAGAGCCAATTCTTCAGCATTATAAGGAATAAATATTATTTTACTTGCACCCACCCAACTGGCGAGTTATTTCCCAGTGTGTGCTGCCATGAAGGCGTCAGGAAAATGGAAAATTGTATACTCACCTTTCCGTAATTTTCCTTTCCTGACGCATCTTCATGGCAGCACACAGTTGCCCTCCCTGTTTCTTTTGTGATGATATTTACAGAGAATGCAGCAGGGTGTCTCCCCTTCAAATTTATAGTTAATCCAATCCTGTCAGGTTGTGGGGCGGAGTCACAACCCAGTGTGTGCTGCCATGAAGATGCGTCAGGAAAGGAAAATTACGGAAAGGTGAGTATACAATTTTCCATTTTTTTGTATAACTGACCACATGACATCTGTTCTCAGCTGCATACGGGGCTTCGAGAGCCATGGGTGGAGAAACAGCAATACACTGATCTTGCAAGTGAATGGCTGTGCGGGGTGGGGGTCAAGTCTTGTATTATTTGGCCTCAACACCAAACTATATGTCTGGTGGAAATCCAATACAGCTTACCAGCCAAATAACACCATTCCTACCTTAAAACATTGAGGTGGTAATATCCTGTTATGGGGGTGTTTCTCTGCAGCAGGGACTGGAGCACTTGTCAGGATAGAAGGAAAAATAGATGGGGCAAAATACCATCAAATTTGTCAGGAAAATCTTCTACCCTCTGCCAAAAAGTTGATAATGGGAAGGTTTACCTCCCAAAATAACAACGACCCAAAGCACACAGCAAAAATGACCACACAGTGGTTCAAGGAGCAAAAGGTCAATGTCCTTGCATGGCCTAGTCAGAACCTAGATTTAAATTTCATTGATCATCTGTGGAATGACTTGAAGACTGCAGTCTACAAACAGTCATCATCAAATTTAACTGAATTTGAACACTTCTGTGAGAAATATTGCAAAGTCAAAGTTAGTAGAGACATATCCCAACAGACTAAAGGTTGTAATTAAAGCAAGAGGTGGTTCAACAAAATACTGACACAACGGGGGGGGGGGGGGGTCCTTTTTCCAACACAGTGTTTTCTGTTTTTTTTTTTTTTTTCCCCCGACATGTTGGTCTTATATCTTTCACTCGGATGCTATAAGTTGTAAAGGAGTTAATCCAGCTGGATAAAACAAAAACTGTCTTCATTTCAGACTGCAAAGCAACAAAATTTGATTATTTTAAAGGGGGCGATTCTTTTCTATACCCACTGTATAAAATATATATACAGTACATCTATATTTGGACCTTATGTCACCAATTCTGTATTTAACTGTGGCTGCTAGCATCCAAAGGCAACGCATACAGGCATGGTTATAGGAAAGAAGGTCTAAAGCAAACTTTCTCTGCAGATACGTAATCTATTTAATTCATCTATTTATTTCCACCTAGGTAAAATATAATCGGTACTGTTTCTAGCACTTTCCCACTCGATTATCTTAGAAATTTGCTAAACATAAAATCAAATAATGCAGCAAAACATCATTTACAATTATTATTTTTTTTCATTTGATTTCAACTTGCTGCTGTTTTCAATTTCAAACACAGCCTAAGCTGTCCTTTCTGTTCACAATCCCACATGTGCTAAATAATTCTTGTTGTCTAGGTGAGAACACGGGGGTGAGAAGCAGCATGTGACTTGTCTAATCTTCATGGAAACAGCAAGCCACATAGAAAGGATTTTGAACTGCGACACATTCGTACTTGGGTCCGATGAATGGTAATGCATTTCCCATGAAAATACTTCAAATGTATTAATATTTCTGATACACTGAGTGAAATATCTATCTATCTATCTATCTATCTATCTATCTATCTATCTATCTATATATATATATATATATATATATATATATATATATATATATATATACAGGTCCTTCTCAAAAAATTAGCATATTGTGATAAAGTTCATTATTTTCTGTAATGTACTGATAAACATTAGACTTTCATATATTTTAGATTCATTACACACAACTGAAGTAGTTCAAGCCTTTTCTTGTTTTAATATTGATGATTTTGGCATACAGCTCCTGAAAACCCAAAAATCCTATCTCAAAAAATTTGCATATTTCATCCGACCAATAAAAGAAAAGTGTTTTTAATACAAAAAAAGTCAACCTTCAAATAATTATGTTCAGTTATGCACTCAATACTTGGTCGGGAATCCTTTTGCAGAAATGACTGCTTCAATGCGGCGTGGCATGGAGGCAACCAGCCTGTGGCACTGCTGAGGTGTTATGGAAGCCCAGGATGCTTCGATAGCAGCCTTAAGCTCATCCAGAGTGTTGGGTCTTGTGTCTCTCAACTTTCTCTTCCCAATATCCCACAGATTCTCTATGGGGTTCAGGTCAGGAGAGTTGGCAGGCCAATTGAGCACAGTAATACCATGGTCAGTAAACCATTTACCAGTGGTTTTGGCACTGTGAGCAGGTGCCAGGTCGTGCTGAAAAATGAAATCTTCATCTCCATAAAGCTTTTCAGCAGATGGAAGCATGAAGTGCTCCAAAATCTCCTGATAGCTAGCTGCATTGACCCTGCCCTTGATAAAACACAGAGGACCAACACCAGCAGCTGACATGGCACCCCAGACCATCACTGACTGTGGGTACTTGACACTGGACCTCAGGCATTTTGGCATTTCCCTCTCCCCAGTCTTCCTCCAGACTCTGGCACCTTGATTTCCAAATGACATGCCAAATTTGCTTTCATCCGAAAAAAGTACTTTGGACCACTGAGCAACAGTCCAGTGCTGCTTCTCTGTAGCCCAGGTCAGGCGCTTCTGCCGCTGTTTCTGGTTCAAAAGTGGCTTGACCTGGGGAATGCGGCACCTGTAGCCCATTTCCTGCACATGCCTGTTCACGGTGGCTCTGGATGTTTCTACTCCAGACTCAGTCCACTGCTTCCGCAGGTCCTCCAAGGTCTGGAATCGGTCCTTCTCCACAATCTTCTTCAGGGTCCGGTCACCTCTTCTCGTTGTGCAGCGTTTTCTGCCACACTTTTTCCTTCCCACAGACTTCCCACTGAGGTGCCTTGATACAGCACTCTGGGAACAGCCTATTCATTCAGAAATTTCTTTCTGTGTCTTACCCTCTTGCTTGAGGGTGTCAATGATGGCCTTCTGGACAGCAGTCAGGTCCGCAGTCTTACCCATGATTGTAGTTTTGAGTAATGAACCAGGCTGGGAGTTTTTAAAAGCCTCAGGAATCTTTTGCAGGTGGTTAGAGTTAATTAGTTGATTCAGATGATTAGGTTAATAGCTTGTTTAGAGAACCTTTTCATGATATGCTAATTTTTTGAGATAGGAATTTTGGGTTTTCATGAGCTGTATGCCAAAATCATCAATATTAAAACAAGAAAAGGCTTGAACTACTTCAGTTATGTGTAATGAATCTAAAATATATGAAAGTCTAATGTTTATCAGTACATTACAGAAAATAATGAACTTTATCACAATATGCTAATTTTTTGAGAAGGACCTGTATATATATATATATATATATATATATATATATATATATATATATAATAGAGAGAGAGAGAGAGAGAGATATCTATATTAGGGCTGTGGAAATGAAAGATTAATTCCTTGATTAAACGATAATTTTTTTTGATCGATCAAAATTCTTTTCGGGTTTCCGGGTCTTCTGGATCTTCAGGGAGTTCCATCAGAGATCTGGTGATGTCACGGACATCAATGCACTGGACTCCTCCCCCCTTCCCCAAATGCCTCTGTCTGCTAACGAAGGGAAGGGGGGAGGAGTCCGGTGACATAGAAGTTCTACTTGAACGTAACGCGTAAGGGGGAGGAGCTACACATGACATCACCCGCTGCTGCCCTACGGAACTAATGCGATTGTCGGTTTTACATGCTGTGTTTTTATCATCTGAGTAGTTTGTGTTTGAACACAAAAATGAAATCTTATACTTAAGCAGTGAGCACTTAGATCTTTTCTTTCTACCCATGACCTGGCGTTCTTACTGAGATCCAAGGAGACGTGAGAGAAGTTTATGGTTCGTGTTAACCCTTTTGATACCGCTTGCATGACCACCTGTTTGCACAGAGGTCCATGCCATAAGGTGAGAGTGATTAGTTAGACCGGAGGTGAAGGGATTGTCATGCTACAGTGGAAAAAAAAATTACTTATGTCAGTGCTACAGTTTGAATTTAAAAACGTATTTGTGTGAACTGTGAAGTTAAGTCATGGATTGTGGAAACTAACTAGTGTCGGATGATTGTATATAATGTATACCACATTTACCATTGACTAATGCAGAGTTGCAATGCAAGGAGATCAGCTAAAAGTAGTTGGATCTGTATGTGTGTTATAATTAATCGAAATTAGTCGATTAATCAATAATAAAAAAATTAATAATTGAATGCGAAAATTTTAATCAGTAACGACCCTAATCTATATATTATATATATATATATATATATATATATATAGCATGACAGTTAATTTACTATAATGTGGCATGCATTTAAATGTGTGACATCTGTAGAAGAAAGCCAGCAAACAATATAGTAAGGTCTGATATGGAAAAAACACAGGTTCATACAGTATCCCAATGATACATTTCAGTGCCAAGAGAACTGATTGCAATTGCAGCAAATAAAAAGTTAATTCAATTTCTGTATTTACAAAACTTCCAATCTATAAGAGGTCCAGATACAACTTACAGCTGCTGACAAGGCATGTGCTTGAAATCACACTGAAGCAAATTACATTAAAGGTCCAGTTCACTTCTACTCTATTTATGTTGTTAATCAAGACCTAATGGACCCCAAAAACAATGTTGGCTTCTTTTAGGATTGTACCTATTACTTTTAGTGAAATAAAGTTGTATCTGGAATGCTTAGCACTGGTGTTGCGCTTCAGTTTTAATGTTGTTACATTACACTTCAAGCCAAGGAGATCATGGAAAACCTCTGGGGTGTAGAAGCTGCCTGTCAGGGAACCAGATCATTTACATCAACATCATTGCTTTAAGATAGAAATACAAATAAGATAACCTCACTAAACCCAGGGCCCTGCATTCACTATATCTGTTCTCCCACAGAACACAGAACATGGAAATGCAATTATTTTAGTAAATATAAACTGCTAAATCTCTTGTCTTGTGACTTCTATTAGTATCTGGTTAAAGCTTGTAGGAGGAGTTTTAATTCTTCCCTGACTCTCCTATAAGGCTACGGGACATCTGACCCTCTCTCTGGACAGTGCTGATTGGCCCTGTGCTCAGGGCCGTCTTTAATATTGATTGGACCCCGGGCAAACATTTTCTTGGCCCCCCCCCCCATACAATTTTGCTCTCCACCTGCTCTGAGACATACAATAAATATCAGCTAGACTTAAAATCAGTTTACTGTATCAAATCAGGCAGCGATTGGTTGCCAGGGGTTACAGTGTATTATTACCACTTACTGACTGGTTGCTAGAGGTTACAGCACACATTAAGGCTCACTGATTAGTTGCTAGATGTTACAGCACATGGTTTCTATTTGTTGATTGGTTGCTAGAGATTACTGTACAGTAATACTGCTCACTGATTGGTTGCTAGAGGTTACAGCACATCATCTCCTCACTGCAGGGGGTATGATATACATACGAATGCCGCCTTTATTTACATATCTATGCTGCCGGTGTCTTGTCATATAATGTCCTCCATCCGATAGTGTCCGCTGCGTACTGCGCATGCGCAGTACACAGCAACACAGATTCCAAAAATTGCTGAGGATGAACGGTACCTGCGCCGTGAGTCCAGGTTCTAGCCCCACCATCCAAGTGGACATAGAGTAGGAATAAAAAAGAGCCAAACACAGCGAGGCCGAGCCCGAAGCGTGGCGAGCGAGGCTCGCCCGCCAGGGGCCCTCTAATATTCACAACCCTTGGATGGTGGGGCTACCACCTCCACTCACGGCGCAGGCGCCCGTTAGCTTCGGAGATTTTCTGAAGGTTCGTCTGCTCCGTACTGCGCATGCGCAGTACGGGGCGGACACTATTTGATGGCCGGACACTATACGGCAGAACACCGGATGCAGCTATTTACATATGAATGTTGTCCCTATTTACATATGATTGGAGGTTATTTACATGTAAACACAGGGTCTGCAGGTGAGTCATCTGTACACAACAATAGGTCAGAGCTGGGCAGCATTAGTAGCAGCAGTTCACACTGAGATATCTGGACACAGCATGGGACTAAAACTTTAAGGGACAAGGGAATTTAAACCAGGATAGTTGGCAAGTATGAGGCAGCTGCTTTGTACCCCACAACAATGACAGGGCCCAGGGTAGCTGCCCCTTTTGCCCTGCCTTAAAGATGGCCCTGCCTGTGCTGATCACATGTACTCACCCAAGAAAAATAAACTCTCTAGCAATACTCATCAAACTGAGTGCAGCAACCGAAGAAATGGCTGCACTCCAAGATCCATCAAAATTCTTGTTTAACCACTTTCAGACCGGACCAATTTGCTGGTCAAAGACCAGACCACTTTTTGCGATTCGGCACTGCGTCGCTTTAACTGACAATTGCGCGGTCGTGCGACGTGGCTCCCAAACAAAATTGACGTCCTTTTTTTCCCACAAATAGAGCTTTCTTTTGGTGGTATTTGATCACCCCTGCGGTTTTTATTTTTTGCGCTATAAACAAAAATAGAGCGATAATTTTGAAAAAAACTCATTATTTTTTACTTTTTGTAATAATAAATATCCCCCAAAAATATATAAAAAAACATTTTTTTCCCTCAGTTTAGGCCGATACGTATTCTTCTACATATTTTTGGTAAAAAAATCGCAATAAGCGATTGATTGGTTTGCGCAAAAGTTATAGCGTTTACAAAATAGGGATAGTTTTATAGCATTTTTATTAATCATTTTTTATTATTTTTTTTTTACTAGTAATGGCGGCGATCTGCGATTTTTATTGTGACTGCGACATTGTGGGGGACCCATCGGACATTTTTGACACATTTTTGGGACCATTGTCATTTATACAGTAATCACTGCTATATAAATGCAGTGATTCCTGTGTAAATGACACTGGCAGTGAAAGGGTTAACCAGTGGGTGGCAGTGTAGGGGTTAAGTGTTCCTAGGGGTGTGTTACTAACTGTGGGGGGGTTGGGCTTTCATTTAGTGTACACTGATCTCTGCTCCAATCACATGGAGCAGAGATCAGCGTCACTAGTTGCTAGGCAGAATGGAAAAATGTTGTTTACACAGCATTTCCTCCATTCGGCCGCTCCGTGAGACGATTGCGGGGATGCCCGCGGCGATCGAGTCCACGGGTCCCGCGACCGGACTCACGGGGGTCCCGACCAGCGCGGGAGCGCGCCGCCGGCGGCGCGCTCCCGATGGCACGGCGGCATCGAATATTGGACGTACATGTACGCCAATATGCCTGCCCGTGCCATTCTGTCGACGTACATCGTCGTGCGCTGGTCAGGAAGTGGTTAATAAAGAACATCCCAAGTGTTACAGACAGTACAAATGGTAGACGCATTTCACACAATAACAGGTGCACTTATTCATTGCTGTTAGTGTGTGAAACGCATCTACCATTTTTGATGGATCTTGGAGTGCAGCCATTTCTTCAGTGTTGATCGTATGCGTAGGTGAGCCGCGGCGGGCACCTGTGATATCATTAGGCTTCCTGTCTCACCTGGAGCAGCAAGTCCTTTTGTTTGGAAACTCAGTGTAGCACTACTCCCATAGGAGGCGCTACTGTCCCGGGTCCCCACTGCTGCACAGTCAGTCACATTTCCTTCACAGAAAACTGTCCTTGGCTTGTTCTGATGTTCTGATGTTTTATTAGGGGTTGAGAACTTGGATGGGGTAGGAAATTATGGAATGCTCAACTTGAAAAATGTCTAGAACTATGAACAAAGGGACACTTCCTCCCCATTTATAAAAAGACCTCTTCTTTCCTCTTGCAAAAACTTGTATTTCACAGCGCAGCACCTGATGCTCACTCCTGTGGGAACTAGTAGGATGTTACTAGCTCAGAAAAGGCTCATTATAGACAGGATCTGTTAGAGTTGGTAGATAATAGAGCAGTCTGCAGTTTAGCCTTTTTTTGCGGACAGAGCTTTTTTGTTTTGCTTTTTTGAGTACGGCAGCGACTGCGGGCATTGTGATTGATGATGGATTTACATCATGGGAACATTGTTTTTTAATTTTTAATAAAGGAATTGTCAAAAATTGTATGTGTGTTTTTATTTATTTTTTTATGCACTTTTGGTGAATGGTTATGAGTAGGAGTACTCTGATCATCATACTCATTCACATGGGGGGGGGGGGGGGGAGGTGGGATCTGGCTGCATACCCCTACAACCACAGCCCAGGGTTGTCAGAAAGAGTCCCTCCAAGGTGCACCCCCCCATCTTGAGGGCAAGTGGCCTGGTATGGTTTAGGGGGGTGTTCCCTCATCCCCCCACTTTCCTGGCCCGCCAGGCTGCATGCTCGGATAAGGGTCTGGTATGGATTTTTTGGGGTGGGGTGGGGGTTCCTCAAAATACACACCAGACCCAAAGGGCCTTTTAACGTTTTTCTATTGTCATCAAAGGGACTGTATTGTCAGCAATTTAAATGTCATTTTTTTTCCTTTAGAAATGTAAATTTTACTGAAGCAGATGCTATACATGGTACAGATGTGCCACTTTACAGGCAAACTAAGTGGACCCCCCAGGCACTATATTTAAAGGAATTTTTTATTGTTATTGTTCCATTTTAGGTTCAGGCTCAAGGTACATTCTGTCAAAGAGTAGCTTGAAGTTCTTAGATAACTGGTATTTACACTTGAAGACCCCCTGGTAACACCTGATGTCTTTATTGTGTCTGTGTTCTGTTCATTTTGTCTGGGCTAATCAATGAGCCTAGTTTGGGTAGTGATTTCTTTTTGAATTCCTTTACTGATTTCCTGCATAGAATGAAATCTATATAATTCATTTTTGTTACACATTAGTAGGTTGCTGAACTCTTTGTAAAATAAAATGATCAAATAATGTAAATAAAACTGCAAAGTTAACCCACCTGTAATATCCATGGTAGATAGATGAAGCTCATGTGTAGAATTAAAATTTAGTCCCTAAATCGCTGCTTTAGCTTATAAGGTGTTTCACATTTCTTACCTTTTTCTTTGGTGAAAGGGAAATGGGAAAGGTAGCTTCACTGTATTTACTCCACTAAGTGAACAATCAGTTGCAAAGTCTCTATTCCTTTAGCAAAATCAGTTAATGCCAGATTAAGATGTACAATGACTCTGGTAGAAGTTTTCTTTTATTTCTATACTATGCCCTTTATTTAGTAATTGTGTGAAATTTACAATCACATGTGTACATTTTCTCATATATTTGTAGAATTTACAGTAGCAGTTGCATAGAAAATAAATTGTGCAGAAAACCAGTCTTTATATTGTATTTAGGTATTTGAGACAGGTGAGAGTATGAAAGATGTTTATGAAAAAATGCACTGGGCACCCACTCCTAAATTTATATGAAGGCATTCAAGTGGTTTTCATTTCAGGCTTTTCTCCGCTGCTCTTTAAATGTCTCATAGTCATCCGGGATTGTATCTGTAAAAAAAAACATTTTGGTTAAGCTTCAGCAACCTGTAACAATACAAACATAAAAAAAGTGGGGTAGGCATAAGTTAAACTAAGATTTGAATAAAGTTTTTTTTTCCCCCCCAGAGTATGAACAAAGTTCTTTCTCAGATGTTGTTAAATTGATAAAGAGATTAGTGGATGATCAACTGAGAAAAGTGTCAAATGTAGGATGTAAAGAGGAGATGACCTACTGTGTGCAAAGAAAATAGAGAACATTTAAAATACTGAACACAGTGTTGCTTGCATACGATGTTCCACCTACTTGTAGTAGGTAGATTCTCTGATTCAGGTAAACCTGTAGATTAAAGGTTTATAAATGCAGGCACAACTTCTACTTTATGTTTTAGGAATCCAGGACTTCTGCTTTAATTGCTTAAGATTCACATGCCACTCTTGCCAAGGGTGATTGCAATGAATCACACTGAGTGGTGATTCAAGAATCTTGAATTTTGAAATGGCAGCATCCTTTTGAGTGGCAGACCACTGCGTCTATGGTCCCCAACATTGCTAATCAATGGTGTCCCCAATGCTGAGAAATACAGGCAGATATTTACCCATCATGCCATGCCAACAGGGAGGAGTATGACTGGCTCCAACTGTATTCTGCAGAAAGACAACGACCCCAAATATACAGAATATTAATAACAGCTACCCTGTTTCCCCGAAAATAAGACCTTGCGTGATTGTCGGTGATGGCTGCAATATAAGCCCTACCCCCAAATAAGCCCTAGTTAAAGTCCTTGTAGGTCTTATTTTCAGGGTAGGGCTTATATTGCAACCATCACCGACAATCATGCTAGGTATTATTTTTGGCGAAACAGGGTAGCTTCAGCGTAAAGAAGAACAAGGAGTCCTGAAAGTGATGGTTTGGCCACCACAGAGCCCTGATATCAACATTATCAAGTCTGTCTGGGATTACTTAGAGACAACCTACCTGCCTAGTTCCTTCAAAAATTGTGTGCAAGTGTACCTAGGAGAATTGATGCTGTTTTGAAGGCAAAGGGTGGTCACACCAAATATTGATTTGATTTGGATCTCTCGTCTGTTCATTTACTTTCTATTTTGCTATTTGATAAAAAAATAAACTAACACTATTTCAGAGAGCTATATATATATATATATATATATATATATATATATATATATAAAATCTTGCTTGAACTTAACTGCACAAAGATAGCTGATCTGACACTCAGACCCACACATGAGAATGTGAATACAGCAGTATTCTATATATTATCTATATATTGTAGAGTTATCAATTACAGTGGGGGCTGGTGCTCAACATTTTTGGGGGCCGCAAACAAACTATCCATTGCAGCCACTGTGCTCACTGCAGCCAGCTTGGGGGGGAGCGACGCCTGAGCGCCCCCTATGGATGGGTCGCCACTGATCAATTATGATTTATTTAAGCTCATAACATGGAAAAATGCAAGAGATTTCCCATTTTGGCAGTAGATATTTTTTGGAACAAAATCTGCTTAACCAAACATATAAAGAGTCTGTTGAATTGACATTCACTACTCACATTTCAGTGATGGGTGGATGAATTACCCTCTTTTATAGTTAGTTATATAGTTAGTATGGTTGCATAAAGACACCAGTCTATCCAGTTCAACCTGAGTATCTAGAACATCTGCATTTCCCTTACCTGAGTTAGAAACTCAGATTTCCCTACCCTGGAGTATCAGTTCAACTGCTCATTATTTAAAAAGTATTGTGTTTCAATATAAAAGAAAAAATGTAACAGAAAGAGAAATGGTTGCAAAGCTCCTTACCTAGAGTTTCTGCCACGTCAGACCTATCAGACGGGCAATCTTATGCCTAACTGAACATGAAAGGCTGACAATAATGATGTTAATAGTACTGTCACTGGCACGAACTCTAGGTAACAAATTTAGGAACAGATTCATAAAAAAAATATATATAAATTTTGCTTAGGAAAACTTTATACATTAACACATGATGCCAAACATACTGAAAAAGAAGATTTGAGTTTATGTGTACTTTAAGTAAAAAGTATTCTGTAATAAAAAGAGGGGCTGCAAATACTTCACTTCTGACAATGCAAGCCCTTGCTGTTTCTGGCTTAAATACTTTCTAGAATGCAGACCCAGAATAAGAATGCAGATTAGAAAGAGTTCCATGCTTGTTCCAGGTTAGTGACTCTAATGCTTAATGGGTAGCCAGGGAATTGGTACTTTCAGAAGAGGAGATCAACAGTGACAGCCTCCATACTTTATCCTCAAGGTTCTCTAGTACATATTACTTAATAGTTTTCAAACATGGTATAACTGACAAACCAGTATCTTCATTTGAAGATATTTTCTTATAGAGGTGTGTACATCTTTTCAGAATAGTTCATTGCTCTTTGGTATTAATTATTCAATAACATGGCTTGAGCTTTTAAAACCACTGCATACTTCCCATCCAAAAATATCAAACTTACCATTACAACGATATCTTAGGTTGGACCAAATGATGTTCTCCTGAGAGAAACAGAAGACTCCAAGTCGTCCTCCCCTCATTGTGGTGTCAATTATGACCCCAGAATCTGCAACCAGCTCAGGCCCTTCAAAAAACTTGACTCTGAAAAACAAAAACTCACATATACAATGACAGGCAATTAACTTGCATAACACAGTTATCAACAGACAACTCATCTACAGTGCATCCAGAAAGTATTCACAGTGCTTTGCTTTTTCCACATTTTGTTATGTTATAGCCTTATTCCAAAATATATTAAATTCATTATTTTCCTCAAAATTCTACAAACAATACCCCAAAATGACAATGTGAAAGAAGTTTGTTTGAAATCTTTGCAAATTTATTCAAAATAAAAAAAAAATGAAAAAAATATCACATGTGCTTTAGTATTCATAGCCTTTGCTCAATACTTTGTTGAAGCACATTTGCCACCAATTACAGCCTCAAGTCTTTTTGAGTATGATTCTACAAGCTTGGCTCACCTATTTTGGGCAGTTTCTCCCATTCTTCTTTGTAGGACCTCTCAAGTTCCACCAGGTTGGATGGGGAGCATTGGTGCCATTTTCAGATCTCACCAGAGATGTTCAATCAGGTTCAAGTCTAGGCTCTGGCAGGGCTACTCCAGACATTCACAAAGCTCTCAGGTAGCCACACCTGTGTTATCTTGGCTGTGTACTTAGGGTCGTTGTCCTGTTGGAAGATGAACCTTTGTCCCAGTCTGAGGTCCAGAGCACTCTGGATTAGGTTTTCGTCAAGGATTTCTCTGGACATTGCTGCATTCATCTTTCCCTAGATCCTGACTAGTCCTCCAGCAAGATGATGCCACCACCATGCTTCACTGTAGGGATGGTATTGGCCAGGTGATGAGCAGTGCCTGGTTTCCTCTATACATGAAGCTTGCCATTCAGGCCAAAGAGTTCAATCTTTGTTTTATCAGACCAGAGAATTGTGTTTTGTGTGAGAATTGTGTGACATGTGCCTTTTACTGAGGAGTGGCTTCTATCTCGCCACTCTACCATATAGGCCTGATTGGGGGAGTGCTGCAGAGATGGTTGTTCTTCTGGAAGGTTCTCTATCCACAGAGAAACACTGAAACTCTGTCAGAGTTACCATTGAATTCTTGGTCACCTCCCTGATCCTTCTCCCCCGATCACTCAGAAGTGTCCTGATGATTCCAAACTTTTTCCATTTATGGATGATGGAGGTCACTGTGCTCATTGGGACTTTTAATCCTTCAGAAAAAATTCTGTACCCTTCCCCTGATCTGTGCCTTGATACAATCATGTCTCGGGCGTCTACAGACAATTCCTTGGACTTCATGACTTGATTTGTGTTCTGACATGCACTCATAGGCATCCACAGAACTTTTTTCAGGGGGGGCATTATTTTAGGGTCACCCATGCACCGCTACTTTTTGACAATGTAATTATTACATTATCATGGTCAGAGACTGCAGACGTAGTACCGTGCCTAGGATAAGTAACGGATAATGGCTAACAGACCCTCTTACCAGACACAGTGAAACTACAGCAGTGATCCCTCCGGCTGGACAGTTACTCACTCTGTGTTCTCCGGGGGTGTCTCTAGTCAGTAGTGTAGCGTGTCTATACCCTCATAGGGGCTCAGTCTTTCTCTCTCTGGTGGTGCTGGGAAGCGTGGCTCTCTCTGGTGGTGCTGGGCAGTGTGGCTCTCTCTGGTGGTGCTGGGCAGCGTGGCTCTCTCTCTGGCTTCCGCCCTCCACACTCCTTATTCTTTGCCCTGTAGTGCTCTCTCCCTCAGCTTTTTTCCAGGCTGCAGTCTCTCAATATCTCTCTTGATTGAGCTGTAGCCTCCTCCCTGTGGAAAATGGGGCCGCCAATCTTGGGACTAAATGTTCCATGATGCTCTCCTCTCCTAGTCTCCTTTGATTGGCCCCCAGTTATGGCCAATAGGAAAGGAATGGAGCAGGCAGGAAGCTGGGCAGGGAACTTGGTAAGAGCTGCCATCTCTTTTCCCTGAAAGGAGAAAGGGGGGGTGAGTGGGGGAAACCTCTGATAGCCCGCAGCTCGCCTTTCTCCTGTCACAGAGCCGCTGCGTTCTCTGCTGGACGGAGCAGGGAAAAGAGCCCAAAGTCACACTACACTGATGGAGGGGCTTGGCAGCACCTTAATGGTGACACCCCATTGGTGGCTGGAACCTGGGTGCGGGCTGTCCGCACCCCGATATCGACGCAATTGTGCTGAATTTAAGATCCGATCACTGATTCCAGACGGGGGCACTTGACCCCCCCTTGCCCCTACCTACGGACGCCCATGCATGCACTGTTAACTGTAGGACCTTATATAGACTGCTGTTTGACTTTCCAAATCATGTCCAATCAACTGAATTTATCACAGGTGGACTCCAATCAAGTTGTAGAAACATCTCAAGGGGGATCAATGGAAACAGGATGCACCTGAGCTCAATTTTGAGCGTCATGGTAAAGGCTGTAAATACTTATGTACATGTGTTTTTTTTTCGCTTCTGATTTTTTATAAAGCAAGGATTTCAAACAAACTTGTCATTATGGAGTATTGCTTGTAGCATTTGGAGGTTAATTAAAATAATGAATGTATTCCATTTTGGAATAAGGCTGTAACATAACAAAATGTGAAAAAAGCGAAGCGCTGTGAATACTTTCCAGATGCACTGTAAATCCTATGAATTTAATTAAAGTGGTTGTAAGTGTAAAGTTTTTCGTAAAGTCAGTGATGACAATTACTGGCAGTCCTTCTCTTATAACAAGCTATACTACACTGTCCGTGTTTTTCTTTTAAATTATACAACCTATAGTTGTATATTATAGTACCTTATTAGACAGCGCATCACGTGACATCCCACCACTCTCCTTTCCTGATCTGAGGACTATGGTGGGAGGGGCTGAGATTCCCCTCTGACTTCAGCTGGGAGGTCACGTGACTGCACATCGGCGCTGTGAAATAAGGTATAAGGCATGATTAAAAAAATAAAAATCAGGCACAGTGTGTAGTATAGCTTGTATCAACCAAGGTATTTTATAGCATAGAAAGAGACAAATTACACCGCAGAAGTACTATGCTGTGTAACATGCTTTAATCACTTAAGTCCCGGACCATTTGGCTGGCCAAAGACCAGACCACTTTTTGCGATTCGGCACTGCGTCACTTTAAGTGACAATTGTACGGTCGTGCAACGTGGCTCCCAAACAAAATTGACATCTTTTTTCCCCCAAATAGAGCTTTCTTTTGGTAGTATTTGATCACCCGTGCGGTTTTTATTTTTTGCGCTATAAGACAAAAAAAGAGTGACAATTTTGAAAAAAAACACATAATTTTTTTACATTTTGCTGTAATAAATATCCCCCAAAAATATATAAAAACATTTTTTTCCTCAGTTTAGGCCGATACGCATTCTTCTACACATTTTTGCTAAAAAAAAAATCACAATAAGTGTTTGGTTTGAGCAAAGGTTATAGCGTTCACAAAATAGAGGATAGTTTTATGGCATTTTTATTAATATATTTTTTTTTAATGGCAGCAATCTTTATTGTAACTGCGACATTATAGCGACACATTGGACATTTTTGACACGTTTTTGGGACCACTGTCATTTATACAGCAATCAGTGTCATACAAATGCACTGATTCCTGTGTAAATGACACTGGCAGTGAAGGGGTTAACCACTAGGTGGCTGTGTAGAGGTTTAGCGTGTGTTGGGGCGTGGTTCTAACTGGGGGGGGGCGTGGCTGTGTGTGACATGTCACTGATCTCTTCTTTTGATGACAGGGAGCAGAGATCAGTGACACAGTCCCTAGGCAGAATGGGAAGATGCTTGTTTACATTAGCATCTCCCCGTTCTTCCTCCCTGTGAGACGATTGCGGGTATCTCCGTGGCGATCGAGTCCGCGGGACCCGCGATCTGACTCATGCTCATGGAGGTCCCGGCTGGCGAGTGCCGCTGGCAGCGCATTTTTTTTAAAATAACAAACGTATCATACTTGCCTCCTCTGTGCAGCTTGTTTTGCACAGAGTGACCCCGAACCTTGTCTTCTGGGGTCCCCCGGCGGCTCTCGCGGCTCCTCCCCACATCAGATAACCCCATATTAGAAGTGCTCTCCCGAGAGTGTTACCTTGCGGGCGTGCTCCCGAGTCCACCATTCGGCATCTATAGCCGCCGAATGTATGACTCGGCCCTGCCCCCAGCACCCGCATCATTGGATTTGATTGACAGTAGCGGGAGCCAATGGCTGCGCTGCTATTAATCTATCCATTCAAGAGCCGAGAACCCCGGGCAGAGAGACAGCGCGCCCCCTCTGGGTCAAGTTCCAGGGCTCAGGTAGTAAAACCGGGGGGGGGGGGGGGGAGCTGCGAGGCCAGTCACTGCCAGGTGAAAAAACACAAAGGTTTACAACCCCTTTGAGACAATGCAGAATATTGATGATAGGGAAAGTGCAGTAACCCACAGTGAAAAATGTAATTTAACACTAAAGCTTAGGAACTCATAAATGTATTGCTTACTACATAGTTACATAGTAGGTGAGGTTGAAAAAAGACACAAGTCCATCAAGTCCAACCTTTGTGTGTGATTAAACTGTGCGCTGGGATTTTATTTACTTGTGTTGTACATGTTGTGTTAGCTTAACCATGAAGCAGTAGTAAACTGTGTTTAAAAACAAACTGCCCCCCCCCCCCCCCCTGCAGGCTCAATTCATAATGTGCTAGTACATTATGACAGACTTACCTAAAAAACAGATCATGGATATGCAAGGTACAGCTGTTTGAATGGCTGATCCGCAATGAAGTCATGCTCATGGCACAGCTCTCTCAATGGACGGCATGCTGTCCATTGGGAGCTCAGTGATTATGCGCTTGTGACATCACCAGCTACTGGAGATATTTACTGTACCTACAGGTAGGCTTACCTGTGGGTACAAGATAAAAAGTGGAGTTTACAACCGCTTTAAGTAAAAGTATAGACCCTCACCGTGCCACATATAAATTTATTTGGAAACATAGTTACCAAAAAAGGCGGATTTTGTCAGCAAAACACAAGTCAGCTTAATTTAAAAATCCAATATTTTTTCTCCATAAGGTAAAACTTGAATAAAAAGCAAGTGCAACACCTTCTATTCACAATATGTCTGATACCAACAAATACCCAATCCAGAGAGGGAGATTCAAAACAGGCATTAAATGTTCCTTCATACACGTGAATCACATGTAGCTCACTAATTAGTGCAATATCAGCTTAAATCCTCTAGTTACTCCATTCTGAAAATTTAACGCATTTCACAAAGATTTCTCGCTTTCTCTGTACCGGTTGGGTGGGTGTTGTGTAGGAGATGGATGGGAAAAGGTCTTGGGGTGGATACAGGAGCCCCACAAGAAGGGGGGAAAAAAATCACCCCAGGCCTGGACCCAGGACAGACTAGTAGGTGAGCCGCAAAACGTATACGTTTCAAATCTCAAGGAGTTTGTTCATGGAGTAACATTTATACCTGGGTCATCAATTCCCAACAGGGTAAAGGTAAGACTATCCCAGTGGTTCATCTACATATTGCGCCATCTTGCTCACAAGAGTAAAGATAGAAAGGGGGGGGGTGCAATTTAGGACAATCAGGAGGCCTACATTGATCCCAACAATAAGATGGGTATACACATGCATAGAAAGGCCATACCTCAGTTAACACAATTCCCACTTATCGATATGCCAACAATGTACCCCCAGTTTCAACTTGTTCATCAGAGCCTGATGGTGACTCTGATGAAGAGAGCAAGTCCCTCGAATCACATTAGCATTCTGAACTTGTAGACTTTCTCCTTGTGATATTTTGAGATGATATGCAGGGACCATGGCTTTCATCTTTTCTGGTGAGCTTATATATACATTGGTTTGGGAGCATATTATACATGTTCTATTTGTATTACTAAAAGTAATCTAAAGGATAATGCACTAGGCCAGGGGTGTCCAAACTACGGCCCTCCAGCTGTTGCAGAACTACACATCCCATGAGGCATTGTAAAACTCTGACATTCAAAGACATGACTAGGCATGATGGGGATTGTAGTTCCTGAACAACTGGAGGGCCGTAGTTTGGACACCCCTGCACTAGGCTGTGGCTCCCTCTGTCTATTAATGGTTGAACTTTGTCCAGACTACCCCAGTCTTGAGAGGGCAGCAAAGTGTTGGCAGATTTGAACAAGGAATTAAGTGCCTAAACATCCGAATACTACAATCAAGTACAGGAGGTTTTTTTTTTGTCTACTGATCTCGATACTCCTCCATAGGATTGTGAGCAAGTGAATTGCCTGCTATCTATTTTAGATTATTATGTGGCATAAAAGCAATGCAAAAACAGTGATACTGTGCAGAATACATATTAATCAATATACTGTTCTGTGTGTTATATATATTATTATATAAACATATGCTTTTCCAACTCTGCTTTGTACATACCTAATATATCCTACTGAAGGTCTATGTTGCAAAAACCAGCGGTATGATGTCTTATCTTTCCAGCCCACATTTCGGGGATCTTTCCATAGTAGTCTGACTTGGTTTGATGAGTCTCCTGTATGCCACAAGGAATTCCTAAGTTGTTCCCCAGGCCCTGTAGTGGACTTGACTGCCTGTTGCAAAACAGTTGATGAAATTTACATTTTACTAACTATATTAAAAGTAACTAGTTACACTGGGGTAGATTTACTAAAACTGGTGCACCCAGAATCTGGTGCAGCTTTGCATGGTAGCCTATCAGTTTCTATTTTCAACTCGTTCAATCGAGCTTTGGCAATAAAACCTGGAAGCTCATTGGTTTCTATGCAGAGTTTCACCAGATTTTGCACGCTCCAGTTTTAGTAAATATCCCCCAGTGTCAATACTATTAGGCAACAAAGTATTGGTTGTATCAACTAGACTCAGACTGTTATCAAAATGTCACAGTGTAACTGGAATCACATGATTTGCTTGGATCTTTTTTGGTTTACTTCAAAATATAAGACTTTTAGGTGTTTTACATAGTAATAGGTGACAGACGTGTGTGTAAAGGAAAACGTATTTTATAATTTGGATAGAGTAAGTTTGGGTTAAAACGCCTGTCAGTTGACTTTTGCTGTCATTACAAGCATTTCCCATCCATTTTTCAGGTGTTCCTATTAACCACTTCAGCCCCGGACTATTTTGCTGGCTTAAGACCAGACCACTTTTTGTGATTCGGCAATAAAAAGTGCTAATTTTAATGGCTAATATGCAAGATGTTGTCCTAAAAAGGGTTTGGGGACCTGGCTCCTGCCCCAGGGGACATGGGTCAATGCCTAAAATGTTTTTTAAAACGGCCGTTTTTTCGGGAGCACTGATTTTAATGACAATTAAAGTGAAAAAAAAAAAGAAATATTCCTTTAAACATCCTGCCTGGGGGGGGTGTCTCTAGTATGCCTGTGAAGTGCCACGTGTTTCCCGTGTTTAGAACAGTCCCTGCAAAAAATTACATCTAATGGAAAAAAAGTCATTTAAAACTGCTTGCGGTTTTAATGTAATATTTGGTTTCCGGCAATATGGATGAAAATCATTGAGAAAAATGGCATGGGTAGCCCCCCCTGCCCATTACCAGCCCCTTTGGGTCTTGTACGGATATTAAGGGGGACCCCATACCCATATTAAAAAAAGGAAAGGCGTGGTGCCCCCAGGCCCTATATACTCAGAACAGCAGTATACAGGCGGTGCAAACAAGACAGGGACTGTATAGGTTTGTTGTGTTAAGTAGAATCTGTTTGTAATTTTCAACTGGTACATTTTTAAAGTGTAGCTCCAGTCAAAAAATCTATTTTTAAGCTTTTTGGAAACATAGGGAAGGGTTATAATTTGTTTTGCCGTCTGTCTTTTTTCATCTCACTTCCTGTTTTCTCCTTCCGTTTGCAAGTAGGAGACGTTTGTAAGTTGGGTGTTTGAAAGTAGGGGTCTGCCCTATATGCTCTGCAGAAATGGCGGAACAAGGTGTTGGTGTTGCCACAACGTAAGCCCTCAAAGTGACTCTTGGTGGGCACTGGAGCGCCCTGCTGTGAATGATTATATCAAGAATTGTAATTACATGCCATTGTTGAACAGTGGTAGAAAAATTGGGCCTTTGGTGGTTGTGGTGCTGGTGCCATAACACTATAAGTCCTCACAGTTACTCTTGGTGGGCACAGGAATGGGCCCTGCTGTGAAATATTATATCAAGAATTGTAATTATATGCCCCTGTTAAACAGTGGCTGAAAAATTGAGCCTTAGGCACTGGTGCTGGTGCCACGACACTGCAACCTCTCCCATATACTCTAGTTGTAGTGCAGGAATGAGCCCCGCTGCAAAGCATTGCATCAAAAATTGTAATTACACTCCCCTGTTAAACAGGGGCTGAAAAATTGGGCCTTAGGCACTGGTGCCACGACACTGCAACCTCTCTCATATACTCTAGTTGTAGTGCAGGAATGAGCCCTGCTGCAAAGCATTGCATCAAAAATTTTAATTACACGCCCCTGTTAAACAAGGGCAGAAAAATTGGGCTGGTGGCATCACCCAGAACCAAAAATGTTCTTCCAAGATATCAGCGGAGGAGGAAGAGGATAGACAATCAACATAACAGGACAGTCGCTCATCATCAGAATAGGCAGTCTTGAAGGGATGTGATATTTAAAAAAAAATTTTTTTCGGTTACATCAGCTTCATGTGCTTGATAGCTGTGGGTGATCCAAGACTGATTCATCTTTATGAAGGTCAGTCGATCAACCGAGTCGGTGGACAGGCGCACCCTGTGATCGGTAACAAAGCCACCAGCAGCACTGAAGGTGCGTTTCCGAAAGAACACTGGATGCAGGACAGGCCAGTAGCTCAATTGCATACTGTGCAAGCTCTGGCCAGTGAACTATCCTCAAGACCGAGTAAGCCAGAGGATTTTCGGTGGGAAAGGTGTCCAAGTCTGACCTTGCCCCTAGGTATTCCTGCACCATGTAAATCAGACGCTGGCGATGGTTGCTGGAACCGATCATACCTTGGGGCTGCGGACTAAAAAATAGTCTGAACGCATCGGTCAGACGGCCACCTTCTCCACCGCTCCTTCTAACCGATGCCTCAGCAACATGTTGTCCAGGATCAGGAGATGTTAACCTCCCAGTCTCTGGGAACGCGTTGCACAGACCTTTCTGCAAGGCCTCCTGGAGATGTCTCATCCTCTGCTCCCTCTGCGACGGCAAGATAAGGTCAGCAACCTTACCCTTGTACCGTGGATCAAGGAGAGTGGCCAGCCAGTAATGGTCCCTCTCCTTGATCCGAAGAATACGAGGATCCTTCCCCGGGCTTTGCAGGATCAGGGAGGCCATGCAGCATAGGTTAGTTGAGGCATTCGGTCCGGAGTCCTCTGGGTCACTAAGGACAACATGATCCGCAGCTACCTCCTTCCAGCCACGTACAAGTCCACGGGTTTCTTGGGACTGTAAATCATCCCTACAAGACTGCTGCTGCTGCTGATGCTGAGTGCCAGCCTCCACCTCCATGCTGACACAATCATCCTCCTCATCCTCCTCCTCCTCCTCCTTGTCCTCTTCCTGTGTGATGGGTGGGACAGCAGGAACACTGTCTGGATAAAGGGGGCCTTGAGAGGCAAGGAAGTCCTCCTCTTCCTGCCTCTGTTCTGCCTCAAGTGCCCTGTCCATTATTCTACTCAGCGTATGCTCCAACAGGTGGACAAGAGGTACAGTGTCACTGATGCATGCACTGTCACTGCTCACCATCCTTGTGGCCTCCTCAAACAGTGACAGGACAGTGCGTGCATCCCTAATCATGGCCCACTGGCGTGGTGAGAAAAAACCGAGCTCCCCTGACCCTGTCCTGGTGCCGTAGTCACACAGGTACTTATTGATGGCCCTCTGCTGCGTGTGCAGCCGCTGCAGCATGGCCAACATTGAGTTCCATCTGGTGGGCATGTCACATATAAGGCAGTTTCTGGGCAGGTTCAACTCCTTTTGGAGCTCAGCCATCCGAGCACAGGCATTAAATGATCGGCAGAAATGCACACAGACTTTCCTGGCCTGCTTCAGGACATCCTGTAAGCCTGGGTACCTGCCCAAGAACCGCTGCATCACCAGGTTAAGGACGTGAGCCACACAGGGCACATGGGTCAGTTGTCCCTGTCGGAGGGCGGAGAGGAGGTTGGTGCCATTGTCGCAAACCACCATTCCTGGCTTAAGCTGGCGTGGCGTCAACCACCTCTCGGCCTGCCCCTGCAGAGCTGACAAAATATCTGTCCCAGTGTGGCTCCTGTCCCCCAAACAAACCAGCGCAAGCACGGCATGGCATAGTTTTGCCTGCGTACTTGCGTAGCCCCTGGAACGCCTACGGAGCACTACTGGTTCCGAGGACAGAGCACTGGAAGAGGCCCTGGAGGAAGAAGAAGAGGGGGTGGAGGAGAGAGGTGTGTCACAACCAGTAGTAGCATTTTGGAGGCGTGGTGGCGGAACAACCTCCAACACTACTGCACCCTGTCCTGCATCCTTTCCAGCTGCCAGAAGAGTGACCCAATGGGCCGTGAAAGACAGGTAACGTCCCTGTCCATGCCTGCTGGACCATGAGTCAGCGGAAATATGCAACTTACCGCTGACCGCCCTGTCCAGCGAGGCAAGGACATTGCCTTCCACTTGCCGGTAGAGAGGCGGAATCGCCTTCCATGAGAAAAAGTGGCGTTTGGGGACCTGCCACTGAGGAACCGCACATTGTACAAACTCACGGAAGGGGGCTGAGTCTACCAACTGAAAAGGCAGCAGTTGAAGTGCTAGCAATTTAGCCAAGCTAGCATTCAACCACTGGGCATGTGGATGGCTGGGAGTGAACTTCTTTTGACGGTCCAGCAGCTGGGGCAGGGGAATTTGCCTGCTATAATCAGACGTGGGTGTACTGCTAGCAGAGTGCCCGCAAGCACTTGGCTGAGACACACCTAATTCTACACCTTTATTCCTTTCAGCACAGGTTTCAGAGGACTGAAGGTCTAGTGGGGTGAGATCCCAGCTGATGAGGAGCAAGGAGAGGTCCGCTTTGTTCTTTGGTGTGGGTCTTTGAGGTACGCTTGCCAACGAGCTGCATGGCAGGTCAACATATGTCTGGTCAAGCATGTGGTGCCCAAGCGGCTGATGTTTTGGCCACGCGAGATACGCTTGAGACATATGTTGCAAATAGCAGCGGTGCGATCTGATGCACTCGTCTCAAAAAAGGCCCACACCAAAGAACCTTTAGAATAACGCACAGAGGCAGCGCCCTGCACAGGCGGAGCTCTGCAGTGTGATTCAGTTGGTGTGCTGCCCCTAAGCTTGCCCCCGGAGGGCATCCTGCCTTGTTGGACATGTGCATCCTCCTCCTCCTCTCTCCTACCAGGCACTCATGTGGAGTCAGTGCCCTCCCTCTTCATCGCTGGAGCAAACCTGGCAGTATGCTGCAGCTTGTGGAACATGACTGCCAGATTGCTGTCCTTCTTGAGCATCCCCCCTCTCTGCGCTCACGCTACTGCCTTCCTCTAGCTGAGTATCATCATCAGAGCCTACAAAACACTGGGCATCCTCCTGGAGCATGTACCCAACACTGTGCTCAAAAGGATGGAAGGATGTGGTGGGTCTAGGGAAGGAGTCACTGATGATGACATTGAGACGAGGAAGACGATGTGTTGGCAGCTGCTTTGCTAGTACCCTGAGCCTGGGTGAGAGAGGATAAAGAGGGCTTGGTCATCCACTCTATCAAGTCTTCGGCATTATGCGGCTCAACACATCCAGCTGCCGAAAATAAGGACAAGTGTGTCCCATGGTCACGTGCTGATGACAATGCACCGCGTCCACGACCAGCACTGTTGTTTCTAGACACAGAGCCTGCTTGCCCTCTTTTATCGGCTCGTGCCTGTCTGCCTCTCCTTGTTGGCCTTCCAGACATGGTAATGGAATGAAGGGAGATGGGAAAACAGCAATTGGGTAGTGTATATTGTGCCTGCTGGGGGCACACAACACCCACTAACTCCTGCAGATGCCTTTATTATAGAACAATAGGAATTAAAGGGTATATACCGGTGTATACTGTGCTGTGCTGGAGGCACACAACACCAACTAACTCTTGCAGATGGCAGATGGGTCAATTAGAGAAGAGCAAAATAGGTGGACAATGGTGTATACCGTGGTCAGGGTACACAGATAACACCCACAAACTCCTGCAGCTGTCTGAAAGCTCAATTTCAGAAGAGCAATATAGCTATATAGGTGGATAATGGTATATACTGCGCTCAGGGCACACAGACAAACTCCTGCAGCTGGCTGAAAGCTCAATTACAGAAGAAAAAAATAGCTATATAGGTGGATAATGGTATATACTGCGCTCAGGGCACAAAGACAACACCCACAAACTACTGCAGCTGGCTGAAAGTTCAATTACAGAAGAGCAATATACTGTAGCTATATAGGTGGATAATGGTGTATACTGCGCTCAGGGCACACAGACAACACCCACAAACTCCTGCAGCTGACTGAAAGCTCAATTACAGAAGAGCAATATACTGTAGCTATATAGGTGGATAATGGTGTACACTGCGCTCAGGGCACACAGACACCACCCACAAACTCCTGCAGCTGGCTGAAAGCTCAATTACAGAAGAGCAATATAGATATATAGGTGGATAAAGGTGTATAGTGCGGTCAGGGTACACAGACAACACCCACAATTTCCTGCAGCTGGCTGAAAGCTCAATTACAGAAGAGCAGGAACGCTAAATCGGTGGATAACGGACAGTGTATACTGCGTTGAAGGTACACAGAGAACACCCACTAACTCTTACAGACGCCTTATATAGTGTGGGGCATGTACTACACAGCCTGAGCTATGATTGGCCACAGGCATCCTGCCTGTGGCCAATCATGGCTCTCCTCGCTGCCGGTGCTGTGATTGGCCAAGCATGCGGGGTCACAGTGCATGCTTGGCCAATCATGAGCCAGCAATGCACTGCGATGGCCCACAGAGTTCTGGCTTCGCCGAACCGGTGAACAGCCGATGTTCGAGTCGAACATGCGTTCGACTCGAACACCAAGCTCATCCCTAGTCGTTGCACATAATTTGTAAATCTATTACAAAACAATAAAATAATGTGTACAGTTGACTTATAATGAGCACAAGTTGACTTTAGGCAGTGAATGTGTGTGACTTTACACTGTAGTACACTCTTGTTAGATTAGTTTATTTGTGCTGTGTTTTTATGTTTTTGTTTGTTTGTTTCATATCTATTGGGGTAGGCTTTTGAAATAAAATATAGTTTCTGTGGCTTTGTTCTCCACATCGTTGTAATGATGTAGCGATTGTGATTTTTAGGTACTGCATTAATTAAATAAAAGTTAAATTAGAAGTTGTAGGGCGACTGCTCAAATTTTTCTCCTTTTTAAAGAAAGCAGAAAGTTAACGTACCATTATCTTTTGTTGTAAAGAACCTTAAATTATTTAGAAGTATGTTTGCTTAAGAGTTCCTGTTAGTTTTGTAACTGTCCTGCAGCAGGAAAATAATGTGAGGCCAACAGGACAGTAATGCCAGCGGGCTGTATACAGATAAACAGAAACAGGTGGCAGATCCAAAGAGTCAGAACGGGTGAAACAAAATTAAATTGTCCATAGGAATGCAATTTCTTTCAAAGGAAAAATAGGCATAATTTAATTTACTTTAGGGACTAATTCACACTGGAATTCCTAGGTTTTAACTTTTCTGAACCCGGGAGAAGACATCTGGAAAGTTTAAAGGGTAACTCCACTTTTGTGGGAAAAAATATAGCAAATAAAAAAAAATATATAGTACTAGCATGTATCATTGTGTAATTTGATATTAAGAAAATTACCTTTATTTCTCAATCTGCAGTGCTGTTATTTTCTGTAAAATTCAATACAATATGGCAACCTAAACTCATTCTGTATGGTACTTAATTCCCGTGCGAGGGCCATGATTGCTTGCACATGGATGTTTCTGTCCCAATTTGACAGCCATATGGGTGCGGGTCCCTGAGAACAGACAGTGTGTGTTTGGGGACCTGTACCCACACAGATTTAAAATGGGAAACAAAGACTGTTTGAATGCAGCCGCTGTGTACCAATTGACTTGAATGGGACTGCCTGCACTGGAATGGAAACCCTATGCATCCCATGTGGGCAAATCTGGCCAGTAAATTAAGTAAAAATTCCCATTTCTTTAAAAAGGGAACTATTTACTTTGCTAATCCTTTATTAACCACTTGACATTCGGAAGATTGTACCCTCTTCATGACCAGCCCATCATCCTCAGTAAGCTAACGGAGTTCATTTACTAAAGCAGTATAGGCTGGTCACTTAGAAAAGTTGGTATTCACCCAGCTTTCTGAAGGTTGTTGTGTTCATTTCAATCATCCAAAAGTGTGCAAGTAAAGCTCCTGTTTGTTTGTTTTTTTTGTGTATTAAATTTACCTTTCTTATATTTATTACTTTTTAAAAGGGAATGTTCTTTATTCTATTCATAAATTAGGAACCCAGAATCCAAAAAGTGTGCAGGCAGGAGCTTGGCTTAGAATTTTTTGGAGTTTGCAATTAACAAAGTAAGTGCGGCAAGGGCAAGAATGAACTGAGAGGGCTAAAGCATTTTGGCCCGAACAGCATGGACATGTGGCCGCCCCCCAGACAGCAGTCTATTATTTAATAAAATAAATAAATAAAAGTAGGCATGGTCACTTTAAGAAAGATTAATAGTATGTCAGGCGGGAAAATCGGGGTCATGTGACATTGGAGAATATTGTGGAATGTAACATGACCGCATTGGAATGTTCCAGAAGGTCACATGACCAGCAGGAACATTCTGGAAGCAGGGCTCATCTATATAAGGGGGCCCCCCCATGAGAATTTACTCACAGCTGGTCAGAGTACAGCAACAAGCTCAGCGTCCCCCCCCACCCTTGTCGCAGGCACATTATGTGGTTTTGGCTCCCTTTACATTTAAAGGGGGGACTTGTTTTATTCATATGCAGTATTGCTCAAGTCCTGAAGACTGAGCTGTTTATATTTATTATTTACAAGTGAGAATTTTATGTATTAGACCCCTTTTACACCAGGGCGTTTTGCAGGCGCTATAGCGTTAGAAATAGCGCCTGCAATCCGCCCTAAAAAAGCTGCACCATTGTTTGTAGTGTGAAAGCCTGAGGGCTTTCACACTACAGCGGTGCGCTGGCAGGACGTCAGGGAAAAGTCCTGCCAGCAGCTTCTTTGGAGCGGTGAAGGAGCGGTGTGTTTACCACTCCTCCACCGCTGCTCCCCATTGAAATCAATGGGGCAGCGCTGTAATACCGCCGGCAAAACGCCGCTATTGCGGCGTATTGCCTACAGTTTTAACCCTTTCTCGGCCGCTAGCGGGGGTAAAAGCGCCCTGCTAGCGGCCGAAATGCACCGCAAATCAAAATTAAAGAAGGGATAGGTGCAGCCTACATTTCCATGACAGTCCTAAGCCTAATGCCGCATACACACAATCGGACATTCCAACAACAAATGACAGATTTCTTTCTGACGGATGTGGGCTCAAACTTGTCTTGCATACACATGGTCACACAAATGTTGTCGGAAATTCCAATCGCCAAGAACACAGTGATGTACAACACATACGATGGGGCTATAAAAAGGAAGTTCAATAGCCAGTTCGCCACCCTTTGGGCTCCTTCTGCTAATCTCGTGTTTATCTCGTGTTAGTAGAAGTTTGGTGAGAGACGATCTGTGCTTTTCAGTTCATTACTGCTCTTCAGTTTGTGCTTGTGGGTTTATATCTGTTCTTCAGTGTGTGTTGGCAGTTCATTATTGTCTTTCAGTGCATTCTATTTTTTAGTTTGTATCAGTGCAATCTTGTCTGCTCGTTTCTGATTTTCAGCTCGTTCTTCTCGGTTTCTTTCTGATTTTCAGAGCATTCTGTTAGTTCATTCTGACCAGACGACCATTTTCTAGCCATGTTGCGGGTGTTCTGGTGTCCCACATTAGTGCTCCTGCGTCCAGATGTGTAAACAGCTGCTGAGTGTCCTCTCCTTACACTGAATCAAGTTTGCATTTCATTCTAGTTACAAACCCATCTAGACAACAATGTACTAAACTTCTTTTAATACAAATAGGCCTGAACAAATGCAGTTAACCTGCATCTGCCAAAAACATTGTATTAGTGGTCAAACAAACGATGTTTACTATGAACGATAACTAGCCTAACCCCATTTTAAAATGTACAATAGTAAAGAAAAGCACATGGAGCAGCATGCAAGTAATAATAAAATAGGATCACACGACAAAAATAGGATTTTTTGTACTCACCGTAAAATCCTTTTCTCTGTAATTCTCCGACCGACACAGCTCATCTCTGTAACAAATGGGTTGTTAGCCTTATCACTAGGAGAATACTAGGCATAGTTGTAACACAACACTCAGAACTCTTGGTTCCGCCCAGGGAGGCGGTCCCTCAGGCTATAACCCCCCACCCTGCAAAGCAGCCTCAGTACGTCAACAAGCAGTATAACGTAAAGATAAAAGGAGGGGCGGGTGCTGTGTTGGACGGTGAATTACAGAGAAAAGGATTTTACGGTGAGTACAAAAAATCCTATTTTCTCTTATATTCACCAACCGACACAGCTCCTCTCTGTAACAAATGGGACATCCCCAAGCAGTGCCAAAACGAGGGGTGGGAAAAAACAGCATAAAAACTTCATCCACCTAGGCAAGTGGGAACTAGTGAAACTATACCCACAAAAAACAGCAGTGCGAGAAAAACTACCACAAAAAACAGGGCATCCTCAACAGGAGTTATCCCCAAGACCGCACCAAACTGCGGAAGTTATGCAACAGTGCATTAACATAACAGTGCTGCGTTTTTATCGAAAAACCAGGAAAAAATATCCATTACATATTCAATTGCAACTACATGGCCGCCTGCAAAACTTTGTGGCCAAAACATGCATCAGCCGATGCACTGACGTCTACCTTGTAGAACTTGGTAAACGTGTGGACAGACGACCAGGTAGCCACTTTATGCACCTGAGTGACCGACGCTTTACTGTTGGAAGGCCCAAGACGTTCCGATTGCCCTTGTGGAGTGGGCTGTGACCGGAAAGGGGGGCACCTGCCCCTTCAAGGCGTAGGCTTGTACTACAATCTGTTTGACCCACCTGGAAATGGTGGCCGATGAGACCGCCATGCCTTTCTTTGGACCAGCCACCGAAACAAACAGTGAGTCTGACTTCCGAAAAGGAGACGTGGCAGACAAATACACCTTCAGAGCCCTAACCATGTCAAGAGCATGAAGGGCCACCTCCTTAGGGTGTTTCTGCTTAGGACACAGAGATGGTAATACAATGTCCTCATTGATTTGAAAAGCCGAGACCACTTTCGGTAGAAAAGACGGTTGCGGACCCAACACCACCTTATCCCTGTGGATAACCAGATAGGGCGACTTGCAGGACAAGGCCGCCAGTTCTGAAACCCTCCTGGCCAATGTGATGGCCACTAGAAAGACCACTTTCTGGGAAAGGGTCAACAGGGGAATCTCCCTGATGTTTTCAAACGGTGGTTTTTGAAGCGCCGACAACACCAGGTTCAAATCCCATGGGGGTAACGGTGGACGCACTGGAGGGACTACACGTCGTACCCCCTGAACGAAAGTACTCACTAAGGAGTACGATGCCAGGGGTCATTGAAAAAAGACAGCTAAGGCTGAAATTTACCCTTTAATGGTGTTCAATGCCAATCTCTGGTCTACTCCTTGCTGGAGAAACAGCAGGATCCTAGATATGGAAAAAGAGCACGGATGCCAGCCTTTCTCCTCACACATGGAAATGTAGGCCTTCCAGGTACGATGGTATATCTTCCGAGAAGAAGATTTCCGTGCTCTCATAGTTGGAATCACCGAGTCTGACAGACCCCGGTTCCTCAACACCTGGCTCTCAATAGCCATGCCATTAAAGCCAGCGATGGTAAAGCAGGATGGAGAATCGGAGCTTGAGACAGAAGGTCCTCTCGCAACGGTAGTCACCAGGGAGTGTCTGCCGCCCGACGCACCAGGTCTGCGTACCAAGGACACGGAGGCCATTCTGGGACAACCAGTATCACTGGGATCCCCTCGGCTTCCACTCTGCGAAGCAGACGTGGCAACAGTTTTAGTGGAGGAAAGGCATAGATCAGCTGGTATAGATCCCACAGAGCGACCAGCGCGTCTGACGAGTCAGCCCACGGATCTCTTGTCCTGGACACGAATCTTGGCAACTTCCGATTGAGACGGGAGGCCAGTAGATCCATGTCTGGTGTGCCCCCCTTCAGGCCCAGCAACCTGAATATCTCCAGATGCAATGCCCATTCTCCTGGGTCCAGTATCTGTCGACTCAGACAGACAGGCCAACAGGGCCGGTACGTGTCGCTCTGCCCACCGAAGTATGTGAGCGACCTCCCGTGCAGCGGCTGAGCTTCTTATTCCCCCTTAGTGATTGACGTACGCCACAGTCGTGGCATTGTCTGACTGTATCCTGATCGGATGCCCTTGAAGTCTCATCGACTATGTGTAGAGGCACAGCCTGATCGCTCTCAATTCGAGCAGATTGATCAGCAACCCAGATTCTTCCATCGACCAGAGGCCCTGAGCCGACTGAACCCCCATCACTCCACCCCAGCCGGATAGACTGCCGTCTGTCATGATCACCGTCCATTTCAGAGGAAAGAACGATTTTCCGGACTGAATCACTGGGGATCTCAACCACCAAATCAGTGAGTCTCTGACTGACTGGCTCACCTGGATCTGTCGATCCAAGGACAACTGAGATTTGTCCCATTTTGACAAAATCTCCCTCTGCAGGACTCTGGTGTGGAACTGGGCATAAGGTACTGCCTCGAAGAAGGCTACATTGAGCCCCAGTACTCGCATGCAAAAGCGGAGCGACGACCACCTGTGGTTCATCAGCATTTTTACCGCGGATCAAAGAGTCTGCAATTTGTCTGAAGGGAGAAAAACTCGCTCTTCCCTGTAGTCCAGCAGCAAGCCTAGGTACTCCAGACGCTGGGTCGGCACAGTCACCGACTTTTTGAGGTTCAACAGCCACCCAAATTCTTGCAGGGTCTGCATGGTGATCACCACATCCTCTTCTAATTCTGAGGCAGAAAATGCCCTCAGGAGGAGATCGTCTAGGTATCTCACGATCGCGATCCCACGTTGTCGCATCAACGCCAAAACTGGAACCAGTACCTTGGTAAAGACTCGGGGGGCTGATGCCAGACCAAAAGGAAGAGTCACAAACTGGTAGTGGGCTTCCCCTGCTGCAAATCGCAGAAACTTTTGATGCCGAAGGCATATGGGTATGTGCAGGTATGTGCAGGTACGCATCCTGGATGTCTAAGGACGCCAGGGGGTCCCCTTGATGGAGTGCAGTGACTACAGAGCGAACTGATTCCACTCTGAACCTCTGCACTTTCACAAAGTGATTGAGGGCTTTTAGGTCCAAGATCGGACGTACCCCTTCCTTCTTGGGAACCACAAACAGATTTGAGTTGAATCCCTGGAAGCGGTCCGGAACCAGTACAATCACCCCACGATTCAGCAAATCCCTTACCACCCCCAACAGGGCCTCCCGGCGAACCGGGGATATGGGTATGCTGGAGGGGGAAGAATCTGTTTGGCGGCCGGGAGAGAAACTCTATCTTGCAGCCTGTGGAAATCAGATCGCAGACCCATTGGTCGGATAACCGGGAGGACCACCGGGCTGCAAACTCCCGAAGGCGACCCAAACCTTCATGCGGTAGCACTTTTATTCACAGGCTTGTTAGGCTTGCGGTTCCAGGGACGTTTTTGACCGTCCATGGGCGTCCTGTCGGGATGGGGACGTTTTGTCAAAGCTCCGGACAGACGAAAAAGCCGTTTGTGAGTGGAAAAAGAGGGTCCTTGCCTACGGCATGGCTCCTTAGCCTTCCTGGCCTGCGGGAGTAGGGTACTCTTACCACCGGTGGCATTTTTAATAATGTCATCTAATGAGGCCCCAAAGTGCCGGTCACCAAGGAAGGGAAGATCCGTCAGGGCTTTTTTGGATGCCTGGTCAGCAGACCAGCATTTTAGCCAAATTTGGCTCCTCAGCACCACAGCTGACACTGAAGCCCTGGATAACAGAGGGAGAGTATCCAGGGCCGCGTCATAGACGTACTTAAGGCCTTGCACTAGTTGGTCAGCTAGTTCCACACAGATAGCGGAAGCCTGTTGCTCTCCCAATTCGCGGTGCAAACATTTTGCCCACTCAGTCAGTGTCTCCGACACCAGTGCGGATGCCAGTACAGTTCGTACGGCTGACCCCACAACCGTAAACAAGGAACGAGCCACTGCCTCGGCCTTCCTGTTGGTGGGATCCTTGAATGCGGGAGTCCTCTCAACTGGGACCGTGGTTACTTTATTTAACCTGGATACTGGGGGGTCCATGACCGGAGGAGCCGACCACTTTTTGAGAAGGCTTTTCTCAAAGGGGTAACGCACCGCCATGTATTTGGGGACCGAAAAGGTCCGTTGCTTGTAAATGAACTTGTCAAAATAAGTCAGATACGGGGGCACCTTAGGTAAACGTGCTGGCTTGCGGGACCCAAAAGGGACCGGTACATCAGCAGAGGGATCCGCTGGCTCCTATATCTTCAGGGTATCACGCACAGCTGGGATAAGTGCTCCAACAAGCGCTTTGTCACGTCCGAACCCAGACGGGGACTCATTCTCACTATCCAAACAGTCCTGGTCAGCGTTGTCTGACAAGACAGAGCAGGGGTCACCAGCCTCAGCAGGACCCGAGTCTGCGTCAGAGCTCTCCCCAGAGGACGGGGAACAGGAGCCGCTTTTTAGCACCTTTCTTCCCATGCACCGCCTCCATCTTGGCAACAAATTAATTGAGGACCACTGTCAGGGTGTCCATGGGGATTGCGCAGTCCGCAGGTGACCCGGTTGCAATTGCCTGGATTTCGGGGGAAGAAACACCAGTTTCTGAAGCCATGTTGACCCTACCCTGTCTGCCACCTGAAGGGGACTTAGGACAGTGACAATCCCACCCTCCTTGCTGCTGCCGACTGAGGGGCTCTAACCTGCTGGACTAACCACCCTGAGGAGTTCTGCATTGTTCAGAGCAGTGCCTGTAGTCCCCTAGTGCTCCCAGGTGCAGAGGAATCCAAACTGTCGGTGGCAGTCAGTCAGAACGATCGTTAAACGATCTGAAAAAACGTGCTCAGACTACATAAAACGGCCGCCCAGCGTCCAGTAAACCAGGCAGAAAGCTGAAAGCACATGTAGCTGCTTGCAGGAGAACACTGAAACGTGCTCAGGCTTCAAGAAAATGGCCGCCAGTGTCCTGAATAGGGAAGCACTGGGAAAATAGCCACTTGAAGCCCAGAAGATCTGCTGCCCTTGCCCACACCTAAAATGGCCGCCGGCCAGCTTCCATGAGGGACAGAGACAGAAAAATGGCAGAGACAGAGCGCTGCACCGAAGACACAGCCAGACCCTCACAAGCACCTCCCAGGAGCAAAACACACAGGATACAGACACCACCAGCCACCCAGACCCCTACCCCAGGTGAGAGCCCTCAGGGATCTTACACACACACACCGCTCAGTACCACATGCAGCATACCCCCCGTGAGGGGGAGGGGAGGGAAGATTGGGACAGAGGAGAGAAGAGAGGGAGGGGAGGGACCCCCAAATTGACCTCCCAGGGAGAATGCCCAGCTGCTCAAAACCACCAGGGCAGGGAGAGCTGTACTTACCAGTCCTGAAGCTGGGAGAAATTCCATTGTAGATCTACACCTGATCGGCACATGGTAGCTACTGGCCTCAGCATACTGTGACGCAGACATCAGTAGCCCGGTCATATGTACGCCCCGGAGCATAAAAGCTCATCAACCACCTCTGGAGCTGAGGTATGTCTTGGCCTGCCAAGCCGTAGCTGCGACCTGCATGCACTCGATGGCCGGACTGGGGAGACTACAAGGATAAGGGTATCTAGCCTGTCACCCAGCCGGCTGTTGATAGTAGCTCATAGGATCATTCACCTTGCACAAAAATCCAAGCTTCTGCGTAAAAAAACACTGACCGATGGACCTGCAGGGTTTCTAGGTCCTTCTCCTTTACTAGGCAAAGTAAAACTGAGGCTGCTTTACAGGGTGGGGGGTTGTAGCCTGAGGGACTGCCCCACTGGGCGGAACTAAGAGTTCTGAGTGTTACAACTATGCCTAGTATTCTCCTAGTGATAAGGCTAACAACCCATTTGTTACAGAGAGGAGCTGTGTCGGTGGGTGAATATAAGAGAAATAATTATTTTTTGCAGCACTCTCTTGATCCTTCTGTACTGATCCTGCTCCCTCAATTTGAGGTCTGACCAGTGTTTGCTCAATTGCTCCTTGGAACGTCGTACCCCAAAATTCTTTTGCAGACTTTAGTCATGATCTTGGCCTTTCTCACATTTGGGTTGCTGTATGGTCCATACTTCCCATCATAGTCGGCCCTCTTCAAGATGTCCACCATCTCTGAAAAAGGACATATTTGAGACCTTATATCTCCTCCTGGATCAGGACGTTTCTGGCTCCAGGCTTTCCTCATCCTCCTCCTTTCTTATCATGCACCTGTTGTGTCTTCGCCATGTGCTCTTCCAATGTGCCAAAAGAGACAGGGCAGGGAATATACTAGAAAGAAGGTCAGGGGTAGAGTTTCACGCATGCGCAGTGTATCTAAAGCATAACATGTGTGTGTTGTATGTACGATCTGTGAGTGGAGGACGGAGTAGCCTAAGCCCAGATCGTGAAAATGAAGGTACCATTTTAACTTGGGGCATCAGTGATTAGTGGCCTATATTGCTTATAGATTGAGGCCTATATTAGGACAAGATTAGGAGAGTTTAGCATGACATTAGGGTTTGTCTTGTGTTGTGTCTTGCAGAGAAAATGGATACATTTAATGACCATGACTTCCTCCCCAACTTCATTGATAAGTACAGAGAGCTGCCCTGTCTGTGGCAAGTGAAACACCAATTTTAACACAACAAAATAAAGAGGAAGGAAGCACTGGATCAGCTGTTGGAATTGGTGAAGCCAGTGATTCCCGCGGCAGGCATCAACTATTTGAAGTACAACATTGGTAGCCTGAGGAGCACATATAATAGGGAGCGCAAGAAGGTCCAGGATTAATGAGATCAGGAGCAACAGCAGATGATATTTATGTCCCCAGGCTCTGGTACTATGACAGACTGCGGTTTTTTGTCAGACCAGAGTGAACCCAGGCCATCAATCTCAAACCTTCCTTCCACACTTCCTTCCACCTCAGATGAGGCTGCCAACGTACAACCTGGGCCTTCCACCCAGGAAGATGTGGAGAAGCCCAGCTTGAGCCAGGTATAGCATTGTTCAACATATTTCTTGTCAAAAAATGAATGTTGTTAACTAGATGTTATTGATCACTAATTTCTTATTTAACAAAGTGGTTTACATATCAATAGACAGTAGTGGCCAAAAACGATTGGGACAGGAATGAAAAATGCTGGGGTCAGAATGATAGTCTTTTCTATTTGTTAACAGTCATGAGCTCAAAACTGTGTGTGATTGATGACCAAAAAACTAAAACTATGTCCCAATTTCATACACAGGAACATCTCAGCCAGGAGGAGGGCGTGGAAAGTGGCAGCCAGGAGCTGGCCGTGCCCAGTAGCCTGACCGAATCCCAGGTTCCTCCTCTCTGCCTTCCAACAAAAAGGACCAGGAAGGCGAAGAACCTGGAGGAGTCAGCGACTAATTTGATTCGCTAGGCTACTGCGTTACTCACAACCACCCCTAGAGTCCAAGAGTCCTTTGCATGTATGATGGCCAGTAAGATGCAAGTAATGTAAGAGGGCCAATGCCTCATCAGTGAGGAGGTCATATTTCAGGCCCTAAATAAGGGGATGAGGGGTCAATTCACCAATAAAAGACACGTCTGTGAGTTGGCCCATATGACTCCTCCACCACCTCCAGCAACACCTCCAATACTACAGCCACAGCCTGGAAGGAAGCATGGAAGGAAGTGTTGAGAGTGATGGCCTGGCTTCAGTATGGTCTGGCAAAAAATGCAGGCTGTTGTAAAACCACAGCATCGGGACATATATGTCATCTGCTGCTGCTCCCGATCTCTCAGAGTCCTGGATCGGATTGTGCTCCTTATTAAATGGACTCCTCAGGCTACCAATTTTTCCTGTCAAATAATTGATGTCTGCCCTGGGGTACAAAGGGTTCACCAATTTCAACAGTTTATCCAGTGTTGCCTTCCTCTTTATTTTGTTATGACCCCTAATAAATGTAAAAGAAAAATTGACAAATACTTGGCTATGTGTTTTACTTCAAAAAGGACAGTTTGTTTATGAGTAGGCAGGTACATTTCAAAAATACAATGTCAAATTAACAAGGGACACCAACCATTCAGGAGGTCATGAGAAATAATAAGAAATCAGTTTGTCGGAACTCTGTGTGAATATCAGCAGCAAAGCAACTGTATTCTAGCATTATAAAGAAGAGAATGTGCAGTATTGAAAGATTTAAAAATTTGCAGCGTGACAAATGTGCTATCTCCATTACGAATGCTAGTTTTATAAGCCTAAGCGCTTCCGTCTCGTACTTGATTCAGAGCATGCGTGGAAGTTTTTTGTCTGAAAATTTGAGAACCTGCTCTCAAACACTTGTTGGTGGAAGTTCCGACAGCAAATGTCCGATGGAGCATACACACGGTCGGACTTTCCATAAATACGCTCACAACGTGTGTACGCGGCATTAGGCTGCATGTACATGGACAGATAAACTGCTGCTGCTAAGGACATCTGCCATTTTATTTTTTTACTCCTCTGAATACAGCTCTAGATTATGTACTGTGTATATGTACTTTGTACCATTTACTGGGGTACTGCAGAGCAGCTTTCAGGGGCTTAAAAAAAGAAAAACGGCAAGCCTATAGGCAGTGTACAGTTTATCAGCAAGATTTACACTCATACACGTGCAAATGTGTATAAGCACACATTTATTTAAATGGCCAGAATAAATGAACATTCTGGCCAGTAGACGGTATTTACACATAACGCCATATGTATATAACCACTCCAGCATATATGGAGCATAAATTCATACGCCAGTGTGCAATGAGGCCTTATGTTTCTAAAAACAAGGCAGCATAGACAGCTGTAATATTCTTTTCTTGTCCAATTTCCTTTGAAGTCTTTTTGCTTTTTTGTAATTTTAGTATTCTTTTTTGCAACTCCCCCAGAGAATCTAACAGGAAAATCCATGTTATTCTTTTCTCTCTTTTTTTTTTTTTTTACCTTTAGCTGAATCCCAGGTTCAGCCACAGCTCGAAAGGGATTCGCTTGCCAATATGTTTGTTCCATCTGTTTCCACATAACTGCATAGAAGCTGGAGCTGTCCTGGTATCCAAATATAAAACCAGCGTAATCATCATCTGTTTCTGTGTTAACATGAAATGTTCCTTCAAAGTCTACTCCATTGAATGCAGTGTAACCTAAACAGAAAAGACCAATACAAAGCATGTGTCATATAGCTTTGATAAGCTTGAAAAAAGGGCAAGGTTCAGATGTTGGAATATATATATATATATATATATATATATATATATATATATATATAAAGCAATTATATTGCTTTTTAGAATTTATAGGAAAAGAACATGTGCCGTGAAATAAAAAAATGATAATAATATAAATAAGGGGTGGATTATTTTACTGCAAGATAAATGAAAATTCATATCATCTGTCACAAATAAATATAGACTGCCAACAACAGGGAAACAATTAGTTAATGTCACATGAGTCTACCTGCATAGACACAAAACACTAACTACTAACAGGTGTTTTATATCTCTTATATCAACATATTACAGTACTATTTAACTTACTTGGCCTTTTTATTGTATACTGTTTACAGTATTAGCTCATTACTGATCAGACAAATCAGACAAAGGATATCTGGTTTGTGGGCCCATTCAACCCATATGTGCTGGGATGTGTTGCCAACTCATGGACGCAGAAAAAAAAAAAAACGATTTCCAATGGGTGCAGTTCACATCAGCACTGCATTTCTTTGCACAAAAAAAAAAAATCCTTTTTCTTTAAAGGAAGAGCACAGCATGTCAATGTGTACCAACACAACACACTGCAAGGCAAAACATCTAGCTTGTATAAGTTTAGCTGCTCTAATGTGCTGTACACCATATGTTGGAGATAGAGAGGTCTGCCACCAGGGCTGTGCAGAGCTTTGCAAATTAAAAAATAGCAACAAAGAAGGAAGTGACCTCACAGAAATGATTTTAACAAAAGACTGCCTTTTAATTAAAGCATATTCTAGTAAAAAAATTGCAACATGTAAAAAAAAACATACTGAATTTTTTTTATCCCCCCCCCCCCCCCCCCAGGAGCCTGCAAAACCTTTTATCCATGGTCAGTGAAGTGCGGGTGCAAAGTCAGGCTTCTGCAGATACCTGCTCCAGCTTTCCTGCCCGGACCAACTATGTTAGGAAGCTGGAAAAAGTATCAATAAACTTAGAGGTCATCAGCTCTATCATAGTTCATTGAGAACCACAAGCCATCTGCTACGGTGGAGGAGCGGTTTCGTAGTTCATTCACAGATTCATGTGCTCCGTCCACACAGCCGTGCCAATTTTAAAATGTGACAGTGGGGCCAAGGGAGAGGATCCTCCACCCGCTGTCGAAGGGGAAGAGGTGAGCGGGACACAGGCTTGAACATGTTACACATGGGTGGCATAGTGGTGTAGTGGGTAGCACTCTCGCCTAGCAGTAAAAAGGGTCACTGGTTCAAATCCCAATATGGGTATAATAGGTTCCAAAGGTCAACTTAGCCTTTAATATCTGCCTGCATCCGTTCTCCAACAAACACACTCACCCTGTCCATCCAAGGGATAGACAAATTTTACCCCAAGTGAGGAAAAGATGTGGCCAGTGATTAACCCCCCTGTATACTGCTACAGACCTATCACTGCCACCAGTTTATCTTCTGAAATGCCATAGCAGGTACACTCCATTCACTTCTCTTCCCTGGACTGACAGCGACTGTTTGTCACACCACCCCAACAAATGTATACCGTAGTGTCAGTGAAAACAAAGCAAATCAGTGTTGTTAAACTGAAAAGCTAACAATCCATCACTCTATAATTTAGTTAATTCAACTGAAATATTAATAAAGATAGCTAACTGCATTTGGGAACTAAACCCTATGACCAAAGGTTTTATTTTACTAGATGGCAAAATTAACAGTCTGTCTTAACCGTTTGAATAGTGAACTGCTACTAATATATAGGTACAAAAGGGCACAATCACACCCATAAAGCGCATAATAAATTCAAATTATATTGCACACCATATATCATTATATGCTACTGACTGCGCACCTTCAAATGGATCCAAGTGTAAAGAATTAAAATCAAGAAATAATCGATCAACACCTTTAGCATCTTTAGTTTTGCATTGGAAAGGCCAGTTGATGTAATCTTAAACAAAAATTTGTCACAATGCCTTCCTTAGTTTGTTGCATTTGCACAGGCATAGTAGCCCACCCACAATAGTGTGAACCTAGGCTTAGGCAAATGTATCCTAAAAATAATGTAGGAAAAGACACGTCAGCTGTGAGTAAATATAGCTAGATGATAAACGAGGTCACTGTAAAAGATAAGCGATAAAACCCCTCTTTGACAGAGTTATACCGCGGTGTGGCAGTAGTGTTAGTGGAGGTGCAAGCTGAAGACAGAATCAGTTTAATCCAGTACCCAGAAGAAGGAGTTGGCAGGATTGTCTCTAATGTTGTCAAAGTCCTGAAAAACTCCTGTGAGGCTAAAAGAATGGAGGGTTCATAGATATTGTCATATACAGATACATTTATTTTTACTGTTTGCAATGTCACAACAAACTTGGCTATTATGACTATTTCCCTTTGGACAGCCAAAGTTTAGATTTTAAATATAGAACACTTTAATATTATGTCGTTTTACATTTTCTTCTATTTTATGAACAGGTATAATTTAACAAGGGTCTGGGATCTTGCAATGGTATTAAACAATTTCTTGTATTGAAGCACGTTACTGACATTCAATGTCTCCTTGGGGAAGGAGAATACTGAAAGCCTGTTGAAAGTCCCTAGTGCTGTTCTTGTTACTGTAAGTAAGTGTAGCGGCAGCTCCTGAAGAGCACGCGCTATGCGTTTTTTCAAAGTTAAAGTTATGCCTAAATTGCAGTTTGGTTTGGGTAAAATTGTCTAAATTTAGACTTCAGCATCAGTCTGACTGGACTGCGAGATGTTCAGCCTGGCCACGGGGGCAATGTCTTTTCTGGCAGGCATGGAACTATGGTCTGGTTAGGTGCTTAAGTTACTCTCTCTCGGAGCCCATCCAGTGGGAGTGGCGCTCTCACTGTGCTTTCTGGGAGAGGGTATTTAAGATTCAGATGTCACGTGGTTTGGGGTTCCGGTCCAGAATGATGTACTGAATTCATGGTCCTGGTTCTCCTGACAAGCCCCCAGGAAGGCTATGGCCTGGGGTGCGGATCCACTCGATTTTGATGTCTTGAGGCTGGCTAGCCCGAGGCAAGGAAACTAAAGAATGATTCTAAGGTGGTTGGGTGCCGTCTCTGGTTTGGGAGAGACCCAGTGACTTCAAGCATTCCAGGGGAGGACTCTTCAGAAGAAGACCACGTATGGGTTGGACCAGTAATGGTGAACCTTGGCACCGCAGATATTTTGGAACTACATTTTTCATGATGCTCATGCACTCTGCAGTGTAGTTGAGCTCCATGGGAAATGTAGTTCTAAAACATCGGGGTGCCAAGGTTTGCCATCACTGCCCTAGACATTCATGAAAAAAGGTCTTGGGGGCTTGGTAAGGTTTTGATTTTTGGTTGTGGCAGTAAACAGAAATGAAGTATTATAGACATTACTGAACATAGTGGATTGAAAGTCTATTTTGACAACTGTAAAGTTTTAGATTTCCAGTCAATTTCTACTCCAGTAGCAGCGGCAAACAGAATACAGAGAGACAGAAATTTCCCAGAACTTTAAGATACACTTTAGGAAATAATAGAAAGTACATATACCAATTAAAAGCAAAAAAAACAAAAAAGAACCATTTCTTACCAACAGCCAGTCCTGGATCACTGTTCATTGTTTGGACAATTTCCATTCCCTGAGAAAGACAAAGACTTTTTTGAACATACTAGAGCTTAGCTTATTCCTTTACCCTATTGGCAATAATTTAGTTGTTTTTTCTGGAGACAGAATTGAGCTTGGCTTAGGCTACATTTCCACTATTGCGACCCCAAAGTCACGCGATTTGGAGTGTGAGTTTGATCCGACTTTGAGTGCAGCTCTGATCCAACTTTACAGTCTCTGGATCAAAGTTGAATTAAAAGTCGCATCAAAGTAGTACAGGAACCTTTTCAAAGTCGCTACGACTTTAAGTGGCATAGATTGGAACAGGCGCCACTGAAATCAATGGGCTGTGACTTGTCATGCGACTTTATGTGTCCAAAGTTGCATGTCAAGTCACACTAACGGAAACGGAACCTTACTCTACAAAGTCTGCTTGCTGCTTTTACCAGGCAGATCAGACATTATATAAAAATCAATATTATCCCAATGAAAGATCAATTATATTATTAACATGACAAGCTTTTATTAATTGTAAACTTAAAATAACCTGCAAATGTTTAATATGAGCCCAAAAGGATATGGCAGTTACAAAGTAGTTAGATATATAATGCTTTTATTATTTACTTTAAATGCCACAAATGTAATAAAGACAGAATTATTTTAACATAGCAGAATCTCTAGCCTCTTCCAGCCTAATGAAAACCACAGACGTGGCACGTGCAGGTTTGCTGTCCCCTATGGCTACAGTAATTAACAGTTCCTAATTCAAATGTAACAGTTCTCCCTTACTACAACTTCTACTTGTAGTTCTTCGCCCCTTGAGCTCCTAGTCTCTCACTGGACTCTCTGATTCACTGACTCTGAATCCCATGAGCTCCTCAAGGCTTTTGCAGTGGTATCTCCCTCAAGCGTCACCCACGCTTCCCTGCTGGGACCCTAGTTTGGCACTTCGGATACCTTCATGCTTCACCCCTGTTGCTCTGCAAGCGTCTCCTCTGCTGGTTGGGCCCCTGACTTGATCACTGCCTGAAATTTCCAGATTCTCCACCGTGCCCGTTCAGTGAGAATGTTGCTCCGGTACTTGCTTCAGTTACTTACTGTGGTCCCTGGTAAAGGTGGTTGTGCCTTTATGGGCGACAGCTTCCCTTCTACCTCTAACCACGACAGGTTCTCCGGGCAACAGGACCATCACTTTTAGTTAGACTGTAAGCCGCAGTTCCAACCCTGCATTGCCCTCTTACTTCTGGATTGGCCCTCACACAGCCTGGCAGCCAGATGCACCCAGGATAAGCCCAATCTCCGGATTAGCAGCCCGGGGAAGATGACACATGCCCACCCAGACGGCAGTCTGGGTGGCCCAGAACATAGATCACCTAACTCCACCCGAATATATAGGCTCTCCCAGCAAGCCAAGGGATTCAAGCAAACCCCTGCCCATTGGCTGAGATTGTAGTTTGACTTGCCAAGTGTAAACAGCTCACTTCACTTGGTGGGCAGTAGGCCTTATCTAGACTCACTCTAGGACAACATCATTCCTTTATATACCTTAATGGCATTCCTTTATAACTTAATTTGTTGTTAGGTATAATTCAAAGAAAAAAACAGAAACCTCTAAACATGGCAACCATATTTAATGGTGTAGGTAATGTACTGACAGATTGTGTGTGTGTATATGTATATATATATATATATATATATATATATTTATATATATATATATGGAAAGGCCAGTATGGTGGCCTGGAATTATGGGTGGAGCCCGGTGGAGTATATAACCAGCCCGTTCGCCTGGCTCCCTCGTCGGTTCCGGTGCGCGATATCTGATACGTCAGAAATCAAGGGCCGACTATCCACAAGACTTTACAGTGAGCCGGGTTCGTGAGTTCCTACGTTTTCGTCCGCCTCGTGTCGACAAAGCCTTGTCGTTCGTCAGCGTCCGTCTGGTTGCCGTCGGAGTCGCTATACTCTAAATCGAAATTTTCCGTTGTCGTACAACACGTCTGGGCCGGCTGTCGCAGGTAGGGCTTCGGCACCCTTTTCGTTCATGTGTTATTAAGTCACGTAAACTAGATTCCTGAACTCACGAACCACTCACTCTAGATTACACGGACGTCTTAACTTGTATTCGATACCTCATGTCACTACCCCTTCTTCGAAGAAGTCGTTGTCACCTTTTCGGTACTTGTCGTTCGTGCCAACAGGCACTTCGTTTCGTAGCACGTCATTGCTAAACCGAACGACTCATTTCATCGTGTTCGAATCGATCGAACCGTTTCGAAATCACAGCTGTCTGCTTGTCACGCTAAATTGAGCAGTCCGGGCAATGTCAATCTCAGGTTGTTCAAAAAAAAAAAAAAAAAAAATCATTTCATACCGTTTGTACTATGTCCGTCAGGTCATTTCTTTCCATGTCAATCATTGCAGTCATTTCAATCATGTCAGTCGGTTATGTCGAATCATTTCATTTCTGCCACTTCTAACCATGTTATCATTTCTGTCACTTACCACGCTCCGATTCGAATCCCGTCGCATCTCTAACGCACCGATTCGCTTCGAAGTGCCCCAAGGTTCGGCCTCATTTCTGTACATGCTCCAGAGACTGAGTCACTCGCAGGTTCAAGCATGGTCCTTGATTCTAGTCTTTGTCATGGCATATCATTTCTGTCACTTATTACGCTCCAATTCGAATCCCATCGCATTCCTTATGCATCGATTCGTTCTGGTGCGCCCAGCTGCTACGCCTCATTTCAGTACCCCCCCCCTTTTGCCTGAGCTCCACGTGGCAGGGTCCCCCCCCCCTGCCTGAGCTCCACGCGGCGGGGTCCCCTCCCCCCCCCCTGCCTGAGCTCCACGCGGCGGGGTTCACCCCCCGCCTGAGCTCCACGTGGCGGGGTCCCCCCCCCCCTGCCTGAGCTCCACGTGACGGGGTCACCCCCCGCCTGAGCTCCACGTGGCAGACCCCCCCCCCCTGCCTGAGCTCCACGTGGCGGGCTCCACCTCCGCCTGAGCTCCACGTGGCAGGCCCCCCCCCCCCCCTGCCTGAGCTCCACGTGGCGGGCTCCACCTCCGCCTGAGCTCCACGTGGCAGACCCCCCCCCCCCCTGCCTGAGCTCCACGTGGCGGGGTTCTCCCCCCTGCCTGAGCTCCACGTGGCAGGGTCCACCTTCGCTTGAGCCCCACGTTCTATGTGCAATTTGCGTTGGAAACAAAAGAAAAAAAAAATGGGGAAAGGGAAGGAAAAGGAAATTTTGCATCTGCGGCGCAACCAAGTCACGTCTCTGTCGCCATATGCACGTTATTCTAAATTCGGTTGTCTGCTCGTTTTATTTATGTAGCTCGTTTCAGTTATGTCTTTCATCACATTTCAAGTCTTACCTCCACTATTTAGCTAGACATCTCTCTGCAGGCATAGGAGTCTCATACAAACTCACCTTCATCTCCTCAGATCAGTCGAGTTTTCAGTAGGTCCAACCTGCACCGGGTCGGACGGTGCCTCCTTAGGTAAGAGAATCTTCTGGGAAGGAAACGCTCACAAGCGGTAGTATCCTTCTCTAAAAAAAAAAAAAAAAAAATGTTTGCTCAGGAGTCTCCTACGAGTCTTGTAATCCATGTCACCCTCTTAGGTTCCGTATAGGAGAAAAACCCGGACCCAAGGATTAATAGGCTCACCAAGCCTGGATTTTGCCACCATGTCCCAGGCTGGCAGCGAGGACTACACGGCTCCGTTGTCTCCGTCTCTCGTCTCAGAGAGCGGCAGCCAAAGGTCCTTCAGATCATGGACCATTCCCAGGCTGACAGCCGAGTTGAGGCGTAGGGGTGTACCCTTCCCAGCTACAGCCAGAAAGGCCGAGCTTTTCGGGCTCCTTTTTCCTCCCCCAGCCGCGGTTGAGGATAGTGTCCAGCAGGCCTCCCTGGGCTCTATCGCTGCTTCCATCACGCAGCTTCACACGCTGGTGTCATCCCTGACGACCTCAATGTCAGAGGTTCAGAGTCGGGTGGCCCTCCTCGAGACCCGCCCAGTCGTTTCTCCTCCTATACCAGCTTTACAAGCAGTGGAGAACACCAGCGCAGGTACCCCCGGGTGTACACCAGTAGTGTACCCTTCTCATTTAATTTCAGCCAACGTCAGGAAGGACATCCTAGAGGGCAAGGACGTCAATCTGGCTTCACTCCTGATATCCATTCATGAGCTGGCAGAAAACAAAGCTTACACTTGGGGGGACGTGTCGGTGGTCCTCAAAGCCAAAGACCCCAGGCTGGACAGGAAGCTTTCTGTCACCGAGTTCACCTTGGCCTTCGGCATGCTGAGGGATGTCATCTGCTCGGCCTCCCCCGGCAGGAGGGAGGAACTGGATCGTTACCTCCACGCGGTAGTTGACCTGGGGTATAAATACGGCGGTTTTTCATTTTATGACTATCACCGCTCCTCCTGCGCTAAGGCGGCCGCCAGGCTTTCCCAATTTCAGATTCCTACGGATTGGAGTGTCATGGACACCGAGTTATTCTGCCGACACTTCGCAGGGCTGCGGTCTCCCCTTTGTGCCATTTGCCAGTCGGCTACTCACACCGCAACTTGGTGTGCCAGCTCAGTGGCAACCCCGCCCGTAGACGGTCCATCGACCTCAGGTACCGCCCAGGCCCTACCGGCGCCGGTACGCCTGCCGCAGACGGATAAACTGGGGCGCCCGGTCAAGACCTTGGGAGGCGCGGCCATCTGTAACAACTACAACAGTGGGTCGTGCAATTTCAGCCAGTGCAGGCTGCTCCATGTATGCTCACGATGTCATAGAGCTCATCCCAGGCTCATGTGCGAGGTCAAGCAGGCTAGAAAATCTTGACTAAGCCGGGTCAACGTGTCGTGGCTCAGTGTCTACCTCGCCAATCATCCCACCCCCTCACTTGCCACCTACCTAGTTCAGGGCTTTACTCAGGGCTTTCATACAGGACTTATCTCTCTCCCTCACCTTACACACGAGTGCCAGAACCTGCGGTCAGCAGCCACGGACGTACAAGCCATCGACCAGCTATTACGGGCAGAGCTAGACCGGGATTTCATCATAGGCCCTTTCACGAAGCCCCCATTTAACACCTGGCGAGTCAGCCCTATTCGGCTTGTCAAGGGCAAGTTCTCCAATAAACTTAGGTTGGTCTACGATTTGTCAGCGCCTCATTCTTCCTCTGTCCCCAGTCTTAATTCTCTTATCCCCTCTGAGGAGTTCTCCCTTAAATACGCATCCGTAGACATGGCCATCCAGGCCATTCTCAAGTCAGGCACAGGAACATGGCTCTCCAAGGCCGACATCTCGGACGCCTTCAAGCTCCTTCCTATCCATCCATCTCTCTGGTGCTGGCATGGCATCAAATGGAGGGAGCTCTACTATTTTGCCACTAAGCTAACCTTCGGGTCCAAGAGTAGCCCCTGGCTCTTCGACTCGTTTGCGCAGGCTCTCGAATGGATCTTGCTGCACGTAGCCCAGTGCCAGGGAGTCATACACTATTTGGATGACTTCCTGCTGGTCGAGTCACCTGGCTCCCTTCCAGGGGATCTGGATAAACTAAGGGTGGTCTTCAATAACCTTGACGTCCCTATTGCTGAGCACAAGGTGGAGGGCCCTGCGCAGGCAATCACCTTCCTCGGGGTCAGCTTAAACACCAGCACTATGCAGGCCAGCCTCCCCCCGGATAAACTAAGCCACATCAGGTCGGTCATGAGGGACTTCACCCGCACCAGAACTTGCACCAAGAGGCAGCTACAGTCCCTTCTCGGCATGCTTAATTTTGCTATGCGCATCATCCCTCAAGGTCGCGCTTTCGTATCACGCCTGTTAGTCCTACTGTCTCATTCACAAGACCCGGAGCATATCCTCAGCCTGGACCCCGCAGCTATAGCAGATCTTGCCATGTGGGAGGAATTCCTGACGTCCTGGAATGGTGTGTCCCTGTTCATTCCCTCCGTGTCCTCCTCGTCACCGCAGGTCGTGACCGACGCAGCGGCCTCCACGGGTTTTGCGGCAATTTTTGGCCACCTCTGGCTCGCAGCCCCTTGGCCTCCTCAGATACTGGCAATTCCGGGCTTCACCGAGACGTCCTCCCTATTCGAGTTGTACCCCATCGTAGCCGCTGCCCACACGTGGGGCCGCAGTTGGTCCGGTCAAACAGTGACCTTTTCAACGGACAATCTCGCCACTGCGGAAATCATTAACAAAGGCAGGTCTAAGTCTCTGGAGATTATGTCCTTCCTGCGGCGACTGGTCCAGCTCTCGTTATTGTTTCAATTTAATGTTCATTGTGCCTTTATCCCCGGTAAATGTAATCGGGCAGCGGACGCCCTCTCCCGCTTTAACTTAGTTTCCTTTTTTGATCAGGTGCCCGGAGCCGGACCAACGTCAGCAGTTATCCCGGACTGGTCTCAACTGACCCTGGATTAACCCCTCACCTAGTAGCCGCGACTCAACTCATCAATCACTCCCTCGCAGACAATACCCGCAAGGCCTACCAAACAGCCTGGAGGGCCTTTAACCGTTTCTTAACATCTCACTCCACAGAGACCTCCCGGGTCAAGCAAGTCCTGGCCTTCATTGCCCATTGCCACTCGGACTTGGCGTTATCCTTTAACACGATCCGACTATACCTGGCCGGGGTACAACATTTTACGTCCCTCCAGGACCCTGCTGAACCCTCCTTGTTCACTTTTCACGCCATTCGGGCCGTCATGCATGGCATCCAGAAGCGCCAGCCTACGGCCTCCCTCAAACGCCTGCCTATCACAGGGGACGTTTTCAGAAACATGTCTGATATTCTGGCCACTGCACCTTTCGGACTCCACACTAGTATCGTTATACAAGCAGCCATACACCTGGCCTTCTACGGCTTCTTGCGGCCAGGCGAGTTTACCTCCAGTAGCCCCTCAGCTCGCACGCTATGCAAGCACCACCTGGTCAGGCACGGAGACCATTTCATCCTACATATAGCAGTATCCAAGACGCAGCAGCTTGGCCCAGGTACGGACATACATTTTTATAAAACTAACAACCGCTGGTGCCCGGTCGCCATGCTCACCCGCTTGTTGACCCTTCTGGCCGATCAACCAGGAACTGGCCCGCTTCTGCCATTCCACGGTAAGCCACTGAACGCAGCCCAGTTCATGGAGCATGTCAGGATACTCCTGGGCATCCTTCACCTCAATCCGGCTCACTACTCCGGACATTCATTTCGGATCGGAGCGGCTTCAACTGCCTCCCGCCAAGGGGTCCCGGTCCACGTTATCAAAAAGTTGGGTAGATGGAAGTCCACCTGTTTCGCCCGTTACATACCCAATCCGCAAGTAGAGATGGCCCAGGCCTTTGTCAAGCTCACCCAGTAACAAACTCGAATCAATAAAGGCATTCCCTACCTGTATGTTTTTGCCCCCTTATTTTGGTATACCCTACGTTAGGCCAGGGCACACTTTCAGGTCCGGTTCAAGTAAGCGAGTTTGTGTTAACCTTGTTTGTCATCCTTATCCGTATCGGTCAGAGGGCTCTGGGCCATAAATGGAAAGGCCAGTATGGTGGCCTGGAATTATGGGTGGAGCCCGGTGGAGTATATAACCAGCCCGTTCGCCTGGCTCCCTCGTCGGTTCCGGTGCGCGATACCCACCCACCCATCCCCTGTCAGGGCATTTCTCAAGCATTATACTCCTCGGGCGAGTACTCATTTCACTCCATTTCATTTTCATTTCATTTATTACTCATTTCTCTATCAAGGGTATGCCCCCTTATTTTGGTATACCCTACGTTAGGCCAGGGCACACTTTCAGGTCCGGTTCAAGTAAGCGAGTTTGTGTTAACCTTGTTTGTCATCCTTATCCGTATCGGTCAGAGGGCTCTGGGCCATAAATATATATATATATATATTTATATATATATATATATATATATATATAAATATATATATTAGGGGATCAGAGGGGTGAAGAGCTGGCTCAGAGGGAGTCCAGTAAAATAAAAGTGGCTTTTATTCAGCAAAACAGCAAAAAACATAAGACCAGACAGACTTGTCTTATCACACGGATGTGCACACAGGTACAGCTCACAGTTCATCAGCACACAGGCTTAGAGGTAACAGTACATGGCTCCAAATAGAGCTACAGTCTTTTTGTGGTTTAAGCTCACCCAGCAGGTACACCATTCAGCAATGGACGTTTCCACACAGCGTGCTGCTGTGTCTCTCTCTGTCAGGGCTGGCATAGCCCTTCCTCCTCTGGGCTGGCCACTCAGATGTCGGCTAATTGCCAGCTCTCTTCTCTTTCCACAGTTACCAGCTGTTCCAGATGATGCTCGTCTGACCTGCCTATTTAAAGCCTTCCTGCTCACTTTTTAATTTGCCTTCGCGTTGGTCACATCACAGGCAACTATCTCCTGCTCTTGGTTTCAAGACTGGCTTGCTGACATCCCACCTGGCTTCTTATCCTGCTTGCGGTTGCTCTCCTTGGATCCCTGACTTCCGGCCTGGCTGATTACCCGATCTGATTTATGAACTTTGGACTGGCTGACTACCCGATCTGGCTACTGGACTCTGGCTAGGCTTGACTATGCTTTTTTCTATTTACCTTTTTATTTTTATTAATAAACAAGTGTGCTTTGATTGTACTTCTGTCTCAGTCTGTTTCTTGGTTTCTGACACTCTCTCCTATTCAACAAGTCCACACTGACACTTTCAGCACACCTGATAATAAGCAGGTCTGAAGGGGAAGTACCTGCCTTCTTAAATTAACCCCCTCTTAACCCTGCCCCAGGCTGACCCTCTACATATCCCCCCCCCCCCCGTTCCAGGCCAGGGGTCTGGACACCACGACTCCAGTGGCAGTAGACCCGGGAAAGGTCATCCGCATTCTGATGTACCTTTCCCGGTCTATGTACCACTACAAACCTGAAGTCCTGTAGAGCAAGGAACCACCGGGTGATTCTGGAGTTTTTATCTTTATTTTGGGCCATCCACTTAAGGGGTGCATGATCTGAAATTAACTTGAAGGGTCGGCCCAACAAGTAGTAGCAGAGTGTCTACAAAGCCCATTTTATTGCGAGACACTCACCTTCCACAATGGAATAGTTCCTCTCAGCTGGTGTGAGCTTCCGGCTTAAGTACACAACAGGGTGCTCATCGCCCCCAATCATCTGGGACAGTACTGCACCCAGACCCAATTTTGAGGCATCTGTTTGTACCAGGAACTCTTTTTGGAAGTCGGGAGCTACCGGCACTGGTTCCTGGCACAGAGCTTGCTTCAACCGGCAGAACGCTGCTTCTGCACTCCACTGAACAACAGTTGCATTCTTTCCCTTGGTGAGATCAGTCAGAGGTGCTGCTAGACTGTCAAAGTTGGGGACAAACCTCCTATAATAGCATACAATGCCATACGCCCTCAGGTGTGGCAAATGCAGTTTTTTCTTTAGCCTCTGGGGAAAGCGGGATCTGCCAGTATCCCTTGGTCAAGTCAAGAGTGGTGATGTACCGGGCCGGTCTTAATCTCTCGATTAATTCATCAACCCGGGGCATGGGATACGCGTCTGGCTTGTAGACTTCATTTAACTTGCGAAAGTCATTGCAGAACCGCCAGGTTCCATTCGGCTTGGGTACAAGGACTATAGGGCTAGACCAGCTACTTGAAGACTCCTCAATGACCCCAAGGTCCAACATGCTCTTAAGCTCGGCCAAGACAATTTTCCAGTGAGCTTCAGGTATGCGGTAGGGTTTGAGGTTTACTCGAACGCCAGGGTCTGTAAATGACATTATGTTCAATTACCGAGGTTAGGCCCGGTAGGTTTGAAAAAATGTCTTGATTCCTCTGCAAAAACTCCCAGGACTCCTGTTTTCGAGAAGGGGAGAGAACCTACCAATCCCTGCCTTCTTAATCTGAGCATCAGGGTCTTCCGGGACTTTCAGACTGACTGTCAAAACCTGTCTATCTTTCCATGGTTTGATCAAGTTGACGTGGTAAATCTGGTAGGGTTTACGTTTGGTGGGCTGATGGACTTTATAGTTGACCTTGCCCACCCTCTCAACTATCTCAAAGGGTCCTTGCCACTTGGCGAGAAACTTACTCTCGATGGTAGGCACTAAGACCAGCACCTGATCCCCAGGTTTAAACTCTCTAATCTTGGCAGATCGGTTGTATACACGACTCTGGGCGTTTTGCGCAGCCTGAAAATGTTCTCGTACTATGGGCATAACTTTTGTTATTCGGTCCTGCATTTGAGACATGTGTTCTACCAGACTCCAATACGGGGAAGCTTCTTGTTCCCACGTCTCTTTCATTATATCCAGTAGTCCACAGGGGTGTCTCCCATACACCAGCTGAAAGGGGGAGAAGCCCGTGGAGGCCTGGGGTACCTCTCTTATGGCAAACAACAAGGGAGGCAACAAGTAATCCCAATCCCGACCATCCTCCTCAACTGCTTTCTTTAGCATTCCATTTAAGGTTTTGTTGAACCGCTCCACTAACCCATCAGTTTGTGGGTGATACACTGAGGTCCACAAGTGTTTAATCTTAAACAGGTTACAGAGTTTCTTCATCACTTTTGACATGAACGGGGTACCTTGGTCTGTCAAGATCTCAGATGGAAGCCCTGTTCTCATGAACATCTGAAACAACACCTGAAGTGCCGAACTGTATGTTGTCTGCCGGGCGCTCGGGTTCGGCACATCACGGATCTGGTGGACAGATTACTGAGAGGGGCTGGGGAAGACCCAGCTGTCATGGTGCACGTTGGCACCAATGACAAAGTCAGAGGCAGATGGAGTGTCCTAAAGAATGATTTTAGGGACTTGGGAGCTAAGTTGAGGAAAAGGACCTCCAAGGTAGTATTCTCAGGAATACTACCAGTACATCGAGCCACACCAGAAAGGAAGAGGGAGATTAGGGAAGTAAACAAGTGGCTCAAAAGCTGGTGTAGTAAGGAGGGGTTTGGGTTCCTGGAGGACTGGGACGACTTCTCAGTCGACAACCGGTACTATAGAAGGGATGGACTGCACCTAAATGAGGAGGGTGCAGATCAGCTGGGATTGAGGATGGCCAAAAAGTTAGAGGGTTTTTTAAACTAGGTGATGGGGGGGTGGGTTCAGAGACAGAGATAGTCAGCGTGGAGCATATTCCAGAGGGTAATATTAGGGGCATTAGTGGTGGGGTAACCGAACAACATAAACCCAAGGTAAATATAGTAGCAAGTCCTAGTTGTAATCTTGGAACACCCAAGAGGATAGTGTGTGACCGGTCAAAATATATTAATACATTAAAATGTTTGTTTGCCAATGCCAGAAGTCTGCCAAGCAAAATAGGCGAGTTGGAAGCTCTGGTGCATCAGGAGAGCTATGATGTAATCGGTATTGCTGAAACTTGGCTTCATTCCTCACATGACTGGGCTATTAATATTCCTGGCTATGCACTCTTTCGGAAAGACAGAGTAAAAAGGAAAGGTGGAGGGGTCTGTCTGTATGTGAGAAATAATCTCAAAGCAAGTGAGAAAGAGAACCTGGTGGGCGGAGAGTGTGATGAGTCTGAGGCATTATGGGTAGAACTGCATACAGATGCGCGTAGTTCAAAGTTAATCATTGGAGTTTGTTATAGACCACCCAATGTTAATGAGGAGGTGGAGACTCAGCTCCTTGCACAGATAGAAAGGGCTGCAAGGGCTGGGACAGTGATAATAATGGGGGATTTTAACTACCCAGAAATTGACTGGGGTAATGGCACTGCTGGGACAGTTAAAGGGCAAAAATTTGTAAACCTATTACAGGACAATTTTATGGTACAGTTTATTGAGGCCCCAACTAGGAATGATGCTCTGTTGGACCTGGTAATCTCAAACCATGCAGAACGTATTACTAATGTTCAGATAAAGGAACATCTGGGTAGCAGTGACCATAACATGATTTCATTTGATGTTAGCTGTAAGCAAAAATCACATACGGGAAAGATAAAAACACTTAATTTCAAGAGAGCAAATTTTCCAAGGATGAGGGCTGCTCTCCAGGACTTAGACTGGGAGAGATTATTGGCACCAATGGGCACAGAACAGAAATGGGAATTCTTCAAAAAGCTTGTTTGTGATCTCACGGCAAAGTATATTCCCATGGGCAATAAGTTTAAAAGGTTAAAAATAAAGCCGATGTGGCTCACGGCCAAAGTTAAAAAAGCTATAAACTATAAAAAAAGAGCTTTCAAAAAATATAAAAATGAAGGAACACTAGTGTCATTTAAATGTTACAAGGAATTTAACAGAATATGTAAAAAGGAAATCAAGGATGCAAAAATTCAAAATGAAAGACAAATTGCAAAAGACAGTAGGACAAACCCCAAAAAATTCTTCAAATATATTAATAGTAAAAAGGTTAAGTCTGAGCATGTAGGCCCTTTGCAAAATAATCTGGAGTGGGTGACTGGGGACAAAGAGAAGGCTAACTTATTAAATACTTTCTTCAGCTCTGTGTATACAAAGGAGCATGGGGGAGCTCATGTCCACAATGGGGGTGGTACTGACGCAGCCCCTAATCCACAATGGCTCATAAGTGATATGGTCCAGAAATATTTGGACAGAATAAAGGTGGAGAAAGCACCTGGACCTGATGGCATCCACCCACGGATCCTAAAAGAATTGAGCTCTGTAATTTCAAAGCCATTGTATCTAATTTTTAGGGACTCATTAATGACAGGAATAGTACCACTGGATTGGCGCAGGGCCAATGTGGTGCCTATATTTAAAAAGGGAACAAAGTCTTTACCAAGTAATTATAGACCCGTTAGTTTAACTTCTATAGTTGGGAAGATACTGGAGGGATTAATAAAAGACCACATAGATGAGTTCTTGCAGGAAAAAAATATTTTGAGCAACAGACAGCACGGATTCATGAAAGACAGAAGTTGTCAGACAAACCTGATTTCTTTTTATGAGGTGGTAAGTAAAACCTTGGACAGAGGGGTGGCGGTGGACGTGATATATTTGGATTTTGCAAAAGCATTCGATACTGTTCCGCACACACGGCTCATGTGTAAGGTAAAGTCTACAGGTTTGGAAACATCAGTTTGTAGATGGATAGAAAACTGGCTAAAAGACAGAATTCAGAGAGTCGTGGTTAATGATTCTTACTCTGAATGGTCTAAGGTTATGAGTGGTGTACCCCAAGGTTCAGTGCTGGGACCCTTACTTTTTAATATCTTTATAAATGATATTGGGTCTGGGATCAAGAGTAACATTTCCGTCTTTGCAGATGACACCAAGCTATGTGGTGCAATAACGTCCTTACAGGATGTCACCAATTTACAAGCAGACCTCAATGCTCTGTCTAATTGGGCGACTATGTGGCAGATGAGGTTTAATGTTGAGAAATGTAAGGTTATGCACTTGGGGGCTAAGAATATGCATGCATCATACACGCTAGGAGGAGTACAACTGGGGGAATCCATAGTGGAGAAGGATCTGGGGGTTTTGGTAGATCATAAGCTCAATAATAGCATGCAATGCCAAGCTGCGGTTTCCAAAGCGAGCAAAGTCCTTTCCTGTATTAAGAGAGGTATGTACTCCAGAGAGAGAGATATCATTTTGCCCCTGTTCAAATCATTAGTAAGACCTCATCTGGAATATGCCGTTCAGTTTTGGGCACCAGTTCTCAAAAAGGATATCGGGGAAATGGAGAAAGTGCAGAGAAGGGCAACCAAACTGATAAGAGGCATGGAGCAACTCAGCTATGAGGAAAGATTAGAGGAACTGAATTTATTCACTCTTGATAAGAGGAGATTAAGGGGGGATTTGATCAACATGTACAAATATATAAAGGGTCCATATAGGGAACTTGGTGTCGAGTTATTCACTTTAAAGTCAACAAAGAGGACAAGGGGGCACTCTTTACGTCTAGAGGAGAAGAGATTTCATCTCCAAATACGGAAAGGTTTCTTCACAGTAAGAGCTGTGAAAATGTGGAATAGACTCCCTGCAGAGGTGGTTATGGCCAGCTCAGTGGATTGCTTTAAGAAAGGCCTGGATTATTTCCTAAGTGTACGTAATATAACTGGGTACTAAAATTTATAGGTAAAGTTGATCCGGGGAAAATCCGATTGCCTCTCGGGGGATCAGGAAGGAATTTTTTCCCCTGCTTTAGCAAATTGGATCATGCTCTGCTGGGGTTTTTTGCCTTCCTCTGGATCAACTGTGGGTATAGAATTGGGTATATGGGCTGGTATATGTATGTGTGTGTATATATATATATATATATATATATATATATATGTGTATATGTATGTATGTATAGTATATTTTATTTTATTTTATTTTATTTTTTTTGGTTGAACTGGATGGACTTGTGTCTTTTTTCAACCTGACTAACTATGTAACTATGTAACTATGTAACTCCCGTGCGATGATCTTGGATGAGCAATTTCTTAAAGGGACCACTTCTGGATACCTGGTGGCATAGTCAAGGACAACTAAAATGTATTGGTGTCCCCTAGCTGACTTAGGTAAGGGGCCCACCAAGTACATGGCTATGAGATCAAAGGGAACCTCTATAATTGAAAGCGGCACCAGCAGACTGCGAAAATCGGGTATTGGAGCGGTTCTTTGACAGGTAGGGCAGGGCTCACAGTAGTCCTTAATTTCTCGATATACACCGGGCCAAAAAAAACACTGTAAAACCCGTTCCTGAGTTTTAGCCGCTCCAAGGTGACCCCCAAGTACATGACTATGAGCCAAATGCAACACCTTAGACCTAAAAGGTTTGGGTACCACCAGTTATTCCAAACTTCTTGATTGACCTTAGTTACACGGTACAACAAGTCATGATTCACAGCAAAATGGGGGACTTCACGTCCGCCCCAGGGTGCTGTGGTTCACCGTTTAGGACCGTGGCCTGTTCCCTGGCGGGGATCAAAGTGGGGTCCCTCATCTGAGCACTCAGGAAATCTTCCCGGGAGCCCCTGAGATCTGACATGTCTGGCTCAGAGGAGGTACTTTCCGCTTCCAATCCCGCAAACACCTCCAGGGGACCGGGCTCACTTTCTGCAGGTTCAGCAACCTGGTACTGATCCTTAGTAACAACCTCCTGCAATACAGTATTATTCACCACCTCTGTGGGTTCTTGATTTTTGGGGGAAACCCCCGAACCTTTGAGCTTTTGCTCATATAAGTCCCAATTAGTAAATCATGAGGTAGTCCCGGGACTACCCCCACTTTTAGTTTAGCCGTTCCTGCTGGTGTACACAGGGTCACATAGGCCACCAGATAGTTTTTAACATCATCATGCACACAGATGACCCCAACCTGTTCCCTTGGTACCAGCTTTCTTGGCAACCCGTCCGATCGGAGCAGGGTAACGACACTCTCAGAGTCAAGGAGTGCTACCACCTCCTGTCCATTGACCCGCACCACACACTCATGCAGATTTAGGTTGGTTGCAGCACATAATGCATGGATATACATGGAGCGACAGCGACCCATGTTGCACTCCATTGGTTCTTCCCGACTTGGGCACTGGGCCGCCAGATGACCCAGTTGATGGCAGGACCAACAGCGAACCTCACGGGGTTCCCCCTGTCGGTTCCCTGGAAGCTTAGGTCCTGTGGTGCTCTTGGTAGTTGTATTATCCCCCCGAGCAGCCACTATGCGATCACCGGGAGGCACACTGGTGCTGGAACGCACTTCTTTGAAATGGGCCAGCTCTCTTGTGACAGAGGGACTCTCCTGGAACTTTCCAGCACAACTGTAGCGCTCAACAGCTGTAACCATCTCATCCAGTGACTGAGGCTCGGACTGAGCCACCCATCGTGGAGCTCCCTGGGTAGTCCATGCAGGAAACGATCGAGTGCGACTCTTTCCACAATCTGAGTGGGTGTCTTTTTCTCAGGTTTCAGCCAATCTTGAAACAAGTGCATCAGATGGTAGAGCTGCGCACGGGCAGGCTTAGCCTTGTCAAAGTGCCAGCCATGGACTCGGTTCGCCCTTAAAGCGACAGTCACTCCCAGCCTTGCTAGGATTTCTGCTTTCAGGAGCTTATAATCGCGTGCTGATTCCAGAGCCAAGTCACAGTACGCTTGTTGGGGGTCTGCGGTCAGGAAAGGAGCCAGTACATTTGCCCAGTCTTTATCAGGCAGACCCTCCCTTGCTGCAACCAGCTCAAACATAGCTAGGTATGCTTCCACATTGTCTAAGGCCGACATCTTTTGCAGGGTCCACTGCACTGCCTTCCGGGGGTCACTCTTTACAGCGGGGCACTTTTCGTCATTTCAGCTTGCTGGGTCACCATCTTTTGTAATCCCGCTATCTGTTCACTCAGTAAGCAATTTGTTTCCTGTTGTACAGCGACTATCTGCATCAGGATCTGCTCCTGCCCAGCCTGTGCTTGTGTATTAGCCAGCTGCTTAAGCACATCCTCCATGGCTTGTTCAGAAGCTTTCACTGTCTGTGCAGCTTTAACCCAGGACATGGGATTAGACTGGACCCCTCAAACTGCCCGATGCACGCTCCACCAATTGTAGGGGATCAGAGGGGTGAAGAGCTGGCTCAGAGGCAGTCCAGTAAAATAAAAGTGTCTTTTATTAAGCAAAACAGCAAAAAAACATAAGACCAGACAGACTTGTCTTATCACAAGGATGTGCACACAGGTACGGCTCACAGTTCATCAGCACGCAGGCTTAGAGGTAACAGTACATGGCTCCAAATAGAGCTACAGTCTTTTAGTGGTTTAAACTCACTCAGCGGGTACACCATCCAGCAATGGACGTTTCCACACAGCGTGCTGCTGTGTCTCTCTCTCCTACTCAACAACTCCACACTGACACTTTCAGCACACCTGATAATAAGCAGGCCTGAAGGGGAAGTACCTGCCTTCTTCGATTAACCCCCTCTTAACCCTGCCCCAGGCTGACCATCTACAATATATATATATATATATATATATATATATATATATACACACACACACACTTTGCTACAATGTAAAGTAGTAAGTGTCCAGCTTGCATAACAGTGTAAAAATTGCTGTCCCCTCAAAATAACTTAACACACAGCCATTCATTTCTAAACCACTGGCATCACAAGTGAGTACACCCCTAAGTGAAATTGCTAAAATTGGGCCCAAAGTGTCAATATTTTGTGTGGCCACCATTATTTTCCAGCACTGCCTTAACCCTCTTGGGCATGGAGTTCACCAGAGCTTCACAGGCTGCCACTGGCACCTGTTCCACTCTTCCATGATGACATCACTGAGCTGGTGGATGTTGCAGACCTTGCTCTCCTCCACCTTCTGTTTGAGGATGCCCCACAGATGCTCAATTCGGTTTAGGTCTGGAGAAATGCTTGGTCAGTCCATCACCTTTACCCTCAGCTTCTTTAGACAGGAACTGGAGGTGTGTTTAGGGTTGTTATCATGTTGGAATACTGCCCTGTGGCCCAAACTCCAAAAAGGGGGGATCATGCTCTGCTTCAGTATGTCACAGTACATGTTGGTAATCATTGTTCCGTCAATGAACTGTAGCTCCCCCAAGCCGGGAGCATTCATGCAGCCCCAGACCATGACACTCCCACCACCATGCTTGACTGTAGGAAAGGCACACTTGTCTTTGTACTCCTCATCAGGTTGCCACCACACACGCTTGACACCATCTGAACCAAATAGGGTTATCTTGGCCTTATCAGACCACAGGACATGGTTCCAGTAATCCATATCCTTAGTCTGCTTGTCTTCAGCAAACTGTTTGCGGGCTTCCTTGTGCATCATCTTTAGAGGAGGCTTGCTTCAGGGATGACAGCCATGCAGACCAATTTGATTTAGTGTGCAGCTTATGGTCTGAGCACTGACAGGATGACCCCCCACCCCTTCAACCTCTGCAGCAATGCTGGCAGCACTCATATGACAATGGAACCTGTCTTGTTAAACCGCTGTATGGTCTTGGCCACCATGCTGCAGCTCAGTTTCAGGGTTTTGGCAAACTTCTTATAGCCTATGCCATCTTTATGTAGAGCAACAATTCTTTTTTTTCAGATCCTCAGAGAGTTCTTTGCCATGAGGTGCCATGTTGAACTTCAAGTGACTAGTATGAGAGAGTGAGAGCGATAACACCAAATTTAACACACCTGCTCCCCATTCACACCTGAGACCTTGTAACACTAACAAGTCACATGAAATCAGGGAGGGAAAATGGCTAATTGGGCCAAATTTGGACATTTTCACTTATAGGTGTACTCACTTATGTTGCCCACGGTTTAGACATTAATGGCTGTGTGTTGAGTTTTTTTTGATGGGACAGCAAATTTACACTGTTATACAAGCTGTACACTCACTACTTTACATTATAGCAAATTGTAATTTCTTTGGTGTTGTCAAATAAAAAGATATAATAAAATATTTACAAAAATGTGAGGGGTGTACTCACTTTTGTGAGATACTGTGTTTGTGTGTATATATATATATATATATATATATATATATATAATATAGAGAGCAAGAGAGAATTATCTACTACATACCTCATTTAATACAATCCAATTTGGATCAATTTGTGCATCTCCCTCTGGGTCCAAAACAACAGTCTGGAAAGCTCTGAAGTCTGTTAGGGTAATTTCAGCATTTTCAGGGCAAGCATCAACTGTATCTACCACCATGTCTTTGTCATAATCTCCTTCACAAGCATCACCTATACCATTGCCTATAATTAAAAAAAACACAAGAGGTGATATTTGTACAAGTTTTACCAACTTAATAAATGATACACTCCTTACTCAGCTACAATACAAACAAATATTTTATAATAAAATCACTAAAGCAGACACATATTATTTACCATCAGAATCTGCCTGGTCTGGATTTGGTACTTTTCTGCAATTATCTGGCCCAGGTGGTGCAGTATCTGGGATGCCATCATTATCATCATCGTCATCACATTCATCTCCTAAACCGTCCTTATCTGTGTCTAACTGTGAACTATTAATATCCGATGGACAATTGTCACGTGAATCTTGGTGGCCATCACCATCTCTGTTAATTAGAACAACAAAAAGGGAAGACATCAAGCTGTTTGTTTTTATAATGTGCAACTTATTTTCTTTTCAAGTTACCAACACAAAGTTCCAACAAGCATATGATTCACATACAAAGGAAAAAAAACAATATCTATATTGTTATAGATTCTAACGTGTTTTTTTCCACTTTTTATTCACATTTTTTTGAAATTTTTTAAAAATAATCTCCCAAGTCTGTCAATCCCCGGCCATAGGCTAGATTAGTAGGTGTTCTGAGCCTTGTGGTCAACACCTGTGTAAAGGGTGTGAGAAGAAAAAAACGTTGTTTCCCTCTTCTGATTTGCACTGTAGGATTTTTCTTGTTTGATATTCTATATTGATATGTACAAGTCTGAAAAGGGCTGCAGAGACATTTATAAGGCTTTAAAACTTTACTAAACCAAACCAAGAGAAAGATTTAAAATAGAAAACACCTAGAACAGTAATTATTCTTCCCAAGGGTTGCTGGCTGTGCGATATTTTTCCAAGGGCACTGTGTACAATCATCAGGAAGATACTAAGGATCCTGCCCTTCTGATTTCCTTTGCCTCAGCCCAGGTCAATGGTCATGACTTCACCATCAGAAAAGAACTTGGCAATCATGATACTACAATTAGAAGAGAAGTTGGCAAAAATGGTCTGTATTCAAGAGTAGCAAGACTCAAGCAATCTGTTAATCTGTTTTTCCTTTGTCCTTACCAGTGCGCATACCGTACATCCCAAGCCAGGGAAAAGGGATACTTAGGACAGAGTTTAGGGTGTTTTAAACCAGGGGCCTGACCTCTTTCTTTTTAAGGTCTTTTAGGTTAGTGCATAGTGTTCACAGGTGGTGGAGAAGCACAGTGTTGTTGTTTTTTTTTAGCAAAAACTGTTTTGGACTGGAGCACTTTCATATATTTGCACTGTTATGCTTGAATTGTCTTTCTTTTGAAATTATACACACACACACACACACACACACACACACACACACACACACACACACACACACACACACACACACACACACACACTGCCTTACAAAAGTATTCACCCCCTTGGCTTTTTACCTATTTTGTTACATTACAGTCTTTAGCTATTTTTTTTTTTTTTTAAATCTGAATTATATGTGATGGTTCAGAACACAATAGTCTAAGTTGGTGAAGTAAAATTAGAAAAATATATACATAAAACTACTTTTCAGAAATAAAAAACTGATAATTTACATGTGCGTAAGCTCTGGTGCAGCCAATTACCTTCAGAAGACACATAATTAGTAAAATGATGTCTACCTGTGTGCAATCTAAGTGTCACATGATCTGTCATTACATATACACACCTTTTTGAAAGGCCCCAGAGGCTGCAACACCTAATCAAGAGGAACCACTAACCAAACACTGCCATGAAGACCAAGGAACTCTCCAAACAACTAAGGGACAATGTTGTTGAGAAGTACAAGTCAGGGTTAGGTTATAAAAAAATATCCAAATCTTTGATGATCCTTAGGTGCACCATCAAATGTATCATAACCAAATTGAAAGAACATGGAACAATAGCAAACCTGCATAGAGACGGCCACACATCAAAACTCACGGACTGGGCAAGGAGGGCATTCATCAAAGAGGCAGCACAGACCTAAGGTAACCCTAGAGTCCCAGCAGGGACTGGAGTATTTGTACATAGGATGACAATAAGCTGTACGCTCCATAGAGTTGGGCTTTATGGCAGAGTGGCCAGAAGAAAGCCATTACTTTCAGCAAAAAACAAAATGGCACATTCTAAGTTTGCAAAAAAGGCATGTGGGGGACTCCCAAAATGTATGGAGGAAGGTGCTCTGGTCTGATGATACTAAAGCCGCGTACACACGTAGCCGTCTGTCCGACGTACTTAGTCTGGCGGACGTCCACCAAACTGTCTGTCGGAATTTTCGAACGGGCTACTTGCCCACACACGGCACTTTTTCAGCGGACTAATACGGCGTACTAAGTACGCCGTACCAAGTCCGCCGTACTTTCGAAATGAACGGACTCGCCCACACACGCGGAGGAAAGTCCGCTCATTTCGAGCGCGTCTCCAGGTAGGCGGGGCCCGCGAAGGAGACGTCGCTGGCCCTGCCGCCTGGTATGGACTTAAAGGGGAACCCCCAACGCCGAAAAAAATCGGCGTGGGGGTCCCCCCAAGTCCACAACAGACCCTTGTCCGAGCACGCTACCCGGCCGGCCAGGAAAGGGGGGGCGAGCGAGCGCCCCCCCTCCTTAGCCGTACCAGGCCGCGTGCCCTCAACATGGGGGGTGCCTTGGGGAAGGGGGGGGCGCGCGGCCCCCCCCCACCCCAAAGCACCTTGCTTGTCCCCATGTTGATGAGGACAAGGGCCTCTTCCCGACAACCCTGGCCGTTGGTTGTCTGGGTCTGCGGGCGGGGGTCTTATCGGAATCCGGGAGCCCCCTTTAATAAGGGGGCCCCCGGATACCGGCCCCCCACCCTATGTGAATGAGTATGGGGTACAATGTACCCCTACCCATTCACCTGTAAAATAAAAGTACAAAAAAAAACACAACACACGAGATAAAATACTTTATTGCACAGCTCCGGGGGTCTTCCATCTTCGGGGGTCTTCTCGCCGGACTCCTCCGCTATCTTCTTGTAGCTCTTTTGCTAGCGGAGGAGTCCGGCTTTCTTCCTCACCGCCGGCCTCTTCTCCCGACTTCGGGGGTCTTGTCCCCCTCTTCGGTTCTTCTGCCGGGCCACCGCGCCTTCTTATAGCTCTTTTACAGGCGGTGGCCCGGTCTTCTGTCGCCACTGCCGCCTTCCGTTCTTCTTCTTCTTCTTCTTCTCCTTCTTCTCCTGGAGATGTTGACTCAACGCTCTCTCCGGCCACAATGCCAGGGACGCGCTGCGCGGCCACTTAAATAGGGACAAGGGGCGGTGTCACATGGCTTTATGTCACATGGGTTGGTCACATGGGTTGATGTCACATGGGGACTGTGACATCATAAGGGGGCGGGGTCACCATGTGACACCAACCCATGTGACATAAAGCCATGTGACACCGCCCCTTGTCCCTATATAAGTGGCCGCGCAGCGCGTCCCTGGCATTGTGGCCGGAGAGAGCGTCGAGTCAACATCTCCAGGAGAAGAAGGAGAAGAAGAAGAAGAAGAAGAAGAAGAAGAACGGAAGGCGGCAGCGGCGACAGAAGACCGGGCCACCGCCTGTAAAAGAGCTATAAGAAGGCGCGGTGGCCCGGCAGAAGAACCGAAGAGGGGGACAAGACCCCCGAAGTCGGGAGAAGAGGCCGGCGGCGAGGAAGAAAGCCGGACTCCTCCGCTAGCAAAAGAGCTACAAGAAGATAGCGGAGGAGTCCGGCGAGAAGACCCCCGAAGACGGAAGACTCCCGGAGCTGTGCAATAAAATATTTTATCTCGTGTGTTGTGTTTTTTTTGTACTTTTATTTTACAGGTGAATGGGTAGGGGTACATTGTACCCCATACTCATTCACATAGGGTGGGGGGCTGGTATCCGGGGGCCCCCTTATTAAAGGGGGCTCCCGGATTCCGATAAGCCCCCCGCCCGCAGACCCCGACAACCAACGTCCAGGGTTGTCGGGAAGAGGCCCTTGTCCTCATCAACATGGGGACAAGGTGCTTTGGGGTGGGGGGGGCCGCGCGGCCCTCCCCTTCCCCAAGGCACCCCCCATGTTGAGGGCACGCGGCAAGGTACGGCTAAGGAGGGGGGGCGCTCGCTCGCCCCCCTTTCCTGGCCGGCCGGGTAGCGTGCTCGGACAAGGGTCTGTTGTGGACTTGGGGGGGACCCCCACGCCGATTTTTTTCGGCGTTGGGGTTCCCCTTTAAGTCCATACCAGGCGGCGGGGCCAGCGACGTCTCCTTTGCGGGCCCCGCCTACCTGGAGACCCGCTCGAAATGAGCGGACTTTTCTCCGGGCGGGAAAAGTCCGCTCATTTCAAAAGTACGGCAGACTGGCATACACACGGCCGGATTGTCCGCCGAAATGCGAGTACAGCGGGCAGATTGTTGTGCAAACCGAAATTCTAAGTCCGCCGTACTGTCGGGTCAAAAAAGTATGCCGGAGGCTACACACGGGGGGATTGTTTGGCGGACTTGAGTTTGCCGGACTTTTCCACCGGATTGTTTGATCGTGTGTACGCGGCATAAAATTGAACTTTTTGGCCATCAAAAAAAACGCTATGTCTGGCGCAAACCCAACACATCACATCACCCAAAGAACACCATCCCCACCGTGAAATATGGTGGTGGCAGCATCATGCTGTGGGGATATTTTTCAGCAGTCGGGACTCGGAAACTGGTCAAAGTTGAGGGTAAAATGAATGGTGCTAAATACAGGGATATTCTTTTTTTTTTGTAATTGTTTATTTTAAATTTTCAACATCATACAGAAGAAAATAAACATGAAATATTAATATTAACATATCGAGATTGCAGGTATACTTTGATTACAGGGCATACAAAATCTAAACATATAGGGGTATAGCGATGTGATTAAAGTAGTAATTTGAGTGGGGGAGAGATAATCGCATTCCTAAAAGAAAAAAAAAAGAAAAAAAAAATAGAAATTGAAGGGACCTTCTACCATACCTTTAAGGGGGTTATAGACAGAAACTGTAAACAGACTATTTAACCTCAAAGAGAGCTTTAAGGAAAAATAGATTTCAGACCTTCTCTCGGGGACATGTATATATCCAAGTTTAACTAAGTAGGAACAATCCCATCAGAGCCATATGTAGACTCATCCCATGTTGACCAAATTTTAGAAAATTTCTGCATCTTACCCTCCACTACGGCCGTCAAGTGTTCCATTCTGCGTATGTCAGCTACAGTGGTGATCAATTGCGGAAGTGTTGGTGGAGAGGTGGACAACCATAACCTGGGTATGACCCTTTTAGCAGCCAATAAGATGAAGGACAACAATCTGCGCAAGGCCTTAGAAATACCAGAGAAAGGGAGGCCTAGTAGATAATGCATGGGCGTCAGGGGAATAGGAGTGCCAGCCAGTGTTTCTAACAGATTTTGGACTTGGAGCCAGAACTGGTGGACTAGGGGGCAGTCCCAAAAAATATGGTAGTGAGAGCCGACATCTCCACCACATCTCCAGCATTGCTTTGAAATTAACCTGTTACGGGCATGTAGAATATCTGGAGTCCTATACCAGTGCATTAGAACTTTGTATGCAGTTTCCTTGTGGGTCACACATCGAGATATTCTGGAAGTGTGCTCCCATATGTTCCCCCAGTCCACCAGGGAAATATCATGCTGTAGAATCTGAGACCATTTCCTCATGTAGTGGTGGGTGTTCACCGTCATAGGAATGGCTTCATGTAATATTGTGTAAATAGTAGAGATCATTCGGGGTTCGTAAGGACCCTTAGCACATAGGATCTCAAAGTCTGTGGGTTTGTCCAGAGTCAGAGAAGGGGACCTGGTAGAGAAAAAGTGTCTGATCTGTAAGTATGAATGTAGAAGCCTTTGGGGATCTGGTGTTGCTTTTGCAAGGTGGGAAAAGTCAATAAATGGCGTGTTGTTGGGTTAACAAAGTGTCGGAGTTGAAAAAGTCCCGCTTGGGTGCATGGTAGCATACGATCATAGGACAGGCTATCTGGGATGTCTGGGTTAAATAGGATATTTAAAAGCGGTGGACACGGTGAGGATAGGGAAAAGCGGTCATTGCACCTTTTTACAGGGATATTCTTGAGCAAAACCTAAACAATGACCCCAAACACACTGCTAAAGCAACAGTTGAGTGGTTTAAGGGGAAACACGTAAATGTGTTGGAATGGCCCAGTCAAAACCCAAACCTCAATCCAATAGAAAATCTGTGGCAAAGATTACTGTTCACAAGTACAAACCATCCAACTTGAAGGAGCTGGGGCAGTTTTGCAAGGAGGAAAGGGCAAAAATCCTAGTGCTAAGATGTGGCAAGCTCATAGAGACTTATCCAAAGCGACTTGGTAACACAAAAGGTAAGTATTGACTTTAGGGGGGGAATAGCGATGCACATTTACTTTTTTTGTTATTTTGTCCTATTTGCTGGGGGGGGGAGTGAATACTTTTGCATGGCACTGTATATTTTTTTCCTCATGACTGTTTCACTGTATATAAATGAATAGTGGAATAAATCTGAACAACTGCTTTGGGGTGTATAACACATTTTCGAGCATTGGCTGGCACTTGTACTAGAACACTGTGCTGGCTTGTGTTAAGGGCACTGGTATTAAAACACTGTGGTGGCTGGCAATCAGGGCACCAGCTGGTACTTCTATCAAAACACTGTGCTGGCTGGTGATAAGGGCGCTGGCTGGCACTGGTATAAATACAATGCTGGATGGCAATCAGGGTACCAGCTGGCACTGATATTATAACACCTTACTGGTGATCAGGGCACTGGGGCTGGCTTTCTCTGTACTAGTGTGGCTGGTAATGTAGAAGTGTCCACCTCATCCCTTTAAACCTGAACACCTTTGAATTACACAGGTTCTGAGGCTAATTAACCTCCCTAGCGGTATCCCCGAGCGTGACTCGGGTTTGTTTTTTTCTTGTACTATCGGTAACCTCGAGTCACGCTCGGGGTAACATTGCAGAGCGGCGAGCGGAGATCTTACCTTCTCCCTGCGCTCCAGAGATGTTCTCCGCTGTCCTCCGTGTCCTCCCCTGTGATCGCCGACGCGATCACCGGCGAGGTCACGCCATCCTGACTTCCTGGTTCCGTTCTCTGCGAGCAGCAGCGGCGCATGGGAGCGGAACTGGGCGGGAATTTCAAAAAGTTAATACAACACAAACACATAAATAGAGGTGATACATTGTAATCTGAGAGGATTACACTGTATCATCTCTATCTGACTGATAAACCATACAGTGCCCCTTGCCTCCAATAAAATAAAATATAACATGGCATCAAAAAAGCGCCAATTCGCTACAAAATCGCCATTGGACCAGCTGAGTGACAGTGAAAGCGACACGGAGTTGCTCGCAGAAATTAGCGATAGCGAGTCGTGGGGAGATTTGTCGTCTGACACTGACACGGATCTGACAAGTGACAGCGGTGATGATCCTGCACCTGACCTCAGCGATGTGCGCAATTGGTGCCCTATCGACTGCGATACAGACCAGGTAGCGCCGCCAAGATTCCCCTTCACTGGATCACCTGGGATGAAGGTAGATGTCGAATGTGACAATCCTCTGGCATACCTGCAATTATTTCTCACTGAGGATGTAATTGAAAAAATTGTCACAGAGACAAATCACTACCAGGTACAGCAATCCGCTACGCTGCATGCCAGGTTTTCCCGAAGCAGAAAGTGGGAACCAGTGACCAAAGAGGACATCTGGCAGTTCCTGGGACTCATCATTCTTCAGGGAGTGGTGGGGAAACCGCTCCAGAAATGGTACTGGACCACCAATAAATTACTGGCCACTCCGTTTTTTGGCACCGTGATGTCCGAATACCGTTTTTCCCTCATCATGAAATATTTCCATTTCACGAACAATGAAGAGTTTGATGAGGCCACGCATCCTGCACCCAAACTCAAAAAAATCTGGGAGGTATCACAAATTATTGTGAGCAATTTCCAGCGGACCTACATGCCAGAAAGGGACATCTGCGTGGATGAAAGCTTGATGGCCTACAAGGGACGCCTGAGCTGGATACAATTTATTGCATCCAAAAGAGCGAGATTTGGCATAAAGTCCTACATGCTCTGCGAGTCATCCACCGGGTACACATGGAATTCGGTCATTTACACCGGTAAAGGCACGAAGTTCAACCCCAGGAACAGCGGCTATGGGATGGCCACATCATCAGTCCTCACACTGCTGGAGCCATTGCTGAACCAGGGATATTGTGTCACCATGGACAACTTCTATATGTCTCCGGAACTTTTTGATGTTTTGCTAAAAAACAAGACCGATGCGTATGGTACGTATGCCATCTCTGTTCTCCCGGAAAAATCTAAAAACCGGAGAAATGGTTGCCTGGCAGAAAGGTAAGATGATGGCAATGCGATGGCGAGATAAGAAGGACGTGTGTCTAATGAGTACCGTGCACAATACCGCCACTGCCATGGTCCACACCAAACGTGGGAAAGATGTGCTGAAGCCGCAAGTCGTCATAGACTATAACTGCACTATGGGAGGCGTGGACAGAGCCGATCAGGCAATGACATTTTTTCCGGCTATGCGCAAGCAGCAAAAAAAATATTATAAAAAGATTTTCCGGCATCTTCTGGAGCAATGCCTTTGGAACGCATATGTCCTGTATAGAGCACAGAGTCGCAAGCCTCTTATTCATGCTGATTTTACCTGGAAGGTGGCTGAGCAGATTTTCCTCCAACACCAGACACCATCAGGATCTGCGATCAGACCTGGACGACATGCTGTTGATGTTGTCAACCCAGAACGCCTAACAGGTCGTCACTTTGTGGACTACATACCACCAACCGCAAAAAAGGCAGCACCTACCAGGATGTGCGTGGTTTGCTGCTCAAAGAGAGATAGCAGTGGAAAAAAAGTCCAAAAAGAAAGCCGGTTCTATTGTCCGGATTGTGATGTTGGACTGTGTGCTGTACCTTGCTTCAAAATGTATCACACTCAGGATGTTTATTGAATTTTCTTTGTTTGACAAATTTCATTATTTCACATTACATTATTGAATAAAATTATATTATTTATAAGATTATAATTCATGATTTTGTGTTTCTAACTTTATCACATCTGGGATGTCTACTAGAGCCTTGTTTGATCAGGTTTTAGTAAGTAATTACTAAGAATTGCAGGCCTATGATACATAACACCAAATTTTCATGCAAAAGAATTGTACCGCTTTTGGAATAGAATTCCTGACAGAATCATACCACCAGGGAGGTTAAATGCAGATAAGGTACCAAATGAAAAGGTTTACAATTGTGATGCATCATGATTGGTCACAGTGATCATGTGTTACAGAGCCACTCTGACTGGCATTGTAGCTTTTGCCTGTAATCTGTTGTGACCAATTGTAGTGTGATCACAGGAGCACAATTCCCAGAGGACATAAAAGTATGGTCTCCTAAAACAATAGGGCAGATAACTGGCTTTATATACACAGTGGTCAGTCTGCACATGGTTAAAAAAAGGAAATTTCCTCCAAAGTGTACATCCACATATGCACTTTATTTTGCAAGAGGTGTAAATAGCTTGTAGATGAATATGAATAGTGTATTAGACTTTATTGCAGGCAAATAATTATACAGGGAGGTAAAAAAGGAACTGTCAACTACAGTTGTTTTTGTCCTCTTCTATCCTCTTTTATATGCTGCAACTCTATGTGTATTACAATGTCATTATGTATTTTATGATATGATCTTAAAAGAATAAAAAAAATTTTTTTTACTATATTTTTTTTTCCGGAGTGTCCATGGTCCTTCAAAGTCCCGCCTTTTGAGGATCTTTTCTTATATATGTTTTACAAGGGATGTGGACCTGGACCTCGTTTTTTCTCATCCAATTAGTCCCATCCACTTTTTTTAAAAATCTAGTATGCCAGGTGAACTGCCCTTTCTCTACAGTCAATCCTACAACTTTCCTCTTTATAATTTTTGTGAAGGACACTAGTTCCTAAAAATAAGATAATGTTCAGGGGTGCATTTGTGGGACACCAGAAAAAAAACTCCACCGGTTATAAAGCATATATTTTGTGTGTTGCAAGTCACATTTGTGTTCATTTCAACAAATAACTTTGTGGTTTTCTTACCGATCTTGATTGGTATCACATTTATCTCCCACTAAGTCATGGTCAGCATCTGCCTGGGAATGATAGAAAATAGGATAAGAACATGTTCCTTCTGGCAGCACACAATATATTGCCTTGAAACACTATTTTGTTTTTTGTTCAATACATTTTTATTAGAAGGTGGTAAACATTTTACAATAATCGTACAGCTGAGGGGGGTGCAATAGCCACACATGCCACAATGCTTGAAGTACACCTTCTCACATGCCACAGGTCACATATGGAAAACTGTTTAAACATACTTGAATATCATGGTGAAGGACTGAGCCTTGCAACAGATCTATTTAGAGTCTACAGCTTGAGAGTAAAGTCCATATGTAATAAAAATGTGACAACCGTGGGATCCACACCTCTAGGTAACATAACCTTCAATAACCAACAACAGAGGACAATATCTCCTTATAAGGAGGCAAGCGAAGAGAAAGCAAGAAAGAGAAGGGAGAAAGAGGGAACTGGAAAGAAAGTTAAGTGGGGAGGGAGGGAGTGTGAGGGAGATTTTACAGCCCCTGCAGGACGCGGTCCTAGGAACGAAATAGGTTTATCAGGTGGTTGGTCCCCAGCAAGTGTAATCTCCATTAGGGTTCAGATCTGTATCCCATCGCAGTGGCTGTGGGAGAGACTTAATAAATCTCGAGAGTTGGTGATACTTCCATTGGTTCATAAATGAGATTAGTGTCATTGGCAGCAACGTGGATATCGGTAAGAGGCCTGTGGCCGTAGCCACTTGGTGTAGCAGTAGAGGAGTGTCAGAGATCCAATTGCTGAATCTAAGTTTGATGTTCCCCGGCGGAAAATAATCATGGCCCATCAATTGCATAAGTGGGGAGTTATAAGGCCATTTCTGCTTTTTGCACAGCGAGTCCCACGCTGCCAGGGATGATTTGATGAGTGGCAAAACTGTTGTGGCCAACCTACAAAATCTGCTAGGTATCCAAATGAGGGGGAATAAGTCTACTCCGCTCAAGTCTAATTCCAGCTGTACACATAGTTTAGAGTTCTTGTGATATTTCCAGTTGGCTATCCGATTTAACACAGTGGCAAGAAAGCAGCATTTAAAGTCCAGAAGAGCTAAGCCTCCACCCTTTTTTGGTTTGATTAGCCATTTATAAGCGATTCTGGGTCTTTTTGCGGTTCCAGACATATCTGCATATTATAGATTGCACCAGCTTAAAGAACCCAAGAGGAATCTTATAAGGAATCATTTGGAACAAGAAGAGCAGTCTGGGCAAGACATTAATTTTTTCACAATGTAAATTCGACCCACCCACGAGTGAGCCAACTGAGTCCACTTTTGTAAATCTGTTCTAATTTAATTCAACAAAGGGATATAGTTCCTTCCTAGTTTTATACAACATAATATTTGAGGGCGATTTGATTTTAGCTATATAGGAGGCCCATTTTTTTTTCTGTCGCAGTGAGTGGGCTAAAAGACGATTGGGTTTATTGCCCCATTCGTAAAACTGTTGAGACACTATATGGAGCTGAGATGTATGTTCTGCATGGAACAGGGCTTTTAATGCTTCTCTTTTCTGTGTAAGGGTGGAAGAGTGGAAGATGGAGGGTGAGTTGGAGAGTTTATGATTCTTCTCTAGAGTACCTATATTTTTAATGAGTTAGGATTGCAGATGCTTTCTCTCTCTCTTCTTCCTAGAGCCCAGTTCTATTAATTTTCCATGTATATGAGCCTTATGGGCTTCCCAGAGAACCCCTGGGGATGTCTCCGGGGGGAGACGTTTTCTTTGAAATAGAGGGAGAGCCCCTTACCAATCTCCTTTTTGTCAATTTCCTCCGAAATAAGAGAATCATTCAGTTTCCAGTTTGTGGACTTTATAGGAAGGGACGGGATGTGAAGTGTTAAGCTAATAGGGGCATGATCAAAAATTTTAGAGATTTCAATGCGAGAGTGGGTCACTAGCTCTAAATGGTAATGGTTTATAAAAAAAGTAATCCCTTGGGTGCATTATCCTCCAAACATCCAGGAGATGATCTTCATGCAGTTGTCTGTGCAGGAAAGCGAGACGTCTGTGGGGAATGCTAGATCTGCCCTGAGAGGTATCCAAGGTAGGCTCTAAGAGGATGTGAAAATCCCCCGCAAAAACAATGCACCCATGGGAAAAGTCTCTTAATTTAATTAGAATGGAGGCTAAAAAGTCAGCTTGACCCTGATTAGGGACATAAACATTGGCTAGAGTACTCGGTAAATTGCCCAAATTGCCCTAAATCTATCAAATGGATCCACAAGAGTATCCTCCAGAGTGAAGGAAGATCCCTTCTGGAATCCAATGGCCACACCTTTTGCCTTTGGGACATCAGAGTAGGATAGTGGTGTGCAAAAAGTTTTACCGATGTGGTGTGCATGAGGTGGGTTTCCTGTAGGAAAATAACATCCCCTTTCAAACATTTAAGTTCTCTATATAATGTATGTCTCTTACCAGGTGCACCCACACATTGAGGGAGATCAGGTTGGTTGTAGCCATTGGATCCATTGGGAATAGACATTATTTACCTTCATCCTACGAGGCTGGAAGGGGGGAGAGAGGTAAAGAGAGGAGAAGAAAAGAGAAAAGTGTAGAAACATAGAAAAAAGACACCTATAAACACCTTCACTTTGTGCACGCAAAGCTTTGCGGTGCAATACATGGAGCAGTGCGGTGCCCGCCCCCTTCCGAGCGTGCCACCCATAAGGGATTCGCTGCCGCAGGGTATTGAGAACCCCATGATGGGGGACGATGCTGCCCTATGACCCAGACCGCACATAACCAAACCAGGCACGTGCCGCGTGGTCCGGCGCCGGCACAGAGCTTAGTTGTAGCGTAAAGCCTTAAAAGTAGGTAGTAATCTAGGCCTAAGCATGAGCATCATGTGATTCTCCTTGAGATTCAAAACCACATTAACTTTAAAAGAAAACAACATAAAAAGGAAAAATGGAGACATAAAACCTTAGTAAAACGGTATAAGTCATCAGGTAGAGCGAAACAATAAAAAGCATTATGTAGCCGTATGGCTGGGTAATACTTGCTTTCCGTTGGAGTGTATGAATACTCAAGTAATAACACAGCGTGTTCAAAGAAAAAAAAAAGAGGGGGAGAGAAATTCAGCCCATTTGTGAGGTAGAACCTGGGGTGATGGAATGACAGTTACGGGAGACCTTCTGCCATTTAGCTTCCGACATGGCCGAAAGTGCGGGTATGGTATCTTGCCATCCAGGAAGTTCCAGAGGTTCAATGCTGAGATCCATACAGAATGCATCCTAATCTTCCGTATCTTGGAGAATGGTATTTTTTCCAGCTCGGTGGGGTATGAGAGCTGCCGGAAATCCCTATCTGTAGGTAATTGAGGCTGCATAGAGCTTCTCTGTGAGAGGTTTAAGTGCTCTTTGCCATTCCAGGGTCTCCCTAGCTAGGTCGGGGAAGAAGGACAGGGTCACCCCATCAAATTCAAGCATAGCTCTTGCTCTTGCTTTACGCATTATGAGTTCTTTTTCCTCAAAGTAATGGACCTGGCAGATGACATCCCCGGGGGTAGCAGAGGACAGCTTACGCAGGCAGAGAGCACGATGCACCCTGTCCAGCTTAAGAGGGTGATCAGCAAGGTTACTCAGGGGGCTGTTAAAGATACCACGAATGGGGGTCGCAAGGTCATCATCTTTTGTAGCCTCTGGCAAACCTCTAATACGGATATTGTTTCTCCTGTTTCTTTTTTCCTGAACTTCTATCTTGTAAAGTGCCATTCTGGGAGCTATTTGAGATTACGTGCGGTGGATTGCAAGTCCCTTATAGCTGCTGCGTGCCTGTCGAGGCGTTGCTCCGACTCTTCCACACGTTCCAGTACTTAAGCAAGATCCGCTCTCACTCCCGAGAGTTCCTTTTTAATGACCTTCTCCAGGCCCAATAGCATGGAGGCAAGGTCCGAATTAGTGGGGAGATCGCTCACCAGCTCCGCAACTACTGAGTATCTGATCGGGTTCTGTTCCCTGTCCAAGCCGTCAGAGGATACTGGAGACTGGCGTCTGACTTCAGGCCTGTGAAGAGAGGTGAAGCGCTTTCTCGACCCACGTGGCGAGCGGCCTAGTCCATCTGCTTCCAGGGGTTCTTCAGATTCCACTGTAAGGAATCGCTTAATGGAGTTGACCGGGTGTTCTTTTTGGGCTGGGACTTCCTCGATCTCTTTCCCATGCCGGCCATAAGAGTTGAGATGCAAAAGGGGATCGGTAAGGCTGATAAAATAGATGCCGTGCCGAAGCTTACACGAGAAGCGTCCTTAGTGTCACATGCCCATGCCACGCCCCCCCCCCCCCCCCCGAAACACTATTAAAGTCAGAGGCAAACACAGGGCTATCAACCAAATAATAATTGGTAACAAAGTTGTGAACTCTTCAGATTTGGGTTATAGCTTAAAACAGTATTTAATCCAAAAGAAAAAAATTTATATATTGCAGCTTACTAATTAGAAGTAGTGGCTGCCTCAATGTTTTCACCTGATGATCTGACCAGTAACACACCTCTTGTATTAGAGTGCCTACACTCTGGATGAAGGAGAAAAGGGGAACCTTTGGACAACATCATTATCAGCCTGGGGGGGATGCTAAAAGTACTAGCAGATTTAGTTACACTAAAACAATTGAAGAAAAACTCCAGCTCACAATTTATAAGCAGTTACAGCAACAGTGTTTTTCCTTTTGGGATAAAGATTTTACATAAATAAATAAAAGCTGATTATTGTAAGCACCCCTGTCAGTGGTAAATAGTTTGTCTCAACCCTGTAACTGCTACATCTTTAGGTCAGCTTGTTCTTTTGAAAAATGAACGACTTACTGGCCAGACCACCAGGTGAACATATAGGATAGAAAGCCTAAGTAGTGTAAAATTACTAGCACTTTTCTGCATCCACTACTTGATATGTAACATTTATAGTATATATACCAAACTATTTTAAAGTGTTACTAAACCTGCATTTACTATATCTGGTTTCCCACAGTACACAGAACATGGAATTGCCATTATTTTAGTAAATGCAAGCATCTAAATACCTTTTCTTATCAGCAGTATATAGCAGTCTTGTGACTTCTATCAGTTTCTGGTTAAACCATGTAGGAGGAGTTTTCATTCTACTCTGACTGTCATATGAGTCTGCAGGACCCCTGACCCTCTGTCTGGACAGTACTGATTGACCCTGTGCTGATCGCATGCATCCTCCCAAGGAAAAAAACATAACTCTCTAGCAGTACACACCAGACTGAGCATATGCAGAGTGACTCCAACGGCTCTGTCTTATCAGGAGATGGGTTGGGAACAGAGGCAGAAGGGGAGGGTCAAATAAGACAGGATCAAACAGCCTTTTTTACACAATGCCCAGGATTAACCCATTAGGTTCCACAGTGAGTATAACAAGAATGCTATACTGCATATACAGACTGATTTTACTGTTTTGGATTTAGTAACACCTTAAGAGCTATAAACACCTAAACGGTATGAGTGACAGATAACTAAAATAATTAAAAAACAGCTACTTGTTTTGGTATTAACCACTCCTACTGCACACAGCAGATTGTAAGTGCAATAGGATATAACAGGTTATCCATAGCAAGGAATTTATTTGGCATTGATTTTGGAAGCTGCCAGTGCAGGATAAGGTGAATTTGCAGTAGTAGTACTAGTAGTAGTAATGCTTGTGGAGTAGTGCGAATTTATAGTTAGGGCTTAATCAAGAGGTTGATTTTTTAAGTGTTAATGACTCCTACCAACAAGAACAAATATACAGAACTCAACTGATGTTGAGTGTACTGCAATTAGAGTTAAGAGTACACACAAAATGTCCCTGAGTACCTAACTTGAGGACATGAGCAAACGATTAGAGTTGTTGCCAACTAACCAGGTTTTAGTGTACATTTTATAGGAAAATTCACCAAATAAATCTGATTGGTCACCAGGGACAGCAGCTTCAATTCTGTGTGCATTTTCTTTTTTCCAGGTTCCATAAATCAGCCCCTGTAACGCAGTACTAAGAGAAATCATCCTGACTATAGCTCAGCAAGCAGCACAGGCTTTGGTGCATAGCAGTGCAGGACATTTCTAATACCTACTCCAGTGAATGGTAGGTATTAGAAAAAGGTAATGATTTTACAATTTCATTTAAGTGACCTACATCTATGCTTATAATACCTTAAAAGGGCCCCCGAATCCCCAGATGGTTCATTTAAAAAACGATTTTTTACAATTATTTTTGCAAAATCGTGTGTATGTGCACTCAATAAAATGTTTGCAAGCACTCCTGAAAAGTTTCCCTTCTGCTTGTGGTCAAACAAACAAAAAATGATGACAGTGGCAGATGGCAGTGGCCCCAGCAGCTCAGTATTGCCCAAGTAGAGTGAGCACTCCAAAGCAGACCTGCTGTGAAAGTGGAGGCACAAAACAAATGTATACAAATACACATAATGCACTTGCTGAAAGTGTAGCTGAAACAGCTCACACATTGCAGCCATACATTAAATACACTTCTGTGGTGGTGTACCCATAGCTTCCAACTGTCCCTTATTTTGAGGGACAGTCCTTGATTTGGAGCAATGTCCCTCTGTCCCTCATTCCTCCTCATTTGTCCCTCATTTTGAACTCATTTTATATAGTAGTAAATGCACTTTTAATCTATCAAAAAGTGTTTTACAGTGCTAAGGCCCCTTTCACACGGAGGCGTCTGTATAGCGCCTGAAAAAATCCAGCCCCTCCAGTGTGAAAGCCACTGCGCTAGCAGGACAGTAAAAAAAAGTCCTGCTAGCAGCATCTTTGGAGCTCCTACCTATTGAAATCAATGGGGCAGCCCGGCTATACCGCTGGCAAAGCACCGCTGCAGTGGCGCTTTACAGGCGGTTTTTAACCCTTTTTCGCCTGCTAGCGGGGGTTAAAACCGCCCAGCTAGTGGCCGAATACTGCCGCTAACATGACGGTAAATTGGTGCTAAAAATAGCGCAGCTTTACAGCCGACGCCGCTTAACCTTTCATCTGATTTCTAAAGTGCTGCATTTGTAAATTCCAAAAGCAAATATAAAGTACAGTGGTGTGAAAAAGTGTTTGCCCCCTTCCTCATTTCCTGTTCCTTTGCATGTTTGTCACACTTAAGTGTTTCGGAACATCAAACCAATTTAAACAATAGTCAAGGACAACACAAGTAAACACAAAATGCAATTTGTAAATGAAGGTGTTTATTATTAAAGGTGAAAAAAAATCCAAACCATCATGGCCCTGTGTGAAAAAGTGATTGCCCCCTAAACCTAATAACTGGTTGGGCCACCCTTAGCAGCAACAACTGCAACCAAGCGTTTGCGATAACGTGCAATGAGGCTTTTACAGCGTCCTGGAGGAATTTTGGCCCACTCATCTTTGCAGAATTGTCCTAATTCAGTTACATTAGAGGGTTTTCGAGCATGAACGGCCTTTTTAAGGTCATACCACAACATCTCAATAGGATTCAGGTCAGGACTTTGGCTAGGCCACTCCAAAGTCTTCATTTTGTTTTTCTTCAGCCATTCGGTGGTGGACTTGCTGGTGTGTTTAGGATCATTGTCCTGCTGCAGAACCCAAGTTCGTTTCAGCTTGAATACACGAACAGATGGTCGGACATTCTCCTTCAGGATCTCTTGGTAGACAGCAGAATTCATAGTTCCTTTTATCACAGCAAGTCTTCCAGGTCCTGAAGCAGCAAAACAGCCCCAGACCATCACACTACCACCACCATATTTTACTGTTGGTATAATGTTCTTTTTATGAAATGCAGTGTTCCTTCTACGCCAGATATACTTGGACACACACCTTCCAAAGAGTTCCACTTTTGTCTCATCGGTCCACAGAATGTTGTCCCAAAAGTCTTGGGGATCATCAAGATGTGTTGTGGAGAAATTGAGACGAGCTTTGATGTTCTTTTTGCTCAGCAGTAGTTTTCTCCTTGGAACTCTGCCATGCAGACCATTTTTGCCCAGTCTTTTCCTGATGGTGGAGGCATGAACGCTGACCTTAACTGAGGCAAGTGAGGCCTGCAGTTCCTTGGACGTTGTTGTGGGGTCTTTTGTGACCTCTTGGATGAGTCATCGCTGCGCTCTTGGGGTAATGTTGGGCGGCCGGCCACTCCTGGGAAGGTTCACCACTGTTCCATGTCTTTGCCATTTGTGGATAATGGCTCTCACTGTGGTTCGCTGGATTCCCAAAGCTTTGGAAATGGCTTTATAACCCTTTCCAGACTGATAGATCTCAATTACGTTCTTTCTCAATTGTTCCTGAATTTCTTTGGGTCTCTGCATTATGTGTAGCTTTTAAGGATCTTCTGGTGGACCTTACTGTGACAAACAGCTCCTATTTAAGTGATGCCTTGATTGTGAACAGGTGTGGCAATAATCAGGCCTGGGTGTGGCTAGAGAAATTGAACTCAGGTGTGGACAACCACAGTTATAGTATGTTTTAACAAGGGGGGCAATCACTTTTTCACACAGGGCCATGATGGTTTGGATTTTTTTTCACCTTTAATAATAAACACCTTCATTTACAAATTGCATTTTGTGTTTACTTGTGTTGTCCTTGACTATTGTTTAAATTGGTTTGATGTTCCGAAACACTTAAGTGTGACAAACATGCAAAGGAACAGGAAATGAGGAAGGGGGCAAACACTTTTTCACACCACTGTATATAATAGTAGTGGTAAAAAAAACATTTGTGCGTTTAACAAATCTTGTTTTTTTGTACAATTCTCCTTTAAGGGGGCGTGGAAAGGGGTGTGTCCTATGCCTGCATACTTTTGCTGATAGGTGTCCCTCATTCCCATCTCAAAAAGTTGGGAGATGTGGTGTACGTCTGCCCTTTATTAGTGCTGCTGGTTCTTATTTGTATGTATACTCCCACTGTCTTTGCAAGGTAGTGCCCTGCATATATAATCAGTGATGTAGCCAGTTGAAGAGGGAAGATGGGGAGCAGCAGCTGAGCCTGCACAGACAGCAGTTTGAAAATCCTAAAATTGTTGGATTCCTATGAAACATGTAATGCTTAGGACTGAGAACATTTATGTTGCAATTATGTTTTATTGATGTATTTAAAATTTTGCCAAACCTTTAGAGCCTACCTGGTCTGGGTTGCGAATAGAGGGACAGCTGTCACATACATCACCTACTCCATCACCATCTGTGTCCTTCTGGTCTGTGTTTCGGACAAATTTGCAGTTATCCACAGCATTCTTAATTTCTGAAAAAAATTAGTGCATATCATCATCAATAGGGATTTCATTAACACAACTGTATTAAAAAAAAAAAAAAGAAGAAATATAGAAGCATAGTAGCTAATTATTTGAATTATGATTTCCAAAACGTTTACTCCAAGCATAATAATTACAGTAGTTTGTTAGTAAAAAAAAGAGCCCATCATTTTTGAGTTTTTATGTTGTGACATTTGTCACATCTCCTACAAAGCTGCCATTAATGTAAAAACCACACCACTACCTTTTCTAATAACCCCCCCCGAACACTTACCTGGTTTTCTATGTCACTGCCACCAGCTCTAATTTCGCTCCTCTAACTTCCTAGTTTTACAGGAGAAACTGAGGGTAGCGGAGTCATAGGCTCCTGTTGCAGTCAAACGCCTGTGAGGAGGGAGCTGGAACATGAATTTCCAGAGCTGTATGTTTTTTGTGGATGCCTTCAAAAGCATTCCACCCACATGTTATTTAACCACTTAAGCCCCGGACCAATTGTCAGCCTAAGGACCAGAGGTCTTTTTACAATTTCGCACTGCACTGCTTTAACTGGTAATTGCGCAGTCATGCAATGTTGTACCCAAACGAAATTTGCGTACTTTTCTTCCCACAAATAGAGCTTTCTTTTGATGGTATTTGATTGCCTCTGCGATTTTAATTTTTTGCGATATAAAAGGAAAAAGACTGAAAATTTTGAAAAAAAAAGATATTTTCTACTTTTTGTTATAAGAAAAATCGAATAAACTAAATTTTAGTCATACATTTAGGCCAAAATTTATTCAGCCACATGTCTTTAGTAAAAAAAAGTCAATAAGCGTATATTTATTGGTTTGCGCAAAAGTTATAGCGTCTACAAACTAGAGTACATTTTCTGGAATTTACACAGCTTTTAATTTATGACTGCCTATCTCATTTCTGGAGGTGCTAAAATGGCAGGGCAGTACAACCCCCCCCCCCCCCAAATGACACCATTTTGGAAAGTAGACACCCTAAGGAAATTTCTGAGGGGCATGTTGAGCCCATTGAATATTTTTTTTTTTGTCCCAAGTGATTGAATAATGACACAAAAAAAAAAAAGTTTACAAAAAGTTGTCACTAAATAATATATTGCTCACACATGCCATAGTTATATGTGGAATTGCACCCCAAAATATATTCTACTTCTTCTCCTGAGTACGGGGATACGACATACGTGAGACTTTTTGGGAGTCTAGCCGCGAACAGCACCCCGAAAACCAATCACTGCCTTCAGGATTTCTAAGGGTGCAAATTTTTGATTTCACTCCTCACTACCGATCACAGTTTCGAAGGCCATAACATGCCAAAAATAGCACAAAATCCCCCCAGATGACCCCATTTTGGAAAGTAGACACCCCAAGCTATTTACTGAGAGCCATGTTGAGTCCATTAAATATTTTATATTTTGCCACAAGTTGCGGGAATATTACAAACTTTTTTATTTTTTGCACAAAGATGTCACTAAATGATATATTGCTCACACAAGCATGGGAATAAGTGAAATTATACCCCAAAATAAATTCTGCTGCTTCTCCTGAGTATGGGGATACCACATGTGGGGGACTTTTTGGGAGCCTAACCATGTACAGGACCCCGAAATCCAAGCACCGCCTTCAGGATTTAAATATAAAATGCTACAAAAAAACTGTTAGCGATCGCAGGGATCAGGCCTGACTCTGCAAATGCTGCAGTTATGTGTTTAGTGTTTTGTAAGTCATAAGATATACAATAGTGATGAGGGGCATGGAGGTAAGGACTTCTGCTTCATTGGGGAACCTTAAAAGAAAATCAAAGTCACAGGCATGAAATGAGAAGCAGGTAGGCAAGGATGTTAATACCAGTCCAATACATGTAAATAAGTTAGATACAATACTAGGCAGTAGTGATGGCCGAACGGTTCGCCCGGCGGTCGTTTCGCGGCGAATTTCCGACTTTCGCCGTCCGCGGGTTCGAACGCCTTTTTCCGTCGTTCGCCCCGGCGGACTTACGTGTTTAATGTATACAAGAACTTTAACCTTTCGTGACACGTTTATCATGTGTTACAGGACAACCAATTGAGACATGACAGCTCATGGACACTTGGACATTCCCCCTAACCTATAAATACACCCGATCCGGTGGCCATTTTACATTCTTTCTTCTGTCACTGTAGGGAAAGGATCCTGTGTGGAGTAGGGACAGAGAAAACGCTAGCTATTTGGTACACAAAAGTTCTTTTCAGGACTGGTATAGGTGTTAGGTCAGCAGCCTGAGTTTCTTTTGTCAGTTTAGATAAAGGGACAGAGCGCTGTATGCTGCTATTTTAGGGACAGCTCAGCCAGATTAGTCTTTCTTCATCATCATCATCATCATCATCATTAGCTGTTACTATCAGGTCCACAAAAGAGCTGTTCCAGCTAATCGTTCCAGCCTACTCTTTTTTGCCAATTTGTATAGGGACAGGCAGGAAGCAGTGTGTCAGGCAGTGAGGATAATTTTAAAGACTTGCTGTTACTATTAGTTCCACAAAGGTTCTTTTCAGGACTGGTATCAGTGGTACGGTAATAGGCTTGTACACGTATAATATTCTTTCTTCCAAATATAGAAAGAATATTATACTTGACTGCTGCCCTTCTGCTGCAGTCTGCTAATCATTCACAACTCACTTGTTCCACAAAGCTCTTTATCAGGACTGGTAACTTGGTCTGTCTAGGGTGCTACGGTACATAGGCTTGGGTGCGGTACAGTCTGCTGTTCTGTAAGGACCGCTATCGGTCCACAATAGATAGGGTTGCCGTGCACTACTGCTGACCGCTGCCCTATACTGCAGCAGTCCTTCAGCGGTATAGGGACTGACGCACAGTCTGCTAAACACTAATACACAACCTGCTTGGTCCACAAAAGTTCTTATAAGGACTGGTAACTTGGTATAGGGTGCTACGGTACATAGGCCTGAGTGCGTTACAGTCTGCTGTTCTGTAAGGACCGCTATCGGTCCACAATACATAGGGTTGACGTGCACTACTGCTGACCGCTGCCCTATACTGCAGCAGTCCTTCAGCGGTATAGGGACTGACGCACAGTCTGCTAAACACTAACACACAACCTGCTTGGTCCACAAAAGTTCTTATAAGGACTGGTAACTTGGTATAGGGTGCTACGGTACATAGGCCTGAGTGCAGTACAGTCTGCTGTTCTGTAAGGACTGCTATCGGTCCACAATACATAGGGTTGCCGTGCACTACTGCTGACCGCTGCCCTATACTGCAGCAGTCCTTCAGCGGTATAGGGACTGACGCACAGTCTGCTAAACACTAATACACAACCTGCTTGGTCCACAAAAGTTCTTATAAGGACTGGTAACTTGGTATAGGGTGCTACGGTACATAGGCCTGAGTGCAGTACAGTCTGCTGTTCTGTAAGGACCGCTATCGGTCCACAATACATAGGGTTGCCGTGCACTACTGCTGACCGCTGCCCTATACTGCAGCAGTCCTTCATTGGTATAGGGACTGACGTACAGTCTGCTAATCACTAACACACAACCTGCTTGGTCCACAAAAGTTCTTATAAGGACTGGTAACTTGGTATAGGGTGCTACGGTACATAGGCCTGAGTGCGTTACAGTCTGCTGTTCTGTAAGGACCGCTATCGGTCCACAATACATAGGGTTGCCGTGCACTACTGCTGACCGCTGCCCTATACTGCAGCAGTCCTTCAGCGGTATAGGGACTGACGCACAGTCTGCTAAACACTAACACACAACCTGCTTGGTCCACAAAAGTTTTTATAAGGACTGGTAACTTGGTATAGGGTGCTACGGTACATAGGCCTGAGTGCAGTACAGTCTGCTGTTCTGTAAGGACCGCTATCGGTCCACAATACATAGGGTTGCCGTGCACTACTGCTGACCGCTGCCCTATACTGCAGCAGTCCTTCATTGGTATAGGGACTGACGTACAGTCTGCTAATCACTAACACACAACCTGCTTGGTCCACAAAAGTTCTTATAAGGACTGGTAACTTGGTATAGGGTGCTACGGTACATAGGCCTGAGTGCAGTACAGTCTGCTGTTCTGTAAGGACCGCTATCGGTCCACAATACATAGGGTTGCCGTGCACTACTGCTGACCGCTGCCCTATACTGCAGCAGTCCTTCATTGGTATAGGGACTGACGTACAGTCTGCTAATCACTAACACACAACCTGCTTGGTCCACAAAAGTTCTTATAAGGACTGGTAACTTGGTATAGGGTGCTACGGTACATAGGCCTGAGTGCGTTACAGTCTGCTGTTCTGTAAGGACCGCTATCGGTCCACAATACATAGGGTTGCCGTGCACTACTGCTGACCGCTGCCCTATACTGCAGCAGTCCTTCAGCGGTATAGGGACTGACGCACAGTCTGCTAAACACTAACACACAACCTGCTTGGTCCACAAAAGTTTTTATAAGGACTGGTAACTTGGTATAGGGTGCTACGGTACATAGGCCTGAGTGCAGTACAGTCTGCTGTTCTGTAAGGACCGCTATCGGTCCACAATACATAGGGTTGCCGTGCACTACTGCTGACCGCTGCCCTATACTGCAGCAGTCCTTCATTGGTATAGGGACTGACGTACAGTCTGCTAATCACTAACACACAACCTGCTTGGTCCACAAAAGTTCTTATAAGGACTGGTAACTTGGTATAGGGTGCTACGGTACATAGGCCTGAGTGCGTTACAGTCTGCTGTTCTGTAAGGACCGCTATCGGTCCACAATACATAGGGTTGCCGTGCACTACTGCTGACCGCTGCCCTATACTGCAGCAGTCCTTCATTGGTATAGGGACTGACGTACAGTCTGCTAATCACTAACACACAACCTGCTTGGTCCACAAAAGTTCTTATAAGGACTGGTAACTTGGTATAGGGTGCTACGGTACATAGGCCTGAGTGCAGTACAGTCTGCTGTTCTGTAAGGACCGCTATCGGTCCACAATACATAGGGTTGCCGTGCACTACTGCTGACCGCTGCCCTATACTGCAGCAGTCCTTCATTGGTATAGGGACTGACGTACAGTCTGCTAATCACTAACACACAACCTGCTTGGTCCACAAAAGTTCTTATAAGGACTGGTAACTTGGTATAGGGTGCTACGGTACATAGGCCTGAGTGCGTTACAGTCTGCTGTTCTGTAAGGACCGCTATCGGTCCACAATACATAGGGTTGCCGTGCACTACTGCTGACCGCTGCCCTATACTGCAGCAGTCCTTCAGCGGTATAGGGACTGACGCACAGTCTGCTAAACACTAACACACAACCTGCTTGGTCCACAAAAGTTTTTATAAGGACTGGTAACTTGGTATAGGGTGCTACGGTACATAGGCCTGAGTGCAGTACAGTCTGCTGTTCTGTAAGGACCGCTATCGGTCCACAATACATAGGGTTGCCGTGCACTACTGCTGACCGCTGCCCTATACTGCAGCAGTCCTTCATTGGTATAGGGACTGACGTACAGTCTGCTAATCACTAACACACAACCTGCTTGGTCCACAAAAGTTCTTATAAGGACTGGTAACTTGGTATAGGGTGCTACGGTACATAGGCTTGAGTGCGGTACAGTCTGCTGTTCTGTAAGGACCGCTATCGGTCCACAATAGATAGGGTTGACGTGCACCACTGCTGACCGCTGCCCTATACTGCAGCAGTCCTTCAGCGGTATAGGGACTGACGTACAGTCTGCTAAACACTAATACACAACCTGCTTGGTCCACAAAAGTTCTTATAAGGACTGGTAACTTGGTATAGGGTGCTACGGTACATAGGCTTGAGTGCGGTACAGTCTGCTGTTCTGTAAGGACCGCTATAGGTCCACAATAGATAGGGTTGACGTGCACCACTGCTGACCGCTCACCTATACTGCAGCAGTCCTTCAGCGGTATAGGGACTAAGAGTTTTGTCACAGGGTCATTTAAAAAATGACATGCAGAGGAAGAGGCAGGCCCTTCCGCAGGGGTGGTAGGGGTAGGGCAGGAGCAACAGGCTTGAGCCAAAGTGGGAAGTTGCAGAAGGTGCGTTCAATTACTTTAAAGGATGCACCAGACTTGGTTGAGTGGCTCGCTCAGCCTTACTCTTCTGCACCCTCCTCATCCTCTCGATCTGCACCCTCTTCTTCACTCTCTGCTATGTGCACCCCCAAAGACACTACCACCAACAACACGACCACCACCACCACCACCACATACCTTCCGCTTGAGTCACTGGAATTATTTTCCGATCCATATCAAGAGGACATTTCTGATGCGCAGCCACTCTTGGTATTGGATCAGGAAGAGGAGGTAGCAACAAGCGCTACTCAGCAGTCTGACGCCAGTACCCAGATCAGCCCAAGGAGGAGGTTGGTCCCCGGTGTTGCTGCCTACTCTACTTATAGCGGTGGGGAAGGTGACGTTGATGATGACGTGTCTAGTGATGTCACGTGGGTGCCCACAAGAGAGGAAGAGGAGGGGAGTTCAGAGGGAGATATGGACCAGCAGATAGGGAGGAGAAGCAGCAATGACTTACATTGCACAGCAGGGACAAAGCAGACTGCAAATGTATCAGGAGCGAGTCATCGACCATGTACGGTCACATCTGGCGCTCCCAGGACACCGGCACATGGCTCCGCAGTGTGGGCTTTTTTTAACGTGTCCGCTGCTGACAATAGCGTTGCCATCTGCAATCTTTGCAGTCAACGCGTTAGTCGCGGTAAGCCCAATACTCACCTAGGGACGACCGCCTTAAGAAGGCACATGAGCAGCCATCACCGAGCCCAGTGGGAGCAACGGAACACACAAAGCCACACTGCAGGCTCTCACCGTCCAGCCTCGTCTTCTACTTCTCCTTCTCCTCTCTCCTCACAATTGTCCTCCACTCCACCTTCCATCACGCCAAGCTCACATTTTTCTGCAAAAAGGCAGGCTTCCGTGGGCCTAATGTTTGAGCGTAAAAAAATGATGACGCCGGATAACCCTCTTGCCCAACGGTTGGCGGCTGGCTTGTCAGAACTCATAGCCCGCCAACTACTGCCATATAAACTGGTGGACTCGGAGGCCTTTCGCAAATTTGTGGCCATTGGAACACCACAATGGAAGGTCCCAGGAAGGAAGTATTTCTCAGAGAAGGGCATCCCAGAGCTATATGGCCATGTTCAGCGGCAAGTGAATGTATCTCTGGCACACAGTGTCGGTGCCAAGATACATCTGACCACAGACACGTGGTCTAGCAAACACGGGCAGGGAAGGTATATCAGTTTTACTGCCCACTGGGTGAACCTTCTGACGGCCGTCAAGCATGTAACCCGTGGCACCCGTGTAGATTTGGTTTTACCGCCACGGATTGCATGCAGGCCTGACTCTTCTTCTCCTCCTCCTACTCCATCCTCCTCCCTCTCCTCCTCAGCTGCCTCCTCCTTTTCCGCTGCTAGCGTCTCTTCCACTGCACCGCCCAAGCTCCCCAGAACCTATTCCACATGCCAGGTGAGACGTTGCCATGCCGTGCTGCGTCTGTTGTGCCTGGAAGCAAAGAGCCACACTGGCCCGGCACTCCTTTCAGCTTTGCGTTCACAGGCAGATGAGTGGCTAACACCGCTCAATTTGACAGTTGGTAAAGTGGTGTGTGACAACGGTGCCAATCTGCTTAGCGCATTGAAACAGGGCAAAATCACGCACGTGCCGTGCATGGCACACGTCTTAAACTTGGTCGTGCAGCGATTCCTTGTCAAATACCCTGGGGTCCAGGACATCTTGCGGCAGGCAAGGAAAATCTCGGCCCATTTCAGAAGATCTTACACGGCCATGGCTCGCCTTGCTGACATTCAGCGGCGACACCATCTGCCGGTCAGACGTCTTATTTGCGATTGCCCGACGCGATGGAACTCAACCTTCTATATGCTTGATAGGCTGCTCCAGCAGAAACGTGCAGTTAACGTCTACCTGTATGAACTCTGCGAAAGAAACGGTTCTGGGGAGCTGGGTTTTTTTTCACCGCGCCAGTGGCTGCTCATGCGCGACACATGCAGACTTCTGCGGCCATTTGAGGAGATCACCAAACTGGTCAGTCGCAGCCATGGCGCCATCAGTGACATGGTACCTTATGCCTTCTTTCTGGAGCGTGCATTGCGTCGTGTCATTGATCAGGCTGTGGAGGAGCAGGAGCGGGAAGATGAGGAAGTCGCAATGCTGGATGAATTCCCAGGGGGGGCTACTCTATCTGAGACAAGTCAACAACAGGAGTCTGATGAGGAGTCAGAGGAGGATGGTGCCGGGGCGGATGAGCAGGAGCAAGAAGAGCATGCTTTAAACCTTTCTGGGATCCCTGTTGTGCGAGGATGGGGAGAGGAGAATGAAGAGGACGACATTATCCTGGATGATGAGCAGGAGCCAGGCCACCACACCGCTTCCACTTTAGTGCAAATGGGGGCCTTCATGCTCCAGTGTTTTAATAGGGACCCCCGTATAAAAAGCATGAGGGTCAAGGACCAGTACTGGGTGGCAACGTACTTAGACCCCCGGTACAAACACAAAATGGCGGAAATGTTACCGCCGTCGCAGAGGGCTGTCAGAATGCAGCACTTCCAGGCCTTGCTTCGAGAAATGCTGCATTCTGCTTTTGCGTGCGCTGGCAGAGGAGCAATTCCCACTCCCAGAGAAGGATTTGCGGGTACCAATCCAACAGCGCCTGCAAGAAGAGGCCGGTTTGAAGATGTGTTGGTGACTTCGGATATGAGGTCATTCTTTCAGCCGACCCATCGACAGGTGTCATCCGGATCCAGCATCAGGGAACGCCTAGACCGTCAGGTGTCCGACTACATTGGGTTAACGGCCGATGTGGACGCTCTGAGGAGTGATGAACCCCTAGACTACTGGGTGGGCAGGCTTGACCTCTGGCCAGAGCTTGCCCAATTTGCAATCGAACTGTTGGCTTGCCCCTCATCCAGTGTCCTGTCCGAAAGGACGTTCAGCGCAGCAGGGGGGATTGTGACCGATAAGCGTACTCGCCTAGCTCACCACAGTGTTAACTACCTCACATTTCTAAAAATGAATGAGGCATGGATCTCGGAGGAATTCAACACATGTGATCAGTAGACCATGTATATGTCTATAAACAATTTTTGGAATCAAGCACACAGACCTTCTTAATTCATTTGGCTCACTTCCCTGACCCAAAAAAGCACACCGTACTATATGCCCCTACCCTCCTCTTTGAAGAGGTTGAGCGGTGTCATATTTCTACTGGGGCTGCTTATTATGAGGGGTTCCCACCATCCCTGTGCTGTGCTGACTTCCTCCTGGGTGTTCTTATTATGAGGGGCTCCCACCATCCCTGTGCTGTGCTGACTTCCTCCTGGGGGTTCTTATTATGAGGGGATCACACCATCCCTGTGCTGTGCTGACTTCCTCCTGGGGCTGCTTACGGTGCTGCTGTCAGCGCTGTATGTCACGGAGCTGCTGTCAGCGCTGTATGTCACGGAGCTGCTGTCAGCGCTGTATGTCACGGAGCTGCTGTCAGCGCTGTATGTCACGGAGCTGCTGTCAGCGCTGTATGTCACGGAGCTGCTGTCAGCGCTGTATGTCACGGAGCTGCTGTCAGCGCTGTATGTCACGGAGCTGCTGTCAGCGCTGTATGTCACGGAGCTGCTGTCAGCGCTGTATGTCACGGAGCTGCTGTCAGCGCTGTATGTCACGGAGCTGCTGTCAGCGCTGTATGTCACGGAGCTGCTGTCAGCGCTGTATGTCACGGTGCTGCTGTCAGCGCTGTATGTCACGGAGCTGCTGTCAGCGCTGTATGTCACGGAGCTGCTGTCAGTGCTGTATGTCACGGAGCTGCTGTCAGCGCTGTATGTCACGGAGCTGCTGTCAGCGCTGTATGTCACGGAGCTGCTGTCAGCGCTGTATGTCACGGTGCTGCTGTCAGCGCTGTATGTCACGGAGCTGCTGTCAGCGCTGTATGTCACGGAGCTGCTGTCAGCGCTGTATGTCACGGAGCTGCTGTCAGCGCTGTATGTCACGGAGCTGCTGTCAGCGCTGTATGTCACGGAGCTGCTGTCAGCGCTGTATGTCACGGTGCTGATGTCAGTGCTCTGTATTACGGTGCTGCTGTCAGTGCTCTGTATCTCCTGCACCCTCTTGTTTGCCTACCCTGGTCCCTGACCTTCCCTCTCCTCCATTGCCTTCATTAGCTCCATAGTCCTGAATTGTCAGAACAATTTCCCAAATAAAAAAAAAATGCTTGTAGTTATCGATCCCAAATTCACCTCATACATGTATTATGCTATTGTCCAGGTGGTGGGACTACGTGCTACCCCCTAATAATTACCCCGTGGCCGCAAATTCGACCTAAAGGTTTGCGAAATTCGCCTCCCATTGAAGTCAATGGAGCCCGCGGCGAACGGTCGTTTTCGCGAACGTTTGTGTCCGTTCGCGTTTCGCGTTCGCGAAACGTCCCGTCGGAAGTTCGTCCATCACTACTAGGCAGGGCTGGTGCAAGGATTTTTGACATCCTAGGCGAAACCTAATTTTGCCGCCCCCCTCACAGCCTCACCAGCGACCATCAAATGCAGCCTCGCCAGCGCCCATTAAATGCAACCTCGCCAGCGACCATTAAATACAGCCTTGCCAGTGACCATTAAATGCAGCCTCGCCAGCGACCATTAAATACAGCCTTGCCAGTGACCATTAAATGCAACCTCGCCAGCGACCATTAAATACAGCCTTGCCAGTGACCATTAAATACAGCCTCGCCAGCGACCATTGAATACAGCTTCGCCAGTGACCATCAAATACAGCCTCGCCAGTGCCCATTAGATACAGCCTCACCAGCGACCATCAAATACAGCCTCGCCAGTGCCCATTAGATACAGCCTCACCAGCGACCATCAAATACAGCCTCGCCAGCGCCCATCAAATGCAACCTCGCCAGCACCCATTAAATACAGCCTCGCCAGCGACCATTAAATACAGCCTCGCCAGCAACCATCAAATGCAGCTTCGCCAGCGACTATCAAATACAGCCTCGCCAGTGCCCATCAAATGCATCCTCGCCAGCGCCCATTAAATGCAACCTCACCAGCAACCATTAAATACAGCCTTGCCAGTGACCATTAAATGCAGCCTCGCCAGCGACCATTAAATACAGCCTTGCCAGTGACCATTAAATGCAACCTCGCCAGCGACCATTGAATACAGCTTCGCCAGTGACCATCAAATACAGCCTCGCCAGTGCCCATTAGATACAGCCTCACCAGCGACCATCAAATACAGCCTCGCCAGCGCCCATCAAATGCAACCTCGCCAGCACGCATTAAATACAGCCTCACCTGCGACCATCAAATACAGCCTCGCCAGCGACCATCAAATGCAGCCTCGCCAGCGACCATCAAATACAGCTTCGCCAGCGACTATCAAATGCAGCCTCGCCAGCGACCATCAAATGCAGCTTCGCCAGCGACCATCAAATACAGCCTCGCCAGTGACCATCAAATGCAACTTTGCCAGTGACCAAAATGCAGCTTTGCCAGCGACCATCAAATACAGCCTCGCCAGCGACCATCAAATGCAGCCTCGCCAGCGACCATCAAATACAGCCTCGCCAGCGACCATCAAATACAGCCTTGCCAGCGACCATCAAATACAGCCTCGCCAGCGACCATCAAATACAGCCTCGCCAGCGACCATCAAATACAGCCTCGCCAGCGACCATCAAATACAGCCTTGCCAGCGACCATCAAATACAGCCTCGCCAGCGACCATCAAATGCAGCCTCGCCAGCGACCATCAAATACAGCCTCGCCAGCGACCATCAAATACAGCCTCGCCAGCGACCATCAAATACAGCCTCGCCAGCGACCATCAAATGCAGCCTCGCCAGTGACCATCAAATGCAGCTTCGCCAGCGACTATCAAATGCAGCCTCGCCAGCGACCATCAAATGCAGCTTCGCCAGCGACCATCAAATACAGCCTCGCCAGCGACCATCAAATGCAGCCTCGCCAGCGACCATCAAATGCAGCCTCGCCAGTGACCATCAAATACAGCTTCGCCAGCGACTTTCAAATGCAGCCTCGCCAGCAACCATCAAATGCAGCTTCGCCAGCGACCATCAAATACAGCCTCGCCAGCAACCATCAAATGCAGCTTCACCAGCGACTATCAAATGCAGCCTCGCCAGTGACCATCAAATGCAACTTTGCCAGTGACCAAAATGCAGCTTTGCCAGCGACCATCAAATACAGCCTCGCCAGCGACCATCAAGTGCAGCCGGGGGGGGGGGCAGATCAGTCAATATAATATATATACACACACATTTTAAAACTACATTTCATTGTCATCACATATACAATCTCATTAACTCAACAGTTTTTACTTAGCACACCAGTAACACCTGTTCCTCGCTTGCAGTTGCACCAACTCTGCTGTACTGCCTGTGTACCTGCCTGCTGCTTCTGTTCTGTGTCAGTGCAGTGCCTGATGCCTCTTCCAGTTCCAGCCAGCCCAAGCTACATCTGTCCCCAAGCCCAGAGAGCCACTGCCACACTATGCTATATCCAATTCCCATCATGTACTCCGCTCCAGTAGTGATGGCCAGGAGAGTGTAGGGGGGGGGGGAGCCAAGGGGGGCTGTGCTGCTGGCCTGGACACACACAGGAAATGGACAGTGTTGCTGTGTGCTCCACGGTGGGACAGTCACATGACATGTCACAGACTGTCTGACAGTGTGAGAGGGAGAACGGAGAGGGAGAGGAGAAGGGGGGCTGCTGCCTGACAGTGACACTGATACACAGCAGAGAGCGCCCTGGGTGTTGCTGGACAGACATGTGACACATTCGCTCGTTGCTCATATGATAGAAGAGCAGAGAGGAGGGATTAGTGTGTCGTAACCCTGTACTGTAGAGCGGAGACCTGGGAGGAGGTGGGGGGGGGGTTGGTAGTGCTGCTTAACATGGCTCTATGGAGGACAGACAGTGCGGGAGTAAAATAGCCAGCGGACGGGCGCCCTAGGCGGCAGTGCGCCCTAGGCGGTTGCCTAATCCGCCTAGTGGTAGCACCGGCCCTGATACTAGGAAATGGCATAAGCTAAAAAAGACTCCTAGGCTGAGTGTACCAATCAGGGTTTGGAAAACTGGGTAGGCTAGTAATATAATGCACTAGAAAAAGGACTACAATGGGGCCAAGGCCTACAGGAAGGCAAACTCATCACTACAAAATCATAGCAGTGGAAACAAGAAGGCAAAGTTTCTATGTTGCTGACGTGAACAGGAGAGGGGAGAGAAACGTTTTAGGGGGAAATAGAGGGGGAATGGAGGACTCCCTGGAGGAAGGTAAGCATTCGCTTGAATGAATGAGTGAGGCTAAACATTACCTAGCACGGGAAAGACTGGCTAAGGAAGAATCAGGATTTCATCAAAATAGGAGGGTAAGTAATATGTCACCCAGGGACTCGAGATTTTTGTATTTGGACATTTAACAATACGACTTCTATTTTGGCATGAATCATTGCTTGCGTGATTCTATGTTTAACTGTGAGAACACAAAGGGTGGGGGATTTCTATGCTTTAGCAATTGTTTGCTTAGCTGCAGTAGTAATTTGGAAGAAGAAGTTTAAAGTGGCTATAGGTCAAGTCTATGGGTTTGTTATTCTGGAGTGCCACTGCAGGGTCTGGGGTTAAGTGAGGGTCAAAAAGTGTGTATACTTAAAATAAGATTAATCCAGAGCAGTCATTGAAGCAAGTGTGTAAGCAAAAAAAGCCCCAAAAAAGTACAAAAGTATCATTTATGTAAACATACTGTCTCCATCTATGTCATCATCACATATATCTCCTTTTCCATCTTTGTCTGTATCCTTCTGATCATCATTTTTTACATTACGACAGTTATCGCAAGCATCACCGAAATTATCCTGATCTGCATTTTTCTGATCCACATTCGGAACATAGACACAGTTATCCTGCACCAATAGAAAGCGATCGTATTATTACAAGTCCATAACACATTTACACATATATTACAGGTAATAATTATGAGACCAAAAGTGTGCAATCTCTGATCTCAGTTGTAACACTGAAAGATATTAACAAAAAATAAAGAAAAAAAGGGGAAAAACTGCGCTAAGGTGGAAAAGATATATAAAAAGGATATATAAAAAAGATATATAAAAAATTATGTGAATTTCTTGTATAGTATAGATATTCAGCTGCGGCTTCACTGTGTCACATAAATACAGAATAGGTAAAACGAAAAATCATAAGCCGCGCTAAACAAATACAAACGTCTAATTGTGCAATAATATTGGAATAAATATTATACAGGGTATAACAGCCCTATATACATACGTGATATAAAACACACATGTGTTAATATCTCAAAACCCAAAATCTAACCACTGCAATTTAACACATACAGTAAAATTCCATAGCATAAACCTATAAATGCATAAAAAATGAAAAACATAAACACCCAGTATATAAACAATAAGTCCGTGTATAGGAGCCACCAGAATGGTTGACGTAGAGTTGTAAATAAAAATCCTCTAAAGATAAACCACAATATTCGTAGAGGTTCACCACTAGGTCCAAAATGGAAAAAGTTGTGTTCAATCCACCACCAACATACGATAAGGTTTGCTGCTTACCAGATAGGCATGACCCCCCACTACAGAGGGTCACACGAGACTTATGAAAATAGACACCACTTCCAGCCAAGGGGGGGTTCCTCGATGTCCTCCTGGTTCCACTGCTCCAAAAGATCTTGGGAAGGAGACTCACTCCTGGACGCTTAACTCAGAGGTCCAGAGGGAGGACTCAGAGGCAGGGGCATCAAAATCATAAAGGGAAAAATAGAACTCGAAATAGTGTAAAACCCTTTTATTATGAGGATAAAAAAAGTAAAAATACACTTACAAGTGTGTAAAAGAAAATAAGCCTTAAGTCCGTAGCGCCGGCCGGACGCACACGGACAGACCCGTTCTCCTGGAACCCATCACAAACACGAGGTGATAAGTAGCGTACCGCTCAGGCCTACGCGTTTCGCAACAAAATTGCATCATCCAGGGGCTTTTGGAGCAGTGGAACCAGGAGGACATCGAGGAACCCCCCCTTGGCTGGAAGTGGTGTCTATTTTCATAAGTCTCGTGTGACCCTCTGTAGTGGGGGGTCATGCCTATCTGGTGAGCAGCAAACCTTATCGTATGTTGGTGGTGGATTGAACACAACTTTTTCCATTTTGGACCTAGTGGTGAACCTCTACGAATATTGTGGTTTATCTTTAGAGGATTTTTATTTACAGCTCTATGTCAACCATTCTGGTGGCTCCTATACACGGACTTATTGTTTATATACTGGGTGTTTATGTTTTTCATTTTTTATGCATTTATAGGTTTATGCTATGGAATTTTACTGTATGTGTTAAATTGCAGTGGTTAGATTTTGGGTTTTGAGATATTAACACATGTGTGTTTTATATCACGTATGTATATAGGGCTGTTATACCCTGTATAATATTTATTCCAATATTATTGCACAATTAGTCGTTTGTATTTGTTTAGCGCGGCTTATGATTTTTCATTAACAAAAAATAGTCTTATAGAAAAACTAGATTATCAAAATCCAATACAACTTTCAAGGTAAGCAAGCTTGGTATATAAAAGAATATTTGAAAACAACTTTTGTTGCCGTTTTCATTTTAGGTAGAAGTAAGCAAAACGTATAACCTGTCAGGTTTCTTTTTTTGTCATCTGCGTCCCATTATGGAGGTTTCCCTTCACTTGCCCTTGCCATAGCCAAAATAAGAGGTTGGAGGAGATCCCTCCAAAATGAGGGAATCCCTGGTTGTCACTATGGTCACCACAACTCGCGTCTCCATTTTTCCTTTCTAAACCTGATCCTTTGACAACTCAAAATTTGGGATTTTCTTTCACTCTCATTGTTATTGGTAAACAGGACAAATAGTGAGGGTTAGTCTCCGGAACGGGCACCCAGACAGCAAAAAAGAACTGACAGGTTTTTCTAATTCCTTTCCACACTATTCAAAACAAACAAAAAAAAATCCTTGCCTTTAGTTAGACTTAGTAATACTCCCTCCATCTTCTAATCATTCTGCAGAAGGGGCTGAATACATTGTGTGCAGAATGATTCACTTATTCAACAGACACCAATTATCAATTAAACATATAAAAACTTTGCTGAAATTATAGAATAAGAATAGGTCCACTTTAATCAACAGTAGAAGAAAATAGTCTGACACTGAACTGATCCTTTATTTTACTAGGCTATTAAAACAGGGTATCAGAATAAGGGTAAATAAAAAAAATTTCTTTGTTCAACTTTGATAACAATTTTGGCAACAATTATCCTTTAGAAGACAATCCTTTGAACCTGAATATTTGGTATCCCATCTCCATCAGCATCATCATCACATGCATCTCCAATTCCATCCCTGTCAGCATCTTCCTGGCCAGAATTAGGTACAGTTACGCAGTTGTCCTGTAAGCAAGAACATTCAGTACATTAAAAATACCCAATAGACGCATACATTTTTTTTTAAATGGTTTTGAATGTGATAAACCACTCAAGGAAAGCATTTCAATTTTAGAAGGTATAAGTAAAATGAATTAACACTTTTTTCTGGAAGGGCATTTTTTAATTTTTTTTACATAAATATTAAAGTTTATATTATAGACATTAGGTCCACCAAAGACCTCTGAAATCATACATTTTCTGAATACTTGTTAAAATACACATTTTAGGCCCAAAGATGACTTTAAAACCCAGAAAACATAATGGAGTGGGGGGAGAATTTACCACAACTAAAACGGACACAATCTGGAGGAGATGTGAATAGTAACCAATCATCTTCTAACTTCAGCTGGTTCAATTAAGATGTGAAAATTAAAGCCAAATGCTGGCTATAGTAGTTGCGATTTTTATGCCACATAATAATTGCTGTCCTGTTTATCAAATTCATATTTTTAGAAAAACATACACTCAAATAAATTTTAATAAACACAAAAACAATATAATTCAGATTTTTCTCTTAAAATATATAAGTTGAGGTTACACCAAGAAAATAGATACCAAATAATACACGCCTCAATTTTGCACGGCACCCATGCAATGGCAAAAAACTATGGTACCCAGAATTGTTTATAGGTGACACATCTTTACAGCTCATATATTTAGAGATAACTATGAATAATGGCTCTAAAATTATTGCTGTTCTTCAGCATGCGTAGTGACATCTAAGATATATGGGCATATGAAACTTGAAATGTTTAATTATTCTTTTTCAATGTAACTTTATTGCTACTACTTCTGTGAAGGCATAGTGCAGGTGGCGGGTTCTCTTTGTATTCAACTGAGGATGCTAGTTCATGTGAAGCTTAACAGCTCTGAACCCAGAAATGCTTAGAAATTAACACTTCGGAGATCCTACTACCCAGAGAAAATAAGCAAATGAATGTTTGTTGATCCTATTATGCTTTCCATCCTAACACTGTCCTCAAAGGTCCTATGCAGTCAGATGGGAAAGGTGAGTATAGGAAACATGGGAGGGAGACAATGACTGTTACTAGAAGGCAAAATAAGAAATATTCAGAGTGCATGCAGCCGATGACACCATTGGCACATGCGCTCTGCAGGTCTGGTTTACAGTGTTGGACCTTCAGAGCCTGTGGCAGAAATGGCGGCTCCCGCACACATGAGAGGGAGTGATGTCATTGCGCCCCTGGCCACTCATGTAGCCGGAGGTTGCAAACCTGGAATGAAGACCAGGAAAAGATGTTCAGCGGTGACATCACAGTACTGTAGGGCTTCGCTCTAGCGTAAGTTTCTCATGATGTGCTGGCAAAAAACTTTTCTCCATTTACTTGAAGGTCAGGTTAATAAAACCCAGCACAGGGTTCTTCTTTACAGTGTAAGGGGGAACTCTGTGGACCCCGATGAAAAGCAGAACTCTGATAATTCTGATGTAAAATGGACTGCTGCAGACTCTGGTGTAAAGGGAAATTCTGATGTAAGGGGGTCTCTGGTAACACAGCTCTTTCTTTAAATAAGAGTCCACAGAGACTGTGAGCATGGCACAAGGGACAGTCAGAGAATGGAGGCATGGCACAAGGGATGGTCAGAGACTGTTGGCATGGCATAAGGGATGGTCAGAGAATGCAGGCATGGCACAAGAGATGATCAGAGACTGCGGACATGGTACAAGGGATGGTCAGAGACTGCGGGCACAGCACAAGGCTTGGTCAGTGACTGCGGGCAGGACACAAGGGATGGTCAGAGACTGTGGGCATGTCACAAGGGATGGTCAGAGACTGCGGGCACGGCACAAGGAACGGTTAGAGACTGCGGGCATGGCACAAAGGATGGTCAGAGACTGCAGGCATGGCACAAGGGACGGTCAGAGACAGAGGGCATTGAAGTACATAATAATGGTGCTGCACTGTTGAATATTGGCCATTGTATAGTATGTGACAAAAACTTCTATAAAAAGTGCAAGTGCAGTGGTAAAAAAATATGCATCAATGCGTACTAGTAAATATTAATGTAAAGGTATTCCTGCAGTGAGCTTGATATGTGCAAACAGTCTAAAACTGAAGGTGGATCAGCATATAATAGTGACAAACATAATAATCATGTGCAAACACAGCAAGTAAAAATGAATGGAATACAAAGTATAGATTAAATAAAGTGCAATAAAATCAGATGTCCCATATAGCACTCAGAGTGCCTGAGTGGATAAACCAAATTGCAATCAAAAAACAAAATATGAGTCCATAAATCAATCAACAGTTGATGGATGGGTGGTGGATCCCTTCACCATAAAAAATAGTGACTAAATAGCTGGTGCCTGGCCAATCCAATGTGATAACACCTCAGTGTGCACAATATTTACTTGTACGTATTGATGCATATTTTTTAGCACTGCACTTGCACTTTTTATATACGTTTTTGTCACATAGGATACAGAGCAAGCTGTCCTTGCCTGTCACTTCTGTGCTGTGCTTGTCAGCCTCACCTGGTGCCATCTGTGTTGGTGCTGACAGTTTTCTCTGTGACCACTCCACTCAGCTTCTTCCTCTCCTCCACATAGATCTCCCCCCTGACCTTCGCACAGACAGACAGAAACTCCACTTCCCGCCACCCGCCGACTTGTACAGCGCCTCCAGCATCCTTGTCTGCCGGTGTCCTATCAGATACTGTCCCCAATCACATAGTGTCCACCAAGAAGCCGGATATCTCTGAAGAAGAACGGAGCCTGCGCACTGTATCCAGGTTCAAGCCCCACCATCCAAGTGGACATAGAGTTAGAATATAAAAGAGCCGAGCGAAGCGAGGCCGTGCCCAAAGCGTGGCGAGCGAAGCTCTTACTATCTGCAACCCTATGTCCACTTGGATGGTGGGGCTTCAACATGGACTCTTCTTGGGAGATGTTCAGCTTCTCCTTGCCCCCGTACTGCGCAAGCGCTGCGCCTGTGCAGTACGGCCCGGACATTATCCGATAGGCGGACACTTTGTGTCAGAACACTGGGACTTCCAGCTCATGCAGGCCCCTCCTCCGCTGCTGCTAGTGACGTTATGCTGCCTCTGGATTGGTGCAAGACCCGGCCCACTGGCGGAGCTGCTCCTTCTGTCTGCCCTGATGAAGGTCGTACTGCAGTTCGGCAGAACAGTGTGGGGGGCAGCTTTCCCCCCCCCCCGCTAGTGCGGCTAGGCCTGGGCCTTGTCGCTCTAGGCCATAATACAGTGCTGATCAACACTGCAACCCTGAATCTCTACAGCATAAATTACTCCCCCTTTACCTTTACAATAAAGAACTCTGTCCCAAACCAATCACCTGATCACTGTGCTGGGGGAAGGGGACTGTTCCGGACACAAAGACCTAAAACTGGACTCCAGCCTGCTGACTGCCTTGTTTGCCTTATGGACTGAGCTGTCCTGCTTGCCTCTGGTGCAATATTGTGAAGACGAGTTGTGGCTGCATTGCTGACCTTAATACCTTTACAAGCTCATTGTAGCTTGCCCTCTGGTAAGCGTTCAATATATGTGGTGGTGGATCACTTCACAGGGTGCTTCTGTGTGATTAAGGGATTTCGTCACTTATTGATTTCACATTGGATCACTGTTTATGGATGAATTTTTATTCACCATTATTGTTTATTCACTGGACAATTATTCTTATTCTATTTATGTGGGTTTATCACGGACTTATTTTTTTATTTGTTTTTAATTTGCTTTTTCCTCTGTTTCTGCTTGTTTGAATTGTGCATATCTCACAATTTTTAGCTGCTGCTGTTCACATTGATTTTTATTTTGATTTATATATTACGGTACTTTTTAGCGCTGTATTTCTTTGTGGTTTACCTGATCACTGTGTCACCTGGGTGCTGGGACGGCATGTCCATTTCCATGCAATTAACAATTTTCACATATTCAATTTAAACCCAAAATTCCAATATATATATATTTAATATTTAAATTTTTGTGGTGGTTTTAAAATGAAATTGTAAATACATTTATTTTATAGATTTGTTGTTGATGCCTGTATATTCGGACACCCTAAAAATCCCCTGCTTAGTGGTTTTGTGATTTGTCTATTGAGTTTGGGAAATGGTGTTTTTATTCACTGATCTCAAGACATTTTATATACTTTCACATATTTAATATTTGCATCATGTTTCCCAAGGAATGTGCTGGTGCTCATAGTTAGACAGGACAACAGCACATTAGGACAGCAGCTGCAGATCTTCAGAACTGGTTTACAGGTTTGCTATAAAAATGCACAGCTGAAAGTCCATTGTTAGAGCAACCCTAATATATGAGCTTGAGATTTTAAAATGTACGTCTACCTAAAGGCAAAACTTTTTTTTTGTTTTGGTTAGAGTAGGAAGGGGTTGGAACCAGTGGCGGCCCGTCTATAGGGGGCACACCTCCAGGCAGTCACAAAAAAAAAAACTTTTTTAAAATCTGTCCCTTAAAAAAAAAATCAAAAAAAAGATCCTTAAGTGCACTGTGTTCAGACGCTGGACACAGTGTGACACCGAGATTGCAGACGTGGTGCTTCATTTGCGGGCTTTTATCCAACCTTGTGGCGCTTTCCGAAGATTACTACAGCCAGGTGGTTTGATTGACATCTGAGTTAGATGTCACTTCCTGCTTTCTCTCTCCCATTTCGCCCGGGAGAGAGAAAACTGTAACATGAGGAGCGAACTCCTCCATCACCGCTGCCAGGAAGGAGACACCACAGGAGAAGACACCACACAGCAAGGTAAGATTTGCTGTGCTCCCATGGAGAAGGGGATGGGTTCCATCAGTGGCGGCTGGTGAAGTTTTAGGATGGGGGGGCGCAAGACCCCGCCCATCCACGGTTGGCCCCTCCCACTTCTCATAAGCCACACCCAGAAATTTCCAAGATTATAGTATGAATTTACATAGTTAAAGGCCCCGTTATTACATCTGATTTATCTGCGTGGGTGTTCTGGCATCACATTGTAACAGTTAGATATTATTATTTCATTGTTAGAGTATTCTGCCTTTTCTATAGTCTTAAGCAAATCTGTTACCATCCCTGAATATAAGCCATTAAAGGATATCTAAACCCAGAACAAACAATTTATTTTTGTTATATTTATCTAAATGAACATGATTTAAACTGGCTAGCATTTCAGATTTAAAAATCAATGCACTGTTCACTTTATTCAGATTCCAATCATATTTGTTCAACTTCAGTCCATTTCCAAGTTTGTAATATTTGGCCACATATGGATATTACCACTATGTGCAGGTGGCTACAATTTATTTCTGAGCTGTGTATAAGCAACATTTATTATAGATAAGAGAATGTGTAAATCATGCTCAGCAGTGTATTGCATAGTACAGATCCAATTCTGTTTATCAAAATTGAAACATAAATCTACCACTGCTCTCCTCTCCTCTTTGTGCCTAGTTTAACATTCTAGCTATGGGCATGCTTATCATGCTCATAATCTACCACACAATTATTTTTCGATCTCTCTCTTAAATACAGGTATAAAAATATTGGCCAAGATCTTGACTAACTGGCTAAGACACCTCAGTGTATCAGAGCTCCACATTATTAGCTGAAAGCAAGTTAGGGTCAATGGCGCCCTTTCTCCATCATTTCCTATTAGGAACGGGATGAAACAGGGGTGTCCTTTGTCAGCACTCCTCTTCACACTGACTCTTGAACCCTTAGTTTGTAAAATTAGATTACATTCATGGTATTCAAATCGCTCTGGTGGAATGTAAGCTTGACACACACACACACACACACACACACACACACACACACACACACACACACACACACACACACACACACACACACACACACACACACACACACACACACACACACACACACACACACACACACACACACACACCTTACCTGACTGTGTGCTCTCCGCAGCCGCTCCTCACACCGCTCTACTCCTCTTACTTCCTGTTTCCTCTCTCAGGTGAGATGGGAGAGAGAAGACAGGAAGTGACATCTGAGTCAACTCAGATGTCAATCAAACTGCCCGCCCGGCCGTAGTAACACATACTACAGCGCCGGGCGGAAGCTACTCAGCGCTTCAGAAAGCGCCCTGAGGCGGGCTAAACGCCCGCAAATGAAGCGCCACGCCTGCAATCTCATGATTGCATTGGCGTGGCGTTTCCCGGCGTGCAGTGTGACCGGCGCTCGAGCACTTCCTTAAAGAACTTTTTTTTTTTTTTTTTAAAGGGCCAGTTTTAAAACTTTTTTTTTTTTTTTTACATTTTTTTTATTTATTTATTTTTTTACCACACAGGGGGGGCGGCGCCCGGGCGCCCCCTATGGACGGGCCGCCACTGGGTTCCATGTGACACAGGCTGGCTGCATTTTATGTGACACAGGCAAGGCTGCATTTGGTGGGACACAGACTGCATGTAAGGAGGGACTCCACTGGGGGCCCCTGATGGCATCTGGTGGCAGGCGACGTGGGTAGTGACACACTCAGCACTCCCACTGATTCTGCATTATGGTGAGTTGAATGATTTTATTTTATATTGCAATGTAATAATAGAAATAATGCGCTTCAATCATCCTGACACCATATAAACCATGGTGCCGGGATGATTGAAGTGCTAACACCAGGTGTTTGGAATATATTTATCTGATGATTGTTAAACTTTCTAGAATACACATATTTCTATTGTTGTGTAGGATCTGGGCCTGCTGTCCCTCCATCCCTCTCTCCCTCTCCCTCCATCCCTCATTCATCTCGGACACCAACCACACCACCTTAGAGCCATGCCCACTATTTCGCTGAAACCACGCCAATTTTTACCAAGTGGGAGGGGTCAAAAAGGAAGGGCAGGGACCGGCGCCCCCCCCGATCCTGGTACACCTGTCAGGTTCTTATTGCTGTCTGTGCCCCAAAGATTTACCCTCCCTATTTGCCCTGTTTACTGTTATCAGTGAATATGAAAGAAAATAAAAATCCCATATTTTAAGTTGCTGCCAGAAAATGCATAGAGGGGAAATCTTCCATCGGGGACACTAGTTCTGGTGACCCTCATGACAATCAGGGATTCCCTCATTTTGGAGGGATTTCTGCTCACTTCCTATTTTGGCCATCAGACAGGAAGTGAAGGGAAATCTCTCCAATAGGACACAGAGGGCAAAAAAAAAAAAGTTTTACCTTTAGTTCTACTTTGAGTGCATAAACTCTATGAAAAATAATATTTGCTAGTGCAAACCCTCTTAAAATTATATTTGGAAATAAAACTGTAGAGGACAGAGCAAATACTGAAGATTGAAATGCATTTTTATCTGTCTGCCAATGCAATGTAATGAGGTCAAACAGAGTGGCCAGGGCTCTCTTTTTAATATTACTGGTTTAAAAGGTGAAGTTACGCATAAGCAAGAGTAAAATAGATAAAGCATCTGACTCAGATGACATTCATCCTCATTTACTAAACCCTGTAATTTAACGGATATTGTATCTTATTTTGATACAGTGGCTTTTAATTGGGTCATTGCCACAGCACAGCATATCATGTAGCTAGATGGCAGGGTGATGAGATGAAAGGTGACCTACAGGCAGACAAACATTTTAACAGCAGACAGATTGTTGCACGGTACCAGGCGCTAGGCAATAGAAACCATAGGAAAATGACCCAGCCATCAGCAATTCACATAAAGCAGAACAGGAAAGGTTCAAAAAGGTCAGGTGAAAGCACCCTCAGGAGAAGAAGCCAAAAGTCAGTTATACATTCGGACAGCAGAGAAAAAAAAAAAAACACAAATGTAGTGAAATTAACAAAACAGAGATAAACCAAGTTTAATAAGCAGGGTAAAATTGGCAAGCAGAAGAATAGTTCAGTAAGGTGTATCAATGTATATTTTCACATGGTGATGCATATGTGTTCTATTGGGACGCAGTAGCTTCACATACATAGCCTCTGCTCCTAATTTGACACCCATGCATGGCCCTGAATCATAGCTCCCAGCTGTCCCTGATTTGCAGGGACTGTCCCTGATTTGGAGGGACTGTCCCTGATTTGGAGGGACTGTCCCTGATTTGGAGGGACTGTCCCTGATTTGGAGCAATGTCCCTCTGTCCCTCTTTGCCTCTCATTTGTCCCCCATTTTAGTCTGATCCATATAGTTGTATCTAAAATGCACTTTTTTCTAAATTGTTTTCCAATACTAAATCTTTTATCCAATTTCTAAATTGCTGCATTTGTAAATTTAAAAACCAATATAAGGGAATAGGAGTGGTGAAAAAAAAGTCCTTGTGGATTTAATTAACATTTTTGTTGGTTAAATTTCCTTTAAGGGTGTATGTCAGGGGCGTGTCCTATGCCTACATACATTTGCAAGTAGGTATCTCTCATTCCCATCTCAAAATGTTGGGAGGTATGCCTGAATGGACACTGTCTACGCATGGGGATGTCAGATTTGAAGACGCAGCTGTGTCCATGCAGCCATTGCACCCCAATAGATATCAGTGGGACAGCCTGCCTGCATGGGGATGCAAATAACAGCTGTGCCTCCCCATGTGAGTAAATATGGCCCTCCTACCGTGTATGTATTCATATGTCCCGTGTCAACAAGGCCTAAAAAAACTACATTTTTTAGCAGCTACACATGCAGATTCAATTACAGCAAGATTGTTATAAAGGAGAGAAGATCAAGCCATAATCCAATGCAATTCAGATCAAAATCAGGTTAGCAATAGGTTAGGTGAGAATACAGAAAAATTTACAGAATTACTTAAAGTGAAGGGAGAGATGCAGTGCAATACACTGTTATTCTGTAGATTGCAGTGTGATGGCCTACACATCCTGATTTACCCTCCTATGTTCTCAGTTCCATAGAATATACTTTCCTTCCCAGGACCCTACATTTTTAGCATCAGCAACAAGTGTGCTTTTGCTGGTTAGTCTTTTAGAGTTTACATATATATTGGATGGGGGGATTCTTTGATTTTGTCTTGCTAGGGTCTTTTTTAAGTTTAAAGAGGAAAAAAAAATTCACATTCACTACCTTTGGTATCACCATAGTTTAATGTCATAGTTTTTGTATAAGCTAGGCATTCCTTTCACCTCTCAAAAGATAATACAGTGGGGGTGATTTACTAAAACTGGAACACACAGAATCTAGTGAAGCTGTGCATAGTAACCAATTAGCTTCTGGGTATTAGCCCACGTTCACTTTGGGCTGATTTGTCAAATCACATGCCATATCGGAGCCTATTGCCGGCAATGGCACCGTCTGAATCCGTGCGACGCTGTCTTTGTGGCGCCGCACCAATTCCCAAAGGTAGTCTCTGCACTAATTTTGGCGACTTCAGGGGGTGATTTCAGTAGACATCTGCACGTAAACCCGCATAGATGTCTGTCAAATGACCCCCGAAGCTAGACTGAAATGCCGGTTTAAAATTGTGGGAGTTCATTCAAACCCACCCTCAGTATCAACAGTTAGAAGCTGATTGGTTACTATGCAGAGCTGCACTAAATTCTGTGTGCGCCAGTTTTAGTAAATCTCCCTCAATGAAAAGCACCTGTGAAACGAGAGGAAGAGGTGCTATGTGTGTGTGCAGCACAACACAGTCTTCTTTAGAAACGGCTTTTATTAGCGCTAATCAGACATGTCACATAAAAAATGCATAGTTTCAGGACCTACAGAGGTTCTCTTCATCATACAAAATGATACAGAGTATATGGATAACAAGATATATGCATGTAAGACACCAACAAAACATGTAAAACACCACTGAAAGGTTGTGTATGATAATGGCACAAACATGCTGTCTGCCCATGTCCTAAACCTCATAGTGAAGTTCTTCCTGTCAAAATACCCTGGATTTCAAGACATGCTTCACCATGCCAGGTGGATTTGCATATTCAGCATCCTACCCAGTTATGGCTCAACTGGCAGACATGCAGCGCCAAAACCAGCTGCCTGCCAAAAGATCGATATGCATCACCCCACACAGTGGAATTAAATATGCTGCAGAAGCTACAGCAGCAGTGAGAAATCACCCCACTACCTCTGGGATGAAGACAGGCTCTGGGGAATCCAAAGTGTCCTTGTGCTGGTCGGCTGTCATGGTTGGAATCCCTTGTTGTCTACTCCCTCCTATACCCCATTGTCATAAGCTATTTATTAGACATGTGCAGTTTGTTTTGTTCCAAATTTAAATTCAGACAAATTTTATTTTCGGATGCATTCTGAAATTCGGATGTATTTGAATTTCCAAATTACAATAGTACCGAATTTAAATGAATCGGAAATAATAGGAAGAAAATTTGGACAGAATTCAAATTCAATTTGATTTGAATAATTTTCAAATCGATTCAAAGCATTTTCAGATTTGAAAAGTTTTGGAATGTTTTTGAGTTCGAATAGTTTTTGAGTTTGAATAGTTTTCAAATTCAAATAGTTTTCCAATTTCCAAAAAGATTAAAATAGAATAGAAAATAAAGGAATAGAATAGAAAACAATATAATATAATATAATGGAAAATAATATAACAGAAAATAAAAGAACAGAATTGAATAGAATAGAAACGAATAACATAGAATAAAAAAGAATTGAATAAAATAAAAAGAAGATAACCATCTTCTGAAATTTGAATTTCAAATAGAATATTTATTAAGTTCTTCTTCAAAGTAAACTCAAACAAAGTGTTAGTGCTCTGATTTCAGTGTGCATTTTTTTTTTTTTTTTTTTTTTATGATTGTGCTGAGCTTTATTCATGTCTGTGAAACTTTTGCTTGTGGCACTGGTACAGCAATCAAAGCATATTTTATCAGTACAGGGGGTATACTTATTACTCTCTTTGGGTGCCCAAAGGTGCCCCAGGTCTTTTAAAATCTTAGCAGCAACCCTGCATCTTGTCATCAGCTTGCTGGCAGAGTCCGTCAGTCATAAGGCTCTGTTTCACATCTGAGTGATCCGAATCGCGGGTGGAATCGTCGCGATTCTGCCCATGATTTAAAAAAGCAGTGATTTCACCGTGATTGTCGCCCAATGAATCACAGTAAAATTGTGCAAATGGAATCACGGGACACCTGTCGCCCAAAAGTAGTTCTTGTACTTCTTTTGGGCGGCAGGCATCCCGCGATTCTGTTTGCGCGATTTGTCGTGGTGACAATCTTGGCAAAATGGCGCTGCAATCGGGGTGCCACTGGAAGTGATGGGGATCGCAAAGGCGTCCTGAGATTTTCTGCAGCAATTCCGACCATGATTCGGGTCGATCAGATGTGAAGGGGCCTAAGGGTACTGCAGTAACATTGAAAAAGGCCCACACTGCTTAGCTGTGCAGACCCAGATTGAAGAGATCTGCTTCTGCATGTGTACCAGTGTTACTAGATGCCACCTGATTAGGACAAGGAAGGATTGGGGGCTGGAGGAGAGGAGGAAGAAAGTTTCTTAACTATTCTGAAACCTAGGCATCACACGTAGGTGGTATGAGCAGTTGTAAGACATTGTCAGGTACACAATAGAAGTATTTTTTTTTTTCGTTCTATCCAGCAGTCTGAACGAAAACAAACCCCTGTGAGATGGCCATACTAATACAAGCTTTGTTAGTGCGGCAATCTCCCCTGCTGTGCCTTTGTGTTCTGACAGGTGGACTGCCTCCCCACCTTCTAGAACACACCGATCAACGCTTACAGCCATTGGCTGCCAGTGATGATCAGATGCTGGTCTGATGTTGGTTTTCCAGCATTTCCGTTCGACAGAAGCTGGTCATGAGATCAGCCTCTGTAGAACAGACAGGTGTACAAATGGGCCAGAAGTCGGCTGGCTCAAGACTTTACTGATAAAAACTACCTGCCAACTAACTGGAATGCGTCAGATTGGGACACTGCTGTATGCAAGCTACTTCTAAAACAAAACAATCTTACTGCTATTATGCACTGCTAAAGAATGCATGTGCCATACCTGGTTGATCCCAGTGGAAGCTGGAAATCAATGTAATAGTCACTCCTAATACAGTGATTTCTGCTAGCTTCAGGATGGTGCCCATCAGCTCCCCTACTGCTTTGTAAACACAGGAGGTCACTGCTTAGCATGGCCCTCAATTGGAGATCGCTTTGCATTTTCTCAAAGAGTGTAAAATGCTCTCTGATTGGACAAAGTGGAGAGGCAGGACAGTGACATCCCCATCTCCACCTCAATGGTCAATTTTGCCTGCGATGCCAGCTGCACACTGTGGTTTCACCTGCTGGTTGCTACATTAATACCATTCTACAGGTACCAGAGTAGTCATGTGGCAATGTGAAACTCCCTGGGCTACTATGGCTGTAGTTTTGTTTTTGTCTCTTGCCTTTTTGCATCTCAAGTCAGAGCATCTCAGCTTTTCATCCGGGAATCCATCAATGTCTGTATCCTTGGCACACATCAGTCCATTTCCTGCCCATCCAACTTTACACTGTGAAAAGGATGAATATAATTTAGCACAATAAAACTCAAGAAAACAATATAGTTACAATTCCTATCTTCAATGCGTATATATTTCAGATAACAAATGCTCACTGGAAATTGCATTACATCTGAAATCTAAGGGTTAGTTACCAATAAATTCGTTCGTGCCTCTTGCATTTGTTTCAATACTTAGAAGAATATGCTAAGTCATAAATTAAAAGTACAGTGCGGGCTTTGAAAAAAAAAATGGTGGATGACATTTACAGTACTTGTTTAGTTTTAACATATTTCATTGTAAGTTAAAATTCTTTGGGTACCATTACGTTTCTGGTACAATTTTGTTGTTGAAATGTATAAAAAGCAAAAATAGCAGGGGATATGAGCAATAAGCATATCATGACATACCATAAGAATACTTATTGAAAAAAAGTTTTGTATAATGAAATGTTGAACAACAATAACCTTCTGGCCAAGGCCGAGGGTCAACTTAGAGTGGTTGAGCTTTAGTTGCTCATGGGAGGAGGTGTGGAACAGTCCAAAAATTCAGAAAAACAAGGCTTGGAGTGAACTCTTAAGAACAAGCAAGAAAAAAAGCAAACGGGGGGGACAAGACAAAACACACAAGGAAGAAAAAAGGGGGGGCAGGGGGGTAGGTCAGATGACCAAGGAAGGAAATAAGAGATGAGAAGGGAAGATGGAGAAGAAAAATAAGGTGCAGGGTAGAAGAGAAAAGGGTTTCCCCCTGACCAGGGGAGGTAGAGGAGGTCAGTTAGGGAGTCCTAGGCTGGTCGGATGCAAAGTTGGAAGAGCGTAGGACCATCAGGGGCCCCACACCCTAAGGAATTTAGCATGGGAATCGCGGAGGATACTAAAGATCTTCTCATTAATCATGAGAGTCGTTAAAATGCTCTTCACCTCTGCGAATGAGAGTGCCAGCTTCTTACAGGCCCTTGCTATTGCACGATTCGCAGCGGTAAACAAATAGGTGGCCAATGTCTGCTGATAGGAGAAAAGGCCTGGGATCGGGCAGTGAAGTAAGGCCAACTTAGCCCCTTTGTGGGTGGACACATGAAAGAGAGTGTACAGAAGACCGAATACCTTTGACGAAAATCCCACTAATCGGGGGGGCAGGACCACTGGATATGAAGTTTATCCCCACCTTGACCACAGCCCCTGTAGCATCTATCACTGTCATCTATCACTGTATGGTGGGTTTGATTTGGCAATATGGGTTGGGACCCAATAACAGCAAAGGAGTACCTTATAGGCAGTCTCCATTAGACCAGGCCCTGCTCCAATCGACCAAATCAATAGGGGATAAGTTCCGCTCTCATTTGGGGACATAAGATAAGGATGTTGGGGTCCCGTTCAAGCTAAGAGAAGAGTAAATTAAGGCTATAGTACCGGGGGATCCTGGAGAGTGTTGGCATGTGTGTTCAAAAGCTGTTTTCTGGTATGCAAAAGAGTCATGGCGTCTGAGTGAGGATATTCAGTGTCGCAAATGGAGAAAAATTTGACGGGGGCGCTTCATGAGTCTCTTGAAGTGAAGCCCACGAGGGGAAGGTGTGAGTTTTAAGAAAGTGCCAGACCTGAGAGAATCCATGGATTGGCCACCAGGAAAAAGCAAGAGGTTGCACTAAGCCGGGGGGAAACCAAGGGGTTATTCAGAAGAGGGAGGAGCAGAAGGAATGGGGACATAAGCCGCCGGAGTATCGAATGAAGTCCCAAAGCTTCAAGCTATGGGTTGTTAGAGGGCTGAGTGAGGGGGGACACAATTTATGAGGAAGCCACGAGAGGGCAGAGATGGGGATCGGCGCACAGTTGGTGATTTATAGAAGAACCCAGAGTGGAATATCGGATGTAGCCTGGAGCATTATAAGCTGGGAGATTTGTGCAGCCTGATAATAATTTGCAATATTTGGTACTCCAAGCCCACCTCACAGTCTATGGACATATAAGGTAATATGGGAGATCCTGGTACTTGTTAGCCCAGATAAAGGAGGGGGGCCTTTTCTGAAGAAGGCGTAAAAAGAATGCAGGGACCCAAACAGGTAGGGTCTAGAAGACGTATAAGATCTTTGGAAGGATCGTCATCTTAACGGCATGAATGCGGCCAATCCAGGACAAGGTGGGGATCTGCCAAGATGTCAGAAGCGCCATGATGGAACATAACAGGGGATAGAAATTTGGCGGAGAAGAAAGAGGAGTAGGAGGGAGTCAGTTTAATACCCAGATACTCTAAAGCGGAGCGAGCCCAGCGGTATGGGAAAGTGGATTGGAGGTGCGTAACCAGGGAACCTGGAAGGGATAAGTTCAGCGCAATGGTTTTGTGTGGATTAATCTGGTGCCCTGAGATAGTGGCAAAATGGGTCAAAAGGGAATGCAGATTGGGTAAGGAGACAATTGGGTTAGTAAGGGTCAAGAGAGCGTCGTCTGAAAACAAATTCACATTATAACAATCGTCTGCGTATGGAATTACCTTAATATTTGGGTCAGCTCTAAGCCCTTGTACACACGATCGGACATTCCGACAACAAAATCCATCGGATTTTTTCAGACAGATTTTGTCCGAAACTGGTGTTGCATACACGCGGTCGGACAAAGTTGTCGGAAAATCTGATCGTTCGTAACGTGATGACGTTATTTAGTTACGACGGGACTACGTTCAGGCTAGTAGCCAAAGCTTTGGTCTAGGAATTTGATCTGAGCATGTGTGGCACTTTGTCTGATCGGAATTCTCTGCAAACGATCGGACAAAGTCCGATCGGATCCTGTTGTCGGAAATTTTTTATATCCAGCTCTCAAACTTTGTTGGTCCGACAGAAAAAGTCCTATGAAGCTTACACACGGTCGGATTATCTGACAACGTGGTCCGATCGGACATTTTCAGTCTGAATGTCCGACCGTGTCTACAAGAGCTAAGAGCTAAGGCCAGAGGTTCAAGGGCAAGGATAAAGAGAACAGGGGACAGCCCTGCCTCGTTCCTCTGGAAATGGGAAATGAGGGCGATAAGCAGCCTGCATAGCAGATGACAGCGGATAGAGAAGAGTAGAGAGTGGACAGCCAAGTGAGGACCGAGTCTCCAAAACCCCACCACTGAAGCACATAGCGCAGATAGTCCCACGAGAATCAAACGCTTTATATATATAAAGCGAGATGAGAAAATCTGGGATTTCGCAGTGGTTTAACAGGGAAATCAAATGAACCGCCTTCCGAACGTTGTCTCCCACATGACGACTGGGCACAAAGCCTACCTGGTCCCTGTGGATCAGGGAATGTAGGTATTTGTTAATGTGAGAGCACAGGATCTTGCTCAATAGTTTAATGTCATCATTCAGAAGAAAAATGGGGAGGAATGCTTGGGGTTCATGGGCTTCTTCAGAGGTTTCAGGGTCATAGATATGTGTGCTCACAGGGAGTCAGAAGAAGGCAGTGCTCCCTGTTTCATACTATTAAAGTAGGCCCCCCGTTTCATACTATTAAAGTAGGCTGCCTGGTAGGGGAGTAGGATGGAGGAAAATCTGCGATAATATAGGCTGAAGAAGCCCTCTGGGCCTGGGGCCTTTGAACGCCGAATGCCTTTGATGGCCTGGGCTACCTCCGGTTCAGAGATGTCTGCATTAAGGGCTGTGTTGGCTGCTGAGGAGTGGGGGAGGAGATGGAGGTCACGAAAGAAGACGTCTGCTAAGTCAAGGGGGAAGAGGGAGGGAGGGTTACTGTATAAAGTAGTTAAAAAGTCAGCAAAAGCCGCTGAAACTTTGATCGGGTCAGAAGTAAGGTCTCCCCTTGCAAAGCGAAGGCAAACTGGTTTGTGGGAATGACCCCTTGCATTGAGTTTTCTGGCCAGCATTGTGCCCGGTTTATTACCACAGGTGTAAAATTTTGTTTGGCCCATTGTAGGGTTTTCTCGGCTCTGTCGGGTACCATTACTTTTGACAGCAATTGTATATCACAGCTAAGACCAGAAAGTGAGAATGAGTTTTTTGCAGCCAAGCCAAAAGTCTATGCAGTACAAACATGCAAAGTTGGTTTTCCGTGTACTGTAGCATTCTTCACCACATTGAATCCTTAGCAATATTGAGGTGGATGGCACTTTTGAAAGAAAAATGTCAACAGAGTATGTCTGTACAGACAGTAGGCAGGTGAAAGAAAGAGCCCATGCCTGTTTGCATATTACCAGTTTTGGTTGATATTACTACCATTAGAACCACTATGGATCCAGCAGGTGAACATTAAGGGCCAGTTCACATCTGTGTGATGCCTTTTTGGCACGTTGCTTGTTTTACACAAGTTTTAGGTGCCGCTACCATTGAACTCACTAGAATGCACATTTTGACGAAAGCGCATCAAAGATGCAGCATGTAGGATGTTTTTTTAATGCACCACGCCTAAAAGGCACATAAAAACCACATGTGTGAGAGGAGGCTAATTCACATATACTGATTAAATTTGTACACTGTATTGTACATTCATACCACTAGTAATTATTTTTGAATATTCAATATTTCATCTTATTCAACCATTAACCAATAGCAGTGATAACCAATCAACAAAGTTGCTGAAGCAACTTTAATATACAAATCTTTTAATATACAGATCTGTTGTGAAGTCTATTCGAGCTGATGTTTTGCCAGTTATAAGCAAAGTAATAACCAAAATGATAGCCCCAAGGGCAGCAGTAACCTGTAGGAAGGCCTAGGGAATAACACAAGTCATATGTTCTTTTCTAGCAATCATTGAATTGTTGGCATTTATGTTTTCCAATAGCCATAATACTTGAAAAACTAATTTTTTTCCATAGAAGCCTGTTCACCTACTTTTCTGCTCTACAAAACATAGTTCTAATATATATACACCTTGAATTGATCAACGGGGAATATTATATTATCCTGAAAAAGAAACTCCTCTATGGTCAGTGCTCATTTGCTGCAACTATGCACTTTCATCATGATCAAATTGTCATAAGATAGTTTTGGAGTTTATTGGATCATAAACAATTCAGACCTACAGTATTGACAGGTACTTTAGTAGGATGGTTATAAATGCCTACTGGTTAAATCGTTTCTGTTTTTGCCCTTGTTAACCTTGCCAATTTCTACTAAGTTATAATTAATACATTTCTTACCACACATGCTATGGTTCCATCACTGTCCATAATACAATCTGCATTTTCATGACACTTGCTAATCTCTCCATTTGGGCACCTTCTTTCTGTTTTACAAGCAGAATTCTGATCACTTCCTGACCCTGTTTTACAGGCTGTACATTTATATGAACCCTAGGGAAAAAAAGAGAAAAATGTAGAAGAGATAACACATGCATGTGAGTTGTTAAGGCTGCACACCCCAATTTGTTTAATTTAATAGAAAATCCCTCAAGGGGTTTTTTTTTAGCAGCAAGATGGTATTTGAGGCAAATAACAATAGTTTCTTTAAAAATAGTAATTCTTTATTTTTATCAAAGTATCAAAAAAAAGGGTGGATATAAAGCATCAATGCATGGGAGTCATAAAAAGCAATTCTAGTCTTAACATTAAAAAAATCTCGTCAGCATGGAAAAACCATACATGAACTCATTTTGTAAAAACAAAAAACTTTTGTAGAGTTTCACATAAATATTCCTAAGCTTTCGACCTGTATAATTAACGGTCTTCTTCAGGGAGTTTATTCTATGCAAAAAAGAAAGAGTTACACTATCTATACATCATTTATTTTACATAGTCATTTTATATTATTGTACCAAAGTTGAATGTATATACCGTATATACTCGAGTATAGGTCGATCCGAATATAAGCCGAGGCCCCTAATTTACCACAAAAAAACTGGGAAAACTTATTGACTCATGTATAAGCCGAGGGTGAGACATGCAGCAGCTACTGTTACAGCTTAAAAGAGTGGAAAAGAGGGTCAACAATGCCCATTTGCAGCTGCATACCTCCCTGTGTCCATCCCTGTGTCCATCCCTGTGTCCATCCCTGTGTCCCGTCCATCCCTGTGTCCATCCCTGTGTCCCGTCCATCCCTGTGTCCCGTCCCTCCCTGTGTCCATCCCTGTGTCCCGTCCCTCCCTGTGTCCATCCCTGTGTCCCGTCCATCCCTGTGTCCATCGCAGCCTACCTGTGCCAATCTGCAGCCTCTTTGCCTTCTGCAGCCTCTGTGTGCCATGCCGCACCTCTCCTCCTCGTCTGACAGACGGCGGCCATTCCACTGTTCAAAAGCCGCGCCTCTCTGTCTGTGATAGGGGGAACACTCAATTTCCCAGCAGTCAGTGTTCCGCCTATCACGGACATCCTCTCATCCTCGTCCGTAGTATGAGAATGAGCGGATATCCGTGATAGGCGGAACACTGACTGCTGGGAAATTGAGTGTTCCGCCTATCACAGACAGGGAGGCGCGGCTTTTGAATAGTGGAATGGTCGCCGTCTGCCTACCTGATCTGCGTGACTCGAGTATAAGCCGAGGGGGGCACTTTCAGCCTAAAAAAAGGGGCTGAAAATCTCGGCTTATACTCGAGTATATACGGTATTTACCAATTCTTGACGAGAAAGCTACATTCCATATTTAGAGGAATTGCTGTTCCTCTAAAAGCACCTCCAGCTTTGGCGATCCCCGTTCATCTAACTATGGAATGTAGCTTTCTATAAATAAATGATGTACCTGGTAGGCTGACATGGCGCTCGTCAGAAAGGAAAATTGCAGTAAGTATTTGATATTAAAATTTTCCGTTAAATAGTCCATATCTCAAATGTGGACATATTATCACTTACAACACGTAGGCTTCATGTACACTGGCAGCTCTTAAACTTTTGCTTTTGGTGTTTTTTTGCCAAATCTCCTAAACTCAACTTCATAAAAGCCTATGTGTCAATGTACACATAGGCCTTTAGCAGAGTTTACTAGCGGTCACATTTAGGTGAGATTAAACCTCCCTCTCCTGAACATGGAAGAATCACTTTCAGGATATGAAAGTTTTGACCCCAGGCCATGGGAAAACGCAAATTGCAGCAAAAAATATGCTTTGCATTTTTGCAGCGTTTTGCATTTTCCCACGGTGGCGGTCAGGATAGGCTAGTGTAAATGTCGCCTTATTGGTCACATCAAAAATCTGACTGTCTGGCTTCTTTAATTTTCAATTCTACCTCCAACTTCACAATCTGTATTTTTTATATGATAACATATGCTACTTGCCTGCGATTTGAGTGAATTAGGAACATGCTGCAAGTAAAACAAATATTAGCATACTTACTTTAGTGTTTGTGCAGACAGTATTGGCAGGACACACTTTGCTTCCACTTCCACATTCATCTATATCCTGACACATCTGTGAATGATAACAACTGTCAATATTTTGTACATTTCATAACACCTTCAGTAAACTCTGATAATACACACATATATACATATACAACAGTTTTAGACAATACTTTGTTAGCTACAACAAGGGGGCAGAGACTATTAAAAATGGTTTTCCACTATTATGACCATTAGACCACTTTTATGTTTACACTGTGTTAAAACTTTCCTGATTAAATTTATCTATGGATCCTTTTGGTTTAAATTGTTTTACAACAGATGGTGCATAGCAACAATTCTTAATCGTACATCACGGGATGGACACTGGCCCACCCAAACAAAAAATTCAATATCTATATATATATATATATATATATATATATATATATATATACACTGTATATATTTTCTTTTTCAAGACAAGTGTGACTGTCATATGGCGTCCACCCAAGATAGGGAGAGCTCCTGCTCAGCGGTCATTTGACAATAGACCAGGTGGTAAGCAGATAAATACCATAGCAGGGAGGTCCCTAATCCTATCTCTAAAGGGGCACATCTTTGTGATGTACTGAAAGTAAACCAGCACATTAACAGAGGAAAAAAATGTTTAACCACTTTACCCCCGGAAGGATTTGCTCCCTTAATGGCCAGGCCCTTTTTTGTGATACGGCACTGCGTCGCTTTAACTGACAATTGCACGGTTGTGCGACATTGTACCCAATCAATATTGCTGCCCTTTTTTTTACCCACAAATAGAGCTTTCTTTTGGTGGTATTTGATCACCTCTGTAGGTTTTTATTTTTTGCTCTATAAACAAACAAAAAAAAAGCAATATTTTTTACTTTCTGCTATAGAAAAATGTCTTCATCAATTTAGGCCAATATTTATTCTGCTACATATATTTGGTAGAAAAAAGAAAAAAAAAACCCAATAAGTGTATATTGATTGGTTTGCACAAAAGTTATCTCATCTACAAAATAGGATATAGATTTGTGGAATTTTTATTTATTTATTGATTTATTACTAGTAATAGCGGTGAGCTGTGATTTTTTTTTTTGCAGGACTGCGACATTGCAGCGGACAGATCAGACACCTGACACTTTCAACACTTTTTTGGGAAACCAGTGACAATAATGCAGTGGTCAGTGCTAAAAATATGCAAAGTCACTGTACTAATGAGACTGGCAGGGAAGGGGTTAATATCAGGGTCGATCAAAGGGTTAAGTGTGTCCCTAGGGGGTGCTTGCTAAATGTGTGGGGGATGGATTCACTTCACTTCCTGGTTAGCAGGAACACAAGATCCCTCTGTTCATCTCTGACAGAACAGCGGTCTGCCTTGTTTACAGTGGCAGACCACCATTCTATCTCTGTGGGGAGCGATCAGGGGTGGCCGGTGGACTTCACTTCCACCGGACCCGATGATTGGCTCCCCCTCTTGCCAATCACCTCGCCTTCAAAAAAGGTACGTATACAGATTTTTCTTTACAGGGCTATATAGGTTAGTGTTAGATCATGGGTGTCTATAGATGCAGGAATTTTAGTTTTAGCATGGACTTTCACTTTAAGATATGGGCCTGTTGGTTAGCTTTCGGGTACAACCTCTCTTATCTGGATATAATGTTTGCAGATGATCCTTGAATTCTGTTCTTTTGTGCATTCTAATAGTTTAATTGATTTTATTTTATCTACTTCCTGTATCTGAGACCAACTCACTTTTATTTAAATACTTTGGTGCTCTGGTGGAGGGAGGGGCTCCCATGGAGGAGCAATGGAAATGAGCAGTAGAGGCCAAGCCAGTGGCGCAGCTCCACCCACCTCCTCCCTCCATCCTCTAGAGGCCCCAGCGCTGCACGAAGACGCACAACAAGATCTCTCTCTCTCTCTCTGCGCCACTGCTGCTGATGATAATGATGTGAGAGACAGAGACTGTCAGTAATATTTTTGGGGGAGGGGAGAATTTCCTTGTTGCCCCCCTGGATCCGCTCCTACAAAGAAGTTGAGTGCACATGCTCAGCGTCATATCCAGAGGTTGTCTTTAGGCAATAGATGTCTGAGTGCTGCCAACATTGCTGCAGAGGTTGAATTGGTGAGAGGGTCAGCCTGTCAGTGCTCATACCATAAGCCGCACATTGCATAAAATTGGTCTGCATGGTTTTCCTCCCAGAAGGAAGCCTCTTCTAAAGATTATGCACAAGAAAGCCCACAAACAGTTTGCTGAAGACAAGCAGACTAAGGACATGGATTACTGGAACCATGTCCTGTGGTCTGATGAGACCAAGATAAACCTTTTTGGTTCAGATGGTGTCAAGCGTGTGGCGGCAACCAGGTGAGGAGTAAAAAGACAAGTGTGTCTTGCATACAGTCAAGGATGGTGGTGGGAGTTGTATGTAGTACCATTTATGGAAAATGGAGGTGTGGATGAGCTTTTAAGTGTTTCCAAGAGCAGTAATGCAGAATTTCTCAAAACACAATTCACTAGCAGTGGCTGGGGTGGAAGCCATGTGTGAAAGTGAACATCCGTGGAACCTGGTAAAAAATAGGAATGCCCCAGCAGTAGCATCAGTGAATAGAGTTCTATGCTGCTAGTTTCGATACTGTTAAAGAAGAGGATTGTGATGGAAGGTTACTAAACCGCTTAGGTATCCATGGTAACACCCAGAAAGAAGAGTCCCATAAATTATATTCTAACTTATCCCACAATTTAAGAATGACTGTGGTAATTTTTTTTAAATCTGGCAAGCCATGCCATTTTATTCTGATTAGGATAGGCCAAGAGATTCTTGGGTTAGTTCTGTTCCATACATATTTAGTAATTAAAGAGAATAGGAAAATAAGCCTGGAGGGTTTCTATAACCCAGATACTGGCCCCCTCATGTGAATGAGTATGATGTCAAATAAAAGTATACCCTAAAAATAGATACCCAAGCATTTGACAAGTCTTTTTTAGTAAAAAATAAATAGGCGGGGGGAGTACAGATTTTACTTGTGACATTAAGAAGGCGATGTGACGGCAGAGATCAGTGATTGGTATTAACTATGTAGATCACCGGAGACACACAAGGGAGAGATAAAAAGTTGTATGGTCTTTCTGTATAAGCAGAGCAGGACAGGAGTGAGCTGAGTCTGTGGCTAACAGTTAAGCCCCCAATTGCCAGACAGTTAAGTTAATCAGTGGGTGATTTAAGTAGCACAAGGTAAATGTGTCTGGTAATTGAGGGGCAAACTGTTAGCAGACTCAGCTCACTCCCCAGCAGCTATGGGGTTAAAGTAGAAATGTAGGCAACATTTTTTTTTTTTTTTGGTTAGAGTAAGTGAGGGTTATAACTTCTGTCAGATTTTTTCTGCCATCTGTGTCCATCTGTGCCATCTGTGTCCTATTGCAGACATTTCCCTTCACTTCCTGTGCCATAGCCCAGTCCATCAACCCTGTCCTCAGGGCCCACTAACAGGCCAGGTGTGCAAGATAACTGAAATACATCATAGGTGATATCATTTGCTGCTCATCATTTGCAGTATTCTAGTCTGCATCTCCCCAAGGTAATACATAAAACCTGGCCTGTTAGTGGGCCCTGAGGACAAAGTTAATGACCACTGCCATAGCCAAACAGGAAGTGAGAGGAAATCTCTGCAAATAAAGGAAATCCCTTGGGGACCCCCAGGTCACCATAACTAGGGTTCTCATTGGAAGATTTCCCCTTTATTACTTTTCTGGGGACAACCCAAAATTAGAGATTTTATTTTACTTTCACTTTCATTAACAATGGTAAACAGGATAAATACAGAGGGTGAATCTCCCAAACGGGGACACAGACAGCAATAAAAATTGACAGGGGTTCTAATCTCTCTCCACTATCCAAAAGGAAAAAAAAAAGTTTTGCCTTTAGTTACACTTTAGGCTGGCTTCACACTGCTGCCGGGTGCGGCTTGCAGCAGGGGTCCGGTGCACCTCTGTACTTCGTTTCAGGGACAAATTTGACAGGAGTTTATGACCGGTTCTCAATGGAGCCGGTTCACATATCTCCGTGGTGGCTCTGGAGCGGCTTGCACAGAGGTCCTGTGCGTTTTCTGGTCCATTTGAAGGCTAAATCCAGGCAAAAATTTGGCCCTGAAATGGACCAGAAGACTCACAGGACCTCTGTGCAAGCCGCTCCAGAGCCGCCATGGAGATATGTGAATCGGCTCCATTAAGAGCCGGTCACAATCTCATGTCATACAAATTGGATGCGACAACCCCGCATCCAATTCCCACTAGTTTGAACCCAGCCCTAAGTCTATACAGCTTCTCAGCTCCCTCCCGTTCTCCTGTGCTTTTTCAGAAAGACCATAACTGGTCAGCTCCAACTGGGCTGTTCCTTGTTAGCACTGGAGGGTTAAGATGAGAAGGAGAAGTGGCTACCGACAAGGAGTCATGACTGCTGGGACCCCGGAAGCAACCTAATACCGGTCATCCTATCTGGTGCAAATGGCTGACAGTACACAAGGGCATGTGAGTTAAATACTCTTGGTAAACTGATCCACTATGATTTAGAGACTGTGAAGCTGTGGAAGTGAACAGTACAGCTTGTGGCATCGGACTGCCGTTGTTAGATGACCCATGTGGGATACAATCATATTGCTATTTAAAAGAATCAATGCCCTTTCCAACAGCACATCTGCACACTGAGCCCAGGTTCTCACTGCTGTGACTTGTCATTCGACTTGAGAGTTCAAAGTCGCATGACAAGTCGCGTCCCATTAACTGCAATGGAACTGTTCTAATTGGTGCAACGTAAGTTGCTCTGACTTAGAAAAAAGTTCCTGCACTACTTTAGGTGCGACTTCAATACGACTTGTATTGACCTCAGTTAAAGCAGTCTTATGCAAGCCTCGATGATGTCGCGCAGGGATGTTGGATTCGAAATTGCGGCAGTGTGAACCCATGCTTACTCTGAATTATAAGGTGGATGGATGGATGTCTGCCTAACTGCCAGAACTTGTAAACCCACAAGATTTTTCACCTTAATGCATTCTATGCATTAAAGTGAAAAAACTCTTGTAGGGCACCAGCCCCCCAGAGCCCCTGTTTTACTTATCGGAACCTGTTCTTTCCCATGATGTGTAGGAACACACCATCTCCAGGCGGTGTCTCGGGTCCTGATTGGATGGATTGATAACAGTGCAACCATTAGCTCCCACTGCTGTCAATAAAATCCAATGATGCAGGGGGCGGGGCTTGAGTCCTGCTGTCTGTGTCAATAGACTCAGCAGCAGGACATGGGAGCATGCCCACACGGGTGTCCCGAAGAAGAGTGCCTCTCTGGCGAGGCACTCGAGAAGAGTATGAGCCACGAGCACCGCTTAGGGACCCCAGAAGAGGAGGCTCGGGGCCCCTTTGTCCAAAACCAACTGCACAGTGGAGGTAAGTATGACATGTTTGTTATTTAAAAAAAAACAACAACCTGAAACTTTAGTGTCCCTTTAACAGCCCTTTATCTATCCGAGGATACTTTGCAACAAGTGGCTTTGTTTTGTTTATTTTTTCAATAGGCACCTTTAGGGAGAGGGGGGAGCAGATACCTGTCTGATTCATTTCTTAAACCACTATTAAACCTTGTAATCTACTGCAGTAGGCAATTCACTGATTGGCTGTAATTCTCTTAGTATGCACCCTCATTTAACAATACAGAAAGGCATCATTTAATGCCAATAAAAAAATGAATGATGATTTGGTAGCAAAACCTATAATAAAAATATGTGCATGCAGTTATGTGTACAATGTCTACATATTATAAACACTTTTAATAATAAATTAAACTTTTTTGACAATACATTTAAAGACTAAAATATTATTACTCAACTTCTCTAAAAAAGCTCACAATAACAATTTGCAAATACATGTAAAAACCTCAGAACTGGTAATGACTGATAACACTGTGATTGTAGGACGATTTGTGCTATAAACAGATGATTTGTGTTAATTTGATTGAAAGACATACAGACTACATGCAGTTGAACATACTATAACACCCTTCAACTATATAGCAAAACTATACAGTTAGGACCATATACTACATATTTGGACACAGGCACAATTTTCATACTTTTGGCTCTCTATGCCATCAGAATAAAACCAAAACAATCCAAATGAATTTGAAGCACAGACTTTCAGCAATTCACAATTCAAGGGGTTGAACATAAAGTGAATATAAAGTCTACACACCCCTAAAATGTCAGTTTTTGTGATGTAAAAAAATGAGACAAAGATATATAATTTTAGATTTTTTTCCACCTTTTTAATGTGACCTATGAACTATAACAACTCAGCTGAAAAAATCTTTTAGGTGGAGGGAAGTAAAAAATAATAATAATAATAATAATAATAATAATAATAATAATAATAATAATATAGTTACATAAGTGTGCACACCCTTAAACTAATACTTTGTTGAAGCACCTTTTCATTTTTTTTCATTTACAGCACTCAATCTTTTTTGGGTATTACTCTATCAGCATGGCACATATATATATATATATATATATATATATATATATATATATATATATTTATCACAAATGTTATCAATATTCCTTTATCCCCTGATAGTGTGTTTTTTTTTGTTTTTACTTTATTACACCCGCTGGGGTGTCTGCGTGTGATTGATTTTTTTATTTGCGATTTTACTCCAGCCTTCTTGTACAACATGTTTTTCAGTAATATCAATATCCTATTTGGAATGATATCAAAGGGTAAGAACACCCCATGGAAATTGTTCTCTTTATCAATACATTTGAAAGGCAAAAACTAGATCTTGATTCAAATAGTGCCTACGGATAAAGGAGATATGCTTGAATAAAAACAAAAATTTGACACACTGACCGATATTCATTTTCAAGGAACTAAATTAACTTCAAATTTAAATCTACTTAAAATCCCTCAAATCAGATTCTGGTGATCCAGATTAGGAGCAAATGATTAGAATAAGCAGTATGCAGGTAGGACTTGTCTTATTTAATCACTAAGTTCACCTTTTGAAAAAAAAGAAATACATTCAAACAAATAAATTTTTCTTAGGAGCCTGCAGAGCATTGAGCCACTGATCAGTGAATTGTGGGTGCAATGTAGGGCTCCTGCACACAGTGGCTAGAGCTTTCCACCCATACCTCTGTTTTTAAATAGTGACAGCGGCTGCAGGGAGAAGAACTCATGCCTGCTGTCCCAATGCGAGATCAGGAGGATGGGGGGGGGGGTGAGCTGTGGTTGCTTAGTAACATGTTACACCCTAAATACGGGTGTAACATATAAAATGTCACATAAGGTGAACTTAGCCTTTAACTTTGAGATATATATGGTCTGGTGTTCTCGTTGCTATTGCTTTATATTCTGTCTTAATGCCAAGATCAACAGAGCTCTCTATGTCCTCAGAAAGAAAATTGCGTATGGCTATGAGTGGCAAGGATTTTAAAAATATTGCCAAATGACTTAATATCAATCATTCCACTGTAGGGAAAATGATCTAAAATGATATATATTTCAAACAATTGCAAATTTGTCCAGGTTTGGCTGGCCTAGCAAAATCAACCTTAGAGCTGACTGATAGATGCTGAAAGAAGTCTCCAAAAAAAAAAACCCAGCTTTTATTCATGAAGTGTTCATGTGTCTCCCACACTGGTTTGGGTCAAAATGGATGCTTCTACAATCAGAAAAAGATTGCACCAATCTGACCTTCATTAGGGGTGTGTTAAGGAATATCTTTGCTGTTCAAAAAGAACATTAGAGTAAGATTACAGGTTGTCATTGAACATATTGGCAAAGATCAAGCCTTCTAGAACAAAGTTCTGAAGTCTAATAAACCAGAAAGAGAGCTGTTTAATTGCAGTAACAGAGATCATGTTTGCCACAAACAGCATCTCAGAAGAAAAAACTTCCTCATACCAACAGTGAAGCGTGGTGGAGGAAATGTTATAGTTTGGGGTCTTGCTTTGTTGCTGCAGGGCCTGGGCAGCTTGCAGACATTGAGTCAACTATGAATTGTGCATAATATAAAAATGTGCTCCATGTGGGCCATTTGTTCAAATGTTGAAGTTGAACCAGAAATTAGTCTTTCAGACTGATCCAAAGCACACTAACAAATCCTCCAAGAAACTGGTTAAAAAAGAGGAGTATTATAGATTGCCTTTAACCCCCCTAATTTGACTCCCATTCTAATATTGAAAGGGGGTTGGAATAGTAAGATCATGCAAGGTAATCTGAAAACCTCTTGCAACTGGGGCAGAATTTTGCATGGAAAAGTGATCAAAAAAGTTCATTGAGCTGATGGTTAGAGACTGGTGGGCAGGTATTTGAAATTCTCCAGTAATTCAATTCTGGGACAAGGAAATACACGTTTCTGATTCCAAGGGTGTACTTACTTTTTTACACAGTACGCCATATACCATATTTTGCTGAACCAATGATTGATTGAAATATATTAAAATGTCAACAATTTTGATGGGGTGTACATCATTTTTTACATGGCTATATGTACGGTGATTTGTATTTCTGGTTTAGCTAGGTCAGTTTGAAAATAACAAAACTGTACAAATGTTTCTATACCCTGACATCTAGTGGACAGAACATATGATTAAATATACAAAACTTTGGAAGAGTTGTATACTATAGATGAAAAATGACTGTGAAATGAAAAAATACACAAAATAGGAAAGTGTGTGTGGGAGTAAATTTCATGTCTGAGGTATTTATTATGTGTTAAATTATTTGCTTATCATTTACTGCTTATTTGTCATCTAAGGTTCCTTTTAGTTGTTCTCTAAAGCTATAAGTGTGTTCACTGCTCACACATCTATTGGATCAAGTCCTGTTGACTGAATATCTAGACTTTGTGTTCTTCAAGATAAATTGAACTCTCAGTAAAATATTTATGTGCCAAAAGGCCCTTGGCCTCAAGCTTTTCATTCTCATTCACTCGCCTTGTGATCAGTGGTGTAATTTGGTTTTGTGCTGCCCTAGGCAAGACTAAAATCGGGTACCCCCTCTATCTAAATTTTTCCCACTCCTTCCTTTTCAAGTGGCTTTGCGGGGCCCTTGGTGGCTGTGCGGGGTCTCTGGTGGTTGTGTGGGGTTTCTGTTAGCTGTGCAGGGTCCCTGGTGGCTGTGTGGGGTCCCTGGTGGCTGTCCGGATCTCTGGTGGCTGTGTGGGGTCTATGGTGGCTGTGTGGGGTCCCTGGTGACTGTGCAGGGTCTCTGGTGGTTGTGCAAACTCCCTGGTGGCTGTTTGGGGTCCCTGGTTGCTGTGCGGGGTCCCTGGTGGCTGTGCGGGGGTCCTGGGTCCCTGGTGGTTGTACGGGGTACCTGGTGGCTGTGCGGGGTCCCTCGTGGCTGTGTGGCTGTATTAGTTTTTGCTGTGTAACTCTAGGATTCATTTTAAACAAAGAAAGAAAAGGCTGATTGCAGCTGACATCCTTTAAATTCCTAAAAATGTAGCCATGATTATTATAATTATTTAATTTAGTTCTCCATTCCAGCCTACTGGGCATGGAAAGGGAGAAGGCTGCGCATACTCATAAAGACCTGGTTGATTTAGTGTCTCAGCATGCCAGAATATTAACCACTTCAGCCCTGGAAGATTTTACCCTCTTCCTGACCAAAGCACTTTTTACAATTTGGCGGTCAAATTGCATGGTCATGCAATGCTGTACCCAAACTAAGTTTGCGTTCTTTCTTCCCCACAAATAGAGCTTTCTTTTGGTGGTATTTGATCACCTCTGCGTTTTTTTTGCGCTATAAACAAAAAAAGAGCGTCAATTTTGGAAAAAAAAAATTTTTTTTTTACGTTTTGCTATAATAAATATTTCCCGAATTTTTTTTTTTAAAACAAATTTCTTCATCAGTTTAGGCCAATATGTATTCTTATACATATTTTTGGTAAAAAAAATCCCAAAAAGCGTATATTGGTTTGGGGAAAAGTTATAGTGTGTTTACACACATAAATCCCTGCTCTGGCTCTCGTGCATGGGATCGCACGTGGTTGGCGGCAATCGCGTCCGCTGGCCACGTGCATCGGGTCCCCCACTGTGCAGTGGGTGTGCGTGCGTGCCTCCGGTGGCACTTGTGCGCCCTCTGGTGGCTCTCCAGGGCAAAGCCGTATATATTTATGGGATTTCGCCCAGGAGAGCCATTCTGCCGCAGTATATCTGTGTGAGCCCTTTGGAAACCGGTTAAAGGAACTGTGCAAGTTAAAGCAGTAGATGGACAAGAAAACATATGCCAGAAGGGAGAAATCAGAAGGTTATTGATGATTTAAACAAGTGGATAGGAAACATGCTAGTGGAGAAAGAATAGACTGATGGAGCAGCCTATTTCTCAAGTGTCCAGAATGTAGGGCTTGAAAGGTGAATTGTATAAGAAGAAAGTCTCTGTCCAGGAATCAATTGTAACTAAAAGGCTATTGGCAGAAAGGCAAGTTTCTTTAGAAGAGGAAATAAGTATGTTTTCTTCACAAGTAAGTGATTTACTGACAGAAAAAACAGAGAAGAGAAGACAACAGACTTAGGTGTCCGTTTATGAAGCAGTGATCAGTGGCGATCCCGAGGATCGCCTCTGATCACAGCCCATAAACGGTTTATGAACCAGAGATAATTGGGGGAGAAGTGTTTGGACATATTCTCTCACCAATGATCTCCGCACACTTCTCATAGACTGACACAGTAACGGACAGTTTATGAAGCTGCGATCTCAGCGCTTCACTGGCGATCTGAGTCAGAATTCACACTCCACGATTCACCAGCTCAGAGGTGGAGAATTGGGGAGTGAAGAGAGAATCTGAGGGGATCTGAGGAGGAAAGAGGAAGATAATTAACTTCCTTTTATATATATATATATATAAATATATAAATATATATATATATATATAATGTGTGTGTGTATACATGTATATATATATATATATATATATATATATATATATATAGTGTGTGTGTGTGTGTGTGTGTGTGTGTATACATATATATTTAATTTAGGGGGACTCCTTATTTATTTATTTTTTTCCTTATTAACCATGCCGTCTGGAGCTGTGATAATTTATCACTGCTTAATAAACTGACATCTCTGTGTTTCCATGAATTTCTGGTACTGTGATCTCGTAAAGTCTGGCGAGATTCCAGTATCAGGGGCCGTTCTCCACTGTTGGAAGCATTTATAGATCGCTTCACTCCTCCAAGAGTGAAGCGATCTGCTCTGCTTCATAAACAGGCACACAGAGGAGAAAGATCTCCTCTGACAATGCCGGAGAATGAAGCAGTGAATAGATTTCACTGCTTCATAATCGGACACCTATGTGCTTTTATAGTTCAGGATGATGTTCAAGGAGCTTTATGTTTTACAAAGAGAAACCAGGAAATGTTTAAATTGTAAAATAGTTTTTCTTGCCAAGAGGAGCTGATGCAAAGGAATATTGTGAACAAGATTCTATTTCTTTGTTGAAATATCTCAGTGAACAGAATTCCAGGGTTTCAAAGGACAAGGTACAATGATGCAGACTTTGTGTGAAATTCCTTGGTCACTGTCTAGGCCCTGGAACCAAACACATTGACATTGAAAAGAGTAAAAGACAAAACATTTGTCATCAGCAAGGCTGAGTGTCAGAAACCATGAATCAGACCGAGACAGAAGTACAATTAAATCACACTTGTTTATTAAATAAAAAGGTAAATAGAGAAAGTGTAGTCAAAGCATAGCCAGAATCCAGTAACTGGATCAAGTAGTCAGCCAGTCCAGAGTTCAGTAACCAGCTTGGGTAATCAACCAGGCCAGAAGTCAGGGATCCAAGTAGAGCAACAGCAAGCAGGATAAGGAGCCAGAAGGGATGTCAGCAATCCAGTCTTTGAACAGAACCGCATGAGATGGTTTCTTGTGATGTTACCAAGGCGAAGGCAGATATGAAATGAGCTGGACAGCTTTAAGTAGGCAGGTCAGACGAGCTGGATAAGGAAAAGCTGGTAACTGTGGAGAGAGATGGGAGCTGGCAATTAGCTGACAGCTGAGCAGCCAGCCCAGAGAAGGAAGGGCTAAGCCAGCCCTGACACTGAGCAGGTATGAAGCAATCCTGCTTGAATCAGGAGAAATAGAATTGAAAAGCTGTACTACAATCAATCCTGCCAGCTTTCTCCCAGAGAGAAAATAAGACCTCGAAGAGGACGGTGACCACAACTGCTTAAAACGTATGGAAGAAGAAATGCAGCAAATCTCCCCAGTGAAGCACACTCCTCTAGAATATCCTGATCTGATCCTGTCTGAAAAAAGAGGGAGTCCCAAGAATGGCATATGTGGTCACAACATTGGAGGAAGTGATTGAGACCCAACTACTCCCTTCATCACTTTCAGCATGGGTTTCCAAAGTGGTAGCACTCACTGCGGCCTGTGAGGCCGCAAAGGATCAAACAGCCAACATCTACACTGATAGCAGGTGTGCTCTTGGAGTAGTCCATAATTATGGACCCATATGGAAGAACAGAGAATTCACAACTGCTGCAGGAGAACCAATTCAAAACTTGAAATATGTTCAAGAAGTTTTTGAAGCAGTCACTCTCCCAAAGGAAGTAACCATTCTGAAGGTCAAGGCACATACTGGAGGACAGACCATGGAAGACCTGAAAATTAGAAAGAATGAACATCCCAAAATTTTTAATAATAACCAACTAATAATAACTAACTATTAAATTATAGGTATTGGAATTTCCTTTCAAATTTGGCTGTTAGTGAACGTAATGAATATGAATTTATCTGAAGTTATGCATTATCTGAAAGAAAGAATGCCACATCTAAACAAACAGAACAAAACAAAACTAAATAATAATAATAATAATATGTTTTTTTTTATAATTATTATTATTAATGTTATTTATTATTATTAATTTGTTACGATCCATTCGTTTAGGTATGGCATTTTTTTTACAGACAATTTGTAACTTCGGATACATTTGTATTCGTTATGTTCTCTAACAGCCAAATTTGAAAGAAAATTCCAATACCTATAATTTAATAGTTAAGTTATTATTAGTTAGTTATTACAGGCATACCCCACTTTTAAGTACATAATGGGGTTTATTTACTAAAGCTGGAAAGTGCAAAATCAGGCTCACTTCTGCATAGAAACCAACGGGCTTCCAGGTTTTATTACCAAAGCTTAATTGAACAAGCTGGGGTTAGAAGCTCATTGGTTTCTATGCAGAAGTGAGCCTGATTTTGCACTTTCCAGCTTTAGTAAATAAACCCCATTGTGTACTTAAAAGTGGGGTATGCCTGTATTTCAGATTTTCTAGTTTTCGAGATTTTTATACTTATTTTTGGATTTTTGTTCTTTTGAATTTCCAGATTTTCGTTCTTATATTCAGATTTTTGAATTTTTGAATTTTTGAAATGTCCAATGTTCAAAATGTACAATTCCTAATTTCTGAATTTTGAATTTCCAAATTTTCAAATTAAAAATTTCTGAATTTTCGAATATCGAATTTCGGAAATTTAGAATTTTCGGATTTTCAAATTTTGAATTTGCAAATTTCCGAATATCAAATGTTCGAATTTCTGAATATTTGGAAAAATTCCGAAATTCAAAAATTCGGAAATTCTGATATTTCTGAACTAATAAATTTGTCTAAATTTGTTAAATGAATTTGGAACTAAACAAATTGCACATGTCTACTAATTACTGATTTTGCAAAGGAAGAAGAAGCCCGTAAAAGATTGAAGGAAAGAAGAGAACAAATACAGAAAGAGAAAGAACTGATTAAGAAATTGCAAGAATCTGCACCTGATGATTGATAGGAAATCCTGGAATGGGACGGAGCAAAGAAAGACCAAGATGGGCTTTTGTAAAAGGAGAATGCAATATGTGTCCCACCTCAAATGGAGACGATGATCATGCAAACAGCCCATAGCCCAGGTCATGTGGGCCCTAAAGCAATGGAGTGAAACATTAAACAGGCTGGTTGGTTTATTCAATACTCCAGAAACGCATGTCAAGACTTTGTTGAGGGATGCATAATTTGTGCTAAAAATAACCCAGGAAAACTGACCAGAGTAACACAGAGACATTTAGCCAAGCTGCTTTTCCCATTCCAAAGACTTCAGATTGATTATATCCAGTTGTCCAAGTCAGGCCAATACCAATATGTTTTAGTGTGCGTAGACATGTTTCCGGGCTGGATAGAAGCATGGCCGGCAACTAAAGCAAAAGCCAAGACAACAGCAAGGAAGCTCCTTTGCAAAATATGTCCTTTTGGTGTCCCCAAAACCATTGAGAGGGACAGAGGAACACATTTTATTAGACAGATCATGCAAATAATATTCAAGGACTTGGGAATTGAGCAGGCCTTCCATACCCCTATCATCCTCAGAATTCAGGGAAGGTAGAAAATATATATAATGGAATCGTTACAGGTTAGCTAAATTAATGTGGGAAAGGGAGGAAGGGTCAGTAAAGAAACAATGGCCAGAACTGTTGCATCTGGTTCTTTACAGCGTCAGGACTACCCCTAATTATAAGTTAGAGAATGCACACCCTTATGAAATTTTGTTTGGGAGCCCACCTAGACAGGGTTGTATTTTCCACATCATACTGCTGTAATGTTATAATGATTTTTTTTATGTAATTGTCTAATACAAGCAACTAACTGTGATGCACAAGCTTGTTTTTGAATTGATTCCAGATCAAGTAACTGGAACACATGATTTACAACCAGGTGATTGGGTCCTAGCAAAAGAACATGTTAAAGAACCTTTGCGACCAAAGTTTGAAGGACCCTACCAAGTGCCCCTGTCAACAGTCCCAGCTGTAAAGTTGGAAGGAAAGTAGACATGGATACATGCCAGCCATTGCAAGAAAGTATAGCCAATTTCAAAAAAATGAGTAAACTACTGTTATGCCTTTGCTTGATCTTAGCAATCAAGGCTATACAGGAAAATCACCTGTACAAATTACACATGATGGCAGGCATAAGGGGTAATTTGAGTAATTTCTAGATCTGTTCACATAGGCCAGAGAGTTCAAAAAGGCACACATCTGATATCCTTTCCCATTAACTGAACACCTGGAAAACGGTATCCTTAGGCCCCTTTCACACTGGGGTGGTGCAGGCGTCGGCGGTAAAGCGCTGCTATTTTTAGCGGCGCTTTACGTGGATGTTTTATCAAGGAGCTACTGAATCTGACCATCACATGAACCTATTTTCTGCCAGACCACTATTTTTGTTTTTTTACATACATTCAAATATGAGTGTTTCTTACAAAAGTAGCGGGTGTCTCACTCTATAAACTGCGATCCCGCCAAGCTGGCAAGAACAATGTACACAGGCTTTCCAGTTTAAGTTAGGGAGAGCTGCCTGCAGCAGCTGCAAGGGGGATTTTCACCCCCCCTCCTTCTTCCTGTTTCACTGACTGAGTAAATGTAATGTGGGAGCGGACACACATAGAGCTGTGCATTCAGATGCCTCTCTTGTGGCCCTATTGGCAGGAAGAAGTAAGTCAATTAAAGGCACAATTACAGCAGCCAATCAGAGAGACTGTACTAAGCTGCTGGAAGCAGCTGCAATGGATTCTAGGACATGCAGTTCACCAAGTGGCTCTATAGCCTGGTATTCAGGAAGGAACTACAAAAAAAACAGGATTCTCTGTGACAGGAAAGTAAAGACTCCATTTTGTGTCCTGAGGAGAATTCAGTCAGCCTTGAGGGAGGAAAAAGACCAGACTTGAGGGAGAGATGCTGTCTCTCAGATGATCTCCCCACACGATTCAGGCCTCCACTGCCAGTTGGGATGTCCAGCCTAAGAGAGGGGGATCCCAGGTGTATATTGAGGTGCACCTACACAGAAAGATGTTCGTTTGGGCCTTGATCGCAGGATTTGGTGAGAGGGCATGTCTGCCCATCTGCAGGGAACAGACACTGCACTACAGAAGGAGTTATTTGAATGCTGTATACAGACATCATTACTGGTAGTCATCTTTCTGACACTTGTAGTACCACAGGGATAAAGGGACAAGGCTACCCATTTCTGGGACATTGTATACAGACATCATTGTCCTCTCACCTTGTTGAACAAAACCATGTCTGTTTCACTTGATAAACTGGGCCAGTTGTGTTGTTTGGCCCTGCTATCCAAGAGTTTAAGTGCACCAACAAAAGTGGCTAGCTGAAGACATCAAATCTTATGTTTGCTTCAAAAGGACTGAAACTCCTAGTGTCCTACGGATCCGCACACACATACTCAGGGCTCTGTACTGTACTGCTCTATGGGACAGGAGAAAGAAGCCTGACACAAAGGGAGTCATTCCTCTGCTCTCCTCCTGCCTGGACTTATAGAGCTAACCTGAGTAGAGGTAACCAATCCAATTTAACTTGCTTTGTTTGCCATTTAAGTGTGCCTCTGCTATTGGGGACATGCTAGTGTTTGAAATCCCCTGAAAGCAGCTTGAGTGTTATTTTTCTCTTAAATCTCGGTTATTGCTCTCTAGTTGATTACTTGCATATATAATGTTACTGTTTGTTATTCTTCCACAGAAATATTGTAGTAAAGACAATCTCTGTGTTTTATTATAACGTTTGTGTTTCTCAGTGGTTATTACACTTACACTATTGCCAGGTGTGCCAGAGGGGATTGAGGTTGTTATTGGGGTTGAGAGACAGAGTAACGGACTAAACTAACTTAAGCAGCTCCTTCAAGGGTATCTCTACACATAAAATATACTTAAAATCCTAAAATAAAATACTGTATATTTTCTGAAAGCAAAGGACCTGTAAAATAAAATTATGGTAGTTGCAGTTTTTTATTTTTTTTATGTGGCATCCTATTTTACTCAACTGCTTACCAAATCTATATTTTCAGAAAAAATACAAGAGAAGCAGAAATCACTGGACAGTTTTCGTCTTATTTTTTTATTATCTTAGATGCTCTTACCCATCATGGTCTTAAAAATATACACAATGTTATTATGAAAATTTGTATTTTTTCTTATGAATAGTACAGATGCGGTACTGTGAGCAGCTAAACCTTAAACAACCTTGTTTTTAAAATGAATATAAAAAGCTTCAGAAAGTGCATATTTTGCTCTGTGCCAGCAATGATTTACTGAATCTTCATTGGTGCCAATTCATACATTTTAATTGTGCTCACTGGGCTTTGAAAATTTCAATGACGTGCATGAGTGTAGTCTCTTTTTTTAACAAATCAGGGCATGCTTTTATTTCCTCTGCTGGATATAAGAATGATATCATTCAAACAAATTAGCTTAACCTAAATACATAGTTACATAGTTAGTCAGGTTGAAAAAAGACACAAGTCCATCCAGTTCAACCACAAAAAAAAAATAAAAAAAATTTTTTTTTTTTTTTAGCTCCCCTTAACATTTACTGTATATTATGAACAATATATATTTTTGGAAAATCTTCAGCAATAATTACCTGCTTATTCGCTCTAGCAAACTCCAGGCCAACTCCTTGTACCCTCTTTCCTATATAGCCAATAGGACATGGGTCACAGTGGAATCCAGGAGATGTGTTGACACAGCGAACACGGGGAAAGCATGGATTCACAGAGCACTGGAAAGAGAAATCATTGATATTGGTGCAAGTATAACTAGATGTTTACCTATACATCTACTACAGATAGTTTTGAAATGATTAAAGGCCAGTTGAAGATAGTTATAAAGGCTAAATTCAGTGTACAGAAAATGTTGTAAATGCCGTGCATTTATAGTTCAACTCCCTTTTTGATTGAAGCCTGTAGTTGTGACTATTGTTGCTGTTTGATTTTGTCAGCAGTTTGTTCAAACAGGTTAAAAATCAGCAAACCCGACTACAAACACTATTGACATCAATGATTGTTTGGCAGTCTAGAAGACTGCCGCAGCGCTGTATGAGGGCTTCTACAGGATCTGTGGTGATCCTAAGGATCTCTAAAGCACTTCCTGTCCACCCTCTATTTTGCCAGCAACCATAATGGTGCTTTTGGGTGCTTTTATAACTATTCTAAGCTTAGATGTGGTCTTTTAGAGGAAAACAAAGACATGATTGGCCACCTACTTGACAGCTAAGTCACTGATTGACCAGGATGCCCTGACCAATCAGTGAATTTGCTGTGAACAAGGTAGGCTATCATAGGATTTGTTTACATCTGCCCATCCCTAGCATTAGATGTGGCAAAAAAGGAGCCCAATGACTGCATTATGGCCATCGCCAAAATAACAGCTTGAAGAGGATACTGCTTCTAAAGCCGCGTACACACGGGCGGACTGTATGGCCTACTTAGTCCGTCATACAATCCGACGGACAGTCCGTCCTACTTTCGAATGAACGGACTTGACCACACACGGATGCACAAACAGTCCGTCGAAAGCTTGCTCGATGACGTGTACAGCACGTACAACGGGACTAGAAATAGGAAGTCCAATACACAGCAATGCAACCTTTCGCCGTGTAAATCCTTACTGAGCATGCGCCATTCTTAGTCCGTCGAACTAGCCTACTGACGAGCGGATTGTCCGCTGAAACCAAAGTATGATGGACAGTATTTCGAAAAATCCGAAATACTTAGTACGCCAGACTGCACGCTGAAAAAGTCAGCTGAAGCCCACACATGAGCGGACTGTCCGCTGAAATGTGTTTCGACGGACTAAGTAGGCCATACAGTCCGCCAGTGTGTACGCGGCTTTATTTTCCTGATTTTAAATGACCACATCCTGGAGACTGTCATTTCGTGGCAGGAGAGTGCCATGTCCAGATCGGCAGTTGATGGGTCATTGTAATTGCCATCAATTAGATTGATAAATGACTTGATTAATGTATACATTGCTGAATACCATGATTGATGCTGGATTTGCTTTTGGAGACAATAACAAACTTTATTTTAAAAGCTGGTAAGTATGTGTTTGTGTTTTCCTGAAAGGATTTTTAGTTAATTGATGGTGTGTTTTTTGTTGTTGTTTTTTTGCTTTTAAGTCTCATGTGGGAATGGGTAATGGGTAATGGTCACTAATGCACCCATGTGCTCTTTCCACTGGGAGGGAGTGGATATCTGACTACCCCATTACTATAAGGGGGCTTCTAAAGGAATATGGCCTGGAATGGTTTAGGAAGGGGGAACTGCATGCTTGCTGCCTTACCTTACATTTAGAATGAAGCTGTTTTTAAAGAGCCCACAAACATGCAATTCTTCTGCTAGTTAGGTCTTTTCTCTCTTTACAGAGCTTTGTAATGATGGCAATGTACCATTTGATTTTTATATATTCAGGTAGAACCAAATGCCAACAACATAATGTTCTGTATACCTCATTGCTTACCACATATGATTAATCTTTATTTTTACTTAATTCCTTTTTTTTTTCCTTGTGACATGTATCCCAGAAAACAGTAACCTTATCATTTTTGCTGCCTTTAGAAAAGACAAAGCATAAGTAATTAAAAACCCTAAATTTGGTGCACATGCAAAGCCATCTGATGACGAATGCCACCTAAGCAAGTTCCACACTTTACTGTCATCAGCAAGTCCATAATACCAGTTCCTCTTATCTGGAACACTCACCGCCTCTTGAAGCACTTCAGTAACATCCAGGTAACTTTAATTGCTGCAATTTTGCTTCTAAATGCCCACGGTAAACACTGCAGCAGGTTTAACAAGAATGCCTTCTCGAAAGCTACAGGCAAGATGGAGTTGACAGGCCCTGGGACTGACAACACCTCTTAGACTCCACCGGACACTAAGAATGCAATGGCAATGCATGCCCAAATTACTCCTTCTCGGGACTCTTTTGCCCAATCAGATCACTGAATGCCACTTCTAAACAGATAGCAGACAAACTTTCTTGGGTGACACATAAGATTGGCATAGATGTTCCTAATGCCGAGATCAGTTTGCATGACTGTGAAATTGCGTCCCTCAAAGATTAAAATCATTGTATTCCTTATAAAACTGAGAATGCTGAAACTGCTTCAGGAGGATCAATTTGCACAATAGAGGCCTACCTGAGAACATTACCAACCTCCGTGCTAATACAACATCTTTGTTTCAGAAGCTGATCCCATCTATACTTTTAGAGCACCTATCAATTATACTATCAATCAAAAGGGCCCACAAGACCGTCACCATAAGATGGCGAGAAAGCCCCCTTAGGGATACAATTGCGAAGAGCTTTTATTTCCACACAAAGGAAACTTGCCTGCAGAAATCATGTGAACAGCAGCAACAGTGCTTCCAGGGTCATCTTTAAAATATTTGCAGATCTTGAACCCTGGATATTAGCTAATTGAAGAGCCCTGGAGCCAGTACTCCAAGTTTTGCAGAAACATCAAATCACAAATACTGTAGATAAGGGTTCCGATTCTAGCTCACCTTCACTTTTCTGGACAAGCAATACACAAGTAAATCTCTGGGAGTGATGCCAAGTTACCCGACAATGCTCCAACTTGAAACTTGAAACCCTGATCCTTTTCTTGACTTTGCCAAAGCACCCTCCGCAAGAACAAAGCCCATTGATTTCCTACAACCAAGTAGCTTCACCTAAACAGCACAGGTTAAATATCGACTCTTCACAAACCAGCATTCAATTTACCAACACACGCTGAAGGTTGCTTGCTGCTTGTGCGTAATTCAGAACCCAACTTCTTTTTCTACCACTCCCAAACACACAAATCTTATCTTTTAACACCCTTTTTGCACATCACCTTGGATTTTCACATCTGCCCACATTACATTATAGACAAGGTGTACATGCCAGGGCAACCTCTAGAACTTGATCATCTGTCAACTTAAACTGGACACGTAACCGATCCCTGGCCAATGTCTATGTCCTGGAAGTTGGAACTCCTTAGGATATGGTGGACTATGGGTTTATTGTTATTTTTAAGATTTTAATTCTAGCATTTAAATGTGAGGGTGGGTGCACCTCATGCCAGGGAAGCTTCAATATGTTTTACTTCAATACCTTAAAGCTATACAGTCTACTGTCTATTGCAATGCTGTCACTTTTAGCCTGCTAAGCATAATCCTTTCTCAGCTTTACTGATGCAGTAAGCACACTTTACAATCAGCCCTGTTAAACCCACAGGTGTCTGTTGGGCTGCACCCCACATGGAACACTAGGGTTGATTTACTAAAGGCAAATAGACTATGAACTTTGCAAGAGCAGTTGCTCCAGAGCTTAGCAGATGAGGTAAAACTTTACTTCACAAGAATATCCAAAATGCAAGGAAAATAAAAAATACAACATGATGGAGGTCAGCAGAGCTTTGTCTCATTTAACAAGTTCTGGAGCAACTGCACTTGCAAAGTGCACAGTATATTTGCCTTTAGTAAATCAACCCCAATATGTTCAGTTTTATCTTCTTGTCGAAAAGTTAAAGTATGCGTCCTATCATGTACAAATGCATTCATTAGCCCTTTAAGTTTACATTTGAATGCATTACACTATGGATCTGAAGTTGAGTGTTAAAGAGTTAAACCTCCACAACATGTCAAGCAAATATGAGTACCAGAGATAACTGAAACATCTTTAATTAACACTTCCATCAAACAACCTACTTACCCACTTTAATTTACTATTTACTAGGACCCTTGTCTCCCAAATTTCCAATCCCCCCCCTTTTTTTTATCTTGATCTTTGAGTGCTTGAAGAATCTACTTTGTTAAATTCCCACGGTTGTGAGAAAAAATGCACACACCCTATATCTGAGCACCACATATTGTATTAACTTGTTTTATAACTCAGCTTGTTATAATATCTTTTCTTGGGAAAGTAATATATTTTGACATCTCTCGTACCTCTGACGACTTTAATAAGCCTGATATTTGATCACGAGTTGGCTTGCAACTGTGATCAGTGTTCCACTTTCTCCAACAATCTACCTTATTTAATGCATTTTTAGCCCAGCTTTACACCTATTCATTGTTTTAAAGCATTTCCACCACACTGCACACACAAGAATCCCTGACTCCACTTACCTAGGACTCACAAGGCTACTTCATCTCTATTGCTTCCCCTGATCCAAACCCTGCCCTGCTGACTTGGCCTCACAGTCTAATCCTTTCTTCACCCCTTTGACACTCTTGCATAGCATGGTCTCAATTATTATATCTTGATCTTGGGGCAAATTATCACAAGTGCCATCATTACAATCTGTTCGGAAGAGGACCACTGTTCTTCCCACTAGGTGACCTGACTGGCTATTTAAGGCACCACTCATGTTCTACTTTAACCAGGCACAGTCATTAGCCTAATAAGCGTACTTTGGCATTCAGATATTTTCCCTTCTTAAAGAAAGAAATCATTTGTGTCCACATACTTCTCTTGCTTCACTTTTTTCTTTCATCTTGAGGAGGTACGGAGGGGCTTTTTCAGCTAAACATACCCTCCTCCAGACTATTGCAGTAAATGAGAAGCAGATAAAATCTTAGTATAAAAAAAATCTCAACTCTCTCTTTAGCTGTCCTTTGAATATTTTAGTTCCTTGACAGATTTCTTTAGCAGAAAACGTGAACCTTTACTCCAAGTAAGAATAAAACTGAAACATTCAGGTAGTTTATTGATAGGATATCTCACAGCTAGATCTCCTTCTTCAGGTAAGCATGCTCAATTTTTTTTTCTCTAATGCCACGTACACACGATCGGACTATCCGGCGGACTTAGTCCGGCGGACAAACCGCCGGACTTTGCACCAGTGGTCCGCCGAACGAGCGGACCTGCCCACACACCACTGGACTTTTGAAATGAACGGACTTTCCCACACATGGAGAAAAGTCTGTTCATTTTGAACACATCTCCAGGTAGACGGGACTAGCAAAGGAGGTCAATGTCGCCGCCTCCATCGGCGAGATTGACACCTCGCTGGCCCCATCACCTGGTATGGACTTAAAGGGGAAGTCCTACGCCGAAAAAACTGCGTGGGGGTCTCCCCCAGGGTCCATATTAGACCCTTATCCGAGCATGCAGCCCGGCCGGTCAGGAAAGGGGGTGGGGAGCGAGCGAGCGCACTTATGTAAGGGGACTTTGATGCAAGTAAGGCACTATTGTAAAAGGGGGACACTGATGCCGGGGAATTGATGTAAGAGGGAACATCAATATAAAGGGAGGAATTGATGTAAGGGGGCTCTAAATTAAGCAGGAACACTAATGTAAAGAAGTAAGGGGGGCTTAGAATTAAAGTGGGACACTGATGTAAGGAAGAACATGGTTGTAAAGAGGGATACTAATGTAAGGATGGAGCATTGCTATAAGGAAGGGGGGCACTGTAAGGTGGGACTCTGTTGTAAAAAGGGATCCTGATGATAGGAGGGACTCTCCTATTATTACAATAGCAATAATATTCCCATGAAGACTATTCAATTACAATTTACTATTTCAAGGATAATGTCCTAGGACTTAATAGATGTTTGTGATATATGCTTGTGTGAAGAATACATTTTGTGTGATTTTTGATTACTGTAGTAATACATTTAACATATTTTGAATTAAAAAATTATTTCTTTACATGATTTTTTTGATAATTATTTTATGATTGATGTAGTGAACTGTGATTACCTCATTAATATCAGTGCAGTGTGTGCCATTTCCAGAATAGCCAGGTGGACATGGGCCACATGAAAATCCAGATCCTGATTTTGTGCAGGTAACTCCAGCAAAGCAGGGATTAGGTACACATCCATTTTCAAAAGCTGTAACAGCAATTTGTAGACCAGTGGCTTTTGTGTGAAGTCCTGCGTAAATAGGGAAAGAAAAAGTGCTATATACACTTAAAAAATCTAAATGCACATAAGTAAATATTTAGTTACCAGAGCTTTTAGATGGAAAAAAATGTGGAATCAGTTTGGGTAGGTTTTGCAGGTTTCCGGAAGTGAGGCTTGTAAAAATATAGAAAAAAGGTTGCTACATTTCTGTCAGATAGTATTGTTGTGTTTGTTTTTTTAGTCCTGGAAATTTTATAAAGATATTTAGAAATTGTTGAAGAAGATTGATCAGAATTTCAAATCTTTTGACAGGTAAAATTGTAAACAAATGTATTTTAAATGTGTATTTAGCTGTTCAAGTGGAACCTCCCTTTAAGGCTTTAAGTTAGCAATTTTCCAGCTTTATATGTAAACCTTAGATTAATGTCTTATATAGAGAATTATGTTCAGAAAGTTCAATGATTTTCAAAGTGCAGTTTGAATGCACTTATGAAATGGCCTTCAAAGACTGCTATCGCTGCATCCCATTCAGAAGCACTCCCACATTCTTGTATGTGAACATGTGCACTGAACATTGGCTGTAGTTTGAAGTGATTGTAAAAGGGAATAAAAAAAAACAAAAAACAAACATGTCATACTTACCTGCTCTGTGCAATGGTTTTGCACAGAGCAGCCCCGATCCTCCTCCTCATCTCGGGTCCCCCACTGCCGAGTGCCTCCATAGCAAGCCACAGACAATTCGAATTTTAATAATAATAATTATTATTGATCCAGTAATTTTTTTAAATAGCTTTACTTTTACAGAGTATTTTTGTCATACTCACTTATATAGTCACAAACAGTAAACTCAGTTACCCTAATAGTAAAAATGTTGCAGCGATTATGGTTATTACAAAATTTGAAACCCCAAAAAAACTCATAAGAATTTGGGACCTTACCTTCTGTGTCTTCATGAAACATTGCTTAAAAGTAAACTAAGGTGTTTCAGTAACCCTCTAGATTTCTGATTGATGGTTGTGAGAAAAAGAAGACCACTATGAAATGATTAAGAATTTAGCATAATTAAACCAACTAATTAAAATAATCGTTGGCTATTGTTGTTATTGTTGTTATATGTCTGGCTATTGCTTAATATTTAAGGCCATAACTGGACAGAGAATACACATTCACAGCAAATTCTGGTGTGTTAAATTAAGCTCCCACCAGAATCTTTTCTACAGAGTGCTCATTTGGACACTTTTTTTGTGTGAACTTTTCACTTTCTAAAACTGCTAAGCCGCAGTTTGTCTTGTGGATTTTTATCGTATAGGAATCAGATATCGACTGCTAATTTCGAGTGCAGAAAAGGCAAACGGATGTGGGGCTGTTTCTTATTTGCAATCTGCTTCTCTCCTGAGAAAACTCTAGTCTATTTAAACTTAAAGCGGAGTTCCACCCAAAAATGGAACTTCGCTTTAAGGGAAGGTGACCCCCTGACATGCCACACTTGGCATGTCATTATTTTGGGGGAGGCGGGAGCGGAAACCCTCTTTTCTTGATCATACATCACGGGACACAGGAGCTTCATTACATAGTGGGTTATATAGGCACCTCTGGTGATTGGACACTGGTTGACCCCAATTAAGGAGAATTCCTCCCCTATATAACCCCTCCAATATGGGAGGCATCTCAGTTTTTTCGCCAGTGTCTATGGTGGTTGGTCACGTAAAACTTTAGCTCTGTGTAGGTCCCTGCGGGGGCCTAATGACGCGTACACACGGGCGGACTGTATGGTGTACTTAGTCCGTCGAAACACATTTCAGCGGACAGTCCGCTCGTGTGTGGGCTTCAGCGGACTTTTTCAGCGTGCAGTCTGGCGTACTAAGTATTTCGGATTTTTCGAAATTCTGTCCGTCGTACTTTGGTTTCAGCGGACAATCCGCTCGTCAGTAGGCTAGTTCGAGGGACTAAGAATGGCGCATGCCCAGAAAGGATTTACACGGCGGAAGGGTGCTTTGCTGTGTATTCGACTTCCTATTTCTAGTCCCATCGTACGCGCTGTACACGTCATTGCGCAAGCTTTCGACGGACTGTTTGTGCATCCGTGTGTGGTCAAGTCCGTTCAGTCGAAAGTATGACGGACTGTCCGTTGGATTGTATGACGTACTAAGTACGCCATACAGTCCGCTCGTGTGTACGCGGCATAAGGGCTACAACAAACTGGATCCATATCTCGGGCCGATATTTGACTCCCAAGATGGTATGGTACCCGGGCCTCGTCAGCTGAAGAAACGAGGTTTGGCCTGTAACTTAAGTCCTCTCCATTGGAAGACTGGGCTCTGGGAAAACCAGACTTGGTGTACTGTTTACACAGAGCGCATGAAAGTTTCTGGCAGAGTCTTTTACATGGTCCAGGTAGGAGGCTCTTCCGAGAAAGAGCCCCAGATAAACCTGAAGGTTGGCTAACACTGCCCGTCGTGTTGGGTGAAGGCTGAAATTTGTCTGTTTCAGCAATTCCTGCGGCGGGGACAGGTAAGGGAAGTTAATCCTATATATATAATTATATGATAGATTTCTTCATTTTGAGTAGTTGTATGTCTTACCTGGTTTCCACCACTAGAGGGAGTAAGAGCAGCCTGATGCATACTTACATGCCTTTTCAGTACACACGCTCAGTGAAGCCTGGTTCTCCAGCTGTCTCACGTCTCCACGGCAGTCCCTGCCACAATAGAGGTAATACAGGGGTCCCACGTAGTCTGGGGGTCCCACGCAGCTCCGATGGAGTTTTCCTTCCCCCCCCTGGATTCTGCGGTCCTCGTGCACGTGCACTGGGTGCGTTCCCGGCCTAATGGAGGAGGGGGGAGTGTGGTTGTGAGCCGTGCACGTCAGTGTGCATGGCACTGTACTGCGCAGGCGCCAGGTGGCAGTTTTAAAAAGCCCAGAGCGTCAGGGGGCTGTAAGTGTGAGACACAGGAGCTGTGGGCAGTAAGCATCCCGGGGGATTGGATCCAGGCAAAGCTTAGACACCTACTCAGCATCAGGTTGTGCAGTTTAACCATATATATTTATTGTGAGACTTTAAGCACAACAGTGATTGCACTTTGTACTAGTACCTCTGCTTTGTAGCTTAGGACTATGTCTCCTCGTAAGAGGGTCTCAGGGGGAGGTAACAAGAGCACTGGTAAATCACCGCCTAGGTCCAGGGGTTCTAAAAGTGCCTGTAAGTTACCATCTCCCCCTGCAAGACTGGAGCCAGCCTCTCAAGACGAGTCAGTGCCCCTGTCAGGTTTTGCAGCCTCTCCTAATTTCGCAGCCCCGGTTTATGACACTGAGGACTCCCTTAGGGCTACATTGGAGGGTTTTGAAGGGAGAATGATGAATTTTATTTCTGCTTCCCTGAAAGATAGCAGGAAAAGGGGTAGATCCCCTCCCTCTGCTGAAATTCCTCTCTCAGATGATTCTTCTGACAATGAGGAGAGATCCCTATCTTGGGACAGGGATCATGAGCAGTCGGATGAGACAGAGGAAGAGGAGAGAGTCCCCTCCTCCCAGGCGCTCAGAAAGCAGGTGCAGTATTATACTGAATTGGTGCGTACCACATTCAGAATGCTTGCTGCTGAAGTCGCTACGTCCTCTGTTTCTTCCCTGGGAGTCAGGAAAGCCCCACAGACTGCCTATTCCTTTCCAATTCATCCCTTAATGGATGAATTGTTGTATGAGGATTGGGGACATCCCGATAAACTGTTTGCTCCTCCTAAAAGGTTTTCTATGCATTATCCTCTGGAGGAACGTTTCACCAAGAAGTGGGGGGTCCCATCTGTTGATGCGGCTGTTTCTTGCTTGAATAAAAACCTGACTTGTCCCTTGGATAATGCGCAGGTATTTAAGGATCCAACTGATAAGAATCTGGAAACCTTATTAAAAACCTCCTTTTCCATGACTAGCGCTGTTGTGCAACCTACAGTCGCAGCCGTGGGGTTGTGTCAGTTCCTCAAGGAACAGGTTAAGCAGATGCTTGGGCTCCTTCCCAGTGAGGAAGTAGAGAATTATGCAGAACTGCCTCATATTCTGTGTTTCATGATTGATGCGATTTTGGATTCTGTCCAACAAGCATCACGTTTGTCTCTCATGTTGGTACACATGCGAAGGGCCCTATGGCTAAAGAATTGGGCAGCTGAGCTGTCATGCAAGAAGCATTTGATTGGGTTCCCGTTTAAGGGGGAACGTTTATTTGGAGAAGAATTAGACAAATTCGTCCCAAAAATTTCAGGAGGTAAATCTACTCTCCTTCCAGTCAAAAGGAGCAAGCGTCCTTCATTTAGGCGTGCTCTCTCTCCCGGAGCATCAAGCTCTAAGCAGTGGCGATGGCCTTCTCAACCCTCCTCTACAGGAAAGGCTCAAGGCCGAGCCCAGGGGCAGAAAAAGACTTGGAGGTGAAAGCCTGCCAAGCAGAGCCCAAAAGCTTCCTTGTGAAGGGGCGCCCCCGCTTGGCCGAGTGGGGGGAAGGCTCCTGCAGTTTACAGGAGCCTGGCGGGAAGAGATCCGGGACAAGTGGATGATCTCTTCGGTATCTCTGGGCTACAGGCAAGAGTTTCAGGAGATTCCACCTTCTCGTTTCCTAAGGTCAAGGATCCCCAGGGATACAGTAAAGCAAAAACCGCTATTTTTGGCCTTAGATCACTTACTATCCCAGGGGGTGATAGTAGAAGTGGACCCAAAGGAACAGGGTTTAGGGTTTTTACTAAAATCTCTTCACCGTTCCGAAGCCAAATGGAAGTGTCAGACCTATCCTAGATCTGAAGGATCTGAACCGGTTTTTACGCATCCGGTCCTTCCGAATGCAGTCAATCCGCACTGTGCTCTCCTCCCTGCAAGGGGGAGAATTTAATGGCATCAATAGATATCAAAGATGCATATCTCCATGTGCCAATTTTTCCCACACACCAAAGGTATCTAAGGTTCGCGGTAGAGCGGCGCCATTTTCAATTTGTGGCCTTGCCGTTCGGGCTTGCTACGGCCCCTTGAGTCTTCACAAAGATTCTGGACCCTCTCTTGGCAAACCTAAGAGCTCAGGGTATAGCCGTCATGGCTTATCTAGACGATTTACTTCTCATGGAGAAAACAGTAGAGTTCCTGAACCACATCGTTACCAGAATGCTAGAACACCTGGAACGCCTAGGTTGGATTATAAACCTAGAAAAGTCGTCCCTACAGCCTGCCACCAGGTTGGAATACCAGGGTATGATCATCGACACCGCTCAGGGCAAGGTGTTTCTTCCAAGGCCAAAAGCCTTGGCCATTAGGGATCTGGTGCGCCTAATTCTGGGCATGAGATTATCCCCCATTCGATTGTGCATGAGGCTGTTAGGAAAAATGGTCGCCTCCTTCGAGGCCGTCCCATTTGCCCAGTTCCACTCAAGGCCTCTGCAAAGATGCATCCTTGCGGCTTGGAACAGGAAGCCCCAATCCTTGGATCTTCCTATGCGTCTATCCCCAGGGACACGCAAGAGTCTCGTCTGGTGGTTACAAACCAAGAATTTGCTGAAGGGCAAAACTTTTCTTCCTCTTCCATGGAAGATTATTACGACAGATGCCAGCCTGACAGGCTGGGGAGCAGTGTTGGAGGAGACATGCTCGCAGGGGAAATGGTCTGCGATCGAGAGGCTATTGCCCATAAATATCTTGGAGATCCGGGCAGTTTATATGGCTCTCATAAAGTGGTCTTACAGACTACGAGGTCTCCCTGTTCGGGTTCAGTCCGACAATGCCACAGCAGTGGCTTATATCAATGACCAGGGCGGTACCAGGAGTCTGGTTGCGCAAAAAGAGGTGAATCACATACTTGTCAGGGTAGAAAAGCATGTTCCGTGTCTTTCTGCAGTCTTCATTCCAGGAGTGGAAAATTGGCAGGCGGATTTTCTGAGCCGCCAGCAGTTGTGCCCAGGAGAATGGGCTCTGCACCCCGACGTGTTTCAGAACATATGTCACAGGTGGGGTACTCCAGACTTAGATCTGTTTGCATCCAGGTTCAACAGGAAACTGGACAGTTTTGTGTCAAGGACAAGAGATGCACTTGCTCAGGGGTCAGATGCTCTGACAGTTCCCTGGGATCAGTACAATCTGATCTATGCCTACCCCCCGAGCCCGCTTCTGTCGCGGTTCCTGGGAAGAGTCAAGAGGGAGACAAAATCGGTCCTTTTAGTGGCCCCGGCTTGGCCCAGGCGACCGTGGTACGCAGAGATCATGAAGTTGGCAGTAGGCAGGCCATGGATCCTCCCTCTCCGGCCAGATCTGCTCTCACAGGGTCCAATTTACCATCCTGCTTAACACAGTCTAAATTTGACGGTTTGGCTGCTGAGACCCACATTCTGAGAGACCGTGGCCTTTCGGGGCCAGTCCTTTCTACTCTGGTCAATGCCAGAAAGCTGGCCTCCAGGCTTATTTATTACAAAATCTGGAGGGCATATGTTTCCTGGTGTGAACTCTGGAAATGGCATCCTAGAAAGTATGTCATTAGCAGGATCTTGGCCTTTCTCCAGTCAGGCCTAGAAATGAATTTGGCCATAAGCACTATCAAGGTGAAGATTTCGGCCCTGTCAGTGTTTTTTCAGAAGCCACTTGCATCGCATTCCCTGGTGCGGGCTTTCATCCATGGGGCCATGCGGATAAGACCGCCAGTCAAACCTCCGGTATGCCCATGGGATCTGAATTTGGTTCTCTCGGCTTTGCAGGGGCAACCATTTGCATCTGGCTTCATTAGTTCTCCTGACTAAAAAATTGGTTTTCTTAGTAGCCATATCCACGGCTAGAAGAGTATCACAGCTAGCAGCTCTCTCCAGCAAGGAGCCGTATCTAATTATTCACAAGGACCGGGTGGTCATGCGCCCCAACAGGTCCTTTCTACCTAAGGTGGTTTCGGATTCCATTTGAATCAAGACGTAATCCTACCATCCTTTTTTCCGGACCCACAGTCCGCAGAAGAAGAATATTTGCACACTTTGGATGTGGTTAGGGCAATCAGTATATATCTTCAAGCAACTGCTCGGATAAGGAAAACTGATTGCTTGTTTATTTTGCCGGAAAGCCCTAGGAAGGGCCAGGCAGCGTCAAAATCCACTCTCTCAAGGTGGATTAGACAGATTATTTCTCAGGCCTATAGTGTTAAAGGGAGAATCCCTCCTTTTCCAGTGAAAGCGCACTCTACTAGGGCTGTAAGTGCTTCTTGGGCAGTGCATCACCAGGCCTCCCTGGCTCAGATCTGTAAGGCTGCAACTTGGTCATCAGTCCACACATTCAGCAGATTCTATCAGGTGGATGTCAGAGGACAAGAGGATATCGCCTTCGGGCGCAGTGTACTGCAGGCTGCAGTTTAGGTCCTCCGGTCCCTGGCGGTCTATAATTATGATCTGTGTCTCCCTCCCCTCAATCTGAGCATTGCTTTGGGACATCCCACTATGTAATGAAGCTCCTGTGTCCCGTGATGTATGATCAAGAAAATTGGATTTTTATATACAGTTTACCTGTAAAATCCTTTTCTTGAGAGTACATCACGGGACACAGCGCTCCCGCCCCTCTTGGGTTTTACGTGGTTTCTTATTGCTTTGCTACAAAACTGAGGTGCCTCCCATATGGGAGGGGTTATATAGGGGAGGAATTCTCCTTAATTGGGGTCAACCAGTGTCCAATCACCAGAGGTGCCTATATAACCCACTATGTAATGAAGCTCCTGTGTCCCGTGATGTACTCTCAAGAAAAGAATTTTACAGGTAAGCTGTATATAAAAATCCAATTTTTAGAGGGTTCCAGCTCCCAGGGCACTATGGCACCAGAAGAAAGTTCACCTCTCCCTCATCCCTCTCAGCAATCATCTGGGACTCGTCACAGGTCCCAGATGATTGCCCGGCCAGTCACAGTAGACAGTGCGGCTCGCACATGCACAGTGACACCACAGAGAGGAGGGGGAGACAAGTGGGGCTTTGTCCCCCCACATCACTGGACCCTGGGACAGGTAAGTGTCTGATTATTAAAGGTCAGCATCTGCAGTATTTGTAGCTGCAGACTTCAAATTTTTTTTTTTGGCGGAACTTAGCTTTAACCATTTGCTTACTGGGCACTTAAACACCCTTCCTGCCCAGACCAATTTTCAGCTTTCGGTGCTCTCACACTTTGAATGACAATTACTCAGTCATGCAACACTGTACCCAAATGAATTTTTTGCCCTTTTTTTCCCACAAATAGAGCTTTCTTTTGGTGGTATTTGATCACCTCTGGGGTTTTTATTTTTTGCGCTATAAATGAAAAAAGACCGAAAATTTTGAAAAAAAACGCATATTTCTTTGTTTCTGTGACAGAATTATGCAAATTATTAATTTTTCTTCATAAATTTTGGCCACAATTTATACTGCTACATATCTTTGGTAAAAAATAACCCAAATTAATGTATATTATTTGGTCTTTGTGAAAGTTAGAGAGTCTACAAGCTGTGGTGCGAATCGCACAAAATTGATCACATCTGATGTACTGGTGGCCTATCTCGCTTCTTGTAACCCGAACAATTTAGGAAAGTACAAATACCCCCCAAATGACCCCTTTTTGGAAAGTAGACATTCCAAGGTATTTAGTAAGAGGCATAGTGAGCTTTTTGATGTTGTCATTTTTTCCCACAATTCTTTGCAAAATTAAGATTTTTCATTTTTTTTTCTCCACAAAATTGTCATTGTAATAGGTTATTTCTCTCACGTGGCATGTGTATACCACAAATGACACCCCCCAAAAATTCTGCTACTCCTCCTGAGTATTACAATACCACATGTGTGGGACTTTTTCACAGCCTGGCCACATAGAGAGGCCCAACATGCAGGTAGCGCCATCATGTGTTCTAGGAACATAAATAACACATCTAACTTGTTGACTATTTATTACACTTTTGAAGCACCAGGACAATGACACGTGACACTGATGACAGATGGCACTGATACGTGGCAATGATGACACTTATACGTGGCACTGATGACACGTGGCACTGATGACAGATGGCACTAATATGTGGCACTGATGGCAGATGGCACTAATATGTGGCACTGATGACACGTGGCACTTATACGTGGCACTGATGACACGTGGCACTAATACGTGGCACTGAAGACACGTGGCACTAATACGTGGCACTGAAGACACGTGGCACTAATACGTGGCACTAATACGTGCCACCGATGACAGATGGCACCAATGATGCGTGACACTGATGACAGATGGCACTGATAAGTGGCATTGATGACACGTGACACTGACAACAGATGGCACGTGACACTGACAGGTGGCACTGATGACAAATGGCACTGATATGTGGCACTGATGACAGATGGCACTAATACGTGGCACTGATGACAGATGGCACTATGTGGCACTGATGACAGATGGCACTTATACGTGGCACTGACAGATGGCACTGGGGACAAATGGCACTGACAACAGGTGGCACTGGGGGCAAGTGGCACTGGGGGCAGGTAGCACTGGGGGCAGGTAGCACTGGGGTGGATGGCACTGGGGGCAGGTAGCACTGGGGTGGATGGCACTGGGGCGGATGGCACTGCTGGGGGAGGATGGCACTGCTGGGGGAGGATGGCACTTTTTTTTTTACTTTTTTTTTTTTAATCAATGCCGCTGCAGCCGTTCATCTCTCCCCTCTCACACTGTCTGTGTGAGGAGGGAGAGCGGCGCTGAGAGATGATCTCATATGTTTACATATGAGATCATCTCCCATTGGACATGCCGATCACGCTGTAAACGGCCGCTGTGATTGGCCATTTACAGCGATCTGTGTTTGCCTGTCCCCGGGGGACACGGCGAACACAGAACTTCCGCGATGCGCGCCCGCGGCGGCGTGCATTGCGGAAGTAAACGTTAGGACGTCCAGGGACGGCCTCCCGGACGAACGCGCCTGCTCTATGGCCGTCATTCGGCTATAGGGCGGGCGCGAGGTGGTTAACTATGTCCAACACATATGTAAACACAGCTTTAATAACTTCAGTGTAGCATGCCCAGGAACATTTTAGGAAATAATTTTTTAGTCCCATTTCCTGCGGTTCTAGCCACACTTGCTAGGTAATGAGCAAACTAAACTTTAAGGTCAGATCACAAACACCATCTGTCCTGTTAAAGGAACACATCATTCTTTGAACGTGTGTTGAATGTAATCAAAAATGCAGTAAAGCTAGGCAATGAAACACTGAAGATTTGTTTCCCAAGAAGGGAGCCACAAAGATCTAGAAAGCCCATGCTTGTGCAGTAAATCTGTCAGTGTGATTTCCCAATGATGGGTGTAACTACATGGCCAAGGGGATATACACTACTGTGCAAAAGTGTTATGCCGCGTACACACGACAGGACTTAAGTCCGGCAGACTTTCGACGGAGTTCTGACGGAGTTCTGACAGAGTTCTGACGGACTTTCCGAATGAACGGACTTGGCCACACACAATCCCACCAAAGTCCGACGGATTCGAACGTGATGACGTATGACTGGACTAGAATAAGGAAGTTCATAGCCAGTAGCCAATAGCTGCCCTAGTGTCGGTTTTAGTCCGTCAGACTAGCACACACACGAGCGGATTTCTGGGTCCGGCAGAGTTCTGTGGGAAAAATTTTAAATGCCGCGTACACACGACAGGACTTAAGTCCGGCAGACTTTCGACGCAGTTCTGACGGAGTTCTGACAGAGTTCTGACGGACTTTCCGAATGAACGGACTTGGCCACACACAATCACACCAAAGTCCGACGGATTCGAATGTGATGACGTATGACTGGACTAGAATAAGGAAGTTCATAGCCAGTAGCCAATAGCTGCCCTAGTGTCGGTTTTAGTCCGTCAGACTAGCACACACACAAGCGGATTTATGGGTCCGGCAGAGTTCTGTCGGAAAAATTTGAAATGCCGCGTACACACGACAGGACTTAAGTCCGGCAGACTTTCGACGGAGTTCTGACGGAGTTCTGACAGAGTTCTGACGGACTTTCCGAATGAACGGACTTGGCCACACACAATCACACCAAAGTCCGATGGATTCGAACGTGATGACGTATGACTGGACTAGAATAAGGAAGTTCATAGCCAGTAGCCAATAGCTGCCCTAGCGTCGGTTTTAGTCCATCAGACTAGCACACACACGAGCGGATTTCTGGGTCCGGCAGAGTTCTGTCGGAAAAATTTGAAACATGTTCCATTTCTAAAGTCTGTCAGACTTTTGCAAATCAAAAGTCCGCTGCAGCCCACACACGTTCGAATAGTCTGCCGGAATCATTCCGTCAGACTTTTGATGTTGAAAAGTCTGGTCGTGTGTACGGGGCAAAACATGTTCCATTTCTAAAGTCTGTCAGACTTTTGCAAATCAAAAGTCCGCTGCAGCCCACACACGTTCGAATAGTCTGCCGGAATCATTCCGTCAGACTTTTGATGTTGAAAAGTCTGGTCGTGTGTACGGGGCAAAACATGTTCCATTTCTAAAGTCTGTCAGACTTTTGCAAATCAAAAGTCCGCTGCAGCCCACACACGTTCGAATAGTCTGCCGGAATCATTCCGTCAGACTTTTGATGTTGAAAAGTCTGGTCGTGTGTACGGGGCATTAGGCATGTGTGAAAAAATGCTGTAAAGTAGGACTGCTTTCAAAAATTGTTAATATTTTTTTCAGTTAACAAAATGGAAACTAATGAATGAAAGTGAAATCCAAATCAAATCAATATTTGGTGAGATTCAAAACAGCACCAAATTCTTCTAGGTAAACTTGCACATAGTTTTTGAAGGAGCTCGGCAGGTAGGTTGTTCCAAACATCTTAGAGAACTAACCACAGATCTTCTGTGGGTGTAGGCTGCCTCAAATCCTTCTGTCTCTTCATGGAATTCCAGACACACTTGATGTTGAGACGAGGGCTCTACAGGGGCCAAACTATCACTTCTTTCTCCTTGTTCTTCTTAATGCTGAAGATAGTTCTTAATGACATTGACTTTATGTTTGAGGTTGAGGCTGCAGAATAAATTTGGGGCCAATCACACTCCTCCTTAATAGTATGGCATGATGGATAAATATCTGCCTGTATTTATCCGCATTGAGGATATCATCCATCTTGACCAAATCTCCAACTCAGTTTGCAGAAATTCAACCCCAAACCTGCAAAGAACCCCCACAAATGCTTTACCCTTGCCTGCAGACACTCATCATTGTACCGTCCTCCAGCCCTTGCACCTACTGCCATTTTTCTGATCCCAGATATGTTTGCATTGATAGTTGAGTCGCTTAGCTTTGGTTCCACGTCAGAGGTATGGCTTTTGGCTGCAATTTTTCCATGAAGAAAAATGTTCTCTTCAGGCCAGACTTCCCTGGACTGTAGATGGATGTACCTAGGGTCTCACTGGTTTCTGCCAGTTCTGTGCTGGACATCTTCTGATGTCAAAGGAAAGTAAGCACGATGTGTCTTTCATCTGCTACATTACGTTTCATTTGCTGACCACTGCATCTATAGTCCTCAACGTTGCCCATTTTTGTGCTTCTTCAAAAAAAGAACACGAATAGTACATCCTGAAACTGCAGTCTGCTTTGAAATTGTTGTCTGGCTGTGCTTGGTCTTGTCATGGTGTATGATCTGTGACATGAAACGGTCTTCCACAACCTCAGCTTAGTAGCAGAGTTTGGCTGTTCCTCATCCAGTTATAAGCCTCCTACACAGCTGTTTCTGTTTCAGTTAATCTCTTTGTTTAAACCTACACATGGAATTGATGATTATTAGCACCTGCTTGGTATAACTGGTTAATCATACATCTGACTCTGATCCTAAAAAATCCCTGACTTTCTGCAAGTGTACAAAGTATGCAGGTTTAAGAATCGATGCTGGTTTGAAACCAAAGGGTAGACACCAAATATTGATTTGATTTAGATTATTCTTCTGTTCATTCACTTTGCATTTTGTAGATTGATTCAAATAAGCACTTAGAATATATAAAAAATAAAAATATTTTTGAAAGCATTCTTACTTTATAGCATTTCTTCACATCTTCTTATATGTTTGCACATTACTGTATATATCAGAAAGCTTTCTATGACAAGATCGCCAGGCCTGGCTATCTTGTGTTCTCTGGGGTAGGTTGTTCCCCCTATTTTTGGCTTGATCCGGACTAGAACACTTGGCTGGGGATAAGCTTTTCTCTCTTTTTTCTCCTCCTGAGTATTTTGTTTTCTGCTTTCTGTTGTATATCTGTTGCAATTGCTGCTGATCCACCTGTTCTTTCAGTGTCTTTTTAACTCTCCTGAAGTCCTCTCTGGCTTTTTCCTGTACTCCAAAGTTCCCTGTGTCCCAGTGTAAGAATACCTGCCCTAGTTATCAATTCAAGTACACGAAGGGGCATAGCCAAGTGCATGCCTCCTAATGTGTCCATAACTCTGTAAAAGGCCACATACTCTGCTAGTCTGTTGTAATGTTCATCTAGCTGTAACCAGGGTGTACTTACCTCTGACGCTTGTCTAACTGTGTCATTGTAACAGTGTCCTGGATGACATCTGGTACTCTGCGTGTCTTGATCTGTGCTGTGTTCCTGACTACTACTAAATACAACCTTTTTATGCATGGTTAAGTGTTCACGTGTTGTACATGCAGATATATGATGTGTTTGAAATCTGTGGCTTTGACAGCCTTGGATAAAGTTTACTCAACTCTAATCTTGACATCTTGAGTTTCCACTATAGCATGACTCAATGTTAAGTTAATAAAGCTTGTAAATACTGTATATTATGTGAGATCCACATAATGTATGTATTTAATTTGTCATCTTTATCATTCTTACAAAAATATTTTGATTAGTCACTTGAATACATATGCAGAATTTATATCAAATGTTAATTCAGCACAACACATTAAGTCTGTTATAAGTCAACAGAACGCAGTACCCATGTAATTCCTGTTATTATGTCACTAATGTTCTGTGTAATAATATGTCTTGTTTTTTTGTTTTTTTTAATCTGCCTTCCGTCTGTCTTTTTGGCTCCATTATATATGGGTATCAGGGGAAATAACTAGTTTTCTGTTTTCCCTTTTTGGCATCAGAGACTGAATGAGACAGTAATATTACTTTGTCTTGGCATAATTTACAGTCAAAGGAAAATGAAAGATATTCCACTAAGGGAAGGAATGAGCGTCTTCTGCCAAAGCAGAACAACTCCACAGGCTAGCTAAATGCCAACCTACATCACTTCTAGACAGTTCACAACAACCACTTATTATTTCCTATTTGGTATCACCTTTAGAAATATGTCTTGTTTTCCATACACATTTCATAGCTGTCTTAATCTCTGGTTTAGTTGTTCCTGTAGTTTAATGTGGAATAAAACTAAACTTAGAGCTGCTAACAGCTAAGCATAATATAAATCAAGAAATACTAAATGTACCCAAGCAAGATTCATGTGTGTTATAGATTATACCATTTCCGTATGATAATTAGCAAATACTAATGAACACAAATGATTCTATTAACTGTCCACATAGAAGCAGATGTCCCAATGTTGCTCAGTGCTTCTTCTACAGTTGAGAAGTCTCATCTTCATAGCTGCGTATCATCACAGTGAAGAAAGGAACCCCATTTCACTGTTTTCGGTACAATTTTTTAAATCTATTTTGGAGAGCATAACATAGCATCCAATCTGCCTACACAGGGGCTTGGGATGGTAACATAGATCAGAGTAACATTTCTTACAATGTCAAGCACCATTTCCCCCTTTTAATACATACACCTAATGTAGTTAGAACGCTTGACTCATTGACTGGAATACCTAAATCCAAATAATTTTAAAAAATTAGCTTTTCCTACAAATACATATTTTAGTTCCAGTTACTAACCATTTCAACCAGTGACCAACCGGTTCACATATGTTTCTCATAAGTAAACTTAATTGTGTAAGTATACTTTCATGGCAAAGTATGAGCATTCACTTACCACAAGCATCACATTCCATTACTGTGTTTTTCAAAAATGTTATCTCTTTTATCTATAAAGCAAAAAATAAAATAAAAAGATTTTCACATATAACCTTAAATTTTTTTACATTTATATATTACATATTTTATATATGTTATATTTTATATATAATATATATTTATATTTAAAACATTTAATTGTACATCATACATATTTTTTAGATTCTTCATTCAGTTGTATCCCTTCTTTTTTGTTGCAAAACTGGAGTTGAGAAGTGATCTAAAATATCTTAAAGCAGTAATAAACCCAGGCTTTTTTTCCTTTATTTCACCTGATCATTCAGTCAGTAACACACTTTAACTCGGTTTACACTGCCGTGACTTGGGATCCGACTTGTGAGACCCCAAGTTGCATGATATGCGAAATCCTATGTTCGTCGTTCAACGAGAGCTGTCTTAATTAGCACTACTGAAGTAACTCCAACTTTATAAAAGGTTGCTGTACTACTGCAAGGTGACTTCTGTCCAACTTGTCTCATAGAGTTTAATGGAAGTCACCTCCAAGTCAGATCCTCATCCAAATTGATGTAGATTGGATCCGACATTGCAGGAAGATTACCAAGGCATTCCCTGTCTTATGGAGTCTACATTCTGAATGAAGTAGTAAAGCAGACATCTTTGGACAGCAGCATTGTCAGTCTGGTAAGAGGGTAGTGTTGTGGTAGACTAGCAGACTGCTTATAAAATGTTCGCTGAACTCCATACACCTAAAACTTATAAAGTATTAGCTGAACTCCAGCTAACACTTCATAAGTAGTTACACCAAACAGTTTTTTTCCTTTTAGGATAACAGTTTCAAGTAAATGAATAGAAGCTGTATCTCACCATTTAGCAACAATTCCAAATCATGAATCTGCTGAGATGAGCCATCAATGAGTACACAAGGTACTTGAACAGTACAATGGTTGGAATGGTGAGACTTACACTGTAATAACAAAAGTAATGGGACGCCTGACTTTACACACACATGAAATTTAATGGCATCCCAGTCTTAAGCGGCGTACACACGGGCGGACTGTATGGCCAACTTAGTCTGTCAGACAATCCGACGGACAGTCTATCCTACTTTCGAATGAACGGACTTGACCACACACGGATGCAAAACAGTCCGTCGAAAGTTTGCGCGATGACGTGTACAGCACGTACGACGGGACTAGAAATAGGAAGCCCAATACACAGCAATGCAACCTTTCGCCGTGTAAATCCTTTCTGAGCATGCGCCATACTTAGTCCGTCGAACTAGCCTACTCACGAGCGGATTGTCCGCTGAAACCAAAGTACGACGGACAATATTACAGAAATTCCGAAATACTTAGTCCGCCAGACTGCACGCTGAAAAAGTCCGCTGAAGCCCACACACGAGCGGACTGTCCGCTGAAATGTGTTTCGACGGACTAAGTTGGCCAGACAGTCTGCCCGTGTGTACGCGGCTTTAGTCTGTAGGGCTCAATATTGAGTTGGCCCACCCTTTGCAGCTATAACAGCTTCAACTCTTTGGGGAGGGCTGTCCACAAGGTTTAGGAGTGTGTCTATGGGAATGGTTGACCATTCTTACGGAAGTGCATTTTTGAAGTCAGACGCTGATGTGGACAAGAAGGCCTGGCTTGCAGTCTCCACTCGAATTCATCCAAAAGGTGTTCTATTGGATTGAGGTCAGGACTCTGTGCAGGCCAGTCAAGTCCACCCCAAACTTGCTCATCCATGTCCTTATGAACCTTGCTTTGTGCACTGGTCCAAATTATTTTGTGGAGGGGTGTCAAGTTTTGGGTGTGACCAGAGCTGTGTGAACTGCAACAGAGTAAACCAAACGTATGCAGGTGAAAGAGTAAGTAATTTATTAAGATAAGTGAACAATATATAAATGCAACCACCTCCAATAATACCAAATGAGACCCACAAATAATAATAATCAGACAAGTATATACAGCAAAAGGGAATACCAGAATAGTAGTCTTTAGCCAAGCCAGGGTCATAAACGGGAGATCAGCAGATGAGGGGCAAGGAGTAAGACAGACACGGAAAAGGTGAAAGAAATCAGTCTTCAGGGTGGGGATACAGGGATACAGGATAGACAGGAACAGGCACAGATACAAATACAGGTTCAAGTTCAGGGTACAGGGGATCAGGTTCAGGTTCAGGATCAGGTTAAGAGCTTTCAGATCAGGGCACAAGGACGACACCAAGTCAAGGTGTGTGTGAGTTTGCCGGGTATTTATACCATTTCCTGCAATCAGGCTCAGGCGATGCCTGAGTGCAGGAGGTGATATCGGCTACATATTGCCAGGAACCACTCGTTGGTGGACACCAGTACTGCTGCCCAAAGATCACATAACATCAGCAAGGGAAAGCTCCCATGACAGCTCCAAACTGCCTTGAGACACCTGCTGGTTGACATTATTACTGTGCGCCAGATGTCAGAGAGTGTCATCAATGGGTGGAAACTTTCCTGACAAGGGGGGATTATGGTGTGGGGTTGTTTTTCAGGGGTTGAGTTTGGCCCCTTAGTTCCAGTGAAGGGAACTCTTAAGGCATCAGCATACCTAGATTGCACACCAGTGCACAAAGCAAGGTCCATAAACACATGGATGAGCGAGTTTGGGGGGGAGGAACTTCACTGGTCTGCACATCCTGACCTCAACCCAACAGAACACCTTTGGGATGAATTAGAGCAAAGATTGTGAGCCAGGCCTTCTTGTTCAACATCAGGTGCCTGACCTCACAAATGTGCTTCTAGAAGAATGGTCAAACGTTCCAATAGACACACTCCTAAACCTTGTGGACAGCCTTCCCAGAAGAGTTGAAGCTATTATAGTTGCAAAGGGTGAACCTACTCAATATTAAACACTCCAAACTTTGACTGATATGCCATTAAATTTCAAGTGCATGTAAAGGCAGGCGTTCCAATACTTTTGTTAACCACTTGCTTACTGGGCACTTAAACACCCTTACTGACCAGACCAATTTTCAGCTTTTGGTGCTCTCACACTTTGAATGACAATTACTCAGTCATGCAACACTGTACCCAAATGAATTTTGTGTCCTTTTTTTCCCACAAATAGAGCTTTCTTTTGGTGGTATTTGATCACCTCTGGGGTTTTTATTTTTTGCGCTATAAATGAAAAAAGACCGAAAATTTTGAAAAAAAACGCATATTTCTTTGTTTCTGTGATAAAATTTTGCAAATCATAATTTTTTTTTCATAAATTTTGGCCACAATTTATACTGCTACATATCTTTGGTAAAAATAACCCAAATTAGTGGATATTATTTGGTCTTTGTGAAAGTTAGAGAGTCTACAAGCTGTGGTGCGAATCGCACAAAATTGATCACATCTGATGTACTGGTGGCCTATCTCATTTCTTGCGACCCGAACAAGTCAGGAAAGTACAAATACCCCCCAAATGACCCCTTTTTGGAAAGTAGACATTCCAAGGTATTTACTAAGATGCATGGTGAGGTTTTTGATGTTGTCATCTTTTTCCCACAATTCTTTGCAAAATTAAGATTTTTTTTTTTTTTCTCACAAAATTTTCAATGTAATAGGTCATTTCTCTCACATGGCATGTGTATACCACAAATGACACCCCAAAATACGTTCTGCTACTCCTGAGTATTACGATACCAAATGTGTGAGACTTTTACACAGCCTGGCCACATACAGAGGCCCAATATTGAAATAGCACCATCAGGCGTTCTAGGAGCATAAATTACACATTTCATTTCTCAACCACCTATTACATTTTTGAAGGCCCTGGAGCACCAGGACAATGGAAATGCCCACAAAGTGACCCCATTTTGGAAAGCTAACACCCCAACGTATAATCTATGAGGCATAATGAGTCGTTTGAATGATTCATTTTTTTCCAGAAGTTTTGGGAAAATGTGGAAAAAAAATGAAAACGCATTTTTTTTACGCAAAGTTGTCAATTTATAAGATATTTCCAACACATAGCATGTACATAGCAAAAATGACACCCCAAAATACGTTCTACTACTCCTCCTAAGTATAACGATACCAAATGTGTGAGAATTTTACACAGCCTGGCCACATACAGAGGCCCAACATTGAAATAGCACCATCAGGCGTTCTAGGAGCATAAATTACACATCTTATTTCTCAACCACCTATTACAGTTTTGAAGGCCCTGGAGCACCAGGACAATGGAAATGCCCACAAAGTGACCCCACGTGGCACTGACAACACGTGGCACTGACGACACGTGGCACTGACAGATGGCACTGGAGGCAGATGGCACTGGAGGCAGATGGGGCTGACAGATGGGGCTGACAGATGGGGCTGGCAGATGTCGCTGGCAGATGTCGCTGGCAGATGTCGCTGACAGGTGGCACTGGGGCTGGCACTGGCAGATGGCACTGGCAGATGGTGCTGGCTATTTGCTCTTGCTAATTGCTCTGGCAAATGGGGCTGGCAGATGGCACTGCGGCTGGCAGATGGCACTGGCGCTGGCAGGTGGCACTGGCGCTGGCAGGTGGCACTGGCACTGGCAGGTGGCACTGGCGCTGGCAGGTGGCACTGGCAGGTGGCACTGGCACTGGCGGCACTGGCGCTGACGGCACTGGGGCTGACGGCACTGGGGCTGACGGATGGCGCTGGCAGGTGGCACTGGCACTGGCAGGTGGCACTGGCAGGTGGCACTGGCGGCACTGGCACTGGCGGCACTGGGGCTGACGGCACTGGGGCTGACGGATGGCACTGGTGCTGGCAGGTGGCACTGGTGCTGGCAGGTGGCACTGGCACTGGCAGGTGGCACTGGCGGCACTGGCACTGGCGGCACTGGGGCTGACGGCACTGGCGGCACTGGGGCTGACGGCACTGGGGCTGACAGATGGCACTGGCGCTGGCAGGTGGCACTGGCACTGGCGGCACTGGCGGCACTGACGGCACTGGGGCTGACGGCACTGGGGCTGACGGCACTGGGGCTGACGGCTGGCGCTGGCAGGTGGCACTGGCGCTGGCAGGTGGCACTGGCACTGGCGGCACTGACACTGGCGGCACTGGGGCTGACGGCACTGGGGCTGACGGATGGCACTGGCGCTGGCAGATGGCACTGGTGCTGGCAGGTGGCACTGGCACTGGCAGGTGGCACTGGCACTGGCGGCACTGGGGCTGACGGCACTGGGGCTGACGGCACTGGGGCTGACGGCTGGCGCTGGCAGGTGGCACTGGCGCTGGCAGGTGGCACTGGCGGCACTGGCACTACTGGCAGATGGCACTGGGCTGACAGATGGCACTGGCACTGGGGCTGACAGATGGCACTGGGGCTGACAGTTGGCACTGGGGCTGACTCACAGATCCTCTCTCTCCTCACATGCTGTCTCTGTGTGAGGAGGGAGAGACACGGCAATGGGAGATGATCTCATATGTTTACATTTGAGATCATCTCCCATTGGCAGCTGCTATCGCGCTGTGAACGGCCGCTTTGATTGGCCGTTCACGGCGATCTGTGTTTGCCTGTCTCCGGGAGACACGGCGAACACAAAACTTCCGCGATGCGCGCCCCCGGCGGCGCACATTGCGGAAGTAAACACAAGGCCGTCCAGGGACGGCCAGGCGAAGGAACCCGTCTGCTCTACGGCCGTTATTCGGCTATAGGGCGGGCGGGAGGTGGTTAATATAGTGTATGTTTACAAGACCAACCTAGGTTAGGTACATTTTGGAGTTCCTTGCTCTAGTGAGTTAATGTAATTCAAGACCGCTTTTTCACCTCTGAAATCTCATGTTACAACAACTCAAAAGAGACACCAACTCTCAAAATGAAATTTCTCATCGCCACTTGCAAGCACCCCTGTCAGTGTTAAATGGTTTGTCTCAACGCTCTAACTACTACTTTGTCTGGACAGCTTGTTCTGTTAAAGGATGTTGAAAAATAAAATACTTACTGACTGGATCACCAGGTTAAAATAACCAAAATTGCCAAAAAAAAGACAAAAACAAAAAAACAAAAGACAAACGCAGCCACCACATCTATGAATTGTTAAGCTGCAAATAAATTTTTGTTTTTCGGTTTAACACTGCTTTAAATTAAGGTGGTAGATTTGTTTTAGACTAGACTAGAGTGAATGTCTAATTTCACAAATTGTTGTTGGATAAAGTAAAATGTTTAACTCATTAAAGGGGTTGTAAAGGTAAAAGTTTTTTCACCTTAATGCATTCTATGCATTAATGTGAAAAAACATCTGACAATACTGGCCCCCCCAGCCCCCCCCCCCCCCCTGTTATACTTACCTGACCCCTCGAAAGTCCTGCGCTCGTCCCCGACATCCTCCTCACTGATCAGCCTGGCTGCTGATTGGTTACAGTGGATGGATTGAAAGCAGCGCAGCCATGATAGAGCCCTAACCCCAACGTACATAACACATTTCTTAATGTATGATGTGGAGGGAAGGCCTGGTATCGGTTAGGTTACAGGTTTATCTACCCAGTACTATTATACTGATTTATTATATCATAACCTGCCTTGTTTTGGAGTACATTTTGTTCTCATCTCTTTTATCTTGTGCAAGACAAACTGTTGATTTTTCTGTACTTTCTGTATTTGTTGTCAATAAAAATTTTTGAACGGAAAGCAGCGCAGCCATTGGCTTGCGCTGCTGTCAATCACATCCAATGAGGCGCCGCTCCAGGGGGTGGGGCTGAGTGATACAGCGAGCAGCTATAGCCGCTGGCTGGATCACGGGAGCGCGCCCACAAGCACTCCACATCATGCAAGGGAGCTTGCGTGAAGTTGTGGAGTCCTTGCGGGAGGAAGCCGAGACAGCCGCGGAGGAACCCCAGAAGACCAGGTTCGGGCCACTTTGTGCAAAACGAGCTGCACAGTGGAGGTAAGTATAACATGTTTGTTATTTTTAAAAAAATAAACAAATTCCTTTACAACCCCTTTAACTGAAAAGTGACAATGGCATGCTCTATACATTCCTGTCAATAAATAAAAATGAACCAATAAGAAGAATGATTAGGTTTAAATGCAGAACTGGAATAATAATGCAGATGTAGAACAAATATTTTTTCTGAAATATAAGACCCGTGTTCTGTCCATTAGTGTCAAAAATCAATGAATAAACATCCTGGAGCAAATATGATTAATAAATGATGAATTGCATTTATGGGGTCTTCTACAATGCAATCTTATGTGTTTTCAGACTTCAAATGTGTTTAAATAATCATACCCATTCACTTAGTATTTTGATATTTGCAACTGATTTTCTAATTTTATAATGGTCCCCCAGTATGTGCTACTTCACTGACACTGGGACAACAGCCACTCAATACTAATATTTTTTGTTTTCAACTGTCTACCATCTATTGGGATGTGCTGTGACTTGTTTTTCTCAGAACCCTTGGCTTTTTGGGACTTTCCTTGAGTCACTCAACTTATTACATGCTTTTTGATCCACAACTGTTTCCTAAATCATTTGTGGTAATACCCCCTGAAGAAGACTGTTATTACCTGCAAGTTGAAATGCATTGGGGTTAATATATCCACATTGGGCACTCCTTTTGGAATACCAAAGCTATGTTTCTAATTGCGGTCTGTTATGTGTTTTTAACACATACGTGTTTCACACATATAGCTATTGTGTTTATGTAACTCATAGGGTGACTTATTATTATTATTATTATGTTAATAAAAGCTTTGTAAGTGATTATATGATTTTTGTGTCTATGATGGGTGCTTAAAGGCCTCCTTTTACCTGTCAAGTTGTTTTTCAATAGCCTCTCAATACTACTGCACAATAACATCTTTCTTGCTCTCCTTATAAGTGCTTACCTTCATTGTGCCATACAGTAAACCTCACATGCCAAACATAAGACTTCTGTACCCTGATATATCATCTGAATGTTGTTGTATATTTTAAATCAGAAATGTATCACATTATAACACTAGAAAAGCTTCCATTTGCAAGTCAGTTTGCCTTCCCAGACAACCACATCTTGTTTTATTTATAACATGTTTCACTCCCTTAACTAAACAAAGAATTTCTTCCCTAATTTAATGTCCAGCTTTAAGCCTTAATACTGAGACAATGCCACCTTGCTCAATCAGGGAAAAGTGACAGTGCCTTTGATCAAGTTGTACTTCCCTTGCCAGCACTCCCTCACCACTCCTGCTTCAATCATTCCCAGTGCTTCTGGGTATAGGATGGTCATGTGACCTTTTCCCCTGTGACAATGCTTGGGTCTAATAGCCAATTGCTAGGTTCTAGCACTGTCACATGGCTGAGGAAGTGGTGTCAACACTCCCATTAGACTCCCACACCAGTTGACATTAGAGGCTTTAGCACCAGTTTCGACAGTACCAGGAGCAGCCAACGAGCACTGGCAAGCTGAGTATCAGGAGTATGGAGTGGGGACATTGGGTAAGATGGCATTTTCTCGGCGGCGGCGACCCATCCATTAGGGACACCCGGATGCCGTCCCCTCTCTCCATGCCACCCCCTATATGACTATTGGATAGATTAATGCTTAGCATTAATCTGTTCAAATTTCACGGCCACCACTGCCACCCCTTATTTAGGCATCCAGCTCTTTTTAGGATGCCAGGCACCTGAATTACAGCAGCAGGGGTGTTTTTTTAAGCACCTGATTAGAACCATAGGCTCCATTAGGCTTCAAAATATGTGGGATTGTGGTGCAGAGCATTGCCCGAATGAACATTTTCTGTTGAAACACTGATCCTCAATCTGGCCAAACAGAAGTGGGTGTGAAACCCATTTTCTGATTGGCCAAAAAGAGAAGACTCCTGATTGGCCACCAAGAAGGAGGGAGGAAGTGGAAGCCAGAGTCATTTCCCATGGAGAGCAGAGGAACAGGAGAGCTGCAGCCGCAGAGTTCACGGGAAAAGCACTGCATAGATGGGGAAAGTGCACCAGTCCCGCCTGCCAATCAACCCAGGAGAGTGGTACCGTTTGCCACCCCCCCCCATAGAAAATTACCATCTGCGCCCACTGTCTTTGAGCTACTGTCTGTAGTCAAGGATGTAGAATTGCTTCCATAACCTTTATATCATAGGATACAGATGAGATATACAGTATCTCACATTTTTGGAAATATTTCATTATATCTTTTCATGTGTCACCACTGATGAAATGACACTTTGCTACAATGCAAAGTAGAGAGTGTACAGGTTGTATAACAGTGTAAATTTGCTGTCCCCTCAAACTAACATAAAACACACAGCCATTAATGTCTAAACCGCTGGCAGCAAAAGTGAGTATACCCCTAAGTGAAAATGTAAAAATTTTGCCCAGTTAGCCATTTTCTCTTCCTGGTGTCATGTGACCCGTTAGTGCAACAAATACTCAGGTGTGAATGGGGAGCAGGTGTGTTAAATTTGGTGTTATAGCTCTCACTCTCTCATACTGATCACTGGAAATTCAACATGGCACCTTATGGCAAAGAACTCTCAGAGGATCTGAAAAAAAGAATTGTTGCGCTACATAAAGATGGCCTAGGCTATAAGAAGATTGTGTAGACCCTGAAACTGAGCTTCAGCATGGTGGCCAAGACCATACAGATTAACAGGACAGGTTGCACTCAGAACAGGCCTTGCCATGGACGACCAAAGAAGTTGAGTGCACATGCTCAGCGTCATATCCAGAGGTTGTCTTTGAGAAGATGTATGAGTGTTACCAGCATTGCTGCAGAGGTTGAAGGGGTGGGGGTAAGCCTGTCAGTGCTCAGACCATATGCCGCACACTGCATGAAATTTGTCTGTACGGCTGTTGTCCCAGAAGAAAGCCTCTTCTAAAGATGATGCACAATAAAGCCCGCAAACAGTTTGCTGAAGACCAGCAGACTAAGGATTACTGGAACCATGTCCTTTGGTCTGATGAGACCTAAATAAACTTATTTGGTTCAGGTGGTGCCAAGCGTGTGTGGCGGCAACCAGGTGAGCAGTACAAAGACAAGTATATCTTGCCTACAGTCAAGCATGGTGGTGGGAGTGTCATGGTCTGGGGTTGAATGAGGGCTGCCAGCACTGGGGAGCTACAGTTCATTGAGGGAACCCTGAATGCTAACATGTACTGTGACATAATGAAGCCGAGCATGATCCCCCTCCCTTCGGAGACTGGGTCACAGGGCAGTATTCCAAAATGATAATGACCCCAAACACACCTCAAAGATGACCACTGCCTTTCTAAAGAAGCTGAGGGTAAAGGGGGTGGACGGGCCAAGCATTGTCTCCAGACCTAAACCCTATTGAGCATCTGTGGGGCATCCTCAAATGAAAGATGGAGGAGTGCAAGGTCTCTAACATCCACCAGCTCTGTGATATAGTCATGGAGGAGTAGAAGAGGACTCCAGTGGCAACCTGTGAAGCTCTGGTGAATGCCATGTCCAAGAAGGTTAAGGCAGTGGTGGAAAATAATAGCGGCCACACAAAATATTGACACTTTGGACTCAATTTGGACATTTTCACTTAGGGGTGTACTCACTTTTGTTGTCAGTAGTTTAGACATTAATGACTGTGTGTTGTGTTATTTTGAGGGGACAGAAAATATACACTGTTATACAAGCTGCACACTCACTACTTTACATTGTAGCAAAGTGTAATTTCTTCAGTGTTGTCACATGAAAAGATATAATAACACTCTTACAAAAATGTGAGGGGTGTACTCATTTTTGTGAGATACTGTATATAATATATGAGGGGCGCTCTAGTCAAACCAGGATTTTTAATTTTTCAGGTATAAAAAGGGATGCACGTAGTAGAAAGTGGCAAGTGTTTCCTATTACTGATAGATGGCCCACATGTCACAGGCTAGTATGGTAATCCAGATGTCAGACCAGAGTGTTAGTGTGTGCATGGAACAGAGTGTGGTGATTAAGTTTCTTGTAAAAGTAGGCTTAAAACCCGCTGATATCTACAGAAGACTTCAAGCACAGTATGGTGATGAGACAATCAGCCGCAGCAGGGGCGTAGATGGGGGGGGGGGGGGGTCAGGGGTGTTCAAACCCCCAGAGCATCCTGGCAAAATGGTGTCCCTTCTGTTTAGTCTCAGCATCAGCACAGTAGAAGCAATCAGAGTTTTGGAGTGCAGCAGCCAGCCCCCCTCCTATTGGGCCCCATACCCTCAGTTTAATAAGTGGTCCCCTTGAAAAGCATGAAATTACTGCAAGGTCACAGATGCCGGCAATTGACAGTGCGCGGTTGAGGGAACTCCTAGACTCCCCCTCAAGGTATCATATCACACAGCCGAAGGGAGACTGGGGATGCAGGGGTTTTCCTACTCCTTTTTTCCATGCTGAATCTGAGGTCTGGTAAATGGGGTGGCATCAATTTTCTGTTTTGGGAAGGAGGAAGTGAGAATTCCAGCCTGGGGTGTTTCTTTTGGTGGGGGGTTAAGGAAAGGGGGGTGGCTTTGCTTTTGGAGAAGGGGGGAGTTTCTTGTACAGACGTTTACAGGGGGTGGTTAATGGCAGGGAGGGAGCAGGGATGGAGCCTTCTGGGAGGGAGTTTGATTGGATGAATGGAGATTTCCTTCATAATTAGGAATCTTTGCTGGGGAGAGGGTGTTGACTGAGGGAGATATTTTTGCTTTGGAGGGTCGGTGTAGAGACATTTTAATTTTTGAGTGTATATTTGATGGCGGGAGATATTATACAGTGTGAATCTTTGCTTGGGGAGGGAGGGTTCTTAGGAGGCAGAGGTTTTTTTTTCCCTTTAAAAATAGATTTTTTTTTTTAATTATACTTACCTAGGTGGATGGAGCATCGATCCAATGTAGCATCTGTCCCCGCCTGCTTCTAAGACCAACAACAGAGCGATTAAAGACCGCTGATCACTCAGTTCTCATCCTTTAGTGAGCAAAGAGTGGTGACTGTCAGTCCCTGGCTCTGCCCCCCTCCCCAAGCTCACTGGAATGCCAGGCTGTGGAGGGGGCGTCAGCGGCTGGCTCAGGGTCCCTGCGGCTCACTGAGAGGCTGAGTGAGCTACTGGTCCAGGCATCTGGGTGAATCCTGACTTTAAATTTTCACAGCCTGGACCTGCTGAGCGATGTCAGCTGACAGCGGGCTATAGCAGGCTGTTGGCTAAAAATGGGTCACAAAAGTACAGAATGTACTGCACTCCACCCCAGAAGTACAACCATGCGGTATTCCATCCCTTCAGAGTACATGCACCGGTGACATCACTGGCTGCTTTCCATGTGAATATCTCCTAAACACCACATGTTTAGGAGATATTCACGGTACCTACAGGTAAGCATTATTATAGGCTTCAAAGTTCAAAAGCTGGGCTTACTACATTAAGACTGAATAAAAATCAACCATATTGACCAGGTGCAAAGGGCACCATCTTGTGGTAGGCAGTGCACAATATATATATATTTTTTCCATCTCTTAAAACATTTCATAAAATTTCTTAGGACACAGTTTTTTAAGGTTTAAATAAATCACAGAATTTACTGCCTACCACAATATGTTGCCCCTTGCACCTACTCAATTTTCAACGTAAGCTTAGCTAAAAGCAGTCTTGGGTCTCATTCATACATCCTACATGACCATGGTGCAGCAAGTGTACTGCAAATGCCTGCACCCGAGATCTCAGATGTTCCAATCTATTTTCAGCCCATCACTCAGGTGAACAGGCTGAGCAGCTGACAACAAAATAAAAATCTGGGATCCTGGCTGCATTCATGGTATATTTGCCATTACATGGGCATTTAGAATATGAATGAGTTCTAAAGCCTCGTTCACACAGTAAGTTTTTTTTAGTTCAACCCAGCGGGCTGAACGAAAAAAAAAAAAAAACGGGAGCTTAGGAGGAGCTTTCTGTACTAATGAGTACACTACCGCACTACAATGGCATGCATTGCGTTCTATTCAGTTGAATGAGATCATTCTTGCGGCGCTACATTGCAAAGCCTCATGGCCTCACTTTAATGTCACATGTTTTTATCGTACCTCCCCCAACATAAAAGTGTAAATAATGGCATTAAGTTTGAAAGACCTGAACCCCCCCTGAACCCCCCTCCCGGCCATGGTGGTTCCCACGCCACAATAGTCATTTCTGTGAACATTCAGCACATGGAAAGCCTGATCCTGGATAAACAGGAAACAAATCTTTCTGATGACAAAGTGAATCAGGCTGTCCTAGGATGGTTTCAGTGTGCTGGCAAATATTTCTATGCCGAAGCTATCCAGGCATTAGTTAAATGCTTAGTTAAATGTATAAATCTAGCAGGGGATTATGTTAAAAACGATATGCAGTTTCCACTCCTTGAAATGTGTTCTTTTACTATATAAACTCAAAGGTCACGGTTTGACTTGAACGTCCATCATATATATGCAGTATATTTTTTCATTCCATTACATTTGGTTTTAAATCCATATCTATGTAACACAGACTAGCTAGCATACCATTGTGTTGTTTGTGAATTTGGTTTAATATATTTGAGTTATCTGTATAACCCTTTTTAGGGCTTGGTTTACGCTATTGCGTTTCTGTGAGCCGCGTTTGCGCAGGCACGGCAGCCCATTAATTTGACAGAAGAAGATTACTCTGTCCTGCACTCCCGTTAGTGCTAGTTGGTTTAGTCCTAGCTAGACCCTCCCCACTTTTTCCATGTTCCCTCAGTCAGTGTTATGGCCCATACACACGACCTGAATATCGTACGAAAACTTTTCAGATTGTGTGTACACTACTTTCGACAGCCGATCATCACAGTTCATCCAATATTATTTCGATCGGACATGCATGAATATCCAGATCGTACGATTTTCGTTTCATCAATATAGTTGTCGTCTGAAAATACAATACAAATACATTACAACACATGACATCACTTCGTCGTACGAGAATTTTTGACATTATTTACCTATTCAATTTCTACTTGTGACTATTAAGTGAAAAAGGTCATACGATCTGTCATACGATATTTGGATTGTGTGTACGAGCCATTAGTTCACAAAGACAGGGCTCAGGAAATTTATACTTGTCTTACTCTTCAAAAGACTGGAAAAACATTCTCTGTACTGCAATAAGCTGATGTAAAATTGTATTGCATTTAACTTATTTGCTTTTAAATGAAGAGTTAAGCTGGCTGTGGATGGTACCCAGTCAGTAGGTGACCAGTCTGTAGGTGCCCTGTACACACGGTTGGACATTCCGACCACAAAATCCGTTGGATTTTTTCCGAACGGATTTTGGCCGAAACTTGTGTTGCATACACATAGTCGCACAAAGTTGTTGAAAAATCCGATCGTTCAGAACGAGGTGATGTAAATCACGTACGACGGGACTATAAAGAGGCCAGTAGCCAATAGCTTTTGTCTCATAATTTATTCTGAGGTACATGGCACTTTGTCCGTCGGAATTCTCTACACACGATCGGAAAAAGTTTGATTGGATTTTCTTGTCGGAAAATTTTAGATCCAGCTCTCAAACACTTTCCGTCGGAATTTCCAAAAGTCCGATAGAGCCCACACACAATCGGATTTTCCGACAACATAATCCGATCGGACTGTTTAGCATCTGTACATGGCAAATCATTTTTAAACAGTTGCTAGTTACCTGCTGTTTTAGGAGTTCTCGGACTTCTTTCAGCACTACATTGGTTTCTTTCATCTCTGCAAGCATTTGAGGAGAAGCATCACCTAAAATAATAAAGGTTTATTTTATCCATTAGTACATTAACAGAGCATTTACTATAGTTTTTTAGGTGTAATTAACATGAAGGAAGGATTTCATTACCAGTAGCAGTGGCATAGGAAAACTGAAATATACGCTCTCCCTATTCAATATACAAAAGGTCAGTTCTGGCATAATTTGCCAGGTGGACACTGGAGTATGGGCCCTGGTGCTGTAGGCTGGTGATACATTTTGGCTGCATGTGTGAGGTACCAGGTGGCACAACACAGGGCAGTCACTCTAGTCAAATATTAAAGAGAAACAGTTTCTTAAATTAAAGCTGCCATTGCAACTAACATTTATTGAAGTTTGCCTTTGTTGAGGCATTAAGGTTACCCCTCTGTACAGAGTGCCCGTCTCTGTATACTGTGTACCAGAGTGGCATATTTGCCACCCTACCCATCTACACCCGCCCCCTTTGTCAAGCAACCAGTGTATAGGGGAAGAGGCATTCGTACATCGCTGGCTGGGGAAAAGGTACCAAGGCAGGGTTTTTTCAGCTTTCAGTTTCTGCAGTAGTTGAAAGTGGGGGTAGAGCAGCTCTCCCACAGCTCCTTCAACAGCCTCCCTACCCTGCACAACAATCTTTTTCTGCTATCTGTTCGGGGAGTTCAGAAAAGTTATTTTACAAAGGTAATCATATGGAGGATGGTGGAGCTTTGGGGGATGGAAAGATGAGGGCAGAGGAGAGGTGTGTGTATTGCAGAGGTTGTAGCAGGGGAGGACAGGTGCAGTATTGGGATGTACATGGATGAATGGACTCTGTACCTAATGTTCTCTTGAACCCTGTACCTAGCATACACCAGAACCCACCTTCCTGTACACAACGCATGCCAGAACCCACCTTCCTGTACACAACACACACCAGAACCCACCTTCCAGTACACAACGCACACCAGAACCCACCTTCCTGTACACAACGCACGCCAGAACCGACCTTCCTGTACATAACATACACCAGAACCCACCTTCCTGTACATAACATACACCAGAACCCACCTTCCTGTACACAACACACACCAGAACCCCCCTTCCTCTACACAACGCATGCCAGGACCCACCTTCCTCTAAACAACGCATGCCAGGACCCACCTTCCTCCACACAATGCACGCCAGACCTACCTTCCTATACACAACGCATGCCAGAACCCCCCTTCCTCCACACAATGCACGCCAGACCTACCTTCCTATACACAACGCATGCCAGAACCCACCTTCCTGTACACAACGCATGCCAGAACCCTCCTTCCTGTACACAACGCACACCAGAACCCACCTTCCTGTACACAACACATGCCAGAACCCACCTTCCTGTACTGCTATGCTATATGCTAAATGCTAAATTATAGGCAGGACTAATGGGCCCTATGCCATCCAATAGGCAGGACTCTGACAGGTCCCCTTTGTAATACATGCTTCCCTATATTCAAGACTCAGAGATATATCCTCTATAATTCATGCCCCCTCCCCACTGTAACGCATATTACACTATAGGCAGTACTGTAATGGGTCCCCTTTGTAATGCATGCTAGGCTATAGGCAGGACTGTGACAGGTCCACCTTGCAATGTGCACTACACTATAGGCAAGACTTTGACGGGGTCCCTTTTTTAATTTCTGCTTCACTATGGGCAAGACTTTGAGGAGGTCCCTTATATATGCTAAGCATCATCCATCCCTCTCCACAATGTATCCCCATCCACGTCCAGCATCAACCATCCATCCATCCATCCATCTCTCCAGTATCCACATCCATGCCAGCATAATCCATCCATCCCTCCAGTATCCACATCCAGGCCCAGCATCATCCATCCATTCCTCCCTCCAGTATCAAAATCCACACCCAGCATCACCCATCCATTCATCCATCCATCCCTCCAGTATCCACATCCAAGCACAGCATCATCCATCCCTCCAGTCTCCACAATGTATCCACAGCCACGCCCAGCTCCATCCATCTATCCATTCCCCCAGTCTCCACAATGTGGGTGGATTTGGTGTGACAGCCAGTGGGCAGGCCCTGGAGAATTCTGGTTTTCAGGCCCCGGGTTCCAGGCCTAAAGTTTTGTAAAATTTCTGATGGCTGCCCTGACTCCATCAGTATCATCAGCAAAGCAGCTTCATTATTACCCATTAAAGAACAAGAAACTGTGCGCTGCATTTGAAATTTCATAATTTGCCACGTCACGAATGTTAATTTTCCATTATGAATGCTAGTTTGTAAACTAGCAGACCGTCCGCTTCTGCTTCCGAGCAGGCATGTTTGTACTTTTGTCTGATGGACTTGTGTACACACGATCGTAAAATCCGACAACACACATTTGTTGGCGGAAAGTCCAACAACAAATGTCCGATGGAGCATACACACGGTCGGATTTTCTGCTAACAGCCTGACATCCAACATTTCCCTTCGGAAAACCCGATCGTGTGTACGGGGCTCTAGTGTGCCTCTGCACACATCACTTGCCCCAAATTAATGTGCCTGCTTCCAACAGGTACATGGATCTGTCACCTGCACCAATATTTGTTAAGAAGGGACATGACCGAATTCTAAAGAGTGTCATAGATACTCTTTATGAATTCTCAAGCATGAGTTTTCTAAAGAGAGAGCATAGTTGTAACTTTATCCTCCGAGACTGTCTCTTTAGCAAAACCTGTAGGAGTTACATGGATCTACTGAGTTTTAAAACTATGTTGTCTTTTCAGAAAAGCTGCTAAGATTAGCCTAATAGATGTGAAATGGAGTCTATACCTCCAAATGCTGGCTGGCTGAAAATCATAAATTTGAAATATTCATGTGAAATATTTCCCATTTATCTTATAACAAGTAAATGAGAAAATAGATTATTTTAGCCCAGAGTATAAAGAATACACAAAATACTATACATTACTTCTAAAGACCAATTGTTGCTTGGACAAAAAACAAAAAAGGGACCCCCAACAGCTCTTAAAAATAAAACACAGCTGCTATACCCACCTCCTCCCCAGCAATGTCACCAAGCGATTTACCGACTTACTAATCCATCCAGGGCTGGTGCAAGGATTTTTGACACCCTAGGCGAAACCTAATTTTGCCGTCCTCCCTCCATCCTTGCCCCTCCCCATAACATCACCCTTTCATCTGCCCATGTGACAGGGGCAGGAGCTATACAGGAAACGTTGGCTCTGCTTCCTCTAGTGCCGACTCTGTTCTTCACACTGATGCTTGGGGTGGCAGGTCAGAACCCCACGATCTGGGCTTGCTGACCCACCATCCCAGAGTAGGAGGCAGCGAGCCACATCAGAGGGTGGCAGCGTTTGAGCACCCCTGCTGTAAGGCATGCATTGTGTGTTTCTGTGTGGATGCCTCCACTCCTCAACAGCTGGGCACAGATGACAGCTGGGAAGGTCGTCCTGGTTGTGAAGGAGGAGGCCTCCATAGGAGAAGAATAGGCCCTGGCAGCATTACATTACCCATCCATATGAAGCAATGTATGGACAGACACCCTATACCACTGCGGGAGGGGGCCCTTACATCCAGGACAGGTACTTGGTACGATGGCATCACACATGTGAGGACAGATCAGTCTATACAACACTATAAAATATATATACAATGTCAGTGTTCTTCACTCACCTGGCAAGGTTCTGCATCCGATGACCCTGCCAGGAACAATCCCTGCCTCCAGGTTCCAACTGTAACCAGTCAACGACTCAGCAGCGCCCACTACTCCTACACTGCAGTTGTACAGGACAGGCCAGGAGGGAGAGCGGCCTCTACAAATGGCGGTGACAAGGGGGCGGGTCAGGGGTCACATGACACCAAAGACAGATAGGTCATTGATCAGAGAGGCAAGCATGCGCCTCTATAATGACTACTAGTGGAGCAGCTGCCTGAGTTACATGCAGCAGAGGCATCCTCTGCTTCCCTCTAGATGTGTACGTTTCATCACAGCCAGCAGCACCAGCGCCCACTAGATTTTATAATATTGTTAGAAGTATTTATAATACAGCACATAAAACATACAATGCGTGGCTGTGAAGGCAGAGAGTAGGGAAACCAGCAGCCGGGCACCCTAAGCAGCAGTGCGCCCTAGGTGGCTGCCTAGTTTGCCTAGTGGTAGCATCTGTCCTGAATCCATTGTCGGTCCACTGTTGAGTTGAATGACATCAAGCATCATTTAACCCACTTCTTGTGAACCCAGGGCATCATTGCTTTTTCCTCTGCTCCAGAGTCAGGAAAATGCTGAAGAGAGCTGGCCACATCATTATGCAGCATTTCATACATGTGAGAGATTAACTTAAAACAGGTTTTGACCCAGTGGTGAACTTACTGTCCTGAGCTTACTGTTCCTTTGATAAAACAGTTTTTATACAATTTCAGAACTAAAAGGAAAATGTATTTTTCCTTAATGTGGTTTTAAACTCTTACATATACACAGTGAAGTGACTGACCTCAGACGATACACAGAGATGAAGCAAATCCCCCTAGGTAAGTTGTATCTGTGTATCTGCTCATTCGTTCAAAGTCCAGAATTTATAAAGCTTGTCTAATCTGTCATAAAAAGGGGGTATAGCGCTAAAGTTACACTGTGCACATCTCAGTGAGGGGAGCTCTAACAGCTGATTGGTGGGAAGGGACACATTTCCCTTCACACAGCACACAGGAACAGAGCTGAGATCCCTCCCCGTCTCCTTTTTCTTTTGTTGTCAGAAGGAATTCATGCTGATAGCAGAAGAACAAAACTGCAGACAGAAATGTGCTCCTGATTGAGACAAGTACGCATAGAGGAGTATGCTTTGTTCATATATCATGTCAAAGGTTTACAACCACTTTGATTTTTATCATTTTAATTAAAGCAACCCCAGAAATAATCAACCTGGCACTTGGGGTATGTCAGTTTTAATCCTCAGGCAGAAGATTTTTTATCTTAATGCATTCTATGCTTAAAAATAAAAAACCTTCCGTGTGCTGCTGCCCCCCTCAGACCCCCTAATGCCGTCTACACACGACCGGACTTTCTGGCAGAGTAGGTCTGAAGGGATTAGTCCGTCTAGTCCGATCGTTTAAAAAATAAATAAAATCAGACGGACCTAGAAATAGAACATGTTTCAGATCTATCCGACAGACTCAAATCGGGAAAACCGTTCGTCTGTGTGCTGGTCTGACGGACCAAATATGACGCAAAGGAAGCTATTGGCTACTGGCTATTGAACTTCCTTGTTTAGTCCCGTTTACGTCATCACGTTCAAAACGAACAGACTTTCGAACGGACTAATGCCCTGTACACACGGTCAGACATTTTGACCACAAAATCCATCTGATTTTTTCCGACGGATTTTGTCCGAAACTTGTGTGCATACACACGGTCGCACAAAGTTGTCTGAAAATCCGATCTTTCCGGACGAGGTGAAGTGCAAAACGTACGACGGGACTACATAGAGGCCAGTAGCCAATAGCTTTTGTCCCCAAATTTATTCTGAGCATGCGTGGCACTTTGTGCTTCAGAATTCTATACACACGATCGGAAAAAGTCAGATCGGATTTTGTTCCCGGAAAATTTTAGGTCCTGCTCTCAAATTTTCAAACAAGGCATTAGTCTGTTAGTGTGTGGCCAAGTCCGTTCGTTCGAAAAGTCCCCCCCACTCTAAAAGCATTCCCTCAAAGATAAAATGTTATGGGGTTAGTATCAACCTGACTGAGGGCTTTACACTCGCTGCCCCCACTACTGTAGCTGTTATTAGAGATGGCCTTGAGGTTCGCCCGGCAGTCGGTTCGCGGCAAACTTTGTTCGTTCGCGATTCGCCAAACCGGCAGACTTATGGCACAGTTCGCGGCGGCCATATTTGTTTACATTGTGAAGAACTTTGACATATCCATCATGGGGTACAGGACAGCCAATTGAGACATTTCAGCACATGGACATACCACCTACCTTATAAATAGACCTGATCTGCCATTTTACATTCTGTCTTTTGTCAGTGTAGGGAAAGGACACTGTGTGGAGCAGGGACAGTCAGTCTGTAATAACTAGCTATTACTATTATGTCCACAAAAGTAATTTTAAAGTCTGGTATAGGTGTACAGTATATAGGGTTGTAATACACTTATAATAAACTTTCTTTCAAATATAGAAAGCATATTATAGTGTACTGCAGTGCTGACCGATTCTGCAGTTATCTTTTCTCAGTGTAGGGATAGAGTTTGCTGTTTGGAGCAGGGACAGTCTGTAATTCACTAGCTAGCTACTATTAGGTCCACAAACGTCCTTTTAAGGACTGGTATAGGTGTACTTTTTGATGTACACGTATAAAATACTTTCAAATACAGAAAGCATAGTATAGTGCATTTATACTGTGCAGCATCGTGACTGCTGAGCGGTTCTGCAGCGATACTACAAAGAGTGACAAACGCAATTAGAAAAAAGTATTATAACTGGTGTGATAGACCAGTGGCCCCCCAAAACGACAGATTGAAGCGGCGTGTTATATACCTTCTTCCACATATACTGCACTACTCTAGAGACTTTTGTCACAGGGTCATTTAAAAAATGACAGGCAGAGGAAGAGAGCAGGAGCAACAGGCTTGAGCCAACGTGGGAAATTGCAGAAGGTGCGTTCGATTACATCAAAGGATGCACCAGACTTGGTTGAGTGGCTCACTCAGCCTTACTTTTCTGCACCCTCCTCATCCTCTCGATCTGCACCCTCTTCCCTCTCTGCTGTGTGCACCCCCAAAGACACTACCACCAACACCACCACCACCATATACCCTCCACTTGAGTCACAGGAATTATTTTCAGATCCATCACAAAACATTTGCGATGCACAGCCATTCTTGGCATTGGATCAGGAAGAGGAGGTAGCAAAAACCGCCACTCAGCAGTCTGATGACAGTACCCAGATCAGTCCAAGGAGGTTGGTCCCCGCTGTTGCTGCCTACTCCAAGATCTCTAATTATAGCGGTGGGGAAGGTGACATCAATGATAACGTGTCTAGGGACGTCACGTGGGTGCCCACAAGAGAGGAAGAGGAGGGGAGTTCAGAGGGAGAGATGGACCAGCAGATAGGGAAGAGAAGCAGGCGGAACTTACATTGCACAGGAGGGACAAACCAGACTACTAATGTATCAGGAGCGAGGCATCAACCATGTACGGTCACATCTGGTGCTCCCAGGATGCCTCCATGGCTCCACAGTGTGGGCTTTTTTTAAGGTGTCCGCTGCTGACAAGAGTGTTACCATCTGCAGCCTTTGCATTCACCGCATAAGTCGCGGTAAGCCCAGCACTCACCTAGGACGACCGCCTGACACATGAGCTGCCATCACCAAGCCCAGTGGGAGCAACGGAACCCACAAAGCCACACTCCAGGCTCTCACCATCCAGCCTCTTCTACTTCTCCTTCTCCTCTCTCCTCAGAATTGTCCTCCACTCCACCTTCCATCATGTCGTCCTCAAGTTTTTCTGGAAAAAGGCAGGCTTCCGTGGGCCAAATGTTCGAGCGTAAAAAAATGATGACGCCACATAACCCTCTTGCCCAACGGTTGACCGCTGGCTTGTCAGAACTGATAACCCGCCAACTACTGCCATATAAACTGGTGGACTCGGAGGCCTTTTGAAAATTTGTGCCCATTGGAACACCACAATGGAAGGTCCTAGGAAGGAAGTATTTCTCCCAGAAGGGCATCCCAGAGCTATATGGCCATGTTCAGTGGCAAGTGAATGTATCTCTGACACACAGTGTCGGTGCCAAGATACATTTGACCACAGACACGTGGTCTAGCAAACATGGGCAGGGAAGGTATATAACCTTTACTGCCCACTGGGTGAACCTTCTGACGGCCGTCAAGCATGTAACCCGTGGCACCCGTATAGATTTGGTTTTACCGCCACGGATTGCATGCAGGCCTGCCTCTTCTTCTCCTCCTCCTACTCTATCCTCCCTCTCCTCCTCGGCTGACTCCTCCTTTTCCGCTGCTAGCGTCTCTTCCTCTGCGCCGCCCAAGATCCCCAGAACCTATTCAACATTCCAGGTGAGACGTTGCCATGCTGTGCTGCGTCTGTTGTACCTGGAAGCCAAGAGCCACACTGGCCCGGCACTCCTTTCAGCTTTGCGTTCACAGGCAGATCAGTGGCTAACACCACTCAATTTGACAGTTGGTAAAGTGGTGTGCGACAACAGTGCCAATCTGCTTAGCGCATTGAAACAGGGCAAAATTACACATGTGCCATGCATGGCACACGTCTTAAACTTGGTCGTGCAGTGATTTGTTGTCAAATACCCTGGGGTCCAGGACATCTTGCGGCAGGTAAGAAAAATCTCGGCCCATTTCAGAAGATCTTACACGGCCATGGCTCGCCTTGCTGACATTCAGCAGTGACACAATCTGCCAGTCAGATGTCTTATTTGTGATTGCCCAACGCGATGGAACTCAACCTTCTATATGCTTGATAGGCTGCTCCAGCAGAAACGTGCAGTTAATGACTACCTGTACGAACTCTGCGGCAGAACAGGTTCTGGGGAGCTTGGTTTTTTCACCGTGCCAGTGGCTGCTCATGCGCGACGCATGCAGACTTCTGCGGCCATTTGATGAGATCACTAAACTGGTCAGTCGCAGCCATGGCGCCATCAGTGACATCGTACCTTACGCCTTCTTTATGGAGCATGCATTGCGTCGTGTCATTGATCAAGCCGTGGAGGAGCAGGAAGATGAGGAAGTCGCAATGCTGGATGAATTCCTGGGGGGGGGGGGCTACTCTATCTGAGACAAGTCAACAACAGGAGTCTGAAGAGGAGTCAGAGGAGTATGGTGCTAGGGCGGATGAGGAGGAGCAAGAAGAGCATGCTTTAAACCTTTCTGGGATCCCTGTTGTTGTCCATGGATGGGGGAGGAGAACGAAGAGGACGACATTATCCTGGAAGATGAGCAGGAGTCAGGCCACCACACCGCTTCCAGTTTAGTGCAAATGGGGGCCTTCATGCTCCAGTGTTTTTACAGGGACCCCCGTATAAAAAGCATAATGGTCAAGGACCAGTACTGGGTGGCAACGTACTTAGACCCCCGGTACAAACACAAAATGGCGGAAATGTTACCACCAACACACAGGGCTGTCAGAATGGAGCACTTCCAGGCCTTGCTTAGAGAAATGCTGCATTCTGCTTTTGCATGCGCTGGCAGAGGAATTCCCACTCCCAGAGAAAGAGTTGCAGGTACCAATCCAACAGGGCCTGCAAGAAGAGGGCGGTTTGAAGATGTGTTGGTCACTTCTGATATGAGATCATTCTTTCAGCCGACCCATCGACAGGTGTCATCCGGATCCAGCATCAGGGAACGCCTAGACCGACAGGTGTCCGACTACATCGTGTTAACGGCCGATGTGGACGCTCTGAGAAGTGATGACCCCCTGGACTACTGGGTGGGCAGGCTTGACCTCTGGCCAGAGCTTGCAAAATTTGCAATGGAACTGTTGGCTTGCCCCTCGTCCAGTGTCCTGTCCGAAAGGACGTTCAGCGCAGCAGGGGGGATCGTGACCGATAAGCGCACTCGCCTAGCTCACAACAGTGTTGACTACCTCACATTTATAAAAATGAGTGAGGCATGGATCTCAGAGGAATTCAACACATGTGACCAGTAGACCATGTATATGCATAACTCTATAAACTATTTATATAATCTAGCACACAGACCTTTTTTCTACCTTTGGCTCACTTGTACAAAAAAGCACACTGTACTATATGCCCGTACCCTCCTGTTTGAAGAGGTTGAGCGGTGTCATATTTTTGGGTCCCGCAGCAAGTTGCTGGTGTCAGTGCTGGTGTCAGTGCTCTCTATCTCGGTGCTGGTGTCAGTGCTCTCCATCTCGGCGCTGGAGTCAGTGCTCGCTATCTCAGTGCTGGTGTCAGTGCTCTCCATCACGGTGCTGGTGTCAGTGCTCTCTATCTCGGTGCTGGTGTCAGTGCTCTCCATCTCAGTGCTAGGGTGTCAGTGCTCTCCATCGCGGTGCTGGTGTCAGTGCTCTCCATCTCTGTTCTGGTGTCAGTGCTCTCTATCTCGGTGCTGGTGTCAGTGCTCAGTCTCTATCGTGGTGCTGGTGTGAGTGTTCTATCTCAGTGCTGGTGTCAGTGAGGGAGATAGCAGTGGAGAAGCCAATCAGCAGGCAGTGCCAGCACCATGGCTGAGGATCAGCACTGGACTGGCACCTCCGGACCACCGCAGTGGAGCCCTGCATAGGTGGGGGTAAGGGCCGGGCAGAGGGAGGGGTCAGGGGCTCAAGCACAGGTTGTCACACTGGGACACTGGCACAGGACTGCGCTGCCCTGACTGTGGCACTGATCATCTCCTGCATCCCCTTCATAGCCTGGCCTGACCTTGCTTCTCCTCCATGGCCTTCATGCGCTCCTGAATTGACAAAATTTCACAGATAAAAAAAGAATGCTTGTCGTTGTCGATCCCAGATTCACTTAATACTTCTGGTATGTTAGTGTCCATATTGTGGGACTATGTGTGCACAGCTAGTAAGTATTTTGTGGCTGAAAATATGAGCTGGAAGTTTTTAAGGTTCGCCTGCCATTAAAGTGAATGGGGTCCACCGCGTCCTTCACTAGCTGTTATGTTTGGTGTATCAGGCTGGTGGTTTCTAAAGGGAGAGATTACACATTCTTTATTTTAACGTGTTAAAATAACTTAAAGGAGAAAGAAAAAATTATAGAATTTGGAACAATCATGATTTAGCAGTGATGACATCTGCCCTTTGGTTCATCTGAGGTGTAAGTTAATGGTAAATCCATTTTGACATTTACAAGTTATTACAAACTACACTTTATTCATTGAGCAGAAACGAACTAGTGCAGAGATTTAAGTCTTAGGCCGCGTACACACGGGCGGACTGTTCGCCCAACCTTGTCCGCTGAACAGTGTTTGGGCGGACAGTCCGCTCGTGTGTGGGCTTTCAGCGGACAGTTTCAGCGGACAGTTGGACGGACAAAGTCTTTCGGAAATTCCGAAAAACTGTCCGCTGAAACTGTGTTTGAGCGAACAGTCCGCCCGTGTGTGGGCCTGTCCGCTGTACTTTCGAAATGAGCGGACTGTTCCCGCTCGGAAAGTCCGCCCATTTCGAGCGCGTGTACAGGTAGGCGGGGCCCGCGAGGGAGACGTCGCGGGCTCCGCCGCCTGGAATGGGCTTAAAGGGGAACCCCAACGCCGAAAAAAATCGGCGTGGGGGTTCCCCCCAAGTCCACACCAGACCCTTGTCCGAGCACGCTACCCGGCCGGCCAGGAAAGGGGGGCGAGCGAGCGCGCCCCCCCTCCTGAGCCGTACCAGGCCGCGTGCCCTCAACATGGGGGGGTGCCTTGGGGAAGGGGGGGGCCGCGCGGCCCCCCACCCCAAAGCACCTTGTCCCCATGTTGATGAGGACAAGGGCCTCTTCCCGACAACCCTGGCCGTTGGTTGTCGGGGTCTGCGGGCGGGGGGCTTATCGGAATCCGGGAGCCCCCTTTAAGAAGGGGGCCCCCGGATACCGGCCCCCCACCCTATGTGAATGAGTATGGGGTACAATGTACCCCTACCCATTCACCTGTGAAATAAAGTACAAATAAAAACACAACACAGGGGGAAAAAATATTTTATTGCACAGCCGGGGGTCTTCCGTCTTCGGGGGTCTTCTCGCCGGACTCCTCCGCTATGTGTGTGTAGCTCTTTTGCCAGCGGAGGAGTCCGGCTTTCTTCCTCCCCGCCGCCGGCCTCTTCTCCCGACTTCGGGGGTCTTGTCCCCCTCTTCGGTTCTTCTGCCGGGCCACCGCGCCTGGTCCGGTGGCCCGGTCTTCTGTCGCCGTCTTCCGTTCTTCTGTCGCCGCCTTCGGTTCTTCTGCCGGGCCACCGCGCCTTCTTGTAGCTCTTTTACAGGCGGTGGCCCGGTCTTCTGTCGCCGTCGCCGCCTTCCGTTCGTGTTCTTCTTCTTGTTCTTGTTCTTCTCCTGGAGATGTTGACTCGACGAGCTCTCCGGCCGGAATGCCGGGGACGCGCTGTGCGGTCACTTATATAGTGACAATGGGGCGGGGTCACATGGTATATGTCACATGGGTTGGTCAGGGGCGGACTTGGGCGGACTTGCCTCCGCCTTACGTGGGCGAGTCCGTTCATTTCAAAAGTTGAGCGAACTGTTTGCCCAACCTTGTTCGTCAAACAGTCCGCTCGTGTGTGGGCAAGTCCGCTCATGCAAATTTTGAGCGGACTGTTTGACAAACTGTTTGCCGAACAAGGTTGGGCAAACAGTCCGCGCGTGTGTACGCGGCCTTATATGCATGCTCTTGATTTTTTTATTTTTTTTATAGCAGTGCTTAAATATTGCTACAGTATTGCTTTTTGTCACTTTATGTCCAAATTCCAGATCAATACTGTACAAATCTGTGGTGAAATATATTCCTATACAAATGAAGAGCAATGATACAAACAGTAGGAGGTACTGTGCAGATGCACTCTAGCCCATTATGCGCCTTCATTTCTTCATTCAGGAAAGACAACAGATTACAGCAGAAATTCTTGCTGATTTAAGCCCAGCATCTATTTTTCTACTCCTTTCCTCTTGTTTGCAAGTGAACAGTGCATAATGGCACATTACTAATAATCTGGTGAGTGCTTTCAAGCAGCCATGTAATTTAGTGCTATATAGCAAATCAACCTGTAATTTAGTTATCAAGATAATTGCTATTCTGGCATTATTCCGAAGGTTAGGAACCACTGTTCTGTTGTTCAACTGGTTGCAAGTACCATCAAATATTTGAGATTTCCCCTTGGGTATCATTAAAAATGTTTTTCTTGGCGTAAATACATTTTATGCAGTTTTATTGCATGCTTTTAAAATGGTTTCTACAGAAAGATTTTGATTACAAACATTTTTATTGAAAGATCAAAAACATAAATACAGTATATCAGACAGAGTCATCAGTATTAGATAAAGGTTAGTGCCTATAAGACATGGGAAGATATTGAAGTTGAGTTAATGAGAGACAAAAAATATAAGATACTTCCAGCATACAGTATATATCAGTCTTTGAAGACTAGAAATAATATGCAGGCATATAAAGTATATTTCAGGAATATAACCAAGGGGTATCCCAGTGTTTCCATTTTTTGTCATATATATGCATGGTATCATATAAGGTGTGGTGAATGCGCTCAGAAAGTTTTATTGCTTCCGATCTGGCCAGTACTTGTGACCAGGAAAGAGTTGAGGTATGCCAATTTAGTGCAGTGACGCAGGGGATGGCCACAAAAAGTGTATGGATCAGTCTTTCGCATGGAGTTGGAACAAAGGCACATTTGTATGTGATTAAAGACCTGCAATAGTGCATATCCTTGTAGCTGCTTGCTGCCAAATAGGTTTAAGAAATTTACAACTCCAAAAAATATAGATGATGAACCCAGGTCAGAGCAGCTGCGGAAACCGTGGGGTATAAAGAGCGAAGTTTTGTGGTCGTCATATACCACCTGGTGTGAAGCTTGAAAGCTGTCTCACAGATTGAATGCGCCCTTGTGTTCTTGAACATGTTTGTCAGCATCTCTTCCCATTCGGGGGGCTCAAAATTATGACCTATATCTCTCTCCCAGCTAAGCAGTGGTTTAGTTTTTCCCATAAGAGCAAACTCATTGAGAAAGCTATAGATTTTAGATATAACACCTTTATCTCTGGAAGAACATGCATAAATGTGTTCAAATTGGGAGCTATGCGTTCCGGATTCTAAGGTGCCCCTGCTGTGGAAAAAGTGCCTGATTTGCATGTATTGAAATTGTTCAGAGAGGGGTAAATTTTGCTCTGATTGAAGTTGGGGGAAAGTTTCAAAGGATTGAAATGTTACCCCAGTCGTGCACCTTAGAAGGAAGCAATTTCTGTTGTTGAAGGCTGGGAGGAAATCTGGGTCCCCTAGAAAGAAGTATAGGGGATAGAGGGGAGAAAGGGGAGAGATTAATTTGAACTTTGTACCATAAAGGGACCACAGTTATAGAGATTCATATACAATAGTATCAAATGACACAACTTGACTTGGTTTTATAGATCTGGACCATATATATATATAGAATCCAGATAAAAGGAAGGGTGAAGGGAATACGTTTCAAATGCTAGCCAAAGGATGTCTGGGGAAGGGATGTGCCACTGGGCCATTTGGGCAAGTCTAGCCACCATATAATAACGCCACAGGTCTGGGAGACCCAGACCGCCCGAGGGGTTGGGGTCTGTACAGTAGGAATGTGTGAAATCCTGTTTTTTTTAGGTTATTGTTATAGTAATGTATCGGAATATTGAAAGAGATGTGGCCAGTATAGAAGTGCCTGGGCAGGTTGGGACCCTGTCCCTGTAATAAACAGGAACTGATTCTGGACAGCCGCACTCTTGAAAAATTGCCTTATTTCTTTTCTTACATCAGGGGACACAGAGCCATAGTAATTACTATGTGGGTTATATCGGACCGACAGGTGCTGGACACTGGCATGCCCCTAAGGCGTGTACTTCCCCCATATAACCCCTCCCATTACTGGGAGTCCTCCGTTTTTTCAGTTGGGCACGAGTAAAGATGTGCTTTGCTGAGCTCCACGGGCAATAATCCTTTGATGAGAGCCAGCCATGCTAACAGGATCCGTTCTGATGTCTGGTAATGGGCTAAATGAATGGTACCCGGTAGAAACGAGGCTTTGCTTACAAATGCTTCTCTTTGAAAGCTGGGCCCTGGGATCCAGTACTCTTTGGTAGTAAGGCCATAAAGTTTTACTGGCAGGGTCCTGTCACAGGTCCAGGACTGTGGGTTAACCTGAGAGTTCCCCGGTTTCCTTCAAGGTCTCGGAGCCTACCGTGAAGGGTGAAGATTGGGTTCTTTATCTCTGATAAAACCCTGCTGCTAGGATAAGGTAAGGGAGATTTTCTCAGGATTTTCTCCTTCTGTGTATTGTGTTGTCATGTTTTTGTGTCACCACTGGGGTTGTATTGAGCACTCACCATTCTGACTCTGGAAACTGCAGAAGTCTTCACTCTCCTCTCCTTCAGCTGGCTCAGACCCTCTGGTAAGAAAGAGGGGGCTCTGATCTGTTCCTGTGCCCCCAGATTGGCATTTTTTTCTCATTTGCATGCCAGGCCAGCTGCCTTGTAGAGGGCTGGCCGCGGCCGCTCGAATGAGCAGAGGATTTACCCCCCCCCCCGCCATGCTGCAGGACGCTGCTCACGCAGGAAAATCAGCTCCTTTGAAAAAAGAAAAAAGGGGGGGCGTATTCCGCGCAGGGGGGTGTGGCTAATGGCGTCAGGAAGTGTTTAAAGCACTGTGAAGGAAGCTGCTGCCAGGCGGTGGAGGGACAGAGCAGAGGGGTTGGCTGGATCAGGTTTGGTGACACAGGCATTTCCCTTTGACGACATTGTACTTTAAAAGCTAGGATTAATAGCAGTTATTGTACTGTACTATAGCCTAGCAAGTTTACATTCTTTTGCTGGTAGTGCCTCTGCTTTGTGCTGTAAGCTATGAGTGGCAAAGGGACCAGGAACTCCTCTAAGGGTTCTAAGGGGTCAGTGGTATACAACAAGCTAAAGACCCTTTCCAAAAGAATTTCATCCACCCCTGAGAGGTATACGGCTAGTCAGATGAGCTGTAAAGGGTAGAACACTTCAGTCCCTGTATATATCATACAAACAGGTTTTTTTCTTTAAAAAAAAAAAAATATATATATTTTTTTAAAGATTATTGCTATGATGTCTCTCCATAGTAGGACTAAACATAGCAGATTCCCATCTAGTCCTCAGGGCCCTTTTTTGAGGTACAGGAGGCTGGGGATCAGGTAGATCTTCCCAAATATTGGAAGATACTTATTTTTTCTCTTCGGAGGATCCTAACAGGGAGGGAGTAGCCTCACAAGTCAGGTGTTTGTCTACTCCCGTACTTAACCCCTTTGTTGTCTGCAGCACAGGCTCTTGAGGTATCTACCTCTAATAAGGTGCATTTGAATCTCCCCCACCTGGGGATGTTTTTTTCATATTCATGCATAGCTTATGTATTCTGAATGGTAACATTTCTATGAAGAAATGGGGGGTTTCAGCAATTGATGCTGCAATCACCTCAGTGAGCAGAGTCTCATATGTCCAGTGGATAATGCACTGATGTTTAAGGATCCAGCAAATTAAGGTTGGAAATTCCTTTTAAAGACAAGATGTCTTTTGCAGTCCTTGCTGCAATTGGTGTATCTCAGTCCATTAACCCTTTAACGTCTGCTCCACTGTTTTGGTGGAGCACATTTTGAGTCACGCTAATTCATTGAAAAATGTGGACTTCTAGGGTTATGGAACAGTTTGTGAGATACCTGAAATTTTGCCTGATCAGCAGGCCTGGCAATGGGCTGGTGTATCTGACGCACTGTGTCTCACGGATGCTATGAAAGACTCTATCGTTTAAGCCTTATGGCTTATACTTGGACTAGTGCATTCTTGCAGAGTACCGTGGCTGAAATATTGATCAGCCGAAGCACCAGTTTGTGTCTCTTCTTGGGGTACAGCTATTTAGAGTGGATAAGTACATCCAAAAGGGTAAGGCTGTCTTTACCAGTAAAAGGAGGTTCAAACAATTCTCCTTTAATCTTGCTGCCTATGCCTGGGGCATCTGCCTCTAGGCAGTCTCAACGGTCTCAAGTTCAGGGGAAAGTCCCCAAGGGCAGCACCAGGATCTTGGGGGCAGAAAGCCCATAAAACAGAATGCTAAAGCCTTCTCATGAAGGAGCAAGGGGAAAGGTCCAGTGATTCTCAAAGTCTGTCAAGAACAATGTCAAGAGCAGAGCAATTCTAGGTTACGACTAGAGTTCCAAGAGCCCGGATGGCTCAGGTTTTGATCTGAGGGTCCGGGGTTCGGGTCCCTGTTTGGGTGCTGCCTGTGGGGTCCTTGGGCTGCTGATGGGGCAGTCTTTATGCATGAGTTTCCGTCTCCTCGGAGAATGCTCCTAAGGATCCAGAGAAAAAAGAAGTCTCTCTTTCTGGCCTCTGGATCCGCTGTTATCCCAGAACAATGTCAAGAGCAGAGCAATTCTAGGTTACGACTAGAGTTCCAAGAGCCTGGATGGCTCAGGTTTTGATCTGAGGGTCCGGGGTTCGGGTCCCTGTTTGGGTGCTGCCTGTGGGGTCCTTGGGCTGCTGATGGGGCAGTCTTTATGCATGAGTTTCCGTCTCCTCGGAGAATGCTCCTAAGGATCCAGAGAAAAAAAGAAGTCTCTCTTTCTGGCCTCTGGATCCGCTGTTATCCCAGTCAGTGATAGCAGATATTCCCTTAGTGGAACAAGGGGTTTTGGCTCAAACCTTTTTCAGGTTCCAGAACCAAACAGAGAGGTAAGACCCATTCTAAATCTTGAAGATCTGAATCGGCACTTAAATATCCGATCCTTTCATAATTAGATCGGCTGTGTTCATCCTGCACGGAGGGGAGTTACATATCTCCATGTGCCAAAGTTACCAGAAATGTCTGCGGTTTGAAATAGAAAACTATTTTTTCAGTTGTGGCCCTGCCATTCGGCTTGACTACAGCACCATAAGTGTTCTGAAAGATTCTGGCACCTCCTTTAGCCAGGTTAAGGGCTCAAGGCATAGTGATCCTAGCCTATTAGAAGGTCTACTTTTAATAGATCATTCTGTCTCGGGTCTAAAACCAGAGTCTGATCTCAGCTGTAAATATCTGAAATCTCTAGGTTGGATTCTCAACCTAGGAAGATTCTCCTTAAAACCATCAAGTAGATTATAGTATTTGGAGGCTGGTTATAGATACCATACAGAAGAAGGTATTCTTACCCCAGACAAGAATCAGTTCCATTGTAGGACTAATTCAACTCATCAAAACAAAAGGAAAATTCCTTAATTCGGCTGTGCAGGAGATTTCTAGGGGAAATGGTGGCCTCCTCCAAGGCCGTCCCTTATGCACAGTTTTACTCAAAGACTGCTTCAAGACACCATCCTGTCGGTCTGGAATAAAAATTCAGGCCTTGTTTGTTTCCAATACGCTTGGATCCCAACATAGTCAGAGCCTAAATTGGTGGTTGTTATCCAGCAAAAGGGAAAATCATGGGGAGCAGCCATGGAAGAAGATTCTGTCCAGGGGAGATGGTCCAGGTTAGAGGACCTTGCCTATCAACTTTTTTGGAAGTTTCAGGCAGTACATCTGGCCCTAGAATCTTGGCGGTCTGACTACGGGACTGTCCTGACAGGATTCAGTCTGACAAGGCCACGGTGGTGGCTTACATCAATCACCAGGGGAGGCACGAGAAGTCGGGCAGCCCAAAAAAAGAGGTGAATAATGTTCTAGCTTTGGCAGAACACAACATTCCTTGCCTATCGGTAAATTAAATTTTTTAGGCGTATTACTTGAAACGCCAACAATTAGTTCCGGGAGAATGATCTCTTCACCCCAACATCTTCCTAGCAATATGTCAGATGGGGTAGTCCGGACATGGACCTATTCGTATCCAGATTCATTAACAAGGTTGACAACTTTATGCCGAACAAGGGGTCCGCTAGCAGGCGGAACAGACGCATTAGTCTTCCCATGGGATCAGTTTTCACTGATCTATGCATTTACTCCAGTTCTGCTACTTCCGCAAAAGGAGGTGATTCTGGTGGCCCCAACGGGTCCCAGAAGATTTACTGAGATTATAAAGATGGCAGTAGGAGTCCTTCGGACTCTGTCATTATAGCCAGACCTTCTTGCACATGGTCTGGTATTTCATCCTACCTTATGGACGAAAAATTTAACAGGTCTGACTATTGAATCCCACTCTATAAAATATTGTGGGTGATCTACTTTGGTAGTGTCTACTTTGATTAATGCCAGGAAGCCGGCTTCCAGAATCACTTTCTATAGAGTCTGGAAGGCATATGTTTCTTGGTGTAGGTCCAGGGGTTAGCACCCCAGGAAGTTTGTCACAGGCAGGATTCCTGTTGTCCTGCATATAGGATCTGAAATGAAGCTGGCCTTGACTTCTTTCAAGAGCCAGATCCCAGCCTTGTCAGTGTTTTTTCCTATGGCCTCTTGCTTCCCACACTTGGTGCGTATCTTATTCAGGGGGTAACACGGTTTATTCCCCCTATCAAGGCACCTCTAAATCCTTGGAATTTAAAATTGGTCTTATTGGCTTTGCTGAATCAGCCGTTTGAACCTTACAAGAAATTCCCTTGGTTCTTTGACAAGAAAGATAATCTTTTCTGCTTGCCATTTCTTCTGCTAGAAGAGTATTGGAACTAATGGCTCTGTCTTGTAAGAGCCATATTTCATCATGCATAAGGATGAGGTGGTTTTATGTCCTCATCCTGAATTCTTACCAAAAGTGGTAACAGGATTTCATTTAAACCAAGATATTATTCTTCCTTCTTTTTCCCCAGAGCTTTAATCTGGGGAAGAGAAAGCACTACATTCTCTTGATGTAGTAAGAGCGATCAGAGTCTATTTAAGGGTGACCGCTCAGGTTCGCAAAACACAGGTTTTGTTTGTACTGCCAGAGGGTCCAAGATGTGGACAAGCAGCGTCAAGATCCACTATTTTCCAAAAGCATTTGTCAAAGTGATTGTTCAAGCTTCAGCTTAAAGAAGAAAATTCTTCCTTCTCATATTAAGAGCACACTCATCCAGGGCGATTAGTGCCTCTTGGGTGGTGCATCATCAGGCCTCTATGGCTCAGATCTGTAAGGCCGCAACTTGGTCTTCGGTTCATATGTTTATCCAATTTTATCAAATCGATATTAAAGGTCATGAGGACCTGTGGGCACAGCATATACTGCAGGCTGCAGTAATAGTCCTCTGGCCTCCTGTTTTTTGTTCTGTCTCTCCCCTTCAGTTGCCATTGCTATGGGACATCCCACATAGTAATTACTATGGCTCTGTGTCCCCTGATGTAAGAAAATAAAATAGGATTTTTAAAACAGCTTACCTGTAAACTCCTTATCTTTGATGTACATCAGGGGACACAGAGGTCCCTCCCTTCTTGGTATACACTTGTATTGCTTGGCTACAAAACTGAGGACTCCCAGTAATGGGAGGTGTTATATGGGGGAAGTACACGCATTAGGGGCGTGCCAGTGTCCAGCACCTGTCAGTTCGATATAACCCACATAGTAATTACTATGGCTCTGTGTCCCCTGATGTACATCAAAGAAAGGGATTTTACAGGTAAGCTGTTTTAAAAATCAAAATCAAAGATGAAAATCACAACAGACAAAAGAGCTGACGTTTCGCGAAACGTCAGCTATTTTGTCTGCTGTGATTTTCATCTTTGATTTGGATGTGAATTTTCTAAATAAAAGAAGGCAATTTTTTAAGAGTGCGACTGTCCAGAATCAGTTCCTGTTTATTCCTATTAGCAATTGCCACACCTATGGCTTCCGAACCGAGAGACAGGTTTGCCATCTGTCTGTTCTCCTGGAGCAGTGATATCTCCCCCTTCCTATTTAAAATTTCTGGACTTTGCTAAACCCTGTCCCTCTAAACAATATTATGGAGGGTTTTCATGGAGGATGCAATGGCTCCTTAAGTGGTGGTGCAAGCATTTGCAGAGACAGGGTGCAGCCAATCATGAACATGCACTAGCTGAGATGCTAAATAGTAAAGAAAGAAATTACGAAATGCCATGCCTGCCAGGTGTTTTGGCAATCTTATGCCGTGTACACACGTAGCCGACTATCCGACGGACTTAGTCTGGCGGACTTCCCGCCAGACTGTCCGTCGGACTTTCCGGACGAGCTACTTGCACACACACGGCACTTTTTCAGCGGACTAATACGGCGTAAAAAGTCCACCGTACTATCCGCCCTACTTTTGAAATGAACAGACTCGCCCACACACGCGGAGGAAAGTCCGCTCATTTCGAGCGCGTCTCCAGGTAGGCGGGGCCTGCGAAGGAGACGTCGCTGGCCCCGCCACCTGGTATGGACTTAAAGGGGAACCCCAACGGGTCCACATCAGACCCTTGACTGAGCACGCTACCCGGCCGGCCAGGAAAGGGGGGGCGAGCGAGCGCCCCCCCCCACCCCAAAGCACCTTGTCCCCATGTTGATGAGGACAAGGGCCTCTTCCCGACAACCCTGGCCGTTGGTTGTCGGGGTCTGCGGGCGGGGGGCTTATCGGAATCCGGGAGCCCCCTTTAATAAGGGGGCCCCCGGATACCGGCCCCCCACCCTATGTGAATGAGTATGGGGTACAATGTACCCCTACCCATTCACCTGTAAAATAAAGTACAAAAAAAACACAACACACAAGATAAAATAGTTTATTGCACAGCTCCGGGGGTCTTCCGTCTTCGGGGGTCTTCTCGTCGGACTCCTCCACTATCTTCTTCTAGCTCCATTTCAAAAGTACGGCGGACTGGCATACACACTCCCGGATTGTCCACCGAAATGCAAGTCCGGCGGAAAGATTGGAGTGCAAAACAACTTTCCAAGTCCGCCGTACTTTCGGGTCAAAAAAGTATGCCGGAGGCTACACACGGGGGGATTGTCTGGCGGACTTGAGTTTGCCGGACTTTTCCACCCGATTGTTTGATCGTGTGTACGCGGCATTAGTGTCTCAAGTGCCACCCTAGGGGTTCTACCACTCCACAGGAACGTTGTACAGGTTTTATCTATACATTTGAAAATTGATTTAGGGATTTTGCAGGGACAGTTAGCCAAAATATATAGGAATATCAGTAAATAGATCATTTTAAGAGCATTGGCTCTCCCCATAAGGTCCAATGACAAATCCATCCATTGTTTAGTAGACATATGCATTTTTTTTTTTTTTTTGTTTAATATATGTTTATTGAATGGAAAGAAAAGACAGGTAGCACAGAAACAGTAACAGAAAACTTGGCACAATTATCATCAAGTGCAAAATAGAACAGGGATTGCAGAGTTTAAGTAACACGGTCAATGACATATAAGCTCTCCACAACTCACAAATAGAAAGAAAAAAAAGAAATATTTAAAGTAGATAAATAATAAACAAAATAACCGAGTATATTCTATGCCTACTAGCGTAACACGAGCAGACTCTACCTCCCCACGTGTGGGGTTGCGGCTGTTAGACTGCAAGGTCCCCAAATGCAACAGCCAGACGCTGCTGTACCAATTAACTGACAGGAAAGCGTGGGGAGAAAAAAGTGGAAAGCACAGCAGGAGAAGAAAGAGCAGAAACCAGAAAAACAGAAAGAGGGGGAAAGAGAGGAGAAGGGAAGGGTCTACCTCGGTCCTGCATCCATCAGCAAAAAAGGTAACCTATGAAGGTACATTGACTTTATCCACCTGTGACACAATGTCCGCGTACTCCTTTGTACATTTGAAGGCTAACCAGCAGGACCAAATCCTTTTCCCCAAATCTGATTTATTTTGTAAAGAATAGGTGAGATCCTCTAAATAGTACACACGGTCCACCTCCATCAACCACTGTCGCAAAGAGGGAGCTGCAGCTTGCTTCCAATTACGGGGAATGAGAGCCTTTGCCGCATTGAGCAGATGCGGAGTCAAGGACTTCCTGTAAGGCCCTGCCGGAGAGCCTGCACCATGAAAGAGCACGACCCACGGGTCATTAGGTAACTCGTGTCCCAAAATAACCTTTATCCAATATAAAATAGTTAGCCAATATGGCCGTATGAGAGGACAGAACCACCATACATGAGCATGAGTGGCACGTTCCCCACAGCCTCTCCAACAAAGATCCGAGGCCTGCGGGAACAGCCTATGTAGAACGGCTGGGGTGTAGTGCCAACGTGTAAGTAATTTATAGTTCACTTCAGCCGCTTGGGATGCTGTGGATGATAGATGAGCCATCGACAGGACAGTTAACTTCTGTGCCTCTGAGATCTCGCTGCGTAAGTCTATCTCCCAGTTGGACAAGAAAGAGGGGAAGTTCTTAATCAGCATAAGTTGCAGGGCATGGTAAAAAAAGGATAATGGTCTTTCAACTGGCTGATCCTCAACAAAAGCCGATTCAACCAGTGTCAACTCAGCCATTGAGCGCAAGGGCTTCTGCAAAGAGCTAACAAATGCAGACAATTGGCGATAAGTCCAGTGGTCCATAGGTGTTGTCTGAGCGGGAGGAATCAGTTGGGGTAACGGCACAATGCCATCCTGGTTAGTAACGTGGTGCAGCAAAGGAGTTACACCTAAATTCCATGAGTAAATCCTGGGGTCCATATTGCCTGGCGGAAAGTAATTGTGTCCCGTTAGGGGCATAATGGGCGAAAGAGACAACTCTCTATACTGTTTGCAGATCGAGTCCCATATCCGCAAAGTAGAGTAGCTAAGTGGCGAGGAACTGGGAGCCAGTGACCTAAATTTTCTGGGGACCCATACCTGGGTGTAAAGGTCCGTGCCACTGAGAGCCAGTTCAAGCGCAACCCATAATTTAGAGTGTCTATGATATTTCCAGTCTGATATCCTGTTTAACACAACAGCTAAAAAATAAAATTTCACATTAGGTAAAGCCAAGCCACCCATCCGCTTAGGTCTGGACAGGAGTGCTCGGGACAATCTCGGGCGCCTTCTGTTCCATACGTATTTGCAGATCATTGAATCTATGAGCCTAAAAAAACTAGCTGGGATACCCACAGGGATCATCTGGAATAGAAACAAGATGCGCGGTAAAATATTCATTTTGATCACGCTGATTTTCCCTAGCCAGGAATGCGCAGCTTGGGACCATTTCTGTAAATCGGCTCGAATAGTTTTAAGGAGGGGCATATAATTAGCCCGAAATAACTTCAGTGGGTTTGATGTGAGAAATATGCCTAAATATTTCATCTTGTGCGGTTGCCAACTGAAAGGGAAGGATTCTTTAAGATGAGCTACGGTTGCCCGGGGGATCGAAACATTAAGGATCTCTGATTTAGATATGTTAATTTTAAAATTCGAAATACGACCAAATTGCGAGAAGGCAGACATCAAGTTGGGGAGTGTGATCCGGGGCTGCTGTACATAGAACAGAATATCATCTGCGTAGGTAGCGTATTTATGTTCTCGAGTGCCAACTGTGATCCCATGAATGTTTGGATTGTGTCTAATTGTAGAAAGGAAGGGTTCTAGAGAGAGGGCAAATAAAATAGGTGAAAGGGGGCAACCCTGGCGAGTACCATTATAGAGTGTGAAGGAGTCACTTAGAGTGCCGTTCACACGGATCTGAGCTGTCGGGGAATGGTATAGCGCTGAGATGCGGGACAGAAAGGTCCTACTGATGCCCAAATGTGCCAGGGTCGCCATAAGATATTCCCAACCCACCCTGTCAAACGCTTTTTCTGCATCCGTAGAGAGTAACAGGGTGGGTTGGGCAGTCCCCCTAGGGCAAGCCATCAAGGACAGAGTTCTGAGTGCATTGTCGCGCGCCTCCCGACCCGGGATAAACCCTGTCTGGTCGCTAGAAACCCATTGGGGGAGTAGGGGAAGTAGCCTATTCGCTAAAACCTTGGCGTATAATTTGGCGTCTAAATTCAGGAGGGATATAGGTCGGTAACTCCCGCAAAGACTGGGGTCCTTCCCCGGCTTGGGCAGCACCGAAATGTGAGCATGCAACGTCTCCGGGCGAAATGTTCCCCCCTGAGAGATCGCATTGGCATAAGCAGCGAGGCGCGGAAGCAAGGTCTCCGCGAAGGACTTATAATAAAGTGCCGTCAGGCCATCCGGTCCCGGAGCCTTGCCACCAGCCATAGCCTTCAATGCTACCTTGAACTCCTGGACCGAGAACTCCCCGTCCAGTGAGGCAAGGATCTCCGAGTCCAGCGCGGGCAGATTTGCCTGCGTCAGGTACTCCTGAATCAGTGCACGTCTAGCCCCGGGGTCAGGGACCGCAGGGGTAACATGGTACAAGCGTTGGTAAAAGGCGTGAAATTCCCTGGCAATAGACGAGGTTTCATGCGTAAGTGTGTCCGAATTTGTCTTAATTTTCTCAATGAAAGCCCTGATCTTTGCCTGCTGCAAGGAACGAGCTAGAAGCTTACCCGGCTTATTACCCCATTCGTGGTACTTTTGTGACACCCTGCGAGCCTCCCGTTTCCATTGTGTATGGTACATAGCTTTCAACTCCTCCCTCTTAAGTGTCAGAGTATGCAATGTTGTGTGGGCGAGGCTGGCCTTGTGTTGCGATTCAAGGGAACTAATTTCTGCCAATAAGTTAGAGTGTTGGTGCGCCAATTCCCTTTTCCTTCTGGACCCCAATTCTATAAATTTACCTCTCATGTGGGCTTTATGGGCCTCCCATAGCACTCCCGGGGAGATATCCGGGTGGGCGTTATCCAAAAAATATTGATTTAGTTCCCCTTGCAGGTAAGTTTTGTCTGCCTCCTCGCATATCAGGTTCTCATTTAACTTCCAGGAGGCTGATTTACGGGGCAATGAAGAGATATTAATGGTGAGCAATATGGGGGCATGGTCCGAGATAGGAGATGAAGCAATTTCGGAGCGTGATACTAGGGAGAGGTGATGGTGGTCTAGAAAAAAAAAATCAATCCTGGAGTAGGAGTGGTGAACGCTTGAATAGTGCGTAAAGTCCCTCGCTCTCGGATGTATTATCCTCCATACGTCCATCAATTGGGCATCATGCAGGCGCTTGCGAATGTAAGCAAGACGCCTGCAGGAGACCGAAGACCGGCCCAGAGATGTATCCAGCGCCGGTTCCAAAGGGACATTAAAGTCTCCCGCCAGGACAACACATCCGGTAGCAAAGTCCCGCAACCTCTCAAGCGTGGCAGCAATAAAAGAGGCCTGATCTCTATTAGGAGCATAAAGGGTCGCCAACGTGCATTGCATTCCACCCAGGCTGCCCTTGAGAAACAGAAAGCGCCCGAGAGGGTCACACAACATCTCAACCATATTAAACGGAGTACCTCTTCGGAACCCAAGGGCCACGCCCTTAGCCTTGTGCACATCAGAGAGACTATAGTACCAGGTTGTGTAATGGGGGGAGTATAACTTCACCGAAGTGGTGTGGGTAATGTGGGTCTCCTGCAGGAAGACAACATCCCCCCGCAAGCGACCCAGCTCTCTATAAAGGTTATGTCGTTTGCCCGGGGCATGTAGGCCCCGCACATTCAATGATAACAATTCCAACGCAGCCATTGGGGTCCGACAGAAAACTCAAAATACAACACACTACTTTGGAACAGGACCTGAGGTAGAGTTGATAGAGGGCAGAAGGGAGGCAGAGAGAGTGGGAAAAGAGAAGGAAATAAGAGGAAAGCAGAGAGAAGATAGTATGTACCAATCATGGCCCGCAAACCCTGCAGCACACGCGCCCCAGGCCCCATGGGGCCTAATGGAGCGCACGCAGACAACAGGGTGGGCGGTGACAAGGAGGCAATCGACCAGGCCCCCACCCCCGCACCCCCAGCCATCAAAACAGCCGGGGCCCGAGGACCAGGACCCAACTGACGCCCCCCAGGGGAAAAACACATGTGGCCAGGCAGCAGCGACCCGCGACCATTCAGAACAGAAGTCACAGGTCGCAGCTCCGGCTCCAACCCCAAATTACAAAACACATATCAACCATTAAGGAAAAATAGCTAGCACAAACATCATGTACAATTATACATACAACAGAATTAATAGCATTGATCGCCTTTGCACTCCACATAAAATCCCACCGGTATGAAGCTGAGGCAGGCGAAGGCAAAACACCGAACTCAACTCAAGCGCCCCAGTAGATATCCGCTCGCCGACACACCCTCAAGATGGTTCCAATAAGGCATGTCCCTTAGGAGCAGACAGGGAAGCATAACGGTGGCCGCCAAAACAAAAAATAAAAAAAATGCAAACAAAAGGCGACCAAAACAGCGCGGCATACTTGCGGGATCCGGGGGGCCTTATCAACAGTGTGGATTGCTAGGTCGCAGAATAACAACCAGAGCACCATCTAAGCGTGCGAATTAGCCAGGCCAGCAGAAGAAACACGCTGCTTGCGGGACACACGCTGCCATTGCTCTTTAGGATTGTTCGGCACGGGTGGTATGCCCTCTTGCCATCCAGGTAATTCCGGCGGGTTAATGTTCACGTCCATGCAAAATTTCTCCAGATCTTCTGGGAACCGTAGAACCGCCGTCTTCCCATCTCTATGTGCAATCAGGGCAGCGGGGAAACCCCACCGGTAGCTGATGGAAGATAGGCGAAGCTTTTCCGTAAGGGGACACAAGGCCCTGCGCCTTTCCAGTGTTTCCCTGGCTAGGTCAGGAAAAAAAAAAGAGAGCGATGCACAATCAAAATCCAAAACCGGAGTCGCCTTGAGCTTTTTCATGATGCGTTCCTTCTCCTCATAGTAATGCACTCTGCAGATCACATCACGCGGAATGTCCGCCGTTAGGTTACGAGGGCAGAGGGCTCTGTGCACCCGATCAATTTTCAAAGGGTAGTCCGCTGCGTTCCCCAGTAGGCCGTTAAAGATACCCCTTACGGACGGTAGAAGATCTTCGTCTCCGGTGGCCTCCGGGAGCCCTCGAATCTGAATGTTGTTCCGCCGGTTACGGTTCTCCTGGTCCTCAATCTTATAGAGGGCAGATCGATGGGCCACAGCAAGAGAACGTGTGGTAGCTTGCAGTGACCTAATGGCAAGAGCGTGTTGGTCTAGCCGCTGTTCGGACTCCTCCACACCACAACACCTGCGCGAGATCCGAGCGTACTGCAGACACTTCCTTTTTAATGGACTTCTCCAGCCCCTGGAGCATCAATGCCAGCTCCGATTTCGTAGGGAGTCCGCTCACAAGCGCCGCCACATCCGACCGGTTCGATTCACCTTCATCTCCGTCAGAGCCCACCGACGAGGCCGGGGACTGCGACCTGTGTATAGGCCAGGAGAGGGGGGGCGGGGCCCGCGGCCGTGCTCGTGGCGAGTGGAGAGCGGCCTAGGCCATCCATGTCTCCCACCTCGTCAGGCTCAGCCAGGAACCGTTTGATCGATCCCTCCGGTCCGCTCTTCCTCGGTAGGGGCTTGCCAGTTCTCCTCCCCATCTTTCCCGGACGAGTGGAGTGGATCCTGCGGTAAATAAGTGCTAAAATACCGGGGTCAGCGCCGGAGCTCAGGGACAACGCGTCCTCACCGCTGCATGCCGAAACCATGCCCCCCCAGTAGACATATGCATTTGTTTTCGTCCGAATGCATTTTCGTACGAATTTCAGGTATTTTCGTTATCGTTTTAACAAACGATAACAAAAGTGCAGAATCTGAAAAACGAAATATCTGACATAAATAAATCCTTAATTTTTGTTTTCATTGTGACAACAGTTTGATACAGATAGGAGATTCGACATGACACTGACAATAACAGTCTGTGTCTATCGAACCTGTAATCGAATGTGCTTAACCTTAACTCTATTACACGGCATTACACACAGTGTTTCACTTTTTAACAATAAAACAAAGTAGTTTACTTGTTGTGTATGTTGTTTAAACTGTTTAAAAACAAAGATTGTTTTAGGTTTCATTAAGAATTTCTGTCATATGTGAGGCTGTCAGTAAAAAATGTCCTCTGTCCATGCTCTGCCAGTAGAAAACATGGTAGGGGGTCGGAACGCTGTATTGTATGGAGAAGAAACGTGTTGTTGGGGGTCTCACTGGTAAGGTAACACTGCTTACATTTTTAGATGCATTTTTTTCTCATTATCTTCATCATGCTTTTTAACATTATATAACACCCATGTTACTTCCAATAAAGTGAACCTGTTGCTGTGTCTTGCATGAGAAAAACTCAAGTTCACATCAAAGAATAATATGGATAGTTTGTACATCGTTACATTGATCCAGCATACCTGGCCAATCCTCCTGGAAGCTGGAAATCTCTGCATTAAAATTAAAATTTTCTCTGATTGGATGAGGTGAAGAGGTTATGTCATGTTCTCCACCTTGTCCAATAATAGAATGCTTTGCAATCATTCAGCTGTAGAGCATTCTCTGAATGTTGCCCATACCGAGCTGCTGACCTCCTGTGTTCACAATGCACCAGAACAGACGCTCGGCATGGGACCCAGAAGTGAGTTGAGATCACTATAACAACTATCAGATATTCAGCCTACTCATCCTGTAAATGCTAGTTCAGAAGAAGTAGATCAGACATTTAAATGTCTTAGTATCAGATTTGTTTCCAGACAGGGTCGGTTCTACCACTAGGCAAACTGGGCAGCCACCTAGGGCGCCCGGCCACTGGTGTTCCTACTCTCTTCTCTCTGCAATAAGCAATTAAGTCTCAGCATCTGCAGGCAGTGGAGGATTGTGTCCCGACTCCCGAATGAATGCAAGCAAGCAAACATTAATTGATGGGCACTGGTAGGCTGCATTTGATGGGCGCTGGTGAGGCTGCATTTGATGGGCGCTAGTAGGCTGCATTTGATGGGTGCTTCATTAAAAAGGTGGGGTATACATGGACAGGGCAAAGGGAGTGGAGTCAGGGGTAAACTCAAGGGGAGCAGCAAAATTAGGTTTTGCCTAGGGTGTCAAAAATACTTGCACCAGCCCTGTTTCCAGACTATAATTTTTTTTTTACTACATGTGCTCTCAGTGTGCTTTGTGTGATGAATAAAACAAGGCCATCATTAACTTATCTATCCATAGATTTTGTTGTAGATATTACTATACTGTATGATTATACTGTATGGTTAAATAATAATAATAAGTGCATCTCAAGAGGAAACTCTTGAAAATGTTATGCCTGATATCTTTTAAAATAATGGAATTAGGTGAGAAGTGCAATGTGTGACTATAAAGTCTTTGAAACTCAAGCCAGTTGGAGAACAACATCCATTGTGTTTGTGTATGACACAAAACTAGCAACGTGTTTCAGGAGATTGGGGATCCCTCTTAGTAGTGTTAGATCAGTTGGCTTTGAGGACTGCAGTCTGTTTTCTAGTATGACATCAGTGATTTGGAGTTTCTGTTGTTCTGCAGTGGCAAACCTTTCCGACAGAAAAAGTCAGATGAAAGCTTTTCATTGTATATTCTGATCATGTGTATGCCTCATCAGACTTTTTTTTACAAAAATTCTGACATATCCAAAAATAGATCATGTTTTAAATATTTCAGACGGAACCAATTCCTATCGGGAAAACAGTTCTTCTGTATGCTGTTCCGACAGACCAAAATGACGCATGCTCTGAAGCAAGTACAAGACAGAAGCTATTGGCTACTGGCTATTGAACTTCCTTTTTCTAGTCCCATCGTACGTGCTGTACGTCACCGTGTTCTTAACGATCGGACTTTGGTGAGATCGTGTGTACGTACAACAGTTTCAGCGGAACTCCATCGGACAAAACTTCGGAGTTTATTCTGACGGAAAACCTGTTGTCTGTACAGGGCATTAGTGTTCACTACTATGGCTCATGTCACTATATTCTACTAGTACAGACATTGGGCAGTCAATATTTCTCATAGGTATATCATAACTGGGTAGAAAGTTACCGCCAAAATTACCATGATGCAAAGAAATTGTTTGACTTACTGCAGATAATGGAAAGCACTTTATATCATTTTAACAGCAGCTCCTCATTTAAAACAAAATGTGCTTTTCTAATCAACTGATTTTCTTTACATTTAACAACTCAGTTCATGTAGAGGCAATTACCCAAAATATTATCAGATACTAAAAGCCGTTTAGCAAGGGCAAAAATGAATACATTATAACACATTATATAATGATTTTCCCACCCAAGAAACTAAATATTTCCATTTAGTAACTACATGGTGTCCCAAATCATCTGGTCCATCCCACAGTGGTATAATCCTTTTGACTTTTGTATTTGGTGTGGTATGGTAGAAACCCCACTTTCTACCATACCACGCCAAATACAAAATTCAAAAGAATTATTTTTTTTAGTCAGTAATTTAGGTATGACGTTGTTGCCAAGGTTTAATGTTTGCACTGTAGGTTTTGTGGGTGACAGAGAACATTATTTATGTTAGGTCAAAGTTAAAATAACACTGAACAATTTACATTAAGTTGAATGAACAAAATGCACTGCTTGTGTGCTAACATTTATTTAATATTCCGTATTCCAATGAATTTGTAAGATCTTGGATGTAGGTTACATAAAAAGGGTTTATAGCCCTGCAAATCTAAACTTTCCTAGCTCTGTATTGGGCAGCCATATAAAACTACTTGTAACTAGATCACTGAAACTGCAGCATTCTAGACTGATTATTTTAATGAATTTATTACTATAAAGTGCAGAAAGAGGGGCATGGTATTTTTATTAGGTTAAAATATGTCATATTGTATGCCAAATTTTAAAGGAAATTCATTAATCTACATCTGAAAAGCCACATTATTATTGTCAACAAGCAAATACTCTTTAACAAAAGTCCCTGTCACAATAACAAAAGTATAGTATTCTGATAAATTATGTCACTAATACAGAGTCAAACAAATATAGGTCTTAAACACATTAATATAGAAATATAATCCAAAAAAACCCTCAAAAGGATAATTTCACAAAGATAAAATACTAGGATAAGAATACATATTTTATTTAAAGTAGAACTAAAGGCAAAACTTTTTTTCATTTTAGAGGGTGAAGGTATAACCTCTGTCAATTTTTTGCCATTTGTGTTCCATTGTGGAGGTTTCTCTTCACTTTCCGCCCCAGAGGCAAAATAGGAAGGGAGAGGAAATCCCTCCAAAGTGACAGAATCCCTTTTGGTCACCAGTGCCAATGGAAGTATTGTCCCTATTCATAGTTTCATAGTTAGTAAGGTTGAATAAAGACACTAGTCCATCCAGTTCAACCTGAGTGAGTATCTACCCCTATCCCTGTACATTGCACACTCACATTGGTCCCCACCCTCAAGGAGCCCACAATCCAAGGTCTCCATTCATATACTATGGCCAATTTTGGACAGAAGCCAATTAACCTACCTGCATGTCTTTGGAGTGTGGGAGGAAGCCGGAGTGCCTGGAGGAAACCCACGCAGGCACAGGGAGAACATGCAAACTCCAGGCAGGTAATGTTGTGGTTGGGATTTGAACCAGCGACCCTTTTTACTGCTAGGTGAGAGTGCTAACCACTACACCACTGTGTACCATCTCTTTATTCTTGTTCTGGGGATAAAATTTGTGATTTTCTTTTACTTTTACCTTCAGTGATAATGGCAAACAGAACAAATAAAAAGGGTATATTGAACAGACAAAAGTAAAAATACTTTAAAGCCCCATACACACTATCAGATTTTCTGCTGATTTTTGTCTTCAGATTTACCAAAACCATGTAGTGCAAGGGCATTCCTGATTGCATACAAATTGAAACTCCTTAGGTTTGACCATTATATGTTTTTTGTAAATCTGAAGGAAAAAATCAGCAGAAAATCTGATAGTGTGTAATTTTGATAATTAGTTTATCTAAGTCCAATTAAATTTGTAAATTACATTTATGTCTGAAATTTAACCTGCTTATTCTTGTGAATATTCTTGTGAATGTTTCATAAATTGAACCTATTATCTTTTGGTACTTCTGGGCTCTAGCTACACTATATTATCAAAAATGAGGTGTTGTTGGTTGTTTGAGTACAATATTATATAGGATGTGGGCCAGTCAAGTTCCTCCACCCCAAACTCGCTCAAAATTGAGCCCTACATACTAAGACTGGGATGCCATGTTAGTGTAAAGGCAGGCATCCCAATTCTTTTGAAAATATAGTGTAGATGTATTAGGCTGTCCAGTGACATGACAGTCAGTTTCATTATTTCCTAAGATATTATTAAGAATACAGTTTTAACATCAGTCCATCAGTCCTTGTATTGTGTAAATATCATGAAACAGCTGATATCATTGGCAACAGGATCATTGTATCAATTGTAAATTCCAAACCCAGTCATTTAGTTCAGTTGTGCACCTTCTTTCCCTTACTTGCAACCATGCATAAGTAAAGACAATGGTAACAAAAGAATTAAAAATGTTTGCGCTGTATTATGTTCACATAGTTGAAACAATAAGCTGTAGGTCATAGAGAGTAATTATAAGATGCTACACGCTAATAAATAATATTTCTTATTGTCTATATACTTAGCAAGAAGAGTGACCATGGTTTTCTATAAGTGCTTAAAAGAGTAGCCAATAATATATTATGGATGTTACTTCTAGGGGTAAAAATAAAATGGTAGTAATTTGCAGCTTTATTTGCCATATTTTCTTTTCCTCCCAGTTATGGAGAAAATAGTTTCCTTCAGTTGCATAATAATGTAATACATTCATATAAACATGCAGAATATGTTAAGAAATGAATATAAATGAGCAAGCAGAGCTTATGCAATACATGAGAAATTATGACTTACCTCTTCCTCCAGATAATTGACAGTATCCATAAAAAAGATGAAATGTGAACATGAATATTAGTGTAATCATGGTAAGCTAGTGATGTTGAACAGTCTGCTGCTTGTCTTGCTCAAAGTCAGGTTGCTTCTGTTTTTAAAGTTTAGGTCATTCCACTTCTGATTTTTTTTTCCTTGGAGGAAGGGCAAATTTGGCAACAATTTTAAAACTGGTGTTCAGCATCCCATCCAAACATCTACATCCTTGCAGAATTTAGAAAATCAGTGACAGTGCAAATGGCTTTTTATATAATATGGGCATCAATAATAACGATATTCATAGTACAAAATATATAATTCAGTAATGCAACAGCTATTATTAACTTACAAAGCTAACTCATCAGAATATAAATCCTCATTTGTTAGCAGCAATGTGTAAGTTACAGTTACATGGCTAAAAAAAAAAAATAATCTGTATCCCGGTATAAAGCTTTTGTGTGAATTTTGCATTTGTAATGTTGATCTTAAACCATTATTCAAATTGATGCTCCCTGGCAAACCCTATAACATTTGTTTTACCATCTCTTGCCTATCAGCCTAGAAAATGGGCATTACTGTTTTTTAACATTCATCTTCCTTGAAGTCTTCATTATCTGGATGGCGCAGTTAACGATTTAAAAGAGTTTTTGGCATACACCAACACCATAAACAAAACAAATCATGTTCATGCTTGAATATGATTCTGTTAAACTACATTTCACAGATGCAGAGGTCAATATGTGCTAGAGGATTGACTCTTACTGGTGTAGTCAGTTTTTTTTTAGCAAATTTAAAGGTACCTTGCAATTAAATCATTTTTTGGAATGAAAAACCACTGCAAGTGAGCAATTAAAATATTTTTTTTTCTGTGCCTTTCATGCAAGTTTTAAGTTTGTAATGGGTCTCTATAAGAAATGCACAATAAGGACTAATTCCCATGCCCCAGTGATGGTAACCTAAAAGCTAACTAATCAGAGATAAAAAAAATTGCTAGACTGATGAGTTTTCCCAAAGGAATTGCAATATAAGTTTGAATATGACAATCAAGGCCATCGTGAACATGAGCTAATTGATTCTAAAATTAATTTTAAACCATTGAGGACATCACAAAAAATAGAAGTACTTCTGACAAGATCCTGCTCTTTAGCAGATACAGTCCTTACACCAGCATTATGCAACATGCCATCAAGCAGTGCATCGTCCTAGAGAATTAAGCAGTACATTTCCTTGTCCAACTTTGCCTAAGATTTACTTAGGCTGGCCATACTTTATACAAGGCAGAGGAATCCCTCTCATGGAGCTATTGTGTTCTCCCGGTAAGTCTTTCCCGCCGAACACAATGATTATTGCTGGTAGCTGTAACAGCCACTGTCAATAACAGCAAATAAAATCCAGCATTCCCATACATGGTGAAAATCTCAGCCGGTTCCTACTGAACCGGCAGAGATTCGAACTGTCTATGATCGGTTAAAAGAAAATGAAAAAAGAAAATGGTATAATGTATGGCCAGCTTTATAGTAAGATACACAATGAGGTTACTTTACTAAAGAGAATGACTTGCTTCAGTAATCTAAAAAGCTAATTCCTGTTTGTCTATTTAATCTTCATAAGATCAGGTATGTATTTAAAGTGCAAGACTAAACAAGGAATAGATGATGGACTTTGTAGGCACCGCAATAACAACACGTTATTAAAATCTAATAGATTTTATTACAAATTATACAGTTTAACAATGCTTTCCATTCATAATACAGCAAAATTGCCTTATGACATATAGCACACCACCTATTAAACCAAAGGTACTGGACTATCTATTCATCAAGAGACCATGAACCTAGGTCCATTGATATTGTTGCATCAGACTTGAAATCCTGCCTGGCTGCTGTTTTGGTGGCTGAGGTTGTAGGAAGTTTCTCAAACCAATCATGTAAATCCTTATACGGAAAAATAGTTTCATGCAGTCACCATATAAGAAGGCATCCACTGCAGAGTTTCGCTGCTCCTATACCAGCCAACATGGTGAATGGATGTATCATAATTAAATTGTATAATCTTTAATAAAGTATTTTAAATTTTAATAACATTTTTATTGATGTGCCTACAAAGTCCATCATCTATTCCTTGTTTAGTCTTGCAAACTTATCGGGACGTAGTACTTTTGTATCCTTCCTTGTATCCACAGTACCACTCTGTCATGATACAAATAAACCTTTTTTATGTATTTAAAGTGAACATAGCTACTATTAATTGAGTGAAGATTTAAAAATACTGTAGTAAATCAGCCTCAAATTCAATCAAATCAATTCTATCAATTCAATGATATCCATCTCATCAGGGCAGACATCAGTTGTCACACACACAAAAAATTGTACTTTAAGTATACAGTGAAAATGTTTTATTATATTTGTTCAATATATTGTCAAAAAAGTAATGTAGCACTAAGCCCAATACAAAATACTAAATAAACTATACTATTTATCCATACAAAATGTGTACTTCATGTACAGTGTGTATTTAAAACACCTCTACAGATTTTATATACATGGTAATATGTGAATTGAATACATAATACGCAAGTATATATAAATGTGCAAATTGCATGAATGAAATGTGATAAATTTAACAATAAATACGTGTCCATAAAACATGATAATTGGTGATTTCCACACTGTGTCAGATTATGGTGACACATATACACTGTTCACACCACTTTGAAGAGCTTTTCTATAATTAAAGTGCCCCCACTGTGCTCCACACACACCATGTGCAATGGCCGCTCACCTTACTGTTACCTTACCTGTTTCTTCATAGAGTTCTACAAAGCCTTTGATGTAGTACTCTTTTGGGGATTTTCTACTTCCAAATTCCTCTGTTGCGTTCTCTTACCTCTCACAGAGTTACATAGAAAAGTGACAGCAGAAAAAGACAGAGTAGTCCATTAAGTCTTCCCATTTTTTTGTTTTTTGTTTTTTTTCCCCATTAACTTTATTGTCTGACTATAGCTCTATATTTGTCCCAAGCATGTTTTAAGCAATTTACTGTTGGCTGTCTCACTACCTCTGCTGGTAGTTTATTCCAAGCATCAACTACCCTTTCAGTAAAATAATACTTTCTAAGATTAGTTTTGATCTCCCCTCCAGTTAGTTTGAGGTCATGTCCCTGTGTTCTTGATTTTGGTTTAATATTGAAAAAACTGCCTTCCTAAACCTTATTCACCCCATTGGATGTATTTAAGGGTTTCAATCATGTCTGCTTTTTCCCTTCCTTCCTCCAGACTACACATATTAGGTTCCTGAAGTCACTCTGAATATGTTTTTATCCACCGACCACCAAACCTTTCACCATTTATGTTACCCATCTCTGGACTCTTACTATTTTATCAATATCTTTGTGTAAGTTATGTCTCCAGAACTGGACGCAGTATTCTAAAAGAGGTCTCACTAAAGATCTATATAGAGGAATCAGGACCTCCTTCCTCCTGATGGTGATCCCTCTTATGATGCATTCTAGTATTGTAATCGCTTTTTCTACTTGCCTGGTTTGCTCATTTTTCAGTCATGTGAAATAAGTACCCCCAAATCTTTTTCTTCTGTAGTGATGGCTAACACTCTACCCCCATTGCTGTACTCTCTTACGGGATTCTTTTTCCCTAGGTGCATTATTTTATATTTAGAAACATTGAACTGCAGTCTCCACTGCTTTGACCAATCTTCCAGTAGTGCCAAATTATGTTCCATGTTACAGACACCTCCAGGGATATCAACCCTATCACACACATTTGTGCAATCAACAAAAAGACATAACTTGTTCAACAAACCTTTAGTTATATCACTTACATATAGATTAAATAGAACAGGACCCAGTACAGAGCCTTGTGGTACACCACTTGTGACTGCTCTCTGTTCTGAGTTAATCTCATTTATAACCACTCTCTGGTATCTATCCTTTAGCCAACTGCATATCTACTGAACCACCCAAGGGTTAAGTCCTATCTTGTGCAACTTTTGCATTATGTGGAACTGTATTAAATGTCTTGCTGAAATTAAGAAATGATATGTCCACAGCACCTCCCTGGTCCAAAATATTGGTAATATAGTCAAAAAATTCAATCGGATTAGTGTGACGCAATCTACCCTCAGTAAAGCCATTCTGCTTTGGGTCCAGCAATCTATGTATTTTTAGGTGATCAGTGATACTTATTTTCAGGAGTGATTCCATTACCTTGACTGCAACTGATGTTAAACTCACTGGCCTGTAATCGTCAGCTTTTACTTTGCTGCCCTTCTTGTGAATAGGTAAAATATTAGCTGTCTGCCAGTCTTGGGGAGCTTCTCCTGTTAGAAGAGATTGATTAAAAAGATCCGTTAATGGTCCAGCAACCCCCAGGGCCCATTGCTTTATTAAGCTTTAACCAAGCCAGTTGCTCTGCTACCTCTGTCTCCAGAAATCCTAAAAATGATCTGTCATTACTAGAACTAATATGATTCACCAACTTGTTATTGTTGGTGGAATTTATTACTGAGATGATTGAACAGAAGTCATTGTTTAAATGGTTTGCTATATCCAGGTCTCCCTCAACATATGTATTGTGCCCAGTTTATGAGTTCCTCATATGGTATACTCATGCAAATGGAAAATAATCTCTCATAGTGTAAACTTTCTTTAAAAAATTCCATGTATTAACCACTTCAGCCCTGGAAGGTTTTACCCCCCTTCCTGACCAGAGCACTTTTTACAATTTGTCGCTTTAAGTGCTAATTGCGTGGTCATGCAATGCTATACCCAAACCAAATGTGCATCCTTTTTTCCCCACAAATAGAGCTTTCTCTTGGTGCTATTTGATCACCTCTGCATTTTTTTGTTTTGTTTTTTGCACTATACACAAAAAAGAGCGACAATTAAAAAAAACAAAAAAAAAAACAATGTTTTTCCTTTTTGCTATAATAAATATCCTCAAAAATGTTTTTAAAAAAAACGAATTTCTATATCAGTTTAGGCCAATATATATAATTATACATATTTTTGGTTAAAAAAATCGCAATGAGTATATATTGATTGGTTTGTGCAAAAGATATAGCGTCTACAAACTATGGGAAAGATTTATGCCATTTTTATTATTATTTTTTTTACTAGTAAGTAAGCAGTAATCTGCAATTTTTAGCGGTATTGCAACATTGTGAAAGATAGATCGGACACTTTTGACACATTTTTGGGATCATAGTCATTTATACAGTGATCAGTGCTATAAAAATGCACTGATTACTGTGTAAATGACATTGGTAGGGAAGGGGTTAACACTAGGGGGCAATCAAGGGGTAAAATGTGTGTTCCCTCTGTGTGTTCTAACTGTATAGGGATAGGACTGAGTAGGAGAGGAGACACATCGCTGTTCCTATGCAGTAGGAACAAGCACCATGTCTCCTCTCCTCTTACAGCACAGGGATTTGTGTTTATACACACAAATCCCCATGCTGGCGTTTGTGCACTCGATCGTGCGTGGCTGACAATAATCACCAGCCACGCGCATGGCGTGCCTTGCCGTGCAAGTGTGCTATTCCTGCCTATAATAGAGTACTATAGAAGTTTTCCCATTAAAGAAGGCGGGACTTTTTAGGCATAGACTGTGACACCAATTGATTTGGTAAAAATATATAAAAAAATAATTTTATTTCAACATAGAAAGAAAAAACAAAGAATAATATATTAACATACATTTCCGAACAGGAGAAAGGGACACATTACTTCCTCCATGTGCATATATTTATAGAACCAGAAAACATTTGCTTCCTACATCTTATTCCAAAGGAACAGACTTCTATGACATTGTATATAGGCATATTCAAAGCATTCTACAAACAAGGTTATATTGCGTTAATATTGTGCATCCAATGTAACCTACGCGTTACGGAGTTATCTTACTCCTTCTTCAGGGATGATCCATTTTAGCACACTTAAATTTACAAAATAGTAGAATATATAAAAACATAAGAAATAATTATATATATATATATATATATATATATATATATATATATATATATACGTACAATTTCAAAAAAACAAAAACAAACCACAACGCACCACTAAAACGCATCACCTATATATACGATCTTCACTCCAAGATGCAGGTCTAGGCTCATAATAAGGGGGGGGATGTTTGACCACCTTCTTGGATGGGAACCGGGACCGCAGTGATAGGCGGACTGTAAGGGAGGAGGTGTACAAGTAAAGTAAATGCATGTCAAATTTTCACATGCCTAAATTTTAAATAAGTATTGCATGTATTTTACTACAGCGCCAATAATGGCAGATAAAGGTTCTATATGTTAACCCTCTTGTATGACTTCCGTCATTACATTTGTACTAAGAGGGAAACACCCCTAAAGAAAGGGGGGAACTTTATCTAAAAAAAGCTATCTCATAGTGATCATTCTAAAAGATAATAATATTGCAAAATCTTTAAAACAAATCTTACCCAAAAGCGTTTCATAGAGTAGTTTGCTGTGTCCCGAAGGGAAAACACCTGAGATTCCTATATTAGAGTTGTTAAAATGAGATGCCCAAATGTTGCAACTCTTTTAAATGTTTAAGGCAATCTATTTGGCTTAAAGTCGCCGCAATCTCTCTGTAGTCCAAGGATTTTAGTGCTATGGGAGAAAAAGATTCCCCCAAGAGATAGACGTGTCAGGTCCAGCCTAAAATGTGAAGGGGAAGGACAGTTATATCCGTTAATTCCCCTTCATTTTTCAATAAGGCTGCATACAGACCGACATAAAAAAGTATATATATTTCCTTACCTTAAATTGTATCTCTCAGCAAGTCACCTCCTCCATGGCCATTGCAGACTGATAACAGACTGCTCCTGGCCCATTAAAATATCTCACCGCCCCCCCTCCTTCCCTCCCCTTCCAGGTGAAGTAAATATTACTCACCTGTGAGTCCTATCACCTAAGCGCGGTCCCCCGGGTGTGCGGCGCATGACGTCGCCCCATGCCCACATCCAAAATGGCGCCGTGGGAGGAGTGACGTCATGCGTCATGCTCCCACCGACACGCATGCGCAGATCGTACCTTAGCCCTGGAGTTGGCCAAACAGTGTTGTTCACTAAACTACATCCCCCAGGAAGCACAGCGCCAGCAAAAGTGTCAGCAACTGCAGATTCACGTAGGATGTGTAAACGCATTTAACCTCACGTTCGTCCGAGATGTCTATAGGGCGAGCGTGGGTGAAAAACCTAGGGAAACAGAGAAACGGGAAGCTGGGGTGATCAGACCCCCATCCCATTTCTGTTGCAGGTATACCGATGAGCGAGAGAAAAGGCCACCAGGGGGGAAAAACAAAAGGTACCTGCCAACCAAGGGCAGGCTTCTCCCCTCCATAGTGGCCTTAGCGTGCCGGGATCCCATCCAGAAGAGCCCCATGGTGTTCAAAGAGCCAAAATTCACCTAATCGAGGGGGGAAGAAACGTACATAAAAAAAAAAAAGGGGGGGGGGAAGAAAAGGAAAAGAAAAAGCTGTTATATTTTAATATTCTCATATATCACTTTTCTATACCCCCTGATAATGAATTGTATCCTTCACGTATGAGGGCAGGTTTATCACAAACGGTCTTAAATATTCGTCAATCAGACGACTTAATTTTTCCGAAATAGATCCTTTGCCCGAGATGATTGGACGACCAGGAGGGTCCTTTTCATTTTTGTGGACTTTAGGCAATGAATAAAAAGTGGGAATTTTTGGATGTTCGACGTATTTCCATGTCGTTGCATTAATAATGCCCTTCTGTCCCGCTGAGTCCACTAAGTCATACAATTTTTTGTTAAATTTCTCAATTATCTGCATGGAGATGGAACGATACCAATTTGAATTATTACGAATTTTTTGACACATCCCAATATATTGATCATTATTCATAATCATGACGTTGCCACCTTTGTCTGATGGTTTGATTGTTATCGTGCCATTTTCAGACAGATCCTTGAGAGCTTGTTTTTCATCTAGGGTTAGGTTGCTATTTTCATACATGTTAATTAGTTTAAATCTCTAGTTACGAGTTTCAAAAAGGCTACTGCATTAGGATTAGAACTAGGTGAGGGATATTGGTCTGATTTTTTCTTTAATAGGGATTTAGGTTTTTTCGCCCTTTCTTCTAAATTGCCCTCTTGTATGGATAAAAGTTTTTCAATATCAAGGCTGTCAATTAAGTCAGCCTGATCATCGTTTTCATCGAGGAGAGAGACCAGTAAGTTGATCGCATTTTCCTCCTCCTTACTCAATTGTTTATCTGAATCAGATGTCTTGTTATACATTTTTTTTTTTTTTAAGTTTTCTTATAAAGAGGTTGAGGTCCCTTACTACCTCAAATTTATTCAAATTTTCATTTGAGCAGAATCCCAGACCCTTCAGAAGTACTTCTGTTTCTAGATTGGTTAAAGTGTAAGAAGATAAATTAATTTATATATATATTTATGGCTGGAGCCCTATGGCCGATACGTATCCGAACAATACAAACTTATCATGAGACACCTTATATGAAATGGACCTGAAAGTGTGCCCTGGTCTAATGGACGGTATACCAAAATAAGGGGGCATACCCAGTAATTAGAATGAATGTGATTGAAGAGAAATGTTTTTGATAAATGCCCTAAAAAAGGGGATGGGAGGGAGGGTATTGCGCACCGGAAACCGACAACTACCACAGGCGAACGGGCTGGTTAAATACCCCCCGGGCTCCTCCCATAAATTCAGGCCACCATACTGGCCTTCCTACTTATGGCTGGAGCCCTATGGCCGATACGTATCCGAACAATACAAACTTATCATGAGACACCTTATATGAAATGGACCTGAAAGTGTGCCCTGGTCTAATGGACGGTATACCAAAATAAGGGGGCAAAACACTCAGGTAGGGATAAGAGAGTTTTATTGTTTCCTGGTTAATCTTTATTGAGCCAGTTGAGTGAATGCCCGAGACATCTCTACCGGTGGGTTAGGGATGTACCGAGTGAAGCAGGCCGATTTCCACCTGCCCAACCTTTTGATGACGTGGTCCGGGACCCCGTGCCGGGATGCGGATGAAGCTGCTCCGATGCGGAAGGAGTGGCCGGAATACTCACTGGGATTGAGGAGCAAGTTGCGGAGGAGAATCCTGACATGTTTGATGAATTGGTGGTTAGTTAATGGTTTGACCGGGAAGGGCAAAAGAGGGCTAGAGTCCGGGAGCTCGGGTAGCCGAGAGAGTAACTGTGTAAGCACCGCGACCGGGCACCAGGCATTGTTGGTTTTGTAGAGGTGGATATCTACGCCGGTGCCTGTCTGCTGAGTCTTGGTTACCGGGAGGTGGAGGATGAAGTGGTCCTGGTGACGGAGCAGATGACGTCTGCGAAGGACTGGGCTGTGTGGGCTGTTATGAGTGAACTCACCGGGCCGAAGGAAGCCATAGAAGGCTAGGTAAATGGCTGCCTGTATGACCAGACTGGGGAGAACACCAAAGGGGTAGCTGGTGAGTATGGTGGACATGTCCCTGAAGATGGAACTGGTGATGGGGAGCTGTTTGACTTTCACTGGCGGCTGTTGCTTCTGGATGCCGCGTAGGATGACTCGGACTGCGTGGGACGAAAAAATAGAGGGTTTGGTAGGATCCTGAATTGAGAGGAAGTGTTGTACGCCAGCTAAGTATAAGCAGATGGTGTTAAAAGACAAGGCCAGTTGGTTGTGGCAGTACGAGGTGAAGGCTAGTATGTGCCTAGCATCTGTGGGGGTGCCTACTGTGGAGGCAACCAGAAATGTATTAAAGGCCTTCCAGGCTACCCGGTAGGCTTTCAGAGTATTGTCCGATAGAGAACGGTTGATGAGCTGCGTGGCTCCCAGTAGATGCGGCTCTAGTCCAGGGTCAACTGCGACCAATGCGGGATAGGAGCTGACGCGGTATCTGCACTGGGAACCTGTTGAAAGAAGGACCGGAAATTAAAGCGGGACAGGGCGTCAGCTGCAAGGTTATATTTCCCTGGGATAAACATGCAGACAACGTTAAACTGGTGCTGTAGAGACAGCTGCACCAGCCTGCGTAGGAAGGACATCACGGAGGGAGATTTAGACCTGCCTTTATTGACAATTTCGGCTGTGGCCTGATTGTCGGTGGTGAAGCCTACCGTTTGTCCTGACCAGGTAGGGCCCCAGAGCTGGGCGGCTGCTACCATGGGGTAGAGCTCGAAGAGTGATGAGGATTGACTAAACCCCGGGATCCTCAGTATTTGAGAAGGCCAGGGTCCGGCGAACCAATGGTGGCCAAAAATTGCTGCAAACCCTGTAGAGGCTGCGGCATCTGTGACTACCTGTGGTGAGAGAGGTGAGATGCACGGGATGAAGAGAGAGATACCATTCCAGGCGGACAGGAACTCGTCCCACATTGCTAGGTCTGCTAAAGCTGCCTGAGAAAGGTAGACCAACAGGCGTGAGACAAAGGAGCGGCCTTGTGGAATAATGCGCATGGCATAGTTGAGCATGCCCAACAGCGACTGTAGCTGTCTCCTTGTACATCCCCTGGTCCGGGTGAACTCGTGGAGCACCGCCCTGATGCGGGTTAGTTTGTCAAGGGGCAGGCTGGCCTTCATGGAGCTGGTGTCTAGATTGACTCCGAGGAAGGTGACTGAATGTGCGGGCCCGTCCACCTTATGTTCAGCGATGGGAACATTGAGGTTCCCAAAGACGGTCCTTAATTTGTCGAGATCCCTAGGAGGTGTGCCTGGCTGTTCAATCAACAAGAAGTCATCTAGGTAGTGGATAACTTGCTGACAGCCGACCTTGTGCAGGAGAATCCACTCGAGAGACTGAGCGAATATGTCGAACAGCCACGGGCTGCTTTTGGAGCCGAACGTCAACTTCGTGGTGAAGTAATATTGATCCTTCCACTTAATCCCGTGCCAGCACCAGAGGGACGGGTGGATAGGCAACAGTTTAAAGGCGTCGGATATGTCCGCTTTGGCCAGCCACACACCTGTGCCTACTTTAAGGATGGCCTGAATTGCCATGTCCACGGAGGAGTATTTTAAGGAGAACTCTTCGGAAGGAATCAAGGAGTTTAAGCTGGGAATGTGAGAAGAACGAGGCGCAGACAGGTCGTACACTAAACGATTTTTATTGGAAAACTTGCCCTTGACAAGCCCAATAGGGCTAACTCTCCACATATTGAAGGGGGGCTGAGTGAAGGGGCCTATGACGAAGCCTCGTTCCACCTCGTTCTGCAGCAGTAGGTCGATGGCCTGTTCGTCAGAGGCTGCTGAGCGGAGGTTTCTGCACTCGTGGGTTTGGTGGGGTAGGGAGATGAGGCCGGTGTGGAAACCTGTCGTGAAGCCACCGATGAGGAAGGTGGCTAGTGAAGGAGTGGGGTGCGTATTGAGATAGAAGCCCAGGCATAGGACGTCTATACGACTTAGTCATGAGCCTTTGTGTGCTTTGACCTCGCACAAATTTCTGGGGTGCGCTCTGTGACATATAACACAGATGTGCAGTAGGCGGCATTGGCTGTAATTGCAAGAACCATAGTTGTAGTTATTGCAGATGGCCGCACCCCCTACGGTTCGGACCGTGCGTCCAAACTTGTCCACTTGGTTCTTAGGTGCAGGGCCTGATGGGCCTAGGGCTGCGGCAGAGATGGAGGGGAACTCTACCGGGCGACTAACCGGTATGTTGGCGCACCAGGGAGCGGTATGGGTGGAGGACTGGCAGATGGCACACAGGGGTGAACGAAGGCCGGCAAAATGCCGGCAGAATAGTTCAGTATCCATAAGGCTCCAGTCTGTGGGTGACTGGAACTGTGCCAGTTTGGCGGCTGCCTTAGCTGAGAAGGAACGATGGTAATCGTAAAATGCAAAGCCACCGTACTTGTACCCTAGGTCCACCACCGTGTGGAGATACAAATCTAGTTCTTCCCTCCTGGCAGGGGAAGCTGAGCAAACGACGTCTCTCAGCATCCCAAAGGCTAGGGTAAACTCTGGGATGGACAGTTTACGATTCAGCCTGGGGTCCTTAGCTTTGAGGACTACGGACACATTCCCCCAGGTGTAAGCCTTGTTCTCTGCCAGGTCGTGCACTGAAATAAGCAGGGAGGCAAGGTTAACATCCTTGCCGTCCAAGATGTCCTTCCTAATGCCGGCCGGCACCAGATGTGCTGGACAGACCACGGGACATGTTCCTTCGATACCTGTTGGTAGTGGAGACGGGACTGAGGCGGAACAGGGGTGGCTGTGGCTGGAAGTGTTTCTAAGAGGGTCACTCTGGTTTGGACATCCGTGACCGAGCTGGATAGGGACGAGACCATAGCATGCAGCTGGCCTATAGCCGTTGAGATGGACTGAAGAGTAGCCTGAGGCGGGGTACTAGGCCCGGCGGTAGCTGAGGGGGTAGAGAGAAGCCTAAAAAGCTCTGCCTTCCTAGCTGTGGCTGGGAACGGAATGCCCCTGCGTCTGAGCTCCGCTGTCAGCCTAGGGATAGTCCAGCCCCTGAAAGACTGTACGCTGTCGCTCACTGAAGGTGGGCGAGGCGACAAGGGGGCAGTAAGGTCTTCGCTGCCGAGTTGGGACATGGCTCCCGGTGAATCGCGCCCTAGGAGTGATGTCCTATCTCTTTGGGGAAGACAGATGGACGACCGGAACCTATAGAGGACGACAAAGTCAAGACTGTTTCTCTATTTTCCAAGCGAACCCACCTGTTGCTGGGTACTAAGGCGGGAGCGAACGTGTATACACATATATATATATTGACGTGTGCCTTAGCGTACATATATATGTGTACCAGTCCGGTTTGCTGCCGCCTTTTCCACTCCTACCCCTCTTCTTTTTTTTTTTTTTTTACCTGGGAGATAACGTCCAAGCTGGTGCAGGGTGAACCTACTAAACTTGACTGACCTGGAGAGAGAAACAACAGATGACAATTGTTGAGGAGCCTAACAAGTAAACTGACAAGCGATGTAAGCGGCTGGCTAATACAACCGAAGTGCACCGGTGAGTAGATATTTCTTCGCCACAACTTCTAAATCATCACGCCTCTATTTCCCTCATTTTCCCTGTCTTTTCCTTTGGCCGTTTTTTTATTTATTTATTTATTTATTTTTTTTGGTCCCAATCCGAAGTTTTTATTGTGTAAAGGACGAAGCGTGGGACGACTCATGTCCAATGCGGGAGCATAAGTAAGTGCTGTAACTGTGGCTGTACGACCAGGCAACCTGTGGAGAAAACGAATGAAATGTGGCTGTTCCCTCTGGGGCACGCCGAACCGAATCGATGCATCGTGGATGCTACTGGATTCGAGTCGGAGCGCTATAAGTGACCGTGAAATGAAGCATGATTGCCGTGACAGAGGCACAACTGGTCGTGTCGCAAGTGCGACTGACAACAGAACGGACTCTGGAGCACGTACTGAAATGTGGGAAATAACCTGGGGCGAACTGGAACGAATCGGTGCATGTGACCATGCGACTGGATTCTTCTGGAGCATGCACTGAAATGAGGCCAGAAAAACCCAACAAAAACCTGGGACCGTCCGGACGAATCGATGCATGTGGATGCAACCGGATTCGAACTGGGCGTACTAGATGAGGATGAAATGTTTCCCATGATAGAGCTGCGACTCGGAGAGGACGCGACCTGCGACCGTCAACGAACGGGCTCTAGCGCATGTACTGAAATGAGGCCAACGTGACTGGGACACGTCGATCGAACCTGTGCGTTTTGACAAAGCGACTGGCATCGATTCGAACGTAATAGGTGACGTGAAATGACTCCCATGACAGAGACCCGGGTTGATTGGTAACGAACGGGCTCTGGAGCATGTACCGAAATGGGGCCAAGATAACTGGGATACGTCGATCGAACCTGTGCGATTTTTGAAACCGCGACTGGTATCGATTCGAACGTAGTAGGTGACGTGAAATGATTCCCATGACAGAGACCCGGACGGTTAGGAACGAACGGGCTCTGGAGCATGTACCGAAATGAGGCCGAGCAACTAGGGGCACACCGGAATGAATCGGCGCATTTAGCGGATGCGACTGGATTCGAATCGGAGCGTAGTAAGTGACAGGTGAAATGAAGGAATGACCTACGTGAGCCAGCTTGTGGCAGAGGTACGAGTCGTTGTGCCGTGAGATACGACTGGCAACGATTTGACTGCGGAACACGATTAACAAGATTATACAACCAGCTACTAAACAGTGCATTTACAAGCAATATCTACCGAACGACGCCCGTGAAATGAAGGGCGTTTGCGAACATGGTGCGTTTGAGTGATAACAACCCGGTATCATAACGAACGACATGATATTTTCAGGTTTTAACGACACTCAAACAAAAATAGAAAGGAAGGTCAATCGAGACCCCTACCTGTGGCAGTCGAGCCAGCGACCTTGTACAAAACCGGACGGAACACGACAACCACGAGACTTCCTAGAAGAGAAACGTCTATCCGAATGGTAATCAATGGTGATCAACACGAGCTGTCGGCCTAGTGACGTGATATTGCGCACCGGAAACCGACAACTACCACAGGCGAACGGGCTGGTTAAATACCCCCCGGGCTCCTCCCATAAATTCAGGCCACCATACTGGCCTTCCTACATATATTTTTTTTATGTACGTTTCTTCCCCCCTCGATTAGGTGAATTTTGGCTCTTTAAACACCATGTGGCTCTTCTGGATGGGATCCCGGCACGCTAAGGCCACTATGGAGGGGAGAAGCCTGCCCTTGGTTGGCAGGTACCTTTTGTTTTTCCCCCCTGGTGGCCTTTTCTCTCGCTCATTGGTATACCTGCAACAGAAATGGGATGGGGGTCTGATCACCCCAGCTTCCCGTTTCTCTGTCTCCCTAGGTTTTTCACCCACGCTCGCCCTATAGACATCTCGGACGAACGTGAGGTTAAATGCGTTTACACATCCTACATGAATCTGCAGTTGCTGACACTTTTGCTGGCGCTGTGCTTCCTGGGGGATGTAGTTTAGTGAACAACACTGTTTGGCCAACTCCAGGGCTAAGGTACGATCTGCGCATGCGTGTCGGTGGGAGCGTGACACATGACGTCACTCCTCCCACGGCGCCATTTTGGATGTGGGCATGGGGCGACGTCGTGCGCCGCACACCCGGGGGACCGCGCTTAGGTGATAGGACTCACAGGTGAGTAATATTTACTTCACCTGGAAGGGGAGGGAAGGAGGTGGGGCGGTGATATATTTTAATGGGCCAGGAGCAGTCTGTTATCAGTCTGCAATGGCCATGGAGGAGGTGACTTGCTGAGAGATACAATTTAAGGTAAGGAAATATATATATACTTTTTTATGTCGGTCTGTATGCAGCCTTATTGAAAAATGAAGGGGAATTAACGGATATAACTGTCCTTCCCCTTCACATTTTAGGCTGGACCTGACACGTCTATCTTTTGGGGGAATCTTTTTCTCCCATAGCACCAAAATCCTTGGACTACAGAGAGATTGCGGCGACTTTAAGCCAAATAGATTGCCTTAAACATTTAAAAGAGTTGCAACATTTGGGCATCTCATTTTAACAATTCTAATATAGGAATCTCAGGTGTTTTCCCTTCGGGACACAGCAAACTACTCTATGAAACGCTTTTGGGTAAGATTTGTTTTAAAGATTTTGCAATATTATTATCTTTTAGAATGATCACTATGAGATAGCTTTTTTTAGATAAAGTTCCCCCCTTTCTTTAGGGGTGTTTCCCTCTTAGTACAAATGTAATGACGGAAGTCATACAAGAGGGTTAACATATAGAACCTTTATCTGCCATTATTGGCGCTGTAGTAAAATACATGCAATACTTATTTAAAATTTAGGCATGTGAAAATTTGACATGCATTTACTTTACTTGTACACCTCCTCCCTTACAGTCCGCCTATCACTGCGGTCCCGGTTCCCATCCAAGAAGGTGGTCAAACATCCCCCCCTTATTATGAGCCTAGACCTTCATCTTGGAGTGAAGTTCGTATATATAGGTGATGCGTTTTAGTGGTGCGTTGTGTTTTTTTTTTTTTTCATTGTACGTATATATATATATATAATTATTTCTTATGTTTTTATAGATTCTACTATTTTGTAAATTTAAGTGTGCTAAAATGGATCATCCCTGAAGAAGGAGTAAGATAACTCTGTAACGTGTAGGTTACATTGGATGCACAATATTAACGCAATCTGACCTTGTTTGTAGAATGCTTTGAATATGCCTATATACAATGTCATAGAAGTCTGTTCCTTTGGAATAAGATGTAGGAAGCAAATGTTTTCTGGTTCTATAAATATATGCACATGGAGGAAGTAATGTGTCCCTTTCTCCTGTTCGGAAATGTATGTTAATATATTATTCTTTGTTTTTTCTTTCTATGTTGAAATAAAATTATTTTTTTATATATTTTTACCAAATCAATTGGTGTCACAGTCTATGCCTAAAAAGTCCCGCCTTCTTTAAGGGGAAAACTTCTATAGTATTTCATGTTGGGATGTTGGCTACTATTAAGCGGATCTTAATTTATACCTCACACAATTCAGATTTTTGCCTATAATAGAGGGGCTGGCAGTGTTTCTTATGTATGGGTTAACAAACACTTTTTCCATAGCTTTACTAATGGAGAAAACCTACTCCTGATTAGCCAGCGACAGCTCCGGGTCAGACTTCATTAACGCTTTCACCCGCAACAACGGTAACTTCACCAGCTTCAGTACCGGGGCAGCAGCATATTAGGCTTTCTCACCCATATGCTTGTCACTTAGGTCAGCTTCAGAAGTGTCTGCGTGTCTTACAGCGGTATCTAGTACCATACTAGATACCACTGTAAGACATGCAGATGCTTCTGAAGCTGACCTAAGTGGCAAGCAGTTTTCGTTCCTATTGCATACACTGCACAAATGACACTGGCTGAGAAGTGATTAAACATCAGGGTTAATTGTGTGCCTGACCAGTGTTTTAATGTACTGCGGGAGGTGCTTTTACTAGGTGAAGGCATGATCCATGTCTTCCCTTCTGACAGAATGGCGATCTGCCTTGTTTGTATAGGCAGACAGCCATTCTGCCTCTGTGCTGGATGATCGGCGGGTGTAGGCGGACATTGAGTCCATGTTACCTGCAGATCAGCTCCTGTTGTGTATAATCAAGGTGGAAGAGGGCCACCAGTGACACGCGTGTGCGCCCCAGACCCAGAAATGTCAGAGCCTGTATTAGGTACGTGATCCAGTGCAGCAGTGCCACCTTGCTGCTGTATAAGTACGTTATATTGGCGGCAAGTGGTTACCATAGCAAAGAGTCATTACTCTATCTTTTGATAGTTAAAACATAGCTGGTCTGGTCAGACCCTGGCCTGGTCAGTGTGTGTGCGTGCGTGCGTGCGTGCGTGCGTTAAGAATATATGTATTATGGGCAGCACAGTGGTGTAGTGGTTAGCACTCTCTCCTAGCAGTAAGAAGGGTCGCTGGTTCAAATCCCAACCACGACACTACCTGCCTGGAGTTTGCATGTTCTCCCTGTGCCTGCATGGGTTTCCTCTGGGTACTCTGGTTTCCTCCCACACTCCAAAGACATGCAGGTAGGTTAAATTGGCTTCTGTCCAAAATTGGCCCTAGTATATGAATGGGGACCTTGGATTGTTGGCTCCTTGAGGGTAGGGGCTGATGTGGGTGTGCAATGTACAGGGATAGGGACAATTGTAGACACTCACTCAGGTTGAACTGGATGGACTGGTGTCTTTATTCAACCTTACAAACTATGAAACTATGATATACGCTTATACTGTGCATGTGTGTATATGATAAGAATATATATATGATATACACTGTATACTGTGTGTGTGTATATGATAAGAATATATGTATTAAATAGATTTAGACCACTTTTCTATTATAAATATTTTAAAAAAAATTAAATTTTACTGAACATTTTTAAAATTTTAACTGTTTACTGAACATTTTTTACATTTTACATATAAGCTAAATTATAATTTATTTATTTTTTAAATATAGGACACCCATTGATTTACAGCATATCCTATTGCTGCATTCAGAAAAATAATATTATGATAACATCTTCTGAGATCATGTAGTGTTCCGACACCATCTGCAATACTTTACTTTACTTTAAAGACTCTTTGTAGCACACCTTTTGTAGTTTTTGCAGCTTTTTAAAAATGTTTGAATATGTTCATTTTGTTTAGCCAGGACGCAGGAATAACTGTGGTTTGAAGGTATTTTTTTTTTTTTTATGGGAAGGGTTACAGCATAGATTAGATTAACTGCATGGTAACTCATTAGATGAGTGACAGCTAGCAGACAGGTTTTTAACAATGTGACCCAGATCTGTCTGTAATTAATGCTTAGCATAACTAGATACTTTGTAAAAGTTTTCAATTCTAACATAAACATATCTAAAACAAAACAAAAAAATGTCTGGAGTTGGGCTTTGAAAACAACTTTATTGACAAGATCTCTGTATAAGGTACAACTTTGCTCAAACAACAGCAGATGATGATGAGGTCTCTGATCATATCTGATAATAAACAATTGTGCTATCCATAAAATGGCTACTATACTGATGATATCCTCAATGAAATAAAGTGCTAATGTGCTGAAGTCTTCACAGTGATCCACAAATAATAATAATCACACTTAAAATATCAACAAAAACGAATAAATAAATACACGTGGAGAAAAAAGTCAATTAAATAATCAATAAAAAGTGTTGATATATAAATTACATATATCCCAATACACAGTAAAACAGTGTCATTCAAGTGAAAGTCTATATAAAAAGTGAATAAATCCGCAAAACGACAGTGAGAAAGGCATCACACATATGTGACATCCGGTGTCCAGCAATAATAGTGATATCCAAGTGTCACCGAACCCCTGAATGTACTAGGTAATTACCTTACAGCTGTAAGGTGAACAGCACAAACGTAAACTCCTGAAAAGATGGGGGGGGGGCTTCGGTATCACACTTCTCCTACTGTCCAGACCACTTCTTAATAGATATCGAGGGTAACTTAAAAGATACTCAGAAAACAAAAGCAAAGCCTGCCATAGTGTCGTAGTTCATATAATAAAGCAGTTTATTTAAAATACAGACTACTCACATTTTTCAAAGTCACTGCACAATGTACAAGTACGAGCGGTCCGCTCCTGTGTAAACGTCACTTCCAGTGTTCGTCTGCTATCCTACGCGTTACGTCACTGTCACGTGACTTCGACTGGGATGCCTGATAGGGCCTTCTGATCATACCTGGATGCCTGATAAAACTGAGGAAAAATTGAGGGAGAGGCACAGCCCCAGCAAGGCAGGATGTCATCCAGGGATAACTTGCAGAGAACTGAAGGGACCAGCCAACCTCCTCCACCAGATAAATCTGTTCCAAAGTGCAGGGCACTGTTGTCTCACAGTTTGCTCCTCAGAGCTCCCTGTGTATACATTATTCATAATGTAAGTTGCAGACTACACTGTTGCTATTTGCAGTCTCTGCCTCCAGTGTATAAAGCGTAGCAACATTTGGGTAGCACGTGTATGAAGAGACATGTGTCCTTTCACAACGCAGCTCCTTGGGAACAGCACCAGAATCCTAGCTGTCAGCTAAAGTGCCATACACCTCCTTCAAGCTCCTCCCTTTCTAACTCAACACATGTATGAAGTAGTGGACTACGTCAAGGCAACGCGACGAGCCGTTTACTATTTAAATATATTATCATTGATGGAGATGTGTTTGTAGACAGGTGCAATCTGCTGTCCTCACTGCAGGTGATAATTAACCGCAAAGGCAATGCAGGGGAAGAGGAAGTCATGAGTTTCTCTACGGTTTCCTGAGTCACTGGGGCAGTAGCCCATCTGACTCTGGTGGCCATCTTAAGTGTGGCAAAGTCTATTTAGGACCCTGGCACCTGGGTTTGGCATGCTCGATGTGAGTGAGTAGAGTAGGGAAAGATACCCTATCTGTAAGGGACAGTACTAGCAGTAGGGAAAGTTTCCTGATGCAGAGTGAAAGCGTAGGGGTGCATCTCTCTGGATACCTTCCTAATTGGTCACAAGATGACCAGGCTGCATTCTGACCCCTCTCAACAGACACTTTTGGTTCGGGTGGAACCTACGTCTTCACTTTCTTGGAAACGGTGAGTGTGCCCAGCTAGGTAGCTGTCCCACTGCGTTACTGTAAACTGTTGCTGCCTTACCTTGACATGTTTTCTTTTGCAGCCGCATGTGTGAGTTATTGCCGCTGCAACTAACCTGTTTTTTTCCTAACTGAACATGTACCAGTGAAAAACATAAGGGTATACTTTTGTATTATTTCATTCTGCTTTGTTTATGTGAGTTATACAGTACTCATGTTATAAACGTTTACTTATTAAAAGAAATGTTTTTTTTTTTTTAATACAAATGTTTTTATTGGAGAGTAGAAAAAGACGTTAAAAAACAAAAATAAAAGGTGAGGTATGCAACCCAGACCGGTAGATATTTTACATAGTCAGAATGGAACCAAGTTGATATGTACAATTATGTACCTTTGCTGGAAATTGGCGCCACATTGGGTTGCGTCTCATTACCACTCATTAATAGGGAAATAACAGTTCAACATAACGTAAAAAATAACAGAAGAGATGAAAACTAAGAGAGATGTCTGTGATATGTTGAGTCAAGTGTTAATATTGTATATAATAATCAATATCTGAAGTGCACTGAGTTATTCAGAGCCAGTCACAGAGGCAGTAATATGTGCCCCAGGGAGGGATCACAAATAGCTGGAGGAAAGAAAGGCTAAAACTCATGTAAATGGCCCCGGTTCACTATACAATGCCTTATGTAGACCAGCCTGACAATTTCCTATGGAAAACCTGCATAGTGTCCATTATCATATGGTAAATTTGCTCAATAAGTTTAATGGTTTCCATGTGTTGGAGTACTTCAGCCAAAGGCACCGTGTGTGAACGCAAGTTTAAGGCTATAGCCCACAGGATAGCACCGAATAGGGTGTTAATTAATTTTTGGCTCGTGGGGGGGATATTTGGTATGGGGGTAAAGAGTAGGCACATTGCTGCCGTTAGAGTAACCAGGGATCCTGATATCTGTGCCACCTTATTGGCTGTTAAACTCCATATATTTTTAAGTTGGGGACAGCTCCGGAAAACGTGGAGCAATGTGCCCATGGTCTAACAACCCCTAAAACAAGTGTAGGGGACCCCAGGGTAGAATCTATGGACGTTATCTGGTTTAAGGTACCACCTAGTGTGCAGTTTCACAACTGTTTCTTTGATAGACCTAGAGCGCAAGCATTTTAGCATTTTTTTGTAGCATGTCTAACCAATCCTCTGAGGAAAATTATTGGCCTATGTCTGTTTCCCAGAGGGACATAGCTGTAGATTTCTCAGGTAAATGCATGTCGTTGAGATATCCATACAACAAGGAGATGACTCCTTTCTCTCTAGATAAGTTATGGTAGATTGTTTCATATTGAAAGAGTCTGGGGTCTACATTCAATGAACACATAGATTCATAAAAATGCCTTATTTGAAGGTGTTTATAGAACTCGGACCTTGAGATATTATGTTGTTCCTGAAGGAATGCAAAGGTGCAAAAATGTGTTGTGTTAGGGCCTTCAGTGTGGTGAGTTCCCTCTCCTGCCACCAGAGAAATTCGTTAGGTGATTTGTATGCTGGGGGGAATTTTGCGTATCCTAGAAAAGAGGCTAGGGGGGGTCTGGCAGATCTTAGTTTAAATTTCCATAAATGTATAGTATGGCTTACAATACCATTTAAAGCGATTAATTCCCTGGGTCTTGTCCCGGATCTCCACAGCAGACCTGGAATATAAAATGGGCGAGCAGAGATTGTCTAGAACAAGAGCCAGGGAATCCATGTGGGGGGGGGGGGGGGGGGCATGCCATTGGGCTGTTTGGGCCAACCAAGCTGCTAAATAATAGAGCCATAAATTGGGTAGGCCCGACCCTCCTCGTGATAGTAGTGACTGTGATAGTAGTGACTGTGAGTGAGTAATTTGCCATATCTCGGTGGCTTATTTTTCCATATAAATTTATTAATGGCCCTTTGGATAAGCTCAATAGTTTGGTGAGATACATAGATGGGAAGGGCCCTAAAAAAGTACAACAGTTTTGGGAGGATAGACATTTTTATGGCTGTAATCCTCCCCAACAAAGATTTAGGGAAGGATGACCAAAGGTGTAACCATTGTTTAACTTTGGAGAAGGTTTGTGGGTAGTTGGCATTAGTGATGGATGAACTTCCGACGGGACGATAGTTCGCGAATCGGAACGTTCGCGGCGGGCCCCATTGACTTCAATGGGAGGCGAACTTCGCAAACCTACAGGTCAAATTTGCAGCCACAAAATAATTAATAGCTGTGCAAACATAGTCCCACCACATGGCCAATGACATAACACATGTATGAGGTGAATCTGGGATCGACAACTACAAGCATTCTTGGAGGAGAGGGAAGGTCAGGGTAGGCAAAGAGGGTGCAGGAGATGATCACCAGCAGCGTGACATACAGCAATGACACCTGCACCATGATAGAGTCATCTGACAACAGCACCGTGATAGAGAGCACTGACATCAGCAGCGTGACATAAAGCACTAACACCAGCACCGTGATATACAGCACTGACAGCAGCACCATGATAGAGAGCACTGACATCAGCAGCGTGACATAAAGCACTAACACCAGCACCGTGATGTACAGCACTGACAGCAGCACCGTGATAGAGAGCACTGACATCAGCAGCGTGACATAAAGCACTAACACCAGCACCGTGATATACAGCACTGACAGCAGCACCGTGATATAGAGCACTGACATCAGCAGCGTGACATAAATCACTAACACCAGCACCGTGAAATGCAGCACTGACAGCAGTACCGTGATAGAGAGCACTGACATCAGCAGCGTGACATACAGCAATGACACCTGCACCGTGATAGAGTCATCTGACAACAGCACCGTGATAGAGAGCACTGACATCAGCAGCGTGACATAAAGCACTAACACCAGCACCGTGATATACAGCACTGACAGCAGCACCATAATAGAGAGTACTGACATCAGCACCGTGATATACAGCACTGACACCTGCACCGTAAGCAGCCCCAGGAGGAAGTCAGCATAGCACAGGGATGGTGGGAGCCCCTCATAATGAGCATAGCACAGGGATGGTGGGAGCACCTCAAAATATGCACAGCAGAGGTACAGCCCCAGGAGGAAGTCAGCACAGCACAGGGATGGTGGGAGCCCCTCATAATATGCACAGCAGAGGTACAGCCCCAGGAGGATGTCAGCACAGCACAGGGATGGTTGGAGCCCCTCATAATAAGCAGCCCCATTAGAAATATGACACCGCTCAACCTCTTCAAAGAGGAGGGTACAGGCATATAGTACGGTGTGCTTTTTTTGGACAAGGAAGTGAGCCAAATGAAGAAAGAAGGTCTCTGTGCTCGATTAAAAAAAATGTTTATAGACATATACATGGTCTACTGGTCACATGTGCTGAATTCCTCTGAGATCCATGCCTCATTCATTTTTAGAAATGTGAGGTAGTAAACACTGTCGTGAGCTAGGCGAGTACGCTTATTGGTCACGATCCCCCCTGCTGCGCTGAACGTCCTTTCGGACCGGACACTGGATGAGGGGCAAGCCAACAGTTCGATTGCAAATTGGGCAACCTCTGGCCAGAGGTCAAGCCTGCCCACCCAGTAGTCCAGGGGTTCATCACTCCTCAGAGCATTCACATCGGCCGTTAACCCGATGTAGTCGGACACCTGACGGTCTAGGCTTTCCCTGATGCTGGATCCGGAAGACACCTGTCGATGGGTCGGCTGAAAGAATGACCTCATATCCGAAGTCACCAACACATCTTCAAACCGGCCTCTTCTTGCAGGCGCTGTTGGATTGCTACCCGCAACTCCTTCTCTGGGAGTGGGAATTGCTCCTCTGCCAGCGCACGCAAAGGCAGAATGCAGCATTTCTCGAAGCAAGGCCTGGAAGTGCTCCATTCTGCCAGCCCTCTGTGACGGCGGTAACATTTCAGCCATTTTGTGTTTGTACCGGGGGTCTAAGTACGTTGCCACCCAGTACTGGTCCTTGAACCTTATGCTTTTTATACGGGGGTCCCTATTAAAACACTGGAGCATGAAGGCCCCCATTTGCACTAAAGTGGAAGCGGTGTGGTGGCCAGGCTCCTGCTCATCATCCAGGATAATGTCGTCCTCTTCATTCTCCTCTCCCCATCCACGCACAACAGGGATCCCAGAAAGGTTTAAAGCATGCTCTTCTTGCTCCTCCTCATCCGCCCCGGCACCATCCTCCTCTGACTCCTCTTCAGACTCCTGTTGTTGACTTGTCTCAGATAGAGTAGCCCCCCCTGGGAATTCATCCAGCATTGCGACTTCCTCATCTTCCCGCTCCTGCTCCTCCACAGCTTGATCAATGACACGACGCAATGCACGCTCCATAAAGAAGGCATAAGGTACCATGTCACTGATGGCGCCATGGCTGCAACTGACCAGTTTGGTGATCTCCTCAAATGGGCGCAGAAGTCTGAATGCGTCGCGCATGAGCAGCCACTGGCGCAGTGAAAAAACCCCAGCTCCCAGAACCTGTTCTGCCGCAGAGTTCATACAGGTAAGCGTTAACTGCACGTTTTTGTTGGAGCAGCCTATCAAGCATATAGAAGGTTGAGTTCCATCGCATCGGGCAATCGCAAATAAGACGTCTGACCGGCAGATTGTGTCGCTGCTGAATGTCAGCAAGGCAAGCCATGGCCGTGTAAGATCTTCTGAAATGGGCCGAGATTTTCCTTGCCTGCCGCAAGATGTCCTGGACCCCAGGGTATTTGACAACGAATCGCTGCACGACCAAGTTTAAGACGTGTACCATGCATGGCACGTGCGTGATTTTGCCCTGTTTCAATGCGCTAAGCAGATTGGCACCTTTGTCACACACCACTTTACCAACTGTCAAATTGAGCGGTGTTAGCCGCTGATCTGCCTGTGAACGCAAAGCTGAAAGGAGTGCCGGGCCAGTGTGGCTCTTGGCTTCCAGGCACAACAGACGCAGCACGGCATGGCAACGTCTCACCTGGCATGTCGAATAGGTTCTGGGGAGTCAGGCCTGCATGCAATCCGTGGCGGTAAAACCAAATCTACACGGGTGCCACGGGTTACATGCTTGACGGCCGTCAGAAGGTTCACCCAGTGGGCAGTAAAAGGGATATACCTTCCCTGCCCGTGTTTGCTAGACCACGTGTCTGTGGTCAGATGTATCTTGGCACCGACACTGTGTGCCAGAGATACATTCACTTGCCACTGAACATGGCCATATAGCTCTGGGATGCCCTTCTCTGAGAAATACTTCCTTCCTGGGACCTTCCATTGTGGTGTTCCAATGGCCACAAATTTGCAAAAGGCCTCCGAGTCCACCAGTTTATATGGCAGTAGTTGGCGGGCTATGAGTTCTGACAAGCCAGCCGTCAACCGTTGGGCAAGAGGGTTATCCGGCGTCATCATTTTTTTACGCTCGAACATTAGGCCCACGGAAGCCTGCCTTTTTGCAGAAAAACGTGAGCTTGGCGTGATGGAAGGTGGAGTGGAGGACAATTGTGAGGAGAGAGGAAAAGGAGAAGTAGATGACGAGGCTGGACGGTGAGAGCCTGGAGTGTGGCTTTGTGTGTTCTGTTGCTCCCACACGGCTCGGTGATGGCTGCTCATGTGCCTTCTTAAGGCGGTCGTCCCTAGGTGAGTGTTGGGCTTACCGCGACTAATGCATTGACTGCAAAGATTGCAGATGGCAACGCTATTGTCAGCAGCGGACACGTAAAAAAAGCCCACACTGCGGAGCCATGTGCCGGTGTCCTGGGAGCACCAGATGTGACCGTACATGGTCGATGACTCGCTCCTGATACATTTGCAGTCTGCTTTGTCCCTCCTGTGCAATTTAAGTTATTCCTGCTTCTCCTCCCTATCTGCTGGTCCATATCTCCCTCTGAACTCCCCTCCTATTCCTCTCTTGTGGGCACCCACGTGACATCACTAGACACGTCATCGCCGATGTCACCTTCTCCACCACTATAAGTAGAGATCTCGGAGTAGGCAGCAACACCGGGGACCAACCTCCTCCTTGGGCTGATCTGGGTACTGTCGTCAGACTGCTGAGTAGCGGTTGTTGCTACCTCCTCTTCCTGATCCAATACCAAGAGTGGCTACGCATCAGAAATGTCTTGATGTGGATCGGAAAATAATTCCTGTGACTCAAGCGGAAGGTATGTGGTGGTGCTGGTGGTGGTGTTGTTGGTGGTAGTGTCTTTGGGGGTGCACATAGCAGAGAGTGAAGAAGAGGGTGCAGATCGAGAGGATGAGGAGGGTGCAGAAGAGTAAGGCTGAGTGAGCCACTCAACCAAGTCTGGTGCGTCCTTTAAAGTAATTGAACGCACCTTTTGCAACTTCCTACTTTGTCTCAAGCCTGTTGCTCCTGCCCTACCCCTACCACCCCTCTGGAAGGGCCTGCCTCTTCCGCTGCCTGTCATTTTTTAAATGACCCTGTGACAAAACTCTCAGTCCCTATACCGATGAAGAACTGCTGCAGTATAGGGCACCTCAACCCTATGTATTGTGGACCTATACCAGTCCTTATAGAATAGCAGACTGTACCTCACTCAACCCTATGTACTGTAGTACCCTATACCTTACCAGTCCTTATAAGGACCTTTGTGGAACAAGTAGGTTGTGTGTGAGTGATTAGCAGACTGTACATCAGTCCCTATACTGAAGAAGGACTGCTGCACAATAGTCCGCCGAACGGGTGGACCGCGAACAGCCCTAATTCGCCGCGAAACGACCGCCGGGCGAACCGTTCGGCCATCACTAGTTGGCATTATACATAGCCTGAAGGAAGGGGGCCAGACGTATTCCTAGGTATTGAAGGGTGCTGTCACGTACCTGGTGGAGACTGAGCTGTGGAAAGGGCTTCTCTTGCACCTCCTGTCTAGCACCCCTGGTAGAGATGACAGGGAGTGAAAGACAGAGTGGCACGAAGGCCGATGTAGCAGGTGGCTCAGAACGGGTCTTGGCAGGAACCCGATAGGTGCAGATCACCAGATAGGCATCTCGGACTGGAACTATGTGTTGCTGGATCAGCAGACAGAGTCGTCGTTGGAACATAAGCCAGGAGGTCATCAACAGCCGAGCAGAGCTGGGTTTGGTACAGAGTCGGGCAGTGCAGTACAGGAGCATGAAGCAGGAACAGGGTTAAACACAAGCCGAGGTCACAGGAAGGCAGGCAGAAGTCCAAGGGAAGGTTCAGGTACAAGCCGGGTCAAACACAGGAACACTGGAACAGATCAGATACAGGTAACAGGTACTAGCTGAAAGAGCACTCAGAAAAGCTCATGTGTCAGTGTTTTCCGTTTAAATAAACTACTTGGTGCCCAGACGCACGCGTGTTCGCGCTTGTGCATCGGAGTGCATCTGTGTGTGCGCATTGCCGCGCATCTGTGCACGCCCGCGCATGCGTCAATACACATTGGTGTGCCCGTGCTTGTGTGCAGGTGCGCGTCTGTTAGCCAAACTTCTCTTACATATAAAAACAAAAACTGGCACTGAAGTAATAAAATGAGTGAATTAAATGATAATGGATAAAATGTTGCAGCTGCTGCAAAAAAGTGCTAAAACTTTAAACATGGTAAACATGTAGGAACAACGCTAGCACATAAAAGGTGAAATGCAGCATGTATAAATAGGTGAACAAATACCGTAAATATATAAATTATATTTTTATTATTATTTATTTACGGTATTTGTTCACCTTACCATTTACACATGCTGTGTTTCACCTTTTATTTGCTAGCGCTGCTCCTACATGTTTACCAAACTTCTCTTACAGGCGCTATCTGAGAGGGCAATACCAAATGAATCCTTGAGGGTGGTTAAATTGTGTTGCGGTATGTTGATTTGGCGGGCCGAGCATTTTGTGAGATTTATTCCTAGGCCAGAGATAGAGTGGAAATCATTTAGGGTGGGAAGCAAGTTAGGAAGTGATACAGTCGGGTCTGGTATGAACATGAGTACATTGCATACAAACTCATTTTGAAGTTTTCCTCTCCCTTATATATCATAAACCTATAGCATGCCTTAAGGTGAAAAAACGTGAACCTTTACAACCCCTTTAAGTGTACTTAGTTGCTCCTCTGATAAAGTTGGGAGGGATAGAGAGTCCAGCCATGAGTCTAGCTTATTAGGGGATGGGTGGTCTGGAGGTAACAATAGGGATTCGTAGAAAGAAGTAAATATTTGAAGGACCTCTTTTGGGTGGGATAGTAATTGGCCCGACCTGTTTCTTAATTGGTAGACATGTGTCCGTTGTAGGGATTGGTGAAGTTTGCATGTAAACATGGCAGAGGCCGAGTTACTATGTAAAAGGAACCGAAGTGAACAGCGGCGCTAGATATGGTGATAACATAAAATTATATAGCAACTGGAATATAGGTATACGTAAAATGAGTGTGAATAAGCACACATAATACTAAAACATTTGTTTAAAACATAATGTCCATAAATGATCTGAAAGGATTTTTCGGTTTGTTCTGACAAGAATGTATGCAATTCTACCCTTTTCAAGTTGATTTGTCTCAGTGTGTCCAGGGAATGGGATTGGGTATGGACATGGTAGAGTGTGTCAAGCTCAAAAGAGAGCGATTTCATTTTTATGATGGTAGATAATTCAATAAGGCGGCCGTGAAGGACCGACTTATGAGCTGCCCACAATATGGAGGGGGATATGTCTTCAACATCATTTAGTCTGCAGTATTTTGCTAATTGATCCATCAGCTGTGATATGATTTCAGGGTCGGCTAACAAGGAGTCATTCAGTCTCTAGGAGGCCATCATGGGGGGAAGTCCTATATGAGATGTGTGGAATGAAACCACATGGTGGTCTGACCAGGGGCATGTATGTATGACTGCTGAGGATGAGTTAGCTGAGGATGTTGTCCAACCTGCCGTAGCTATCATGAGGGTGGGAGTAGTGTGTGTGTATTACCTCACTCCAGTATTCAGGGCCCTCCATGTGTCGATCCGTTGGTGTGTGCCCAGCGACCTCTGCAGAGATTTGGGGAATGCGTTAGCCGAGTACACCACCTTACGCCTGTCTAGGACAGAGTGGGCCACCAGGTTAAAGTCTCCCCCTAGCATATGTGGGGAGGTATATCTAGCTAATGTGTGAAAGAAACAACTGAACAAGGTGCTCTGTGAGATATTGGGGGCATATATGTTAGCTATTGTAAGGGCTCTGCCCTGAAATTCGCCCTGCAGGATAAGGAACCTACTTCCTGGGTCTTTATAAATATGCTTAACATCAAATGGCATAGTATTTTTAATGAAAATTGTGACTCCCTTGGTCTTGGAATCAAAGGTTTTAAAATAGTTTGCTTTGAAAGATTTTTCAAAGAATTTGAGATGAGTAGAAGAGGAGAAGTGAGTCTCTTGCTGCAGTATGATGTCTGCCCCTATGTTTTTATAAAATTTAAAGGCCTTTCTGTGTTTCTGTGGCGAGTTAAATAAAGCCCCTCACATCGTGAGATATTACACAGAGCTCCATATTGAGTGTGAAAACTCTAGAGGCTTTGTATATAGAAGCATGCTAACTAAATGTGGGTAGAACTGAGGGGTAACCAAGACTGAGTCCAACACCATGGGTGCCTGCAAAGAGCTCAAGGACCCTGGCTCTGTTTTAGAGTAAAATTTATAACCCGTATGCATTAGGCACTTACATGTGGCAGTTTCCATCGCTGTAACACAGTAACTTAAAAAAAAACATAACAAGCAAACAATGAAACTGTCGATGTATAACCAAAATCTAAGGGGCCAGGATGAAAAGGTCATCCTGGTCTGCAAAACCAATGTCAGCGGACTATACAGTCCTATAATCCACATGCTCTTAAAATCCCACCTGGGGGTGGGGGGTAAGGGGGTAGAGCAAAAAAGAAGGGGGGAAAATTCCAAAAGTCTCTCCCTTAAACAAAAGGTGGGAGAGAAGTCTGTATCTGGAAAAGAGCAGTTGTGGATGGAGGGTTGCTCAAGCGGGTGATAAAAGAGAGTCATCTTGGGATGGAAGACCAAAATGTAGAGCAAAAAATTTAAGGGGGGTGAGTAGAAAAATTTTTATGAAAACAAACAGTGCTGGATTTCAAATAATTTCTTATAGAAGGGGGAAGTATGGTGATCCGATGTGAACAGTTGTAATTAGGCTGTTACGTCCCTGGAACGTTGGCGGTTCCTGCTGTCTCGTTGCAGTGATGGGGTAGCCCAAATGGGAGTAGTGCGAGGAGTGGAGCGGAACCTTGGTAAATTCTGGGGATCCATGAGGCCTAGCTTTACTAGGATTTCTTTGCCCTCCATGACCATGGTGGCAGTGTACATCGTGCCGTTCTGGGGGATAGAGAGCTTGAATGGAAACCCCCATTTGTAATGGATTCTAGCTGTTTGCAGGACAGAGGTGACTTCCTTCATCTGTCGCTTTTTTTCCAGAGTTGCTGGGGAAACGTCCGGGTAGATTTGGACTGTGATCCCATCTAGCTGGATGCGGGGGGTGTTGCGGGATCTCCTCCTTTACTAGGAAATCCTTTAGGCACATCACAATGTCTCTTGTGGGTTTCTCAGGTGGAGGTTTGGGTCTGAGGGCTCTATGCAGCCTGTTGCATATAAATGTGGCATCCAGATGGTCAGGGAATAGGGAATCGAACAGCTTTTTGATGGCCTCAGGTCAGTCAGTGACAGTCTCTGGTATCCCATGGACCCTGATGTTGTTTTCTTCATTTACGGTTGTCCAAATCCTGTAAATGATTCTGGAGCCAGGGAACCATATCAGAGAGCACCTCATGGTCTTTGTGGAAGTCTGAATATGCCAGGTGTAGCTTGTCATGTTTTATTTCTAGTATGTCCGTCCACCCTCCCAGCGCTGTAATTTCCTAAGTCAGGGTGTTAGTGGACTTATGTAGTTCAACCTGGAACTTGCCTAAGTCAGGGTGTTAGTGGACTTATGCAGTTCAGCCTGGAACTTGCATGCACGTTGGTCATACATGACATTCAGGTGGTAAAACAAGAGTTTTTAAGCCCTGGGGTGTTAGTAAATGTCTCTGCTTCCCACGGAGCTCCGACTCCTAGCTTCCTTTCAGTTTAGCATGGCGCATGTGCCCCTCAAGAAAATTGTATTTTAATACATGTGCCTTAAAAATCACATATACAGTGCCTTTGAAAAAGTATTCCTACACCTTGACATTTTCCACATTTTGTTATGTTACAACTAAAAATGTAAATGTATTTTATTGGGATTTTATGTGATAGACCAACACAAAGTGGCACATAATTGTGAAGTGGAAGGAAAATTATAAATGTTTTTTTACAAATAAATATCTGAAAAGTGTGGCGTGCATTTGTATTCAGCCCCCCTGAGCCAATACTATGTAGAACCACCTTTCGCTGCAATTACAGCTGCAAGTCTTTTTGGGTATGTCTCTACCATCTTTATACATCTAGAGAGTGAAATGTTTGCCCATTTTGAATGTTAATAAATAGAAAAGACTATCATTCTGACCCCAGCATTTTTCATGCTTGTCACAATCATTTGTGGCCACTACTGTCTATTGATATGTAAAACACTTTGTAAAATCAGAAATTAGTGATCAAAACTAACATAGGGGATGTCTGCCGTGGGGATCACCAGCTTTACAAATTCCACCAATTGATCCAGAGCTGCCTTCCTCTTTGTTTTATTATTAAAAAGCGGGTGGTTCAGCTGCCACAGACAGGGCAGCTCCCTGTACATATCAATGAATCTTGCTACAAATTCCCTATCATTGAAGGGATTAAATTTCTTTGCAAGACACAACACAAGACAAACCCTAATGTCATGCAAAATGCTCCTAATCTTGACCCAATATTGGCCTCAATCTATAAGCAGTATAGGACACTGAGGCACCAACTTCAAATTGTACCTTCGTTATAACGATCATTCTTCCGCTCACAGATCGTACGTACGACAAACGCATGTTACGCTTTATATACACTGCGCATGTGTGAAACTCTGCTCGCAGCACCCGCCCCTGAAGTTCTTTCTAGAATATTCCCCGCCCCTTCTCTTTCTTCGCAGTGGGAGACAACATGGCGGAGACACAGCAGGTGCTTAATAGCAGTAAAGAGGAGTAAAGCCCGAGTAAGAAATGTCCCGATCCCGGAGGAGAAGATTTAAGGCCACAAATATGTCCTTTGAAGAGATGATGGAGATGGTGGGCATATGTAAGAGGGCCGACTATGATGGGAAGTATGGACCGTACCTAAACCTAAATGTGAGAAAGGTCAAGATCATGACTAAAGTTGTGAAGAGTCTACGGCGGAATTTTGGGGTATGACGATCCAAGGAGCAATTGAGGAAACGCTGGTCAGACCTCAAATTAAGGGGGCAGGATCAGTACAGAAGGATCAAGAAAGTTCTTCTAAAAAGTAAGTAGTTGTCGTGTGTTCCTATTATTATTATTATTATTACTTGCATTCTGTGCCATGTGCTTTTCTTTACTGTTGTACAGTTTAAAATGGCTACTTTCATGTTCGTGGGCGGCACAGCATTCGTTCATATTAAACATCATTTGTTTGCCAACTAAATACGATGTTTTTGCCAGATACAAGGTTAACTACATTTGCTCATGATAATTTGTCTAGGAAGAAGTTTAGGACATTGTTATCCAGATGTGTTTGAAACTAGAAGTAAAAGCAAACTAGATTCAGAGGAATGTAAGGAGAGGACACTCAGCAGCTGTTTACACATCTGAACTCAGGAGCACTAGTGTGGGACACCAGAGCACATTTTTTATGGTGTCCCACACAGGTGTGTGCATTTGTGAAACTTGTCCAAAAAAGGTAAGTATTCCAGCTTGGTTAAGGGAATTAATCATATCTTCAACTTGGAACTCTGCCCAAACAGACAATTGTACCCCACTTCCAAGCAATGTTTCATATTCCTATTTATGGCCTCAAATATTTGTGTGCTAATTATACCTATACCCATTCTCATAGCGGAGCAAAGACTCGGGACGTCTGAACACACCAGGGACCCCCCGCCCCCCACATCCTGAAGAAGAGGAACAGTGGACACAACCAGAGGATGTGGAGGAAGGAGAGGTGGTCGAGATTGTTACCACAACAGGTGAGTGTCTGATACCCCAGATTCAGGTAATAGAGGGTATGCATACAATTTTATAACACATGGTGTATATTTTTTTTATTTTTAGGTGATGTACAGGTTGTGGAAGAACAATCTCATCATTTCACCAGTAACAGTGCCCAATGGCTAATCCAAGAGATAATGTGTTGTAGTCGGGATTTAGACTGTATAAAGCAAAAAAAAAAATTGAGATTCAACAAAAACGGAAGAACATGATTGATGTCCTAGGAAGAATCTAAATACAGAAACAATTTCACCATTTTTTTTTTTTTGAACATTGTAAAAGCCAAATTTTGAAGATGCACACAGTGTGTCAACATGTGCTATCTACTACCAGGGGATATCAATGTACACGTTTTGTGGCTGTAACCCCTTCCTCGAAACTCGAGTAGGAGAGGAAGTGGTTGCACCCCATTGATCCCCGATGATGGGAGATAGCACATGTTGACATTAGGCATGAGATCAGGAGGGAAGTTTGGCTCCCAAATTGTGTGCATTTTTAAAATTTGGCTTTTACAGGGGTGACTTCACCTCATCTGATGAAGGCAATATCAAGACATTTTGGACACTATAATGTCAGATATTGCCTTCATTGTTTAAATGTTGAACTTTGTAAGTTTCAGAGTTGTGTATGTTATGTAGGGATGAGCCGAACACCCCCCGGTTCGGTTCACACCAGAACTTTCGAACGGACCCCAAATTCGTACGAACGTTAGAACCCCATTGAAGTCTATGGGACTCGATCGTTCGAAATTAAAAGTGTTAATTTTAACGGCTAATATGCAAGATACTGTCCTAAAAAGGGTTTGGGGACCTGGCTCCTGCCCCAGGGGACATGGGTTACTGCAAAAAAAACTTTTAAAAACGTCCGTTTTTGGCGGGAGCACTGATTTTAATGACGATTAAAATGAAAAAAAAAAAGTGAAATAATCCTTTAAATATGGTGCCTGGGGGGTGTCTGTAGTATGCCTGTGAAGTGCCACGTGTTTCCGGTGTTTAGAACAGTCCCTGCACAAAATGACATTTAACGGAAATAACGTCATTTAAAGCTGCTTGCGGTTTTAATGTTATATCTGGTTCCTGCAATATGGTTGAAAATCATTGAGAAAAATGGCATGGGTAGCCCTCCCTGCCCATTACCAGCCCCTTTGGGTCTTGTACGCATATTAAGGGGAACCCCGTACCCATATTAAAAAAAGGAAATACGTGTGGCCCCCAGGCCCTATATACTCAGAACAGCAGTATACAGGCGGTGCAAACAAGACAGGGACTGTGTAGGTTTGTTGTGTTAAGTTGAATCGGTTTGTAATTTTCAACTGGTACATTTTTAAAGTGTAGCTCCAGTCAAAAAAACAATTTTTAAGCTTTTTGGAAAACATAGGGAAGGGTTATCACCCCTGTATAATTTGTTTTGCCGTCCGTCTTTTTCAGAGCATGCAGACAGCACGCACAATCTCCTAACACTGACTGAGAGCTCTATTTAAAACGAGCAAGATATTTAGCTAGATAGGTGGATATAGCGGTGTATACTGCGTTCAGAGCACGCAGACAGCATGCACAATCTCCTAACACTGACTGAGAGTTCTATTTAAAACGAGCAAGATATTTAGCTAGATAGGTGGATATAGCGGTGTATACTGCGTTCAGAGCACGCAGACAGCACGCACAATCTCCTAACACTGACTGACAGCTCTATTATAAAAGATAGATATATCGCTAGATATATAGGTGAATATAGTGGTGTATACTGCGGTCAGGGTACGCAGACAACAACCACTACAGGAGAGCAAAAACGAAAAATCGGCCGATAACGATCGGTGTATACTGTGTTGAAGGTACACAGAACACCATTAACTGCTACAGATGCCAACACACTACACAAGGCCGCCGCGCTGGCGGCCTTATATAGTGTGGGGCGTGTACTACACAGCCTGAGCTATGATTGGCCACAGGCATCCTGCCTGTGGCCAATCATGGCTCTCCTCGCTGCCGGCGCTGTGATTGGCCAAGCATGCGAGGTCAAAGTGCATGCTTGGCCAATCATGAGCCAGCAATGCACTGCGCCATCGCAGTGCATTGTGGGCCGTGAGCGCCACACGAATTTGGTGCGAACGGCCCATAATGTTCGGAATTCGCCGAACGGGCGAACAGCCGATGTTCGAGTCGAACTTATGTTCGATTAGAACACGAAGCTCATCCCTAATGTTATGTTTTGAAACGTGCCTGTTTATGTACCCTACAATTTTTTGTCCAAAAAAATAAACCAAGAATTGGTGTTTTTACCAAAAATATGTTTTACAACGCACATGTACATGTGCACAGAATAAAAGATTTTATCTCCAAATGATCAATACCAGTTTTTGTATTAAGTTGGTGTTTACAGTGACAATGGGTGTTATTTGATAATGGAAAAACCATTTGGCACTACAAGTGCAATAGGAGAACCTAGGAGACAGCAAAAATAAACCCAAGCAGTAAATGAAAATCCAGATTTTATCTTATAAAAAAGAAAATATATTCAAAATTTGGTGGCAAAGCAATGGCCCCCCTACCCGTATAATATTCTAAATATTTTTGCCGCACTTCACGAGGGCTTTGGGGGGCAAGCCAGGATGGCCCGCTTCCAGGGCCGCCAGTGTTTCGTTACTAAGTCCGGCCTCAGGCCCAACTGTTGCAACATAATTAGCATTGATTCTTTTTAAAAAGTTGTGCAGGATGTAGTAGCTCAAAATTATATAGTTCAGTTTATATTCCGCCATATTTCTGGCCGTTTGAAACAGAAACAGCCAGGATCTCAAACGCGTTCTCCACAATTCTTCTGGCTCTGGCCAGCCGGTAATTAAAAACCCTCTTCTCCGGGTTGAGGGTTCTCTGTGGGAATGGCCTCATCATGTGGTCATTCAGACTGAATGCCTCATCTGCGATGAACACAAATGGCAGTCCTTCGACATTCTCCTCCAGAGGTGGCAATTCCAAGCCACCACTCTTGTGATGTCGATAGAACTCGGTCTGGGCAAATATTCCTCCATCTGACATCCGGCCATTCCTCCCCATGTCTACATACAAAAACTCATATTTTCGCAGACCCACGCCATCTACACAATACTATGAAACCTCTTATAGTTAAAATAGTATGACCCTGAATGGGTTGGTGGGACGATGTGGACGTGCTTCCCATCGATTGCCCCTCCGCAGTTAGGAAAATCCCACCACTGGGCAAATTGGAAAGCCACAGTTTGCCATTCCTGTTGCGTTGAAGGAAACTGTGGAGTCAAACAAGAAAAATCTAATTAGTAATTTTGCACATAAACATTGCAAGCAGATTAGACACAAACATTCTTGACCAAAATCAGTAAAACATTTTTTGGAAGGAGTATTTAAAGGCAAAAAATATAAGGCCCACTTATCAGATTCCTCACCCCCTCTGATAGCCCCTTGTAAATATTTTAGTGGGGGGTGGGGTATATTTGGACAGGTAACCCTCTCCACTAAGTAATGGAGCAACAAAGTAATGTGTGTTACTTTGGCCATCCCCTCCTTATTTACACTATTGGCAGCCCACTGGACAGGTAAGAAGTGGCATAATACAAAAATAAAAAAAACGGAAGCATATTTTTAGATTCTGCAATTACCTATCAAGATAATAGGAGAACAAAACTTTAAACAGTACCATTTGAAAGTATTCAGGCAGGGCATTTCACTACATGCTTTGGTGAATTCATCCATAAATATGAACACAAAAGAGGTCAGTATAGTGTGTATGGGTATTGCAAAGTCAGCAGATAGAGGATTGGTATCTGTTGACTTAGCGGTTGGGGGTGGAGGGTTCCAATTGATTTTGGGCTCCCAAAAAAAGCCTCTGGCACTCTGCTTGAATCTAAGGACACAACATTTTTACACATTTTAGGGGGTGTTTAGGGTAAATTACTACAATGGAGCTGACTAAATACATTGCTAAGTGACTAGACTAGGTGTATATGGGCCCAGGATAGCATGCTGGGTAGGTTAGTGAAGGCAAATATGCATGAAGGACAAAAATTGAACTTTAAAAGCTTCCAGCATGCAAGAGGATAAAGGGGGCATTCACAGCATATTACAATCATGTTAATTAGGGAATGATGAAATAAATACAATACATTAGCAAATATTAAATACATATAATGTGATGTTAAAGAATAAAAATTAACCTAATATAGTCCTTCTGCAGGACCTGAATGATGGCAGAACAGGTCTCTGGAATAATGATCCCCAGAGCCTGGGGGGAGATGCCTGTAGAGAACTTGAGGTCCTGCAGGCTTCTCCCAGTCGGCAAGTACCGTAATGTGGTGACGAGCCTCTGCTGCGGAGTGATGACTTGCCGCATGCAAGTATCCTGCCTGCTGATATAAGGGGTGAGCAAAGCCAACAGACTCTGAAAAATGGGGTCTGTCATCCGGAGATAATTCCTGAAATCATCAGGGTTATTCTCACGGATCTCACTAAGCAAAGGCATGTGAGAGAATTGGTCATGCTGGAGTAACCAATTCTTGGTTCATGAACTCCTCCTCGCCCTGTTCATGGACTGGGTTAGTGTCAAAGTAAGAACCCCAACACCAAGCCCCAACACAGCATGAACTCTACGTCGAGCACGTACTCACAACATGGATTCAAAACGGTTGGCTGGTCAGAACGAACTAAACAGAAAGCACTGAAAAACAGCAAGGCCTGAAAGAACGAGCTGCAAATCAGAAACGAGCGGACTAGAACGCAATGGAAATCAAATACAGTACTACTATAAATGGCACACACTGACAAACAAATGCAAACTGACCACACGCACTGAAGAACAGATACAAACCCACAAGCACAAACTGAAGAGCAGCAACGATCTGAAAAGCTAGAGGCTGAAAATAAACACAAGATTAGCAGAAGGAGCCCAAAGGGTGGTGCACTGGCTATTGAACTTGCCTTTTCTTGCCTTTTCTAGTCCCGTCGTACGTGGTGTACGTAACCGTGTTCTTGGCAGTCGGAATTTGGTGTGATCATGTGTGGGCAAGACAGTTTGGGCGGAATTCCGTCAGAAAAACCGTCAGAGTTTATTCCGACTGAAAAACCGGTCGTGTGTACGCAGCATAACAGTTTTTTTCTAAGATTGCACTGTATTTGGCTCCATCCATCATCCTATCAACTCTGGGGATGGTGTGTTCAGGGTGATGTGTACTGTTAGTTTTCCAGCCACACAGGGTTTTGCTTTTAGGCCAAAAAGTTCAATTTTGGTCTCATCTGACCAGAGCACCTTCTTCCACAAGTTTGCTGTGTCCCCCACATGGCTTCTCACAAACTGCAAATGGGACTTCTTATGGCTTTCTTTCAACAATAGCTTTCTGTTTGCCACTCTTCCATAAGGCCATATTTGTAGAGTGCACGACTAATCATTATTAAAATCCACATGTCACTATTTTACAGGATTCTAGTAGTCTTATATTAAGGGAGTAAGAGTCAACTATGCAACAATAAATACTGGGAGATCATTACCAAATTATTTAAGCACTTCAGCCCCAGAAGGATTTACCCCTTCCTGACCAAAACATTTTTTGCGATTCGGCACTGCGTTGCTTTAACTGACAATTGCGCGGCCGTGCATTGTGGCTCCCAAACAAAATTGACGTCCATTTTTTTCTCACAAATAGAGCGTTCTTTTGGTGGTATTTGATCACCCCTGCGTTTTTTTATTTTTGCGCTACAAACAAAAAAAAGCAATTATTTTGAAAAAAACACATTATTTTTTCTTTTTGCTATAATAAATATTCCCCAAAAATATATAAAAAAACGTTTTTTTCCTCAGTTTAGGCCGATACGTATTCTTCTACATATTTTTGGTAAAAAAAAATTGCAATAAGCATTTATTGATTGGTTTGCGCAAAAGTTATAGCGTCTACAAAATAGTTTTATGGGATAGTTTTAAGGCATTTTTATTAATAATTTTTTTTTACTAGTAATGCCAGCAATCAGCGATTTTTATCCTGACTGCGACGTTATGGCGGACACATCGGACAATTTTGACACATTTTTGGGACCATTGGCATTAATACAGTGATCAATGCTATAAAATTGCTGTAAAAATGTCACTGGCAGTGAAGGTGTTAACCACTAGGGGGCAGGGTGGGGTTAAGTGTGTCCTAGGGGAGTGTTTATAACTGCTGAGGGATGGGCTGTGTGTGATGTGACACTGATCACTGCTCCCGATGACATGGAGCAGACGATCAGTGTCCTGTCATTAGGCAGAACAGGGAGATGCTGTTTACATCGGCATCTCCCCGTTCTTGAGCTCCGTGGCACGATCGCGGGTATCCCCGGGGCGATCGAGTCCATGGGTCTCGCGGGCACGGTCACGGAGCTCGCGGCAGGCATGCATGTGCACCGGCGGCGGCATGCATGCGAGTGCACGGCGGGAAATTCAAAGTAGTGTACAGGTACTGTATGTTACTTTGTCCAGCCGTGCCATTCTGGCGACGTATAAATGCCGACAGCCGACAGTGGGGTTAAATACATTTGAATAAACCATGTCTCTTGTAATAAGGTAACATATGCCATATGATAGGAGGTTGTCTGGCTCTTTAAAGCAACTTTAAAATTGTACTTTAAAGCACACCTCCAGTCCCACTTGTTTGTTTTTATTTCTGCATCTAACACTTGGAAAACATATCAGTTTATATTTATTAGTTTTGGGCCCTAAATATTCCCAACTTCACTCCCAAACTAATAAATATAAACTGATATGTTTTTCTTTCTATCATGCTTATGGTGCACTATGCATTTATAGCCATGAACAGACTTTTTGACTATTCCTAGTAACTTAGGATCATCACTATAATCTCTCTTTTTATAGATTATTGTTCATTTGAAAACTTACTGTGACTATATTTGGTTATGGCAGACTCAGAGTAAACCCATGTGGACTACTCCATAGACTGGGGGAGTTTGTGTACGTATCATACCATGTAAAATGATCATAACGGATATGTATACATTTAGCATGTTAGAGCTCGCAGTGTGGTCCTATTTTCCTGGAGATAAAAGAAAGGTCTGGTGTCACCGGTAACACACCTCCGTCCCTAATAATACAATAGAAACATGGATGTCGCCCTTGGGACTTTAAATGAGATGTGCACAATTGGCCGATAAAATTGACAAATGTAAATACAGTCAAATATTTATTACAAAAATAGTCACACGTGAAAAAAGTGACATAAACGAAGGCAAAGTCGATACAATGCATGACTCATTTCTACCCATGCCATGTCCGCCTTTTGGTTGGCTTCTCTTTCTCAGCTCCCTTCCTAAAGTACCCTTTTGCCAGTTAAGAAAAGCAGTAAACGTCCTTTATTTAAATGGGCTCCTTCTCTACGGCCAGGGGCATCAGCCTCCAGGCAGTCACGAGGACCACCACCGTCAAATTCAAGAGGTAAACCTCAGGGTCAACCCCAGGGAGAAAGAAGTCCTGGGGCAGGAAAACCTACAAGACAGAATACTAAAGCCTCTTTATGAAGGGCCTCACTCGAGTGGGGGGAAGACTTCTGCAGCTCTCAGGGATCTGGCAGAAAGAATTTTGAGAAAGATGGGTGGTCTCCACAATAGCTCTAGGTTACAAACTAGTTCCGAGAGTTCCCATCTCCTCGTTTCCTCAGGTCAAACATCCCCAAAGATCCAGAGAAAAAGAAGTCACTCTTTCAAGTAGGGATGAGCTTCGAGTTCGAGTCGAACTCATGTTCGAGTCGAACATTGCCTGTTCGCCTGTTCGGCGAACAGTGAACAATTTGGGGTGTTTGCGGCAAATTCGAAAAGCCACGGAACACCCTATACAAGTCTGAGGGAGAAATCTAAAGTGATAATTTTAAAGGATAATATGCAAGTTATTGTCCTAAAAAGTGTTTGGGGACCTGGGTCCTGCTCCAGGGGACATGTATCAATGCAAAAAAAAGTTTTCAAAAACGGCAGTTTTTTCGGGAGCAGTGATTTTAATAATGCTTAAAGTGAAACGATAAAAGTGTAATATTCCTTTAAATTTCGTACCTGGGGGGTGTCTATAGTATGCCTGTGAAGGGGTGCATGTTTCCCCTGTTTAGAACTGCCCCAGCACAAAGTGTAATTTCTGCAGGAAAAAAAACACATTTAAAATCACTCGCGGCTTTAATGAATCAGGTCAGGTGACGGGTGGCCCCGCCCTTCTCATATAAGAAATGTCAGGCTGCCTGGGATCCCAGCAGTGTCTCAGCCAGTGGAGACAGAGGATGGATGGACTGCGCTGCGCTGGAGGGAGAGATCACCCATCGCTGGATCAGATCAGCCATCGCTGGACCCTGGAAAGATGATCATCTGTCGCTGGATAGCAAGAGTAGATTACCACCACTGGAATCTTTTTAAAAAAAATTTATTTTTAATAAACAACTTTTTCAACGGTGTGTGTGTCTTTTTTAACATTCTTTTACACTTTCTTTGTGAATTGGTAGGGGTACTTTTGTACCCCCTTAGCATTTCAAAAGGGGGGGCCGGGATCTGGGGGTCCCCTTATTAAAGGGGGCTTCCAGATTCTGATAAGCCCCCCACCCGCAGACCCCCACAACCACTGTCCAGGGTTGTGGGGATGAGGCCCTTGTCCAATAGGGGACCCATGGACCCTACCACTACGTCCAGACTTACTCTCACAGGGACCAGTATTCCATCCTACCTTACAAACGCTAAATTTAATAGTTTGGCTATTGAAACCCACATTCTGAAGAATTGTGGGCCTTCAGGTTCAGTGATATCTACCTTGATTAATGCAGGAAGCCAGCTTCCAGAGTCATTTATTATAGAGTCTGGAAGGCATATGTTTCCTGGCGTGAATCCAGGGGTTGGCACCCTAGAAAAATATTTTATAGGTAGAATCCTAGCCTTTCTGCAAATGGGATTAGAGATGAAGCTGGCCTTCGCATTCTCTGCTCCGTAGTTTTATACAGGGGTAACACTGCTTAATCCACCTGTCAGGTCACCCTTGAACCCTTGAAACCTGAATCTAGTTTTGTCGGCTTTACAAAAACAGCCTTTTGAGCCAATACGGCATACTCCCTTGATCCTTTTGACATGGAAGTTAGTTTTTCTGGTTGCCATATCTTCTGCAAGAGTTGGCTGCTCTTTCTTGTAAAGAGCCATATTTAATTATTCACAAGGATAAGGTGGTATTGCGTCCTCATCCTAGCTTTCTGCCAAAGGTGGTGGCAGGTTTTCATCTAAACCAGGATATTGTTCTACCTTAATTTTTTTCCAGAACCCTGTTCTACGGAAGAAAAGTCACTACATGCTCTCGATGTAGTGAGAGCAGTCAAGGTCTATTTGAAGGTGACTGCTCAGATTAAAAACATATGTTTTGTTGTGTTGCCTGAAGGTCCTAGAAAAGGACAGGTAGCATTGAAATCTACTATTTCTAAGTGGATGTGGCAAGTAATTGTTCAAGCTTACAGTTTTAAAGGGAAGGTTCCACCTTTTCAAGTCAAAGCGCACTTCACCAGGGCTGTTAGTCCTTCGTGGGCAGTGCATCACCAAGCCTCCATGGCTCAAGTCTGCAAGGCTGCAACTTGGTCTTCAGTCCATACATTCAACAGATTCTATCAGGTGGATGTAAAAAAGACAGGAGGATATCGCCTTTGGGCGCAGTGTGCTGCAGGCAGCAGTATAGGTCCTCAGGTCTCATGGCACCCTACATTTGTTTGTGTTTCCCTCCCCTCAGATAGCATTGCTCTGGGACATCCCATATAGTTATTACTATGGCTCTGTGAAAATCGGATTTTTATAACAGCTTACCTGTAAACTCCTTTTCTTGCAGTACATCACGGAACACAGAGGTCCCTCCCCTCTTTCTGGTATACACGTGTATTGCTTTGCTACAAAACTGAGGTACTCCTGGTAAGGGGAGGGGTTATTTAGGGAGTAAAATTTCTGTCTATTGTGTGCCAGTGTCCATCACCTAAAGGTGGCCTATATAACCCATATAGTTATTGCTATGGCTCTGTGTCCCAGGATATACTCCAAGAAAAGGATTTTAGAGGTAAGCTGTTATAAAAATCCTATTTTTTGTACCCGTTAAACGCATCTGCGTTGAAGTGAAGTTACCACAAGCCAATCACCACCCTGCTGCAGTAGGTGATGAGAAATATACAACATTATCACAGGGAAATTTTTCCTAGAATTGTGTTATATATTAGGATGTTTTTCTATGTCATTAAGATGATTTTAACCTTTGTAAGTAAAATTTTTGATATTTTATTTCAATAATACTGTCAAAGACCTTTAACCGCTTCCCGACACCCTCACACAGATATACTGTGGCAGAAGGGCACGTACAGGCAGATTAACGTACCTGTACGTTGCCTTTTAAGAGGCGGGTCCCGAGCACTCAATGTCCGCGGGCATACCCACAATTGTCTCACGGTGAGGAAGAATGGGGAGGTGCTAATGTAAACAATCATCTCCCTCTTCTGCCTGATGATACTGTCACTGATCAGCGCTCCCTGTAATCGGGAGCGCTGATCAGTGATGTGTCACATACAACCCCTCCTCCCACAGTTAGAATCACTCCCTAGGACACACTTATCCCCTACAGCGCCACCTAGTGGTTAACCCCTTCACGGACAGTGACATTTTTACAGTGATCAATGCATTTTTTTAAGCATTGATCGCTGTATTAATGCCAATGGTCCCAAAAATGTGTTAAAATTGTCCAATGTGTCCACCATAATGTCGCAGTCATGATAAAAATCGCTGATTGCCGCCATTTCTAGTAAAAAAAAAAGATCAATAAAAATGTCATAAAACTAAAATACCACAATCCATCTCGTGCTGGACAGAAATAACTTGTCCTTGTACATTGGAGAAGTTAAAGTATATGTAAACCTCCATTAGGTTCTCTGTCTAATACACTATTTTTGTGGGTGATCATTGTCACCCTAATGGAAAATGGCAGGATCATCTGGTAAAATTAAAGGAACAAAAATCTTAAAAAAGAAAACAAATGGATCCACAACATCTAATGACTAGTAGGCTGCACTATATGCTGTATTACATTTTTGTGTTGGGTGTTGGGTTGGGTTTGGATGCACTTTTCAAGCATAATTTTTGTGTTTTGTAATGTTTAAGCAGAACAAAGGTTTTCTATGGCTAGAATGTAAGTTTTTGGTTCCAAATATTGTAAACTGGTAAAGGTCACTTTTGCCTCTAATCCTGGTAATCCAAAGGAGGATTAAATATAAACAAAGTGAGTTAATATTTTCCACCAAGCAAAGCCAGGCCTATCATGAAACTATTAGAGAACAGGGCAGCCTTCAAGTAAGAACAAACTTTTTAGACCAATGACTAAATAGATCAAACTATGTTCCTAGGCTGAACTGAACAATAATGCTGTACATTTTTGTACATATGGTTAGAGCAGAACATTTTGGTATTTTAAATTGGTGGTTTTGTTTTTGGAATACCACCAGAAAAGTACTTGACAAATGAGTGTTCAGCATTCAAGCATTATCTACTGCAGGTATACGTATCAGAAGTCATAAGGCCTTTAAGTTAGTAAAGTTAGGTTGTCATTTTCCCCGAAATCACATACCATCTCATGGCATCCAAAAGTTTAATAATTAATGTTTTAGCACATAAATTTTTTTAATTATTAAACTGGAATTGTCTGGTCTAATAAAAATCATTAGTTGTCTGCTTCTAACATCTAGCACTATATATATGTGTGTACTCTATTGCCCCCATGACTAAAGTGCTGATTAGGGATGAGTCGAACACCCCCCGGTTTGGTTCGCACCAGAACTTTCGAACGGACTGAAAATTCGTACGAACTTTAGAACCCCATTGAAGTCTATGGGACTCGAACATTCAAAATAAAAAGTGCTAATTTTAATGGCTAATATGCAAGATACTGTCCTAAAAAGGGTTTGGGGACCTGGCTCCTGCCCCAGGGGACATGGGTCAATGCCTAAAATGTTTTTAAAATTGGCCGTTTTGGTGGGAGCACTGATTTTAATGATGATTAAAGTGAAAAAAAAGTGAAATATTCCTTTAAATATCATGCCTGGGGGGTGTCTATAGTATGCCTTTGAAGGGCCACGTTTTTCCCGTGTTTAGAACAGTCCCTGCACAAAATGACATTTAACGGAAAAAAAAGTCATTTCAAACTGCTTGCGTTTTTAATGTAATATCTGGTTCCGGCAATATGGATGAAAATCATTGAGAAAAATGGCATGGGTAGCCCCCCTGCCCATTACCAGCCCCGTTGGGTCTTGTACGGATATTAAGGGGAACCCCGTACCCATATTAAAAAAAGGAAAGACGTGGAACAGCAGTATACAGGCGGTGCAAATAAGACAGGACTGTGAAGATTGGTTGTGTTAAGTAGAATCTGTTTGTAATTTTGAACTGGTACATTTTTAAAGTGTAGCTTCAGTCAAAAAATCTATTTTTAAGCTTTTTGGAAAACATAGGGAAGGGTTATCACCCCTGTATAATTTGTTTTGCCGTCCGTCTTTTTTCATCTCACTTCCTGTTATCTCCTACCGTTTGCAAGTAGGAGACGTTTGCAAGTTGGACGTTTGAAAGTAGGGGCCTGCCCTATATGCTCTGCAGAAATTGCAGAACAAGGTGTTGGTATTGCCACAACATTGTAAGCCCTCAAAGTGACTCTTGGTGGGCGCTGGAGCGCCCTACTGTGAACGATTATATCAAGAATTGTAATTACATGCCATTGTTGAACAGTGGTAGAAAAATTGACCTTTGGTGGTTGTGGTGCTGGTGCTGGTGCCACAACACTATAAGTCCTCACAGTTACTCTGGGTGGGCACAGGAACGGGCCCTGCTGTGAAATATTATATCAAAAATTGTAATTACATGCCCCTGTTAAACAGGGGCTGAAAAATTGGGCCTTAGGCACTGGTGCTGGTGCCACGACACTGCAACCTCTCCCATATACTCTAGTTGTAGTGCAGGAATGAGCCCTGCTCAAAGCATTGCATCAAAAATTGTAATTAAACACCCCTGTTAAACAGGGGCTGAAAAATTGGGCTGGTGGCATCACCCAGAACCAAAAATGTTCTTCCAACATATCAGCAGAGGAGGAAGAGGATAGACAATCAACATAACAGGACAGTCACTCAGCATCAACATAGGCAGCCTTGAACGGATGTGATATTTAAAAAAAAAAATTATTCGGTTACATCGGCTTCAGGTGCTTGGTAGCTGTGGGTGATCCAAGACTGATTCATCTTTATGAAGGTCAGTCGATCAACCGAGTCGGTGGACAGGCGCACCCTGTGATCGGTAACAAAGCCACCAGCAGCACTGAAGGTGCGTTCCGAAAGAACGCTGGATGCAGGACAGGCCAGTAGCTCAATTGCATACTGTGCAAGCTCTGGCCAGTGATCCATCCTTAAGACCCAGTAAGCCAGAGGATTTTCGGTGGGAAAGGTGTCCAAGTCTGACCTTGCCCCTAGGTATTCCTGCACCATGTAAATCAGACGCTGGCGATGGTTGCTGGAACCGATCATACCTTGGGGCTGCAAACTAAAAAATTGTCTGAACGCATCGGTCAGACGGCCACCTTCTCCACCGCTCCTTCTGACCAATACCTCACCAACACGTTGTCCAGGACCAGGAGTTTGCAACCTCCCAGTCTCTGGGAACGCGTTGCACAGACCTTTCTGCAAGGCCTCCCGGAGATGTTTCATCCTCTGCTCCCTCTGCATCGGCAAGATAAGGTTGGAAACCTTACCCTTGTACTGTGGATCAAGGAGAGTGGCCAGCCAGTAACAGTCCCTCTCCTTAATCCGAAGAATACGAGGATCCTTCCGCAGGCTTTGCAGGATCAGGGAGGCCATGCAGCGTAGGTTAGCTGAGGCATTCGGTCCGGAGTCCTCTGGGTCACTAAGGACAACATGATCCGCAGCTACCTCCTCCCAGCCACGTACAAGTCCACGGGTTTCTTGGGACTGTAAATCATCCCTACAAGACTGCTGCTGCTGATGCTGAGTGCCAGCCTCCACCCCCATGCTGACACAATCATCCTCCTCCTCCTCATCCTCTTCCTGTGTGATGGGTGGGACAGCAGGAACACTGTCTGGAAAAAGGGGGCCTTGAGAGGCAAGGAAGTCCTCCTCTTCCTGCCTCTGTTTTGCCTCAAGTGCCCTGTCCATTATTCCACACAGCGTATGCTCCAAGAGGTGGACAAGAGGTACAGTGTCACTGATGCATGCACTGTCACTGCTCACCATCCTTGTGGCCTCCTCAAACGGTGACAGGACAGTGCATGCATCCCTGATCATGCCCCACTGGCGTGGTGAGAAAAAACCGAGCTCCCCTGACCCTGTCCTGGTGCCGTAGATGGCCCTCTGCTGCATGTGCAGCCGCTGCAGCATGGCCAACGTTGAGTTCCACCTGGTGGGCATGTCACATATAAGGCGGTTGGGCAGGTTCAACTCCTTTTGGAGCTCAGCCAGCTGAGCTCAGGCATTAAATGATCGGCGGAAATGCACACAGACTTTCCTGGCCTGCTTCAGGACATCCTGTAAGCCTGGGTACCTGCCCAAGAACCGCTGCACCATCAGGTTAAGGACGTGAGCTACACAGGGCACATGGGTCAGTTGTCCCTGTTGGAGGGCGGAGAGGAGGTTGGTGCCATTGTCGCAAACCACCATTCCTGGCTTAAGCTGGTGTGGCATCAACCACCTCTCGGCCTGCCCCTGCAGAGCTGACAAAATATCTGCCCCAGTGTGGCTCCTGTCCCCCAAACAAACCAGCGCAAGCATGGGATGGCATTGTTTTGCCTGTGTACCTGCGTAGCCCCTTGAATGCCTACGGAGCTCCGCTGGTTCTGAGGACAGAGCACTGGAAGAGGCCATGGAGGAAGAAGAAGAGGAGGGGTGGAGGAGAGAGGTGTGTCACAACCAGTAGTAGCATTTTGGAGGCGTGGTGGCGGAACAACCTCCAACACTACTGCACCTTGTCCTGCATCCTTCCCAGCTGCCAGAAGAGTGACCCAATGGGCCGTGAAAGACAGGTAACGTCCCTGTCCATGCCTGCTGGACCATGAGTCAGCAGTAATATGCACCTTACCGCTGACCGCCCTGTCCAGCGAGGCAAGGACATTGCCTTCCACATGCTGGTAGAGAACCGAAATCGCCTTCCGTGAGAAAAAGTGGCGTTTGGGGACCTGCCACTGAGGAACCGCACATTGTACAAACTCACGGAAGGGGGCCGAGTCTACCAACTGAACTAGCATTCAACCGCTGGGCATGTGGATGGCTGGGAGTGAACTTCTTTTGACGGTCCAGCAGCTGGGGCAGGGAAATTTGCCTGCTATAATCGGACGTGGGTTTACTGCTAGCAGAGTGCGCGGAAGCACTGGGCTGTGACACACCTAATTCTACACCTTCATTCCTCTCAGAGCAGGTTTCAGAGAGGACTGAAGGTCTAGTGGGGTTGGAGATCCCAGCTGATGAGGATCAAGGAGAGGTCTGCTTTGTTCTTTGGTGTGGCTCTTTGAGGTACGCTTGCCAACGAGCTGCATGGCAGGTCAACATATGTCTGGTCAAGCATGTGGTGCCCAAGCGGCTGATGTTTTGGCCACGCGAGATACGCTTGAGACATATGTTGTTGATCTGATGCACTCATCTCAAAAAAGGCCCACACCAATGAACTTTTAGAATAACGCGCAGAGGCAGCGCCCTGCACAGGCGGAGCTCTGTGGTGTGATTCAGTTGGTGTGCTGCCCCTAAGCTGGCCCCCGGAGGGCATCCTGCCTCGTTGGACATGTGCCTCCTCCTCCTCCTCCTCTCTCCTACCAGGCACCCACGTGGAGTCAGTGCCCTCATCATCCCCTCCCTCTCCATCGCTGGAGCAAACCTGGCAGTATGCTGCAGCTTGTGGAACATGACTGCCAGATTGCTGTCCTTCTTGAGCATCCCCTCTCTCTGCGCTCACGCTACTGCCTTCCTCTAGCTGAGTATCATCCTCAGAGCCTACAAAACACTGGGCATCCTCCTGGAGCATGTACCCAACACTGTGCTCAAAGAGTTCAGGGGACTCCTCGGGAGGACGTGGTGGGTCTAGGGAAGGAATCACTGATGATGACATTGAGACGAGGGAAGACGATGCGTTGGCAGCTGCTTTGCTAGTACCCTGAGCCTGGGTGAGAGAGGATGAGGAGGATGAAGAGGGCTTGGTCATCCACTCTACCAAGTCTTCGGCATGATGCGGCTCCACACGTCCAGCTGCCCGAAAAGAAAGACAAGCGTGTCCCATGGCCATGTGCTGATGATGACGATGCACCGCGTCCATGACCAGCACTGTTGTCTCTAGACACAGAGCCTGCTTGCCCTCTTTTATCGGCTCGCGCCTGTCTGCCTCTCCTTGTTGGCCTTCCAGACATGGTAATGGCCTGAAGGTAGATGGGAAAACCAGCAATTGGGTAGTGTATATTATGCTGGAGACACACAACACCCACTAACTCCTGCAGATGGCAGATGGCTCAATTAGAGAAGAGCTATACAGGTGGATATAATGGTGTATAGTGCGGTCAGGGCACGCAGACAACACGCACAATCTCCTACAACTGACTGCAAGCTCTATTACAGAAGAGCAATATAGCTAGCTATATAGGTGGATATAATGGTGTATAGTGCGCTCAGGGCACGCAGACAACACGCACAATCTCCTACAACTGACTGCAAGCTCTATTACAGAAGAGCAATATAGCTATCTATATAGGTGGATATAATGGTGTATACTGTGGTCAGGGTACGCAGACAACACGCACAATCTCCTACAACTGACTGCAAGCTCTATTACAGAAGAGCAATATAGCTAGCTATATAGGTGGATATAATGGTGTATACTGCGGTCAGGGCACACAGACAACACCCACGAACTCCTGCAGATTGCTAACAGCTCAATTACAGAAGAGCAAGAGCGCAAAATCGGCCGATAACGAACGTTGAAGGTACACAGATAACACCCACTAACTCCTACAGACGCCAACACACTACACAAGGCCGCCGCGCTGGAGGACTTATATAGTGTGGGGCGTGTACTACATAGCCTGAGCTATGATTGGCCACAGGCATCCTGCCTGTGGCCAATCATGGCTCTCCTCGCTGCCGGCGCTGTGATTGGCCAAGCATGAGGGGTCACAGTGCATGCTTGGCCAATCATGAGCCAGCAATGCACTGCGATGGCGCAGTGCATTGTGGGCCGTGAGCGCCACATGAATTTGGCGCGAACGGCCCATAACCTTCGGTATTCGCCGAAAGTGCGAACAGCCGATATTCAAGTCAAACGTATGTTCGACTCGAACACGAAGCTCATCTCTAGTGCTGATTATCTCATCCTAACAGGAGGCCTTTACAAAGTAAAGGCATGATAAGAACTATGAAGTTAAATTAATATTTTCTATTGTCTTCCTGATTCTCCTCACGGCCAATCAGGAAGTGGGTCCTGAGATCCCACCGGCCAATGGGGTTTTAGGAGGACCCACTTCCTATTTGGCCGTGAGGAAAATCAACGGCCCTTGGTCTTCCCTGGAACAAGGAGCAGCAACAGCATCAGCATCCTGATGTAAGGCCACTGATCCCCACCCTCCGTCTACCGTGTGGGGGGACTGATTGTTGCTGTTCGTCTCCCACGGGGGGGGACTGATAGCCGCCATGCATCTCCTGCAGGGGGGAACTGATTGCCGCAGTCCGTATCCCACAGAGGAGGTTTGTTTACTGCCCCCCCAAAATATTAAGCACCAGCCACCACTGCTATGGTCCATGCCTACAGACCACAGTTTGTAAATTAGGAGTCTATGGGGGACTGTATCAAATGCTTTTGCAAAATCCAGATACACTACATCCACAGCCCTACCTTTATCTCTTCCTCATAGAATGTTAACAGGTTTGTTAAGATTGATCTTTTGTAAACCCATGCTGATTACAACTAATGATACCCTATTCTCATTCAAATATTCTTGGATATAGTCGCTTATCATCCCCTTCAATAGTTTTCATACTATCGATATTAGACTGACAGGCCTGTAATTTCCAGGAATATATCTCTGTCCTTTTTTGAATATTGATACCACGTAGACTTTTCACCAATCAGCTGGTACCATTCCTGTCAGTATGCTGTCCATAGCAATTAAAAACATTTCTTGTTTTTTGTTTGTTCTTACTATCCTCCACTATGTGTCTCTCGTGTCTTTTTTAGCTGCCCTGATTGCTTTCTTACATTTCTTATTGCATTCCTTGTAGTGTTGGAATGCTGGCACTGACCTCGCTGTTCTGTATTTTCTAAAGGCAATTTTTCTTCTTTTTATGAGACTCTTTACTTTATGATTTAGCTGTCCAGGTTTAATCTTAGCACTTCTATATTTATTGCCCATTGGAATGCACTAGATAATAACTTTATTTGATATGTTCCTAAAGCACTCCCATTTTTCCTCAGTGTTCAATGTTTCTAAGATTTGGTCCCATTTAATATCTTGTAGTATGGACCATAGTTTAGAAAAGTTGGCTCATTTAAATTTGAGTGTTCTTGTACTACCCTCATGTCTCCTTTTTCCTATGATTCATGCTGAATGTAATTTTCCTGACAGACTCCATGGCAGCAACGTGTGGGTTAAGTCCCGCCTCCACTACCCATAGGACACTACTCCCATAAATCTTTGCTCCCTGCCCCTGGCCGTGTTCTTTTTTTGTCCTCCTCCGAAGGACCCAGAAGTGGTCTTCCTACCTGAAGATTTATCATCCCCACGATCAAGGTCGGCCGGTCTGCGACTCTGGGTCTGGAAAGTCGCATTACTCCGCTAAGCCCTAGCTATTAGCAGGGTATGGAGTGGGCAGTGGAAGAGGCGCTGTGAAGAAGCCCATGTCCTGGCCACTGGCAGGCAGGCTGCGCATTGGTCGGATAGCCAGCTATTAGCAGGTGAACTGTTTTGCCCCCTGGAAAGTCCGGTGTCATCTTACCTTATCTTCGGCCGAGTGATCGATCGTGGTGGGAGTGGTGAGAGGTTCTAAAAGTTCTTTATGGCAGCAGTTTTTGTATCTTATTATCTGTCTTCGTTTGTTTCTGTTTGTTTGTGTGTGCAGGCATGGCGGCTGGTTCTTCCGCGTTCCAGCCGCCGTTCTACTTCCGGGTTTGCGTTTTCGGCCGTACTGCGCATGCGCGAACGCGGTTGAGATCGAGGCTTGGTTTCGCGCATGCGCGATAGCGGCAAATTGCCGCTATTTCGCGCATGCGCACAGGCACGGCGGTGACATCACAGGGGCGGGCTATTTAAATGTGGAATTTGTCTGCAAGCTTTGGGAATGCTTGCGGGCTGTTGCGGTGACTTCCCCCTGCCTCTGTGTTGCATCCACTGGTAAGTGGCATTCTGGGATAGGGAGGCTATCCCTTCCCTGTCCCTTGCACTGATCCCTTGTCATCTTTTCAGCGCGTATGGATATCGCTGAGGACATGGATTCCTTACCGCCTGCTTGTGGCCAGCCCTCTCATAAAAGGTATTTCTAATGATCACCTGAAGGTCTGGTGGGGGAGGGGTATTTATCTGTTAGCTCTGTCCTGATGTCTTGTCTCTTGTGGTTTCTTGTCTTGTTCCTTTTTCAGCCCTTCCAGGTCAGAACAGCATCGCAGCTCTCATAGAGGGAGCGACTCCTCCAAGTCGCATCACCGGCACTCCTCTTCCAAATCTAAACATTATGGTTCCTCCTCAAGATCAGGACACCGTAGTGAAGAAAGATCGCACTCCTCGAGGACTCAATCTAGTCACTCAGCTAGTGCCTGTTGGGGGTGTAGAGCTCTTGTACCGGCAGGAAAATCTTTATGCGACCCTTGCTACGCCAAGGCTTCCAATGAAAGGGGTGACGCGGATCAACAACTTAAAACCCTGGTGGAAAAAGTTGTTAAGGAGTCCCTCAGAAATATTGAGGGCCAGTCCTATGTTCCCCCGGCAGAGCCGCCACTTTCTCCAGGAAGGGAGACTCAGTTGCAGGATACTTGGGAATCCTCTGTGCATAGCCACCCCTCAGCTGCCATATCTGACAGTGACTCTGATGAAAGTGATCCCTGTGTGGGCTTTGATTTCGCTCTACTGCCTCCTCTGGTCAGAGCTGTTAGAGAGACACTGAACTGGGAAGATTCTGTGGCTGCTCCTTCCAAACAAAGAAAATTCTTTAAGCAATTAAAGAAGGAACGGATTAATTTTCCTTTTATCTCTGAGCTAGGTGAGATTATCACAGATGAATGGGGTAAGGTGGAGAAGAAAAATTCCATGCTATCAAAGGTTTCGAAACTCTATCCTTTCAATGAAGAAGAGGTGAAGCATTTGGAGTCAGCGCCATTAGTAGACGCAGCAGTCATGAGGTTGGTGAAACATGTCACTCTTCCCTTAGAGGATACCGTGTCTTTTAAGGACGTTCTGGACAGACGAATTGATGCTGATTTGAAGAGAGTGTATCTCACAGCAGGAATGGCCTGTAAGCCAGCGCTAGCTCTGGCCGCTATGTCCAAAGCAATGGAGATATGGACAGATAGTGTAGATGAGACACTTAGAAATATCTCTGAAGATACAGCTAAGAGCTCCCCTATCCAAGAGCTTAGGCTGGCCTCCGCCTTTCTTGGGGAGGCCTCTATCGACATTATACGCCTGGTGGCTCGGGTGATGCTTTCTTCTGTTACGGCTAAACGGGCTCTTTGGCTCCGCCCCTGGCTGGCAGACCCAGCCTCTAAACAAGTATGGTGCCGCATCCCCTTTGAAGGGTCCTCCCTTTTCGGCAATAAGTTGGATGAGGCTATTACCCGAGCCACTGGTGGGAAGTCGGGGTTCCTCCCCCAGGACCGGCGTTTGCAAGCCCAGAGAAGGTCTTTTCCAAAGAGACAGTACCAGGAACGAGCCAGGGAAGCTCGCAGTTACAGACCAGGCCGTGAATTTTCCAGGTCCTGGAAATCAAGACAATCCTCTTTCAAAAAATCTACAAAAAGTGATTTGAAGGGAGAGAGGGAACCAACTAAATCCTTTTGAGGTTGGGCCCGCTCAGACAGGGCAGGTGGGGGCTCGTCTTTTCCACTTTCGCCATGTCTGGGCGGCCTCGATCCAAGACTTCTGGACCGTCAAGACCGTCTCCTCAGGTCATGTTTGGACCTTCAAGGAATCTCCCAGACTCAGATGGGTCCCCACCTCTCTCCCGGCCTCAGACGAAAAAAGGCTAATTCTTCTAGCCTACGTGGAATCTTTGTTGGCTCAATTATCCATGTTCCAGTCATTCAGCGAGGCATGGGAATCTACTCTCCTTTGTTTATGGTCCGGAAAAAGAGCGGGGCCTGGAGGCCGGTCATAGATCTAACCCACTTGAACAGTTTTATCAAAAAAGAAAAATTCAAGATGGAGTCTTTATCCACAATTCAACAATCTGTCCAAGCAGGGGATTGGATGGTCTCCATAGACCTCAAGGACGCCTATTTTCATGTCCCAGTTGCAGTAAATTACCAGCAGTATCTCCGCTTCTCCGTGGGCGAAAGCCATTTTCAATTTACTTGCCTTCCCTTCGGGCTATCAACTTCTCCTCGTGTATTTTCAAAAGTATTGTTGGCAGTGGTAGCTCTTCTGAGAACCAAAGGGATTCGTCTACATCACTACCTAGACGACCTTCTGTTGTTGGCTCAAGACAAGGATCAACTTCTGGTACACAGAGAGCAGGTCATCTCCACCCTACAGGAATTCGGGTGGATCTTGAACTTGGAGAAGAGCCAGCTGGTCCCATCTCAGCGGCTGGTGTTCTTAGGGGCCCTATTCAACACTGTCAGAGGCACCATCTCATTACCAGAAGAGAAGTTGTCAGTGGTCAGGGACAGAATCCGTCCAGCCCTCTCTGCCTCTCATCTCCAGGCTCTCCAGTGCCTGAAAATTATAGGCACTATGGTAGCGACAATCCCGATGGTGAGGTGGTCACAGTGGAGGATGAGGCCCTTTCAGAAGGTTTTCCTTCATCAATGGTCAGGCAGCAAAACCCAGCTGATTCGGATCACCTTATCCATGAGGAATTCCCTTCTGTGGTGGCTCCAACGGGAAAATCTCTGCAACTGCCATTCCATTCTCCCCATCTCATGGGTCACCATAACAACAGATGCCAGCAACAGGGGTTGGGGCGCACACTGTCTGGCGGAAGTGGCTCAGGGCACCTTGATTCTCCCCTCCAGAGGGACGGTGTCGAACATCCTGGAGTTAAGGGCAGCTCCAAGCTTTCAAGCTCTGCTAGCCTTTCGGCATCTGATTTCAGGAGCCTCGGTCTCACTCAGGCTAGACAATACCACAGCAGTGGCGTACATAAGAAGGCAAGGGGGTACCCGAAGTCTATCCCTTCTCCAGGAGGTGGAACCGATCATGACCTGGGCTCAGAGGAACCTGAAGGATCTGACAGCATTTTATGTCCCAGGGATTCAGAACGTTCAGGCAGACTTTCTTTCCCGGATACTTCTGGACAACAACGAGTGGTCTCTCCACGAGGAAGTGTTCAACTGGATCCTGACAATGGGGCTCTCCCCAGAAGTCGACCTGTTTCCCTCCCCTTGCAACAAAAAACTAGAGAAGTATTATTCAAGGTACAGGGATCCTCAAGCCTACGGGGTGGATGCCTTGACAGAGAAATGGTGGTTCCACAAGGCCTATGCCTTTCCCCCAACTCCTATTATTCATCAGTTCCTGAGGAGACTCAGGTCAGAGACAGCAGAAGTGATAGCCATAATTCCCTATTGGCCCAACAGACCCTGGTTTCCGCTTCTGATGCTCCTCAGTGTCAGGGATCCAATTCCTTTACCATCCAGGCCAGACCTTCTGTCTCAAGGGTCGAGATTACATCCTTGCCCGGATCACCTGCGCCTAAAGGCTTGGTTTTTGAAAGGGGACGGTTGAAGGCTTTAGGCTGTCCTGAAGAAGTCATTCCCACTCTTCTTAGTGCTCGAAGAAGCAGTACTAACCGGGTATATGAGAGAATTTGGGCAAAGTTTGCAGATCACTTGTCTTCAAGGTCCAGTTCCTGTAATACCCTGACAGTCCGGGACGTCTTAAGCTTCTTGCAATCAGGATTGGATATCTCCCTTTCGGTTAGTTCTCTCCGGGTCCAGGTTTCAGCAATTTTCAGCTTTTTCTGGAGTCGCATGGGCCAATCATCCCTTGGTCCAACAATTCTTCAAAGGAGCAGTCAGGCTTAGGCCACAAAGGAAGCCTAGATTCCCCAAATGGGACCTTCCATTGGTTCTAGATTTCTTCTCTCAACTTGACAGAACGCTCTCAATCAGAGAATTAACCCTTAAAACCTCTTTTCTGGTGGCCATAACTTCGGCGAAGAGAATCTCCGAAATTCAGTCTCTAGGTACAAAGGAACCTTTTCTCACCTTCTTTCCAGATAGGGTGGTCCTAATTCCGATGTTGGGGACAAATCCCAAGGTGACCTCTGTTTTCCATGAAAACCAGGAAATCACTCTTCCTACCTTCAATTCTGCTGGAAGTCAAGATCCACATCCACTCGATTTGGGAGTTACTCTAAAACAATATCTGGATATTACAGCTTCTTTTCGTCAATCTGACTTCCTCTTCGTACTATTCAACGGGAAAAGTAGAGGCGCCAAGGCCTCCGTTAGATCCATCGCTGCTTGGGTGGTTCAGGCAATTCAATGGGCTTATAGAGAGAAGGGCTTGGCTCCTCCTGAGGCGGTTACAGCTCACTCTACCAGAAGTCTCTCAACCTCATGGGCAGCTTCGCGCCACGTTGCACCTGATGTAATCTGCAGAGCGGCCTCCTGGTCTTCTATTCATACTTTCATGTCTCACTATTGTGTTGAGCCAGCTTCCTTATCCTCTGTTGATTTTGGTTTGAAAGTCCTGTCGGCCGACAGTGTTAAATAAATCTTTTGTTCAGCATTTTTGCCCACCCGGGTGTGTTTGGCGAGTTATTTCCCGCACGTTGCTGCCATGGAGTCTGTCAGGAAAATGGAAAATTCCTATCAAAATACTTACCGTAATTTTCCTTTCCTGATGGACTCCATGGCAGCAGGAGTTCCCTCCCAAATGGCTGGAGTAGGCTAGTTACCGAACACGGCCAGGGGCAGGGAGCAAAGATTTATGGGAGTAGTGTCCTATGGGTAGTGGAGGCGGGACTTAACCCACACGTTGCTGCCATGGAGTCCATCAGGAAAGGAAAATTACGGTAAGTATTTTGATAGGAATTTTCCATTATCCTGTGATCGCTGATTCCCAAGTTGTCCCTTATTTCCACATCTGCGACCAGATCTGGGTTATTTGTATTTTATGGATTCAGCCATGCCTTCTTTCTAGTCAGGGCATCCACCAATTGGGACATGAAGTTGTCCTGTAAGACATTTAGGAATGACGGGCCTTTAACCACTTGGCGTCCATACTACGTCTATTGACGTCATGGGCTTTCAGTGGTTATATCTAAATGATGCCTGAGGCCACAGACATCATTCAGATATTGCCGTTTTCAGCCGGCGATTCCCTGCACCATAAGAATGATCATAGCGGCGGTTCCGCCGCTTGATCGTTCTTACGGGCGGCGGGAGGGGACGCCCCCCCTCCCGCCGCCCTCCGGTGCTTGTACCGACTCACCGTTTCCATCGGTGAGTCTGTCACAGGATCTGCCGGCCCCAGCAAGTTACCATAGAGATTTCCGACGGACCAGATCGTCCCCGGAGTCTCTATGGTCGTTCGGATGCGTCATAACATCACGCCCGGCCTCTGTATTCAAATTAACGGCGTCGATCTGGCTAGGAAGCCAGGATCGTTTTTTTTTTTTTATTCTTCCCAGCCTAGAGGGGAGATATGGGGTCTTATTGACCCCATATCTCACTGTAAATATGTCCGATCGTGCCATATTCCTATTACAAGATATGTTTACATTCCTTGTAATAGTAATAAAAGTCATAATTTTTTTTTTTTAAGTGTAAACCTAAAAAAATAAAAATAAATTTAACAATAATAAAAAAAAAAAAATTGAAAGCGCCCCTGTCCCAGTGAGCTCGCACACAGAAGCGAACGCATACGTAAGTCCCGCCCACATATGAAAACGGTGTTCAAACCACACATGTGAGGTATCGCCGTGAATGTTACAGCGAGAGCAATAATTCTAGCCCTAGACCTCCTCTGTAACCCAAAATATGTAACCAGTAAAAAAATTTAAAGCGTCACCTATGGGGAAAAATATGGGTTTTTTTTTTTTAAGCATGAAATAGTTTTTTTTCTGAAAAAAATGTGCGAGATAAAAAGTTGCAACGAGCGCCATTATATTCTCTAGGGTCTTTGCTAAAAACACATATATAATGTTTGGGGGTTCTATGTAATTTTCTAGCAAGAAAATTAGGAATTTTACATGTAGGAGAGAAATGTCAGAATTGGCCTGGATGCGAAGTGGTTAATGAGTGAGCTGTTCCTTCTGCCCAGTCAATATCTGGATAGTTGATGTCCCCCTATTATGATGACATTGCCCTGCCTCACTGCCATTTCTAACTGTGATAGGAGATCCAACACCTCCTTTCCTTTAGGTTAGGGAGCCTATAACATACCTCCACTATTAATTTTACACTTGCTTCTTCCCTTTGAAGTTCTATCCACATGGACTCAACTCCCCTCCTTGCCCCGTAGGCAATGTTGTCCCTCTCTTGCACCTGTAAATCATTCTTGATTTATAGGCACACCCCTCCCCCTGTTCTACCCTCCCTGTCCCTCTGCTACAAGGAATACCCCTGGATAGTTGCCAGCCAGTCATGTGAGCTATTAAATTAAGTTTCTGATATTCCCACGAAGACATAATCCTCCTCGTGTAACAGCAGCTCCAGTTCATCCATTTTTTAGCTAGGCTCCTGGCATATGTGTACATGCCTCTCAGTTTTGTACAGGTGCATATTTCCTCCTTAGTTTTTCTGAGGCTGTGATTTTGATTTGCCAACTATACACCTCTGCTTTAGGTTTTATGATTATATTATCGCTAGTGCCGCCATTAGCACCCTCTGACCTTCGCTCACTGCTGGCTATCACTTCCTCTGATCCCGCCCCCCCCCCCCCCCCAAAAAAAAAAATCCCCTCTAACTTTTTGCCCACCCTCTCCCCATTAAGGTTCAGTTCGTCCCTACTTTAGAGCCGGTAACCAACAAAAATCTTCTAATGATTGAGTCCCCTACCCCCAGTACCTGCCTAACCTTGCCTGTATCCTTGCCCCGCCTCCTTACCAGAACAGTCATTCCCCTGGCAGCTAGGGGAAGGTGCCTGCTCCAGCAATGCCACCCCTTAGCTGATATCCCCAACATCATGCAACTTGGCATATTTATTTAAATGTACCAATTTAGGACTAGCCTCCCTAAGGCCCTTCCCTCTACTGCTCCTTCTAACTGTCACCAGCACTGTTACCTACCTCTGGCTTCTGTACCTCCATATCTCCACTCCCTCTATACTGGCCCCCACCAGCACCTACTGGGTAATGCCAAGCTCCTTTTCAGGTTGTTGATGCTTCGCCACCTGATCCTCTAAATCCAAGATCTGGGCTTCCAGAGAAAGAACTAGCTCACATCTCACACAACAATTGCCCCCCTCCCCCAAACAGCTAATCAAGGAATGCATACATGAAGCAAGACGTGCACAGGGTCGCATCATCAATCATGTTGGACTTTTTACCAACTACTCTAATGGGGATAATCCAAAAAAAAATTCTCCTGGTATTCTACAGTACTCCAAGTTACTCCTGGTGCTACAGCCACTCCACCTTCCTCACAGTCACTCCCAGTACTCCACGTCACTAACAATACTCCATGTCACTCACAATACTCCACGTCACTCCCAGTGCTCCAAGTTATTCCAAATTATTCAGTTACTCATAATATGCCAAGTTACTTCAAGTCACGCCTAGCACTCCAAGTCACGCCTAGCACTCCAAGTCACTCCCAGCACTCCATCAAAATGACTTCCAGTATTCCTCCAAAATTACTCCCAGCACTCCAAGTTATTTGAAATGACTTGCGGTTACTCCCGGTACTCCATGTCACTAACCAGTCCCCAAGTCACTAATCAGCACTCCAAATCACTAATCATAACTGCAAGTCACTGATCAGAACTCAAAGTCACTAATCAGTACTCCAAGTTATTCCAAACTACTCACAGTTACTCCCAATACTGTTACTTCAAGTTACTCCCAGCACTCCAAGTCACTAATCAATACTCCATGTCACTAATGAGCACCCCAAGTTACTACCCAGAACTAATGTTGGAGAACTGTTTTAGTGGGTAAGGTGTGGGGGGGTGACATCAGATCCCCAACCTTGCTTGTTTTGAAACATGTTGAAGGCAAGTAAAGCATGCCTGCGAAACAGCAGATTGTAAATTTTGTTATTTTGCTAAATATACACCTGCTGTTTTGTTGATAAGGTTACAGTTAGTGATGGACGAACTTCCGACGGGACGTTTCGCGAACGCGAAACGCGAACGGACACAAACGTTCGCGAAAACGACCGTTCGCCGCGGGCTCCATTGACTTCAATGGGAGGCGAATTTCGCAAACCTTTAGGTCGAATTTGCGGCCACGGGGTAATTATTAGGGGGTAGCACGTAGTCCCACCACCTGGACAATAGCATAATACATGTATGAGGTGAATTTGGGATCGATAACTACAAGCATTTTTTTTTTATTTGGGAAATTGTTCTGACAATTCAGGACTATGGAGCTAATGAAGGCAATGGAGGAGAGGGAAGGTCAGGGACCAGGGTAGGCAAACAAGAGGGTGCAGGAGATACAGAGCACTGACAGCAGCACCGTAATACAGAGCACTGACATCAGCACCGTGACATACAGCGCTGACAGCAGCTCCGTGACATACAGCGCTGACAGCAGCTCCGTGACATACAGCGCTGACAGCAGCTCCGTGACATACAGCGCTGACAGCAGCTCCGTGACATACAGCGCTGACAGCAGCTCCGTGACATACAGCGCTGACAGCAGCACCGTGACATACAGCGCTGACAGCAGCTCCGTGACATACAGCGCTGACAGCAGCTCCGTGACATACAGCGCTGACAGCAGCTCCGTGACATACAGCACTGACAGCAGCTCCGTGACATACAGCGCTGACAGCAGCTCCGTGACATACAGCGCTGACAGCAGCACCGTGACATACAGCGCTGACAGCAGCTCCGTGACATACAGCGCTGACAGCAGCTCCGTGACATACAGCGCTGACAGCAGCTCCGTGACATACAGCGCTGACAGCAGCTCCGTGACATACAGCGCTGACAGCAGCTCCGTGACATACAGCGCTGACAGCAGCTCCGTGACATACAGCGCTGACAGCAGCTCCGTGACATACAGCGCTGACAGCAGCTCCGTGACATACAGCGCTGACAGCAGCTCCGTGACATACAGCGCTGACAGCAGCTCCGTGACATACAGCGCTGACAGCAGCACCGTAAGCAGCCCCAGGAGGAAGTCAGCACAGCACAGGGATGGTGTGATCCCCTCATAATAAGAACCCCCAGGAGGAAGTCAGCACAGCACAGGGATGGTGGGAGCCCCTCATAATAAGAACACCCAGGAGGAAGTCAGCACAGCACAGGGATGGTGGGAACCCCTCATAATAAGCAGCCCCAGTAGAAATATGACACCGCTCAACCTCTTCAAAGAGGAGGGTAGGGGCATATAGTACGGTGTGCTTTTTTGGGTCAGGGAAGTGAGCCAAATGAATTAAGAAGGTCTGTGTGCTTGATTCCAAAAATTGTTTATAGACATATACATGGTCTACTGATCACATGTGTTGAATTCCTCCGAGATCCATGCCTCATTCATTTTTAGAAATGTGAGGTAGTTAACACTGTGGTGAGCTAGGCGAGTACGCTTATCGGTCACAATCCCCCCTGCTGCGCTGAACGTCCTTTCGGACAGGACACTGGATGAGGGGCAAGCCAACAGTTCGATTGCAAATTGGGCAAGCTCTGGCCAGAGGTCAAGCCTGCCCACCCAGTAGTCTAGGGGTTCATCACTCCTCAGAGCGTCCACATCGGCCGTTAACCCAATGTAGTCGGACACCTGACGGTCTAGGCGTTCCCTGATGCTGGATCCGGATGACACCTGTCGATGGGTCGGCTGAAAGAATGACCTCATATCCGAAGTCACCAACACATCTTCAAACCGGCCTCTTCTTGCAGGCGCTGTTGGATTGGTACCCGCAAATCCTTCTCTGGGAGTGGGAATTGCTCCTCTGCCAGCGCACGCAAAAGCAGAATGCAGCATTTCTCGAAGCAAGGCCTGGAAGTGCTGCATTCTGACAGCCCTCTGCGACGGCGGTAACATTTCCGCCATTTTGTGTTTGTACCGGGGGTCTAAGTACGTTGCCACCCAGTACTGGTCCTTGACCCTCATGCTTTTTATACGGGGGTCCCTATTAAAACACTGGAGCATGAAGGCCCCCATTTGCACTAAAGTGGAAGCGGTGTGGTGGCCTGGCTCCTGCTCATCATCCAGGATAATGTCGTCCTCTTCATTCTCCTCTCCCCATCCTCGCACAACAGGGATCCCAGAAAGGTTTAAAGCATGCTCTTCTTGCTCCTGCTCATCCGCCCCGGCACCATCCTCCTCTGACTCCTCATCAGACTCCTGTTGTTGACTTGTCTCAGATAGAGTAGCCCCCCCTGGGAATTCATCCAGCATTGCGACTTCCTCATCTTCCCGCTCCTGCTCCTCCACAGCCTGATCAATGACACGACGCAATGCACGCTCCAGAAAGAAGGCATAAGGTACCATGTCACTGATGGCGCCATGGCTGCGACTGACCAGTTTGGTGATCTCCTCAAATGGCCGCAGAAGTCTGCATGTGTCGCGCATGAGCAGCCACTGGCGCGGTGAAAAAAAACCCAGCTCCCCAGAACCGTTTCTTTCGCAGAGTTCATACAGGTAGACGTTAACTGCACGTTTCTGCTGGAGCAGCCTATCAAGCATATAGAAGGTTGAGTTCCATCGCGTCGGGCAATCGCAAATAAGACGTCTGACCGGCAGATGGTGTCGCCGCTGAATGTCAGCAAGGCGAGCCATGGCCGTGTAAGATCTTCTGAAATGGGCCGAGATTTTCCTTGCCTGCCGCAAGATGTCCTGGACCCCAGGGTATTTGACAAGGAATCGCTGCACGACCAAGTTTAAGACGTGTGCCATGCACGGCACGTGCGTGATTTTGCCCTGTTTCAATGCGCTAAGCAGATTGGCACCGTTGTCACACACCACTTTACCAACTGTCAAATTGAGCGGTGTTAGCCACTCATCTGCCTGTGAACGCAAAGCTGAAAGGAGTGCCGGGCCAGTGTGGCTCTTTGCTTCCAGGCACAACAGACGCAGCACGGCATGGCAACGTCTCACCTGGCATGTGGAATAGGTTCTGGGGAGCTTGGGCGGTGCAGTGGAAGAGACGCTAGCAGCGGAAAAGGAGGAGGCAGCTGAGGAGGAGAGGGAGGAGGATGGAGTAGGAGGAGGAGAAGAAGAGTCAGGCCTGCATGCAATCCGTGGCGGTAAAACCAAATCTACACGGGTGCCACGGGTTACATGCTTGACGGCCGTCAGAAGGTTCACCCAGTGGGCAGTAAAACTGATATACCTTCCCTGCCCGTGTTTGCTAGACCACGTGTCTGTGGTCAGATGTATCTTGGCACCGACACTGTGTGCCAGAGATACATTCACTTGCCGCTGAACATGGCCATATAGCTCTGGGATGCCCTTCTCTGAGAAATACTTCCTTCCTGGGACCTTCCATTGTGGTGTTCCAATGGCCACAAATTTGCGAAAGGCCTCCGAGTCCACCAGTTTATATGGCAGTAGTTGGCGGGCTATGAGTTCTGACAAGCCAGCCGCCAACCGTTGGGCAAGAGGGTTATCCGGCGTCATCATTTTTTTACGCTCAAACATTAGGCCCACGGAAGCCTGCCTTTTTGCAGAAAAATGTGAGCTTGGCGTGATGGAAGGTGGAGTGGAGGACAATTGTGAGGAGAGAGGAGAAGGAGAAGTAGAAGACGAGGCTGGACGGTGAGAGCCTGCAGTGTGGCTTTGTGTGTTCCGTTGCTCCCACTGGGCTCGGTGATGGCTGCTCATGTGCCTTCTTAAGGCGGTCGTCCCTAGGTGAGTATTGGGCTTACCGCGACTAACGCGTTGACTGCAAAGATTGCAGATGGCAACGCTATTGTCAGCAGCGGACACGTTAAAAAAAGCCCACACTGCGGAGCCATGTGCCGGTGTCCTGGGAGCGCCAGATGTGACCGTACATGGTCGATGACTCGCTCCTGATACATTTGCAGTCTGCTTTGTCCCTGCTGTGCAATGTAAGTCATTGCTGCTTCTCCTCCCTATCTGCTGGTCCATATCTCCCTCTGAACTCCCCTCCTCTTCCTCTCTTGTGGGCACCCACGTGACATCACTAGACACGTCATCATCAACGTCACCTTCCCCACCGCTATAAGTAGAGTAGGCAGCAACACCGGGGACCAACCTCCTCCTTGGGCTGATCTGGGTACTGGCGTCAGACTGCTGAGTAGCGCTTGTTGCTACCTCCTCTTCCTGATCCAATACCAAGAGTGGCTGCGCATCAGAAATGTCCTCTTGATATGGATCGGAAAATAATTCCAGTGACTCAAGCGGAAGGTATGTGGTGGTGGTGGTGGTGGTCGTGTTGTTGGTGGTAGTGTCTTTGGGGGTGCACATAGCAGAGAGTGAAGAAGAGGGTGCAGATCGAGAGGATGAGGAGGGTGCAGAAGAGTAAGGCTGAGCGAGCCACTCAACCAAGTCTGGTGCATCCTTTAAAGTAATTGAACGCACCTTCTGCAACTTCCCACTTTGGCTCAAGCCTGTTGCTCCTGCCCTACCCCTACCACCCCTGCGGAAGGGCCTGCCTCTTCCTCTGCATGTCATTTTTTAAATGACCCTGTGACAAAACTCTTAGTCCCTATACCGCTGAAGGACTGCTGCAGTATAGGTGAGCGGTCAGCAGTGGTGCACGTCAACCCTATCTATTGTGGACCTATAGCGGTCCTTACAGAACAGCAGACTGTACCGCACTCAAGCCTATGTACCGTAGCACCCTATACCAAGTTACCAGTCCTTATAAGAACTTTTGTGGACCAAGCAGGTTGTGTATTAGTGTTTAGCAGACTGTACGTCAGTCCCTATACCGCTGAAGGACTGCTGCAGTATAGGGCAGCGGTCAGCAGTGGTGCACGTCAACCCTATCTATTGTGGACCGATAGCGGTCCTTACAGAACAGCAGACTGTACCGCACTCAAGCCTATGTACCGTAGCACCCTATACCAAGTTACCAGTCCTTATAAGAACTTTTGTGGACCAAGCAGGTTGTGTATTAGTGTTTAGCAGACTGTACGTCAGTCCCTATACCGCTGAAGGACTGCTGCAGTATAGGGCAGCGGTCAGCAGTGGTGCACGTCAACCCTATCTATTGTGGACCGATAGCGGTCCTTACAGAACAGCAGACTGTACCGCACTCAAGCCTATGTACCGTAGCACCCTATACCAAGTTACCAGTCCTTATAAGAACTTTTGTGGAACAAGCAGGTTGTGTGTTAGTGATTAGCAGACTGTACGTCAGTCCCTATACCGCTGAAGGACTGCTGCAGTATAGGTGAGCGGTCAGCAGTGGTGCACGTCAACCCTATCTATTGTGGACCGATAGCGGTCCTTACAGAACAGCAGACTGTACCGCACTCAAGCCTATGTACCGTAGCACCCTATACCAAGTTACCAGTCCTTATAAGAACTTTTGTGGACCAAGCAGGTTGTGTATTAGTGTTTAGCAGACTGTACGTCAGTCCCTATACCGCTGAAGGACTGCTGCAGTATAGGGCAGCGGTCAGCAGTGGTGCACGTCAACCCTATCTATTGTGGACCGATAGCGGTCCTTACAGAACAGCAGACTGTACCGCACTCAAGCCTATGTACCGTAGCACCCTATACCAAGTTACCAGTCCTTATAAGAACTTTTGTGGAACAAGCAGGTTGTGTGTTAGTGATTAGCAGACTGTACGTCAGTCCCTATACCGCTGAAGGACTGCTGCAGTATAGGTGAGCGGTCAGCAGTGGTGCACGTCAACCCTATCTATTGTGGACCGATAGCGGTCCTTACAGAACAGCAGACTGTACCGCACTCAAGCCTATGTACCGTAGCACCCTATACCAAGTTACCAGTCCTTATAAGAACTTTTGTGGACCAAGCAGGTTGTGTATTAGTGTTTAGCAGACTGTACGTCAGTCCCTATACCGCTGAAGGACTGCTGCAGTATAGGGCAGCGGTCAGCAGTGGTGCACGTCAACCCTATCTATTGTGGACCGATAGCGGTCCTTACAGAACAGCAGACTGTACCGCACTCAAGCCTATGTACCGTAGCACCCTATACCAAGTTACCAGTCCTTATAAGAACTTTTGTGGACCAAGCAGGTTGTGTGTTAGTGTTTAGCAGACTGTACGTCAGTCCCTATACCGCTGAAGGACTGCTGCAGTATAGGGCAGCGGTCAGCAGTGGTGCACGTCAACCCTATCTATTGTGGACCGATAGCGGTCCTTACAGAACAGCAGACTGTACCGCACTCAAGCCTATGTACCGTAGCACCCTATACCAAGTTACCAGTCCTTATAAGAACTTTTGTGGAACAAGCAGGTTGTGTGTTAGTGATTAGCAGACTGTACGTCAGTCCCTATACCGCTGAAGGACTGCTGCAGTATAGGTGAGCGGTCAGCAGTGGTGCACGTCAACCCTATCTATTGTGGACCGATAGCGGTCCTTACAGAACAGCAGACTGTACCGCACTCAAGCCTATGTACCGTAGCACCCTATACCAAGTTACCAGTCCTTATAAGAACTTTTGTGGACCAAGCAGGTTGTGTATTAGTGTTTAGCAGACTGTACGTCAGTCCCTATACCGCTGAAGGACTGCTGCAGTATAGGGCAGCGGTCAGCAGTGGTGCACGTCAACCCTATCTATTGTGGACCGATAGCGGTCCTTACAGAACAGCAGACTGTACCGCACTCAAGCCTATGTACCGTAGCACCCTATACCAAGTTACCAGTCCTTATAAGAACTTTTGTGGACCAAGCAGGTTGTGTATTAGTGTTTAGCAGACTGTACGTCAGTCCCTATACCGCTGAAGGACTGCTGCAGTATAGGGCAGCGGTCAGCAGTGGTGCACGTCAACCCTATCTATTGTGGACCGATAGCGGTCCTTACAGAACAGCAGACTGTACCGCACTCAAGCCTATGTACCGTAGCACCCTATACCAAGTTACCAGTCCTTATAAGAACTTTTGTGGACCAAGCAGGTTGTGTATTAGTGTTTAGCAGACTGTACGTCAGTCCCTATACCGCTGAAGGACTGCTGCAGTATAGGGCAGCGGTCAGCAGTGGTGCACGTCAACCCTATCTATTGTGGACCGATAGCGGTCCTTACAGAACAGCAGACTGTACCGCACTCAAGCCTATGTACCGTAGCACCCTATACCAAGTTACCAGTCCTTATAAGAACTTTTGTGGAACAAGCAGGTTGTGTGTTAGTGATTAGCAGACTGTACGTCAGTCCCTATACCGCTGAAGGACTGCTGCAGTATAGGTGAGCGGTCAGCAGTGGTGCACGTCAACCCTATCTATTGTGGACCGATAGCGGTCCTTACAGAACAGCAGACTGTACCGCACTCAAGCCTATGTACCGTAGCACCCTATACCAAGTTACCAGTCCTTATAAGAACTTTTGTGGACCAAGCAGGTTGTGTATTAGTGTTTAGCAGACTGTACGTCAGTCCCTATACCGCTGAAGGACTGCTGCAGTATAGGGCAGCGGTCAGCAGTGGTGCACGTCAACCCTATCTATTGTGGACCGATAGCGGTCCTTACAGAACAGCAGACTGTACCGCACTCAAGCCTATGTACCGTAGCACCCTATACCAAGTTACCAGTCCTTATAAGAACTTTTGTGGAACAAGCAGGTTGTGTGTTAGTGATTAGCAGACTGTACGTCAGTCCCTATACCGCTGAAGGACTGCTGCAGTATAGGTGAGCGGTCAGCAGTGGTGCACGTCAACCCTATCTATTGTGGACCGATAGCGGTCCTTACAGAACAGCAGACTGTACCGCACTCAAGCCTATGTACCGTAGCACCCTATACCAAGTTACCAGTCCTTATAAGAACTTTTGTGGACCAAGCAGGTTGTGTATTAGTGTTTAGCAGACTGTACGTCAGTCCCTATACCGCTGAAGGACTGCTGCAGTATAGGGCAGCGGTCAGCAGTGGTGCACGTCAACCCTATCTATTGTGGACCGATAGCGGTCCTTACAGAACAGCAGACTGTACCGCACTCAAGCCTATGTACCGTAGCACCCTATACCAAGTTACCAGTCCTTATAAGAACTTTTGTGGACCAAGCAGGTTGTGTGTTAGTGTTTAGCAGACTGTACGTCAGTCCCTATACCGCTGAAGGACTGCTGCAGTATAGGGCAGCGGTCAGCAGTGGTGCACGTCAACCCTATCTATTGTGGACCGATAGCGGTCCTTACAGAACAGCAGACTGTACCGCACTCAAGCCTATGTACCGTAGCACCCTATACCAAGTTACCAGTCCTTATAAGAACTTTTGTGGAACAAGCAGGTTGTGTGTTAGTGATTAGCAGACTGTACGTCAGTCCCTATACCGCTGAAGGACTGCTGCAGTATAGGTGAGCGGTCAGCAGTGGTGCACGTCAACCCTATCTATTGTGGACCGATAGCGGTCCTTACAGAACAGCAGACTGTACCGCACTCAAGCCTATGTACCGTAGCACCCTATACCAAGTTACCAGTCCTTATAAGAACTTTTGTGGACCAAGCAGGTTGTGTATTAGTGTTTAGCAGACTGTACGTCAGTCCCTATACCGCTGAAGGACTGCTGCAGTATAGGGCAGCGGTCAGCAGTGGTGCACGTCAACCCTATCTATTGTGGACCGATAGCGGTCCTTACAGAACAGCAGACTGTACCGCACTCAAGCCTATGTACCGTAGCACCCTATACCAAGTTACCAGTCCTTATAAGAACTTTTGTGGACCAAGCAGGTTGTGTATTAGTGTTTAGCAGACTGTACGTCAGTCCCTATACCGCTGAAGGACTGCTGCAGTATAGGGCAGCGGTCAGCAGTGGTGCACGTCAACCCTATCTATTGTGGACCGATAGCGGTCCTTACAGAACAGCAGACTGTACCGCACTCAAGCCTATGTACCGTAGCACCCTATACCAAGTTACCAGTCCTTATAAGAACTTTTGTGGAACAAGCAGGTTGTGTGTTAGTGATTAGCAGACTGTACGTCAGTCCCTATACCGCTGAAGGACTGCTGCAGTATAGGGCAGCGGTCAGCAGTGGTGCACGTCAACCCTATCTATTGTGGACCGATAGCGGTCCTTACAGAACAGCAGACTGTACCGCACTCAAGCCTATGTACCGTAGCACCCTATACCAAGTTACCAGTCCTTATAAGAACTTTTGTGGAACAAGTGAGTTGTGAATGTTTAGCAGACTGCAGCAGAAGGGCAGCAGTCAAGTATAATATCCTTTCTATATTTGGAAGAAAGAATATTATACATGTACAAGCCTATTACTGTACCACTGATACCAGTCCTGAAAAGAACCTTTGTGGAACTAATAATAACAGCAAGTCTTTAAAATTACCCTCACTGCCTGACAACACTGCTTCCTTCCTGTCCCTATACAAATTGGCAAAAAAAGAGAACGATTAGTGGTTACTGGAACAGCTCTTTTGTGGACCTTGATAGTAACAGCTAATGATGATGATGATGATGATGATGATGAAAGACTAATCTGGCTGTCCCTGTAGCATACACCGTCCTTTCCCTTTCTCTAAACTAACAAAAGACACTCAGGCTGCTGCAAGAATCAGCAGCACAGCAAACCTATCAACACCTAACACCTATACCAGTCCTGAAAAGAACTTTTGTGTACCAAATAGCTAGTGGTTTATCTCTCCCTACTCCACACAGGAACCTGTCCCTATCTTAACAGAAGAAAGAATGTAAAATGGCCACCGGATCGGGTGTATTTATAGGTTAGGGGGAATGTACAAGTGTCCATGTGCTGTCATGTCTCAATTGGCTGTCCTGTATCACATGATAAACGTGTCACCAAAGGTTAAAGTTCTTGTATACATTAAACACGTAAGTCCGCCGCGGCGAACGACGGAAAAAGGCGTTCGAACGTGCGGACCGCGAATGTCGGAAATTCGCCGCGAAACGACCGCCGGGCGAACCGTTCGGCCATCACTAGTTACAGTACATAAATCAGAATTGCTTGGATGATTAGTCAGTTAGTTACAGATTCACTAGATGCCATTTATGTGTTTGAATTGTTTGTGTTACTAAAGTTCAATTTAGCAACTAAGCAATTATATTGGAGCAAATGGATTGAGGTTAGAACCAAAAGGATAACTTTCTAATTAATCACTGGTATAGTCACAATATACCAGATATTGACGTTTTGTGCGCTTGCTGCATTTTGGGCGTTTGCACAGTTTTGTCCATTTGCAACGTTTTGGGTGTTTGTTGCGTTTTTTGGTCGTTTGCACCGTTTTTGTCGTTTAGCGTGCTTGCAGCGTTTTGGTAGGGGTAGGATTAAAGATAGGAAAATTTCAAAAATTAATGTACTCACCTTTTAACAGACATTCTGGTGTACAGAAAAATGTATCCTTATGGGCTCGGAGGTCATTGAAGATAAGCCAGAATTGACCCCTCTGTACTCTTTTAGCAATTAAGGAATGAACCTAATATCAGCCTCCTCTTCAAGCAATACTACAGACATAACGGTGGCTGCAGCAAGAAATATTGAACTAACAGCCATCTTAGCTAATGCCAATTGCACACAAAAACAGGAAGCAGGAAGTGCTGACATCTCGGAATAGCAAGGCAGTGCTATTTTCCAATTGGTCCTAGAAAACAAGCAAATTACAAAACACATTAAAAACGAAAAAAAAGCATCAAAAAATGCGGGTTAAAAAAACGCAAAACACATCAAATGCAACTGCATAGGTGTAAACCTAGATTAAAACTGCATCTCTTGTGGGATTTTCCCAGTCTGCAGTTGGGACTTACCAAAATGGCCCAAAGAAGCAAAACCAGCAAAGCAGTGCCAGGAAGTGTGCAATGCGTCGTGTCATTGATCAAGCCGTGGAGGAGCAGGAGCGGGAAGATGAGGAAGTCGCAATGCTGGATGAATTCCCGGGGGGGCTACTCTATCTGAGACAAGTCAACAACAGGAGTCTGAAGAGGAGTCAGAGGAGGATGGTGCCGGGGCGGATGAGGAGGAGCAAGAAGAGCATGCTTTAAACCTTTCTGGGATCCCTGTTGTTGTGCGTGGATGGGGAGAGGAGAACGAGGAGGACGACATTATCCTGGATGATGAGCAGGAGCCTGGCCACCACACCACTTCCAGTTTAGTGCAAATGGGGGCCTTCGTGCTCCAGTGTTTTAACAGGGACCCCGTATAAAAAGCATAAGGGTGAAGGACCAGTACTGGGTGGCAACGTACTTAGACCCCCGGTACAAACACAAAATGGCGGAAATGTTACCACTGTCACAGAGGGCTGTCAGAATGGAGCACTTCCAGGCCTTGCTTCGAGAAATGCTGTATTCTGCTTTTGCGTGCCCTGGCAGAGGAGCAATTCCCAATCCCAGAGAAAGAGTTGCAGGTATCAATCCAACAGCGCCAACAAGAAGAGGGCGGTTTGAAGATGTGTTGGTGACTTTTGATATGAGGTCATTCTTTCAGCCGACCCATCGACAGGTCTCATTCGGATCCAGCATCAGGGAACGCCTAGACCGACAGGTGTCCGACTACAACGGGTTAACGGCCGATGTGGACGCTCTGAGGAGTGATGAACCCCTGGACTATTGGGTGAGCAGGCTTGACCTCTGGCCAGAGCTTGCCCAATTTGCAATGGAACTGTTGGCTTGCCCCTCGTCCAGTGTCCTGTCCGAAAGGACGTTCAGCAAAGCAGGGGGGATTGTGACCGATAAGCGCACTTGCCTAGCTCACGACAGTGTTGACTACCTCAAATTTCTGAAAATGGGGGAGGCATGGATCTCGGAGGAATTCAACACATGTGACCAGTAGACCATGTATATCTCTATAAGCAATTAATTTAATCGAGCACACAGACATTTTTTCTACATTTGGCTCACTTCCTTGTACAAAAAAAGCACACCGTACTATATGCTCGTACCCTCCTGTTTGAAGAGGTTGAGCGGTGTCATATTTTTGGGGCCCAGCAGCGAGTTGCAGGTATCAGTGCTGCTGTCAGTGCTCTCTATCTCGGTGCTGGTGTCAGTGCTCTATATCATGGTGCTGGTGTCAGTGCTCTATATCACGGTGTTGGTGTCAGTGCTCTATATCACGGTGCTGGTGTCAGTGCACTCTATCATGGTGCTGGTGTGGTGTCAGTGCACTCTATCACGGTGCTGGTGTCAGTGCTCTATATCACGGTGCTGGTGTCAGTGCTCTATATCACGTTGCTGGTGTCAGTGCTCTATATCACGTTGCTGGTGTCAGTGCACTCTATCACGGTGCTGGTGTCAGTGCTCTATATCACGGTGCTGGTGTCAGTGCTCTATATCACGGTGCTGGTGTGGTGTCAGTGCTCTCTATCACGGTGCTGGTGTGGTGTCAGTGCTCTATATCACGGTGCTGGTGTCAGTGCTCTATATCACAGTGCTGGTGTCAGTGCTCTATATAACGGTGCTGGTGTCAGTGCTCTATATCACGGTGCTGATGTCAGTGCTCTATATAATGGTGCTGGTGTCAGTGCTCTATATCACGGTGCTGGTGTCAGTGCTCTATATCACGGTGCTGATGTCAGTGCTCTATATAATGGTGCTGGTGTCAGTGCTCTATATCACGGTGCTGGTGTCAGTGCTCTCTATCACGGTGCTGGTGTGGTGTCAGTGCACTCAATCACAGTGCTGTGTCAGTGCTCTATATCACAGTGCTGGTGTCAGTGCTCTATATCACGTTGCTGGTGTCATTGCACTCTATCACGGTGCTGGTGTCAGTGCTCTATATCACAGTGCTGGTGTCAGTGCTCTATATCACAGTGCTGGTGTCAGTGCTCTATATCACGGTGCTGGTGTCAGTGCTCTATATCACATTGCTGGTGTCAGTGCACTCTATCACAGTGCTGGTGTTAGTGCTCTATATCACGGTGATGGTGTCAGTGATCTATATCACGGTGCTGGTGTCAGTGCACTCTATCACAGTGCTGGTGTCAGTGCTCTATATCAAGGTGCTGGTGATCATCTCCTGCACCCTTGTCATAGCCTACCCTGACCTTTCCTCTCCTCCATTGCCTTCATGCGCTCAAAAGTCCTGAATTGTCAAAATTTTACATATAAGAATGCTTGTAGTTGTTGATCCCAGATCCACTTCATACATGTGTTATGTCAGTGGCCATGTGGTGGGACTATGTGTGCACAGCTAGTAATTATTTTGTGTCTGGAAATATGACCTGTAGGTTTTTTAAGTTTGCCTGCCATTAAAGTCAATGGGGCCCGCCGCGAACTTCGCGGTTCGCAAACTTTTGGCCGCGTTCGCGTTCGCGAAATGTCCCATCGGAAGTTCGTCCATCACTACCCCCCAAGTCCATTTCCATCCTAGATTGGTATCCAGTGTATAGATTGCATTCATATTTTTGCCACCCAAATGCATTATTTTACATGTAAAAAGAAGGAAGAGAAAAAGGGAAAAAGAGAAAAGGGGGGGTAAAGGGAAGGGGGATAATGAAAAAAGACCAAGAGAGGAGCCCGGACATGATCATGACATTAGACGTTAGTAGAGATAAAGGAATCAAAGTCAGAAGAATATCCCATATATGACCTCATCTCATACAATCATATGTTCTACTAATTCAATCTTGTCCAATTCAAAAGCCCATTCAGCCATCAATGGAGCCTCAGCCTGGCACCAATGTCTGGCTATCACAGAACAAGCCGCTGTGATAAAGTACCTAACAAAGTTCCTTTTATTTTGTCTATAGGAGCCTGGTAACATAGACAATACAGTAATCTGAAATTCATTTGGGATTTTATCTTCCACCAATTTGTCAAACAAGTGTAATATTGTATCCCAAAATGTTATCATTTTTGGACCGATGCCCCATATGGGTCATGGTGCCAGGTTCCTGCAAGCATCACCAGCAAGTATCAGGGATAGATGGATCAATTTTATGTAGAAGTGTAGGGCAGCAATACCATCTAGACAAGATCCAATAATTACACTCATGGGCATGAGAAGATATAGACAATTTGTATGAAACAGCCAGTATTTTTTCCCAATCCATATCATCCCACGATATTTGCAGTAGACTTGTACACAACGGAAAATTTTGTTTAGTTTCGGCTCGTCATTCGTAAAATACATAATTTCGTTCTGTTATATTTGTTATGCTACGTTAATACGTTTTCTGATAAGTCGTTATTATTCGTAGAGTGTCGATATTCGTTATACTGAATCTCGAATCATGTCGAATTCATTCGTTATTTGCGCTATAATTTCATTCGTATTCATTGAAATTAGATATTTATGTATGTGTATATATATATTCGTGATAATGATTCGTAGTTTGGAAAGTCGTTTATTGAATCTTTTAACACACACAATGACAATATCTCTTCTCCTTGGCTCAAATACAATACAACACCCTTCTAACTCAGTTCTCAGGAATGCACTTTGCCAGTAGTCCATCTTCCGGCACAAAATTAATCAGCTGATTGGACTATAAGATTTACTTTGAGTTGACCTTTTGTTTTATTAGATCTTTAAATAATTACGGAATCATGTTGAATTTATTTGTTATATCCCCTGTAATTTCTTTTGTATTCGTTGTAATTCGTTATTTTTTTATTCGGACATTCGGATGCATCCGAATGTCCGAAAGATGCAAAATTCGGCCTAATTTCGATTTGTTACGAAGCGAATTGCACAAGCCTAATTTGCAGTTCCTGTTCTCATTTAAAAAGAAATGGCAGCGGTTTATGTATGACTATCTCAACAAGATCTGGTATATATGCAAAAGTTTGTGGTCTGGTCTAGAGGATTGTGATAGCAGAGATTCAAAAGCAGTGCAAGGTCGCATCAGGAGGTCTATAAAGACCCTTATACTCAAATAATGTTTTAGCTGTGTATACTCTAACCATGGGCGTGATGAGCTACAACAAGAGGGGAGTATCTGGGAAAGGGAAATGAGAGTTTGACCAATGCCACTTTTTAGATGATTGTCTAGTGATTTGCATTTTCTGCTTTCACCTGGGTGTTTCCGAGCAAGGCTGTTTACCGTACATGTTGAGATCTGCCTTCCACCCCTTAGCACTCTAATGCTGTGTATACACGATCAGATTTTCTGACAACAAATGTCCGATGTGAACTTGTTGCTGGAAATTTGGACCGTGTGTAGGCTCCATCGGCCATTTTCCATCGTAATCTCCGCCAAACAAAATTTGAGAAGATCTGAATCTCAAATTTTCCAACAACAAAATCCGTTCTTGTAAATTCCGATTGTGTGTACACAATTTTGACGCACAAAGTTTCTTCTTTATAATGCTAGAATAATGAAGTTGTTTTGCTGCTAATAGTCACACAGAGTTCAGACAGCCTGATTTCTTGATTATTTCTTATGACCTCATGAATATTTTTTTTTTTTCTCGTCAGATCTCCATAATAAATTTATAGAATTTTTGTTTATAGTATTTTTTTATTTTTTTATCCAAATCTTTTTTTCTAGTATCTCCATAATTTTTTCTTTTGTTTTCTGTCAATTTACCACAACACCATTATTATCTTGTATTTTTTAACCTCAAAGAAATTGGTGTCCCTTGTTAATTTGGCATTGTCTTTTTGAAATATACCTGCCTACTCACAAACAATCTTTCCTTTTTGAAGTAAAACACATAGACAAGTATTTGTGAAAAATAAATAGCCATTTATTATGGGTCATAACAACAAAAGAAAGAGGAAGGCAACGTTGGAGAAACAGGTGAAATGTTTGAAGCCTTTGTACCCCAGGGCAGACATCAATTATTTTACAGTCAAAATTGGTGGTCTTTGGAGTCCTTATAATAGTGAGCACAATCCAGTCCAGGACTACAAGATCAGGAACAGCAGCAGATGACATATCTGTCCCCAGGCTGTGGCCTTACAACAGCCTGCGTCTTTTGTCAGACCAGACAGAACCCAGGCCATCACTCTCTTGTCTTCCTTACACACTTGCTTCCAGGCTGTGGCTCTGGTGTTGGAGTTGTGGCAGGAGGAGGAGGACCAGGGATGAACTCCCAAACGTGGCTTGTGAACTCGCCTCTCAACCCATTATTTAGGGCTTGTAAGATAACTTCCTCACACAAGAGGTGTTGGCCCTCCTCCATTTCCCTTTCTTTGTAGGCTGCCATGTAGGCATAGTCCTTTTGATTATTGGGGGGGTTCTGAAGGCCACATTAGCCTCCTGAAATAGGCCAAGTGCAGCCTCCTCCAGGTTACTCCTCTTCCTGGGACTTTTTTTGGAAGTCGGAGGGGGGGGGGGGAGACCTGGGATTCAGGCAGGTTACTGGGCCAGCCTCCTCATGGCTGACACTTACCCCTGCCACCTCCTGTCTGCCACTTTCCACGGCCTCATCCTGGCTGAGACTTTCCTGTGTATAAAAAAGGGCTATGGTTTTACTTTTTGGTTCATCAATCATACACGATTTTCAGCTCATGTTGCAAATTGAATGTTAATAAATAGAAAAGACTATCATTCTGACCCAAGCATTTTTCATTCTTGTCCCAATCATTTGTGGCCACTACTGTCTATTGATATGTAAAACACTTTGTAAAATCAGAAAATACTGGATCAAGCTGGGCTCCTCCACTTCTTCCTGAGTGGAAGGCCCAGGTTGGACGTCAGAAGCCTCAGCTGAGGTGGAAAGAAGCCTTGAAGGAAGATTGGAGAGTTTTAGCTTGGGTTCAGTCTGGCCTGCCAGAAAATGCAGTCTGTCATAGTACCCCCACTTGGGTACATAAATGTCATCTGCTGCAACTCCAGATCTCTGGGAATCCTGGACCTTCTTGTGCTCCCTAATATAAGTGCCCCACATGCCACCAATTAGGGCCTTCAAATAGGGGATGTCTGCCATGGGGATCTGTGGCTTCACTAATTCCAACAATTGATCCAGAGCTGCCTGCCTCTTTGTTTTATTGTTATAAAAGGGGTGGTTTACCTGCCACAGACAGGGCAGCTCCCTGTACATTTCAAGGAATATGGAGATAAAGTCCTCATCAATGAATAGATCAATTTTCTCTGCAAAACACAAGACAAACCCTAATGTTGGGCTAAGCTCTCCTAATCTTGTCCCAATAAAGGCCTCAAGGATCAACTGAGGAAACGATGGTCAGATCTCAAATTGAGGGAGCATGATCAGTACAGAAAAATCAAGAGAGCGCTGCAAAAAAGTTAGTATTTTGGCGTGTGTTCCTATTATTATTATTACGTTCGTGCTGCTCCATGTGCTTTTCTTTATTGTTGTACAGTTTAAAATGGCAAGTTTCAGGTTCATGGGCACAGTAATCATTCATAGTAAACATCGTTCGTTCGCCCAATAAAATACAATATTTTTGGCAGATCCAGGTTAACTACATTTGTTAAGGCCTATTTGTATTTAAAGAAGTTTGTTGTCTAGATGGATTTGTAACTAGAATGAAATGCAAACTTGATCCAGTGTAAGGAGAGGACACTCAGACACTCAGCAGCTGTTGACACATCTGGATGCAGGAGCACTAGTGTGGGACACCAGAACAAACTTTTTAGGGTGTCCCACACAGGTGCTCCAGTGGATATTAGGGGTGTCTCCATGGGGGAAAAATGTTCCAAAAAGGTAAGCATTCCATCTTTATAAAGGGAAAAAATGAATGTCTTCAGCTTGGAACAAAGACAACTGTATGACACTTCCAAGCAATGTTTCACATTACTATTTCTCGCATCAAAGATCTGTGTGCTAAGTATACCTTTTTTCAATTCACATAGGGGAGAAAAGACTCGGGACCTCTGAGGTCACCAGGGACCCCCAACCTCCTAAAGAAAAGGAAATCCCAGCACCACAACCAGAAGATGTAGAGTAGGAGAGGTTTATGAAGTGGGCGAAATAGTGACCACAAAAGGCGAGTGTCTGAGACCACAGCTTCAGGTAATTGATGTATGCCTGCATATTTATAATACATGGTGTGTTTTTTTTTTATTTTAGGTGATGTGGATGTTGTGGAAGAAGAATCTAATTTCACAAGTGCAAGTGCACATGTCCTCATTGGGGAGATCATGGTGTGCAATCGTAATTTACAGAGGATCAAGGAAGACATCAAGTGGAAAAAAGACTCAAAAATGATGGGAGCTAGCACACGTTGACCTTAGGCATGGGATCAGAAGGGAAATCCCCATTTGGAGTCTCAATTTGTGTGCATCTTCAAAATTTGGCTTTAACAGGGGTGACATCCCTCCATCTGATGAAGGCAATATCAACACAGTTTGGACATACTAATGTTTGATATTGCCTTCACTTTGTCAAAGTTGAACTTTGGAAGTTCCTGAGTAATGTATTGTTTTATGGTTTTAAACGTGCCTGTTTTAACACAAAAAAGGCTATTTGTACTGTCAAAAACAAAAATGTCATTACTAAAATATGTTGGTTTTTTTCAAAAACCTTTTTCTAACGTACATGTCAATGTGCACCGAGTAAAAAGTTTTCTATTCAACAATGTGTGGCTCAATGCTCAATATCATTTTTTGGACTAAGTTGGTGTTTACACTGAAATGGGAGTTATTTACAAAAGGGCAGTTTCAAGTGCAGTTTCATGTGCACTTTTGCAGTACACTTGGAGTGCAAAGTGGATTTTCCTTTAGTAAATAACTCCCACAGTGCTTTATAATTTGCCACAATCAGGCCATTTTCGTGACTCACCAAAATTCATTCATGGTGCTGAAAATGATGTATATTTTTTATCAGTAATGCATTACATACATTAACATTAACATACATATTTATTCCCGAGTCTGGCTCGGGGTGGAATTCCAGTACCATTAGCAGTAACCCCGAGCCAGACTCGGGGCTGCATCGCAGGATACAGGGAAAGTTACTTACCTTGTCCCCTGGATCCTGCGATGTCTCCCCGCTGTGTGTGTGAGCTGGTTCCTCGCTCGATTCGCACAGTGCCGAGTTCTGCGGGCTCCGTTCCCTGCGAGCGTTGCGACACACAGGGGACGGAGAACGGTGCCAAATTCAAAAAAGTAAAAACACAGTACATATACAGTACACTATAATCTTACAGATTACAGTACTGTATAAAAAAATACACATCCCCTTTGTCCCTAGTGGTCCGTCCAGTGCCCTGCATGCACTTTTATGTTATAAATACAGTTTTTTTTCTGCCTGGAATTTGGAGATTGTCCATAGCAACCAAAAAGTGTCCCTTAATGTCAAAAGTGGTTTTATACCAGCTAGAAAAAAGCGATAATAAATTAGAATCACTTGCAGAATTGAGCAATAATGATTTGTGGGGAAATTCCTCATCAAACACTAAATCTAATGACAGCGACAATTCTGCAACTGAGCAAATTTCAGCGTTTTTGATTTGATTACATTATTGAATACGTTTTATTATTATTATATTATTATTTGCTATAATTATTTATAGTTATTTATTATATTATAATTTATGATTAATTTTTCAAACTTTATTATACCCGGGATGCCTACTAGACTCTGGTTTGGACAGATTTAAGTGAGTTATTTCTAAGAATTACAGGCCTACGATATAACACGCCATATTTCCATGCAAAATAATTGTACCGCTTTCAGCGGAAATAATCATACCGCCAGGGAGGTTAACAACAAAAACAAGGTGTGGGTGTAGCAGACCCACAGCGTAATAATATTTTGCTGAAGAAGCGATTGTTACCTCATGTATCAAATAAATTACATTTGCACTATTGAAGAAAATGGCCAAAAAAAAAAGCCCATTGGAGAACCTAGGAGACAGCTAAAAGAAACACAATTAGTAAATCAAAGGAAATCTCATTTCAGTTTAACTAAAACATTTATTTTTAAAATTAAATGTTTCTTAAACATTTTCTGGCATATCAATGGCCCCCTACCCGCAAAGTACTCGGCATACTTCTGTCTAAGCCCTAATTTCAACCACAAAATCCATCGGATTTTTTCCGATGGATTTTGTCCGAAACTGGTGTTGCATACACGCGATCGGACAAAGTTGTCGGAAAATCCGATCGTTCAGAACGTGATGACGTTCATTACGACAGGACTACGTTCAGTCTAGTAGCCAATAGCTTTGGTCTCGTAATTTGATTTGAGCATGCGTGGTACTGTCCGATTGGAATTCTCTACAAACGATCGGAAAAAGTCCGATTGGATCATGTTTTCGGAAAATTTTATATGAAGCTCTCAAACTTTGTTGGCCGTACATTCCGATGGAAAAAGTCAGATGGAGCCCACACACGGTCGGATTATCTGACAACATGGTCTGATCGGACATTTTCCGTCAGAATTTCCAACCGTGTATACAAGGGCTTACTTTGCGGGAGCTTTGGGGGGGGGCAAGCCAGGACGGCCAGCTTCAAGCGCCCTCAGGGTTTCTTGTTGAAGTCTGACCTCAGGCCCAACTGAGGCCACGTAGTTCATGAAATTTCTCCTTAAATAGTTGTGGAGAATGCACCACGCAAGTATTATATGGTTAAGTTTATATTACACCATGTTGATTGCTGTAAGGAATAGGCGGAACCGGCTGGCCATTATATTGAAAGCGTTCTCGACCACTCTTCTGGCTCTGGTAGTAGTAGTTAAAAACCCTCTGGTCCGGGGCTAAGGGTCCTCATGGCTTCAAAATGGTCAGCTGGTCAGAACAAACTAACAGAAAGCACTGAAAAACATAAAGGCCTGAGAAGAGCGAGCTGAAAATCAGAAATGAGCGGACAAGAATGTACTGAAAATCAAATACGTAATATAAAATACGCACTGAAAACAAATGTGAACTGACTACACACACTGAAAACCAGATATGAACCCACAAGCTGAAGAGCAGTAACGATCGGAAAAGTGCAAGGCTGAAAAGCGCAAATCATCTCTCACCAAACTTCTACTAGCACAAGATTAGCAGCAGGAGCCCAAAGGGTGGCGCACTTGATATTGAACTTCCATTTTCTAGTGCTGTCGTACGTGTTGTACGTGACCGCATTCTTGATGTTCGGAATTTCCAACAAGATTTATGTGACCGTGTATACGCAAAACAAGTTTGAGACAGCATCCGTCGGAAAAAAAACCCATGGATTCTGTTGTCGAAATGTGCGATCGTGTGTACGCGGCATAACATTAATGGTATAAAGTCTTCTGTTTTCACTGTATTCATAACATATTTTGGCTATATGACCTATCCTCATAATTGATTTGAGGGGCTGGTGTGCTCTACACAATAGAGGTGTTATTCCTGTATAGATTTCATGATTCCGAGTACCACTTCAATTTTAGTGTTTTTTTTTTTTTTTGTGGATTATCTGTTTTGATTCTACGCATATAATAAAATGATGTGTTTTATGCTGTGATAAATTTGAATTCTTTCCTGACAACCTAAGCACCTTTAAAGTCCCATACCTTTTTCTACATTTTTGGTTTTCAAGTGTGTACAGCATGTACTTCAAAGTCTTGTATCTGGCAGTTAGCAGATAGTGTTTGCTATCTGAAATATAGCTTTCTACTGATAAAAGAAATACACTACAATATTTGTGGATATTTTGGGGTGGAAAGACCAATGTGGAAAAGCAAAGCAGTAATTACACAGAATATTCAAGATCTGTATCATACTCCACTAGAAACCTTACTAAGAAAGCAAACAGACAGTGCAAATAAAAAAGTGAATTTATAAAGTACCTTGCACTGTGAATGTGGAAACATTTACTTGGCTCTGTCATCCATCCTACAAGGCAGACAACAAGTGTAAATTAGAAAAGCAGATGGTTAGAAGTTAATAAAGAGGACATAAAGTATGTAAAAAAAAAAAAAGTTTTCTTTTTACTTTATTTCATTTTCAAAGAAATACAAATTCAATTTGGTGCTACTAAGAGCATTTTTGGACATCTTTGTGTAATTTGCTAAAGAATCATACTTTTATTATTTGAAACTGAAGAGTAGCATCAAAACATAAAAAAGTTGCAAAAATTACCAACATTTTACAAAACATGCATTAAAGTCCAACTAAAGTCTCAGATCTTTTTATCTCTTTATAATTCTGTACCTCCACAAGTTATGATTTGTGACACTTTGATCCCCTTCTTGTCCTGGCTATTTTTAAGTTTTCAGCACTGTCACACTTTGAAAATTACTCAGTCATGCAACACTGTACCCAAATTAAATTTGAATAATTTTGTGAGAACAATGGAGCTTACTTTTGGGGATATTTACTCACCACTGGGTTTTTTATTTTTGCTATATAAGCGAAGAAATAACAAAACTTTTGAACAAACCCGACCCATTTTTCTTATGCCGTGTACACACGGGCAGACTTTTTGTCGGACTGAACACTGAAGGACTTTTTGACGGAGTTCCAACGGAGTTCCACCAAAACGGACTTGTCTACACACAATCACAACAAAGTCCGACGGATTTGACCCTGATGACGTACGACCAGACTAGAATAAGCAAGTTCATAGCCAGTAGCCAATAGCTGCCCTAGCGTCGATTTTCGTCCGTCGGACTAGCATACAGACAAACGTATTTTTGGACCAGACTCGAGTCTGTCGGAAATATTTGAAACATGTTCTAAATCTAAATTCCGTCTATTTTTTTGAGAGTAAAGGTCCAATGAAGCCCACACCTGGTCAAATTTGTTCCGTCGGACCTTTGCTGTTGAAAAGTCCGGCCGTGTGTACAGTTTCTGTAAGATTTTGCAAATTAATACGTTTTCTTCCTGAATTTAGGCCCAGGGGCAGAAGTACAGGGGTCACAAGAGTCACCATAGTACTGCAGTGCAGGAAGAGGTACAGTAGTGCTGTTTTTTAAAAGGCTCTCTATGTATGTGTTTATTTATGTGTGTGTATGTATGTGTATATGTGTGTGCGTGTGTTTATATGTGTATGTGCATGTATGTGTGTGTATATGCCATCACACTGCAGTTGTGTGCTTTGGATCATGAGCTGTTCCAAGCCTCCTCCACACTCTTTTCTTCCCGTCATTCTGGTTCAGATTAATCTTACTTTCATCTGTCTAAAGAATGCTTTTCCAGAACTGATCTGGCTTTTCTCGATTTTTTTTTTGGGCAAAGTCTAATCTGACTTTTCTGTTCTTCAGCCTTATGAACTTGAACCCTCTGTTTTTGCTCTTGTAAAGTCTTCTCTTGATTGTAGACTTTGACAATAATACACCCACCTCCTGGAGCTTGTTCTTCACTTGTCTGGATGTTGTGAATTAGTTTTTCTTTACCATAGAGAGGATCCTGCAAAAATCCACCAATTGTCTTCCGTGTCTGTCCAGGCTTTTTTATGTTGCTGAGCTCACCAGTGTGTTTTCCTTTCCTCAGAATTAACCAAACTGTTGATTTGGCCACTCCTAAGGTTATTGCCATCTCTCTGATGGATTAGTTCCATTTTTGAAGCCTTACAATGGCCCGTTTCACTTGCATGAACAGCTACTTAGAACGCACGATGTAGGTTGACAGCAAAAGATTCCAAATGGAAATACCACACTTAGAATCAACTCCAGTCCTTTTACCTGTTTAATTTATGAAGAAATAATGAAAGAGTAGCCCACACCTGGCCATGAAACAGCTTTTGATTCAATTGTCCAATTACTTTTGGTCCCTTGAAAAAGGGGATGTCTATTCTTAAGAGTTGTGATTCTTAAACCCGTCCTCTGATTTGGCTGTACATACCCTCAAATTAAACCAGAGAGTGTGCACTTTCAGCACATATCCATTATATACCTATAGCTTGAATATGTTTTGGTAAAAAAACAAAAAGTGTGCCTGTGTCCAAATATTTATGGACCTAACTGTGTGTGTGTATGTGTATACATGTGTGCTTATATATACAGTATATCTGGGTGTGTGTTTTATTTATACATATTATTACAATTCTGACCCCCTATATGTGTACAATCAGAACTGATTTTTTTTTTTTTACTGCTTGTCCATATTACCAGCAAGACAATGATGTTCCTCTGAAAAGCAATCCATGCTCAGATCGCTTTTCAGAGGCATTTGAAAGCTGGTAAAGAGGCAAGATGTGGCAATATGCCTCCTAACCGCCTGTTTTAACCCCCTAAATGCATCATCACTATGTGGTTGCAGTGCAGTCCCTTTCACCTAGGGGTATACGTCAAGGGTGCCCTGTCTGGAAAAAGATTGAGAAACACTGGCATAAAGGAATCGATCTCTAATTTTTCTTCTGCACCCGGTAGAGGAGGAGAAGCAGGAGAAAATGGAAAGAGATTTGTTCCTTTATATGCAGCCACCCCTACAGCTCCTCTTACACAGCTTCTTTCTGCTGCCCCCTATGTGCTCTCCATCCCCCTGTGCTTTTTCCTGCCCCCCCTTTGTCCCACAGTTCTGCGGGGTTCTCCCCTCTCCCACCAGCTGCTGCAAGGGATCTGTCAAAATGAAGCCTTTTCTGAATGGAGAATCAGTGATCCGTACTGACTCTGTCTATTCATAACTGATACATAGTAAACTATGCTTCAGTTTATGAATGAGCAGGAATTTCTGTACAGAACGATTCCTGTCCATCCATTTTGTGACTGTGTGCTCCTTCTCCTTTCTCTATCTCAAAGGTGAAATATCGGAGGTCTGTTTAGACCCCCCCCCCCCAATATCTCACCAAAGCCCCCAATGGGGCTCCTAAAAATGTAAAAAAATATTAAAAAATAATAATATTGTAAAGAAAAATGAATACAACAAATGGTAGAAAAATAAAAACAAAAATAAAAAACTACTGGCACCAGTGGCAGAATACCACAAACATTTTGCACTTGCGACCGGGCCCTGGCATTCTGCCACCGGGCTCAGAAGGAAGGGCCGAGGGGTCAGGTGGGTCCTTTATGGTTTCTTGCATCGAGGCCCTGAAGGTTCTAGTTACGCCACTGTTTAGGCCAAAATGTATTCTGCTACATTTCTTCGGTACAAATATCCAAAATCAGTGTATCTTGTTTACTCTGTGCAAAAGTTATAGTCTACAAGCTATAGTAAATATATTTGAAAATTCATCAATCCTAATGACCTCATATCTTGAGGCCCAACATGCCAGGAGAGTACAAATACCCTCTAAATTACCCCTTTTTGGAAAGTAGACAATCCAAGGTGTTTAGTAAGAGGTATGGTGAGTTTTTCAAGTTGTAATTTTTTGTCACAATGTTTTGGAACATTAAGAAATCTACAAGCCTACAAGCTATTAAATATATTTATATATATATAATTCATCAGTTCTGTTGTACTAACGGCCTATCTCATTTCAAATACCACCCAAAATGACCCTGTTTTGGAAAGGAAATACACCAAGTTATTTTCTAAGAAGCATAATAAATCTAATTAAAATTTCTTTTTTTTTTGCCATAAGTATTTGAAAAATACTTTTTTTTTGCACAATGTTGTCAGTTATTAAGATTTCTAACACAAATCATAGGCATACTTAGAATTACACCCCACAATTCTGCTACTCCTCCCAAGTTTGGAGATACCACATGTATGAGACTTTTTAACAGCCTAGCCACACATAGGGGCACACAATTCAAGGAACACCTTCAGGCTTTCTAGGGATATAAATTACACATCTAATTTTCTGACTACCTATCACATTTTGGAGGCCTTGGAGCAACAGGACAGTGAAAAAACCCATAAAATGATTACATTTTGAAAAGTAAACACCACAAGGTATTTTCTAAGAAGCATAGTGAGTCTTTTGAACATTTAATTGTTTTGCCACAAGTTTTTGGAAAATGAGGAATGAAAATGAAAATACATTTTTTACAATAAATAATAATAATTATACAATAAATAAAATATTTCTCATACACAGCATGGACATATTTAGAATTTCACCCCAAAACACGGTCTACTACTCTGCTGAGTATGGCAATACCACATGTGTGGGACTTTTTCAATTTTGGACTGAATATATACTGGACATTGTGTCTTTTGTATTACACAAATCAACCAATTGTATGAAAACAAATGTACTTGAATAGTTGACTCTATATGAGTGGTCAGGCAATATAGCTTAGTGTAGTTTCACCTATAGCACTCCATGTTTCTATAAGCCCAGCAAGACTAACCTATTGGTATGTGGCTGCCCCTAGGAATGCCATGTTAACTGGCTAGGAAGTACAGCAGGAGGCTAAAGAAATGAAGAACAAAAGAATGATTGTGGTTCCAGGAGAGAGTTGTCCACAGGGGATAGCTGGGACTGGTGTCTCACAGAAACATAGTCAGCGACATGTGCAGATGGGTCAGTTCAGGAGCAGGCTGAGACATGGTTAGCAAACAGGCAAATGATTGGTATAGGCAACAGGCAGAAATGTGGTCAACAAAGAGGTCAGGGCTAGTACATGCTGTGTTTTTGTTTAGTACATGCTGTGACTGTGATGCTTTGCTTGCAGCTGTGGCAGGAATTATACCCCTGTACTCAAGTGAATGGGGTTGCTTTTGCGGGGTACATGGGGTTAAAGCACATGGCGAGGAGCCAATACGCCTCCTCAATGTCTGTCAAATGCCCTCTGAAAAGCGATCTGAATATGGTGGCTCTTCAGAGAACAGTGTTTCTTTCTCTTCTGAGGACATAGCACACCACACCTGGATTATGTTTCTAACATGTGGGATCACCAGAAATTCACTAGAGCTGTCACCTGCATTTATAACTACTATACTATAACCATATCCCTCTGGGGGTTTGCACGCGTGTACCTTGGTTTTCCATGGGCCACTGCCAGAGCTCCATTCACAGACACATCCTTGGCAGCCCTCAATTTGCAAAAGAGGAAAGGAGGCGCACCTAAGTGTAGTATTAAAAGATTATTTAATAGCGCACATACAAAAACAAAGACATCAAAGGCATATCTGTGGATAAGGTCCTCCTCGAGGGGTTCCAGCTATCCAGTTTCCCATCGTTCAGGGGTTGCAGAGCGGGAAATGACGTCACCCGGTGGTTGGACCTTGATGTTAGAATGATAAACTAGTCTACGCACTCAGAGCATACAGCTCCTTCTACTGGGGTTTGTGTTGGGGGGGTTTGCATCTGTTTTTAATATGCTTTACACATGCTTAAGGTCCGCTGGACCTTCTAGTTCCACGGCCGCAGCCAGATTCTATTTAAGTTGATTGTACACATGAAACTGACAGGGCAGTAGAAGGAGCTGTATGCTCTGAGCGCGTAGATTAGCTTGTCCTCCTAACAACAAGATCCGTCCAGCAGGTGATGTCATTTCCCTGTGTGGTCCGTGTAAGTCCATTCCTGTCAGTTACCATGAGACAGACTGAGACAGAAGTACAGTTAAATCACACTTGTTTAATAATAATAATAATAATAACAATAATAATAATAATAATAAAAAGGTAAACAGAGTAAACATAGTCAAAACATATCCAGAGTTCAGGAACCGGAACGGATAGTCAGACAAGCCAAAACGTCAGGGAGCCAGAGATGAGCGTAGTAAAACAGCAAGCAAGATCTGTAGCCAGAAGAAATGTCAGCCATGATAGTCTTTTACCCTGAACACAGGAGAGCGTCTCTATAGATGTGATCAAGGAGAAGGCATAGATCATCTGGACTGGATGGCTTAAGTAGGCAGGACTAACGAGCAGGATATCATAAACAGGTGAGTCACTGTGGAGAGGAAGGAGCTGGCAATTAGCAGACAGCTGAGCGGCCAGCTTTGAGAAGGAAGGGCTGAGCCCGGCCCTGACAATTACTTTGCACTATTAAATAATTTTTTTAAACTACACTTAGGTGTGTCTCCCTCCTTTCCTCTTTTTCATTTCTCACGGAGTATGCCGGATACGCTCTGGGGATGACTGGGACCTGAACATACATAAATACATATGGACAAACCCTTACCATAATAAGGACAATATTACCCATATACATATACAAAATGTAACTATTTTGCAGGCTTCTCCATTGTTATGCTCACTTTGCAACACCACATGCTCAATCTGGAGCTGACTTACACGAACTTGCATTTGCTCTTGAAGAAGTGGAGTGAATTCCATGAATTGCACGTGTCAAGTTTTTTTAGATGCATTATAATAATGCGTTTTACAGCTTAGAGTAGTATGAACTTTCTGCAATCATTAATGATTTTTTTTTTTAAAAGGTGTTTATTTAAGTTTTCAACAGTACAGCTTATACGTCAATCAGGATATATATATCGAATATCAGCACTCCAGTGTACAGACAGAAATATAAACCCGTAATAATTAAATATGAAATGTTGTATGCAGTGGCCCAAGCACCACCTGTGTAGGTAACCTCCCAGCCTGTGAGCTGACATACAGCTTGCTGCCTCCACCATCATGTTAGTGAAAGCTATGGTGGTACTCAGATCACCAAAAAAAAAAAAAAAAGGGCACACCACAGGAGCATGGGCGTCCACAAATACGGGCAAGGTGGGGCGGTTGCCCCCCCCCCCCCCCCGGAATCATTGGGTGTTGTTGGCTGTGTCACCTGTCTGTGTGTGTTTAATGTCCGCCGCGGCCGCGCTGCAATCGCGGCCGCCACAGACTTTTTTTTCTACATCTCTGACTGTTTCTCTGCTGGCTGCTCTCTGCTGTTTACACTGTCCAGTGTACACAGCTCCGCAGGTCAGCCTTTCCGCCCTCCACTTCATTGATTGGCTGCCTGTGTAGTGTAGGTGTGTCATTCTCACTCTCATCTTGTTGTTGTGGATCCGCCCACTCAAGCTGCCGACGACCTGAGTTATATGCTGGGCTGACACCGGCAGTCTGTGAGCCGCCCAGCCCAGTTATATTCTGCTACCTGCTGTGCTGTGCCTGTGCATGCCTAAACAACAAGAACAGCAAGAAACCACAGGTAACAGCAGTTAGCATTAGCAGCCAGGAGCCCAGGACTCCCAAGAGGAAAAGCATTTTTATTGATTTATTGCTAGATTTGCTGGTAAGATAGTTAGTGTATTATGTTGATATGTTGTTCATGTCTTCTTCACTTTGTAAGTTACCACTCAGACCAGGCTACCAGACCAGTCCATACCCAGCCTGTTTTCATCAGGATCAAAATATGGGCAGAACACAATGGCGGCCCGTGCATTAAGGGCGCACGGGAGCGCCGTCCCCTCTCTCCTGCCACGCTTCTATCACCTTTAGATAGATTCATGCAATGCATGAATCTATCTATGGCCGCTTCTCCCACCCCCTACTCAGGCGCTCGGACCGTTTTTGGATGCAGGACGTCTGAATTACAGCGTCAGGGGGGGTTTAATCGCCTCATGCCCACCGTCATATGACGTGACCGACTTTGAGCGAGTATATGTGAATGATGGGTGTAGCTACAGACATCATTCAGATATTGCTGTTTTCAGCCGGCGATTTCCTACACCATAAGAAGATCATAGCGGCTGTTACACCCTTGATCATTCTTACAGGAGGCGAAAGGGAAGGTCCCCCCCTCCCGCCACCCTCCGGTGCTTATAGCAACTCACCGCTATGATCGGTGAGTCAGACAGAGGTTGTAAAGAGGACCTGTCATGTCATATTCCTATTACAATGGATGTTTGCATCCCTTGTAATAACAATAAAAGTGATAAAAAAAATTACCAAAAAAGTGTCATAATAAAAAAAGAGAACCTTTTTTTAAAGCGCCCCTGTCCCCGTGTGCTCACACGCAGAACGCATATATAAGTCCTGCTCACATATGACAATGGTGTTCAAACCACACATGTGAGGTATTGACGCGAACGTTAGAGTGAGAGAAATAATTTTATCCCTAGACCACCTCTGTAACTCAAAACATGTAACCAGTAAAAAAAAAATCAAGCGTCGGCTATGGGGATTTTTAAGTACCGAACTTTGGCGCTATTCCACGAGTGTGCAATTTTGAAGAGTGACATGTTAGCTATCTATTTACTCAGCGTAACTTCATCTTTCAAAATATGCAAAAACATTGGGCTAACTCTACTGTTTTGTTTTTTTAAGTACAAAACTGTTTCTTTCCCACAAAAAAAGTTAGAAAAATTGCTGCGCAAATACTGTGCGAGATAAAAAGTTGCAACAACCGCTATTGTATTCTCTAGGGTCTTTGCTAAAAAAAACAAAAAAAAACATATATATAATATTTGGGGGTTCTATGTAATTTTCTAGCAAAAAAAATAAAGATTTTTACATGTAGGAGAGAAATGGCAGAATTGGCCTGGGTGACAAGTGGTTAAGCACCTGATTAGAGCCATAGGCTCTAATAGGCATCAAAAAAGGTGACCTACAAGCACCATGCTGGGCGCTCGCAGGTCACTCAGCTATGTTAGGAAAGCAAATAGTCATTCGCTTTTCTAACACTAAAGCACCTCTCCGCCAATCATGATGGGCACACTGGCAACATATGATGGGCACACTGGTAGCGTTTGATGGGCACACTGGCAGCGTTTGGCACAGTGACTACATTTGATTGGCACAGTGGCAGCATTTGATGATTTTTTTTTCAGCTTTTTTGGACCCCCTCAAAAACTTTGGGCACCAGCACCACTGCCATAACAGATGTATTGCAATATAAAAGATGTACATTCTCTAGGCTTGAAAGATATAAGTGTTATATAAGAGATCATTCAGCTCCACATTGTATTGGAAGTTGCTCAGGCCAGGCGTACCAGTCCATATAAATATAGCCTATACTTTTTCGTGTTTTAAAAAAAATCTGAATTGTTATTACAGCCCATTCTCCAGGTTTCCTTCACAAGACTATAACGGGGGTCGGTAACCTGACAATCTTAGTCCACCTGTCCACCGCAAACAGGTTTCTGCGCCGCCGACCCCCACTTTCTATGTGCCAGTCCTTGTCTCCCATCCCAGCCTCCTCCGTGGGTGGCTCCACCATGCCATCTATGTCAGTCTCTCTCTCGCCCTACTGCCTCTATCCTCCTCCACACTGTCATCAGTGAACAGCAGAGACCGGGAGAAAGCGCAGCTCAGGACAGAGGGTGGGAAGAGAAGCTGGTGAAACAAACTTTTTATGTTAAACCGCTGGTGATTGGTTTCTAGCACACAGGGTGGTTCTAAGCAACCATTCGCCAGCTTGCTAATATGAAAAGTCACTCTGCCAGCTCCCGCCCTCTGTCCATAACTGTGCTGCCACCCAGCCTCCGCTGTGGAAACAGGTAGGACACTGTGCTATGGAAGGGGAGGGAAAGGGGGGAGGTTACTGCTATAGGGTAAAGGGGGGGCAGAAGACACCACTGTGTGTGTGTGGGGGGGGAGGTGATGTGAACGGGGCAGAGGACACTTCTATGGGCAGGGTCACCCCCATAGCAGTGTCCTGTAGCACCCTTCACATCACCCCCCACCTCCCCCCGATCCCTGCATTCTGAGCGCAACCCACTCCTAAACTCTGCAATCTGAGCATAACACACTCCTGACCCCTGCATTCTGAGCGAAACGCACTCCTGATCCCTGCATTCTGAGCGCAACCCACTCCTAAACTCTGCAATCTGAGCATAACACACTCCTGATCCCTGCATTCTGAGTGCAATGCATTCCACTCCTGATCCCTGCCTTCTGAGCACAATGCAGTCCTGGTTCCTGCATTCTGAGCGCAATGCAGTCCTGATTTCTGCATTCTGAGCGCAATGCACTCTTGATCCCTGCATTCTGAGCACAATGCACTCCTGATCCCTGCATTCTGAGTGCAATGCATTCCACTCCTGATCCCTGCATTCTGAGCGCAATGCACTCTTGATCCCTGCATTCTGAGTGCAATGCATTCCACTCCTGATCCCTGCATTCTGAGCGCAATGCACTCTTGATCCCTGCATTCTGAGCACAATGCACTCCTGATCCCTGCATTCTGAGTGCAATTCATTCCACTCCTGATCCCTGCATTCTGAGCGCAATGCAGTCCTGGTTCCTGCATTCTGAGCGCAATGCAGTCCTGATCCCTGCATTCTGAGCACAATGCAGTCCTGGTTCCTGCATTCTGAGCGCAATCCACTCCTGATTCCTGCATTCTGAGCGCAATGCACTCCTGATTCCTGCATTCTGAGCGCAATGCAGTCCTGGTTCCTGCATTCTGAGTGCAATCCACTCCTGATTCCTGCATTCTGAGCGCAATGCACTCCTGATTCCTGCATTCTGAGCGCAATGCAGTCCTGGTTCCTGCATTATGAGCGCAATGCAGTCCTGGTTCCTGCATTCTGAGCGCAATGCACTCCTGATTCCTGCATTCTGAGCGCAATGCAGTCCTGGTTCCTGCATTATGAGCGCAATGCAGTCCTGGTTCCTGCATTCTGAGCGCAATGCACTCCTGATTCCTGCATTCTGAGCGCAATGCAGTCCTGATTCCTGCATTCTGAGCGCAATGCAGTCCTGATTCCTGCATTCTGAGCGCAATGCAGTCCTGATCCTTGCATTCTGAGCACAATGCAGTCCTGATTCCTGCATTCTGAGTGCAATGCAGTCCTGATTCCTGCATTCTGAGCGCAATGCAGTCCTGATTCCTGCATTCTAAGCACAATGCAGTCCTGATTCCTGCATTCTAAGCGCAATGCAGTCCTGATCCCTACATTCTGAGCGCAATGCACTCTTGATCCCTGCATTCTGAGCACAATGCACTCCTCAACGCTGTATTCTGAGTTTATATCTTGTGCTGTGGGTTTATATCTTGTACTGTGGTTTTATAGCTGGTGATGCTGTTTTTCTGGTGCTCTGCATCTTGCAGTGCAGTGAATCTATATCTGGTGCTGTGGGGTTATTTCATGTGCTGTGGATCTGGTGCCGTGGAGTTATATCTATAGAGCTAGTGCTGTGGCAAGTCTTTTGGGTGCAATCAAGTGATATAGCCAGGTGATGAGCAGAGTACTTAATGATCCCCATTTCTTTTTAGAAATGGATATTCGCAAATTCTTTTCAAAACGCAAATTGGATAATGTAGAATCTGATAAGGGAGCAACACAAGAATCTAGACATGGTGAACAAGAGGCAGAATCAAGCACTAGCAGTTCTGCAGGTCCAGTTCCAGCTCCAATAGAATGTAGCCATGTTGATGCTCCTGTTGATGCTCCTGTTGATGCTCCTGTTGATGCTCCTGTAAATGACATTGGATTGTATTTAAATTCATCAAAAAAACTAACAGATGATCTTAAATACAATCTGCTAATAAATACATATAACCCACCAGAAAATTATGACTTCAAGAAAGATTCAACCGGACCACGCTTTTTCCGTCAGGTGTGGATTAATCAATATTCACCTTGGCTTAGCTACTCTCCACAACTGAAAGGTGCGATTTGCAAGTGTTGTACAGTTTTTACACAGCCAGTTCATCACGGGATACAAGGAGCATTCATAACTAGGCCTTTCACAAAATATAAAGATTTCCATGAAGGTGCACGGAACCATGTTTTAACGTCTTGGCATAAAAATGCACAAGTGGATGCAACAAATTTTTTGGAGATCAGAAAGAAACCTGAAACAAGGATTGTTTGCCAAATAGACAGCGCTGTGAAAAGGCAAGTTGAAGAAAATCGGAAAAAGTTATTTCCAATTTTGTCTACTATCATATTTTGTGGAACACATGACATTGCTTTACGTGGGAAACAAAGTACAACTGGAAACGTGCAAAGTCTGTACCAATTTCGCATTGAAGCAGGAGATATGATCCTAAAGAACCATCTTGAAAATGCACCAGTTAATGCACGTTATACATCAGTTCGTGTTGAAAATGAATTGATTTGATTATGTGAAGAAACGTTACGAGAAGATCTGGTATCCTTAGTCAACATCTCAAACGGGTTTTCGATCATTGCTGATGAAAGTGCTGACATTTCTGGAAAAGAACAGATGTCACTTGGAGTACGTTTTGTAGACACAAGCAGCACCGTAGCTGTCATCAGAGAAGAATTCCTTGGTTTTGCAACCTTAAAAGAAATGGATGCCATCTCAATTGCAAATATGATTATGGATACATGTTCTAAATTTGGATTAAATTTAGAAAAACTCTATGGCCAAGGATATGATGGATGCTCTACAATGGCAGGAAAAGAAGGTGGCGTTCAAGCCATAATAAAGAGAAAATATCCTAAAGCTGCTTTTGCTCACTGTGCTGCACATAAACTCAATTTGGTTGTTAATGATCTGAATGCTGTTCCTGATATATGGAATTCTATTGGCACAGTGAAAGCCATCATCAAGTTTTTCTGTGAGAGTCCAAAAAGAAGATCTCTTATTCCTAATGTGCCATTGCTGAGTGAAACGAGGTGGACAGCCAAATACAAAAGCATTCGAATTTTTGGCTCAAACTTTGAAGATATTTTTAATCAATTAAGCTTACTGGTCACTACAGCATCAGGGAAATCACGTCAGGATGCATATCAATTGCAATGTTCTTCAAGCACAGTGAGCTTCCTCTTTTGCTTGACCATCATTTCGAATTACTCATCAAGACTGGAATCAGTAAGCCAGGCTCTCCAAGCTGTTCAGCTTGATATCCTCAAAGTGTGTAATCACGTGCAAGATCTTCTCACTGTGTTCCGCGATCACAGAGAAAATGCAGAAGAACAATTTAAAGCGGGATACCACCCTAAAGTGGAACCTACGCTGATCGGATCCCTCCCCCCCTCCGGTGTCACAATTGACACCTTTCAGGGGGGAGGGGGGTGGAGATACCTGTCAAAGACAGGTATTTTCACCCACTTCCGGGCATAGACTCCCGTGGGAGTCTAAGCCATTTCCTGCCCTGCCGCGCTGTCTGCTGGGACACAGATGGGTCCCAGTGACAGCGGGGAGATTTCCTATTGCGTGGCGCGGCTCGCGCATGCGCAGTAGGGAATCGGGAAGTGAAGCCGATTTGCTTCACTTCCTGATTCCCTCACCTAGAATGGTGGCGACAGCAGTCGAGAGCCGAGCGATCGATCGGCCTCGGCTGCCGGCATCGATGGAACCCGGGACAGGTGAGTGTCCATTTATTAAAAGTCAGCAGCTGTAGTATTTATAGCTGCTGGCTTTTAATATTTTTTTTTTTGGTGGAATCCCTCTTTAGGGAAATTTTTTCAAATGTTCAAACAATGGCAGAAAAATTGAGCATTGAACTTTGCGTTCCCAGACAATGTGGCAAGCAAAGTATTTTGTTCTAATTTTGGTTCCTCTTCTGTAGAAGAATACTATCGCCAGTCTATCTATGTGCCATACATGGACTCAATCATTGCATCATTAGAAAGCCAGTTTGCCAATGAAAACAAGAAAAATTTCAGTGTGTTCTCACTTTACCCAAAACAAATGGCAAAAATGACACTTGAGCAATACAAATGCCATATTGCAGACATCAAAGAAATTTACAGCATTGAAAACCTGGAATCTGAAGCAGTCACATGGTTTGAGATCTGGACGAAGGATGAGCAGTTTGACAATGGATTTCTGGATTTGCTAAACCACACAGATTTTTTTCCGTCAGTCCAGCAAGCAATTCTCATTGCTCTCATATTACCTGTGACCACTTGTACAGTGGAAAGGTCTTTCAGCACAATGAGAAGGGTCAAAACCTGGCTGAGATCGACAATGGCAGATGATTGCTTATCTGGTTTGTGCATGATGAGCATACATAGAGCAAAAATTGCTGAAAACAAACAACAGTTGATTGACAAAGTCATTGATAAATTTGCAATGGACCACAGACGTTTACAGTTTCTTTTTCGAGATCACTAACCAGTGAACAAAAATTGTACAAAAAAAATACTCTGAAAAATGTGATTGCTAAATTTAATCAAGAGTGCAGATATTTGCTATTAAAGTTTATATGTTTTATTTTCCAATTTGGATGTTTTTATAACTCACTTGTAGTGCCTTGATCATTTGTGTATGAATAATTTGGTGCATTCAATAGTGTAAAGAAAAAAACTGATTAGAAATTGCTAATCAGGCAATGGCAGCTTGATCCTTCTATTAAGCTTTTGCATCAAATTTCTCAAACCTTTGCCTGCCTGCCTAAGCTTTATGTGATAATGACTAAGCCCGTCCCCTTCATGACATTGCCGAAAAAGGGGCAGAGTGTGGGTGTCCATAAAATTAAGCCCCCCCCTGAAAAAAGTTCTGCGGACGCCCATGCACAGGAGTAAGCAAAACAAATTAAACAAAGAAACAAAACCCCCAACAAAACATAGATACAAAAAGACAAACAGGCATACCAATCACACACACGTTACATCCACACAATCACCGTCCCACTGAGCATCACCATTTTCCAACATACGCAGCATCATTGTAGTGTCATATAACTGCAGTCTTCCCCATAATCCGCCCCTCCCACCAGTAACCAGTAGCATACACCAAGAATCCTAAGGTCCCGACCCAACCCCCACAATTCCACCTAGGGGATTTGCGAAGATAGGACCGTCCCCCAGAAAGAGCCAGAGACATCCAACCATGGCTGCCACACTTTATGGAACTTTTTTAAACAAGCTCTATTTTTATACACAATTTTAAATTTGGGGAGTTCTCCATTAATAATACCATATAGGGATTGGATCCTTGGGGGGTCACTCTCTTTCCAGTGCAGTAAGATCACTTTACGTGCATTGAATAAAATGGTACGTAGTAAAATCCGAGCTGATGCCTTGTGGATGAAGTCATTCAGTATACCCAGCAGACCCACCTTCGGGGTTTGGGGCACTGGGAGAGCAAGATGTTCCTCAAAAAATGTAAACGGGTCCTTCCAATACGATTCCAGTCTAGGACAGCTCCAGAACATATGATATAAATCAGCCTTATCAAATGTACATCTGGGACACAGAGCCTCAGCTCTCAGGCCCATTCGAGCCAGTCTAGCCGGAGTATAATGCAAATGATGAATAAACTTAAATTGTACATATTGACCAGATGTGCTTATAATGTCCTGAAAACAAATTTCTGTAAACTCCTCCCAACCCTCCTCTGATAGGTCAGGTATCAATCTTTTCCACTTCATAAAGGAATTTTGGAATGGGTCCGTCCCTACCCTGGAGAGATGACTATAGAAAGTTGTAACCTGTTTAGTAAGATCCGGGTAGGACAACAGGTCTTCCATAGGAGATTCCTTGAGCTCTATGGTCAGGGAGCAAAACTGTGCCGAATGGCATGTCGAAGGAGTAGGTATTTATAAAAAAATGTATGATCTATTGTAAAATTACCCCGTAAATTTTCAAAGGACTCAACTACGTTCCCTTCAATTATACTGGACTGCCGCGATATATGCAGTCGGGTCCACTATTGGGAGTCTGGATGCCCACATAACTCGGATTGTCCCATAGTGGGGTTTGCGGTGACCTGCCAGGGGTTGTGATTGAAAGCAGTTTTTCCCCCTCTCTCCAAGCTAGTAAACCCATTTCCATAGGGGAAAGCCTAGAGCACCTAGAATGTAGTGCCCTATGCAATACATCATTAACCACTTGATCACTGGGCACTTAAACACCCTTAATAACCAGACCAATTTTCAGCTTTCGGTGCTCTCACATTTTGAATGACAATTACTCAGTCATGCAACACTGGACCTATATGATATTTTTGTGCTTTTTTTCACACAAATGGAGCTTTCTTTTGGTGGTATTTATTCACCGCTCGTTTTTTATTTTTTGTGCTATAAAAGAAAAAAATACAGAAAATTCTGTAAAAAAATGAATTTTTCTTTGTTTCTGTTATAAAATTTAGCAGATTAGTAATTTTTTCTTCATAAATTTTGGCCAAAATGTATACTACTACATATCTTTGGTAAAAATAAGTACAAATTGGTGGATATTATTTGGTCTTTGTGAAAGTTATAGAGTCCACTGAAAATTGATCACACCTGAAGTACTGACGGCCTATTTCAATTCTTGAGACCCTAACATGCCAGAAAAGTACAAATACCGCCCAAATGACCCCTTTTTGGAAAGAAGACATTCCAAGGTATATAGTAAGAGGCATGATGAGTTTTTTGAAGTTGTAATTTTTTCCCACAATTCTTTGCAAAATCAAGATTTTTTTAACTTTTTTTTTTTTCACAAAATTGTCATATTATCAGTTTATTTCTCACACACAGCATATGCATACCACAAATTACTCCCCAAAACACATTCTGCTATTACTCCTGAGTATGGCAATACCACATGTGTGAGACTTTTACACAGTGTGGCTACATACAGAGGCCCAACATGCAGGGAGCGCCATCAGGCGTTCTGGAGCACCCAGGACAATTCTGACATTTCTCTCCTACATGTAAAAATCATAATTTATTTGCTAGAAAATTACATAGAATCCCAAAACATTATATATGTTTTTGTAGCAAACACCCTGGAGAATACAATTGTGGTCGTTGCAACTTTTTATCTCGCACGGTATTTGCGCAGCAATTTTTCGAATGCTTTTTTCTGGAAAAAAAATAGTTTTGTGCTTAAAAAAAGAAAAAACACAGTAAAGTTAGCCCAATTTTTGCATAATGTGAAAGATGAAGTTACGCTGAGTAAATAGATACCTAACATGTCACTCTTCAAAATTGCACACGCTCGTGGAATGGCGCCAAACGTCGCTACTTAAAAATCCCCATAGGCGAGGATTTAATTTTTTTTTACTGGTTATATGTTTTGAGTTACAGAGGAGGTCTAGGGCTAGAATTATTGCTCTCAGTCTAACGTTCGCAGCGATACCTCACATGTGTGGTTTGAACACCGTTTTCATATGTGGGCGGGACTTGCATATGCGTTCGCTTCTGCATGCGAGCACATGGGGACAGGGGCGCTTTAAAAAAAAAATGTATTGTTCATTTTACTTTATTTATTTTAGTTTGACATTTTTTTCCCCAAAAATAAATTTTTGGATCACTTTTATTCCTATTACAAGGAATGTAAACATCCCTTGTAATAGGAATATGGCATGACAGGTCCTCTTTACAGTGAGATATGGGTCAATAAGACCCCGCATCTCACCTCTAAGCTGGGAAGCCTGAAAAAAAAAAAAAAGATTCTGGCTTTGATCGTATCGGTAGAAGCACCGGAGGGCGGCGGGAGGGGCGGATGTCTATGGCTGGGTATTGCAGGTTATCACTGACTATGGCTGGGTATGGCTGGGTATCTCCGAGTATGGCTGGGTATCTCTGAGTATGGCGTTGCAGAGTATTGCGTTGCAGAGCATTGCAGGGTATTGGCGGGTGTTGCAGAGCATTGCAGAGTGTTGCAGGGTATTGGCGGGTGTTGCAGAGCATTGCAGAGTGTTGCAGGGTATTGACGGGTGTTGCAGAGCATTGCCGAGTGTTGCAGGGTATTGGCGGGTGTTGCAGAGCATTGCAGAGTGTTGCAGGGTATTGGTGGGTGTTGCAGAGTTTTGCAGGGTATTGCAGAGTGTTGCAGGGTATTGCAGAGTGTTGCAGGGTATTGTAGAGTGTTGCAGGGTATTGCAGAGTGTTGCAGGGTATTGGCTGGTGTTGCAGAGCATTGCAGAGTGTTGCAGGGTATTGGCGGGTGTTGCAGAGCATTGCAGAGTGTTGCAGGGTATTGGCGGGTGTTGCAGAGCATTGCAGAGTGTTGCAGGTTATTGCAGAGTGTTGCAGGGTATTGCAGGGTATTGCAGAGTAATGGCAGGGAATTGAGGGGTTACATTTCGGGGAGTAGCGATGTGGGCACTGCAGATGCAGCCCACAGCGCTGCTGACACCGATCTCTTTCCCCTCCGCTGTACCGATCGGTACAGAGAGGGCGAGGGAGGAACCCGGCGTCATGTTACGTTTGTTTACAAGTGATCACTCCGTCATTTGACGGAGCGATCACGTGGTAAACAGCCGCGATGAGCACGCGAGAGTGGAATTCTGGGAGGACGTCATATGACGGCCTCCCAGAGTTAAACAACCGCCCTGTAGCCGTCATTCGGCTATGGGCCGGTTGTTAAGTGGTTAACTGTGTCAAACGGTGCATGTAGGATTGACATGAGTGGCGGAAGGGGTCTGAGGGTTGGAATGCAGCCATTCATATACATAGGTAAGTTGGGAGGCAATGAAGTAATTGTATAAATTTGGGTGGGCCAGGCCTCCTTTTAGTTTGGGGGACTGCAAAGTTGTCTTGGCTATCCGCGGATGGGAATTTTGCCAGATAAAGGAGGACACAATAGACTCTATTTTCAGAAATAACTTCTTAGGGAGATAAACCGGAGCAGCTCTAAAGCAATATAGAAATTTAGGGAGGAAAATCATTTTGAACATGTTGATACGTCCTATTAAGTTGAGAGGGAGGGTTACCCATGTTTGGAGTTTGTCTACCATCTGTTTTGTAATAGGGGCAATATTTAAGTCTTCATATTTGGGGAATTCGTTATGGATCTGTATACCTAGGTATTTAAATGATTGAGATGTCTGAAGTATGGAAGTTTTCAAATAATCATAGGAACTGTGAGGGCCAATGGGAAAAGCTATCGACTTATCCCAGCCAACCCTCAGACCAGACACATCCCCAAACTCTTCCACCACCTGCATAAGACCCCTGAAGGAGCTTTCCTTACCATCTAAATAAATCAAGGCATCATCTGCATACAAAGATATCTTCTCCTCCAGCATCCCAAGTTGGATGCCCCCTATCCCCGAGGCCTGTCACACCAAAAGAGCCAAGGGCTCAATGGCGAGTACGAACAGGAGCAGAGACAGCGGACACCCCTGCCTAGTTCCCCTCTGCAACAGGAATGGTGAAGAGACATCTCTATTGGTTCGCACCCTTGCACTCGGTTTAGCATACAGCAGGCGAACCCAGTTTGTAAATTGTGGGCCAAACCCCATGTTAGCCATAGTCTCCCATAGGAATGACCAACACACCGTATCAAAAGCTTTTAACACATCTAAGGACAACACCAGGCTACCAATTTTGTCCCTGCATGCTTTATGGATATGTAGATATAATCTGCGTATATTATCAAACGTGCTACGTCCAGATATAAAACCAGCCTGGTCAGGCGATATCAAGCTAAGTATAACTTTTTGCAAGGGAGCTAGTATCTTGGCCAAAATTTTTGCATCATTGTACAGGAGGGAAATGGGTCGGTAGGACTCGCACAACAGTTTATTTTTCCCTGGCTTGGGTAGAACCACAATCAGTGCTTCATTCATTGAATCAGGAAGAGATCCCCGGTTCAAGGATGCACGATAAGTGAGGAGTAGTTTAGGAGCTATCAATTCAGTGTAGGTCTGATACCATGCCGAAGGGATACCATCCAGGCCCGGAGCCTTCGAGGGCGGTAGGGAACCTATCGCTGCTTCCACCTCTTCAAGAGTAATTTCCTGTTCCAAGAGGTCCCTCTGAGTGTCCTCCAGCCCAGGGAATACCAATGACGAGAAGAAACCCCTAAAGGTGGCCTCTGAGGGGGGTGCCGGATCGTCATATAATCTACCGTAGTATGAAGCAAATTCCTGATTAATAGCTACAGGATCCGTGGTAGTGGAGCCATCAACTAATTGTATAGCAGAGATGGAACTATCCAAATATTCTGTATGGGCAAGAAAGGCTAGCAGTCTCCCGTTCTTCCCCCCTTGTTCGTGTATTTTTGCCGTCAGGTATAGTTATTGCACTTTAGTCGTGTCCACGAGATGTAACTGTAACAGCTTATGGGCAGTAGTGATGGACGAACTTCCGACGGGACGTTTCGCGAACGCGAAACGCGAACGGACACAAACGTTCGCGAAAACGACCGTTCGCCGCGGGCTCCATTGACTTCAATGGGAGGCGAATTTCGCAAACCTTTAGGTCGAATTTGCGGCCACGGGGTAATTATTAGGGGGTAGCACGTAGTCCCACCACCTGGACAATAGCATAATACATGTATGAGGTGAATTTGGGATCGATAACTACAAGCATTTTTTTTTTATTTGGGAAATTGTTCTGACAATTCAGGACTATGGAGCTAATGAAGGCAATGGAGGAGAGGGAAGGTCAGGGACCAGGGTAGGCAAACAAGAGGGTGCAGGAGATACAGAGCACTGACAGCAGCACCGTAATACAGAGCACTGACATCAGCACCGTGACATACAGCGCTGACAGCAGCTCCGTGACATACAGCGCTGACAGCAGCTCCGTGACATACAGCGCTGACAGCAGCTCCGTGACATACAGCGCTGACAGCAGCTCCGTGACATACAGCGCTGACAGCAGCTCCGTGACATACAGCGCTGACAGCAGCACCGTGACATACAGCGCTGACAGCAGCTCCGTGACATACAGCGCTGACAGCAGCTCCGTGACATACAGCGCTGACAGCAGCTCCGTGACATACAGCATTGACAGCAGCTCCGTGACATACAGCGCTGACAGCAGCTCCGTGACATACAGCGCTGACAGCAGCACCGTGACATACAGCGCTGACAGCAGCTCCGTGACATACAGCGCTGACAGCAGCTCCGTGACATACAGCGCTGACAGCAGCTCCGTGACATACAGCGCTGACAGCAGCTCCGTGACATACAGCGCTGACAGCAGCTCCGTGACATACAGCGCTGACAGCAGCTCCGTGACATACAGCGCTGACAGCAGCTCCGTGACATACAGCGCTGACAGCAGCTCCGTGACATACAGCGCTGACAGCAGCTCCGTGACATACAGCGCTGACAGCAGCTCCGTGACATACAGCGCTGACAGCAGCACCGTAAGCAGCCCCAGGAGGAAGTCAGCACAGCACAGGGATGGTGTGATCCCCTCATAATAAGAACCCCCAGGAGGAAGTCAGCACAGCACAGGGATGGTGGGAGCCCCTCATAATAAGAACACCCAGGAGGAAGTCAGCACAGCACAGGGATGGTGGGAACCCCTCATAATAAGCAGCCCCAGTAGAAATATGACACCGCTCAACCTCTTCAAAGAGGAGGGTAGGGGCATATAGTACGGTGTGCTTTTTTGGGTCAGGGAAGTGAGCCAAATGAATTAAGAAGGTCTGTGTGCTTGATTCCAAAAATTGTTTATAGACATATACATGGTCTACTGATCACATGTGTTGAATTCCTCCGAGATCCATGCCTCATTCATTTTTAGAAATGTGAGGTAGTTAACACTGTGGTGAGCTAGGCGAGTACGCTTATCGGTCACAATCCCCCCTGCTGCGCTGAACGTCCTTTCGGACAGGACACTGGATGAGGGGCAAGCCAACAGTTCGATTGCAAATTGGGCAAGCTCTGGCCAGAGGTCAAGCCTGCCCACCCAGTAGTCTAGGGGTTCATCACTCCTCAGAGCGTCCACATCGGCCGTTAACCCAATGTAGTCGGACACCTGACGGTCTAGGCGTTCCCTGATGCTGGATCCGGATGACACCTGTCGATGGGTCGGCTGAAAGAATGACCTCATATCCGAAGTCACCAACACATCTTCAAACCGGCCTCTTCTTGCAGGCGCTGTTGGATTGGTACCCGCAAATCCTTCTCTGGGAGTGGGAATTGCTCCTCTGCCAGCGCACGCAAAAGCAGAATGCAGCATTTCTCGAAGCAAGGCCTGGAAGTGCTGCATTCTGACAGCCCTCTGCGACGGCGGTAACATTTCCGCCATTTTGTGTTTGTACCGGGGGTCTAAGTACGTTGCCACCCAGTACTGGTCCTTGACCCTCATGCTTTTTATACGGGGGTCCCTATTAAAACACTGGAGCATGAAGGCCCCCATTTGCACTAAAGTGGAAGCGGTGTGGTGGCCTGGCTCCTGCTCATCATCCAGGATAATGTCGTCCTCTTCATTCTCCTCTCCCCATCCTCGCACAACAGGGATCCCAGAAAGGTTTAAAGCATGCTCTTCTTGCTCCTGCTCATCCGCCCCGGCACCATCCTCCTCTGACTCCTCATCAGACTCCTGTTGTTGACTTGTCTCAGATAGAGTAGCCCCCCCTGGGAATTCATCCAGCATTGCGACTTCCTCATCTTCCCGCTCCTGCTCCTCCACAGCCTGATCAATGACACGACGCAATGCACGCTCCAGAAAGAAGGCATAAGGTACCATGTCACTGATGGCGCCATGGCTGCGACTGACCAGTTTGGTGATCTCCTCAAATGGCCGCAGAAGTCTGCATGTGTCGCGCATGAGCAGCCACTGGCGCGGTGAAAAAAAACCCAGCTCCCCAGAACCGTTTCTTTCGCAGAGTTCATACAGGTAGACGTTAACTGCACGTTTCTGCTGGAGCAGCCTATCAAGCATATAGAAGGTTGAGTTCCATCGCGTCGGGCAATCGCAAATAAGACGTCTGACCGGCAGATGGTGTCGCCGCTGAATGTCAGCAAGGCGAGCCATGGCCGTGTAAGATCTTCTGAAATGGGCCGAGATTTTCCTTGCCTGCCGCAAGATGTCCTGGACCCCAGGGTATTTGACAAGGAATCGCTGCACGACCAAGTTTAAGACGTGTGCCATGCACGGCACGTGCGTGATTTTGCCCTGTTTCAATGCGCTAAGCAGATTGGCACCGTTGTCACACACCACTTTACCAACTGTCAAATTGAGCGGTGTTAGCCACTCATCTGCCTGTGAACGCAAAGCTGAAAGGAGTGCCGGGCCAGTGTGGCTCTTTGCTTCCAGGCACAACAGACGCAGCACGGCATGGCAACGTCTCACCTGGCATGTGGAATAGGTTCTGGGGAGCTTGGGCGGTGCAGTGGAAGAGACGCTAGCAGCGGAAAAGGAGGAGGCAGCTGAGGAGGAGAGGGAGGAGGATGGAGTAGGAGGAGGAGAAGAAGAGTCAGGCCTGCATGCAATCCGTGGCGGTAAAACCAAATCTACACGGGTGCCACGGGTTACATGCTTGACGGCCGTCAGAAGGTTCACCCAGTGGGCAGTAAAACTGATATACCTTCCCTGCCCGTGTTTGCTAGACCACGTGTCTGTGGTCAGATGTATCTTGGCACCGACACTGTGTGCCAGAGATACATTCACTTGCCGCTGAACATGGCCATATAGCTCTGGGATGCCCTTCTCTGAGAAATACTTCCTTCCTGGGACCTTCCATTGTGGTGTTCCAATGGCCACAAATTTGCGAAAGGCCTCCGAGTCCACCAGTTTATATGGCAGTAGTTGGCGGGCTATGAGTTCTGACAAGCCAGCCGCCAACCGTTGGGCAAGAGGGTTATCCGGCGTCATCATTTTTTTACGCTCAAACATTAGGCCCACGGAAGCCTGCCTTTTTGCAGAAAAATGTGAGCTTGGCGTGATGGAAGGTGGAGTGGAGGACAATTGTGAGGAGAGAGGAGAAGGAGAAGTAGAAGACGAGGCTGGACGGTGAGAGCCTGCAGTGTGGCTTTGTGTGTTCCGTTGCTCCCACTGGGCTCGGTGATGGCTGCTCATGTGCCTTCTTAAGGCGGTCGTCCCTAGGTGAGTATTGGGCTTACCGCGACTAACGCGTTGACTGCAAAGATTGCAGATGGCAACGCTATTGTCAGCAGCGGACACGTTAAAAAAAGCCCACACTGCGGAGCCATGTGCCGGTGTCCTGGGAGCGCCAGATGTGACCGTACATGGTCGATGACTCGCTCCTGATACATTTGCAGTCTGCTTTGTCCCTGCTGTGCAATGTAAGTCATTGCTGCTTCTCCTCCCTATCTGCTGGTCCATATCTCCCTCTGAACTCCCCTCCTCTTCCTCTCTTGTGGGCACCCACGTGACATCACTAGACACGTCATCATCAACGTCACCTTCCCCACCGCTATAAGTAGAGTAGGCAGCAACACCGGGGACCAACCTCCTCCTTGGGCTGATCTGGGTACTGGCGTCAGACTGCTGAGTAGCGCTTGTTGCTACCTCCTCTTCCTGATCCAATACCAAGAGTGGCTGCGCATCAGAAATGTCCTCTTGATATGGATCGGAAAATAATTCCAGTGACTCAAGCGGAAGGTATGTGGTGGTGGTGGTGGTGGTCGTGTTGTTGGTGGTAGTGTCTTTGGGGGTGCACATAGCAGAGAGTGAAGAAGAGGGTGCAGATCGAGAGGATGAGGAGGGTGCAGAAGAGTAAGGCTGAGCGAGCCACTCAACCAAGTCTGGTGCATCCTTTAAAGTAATTGAACGCACCTTCTGCAACTTCCCACTTTGGCTCAAGCCTGTTGCTCCTGCCCTACCCCTACCACCCCTGCGGAAGGGCCTGCCTCTTCCTCTGCATGTCATTTTTTAAATGACCCTGTGACAAAACTCTTAGTCCCTATACCGCTGAAGGACTGCTGCAGTATAGGTGAGCGGTCAGCAGTGGTGCACGTCAACCCTATCTATTGTGGACCTATAGCGGTCCTTACAGAACAGCAGACTGTACCGCACTCAAGCCTATGTACCGTAGCACCCTATACCAAGTTACCAGTCCTTATAAGAACTTTTGTGGACCAAGCAGGTTGTGTATTAGTGTTTAGCAGACTGTACGTCAGTCCCTATACCGCTGAAGGACTGCTGCAGTATAGGGCAGCGGTCAGCAGTGGTGCACGTCAACCCTATCTATTGTGGACCGATAGCGGTCCTTACAGAACAGCAGACTGTACCGCACTCAAGCCTATGTACCGTAGCACCCTATACCAAGTTACCAGTCCTTATAAGAACTTTTGTGGACCAAGCAGGTTGTGTATTAGTGTTTAGCAGACTGTACGTCAGTCCCTATACCGCTGAAGGACTGCTGCAGTATAGGGCAGCGGTCAGCAGTGGTGCACGTCAACCCTATCTATTGTGGACCGATAGCGGTCCTTACAGAACAGCAGACTGTACCGCACTCAAGCCTATGTACCGTAGCACCCTATACCAAGTTACCAGTCCTTATAAGAACTTTTGTGGAACAAGCAGGTTGTGTGTTAGTGATTAGCAGACTGTACGTCAGTCCCTATACCGCTGAAGGACTGCTGCAGTATAGGTGAGCGGTCAGCAGTGGTGCACGTCAACCCTATCTATTGTGGACCGATAGCGGTCCTTACAGAACAGCAGACTGTACCGCACTCAAGCCTATGTACCGTAGCACCCTATACCAAGTTACCAGTCCTTATAAGAACTTTTGTGGAACAAGCAGGTTGTGTGTTAGTGATTAGCAGACTGTACGTCAGTCCCTATACCGCTGAAGGACTGCTGCAGTATAGGGCAGCGGTCAGCAGTGGTGCACGTCAACCCTATCTATTGTGGACCGATAGCGGTCCTTACAGAACAGCAGACTGTACCGCACTCAAGCCTATGTACCGTAGCACCCTATACCAAGTTACCAGTCCTTATAAGAACTTTTGTGGAACAAGCAGGTTGTGTGTTAGTGATTAGCAGACTGTACGTCAGTCCCTATACCGCTGAAGGACTGCTGCAGTATAGGTGAGCGGTCAGCAGTGGTGCACGTCAACCCTATCTATTGTGGACCGATAGCGGTCCTTACAGAACAGCAGACTGTACCGCACTCAAGCCTATGTACCGTAGCACCCTATACCAAGTTACCAGTCCTTATAAGAACTTTTGTGGACCAAGCAGGTTGTGTATTAGTGTTTAGCAGACTGTACGTCAGTCCCTATACCGCTGAAGGACTGCTGCAGTATAGGGCAGCGGTCAGCAGTGGTGCACGTCAACCCTATCTATTGTGGACCGATAGCGGTCCTTACAGAACAGCAGACTGTACCGCACTCAAGCCTATGTACCGTAGCACCCTATACCAAGTTACCAGTCCTTATAAGAACTTTTGTGGACCAAGCAGGTTGTGTATTAGTGTTTAGCAGACTGTACGTCAGTCCCTATACCGCTGAAGGACTGCTGCAGTATAGGGCAGCGGTCAGCAGTGGTGCACGTCAACCCTATCTATTGTGGACCGATAGCGGTCCTTACAGAACAGCAGACTGTACCGCACTCAAGCCTATGTACCGTAGCACCCTATACCAAGTTACCAGTCCTTATAAGAACTTTTGTGGACCAAGCAGGTTGTGTATTAGTGTTTAGCAGACTGTACGTCAGTCCCTATACCGCTGAAGGACTGCTGCAGTATAGGGCAGCGGTCAGCAGTGGTGCACGTCAACCCTATCTATTGTGGACCGATAGCGGTCCTTACAGAACAGCAGACTGTACCGCACTCAAGCCTATGTACCGTAGCACCCTATACCAAGTTACCAGTCCTTATAAGAACTTTTGTGGAACAAGCAGGTTGTGTGTTAGTGATTAGCAGACTGTACGTCAGTCCCTATACCGCTGAAGGACTGCTGCAGTATAGGTGAGCGGTCAGCAGTGGTGCACGTCAACCCTATCTATTGTGGACCGATAGCGGTCCTTACAGAACAGCAGACTGTACCGCACTCAAGCCTATGTACCGTAGCACCCTATACCAAGTTACCAGTCCTTATAAGAACTTTTGTGGACCAAGCAGGTTGTGTATTAGTGTTTAGCAGACTGTACGTCAGTCCCTATACCGCTGAAGGACTGCTGCAGTATAGGGCAGCGGTCAGCAGTGGTGCACGTCAACCCTATCTATTGTGGACCGATAGCGGTCCTTACAGAACAGCAGACTGTACCGCACTCAAGCCTATGTACCGTAGCACCCTATACCAAGTTACCAGTCCTTATAAGAACTTTTGTGGACCAAGCAGGTTGTGTATTAGTGTTTAGCAGACTGTACGTCAGTCCCTATACCGCTGAAGGACTGCTGCAGTATAGGGCAGCGGTCAGCAGTGGTGCACGTCAACCCTATCTATTGTGGACCGATAGCGGTCCTTACAGAACAGCAGACTGTACCGCACTCAAGCCTATGTACCGTAGCACCCTATACCAAGTTACCAGTCCTTATAAGAACTTTTGTGGAACAAGCAGGTTGTGTGTTAGTGATTAGCAGACTGTACGTCAGTCCCTATACCGCTGAAGGACTGCTGCAGTATAGGTGAGCGGTCAGCAGTGGTGCACGTCAACCCTATCTATTGTGGACCGATAGCGGTCCTTACAGAACAGCAGACTGTACCGCACTCAAGCCTATGTACCGTAGCACCCTATACCAAGTTACCAGTCCTTATAAGAACTTTTGTGGAACAAGCAGGTTGTGTGTTAGTGATTAGCAGACTGTACGTCAGTCCCTATACCGCTGAAGGACTGCTGCAGTATAGGGCAGCGGTCAGCAGTGGTGCACGTCAACCCTATCTATTGTGGACCGATAGCGGTCCTTACAGAACAGCAGACTGTACCGCACTCAAGCCTATGTACCGTAGCACCCTATACCAAGTTACCAGTCCTTATAAGAACTTTTGTGGAACAAGCAGGTTGTGTGTTAGTGATTAGCAGACTGTACGTCAGTCCCTATACCGCTGAAGGACTGCTGCAGTATAGGTGAGCGGTCAGCAGTGGTGCACGTCAACCCTATCTATTGTGGACCGATAGCGGTCCTTACAGAACAGCAGACTGTACCGCACTCAAGCCTATGTACCGTAGCACCCTATACCAAGTTACCAGTCCTTATAAGAACTTTTGTGGACCAAGCAGGTTGTGTATTAGTGTTTAGCAGACTGTACGTCAGTCCCTATACCGCTGAAGGACTGCTGCAGTATAGGGCAGCGGTCAGCAGTGGTGCACGTCAACCCTATCTATTGTGGACCGATAGCGGTCCTTACAGAACAGCAGACTGTACCGCACTCAAGCCTATGTACCGTAGCACCCTATACCAAGTTACCAGTCCTTATAAGAACTTTTGTGGACCAAGCAGGTTGTGTATTAGTGTTTAGCAGACTGTACGTCAGTCCCTATACCGCTGAAGGACTGCTGCAGTATAGGGCAGCGGTCAGCAGTGGTGCACGTCAACCCTATCTATTGTGGACCGATAGCGGTCCTTACAGAACAGCAGACTGTACCGCACTCAAGCCTATGTACCGTAGCACCCTATACCAAGTTACCAGTCCTTATAAGAACTTTTGTGGACCAAGCAGGTTGTGTATTAGTGTTTAGCAGACTGTACGTCAGTCCCTATACCGCTGAAGGACTGCTGCAGTATAGGGCAGCGGTCAGCAGTGGTGCACGTCAACCCTATCTATTGTGGACCGATAGCGGTCCTTACAGAACAGCAGACTGTACCGCACTCAAGCCTATGTACCGTAGCACCCTATACCAAGTTACCAGTCCTTATAAGAACTTTTGTGGAACAAGCAGGTTGTGTGTTAGTGATTAGCAGACTGTACGTCAGTCCCTATACCGCTGAAGGACTGCTGCAGTATAGGTGAGCGGTCAGCAGTGGTGCACGTCAACCCTATCTATTGTGGACCGATAGCGGTCCTTACAGAACAGCAGACTGTACCGCACTCAAGCCTATGTACCGTAGCACCCTATACCAAGTTACCAGTCCTTATAAGAACTTTTGTGGACCAAGCAGGTTGTGTATTAGTGTTTAGCAGACTGTACGTCAGTCCCTATACCGCTGAAGGACTGCTGCAGTATAGGGCAGCGGTCAGCAGTGGTGCACGTCAACCCTATCTATTGTGGACCGATAGCGGTCCTTACAGAACAGCAGACTGTACCGCACTCAAGCCTATGTACCGTAGCACCCTATACCAAGTTACCAGTCCTTATAAGAACTTTTGTGGACCAAGCAGGTTGTGTGTTAGTGTTTAGCAGACTGTACGTCAGTCCCTATACCGCTGAAGGACTGCTGCAGTATAGGGCAGCGGTCAGCAGTGGTGCACGTCAACCCTATCTATTGTGGACCGATAGCGGTCCTTACAGAACAGCAGACTGTACCGCACTCAAGCCTATGTACCGTAGCACCCTATACCAAGTTACCAGTCCTTATAAGAACTTTTGTGGAACAAGCAGGTTGTGTGTTAGTGATTAGCAGACTGTACGTCAGTCCCTATACCGCTGAAGGACTGCTGCAGTATAGGTGAGCGGTCAGCAGTGGTGCACGTCAACCCTATCTATTGTGGACCGATAGCGGTCCTTACAGAACAGCAGACTGTACCGCACTCAAGCCTATGTACCGTAGCACCCTATACCAAGTTACCAGTCCTTATAAGAACTTTTGTGGACCAAGCAGGTTGTGTATTAGTGTTTAGCAGACTGTACGTCAGTCCCTATACCGCTGAAGGACTGCTGCAGTATAGGGCAGCGGTCAGCAGTGGTGCACGTCAACCCTATCTATTGTGGACCGATAGCGGTCCTTACAGAACAGCAGACTGTACCGCACTCAAGCCTATGTACCGTAGCACCCTATACCAAGTTACCAGTCCTTATAAGAACTTTTGTGGACCAAGCAGGTTGTGTATTAGTGTTTAGCAGACTGTACGTCAGTCCCTATACCGCTGAAGGACTGCTGCAGTATAGGGCAGCGGTCAGCAGTGGTGCACGTCAACCCTATCTATTGTGGACCGATAGCGGTCCTTACAGAACAGCAGACTGTACCGCACTCAAGCCTATGTACCGTAGCACCCTATACCAAGTTACCAGTCCTTATAAGAACTTTTGTGGAACAAGCAGGTTGTGTGTTAGTGATTAGCAGACTGTACGTCAGTCCCTATACCGCTGAAGGACTGCTGCAGTATAGGGCAGCGGTCAGCAGTGGTGCACGTCAACCCTATCTATTGTGGACCGATAGCGGTCCTTACAGAACAGCAGACTGTACCGCACTCAAGCCTATGTACCGTAGCACCCTATACCAAGTTACCAGTCCTTATAAGAACTTTTGTGGAACAAGTGAGTTGTGAATGTTTAGCAGACTGCAGCAGAAGGGCAGCAGTCAAGTATAATATCCTTTCTATATTTGGAAGAAAGAATATTATACATGTACAAGCCTATTACTGTACCACTGATACCAGTCCTGAAAAGAACCTTTGTGGAACTAATAATAACAGCAAGTCTTTAAAATTACCCTCACTGCCTGACAACACTGCTTCCTTCCTGTCCCTATACAAATTGGCAAAAAAAGAGAACGATTAGTGGTTACTGGAACAGCTCTTTTGTGGACCTTGATAGTAACAGCTAATGATGATGATGATGATGATGATGATGAAAGACTAATCTGGCTGTCCCTGTAGCATACACCGTCCTTTCCCTTTCTCTAAACTAACAAAAGACACTCAGGCTGCTGCAAGAATCAGCAGCACAGCAAACCTATCAACACCTAACACCTATACCAGTCCTGAAAAGAACTTTTGTGTACCAAATAGCTAGTGGTTTATCTCTCCCTACTCCACACAGGAACCTGTCCCTATCTTAACAGAAGAAAGAATGTAAAATGGCCACCGGATCGGGTGTATTTATAGGTTAGGGGGAATGTACAAGTGTCCATGTGCTGTCATGTCTCAATTGGCTGTCCTGTATCACATGATAAACGTGTCACCAAAGGTTAAAGTTCTTGTATACATTAAACACGTAAGTCCGCCGCGGCGAACGACGGAAAAAGGCGTTCGAACGTGCGGACCGCGAATGTCGGAAATTCGCCGCGAAACGACCGCCGGGCGAACCGTTCGGCCATCACTAATGGGCAGTAGTTAGCTCCCCACGGGTAGTCTCTGTCGGTTTTAGCGTGTGCCTACGTCTTGCCTCCTCTAGGGATTGCTCAAGTGTAGTTTGTTGGGCCTTCCCGGCAAGTCTATGATGCTTAATACGGGATATATACGACCCACGCAAAAACGCCTTAAAGGCGTCCCATGTGGGGCCTGGTGCTGTTGTGTCAAGATTAATGGACCAATAATCCACCATATCTGATGGGATGACCTCCTGTATACCGGGCGTGAATATCCACAAGGGACTAAGTTTCCACACCAGAAATGAAGGTTTGTGTCCCAGGGAAAGGGTAACCTGGAGTAGCGAGTGATCCGACACTGTTTGTGAAATGTATTTTATTGCCCTGACAACCGGCAGAAGGTCCCTGGTGGCTAGTGCATAGTCCAGCCTGGATAGAGAACCGTAGGTTTTAGATAATCATTAATGATTTTAATATATATTTTATGATATGGATTACAAGCCAGGCCAAAACAATTATACTCTATACTGCAATGTGTTATTCATGACATCTGTGTATACAGTACATATATATAATTTGTAATGATAATATGTGATCATGATATCTGTATGTATATGAAAGAACAAATGTGCCATCCTGCATTTGACCACTTTACCAGCTATGTGTCACATGCTTCATTGAAAGTTCCAAACCCTTTCCTTTTAAACTTCAGAGAACATTGTACATGTGAACAAATCTTTATGATGACACTGTAACTGGTCTGGAGGTGATCATGAAAGGTGAACCTTTCATATGGCAGGGTTGGTTTGACCGCCGGATTCCTCAGGATTCTTGCTGCTAGAATGACTGGATTGTGCGATCAGCAGCATGTAGCTGTACAAAGAGCAGTTAGAAACAGATCTCTGAGCCTGGACATTTGTCCCTATCTGCAGCTAACTGCCCTGTGTGTGGCTACATGCGAACAGCAGTGGCTGCTGTCTGCCCACCCTTAGTTAAAAAGGACTAAGCAGCCACTATTGATCACAGAACCCGGTCATGTGACAGGGGCCTAATTGGTGTGGGGATGATCAGGGTCACTGTGACTGGTGTGGTGGTGATTGGGGACACTGAGTCAGTGGCAGTGATTAGGGACACTGACTCATGACAGTATGTTAAAAAAATAAATACTATTTTTATTTTCTTACAATTTTCTATTCTAGAGTAGTGCAGAGTCATCATAGTGACACTGCACTACTCTGGGAAGGTGATCAGGATTATTTTTATTATACTGTGATTGCTACAGTGTAACTAAACCTATCGATTTAATGGTTTAAAAAAACTGTTACATTCCTGGCATGCTGGGAAAATCATCAAATGACTGGTCTCATAACTGATCACATGTGCAGCATCATGGCAGTTGCAGATCATACAGAGGCTAAGATGCAGCTTCCATGGAGGAAAATGATTCAACTGTGTTGAATGGCTTTTATTCATTACTCTTTTTTACTCTTGCTTACTATTATGATTCTGTGATTGGCCACAGCTATCATATGGTACATGTGATTGGCAATGTACACTATGTGATCACAGGGACCAATCACAGCATATTAGTAAATAATGAATCACGAATGGCTGCCATTCATGACAATTATTTATTTGGTGAGCAACAATCGCATTGGATCCTGGGATGATCACAGCAGCCTGGTACCAATCACTCAGTTCTAATGTGTCTGCTGGGTGCAACTGAGAGGACATCATATGATGTCTACCCATGATAGGAGAACACCCACCCTGCTGTAATTTTACTAGGCTGGGAGGTAAGTGGTTAAATTTTGATCTCAGTGAAATTGCTGTTTTCTGCCTTCCCACTACAGTGATCTATGCTGGTACAGCTGGGAAACAACCACAACTGATTCAGTAGTGTTCACACAGAATTGTATTGCAGATGAAAATAGGGACTGCATCATATAGTATCAAATTTGTTACTGAGTGCTGCTTACTTAGGGCACTTGTCTAGTGCATTTTGGACTACACCATAATATTTTAACAAGTGCACAACTGTTGTAACAGGAAAGTTGAGGTAAGACTAAAAACATGGAGGTTGTTATTTCAAGGCTCATCTGAATAACTTTAAAGGTTTATAGTCAAACTTGCTGCCTGGTATACATGTGTGATTCGTTTTGTTACGAATCAAAATTAGAAACAAAACGTGTGTGATTCAGAGATTTGGATGTATCCGAATCTCTGAATAACAATATTAATGAATTTCAATGAATCCAAACTAAATTATAACAAAAACAAAGCATTTATTCATATTCAATATGTTTTATTCAGCTTACACAATAGTTTGGCCTTTTTTGTTAATGTTTGAAGCATCTGAAATAATGGAATGACATAACGAATGATCTAAATTCATTTGGATTCATTTGTTTTTATTCTAGTGAGTGTAGCATGAATATTCCAATAGATTCTTTTTGCATTGGGGTTGAACTTGAGAGACCATTTGTTTAATTTGTATGTGTGCGGGGCTCCAAACAAAGTCAGTTGGGAATAAGGAAATTAATTCAACTTAATAACATAACGAATGAATATGTATTTATTCTGATTCATTAATTTTATTCTGATAAGAGCAGCTCAGTGGTCTCTTGGATAATCAGACAATTTTTTTTGTATTAACTTTAATTTGACATCATTATAAAAAATGTACTGCATATGAAATGGAAACATATTGAAAAAAAATACAGTAAGGTATAAAATTGAAATTATTGTGTTTGGGTTTAATGGAGGTGGATCCATCAGAATCTCCCAGTCATTGCATAATGAATGAATCTGAATTTAATTTAGTTCAATTGGTTTCTTTCAGATGCACGTGACTCCAGTCGATATTGTCCAATTAGCTCATTCCCTTTCTCTTTGTTGGTCAGGCTAGCAGGGATATAGCAAATCTTCTGAAATAACAAAAGAATAACAGAACGTCAGAAAATATTAATTGTTTCGGAAAAATGAATATATGAAACGGTCCGAAAATACAAAACAAATGCTGAAAACCAATAATTCTAACATAACAATTATGACAAAACAAAATGATTTACTGAACAAATGAAAGCAATGTTTTTATTGTATACATCTCTACTTCCTGGGGTGGAATTTGGGGGAAAGCAGTGCATATTGTAACAATGTAATCTTAATGTCCTGATCTTAGAAAACTTTGTTGATAGATGCTGGCTCTGGGTCTCTGATCAAGGCTTTGACCTAACATCATGTTTTCCTCACCAACAGAGTCTACAATTCCTACTTACTTAAGGGAGTCCGTGCAGCCTTATTGACATATATAATGGAACTGGACTGATAAACTAACTCAGATGTAATTTTTGACTTTAGATCTGCTTTAATAATTCTTGTTGCTAATTACAGATTTGCATGATTTTGTGCAAGTTCATTAAACACTATAATGTGAATGAAGCCTTAGCAGAACAAGTGTTTTGTTTATATACAGTATGTGATGTACAACTAGTAATATAATCCAGTGTTCGATGTCAATGATTTGATACACATTTTGCATATATTTCAGAGGAAAGAATGGGTGGTACTTTAAATGAGACACATTTAAAAATGTAAAAATTATTTAAAAATCAGTAACAAAGGGGAAAATTTATACATTTTTACCCAATGGTCTGTCATATGCCTCATCTAAAGCCTCAAACCTCACAATCTGTACAAGGTTTTTTAGCATTAAGGTAGAAACATTGAAAAATTTTATCATTTAATGTTTATGAATAAATGTGGATTGGAAAAATTATGTCAGATAGTAGCAGCTCATTATGCTGCGAATGCATGTTATGTGCCAGTTTTTAAATTTGAGTCATGAAGATTACAAAATCAAAAACCCCAAACACATAATAAAATGAAATATAGGAAGATTTGCTATTCAAATGATGCCAGATTGAAAGAAATAACTACATTGGAATGGCTCTTTACAGGTATGTGGAACTAAGTAAAAAATATCAGGTTCACTACACTTCTGATTAAAAAGAAATCTAGACCCTTAATGTACAAATTTGGATAAGCCTGTTTCATATTTTTAGAATGAATGAAATGTTTTTACTCTTAATAAAGTAATAATTTCATTTATATATATATATATATATATATATATATATATATATATATACAGTATATATACATATAGTTTCCCCTCACCTTCTCTCCCACTGACATTGGTCAGCATGTCAAACCGTAAACTTTCCTCAACATGGACACCAAAAGTATAAAAAAAAAAGACAGATGTTGTAATCCTTCCATTTACTCTATTCAAAAGTTGAAAATATTTTTTTTTGGCTTGGAAGAATTTCATTTTAGAAACAAAATCATTTTGCTTTTGCACAAAAAAAGAAAGTTGGTTCACTGCAGTAAAATTAGCAACATAAATATTGTTGTGTATTTGTATAAATTAAGTTGCATAAATATTATTTGAAATCAAATGCATCCCACTGCATTAAAAAATAATTATAGTTATAACCCTATAAACAAATAGACCTGGACCAAGAGCTATGGCCTACCCTAGGTTGCATAACTAAGCTGGCCTGACTGGCAGCAGGCTCAAACTCTCAGTGCTCCTCTGAGAGCCTGAGCTAGATGCTCCCGCTCCCTCCCCATCCTGGTGCTCCAGTGATCACTGACGGGACACAGCAAAGAGCGGTGTCACGTACCTGATACTAGAGTCTGGTATGCTGGTATGCAACAGGAGGCTTCTCTTACCCCTCTGACTCGAAGCCCCTGATAGAGAAAAAGGAGGCACAGGAGTGCAGAGTCGCACGAGTGCCTGGCAAGGTTGCTGGTAGATGAGCTGGACCGAAACTGAAGCAGGAACTGGAATGGACCCAGGAACAGATGTCGGGCTGGAAACTGGAGCTCAGGCAGGTGCAAGCAAGTGGGCTGGAAGCATAGGCACACTAGTCCAGCGCAGGTAGACACTGGAGCAGAGTCAGGTGCAGGCAGATTCGGCAACAGGCTGGCAGCAAGGTGGCAGAAGGAGCAGGCAGGAACGTAGTCAAAACAGGCCAAGGTGAGGTGCATGCAGATAAGCAGCAATAGTCAGGAGCATGCCAGGTAGGGTCAACTGGAGCAGGTACATACAAATGATAATCAGGAATCACAGGTAATGCTGTAGACCAGGCAACACTGATATAAGGAATTAAGGCAGTTTATATAGTCTGTTAGTGCCACGAACGTCAGCGGGCGCATAGCGCCTGTGCACGCCAACACCCACATTTTGTGCAGCACTAGTGTGCAAGCGTGTGCATGTGTGCGCAGGTGCACATGTGTGCGCAGGTGCACGCAAACGTGCCCGCGTGGCCCTTCTCAGTGGAACATGCAGAACAGAGGGACATCCATGGTCACCATCTTGGATGCTGGCGTGCCCTTCCTGACGAGTGGTGACTGACAGTCACTGCTCTCTGCTCAGAGAAGACCAAGAATTGAGTGATTAGCAATAAGTAGCTTTAGAACCAGAGAGGCACTGCTGCAGCATCACACCAATGCTGCAGCAGGGGTATGAGTATGTTTTTTTTTTTTTTGGACTCCGACACATCTCCATTAATATTATGCTAGTTAGCCTTTAAACCGTTGCCGTTGTCCATTAAGACTTGGATCTGCAAACACTGAGTTTCAATAATGACTAAAGTAATTATTTATATATAACACTTGCATAAAGTTAAAATCAGTAAGTGCAGTACTAAAAATGGATTGTGATTGGTAATTTCTATAAATTTACGGTCAGATGTATAAAAAGTGGGTAATTTATTAAAATGACAACATTTTACCAGATATAGTTAGCCTTAGAGTTACAAAGAAATAATTTTGTACAGATTTTCCATTTATTGCATATGCCTGTTGGCTGATAATACATCCTGGCTCAGCCTCCAGGTTTATACATCGCTGGAGGATTATACTTCCCTTGACCCTTAGATTATTAACAGTATTTGGCAGTGGATTAACGTGCCTCTAGCTCTTGTTTTTGATTTGGATAACCACAAAGTGGAAAAAGCAAGACTTTTAAATCCCACATTATTGGCTGAATTCATCTTGACATGCCTGACATTGACTGTTTCTTCCACTGTTGGCCAGTCAGACATTATAGAATGAAGGATGACTTACAGGAATCACATATGTGATGTGAAAGAAATAAAATGTCAATGTTTGGACACAAATATAAAATACAGATAGCAACTTTCCCCAATTAGACTTTTTAGTACCTACACAAATTTGCAGTCCTCCAAGAATTAACGAAGAATTCAAGAGCAAAAATATTCATATATAATTTTAGATAGCTAAAGCTTGTTTTTAGACAAAAGGCCACGATGACATGTGTTGCTATATGTTGGTAAACTAATTGGTAAAAAAATTAGTATTGTTTAATAAAAGTTTAGAAACTTGAACACTACAAACATCATTACATATCAACATGCAAATATACATATTTTTAGTTCACGTGTTCTTTTAGCACCATAAGCACGTTTTAAAAATTGTTAGATAAGCCATTTTTCATGAGCATTTGTATTTTCTAAAATATTCAGTTTATGCTACTTCTAACTATATGATGAAAGGTTGCAAAATTCAAAGACCTGGCAACAGATGAAAATGTTACACTTTTTAGACAGGCACAGGGTTGAGCAAATCAAATTATTAAACATTCAGCAAATCCTTTCTTGAAATTCAGAAAACCTAAATTTACAGGTAGCAGTGAATCCCTTTGAATTGTATGATGCGGGACATTTTAAGAGCTAATAGGCAAATTATTGTCACAAAGGCATGGAAAGCCGAGCACTGCCAATAGGGACATGTACCAATGCAAAGAACAAATACATACAAAGAATATAGTACTGAGTGGAGAGGATCTTTTTATATACCCCAAAGACATACTGGCAGATTAATTGGCTTCTGTATAAATTTGCCTTAGTATGTGTATGTATGAATGTGAGTTAATCTGGCCGTACATGCATCAAAAATGTGGCTGGTTCAGCAGGGACTGGAAGAATTTCAATCCAGGTTGGAAATTTTTCTTTCACTCAATGCAGCTGGCTATAGTCAGTGGTGCTGATCAGTGTATTCTGACTGTGGGGAAATCTCCGCACAGTGGCGAGATTGGGGGTAGTACATTCTTCTTGCTAGTTGAACGAAAAAAAAAAATGACTCGTATAGCCAGCATTAAGGATTTTAGATTGTAAGCTCATTGTACAATATACAGTATATGTAAAATTAAGGATAATGTTGAAAACGGGGATGAGCTTCAGATTTGTATCAACCCAAACAGTTTGCCGTTTGGGAAAATGGCAAACAAATGGGACTGTTTGCTGCCAATAGCAACAAATTACTAATTGTGAAATTAATTCCTGACCTCTGATCTGTGGTTGGATGGCATAAAAAGGCCAATAATGTTTTTTTTTTTTTTTTTTATGTGCCAGTTCCCCCCTATAAAAGTCAAGCAGTAATTTATGCAAAAGGAGCCACGACCAAGTATTGAGTGCATACTATACTGTATATGGACATACTTTTCAGTAAGCCAACATTTCTGTATTAAAAATCCTTTTTTTATTGGTCTTATGTAATATTCAAATTTTCCAAGGTACAGAATTTTGGGTTTTCACCAGCTGTAAGCCATAATCATCAAAATTAAAAGAAAGAAATGCTTGAAATATATCACACTGAGTTTCACTTTTTGAATATAATTACTGAAATAATTTAACTTTTTAATGATATTCTAATTCTATGAGATGCACATGTTTATGAATGTGGTTTACACACATGTGTATATATATATACATACACACACACACATATATATATATATATATATATATATATATATATATATATATATATATATATATATATATATGTATTTATTTTATTTATTTAAACAGCGGGAAATCCCTTCATCTATACTAGAACCTTATCCTACATGAGAGTCTGATATAGGTGTTAATGGGGGACCCCAACACAAGAAAAAATTCAGTGTGGGGTTTCCCAAAATTTCATACCAGACCAGAAGGGTCAGGTATGGAATTTGGATGCGGGAACCCCGTGCAAATAAAGCATGGGATCCCCCACAAAAATCCACGTCAGGCCCTTATCCTATTATTCAGCTAGGCTGATCCATGGTGCTACTCTAACTCTAGCCATTAGCATAAACGGTAGGGGATTCCTATTCAGTGAATGAACAGGACCTGGAAATGTTACTGTTTGCTAAGGACACAGCAGGTACCAGCACTCACTGCTTCCTTGGCAGTCATCATTGACAGCAAGGAAGATGCCATGTATAGAAGCTGCAGAAATACTGCAACAATACATAATGTTTGGCTCCCTCTGAATGAGTGAAAAATCTGGTGCTGAAAAAAATATCAATTTGGTGGGGGATGAGCAGTGCAAACTTTTAGCTGATGGCAAAACTGCTATGTGTTTACAGCACATCTCTGCATACTACTATAGAACAGTGGACCACACTAAATCGCCACATTATGAAGTGTGGCAAAGCACCACATCCTTAGTCTCCCCCATCCCCCCTAGTTATATAGCTGCTAATAAAATTGGGCAATTTCCTGTATTCATCATGTAGCACAAACTCTTCACATGCAATTAGTAGGGGGTGAGTAGGTTCTGCATCCACAGGACAAAACAATTGTTGGACCACGTCTTTAAAAATACCTTTTCTTTCTGTCAGAGAGCATGTTGTACAGCTAGACAGGGCTGGGACAAGGGGTGGGAAGGAGGGATGGCTGCCCTGGACATTGTGTTATCATATAAGGTGGGGGGGCACCACAAGGAGATTGGGGGGGTAGGGGGTAAGAATTGTTCCAGGAGAGGAAATTTGGGAAGGTGTGCTAGGAGTGGTGATTTAGGGGATGGGTGGAGAGGGTTTGTTCTAGGTGGGGGGATTTGTGCTGCAAAAGACAATATGGTAGGGATTATTGGAGGGTATTTGGGCTAAGAGGGGGGATTTGAAGTGGAGGGAGAAGATTTGTGCTCAGAGGGGTAATTTGAGGGGTAGAGGATTTGTGTCAGGTGGGGAAGGTTTCTTTTTTGTGGAGGGGGTGGGGGTTTGTGCTGGGGCAGGTGTATAGAGAGAGAATTGAGGGTCAAAGATTTGTACCAGGAGGGGGGATTTCAGCAGGGGGGTAGATTTGTACTGGGAGGAAGGGGAGATTTATGCTCATGCAGAATAATGCTCGATTTTTTTGGGGGGGGGGTATCTTTGCTGACACATAATGATACATCCTGGGGAAGGCGGGGGCATGATTTTGGCACGTTTGCCCTGGCCTCTACATGACCTTGTCCCATCACTGCAGCTAGAGCATGTGGAGGAGGTGGGGGAATGGATAACCAAGCCTTTCTCATCCTCCTCCAAGGTGTAGAGCAGCAAGCACGTTTTCAAAAGTAAAAGTTTTGGATCAGCAATTAGTACAAAATCCTTGCAGCTGATGCTAACAAATACACCTTTGTTTTTCTGCAGACGGTTGTCTTTCTCAGGAAACTGGTCTGAGTGGCTCATGAGTTTCCGAAGTGGCGGGAGAGGACACGCCCCCCTCCTTCGCTCGCCGGTGCTTCTCGGGTTTAACGTTACCACAGGATCACCTGAGAAATGATACGACGGTGCCACCATTATGGATGAGCCGAACACCCCCCGGTTCGGTTCGCATCAGAACTTTCGAAACGGAACGCAAATTCGCACGAACGTTAGAACCCCATTGAAGTCGATGGGACTCGAACGTTCAAAATAAAAAGTGCTAATTTTAATGGCTAATATGCAAGATACTGTCCTAAAAAGGTTTTGGTGACCTGGCTCCTGCCCCAGGGGACATGGGTAAATGCCTAAAATGTTTTTAAAAATGGCCGTTTTGGCCGGAGCACTGATTTTAATGACGATTAAAGTGAAAAAAATGTGAAATATTCCTTTAAATATCGTGCCTGGGGGGGTGTCTATAGTATGCCTGTGAAGTGCCACGTGTTTCCCGTGTTTAGAACAGTCCCTGCACAAAATGACATTTAATGGAAAAAAAGTCATTTCAAACTGCTTGCGTTTTTAATGTAATATCTGGTTCCGGCAATATGGATGAAAATCATTGAGAAAAATGGCATGGGTAGCCCCCCTGCCCATTACCAGCCCCTTTGGGTCTTGTACGCATATTAAGGGGAACCCTGTACCCACATTTAAAAAAGGAAATGCGTGTGGCCCCCAGGCCCTATATACTCAGAACAGCTGTATACAGGCGGTGCAAACAAGACAGGGACTGTGTAGGTTTGTTGTGTTAAGTTGAATCTGTTTGTAATTTTCAACTGGTACATTTTTAAAGTGTAGCTCCAGTCAAAAAAACTATTTTTAAGCTTTTTGGAAAACATAGGGTAGGGTTATCACCCCTGTATAATTTGTTTTGCCGTCCGTCTTTTTTCATCTCACTTCCTGTTGTCTCCTTCAGTTTGCAAGTAGGAGACGTTTGTATGTTGGATGTTTGAAAGTAGAGGCCTGCCCTATATGCTCTGTAGAAATGGCGGAAAAAGGTGTTGGTGTTGCCACAACATTGTAAGCCCTCAAAGTGACTCTTGGTGGGCGGTGGAGCGCCCTGCTGTGAACGATTATATCAAGAATTGTAATTACATGCCATTGTTGAACAGTGGTTAAACAGGGGCTGAAAAATTGGGCCTTGGGTGCTGGTGCCACTACACTGCAACCTCTCCCATATACTCTAGTTGTGGTGCAGGAATGAGCCCTGTAATTAAACGCCCCTGTTAAACAGGGGCTGAAAAAGTGGGCTGGTGGCATCACCCAGAACCAAAAATGTTCTTCCAACATATCAGCAGAGGAGGAAGAGGATAGACAATCAACATAAAAGGACAGCCACTCAGCATCAGCATAGGCAGTCTTGAAGGGATGTGATATTTCAAAAAAAAAATATTCGGTTACATCAGCTTCAGGTGCTTGGCAGCTGTGGGTGATCCAAGACTGATTCATCTTTATGAAGGTCAGTCAATCAACCGAGTCGGTGGACAGGCGCACCCTGTGAATGGTAACAAAGCCACCAGCAGCACTGAAGGTGCGTTCCAAAAGAACGCTGGATGCAGGACAGGCCAGTAGCTCAATTGCATACTGTGCAAGCTCTGGCCAGTGATCCATCCTCAAGACCCAGTAAGCCAGAGGATTTTCGGGGGGAAAGGTGTCCAAGTCTGACCTTGCCCCTAGGTATTCCTGCACCATGTAAATCAGACGCTGGCGATGGTTGCTGGAACCGATCATACCCTTGGGCTGCGGACTAAAAAATTGTCTGAACACATCAGTCAGATGGCCACCTTCTCCACCGCTCCTTCTGACCAATGCCTCAGCAACATGTTGTCCAGGACCAGGAGTTTGTAACCTCCCAGTCTCTGGGAACGCGTTGCACAGACCTTTCTGCAAGGCCTCCCGGAGATGTCTCATCCTCTGCTCCCTCTGCGATGGCAAGATAAGGTCGGCAACCTTACCCTTGTACCGTGGCTCAAGGAGAGTGGCCAGCCAGTAATGGTCCCTCTTCTTAATCCGAAGAATACGAGGATCCTTCCGCAGGCTTTGCAGGATCAGGGAGGCCATGCAGCGTAGGTTAACTGAGGCATTCGGTCCGGAGTTCCCTTGGGTCACTAAGGACAACATGATCCGCAGCTACCTCCTCCCAGTCACGTACAACTCCACGGGATTCTTGGGACTGTAAATCATCCCTACAAGACTGCTGCTGCTGATGCTGAGTGCCAGCCTCCACCTCCATGCTGACACAATCCTCCTCCTCCTCCTCCTCATCCTCTTCCTGTGTGATGGGTGGGACAACATGAACACTGTCTGGATAATGGGGCCTTGAGAGGCAAGGAAGTCCTCCTCTTCCTGCCTCTGTTCTGCCTCAAGTGCCCTGTCCATTATTCCACACAGCATATGCTCCAAGAGGTGGACAAGAGGTACAGTGTCACTGATGCATGCACTGTCACTGCTCACCATCCTTGTGGCCTCCTCAAACGGTGACAGGACAGTGCATGCATCCCTGATCATGCCCCACTGGCGTGGTGAGAAAAAACCAAGCTCCCCTGACCCTGTCCTGGTGCCGTAGTCATACAGGTACTCATTGATGGCCCTCTGCTGCATGTGCAGCCACTGCAGCATGGCCAACGTTGAGTTCCACCTGGTGGGCATGTCACATATCAGGCCATTCTTGGGCAGGTTCAACTCCTTTTGGAGCTCAGCCAGCTGAGCACAGGCATTAAATGATTGGTGGAAATGCACACACTTTCCTAGCCTTCTTCAGGACATCCTGTAAGCCCGGATACCTGCCCAAGAACCGCTGCACCACCAGGTTAAGGACGTGAGCCACACAGGGCACATGGGTCAGTTGTCCCTGTCGGAGGGCGGAGAGGAGGTTGGTGCCATTGTCGCAAACCACCAATCCTGGCTTAATCTGGCGTGGCGTCAACCACCTCTCGGCCTGCCCCTGCAGAGCTGACAAAATATCTGCCCCAGTGTGGCTCCTGTCCCCCAAGCAAAACAGCGCAAGCACAGCATGACATCGTTTTGCATGCGTACTTGCGTAGCCCCTTGAACGCCTACGGAGCACTGCTGGTTCTGAGGACAGAGCACTGGAAGAGGCCATGGAAGAAGAAGAAGAGGAGGGGGTGGAGGAGAGAGGTGTGTCACAACCAGTAGCATTTTGGAGGTGTGGTGGTGGAACAACCTCCAACACTACTGCACCTTGTCCTGCATCCTTCCCAGCTGCCAGAAGAGTGACCCAATGGGCCTTGAAAGACAGGTAACATCCCTGTCCATGCCTGCTGGACCATGAGTCAGCGGTAATATGCACCTTACCGCTGACTGCCCTGTCCAGCGAGGCAAGGACATTGCCTTCCACATGCCGGTAGAAAGCCGGAATCGCCTTCCGTGAGAAAAAGTGGCGTTTGAGGACCTGCCACTGAGGAACTGCACATTGTACAAACTCACGGAAGGGGACCGAGTCTACCAACTGAAAAGGCAGCAGTTGAAGTGCTAGCAATTTAGCCAAGCTAGCATTCAACTGCTGGGAATGTGGATGGCTGGGTGTGAACTTCTTTCGACGGCCCAGCAGCTGGGGCAGGGAAATTTGCCTGTTATAATCGGACGTGGGTGTACTGCTAGCAGAGTGCCCGCAAGCACTTGGCTGTGACACACATAATTCTACACCTTCATTTCTCTCAGAGCAGGTTTCAGAGAGGACTGAAGGTCTAGTGGGGTTGGAGATCCCAGCTGATGAGGAGCAAGGAGAGGTCCGCTTTGTTCTTTGGTGTGGGTCTTTGAGGTACGCTTGCCAACGAGCTGCATGGCAGGTCAACATATGTCTGGTCAAGCATATGGTGCCCAAGTGGCTGATGTTTTGGCCACGCGAGATACGCTTGACACATATGTTGCAAATAGCAGCGGTGCGATCTGATGCACTTGTCTCAAAAAAGGCCCACACCAAAGAACTTTTAGAATAACGTGCAGAGGCAGCGCCCTGCACAGGCGGAGCTCTGCGGTGTGATTCAGTCGGTGCCCTGCCCCTAAGCTGGCCCCTGGAGGGCATCCTGCCTCATTGGACATGTGTCTCCTCCTCCTCCTCTCTCCTACCAGGCACCCACGTGGAGTCAGTGCCCTCATCATTCCCTCCCTCTTCATTGTTGGAGCAAACCTGGCAGTATGCTGCAGCTTGTGGAACATGACTGCCAGATTGCTGTCCTTCTTGAGCATCCCCTCTCTCTGCGCTCACGCTACTGCCTTCCTCTAGCTGAGTATCATCGTCAGAGCCTACAAAACACTGGGCATCCTTCTGGAGCATGTACCCAACACTGTGCTCAAAGAGTTCAGGGGACTCCTCAGGAGGACGTGGTGGGTCTAGGGAAGGAGTCACTGATGATGACATTGAGACGAGGGAAGACGATGCGTTGGCAGCTGCTTTGATAGTACCCTGAGCCTGGGTGAGAGAGGATGAGGAGGATGAAGAGGGCTTGGTCATCCACTCTACCAAGTCTTTGGCATGATGCGGCTCAACACGTCCAGCTGCCAAAAAGAAGAAGGACAACTGTGTCCCATGCCCATGTGCTGATGATGATGATGCACTGTGTCCACGACCAGCACTGTTGTCTCTAGACACAGAGCCTGCTTGCCCTCTTTTATCGGCTCGTGCCTGTCTGCCTCTCCTTGTTGGCCTTCCAGACATGGTAATGGCCTGAAGGGAGATGGCAAAACCAGCAATTGGGTAGTGTATATTGTGCTGGAGGTACACAGCACCCACTAACTCCTGCAGATGCCTTTGTTATAGAACAGGAATTAAAGGGTAGATACTGGTGTATACTGTGCTGTGCTGGAGGCACACAACACCAAATAACTCCTGCAGATGGCAGATGGCTCAATTAGAGAAGAGCTATATAGGTGGATATAATGGTGTATAGTTCGGTCAGTGCACGCAGACAACATGCACAATCTCCTACAACTGACTGCAAGCTCTATTACAGAAGAGCAATATAGCTAGCTATATAGGTGGATATAATGGTGTATAGTGCGCTCAGGGCACGCAAACAACACGCACAATCTCCTACATCTGACTGCAATCTCTATTACAGAAGAGTAATATAGCTAGCTATATAGGTGGATATAATGGTGTATAGTGCGGTCAGGGCACGCAGACAACACGCACAATCTCCTACAACTGACTGCAAGCTCTATTACAGAAGAGCAATATAGCTAGCTATATAGGTGGATATAATGGTGTATAGTGCGGTCAGGGCACGCAGACAACACGCACAATCTCCTACAACTGACTGCAAGCTCTATTACAGAAGAGCAATATAGCTAGCTATATAGGTGGATATAATGGTGTATAGTGCGGTCAGGGCACGCAGACAACACGCACAATCTCCTACAACTGAGTGCAAGCTCTATTACAAAAGTGCAATATAGCTAGCTATATAGGTGGATATAATGGTTTATAGTGCGGTCAGGGCACGCGGACTACACGCACAATCGCCTACAACTAACTGCAAGCTCTATTACAGAAGAGCAATATAGCTAGCTATATAGGTGGATATAATGGTGTATAGTGCGGTCAGGGCACGCAGACAACACGCACAATCTCCTACAACTGACTGCAAGCTCTATTACAGAAGAGCAATATAGCTAGCTATATAGGTGGATATAATGGTGTATACTGCGGTCAGGGCACGCAGACCAGACAACACCCACAAACTCCTGCAGATTGCTAAAAGCTCAATTACAGAAGAACAAGAACGCGAAATCGGCCAATAACGAACGGTGTATACTGTGTTGAAGGTACACAGAGAACACCCACTAATTCCTACAGACGCCAACACACTACACTAGGTCGCCGCGCTGGCGGCCTTATATAGTGTGGGGCGTGTACTACACAGCCTGAGCTGTGATTGGCCACAGGCATCCTGCCTGTGGCCAATCATGGCTCTCCTCACTGCCGGCGCTATGATTGGCCAAGCATGCGTGGTCACAGTGCATGCTTGGCCAATCATGAGCCAGCAATGCACTGCAATGGCACAGTGCATTGTGGGCCGTGAGCGTCACACGAATTTGGCGTGAACGCCCCATAACGTTCGGTATTCGATCTGAGATTTTTATCGGGACCAAGAAATTGCGGAGGACAGATCGGACACTTTTGATACTATTTTGAGACCACTGACATGTATACAACGATCAGAGCTAAAAATAGCCACTGATTACTGTGTAAATGTCACTGGTAGGGAAGGGGTTAAACACTAGGGGGCGATCAAGGGGTTAGGTGTGTCCTAGGGAGCGATTCTAACTGTGGGGGATGGGCTACCACTAACATCACAGTGATCACTGCTCCCGATGACAGGGAGAAGTAGATCCCTGCCATGTCACTAGGCAGAACAGGGAAATGCCTTGTTTACATAGGCATCTCCCCGTTCTGCGGCTCCATGACACGATCGCGGGACACTGGCAGACATCGAGTCCGCGGGACCCGTGGGCATGGTCACGCTCTATGCGGCGGGTGTGTGTTCCTGCTAACCCCGCCAATTAAAGGGGACGTACAGGTATGCCCATTTGCCCACCACTGCCATTGTGCCAACGTATATCATATGCAGCGGTCGGCAAGTGGTTAAAAGCATTTTAAGTCTTTCTACATTGGTGACCTTTTGAACATAAAAACTTTTGTACACAAACACTGCAAAAACGCCTGAAAAAACACGAAGATGCCTGTAAAATAGGAACGCCTAGATGTGAACGGAGCCTTAGCCCTTGTACACATGGTCGGACATTCCGACAACCAAATCCGTCTGATTTTTTCTCTTTTTTTTGTCTGTTTTTTTTTTCTATTTTTTTTGTCCGAAACTATTGCATACACACGGTCGGACAAAGTTGTCATAAAATCCGATCGTTCAGAACAGGATGACGTTATTTCGTTACGACGGGACTACGTTCACGCTAGTAGCCAATAGCTTTGGTGTAGGAATTTGATCTGAGCATGCGTGGCACTTTGTCCGATCGGAATTCTCTACACATAATCGGACAAAGTTGGCGGAAAATTTTATAGCCAAGCTGGAAAACTTGGTCCGACGGATATTCCGACGGAAACAGTCCGATGGAGACCACACACGGTCGGATTATCTGACAACACGGTCCGATCGGACATTTTCCGTCGGAATGTCCGACCGTGTGTACAAGGGCTTAGGGTTCCCAAAATTGATTTACATTTTCTAACTCTTTAGTTATAAGTGGTACACTAGTTTTCTTAATTGATTGTGATTATCATCACACTTCCGGATCCCCGCTTTCTAGGAGTTGTTCATGTCTCTTCCAACCACCTTTGATATGCTTGCATTATTGTGATCTAAAATGATAAGGCGGCAAATAAAATATAAACATTATTGTCCTGCTGTCCACTCAATCGCTACCCAATCCTTCTTTATGTAGTTGTAATACTAGTAGTAGTGAATTAGCAGCATGTGCATTTACAAATTCTGTGTATAAATATGTATAAACAAGGCCCAGAGTCTGGAACTAGTAGTGCAAAAAGAAGGCAAAAAAAAAAGTTTTTAGAACTCTAATGCCACGTACACACGATCGGACTATCTGGTGGACTTAGTCCGGCGGACAAACCACCAGACTTTGAAGCGGAGGTCCGCTGGACTTTCCGAACAAGTGGACCTGCCCACACACTTTTCAGGCGGACTAGGTGCGGCAGACAAACCACCAAACTATGGCCAAACTTTTGAAATGAACGGACTTGCCCACACATTGAAAGTCCTTTCATTTTGAACGTGGCTCCAGGTAGAAGGGACTAGCGAAGAAGGTCAATGTCGCCGCCTTCGGCAGCGAGATTGACACCTCGCTGTCCCCGTCACCTGGTATAGACTTAAAGAGGAAGCCCTACAACGAAAAAAAAACGGCATGGGGGTCCCCCCAAAGTCCATATCAGACCCTTATCCAAGCACGCAGCCCAGCCGGTCAGGAAAGGGGGTGGGGACGAGTGAGCAGCCCCCCTCCTCCTGAGCCATACCAGGCCGCGTGCCCTAAACATGGGGGGGTGCTTTGGGGAAGGGGGCCCCTGCGGCCCCTCCACCCCAAAGCAACTTTTCCCCATGTTGATGAGGAAAAGGGCCTCTTCCCGACAACCCTGGCAGGGGGACTTATCGGAATCACAAAGCCCCATTTAATAAGGGGGCCCCAAATACCTGCCCCCCACCCTATGTGAATGAGTATGGGGTACAATGTACCCCTACCCATTCACCTGGTGAAAACAATGTAAATAAAACACAACACAAGGTTTTAAAATATTTTATTGCACAGCTTCGGGGGTCTTCTTCCGTCTTGGGGGGCCTTCTCGCCAGACTCCTCCGCTATCTTCTGCTAGCTCTTTTACTAGCGGAGGAGCCCGGCTTTCTTCTTTGTTGCTGCCCGCGGGTCTTCTTCCGACTTCGGGGGTCTTGTCCCCCTCTTCGGTTCTTCTTGCTGGGCCTCCGCTTTCTTCTCCCAGCTCTTTTACTAGCGGTGGCCCGGTCTTCTGTCGCCGCTGTCGCCGCTGTCGCTTCCTTCTCTTCTTCTCTTCTTCTTCCTTGAGATGTTGACTCGATGCTCTCTCTGGCCGCAATGACAGGGACGTGTTGTGCGGCGACTTATATAGGGACAATAGGCAGGGTCACCGGGGTGATGTCCCCGCCACTTATGATGTCACAGTCCCAGCATCCTCTGGGACTGTGACATCATAAGGGGCGGGACATCACCCAGTGACCCCGCCCATTATCCCTATATAAGTCTCCGCACAACGCGTCGCTGTCATTGCGGCCAGAGAGAGCGTTGAGTCAACAGTAAAAGAGCTGGGAGAAGAAAGCGGAGGCCCGGCAAGGAGAACCGAAGAGGGGGACAAGACCCCCGAAGTCAGAAGAAGAGGCGGCGGTGGCGGCAACAGAAGACCGGGACAAGACCCCCGAAGTCGGAAGAAGACCCCGGGTGGTGAGGAAGAAGAAAGCTGGGCTCCTCCGCTTGTAAAAGAGCTAGCAGAAGATAGTGGAGGAGTCCAGCGAGAAGGCCCCCCAAGACCGAAGAAGACCCCCGGAGCTGTGCAATAAATTATTTTAAAACCTTGTGTTCTTCCGACTTCGGGGGTCTTGTCCCCCTCTTCGGGGATCTTGTCCCCCTCTTTGGTTCTTCTTGCCGGGCCTCCGCTTTCTTCTCCCAGCTCTTTTACTAGCGGTGGCCCGGTCTTCTGTTGCCGCCGCCGCCGCCTCTTCTTCTGACTTCGGGGGTCTGGTCCCCCTCTTCGGGGGTCTTGTCCTCCTCTTCGGTTCTCCTTGCCGGGCCTCCACTTTCTTCTCCCAGCTCTTTTACTAGCGGTGGCCCAGTCTTCTGTCACTGCTGTCGCCGCCTTCTCTTCTTCTTCCTTGAGATGTTGACTCAACGCTCTCTCTGGCCGCAATGACAGCGACGCGTTGTGCGGAGACTTATATAGGGATAATGGGCGGGGTCACTGGGTGATGTCCCGCCCCTTATGATGTCACAGTCCCAGAGGATGCTGGGACTGTGACATCATAAGTGGCGGGGACATCACCCCGGTGACCCTGCCTATTGTCCCTATACAAGTCGCCGCACAACACGTCCCTGTCATTGCGGCCAGAGAGAGCATCGAGTCAACATCTCAAGGAAGAAGAAGAGAAGAAGAGAAGGAAGCGACAGCGGTGACAGCGGCGACAGCGGCGACAGAAGACCGGGCCACCGCTAGTAAAAGAGCTGGGAGAAGAAAGCAGAGGCCCAGCAAGAAGAACCGAAGAGGGGGACAAGACCCCCGAAGTCGGAAGAAGACCCCCGGGCAGCAACAAAGAAGAAAGCCGGGCTCCTCCGCTAGTAAAAGAGCTAGCAGAAGATAGCGGAGGAGTCTGGCGAGAAGGCCCCCCAAGACGGAAGAAGGCCCCCCAAGACGGAAGAAGACCCCCGAAGCTGTGCAATAAAATGTTTTAAAACCTTGTGTTGTGTTTTATTTACATTATTTTCACCAGGTGAATGGGTAGGGGTACATTGTACCCCATACTCATTCACATAGGGTGAGGGGCAGGTATTTGGGGCCCCCTTATTAAATGGGGCTTTGGGATTCCGATAAGTCCCCCCGCCAGGGTTGTCGGGAAGAGGCCCTTTTCCTCATCAACATGGGGAAAAGTTGCTTTGGGGTGGAGGGGCCGCAGGGGCCCCCTTCCCCAAAGCACCCCCCCATGTTGAGGGCACGCGGCCTGGTATGGCTCAGGAGGAGGGGGGCTGCTCACTCGTCCCCACCCCCTTTCCTGACCGGCTGGGCTGCGTGCTTGGATAAGGGTCTGATATGGACTTTGGGGGGACCCCATGCCGTTTTTTTTCGTTGTAGGGCTTCCTCTTTAAGTCTATACCAGGTGACGGGGACAGCGAGGTGTCAATCTCGCTGCCGAAGGCGGCGACATTGACCTTCTTCGCTAGTCCCTTCTACCTGGAGCCACGTTCAAAATGAAAGGACTTTCAATGTGTGGGCAAGTCCGTTCATTTCAAAAGTTTGGCCATAGTTTGGTGGTTTGTCTGCCGCACCTAGTCCGCCTGAAAAGTGTGTGGGCAGGTCCACTTGTTCGGAAAGTCCAGCGGACCTCCGCTTCAAAGTCTGGTGGTTTGTCCGCCGGACTAAGTCCACCAGATAGTCCGATCGTGTGTACGCGGCATTAGAGTTCTAAAAACTTTTTTTTTTTGCCTTCTTTTTGCACTACTAGTTCCAGACTCTGGGCCTTGTTTATACATATTTATACACAGAATTTGTAAATGCACATGCTGCTAATTCACTACTACTAGTATTACAACTACATAAAGAAGGATTGGGTAGCGATTGGGTGGACAGCAGGACAATAATGTTTATATTTTATTTGCCGCCTTATCATTTTAGATCACAATAATGCAAGCATATCAAAGGTGGCTGGAAGAGACATGAACAACTCCTAGAAAGCGGGGATCCGGAAGTGTGATGATAATCACAATCAATTAAGAAAACTAGTGTACCACTTATAACTAAAGAGTTAGAAAATGTAAATCAATTTTGGGAACCCTAAGCCCTTGTACACACGGTCGGACATTCCGACGGAAAATGTCCGATCGGACCGTGTTGTCAGATAATCCGACCGTGTGTGGTCTCCATCGGACTGTTTCCGTCGGAATATCCGTCGGACCAAGTTTTCCAGCTTGGCTATAAAATTTTCCGCCAACTTTGTCCGATTATGTGTAGAGAATTCCGATCGGACAAAGTGCCACGCATGCTCAGATCAAATTCCTACACCAAAGCTATTGGCTACTAGCGTGAACGTAGTCCCGTCGTAACGAAATAACGTCATCCTGTTCTGAACGATCGGATTTTATGACAACTTTGTCCGACCGTGTGTATGCAATAGTTTCGGACAAAAAAAATAGAAAAAAAAAACAGACAAAAAAAAGAGAAAAAATCTGACGGATTTGGTTGTCGGAATGTCCGACCGTGTGTACAAGGGCTAAGGCTCCGTTCACATCTAGGCGTTCCTATTTTACAGGCATCTTCGTGTTTTTTCAGGCGTTTTTGCAGTGTTTGTGTACAAAAGTTTTTAAGTTCAAAAGGTCACCAATGTAGAAAGACTTAAAATGCCTTTAACCACTTGCTGACCGCTGCATATGATATACATTGGCACAATGGCAGTGGTGGGCAAATGGGCATACCTGTACGTCCCCTTTAATTGGCGGGGTTAGCAGGAACACACACCCGCCACATAGAGCGTGACCATGCCCACGGGTCCTGCGGACTCGATGTCTGCCAGTGTCCCGCGATCGTGTCATGGAGCCGCAGAACGGGGAGATGCCTATGTAAACAAGGCATTTCCCTGTTCTGCCTAGTGACATGGCAGGGATCTACTTCTCCCTGTCATCGGGAGCAGTGATCACTGTGATGTTAGTGGTAGCCCATCCCCCACAGTTAGAATCGCTCCCTAGGACACACCTAACCCCTTGATCGCCCCCTAGTGTTTAACCCCTTCCCTACCAGTGACATTTACACAGTAATCAGTGGCTATTTTTAGCTCTGATCGCTTTATACATGTCAGTGGTCTCAAAATAGTATCAAAAGTGTCCGATCTGTCCTCCGCAATTTCTTGGTCCCGATAAAAATCTCAGATCGAATACCGAACGTTATGGGGCGTTCACGCCAAATTCGTGTGATGCTCACGGCCCACAATGCACTGTGCCATTGCAGTGCATTGCTGGCTCATGATTGGCCAAGCATGCACTGTGACCACGCATGCTTGGCCAATCATAGCGCCGGCAGTGAGGAGAGCCATGATTGGCCACAGGCAGGATGCCTGTGGCCAATCACAGCTCAGGCTGTGTAGTACACGCCCCACACTATATAAGGCCGCCATCGCGGCGACCTAGTGTAGTGTGTTGGCGTCTGTGGGAATTAGTGGGTGTTCTCTGTGTACCTTCAACACAGTATACACCGTTCGTTATTGGCCGATTTCGCGTTCTTGTTCTTCTGTAATTGAGCTTTTAGCAATCTGCAGGAGTTTGTGGGTGTTGTCTGCGTGCCCTGACCGAAGTATACACCATTATATCCACCTATATAGCTAGCTATATTGCTCTTCTGTAATAGAGCTTGCAGTCAGTTGTAGGAGATTGTGCGTGTTGTCTGCGTACCCTGACCGCACTATACACCATTATATCCACCTATATAGCTAGCTATATTGCTCTTCTGTAATAGAGCTTGCAGTTAGTTGTAGGCGATTGTGCGTGTAGTCCGCGTGCCCTGACCGCACTATAAACCATTATATCCACCTATATAGCTAGCTATATTGCACTTTTGTAATAGAGCTTGCACTCAGTTGTAGGAGATTGTGCGTGTTGTCTGCGTGCCCTGACCGCACTATACACCATTATATCCACCTATATAGCTAGCTATATTGCTCTTCTGTAATAGAGCTTGCAGTCAGTTGTAGGAGATTGTGCGTGTTGTCTGCGTGCCCTGACCGCACTATACACCATTATATCCACCTATATAGCTAGCTATATTGCTCTTCTGTAATAGAGCTTGCAGTCAGTTGTAGGAGATTGTGCGTGTTGTCTGCGTGCCCTGACCGCACTATACACCATTATATCCACCTATATAGATAGCTATATTGCTCTTCTGTAATAGAGATTGCAGTCAGATGTAGGAGATTGTGCGTGTTGTTTGCGTGCCCTGAGCGCACTATACACCATTATATCCACCTACATAGCTAGCTATATTGCTCTTCTGTAATAGAGCTTGCAGTCAGTTGTAGGAGATTGTGCATGTTGTCTGCGTGCACTGACCGAACTATACACCATTATATCCACCTATATAGCTCTTCTCTAATTGAGCCATCTGCCATCTGCAGGAGTTATTTGGTGTTGTGTGCCTCCAGCACAGCACAGTATACACCAGTATCTACCCTTTAGGTGTGATTCAGGAGGAGGGGGCAGCTCGCTCGTCCCCACCACCTTTCCTGACCGGCCGCGCTGCGTGCTCAGATAAGGGTCTGATATGGACTTTGGGGGGGACCCCCGCACCGTTTTTTTGCGTAAGGCTTCCCCTTTAAGTCCATACCAGGTGACGGGCCAGGGAGGTGTCAATCTTGCCGCCGAAGGCGGCGACGTTGACCTTCTTCGCTAGTCCCGTCTACCTGGAGCCGCGTTCAAAATGAAGGGACTTTTCTCCGTGTGCGGGCAAGTCCGTTCATTTCAAAAGTCCAGCAGACTAGCACACAGATGGCCGGATTGTCTGCCGGACTGCCGAGTCCGGTGGACAATTTTGAGTCAAAACTTCTTTCTAAGTCCGCCGGACTTTTGGGAAAAAAAGTCCACCGGAGCCTACACATGGGCGGATTGTCCGGCAGACTCTGATCCGCCGGACCAAGTCCGCCAGGTAGTCCGATCGTGTGTACGCGCCATAATTGGTATTTTATCCACTTTCTAAAGTGTAACATTCATATTGCGTGCTGGCCCACATAGTACAGTACCTTTAACTGCACCGAGATTTACTTTTCGTGAAGTATTTTTGAGTAACTATAAAGTAATAATATACTGTATGTAAAAAAAAATTACATTTGAAAATTAGACTGCTCTTAAGAGGAATCTATTAAACAAAATTGCCTAAAAATTGCTTTTTGTATCCAATAACAATTATCATAATGTCTCAGCTGTCAAACTTCTACTAAAGAAGCAGTAAACGTAAAAACAAGTTAGTTAAAAGTTTTGTGTCAGAAATACTGTAGATTTAGAAAGCTAAAGACAAATAAATACATTTAGAAAGCCAACTGCGCTTAACTGCCTAATCACCAAACCAGTACAATACTGGAGTATTTTATTAGGTCCTATAGGGAGAGACATGCTACTTCAGCTAACCGTTATAGTAAATAGTGATGGCCGAACGGTTCGCCCGGCGGTCGTTTCGCGGCGAATTTCCGACATTCGCGGTCCGCACGTTCGAACGCCTTTTTCCGTCGTTCGCCGCGGCGGACTTACGTGTTTAATGTATACAAGAACTTTAACCTTTGGTGACACGTTTATCATGTGATACAGGACAGCCAATTGAGACATGACAGCACATGGACACTTGTACATTCCCCCTAACCTATAAATACACCCGATCCGGTGGCCATTTTACATTCTTTCTTCTGTTACGATAGGGACAGGTTCCTGTGTGGAGTAGGGAGAGATAAACCACTAGCTATTTGGTACACAAAAGTTCTTTTCAGGACTGGTATAGGTGTTAGGTGTTGATAGGTTTGCTGTGCTGCTGATTCTTGCAGCAGCCTGAGTGTCTTTTGTTAGTTTAGAGAAAGGGAAAGGACGGTGTATGCTACAGGGACAGCCAGATTAGTCTTTCATCATCATCATCATCATCATCATCATTAGCTGTTACTATCAAGGTCCACAAAAGAGCTGTTCCAGTAACCACTAATCGTTCTCTTTTTTTGCCAATTTGTATAGGGACAGGAAGGAAGCAGTGTTGTCAGGCAGTGAGGGTAATTTTAAAGACTTGCTGTTATTATTAGTTCCACAAAGGTTCTTTTCAGGACTGGTATCAGTGGTACAGTAATAGGCTTGTACATGTATAATATTCTTTCTTCCAAATATAGAAAGGATATTATACTTGACTGCTGCCCTTCTGCTGCAGTCTGCTAAACATTCACAACTCACTTGTTCCACAAAAGTTCTTATAAGGACTGGTAACTTGGTATAGGGTGCTACGGTACATAGGCTTGAGTGCGGTACAGTCTGCTGTTCTGTAAGGACCGCTATCGGTCCACAATAGATAGGGTTGACGTGCACCACTGCTGACCGCTGCCCTATACTGCAGCAGTCCTTCAGCGGTATAGGGACTGACGTACAGTCTGCTAAACACTAATACACAACCTGCTTGGTCCACAAAAGTTCTTATAAGGACTGGTAACTTGGTATAGGGTGCTACGGTACATAGGCTTGAGTGCGGTACAGTCTGCTGTTCTGTAAGGACCGCTATAGGTCCACAATAGATAGGGTTGACGTGCACCACTGCTGACCGCTCACCTATACTGCAGCAGTCCTTCAGCGGTATAGGGACTGACGTACAGTCTGCTAATCACTAACACACAACCTGCTTGTTCCACAAAAGTTCTTATAAGGACTGGTAACTTGGTATAGGGTGCTACGGTACATAGGCTTGAGTGCGGTACAGTCTGCTGTTCTGTAAGGACCGCTATCGGTCCACAATAGATAGGGTTGACGTGCACCACTGCTGACCGCTGCCCTATACTGCAGCAGTCCTTCAGCGGTATAGGGACTGACGTACAGTCTGCTAAACACTAATACACAACCTGCTTGGTCCACAAAAGTTCTTATAAGGACTGGTAACTTGGTATAGGGTGCTACGGTACATAGGCTTGAGTGCGGTACAGTCTGCTGTTCTGTAAGGACCGCTATCGGTCCACAATAGATAGGGTTGACGTGCACCACTGCTGACCGCTGCCCTATACTGCAGCAGTCCTTCAGCGGTATAGGGACTGACGTACAGTCTGCTAATCACTAACACACAACCTGCTTGTTCCACAAAAGTTCTTATAAGGACTGGTAACTTGGTATAGGGTGCTACGGTACATAGGCTTGAGTGCGGTACAGTCTGCTGTTCTGTAAGGACCGCTATAGGTCCACAATAGATAGGGTTGACGTGCACCACTGCTGACCGCTCACCTATACTGCAGCAGTCCTTCAGCGGTATAGGGACTGACGTACAGTCTGCTAATCACTAACACACAACCTGCTTGTTCCACAAAAGTTCTTATAAGGACTGGTAACTTGGTATAGGGTGCTACGGTACATAGGCTTGAGTGCGGTACAGTCTGCTGTTCTGTAAGGACCGCTATCGGTCCACAATAGATAGGGTTGACGTGCACCACTGCTGACCGCTGCCCTATACTGCAGCAGTCCTTCAGCGGTATAGGGACTGACGTACAGTCTGCTAATCACTAACACACAACCTGCTTGTTCCACAAAAGTTCTTATAAGGACTGGTAACTTGGTATAGGGTGCTACGGTACATAGGCTTGAGTGCGGTACAGTCTGCTGTTCTGTAAGGACCGCTATCGGTCCACAATAGATAGGGTTGACGTGCACCACTGCTGACCGCTGCCCTATACTGCAGCAGTCCTTCAGCGGTATAGGGACTGACGTACAGTCTGCTAATCACTAACACACAACCTGCTTGTTCCACAAAAGTTCTTATAAGGACTGGTAACTTGGTATAGGGTGCTACGGTACATAGGCTTGAGTGCGGTACAGTCTGCTGTTCTGTAAGGACCGCTATCGGTCCACAATAGATAGGGTTGACGTGCACCACTGCTGACCGCTGCCCTATACTGCAGCAGTCCTTCAGCGGTATAGGGACTGACGTACAGTCTGCTAAACACTAATACACAACCTGCTTGGTCCACAAAAGTTCTTATAAGGACTGGTAACTTGGTATAGGGTGCTACGGTACATAGGCTTGAGTGCGGTACAGTCTGCTGTTCTGTAAGGACCGCTATAGGTCCACAATAGATAGGGTTGACGTGCACCACTGCTGACCGCTCACCTATACTGCAGCAGTCCTTCAGCGGTATAGGGACTAAGAGTTTTGTCACAGGGTCATTTAAAAAATGACATGCAGAGGAAGAGGCAGGCCCTTCCGCAGGGGTGGTAGGGGTAGGGCAGGAGCAACAGGCTTGAGCCAAAGTGGGAAGTTGCAGAAGGTGCGTTCAATTACTTTAAAGGATGCACCAGACTTGGTTGAGTGGCTCGCTCAGCCTTACTCTTCTGCACCCTCCTCATCCTCTCGATCTGCACCCTCTTCTTCACTCTCTGCTATGTGCACCCCCAAAGACACTACCACCAACAACACGACCACCACCACCACCACCACATACCTTCCGCTTGAGTCACTGGAATTATTTTCCGATCCATATCAAGAGGACATTTCTGATGCGCAGCCACTCTTGGTATTGGATCAGGAAGAGGAGGTAGCAACAAGCGCTACTCAGCAGTCTGACGCCAGTACCCAGATCAGCCCAAGGAGGAGGTTGGTCCCCGGTGTTGCTGCCTACTCCGAGATCTCTACTTATAGCGGTGGGGAAGGTGACGTTGATGATGACGTGTCTAGTGATGTCACGTGGGTGCCCACAAGAGAGGAAGAGGAGGGGAGTTCAGAGGGAGATATGGACCAGCAGATAGGGAGGAGAAGCAGCAATGACTTACATTGCACAGCAGGGACAAAGCAGACTGCAAATGTATCAGGAGCGAGTCATCGACCATGTACGGTCACATCTGGCGCTCCCAGGACACCGGCACATGGCTCCGCAGTGTGGGCTTTTTTTAACGTGTCCGCTGCTGACAATAGCGTTGCCATCTGCAATCTTTGCAGTCAACGCGTTAGTCGCGGTAAGCCCAATACTCACCTAGGGACGACCGCCTTAAGAAGGCACATGAGCAGCCATCACCGAGCCCAGTGGGAGCAACGGAACACACAAAGCCACACTGCAGGCTCTCACCGTCCAGCCTCGTCTTCTACTTCTCCTTCTCCTCTCTCCTCACAATTGTCCTCCACTCCACCTTCCATCACGCCAAGCTCACATTTTTCTGCAAAAAGGCAGGCTTCCGTGGGCCTAATGTTTGAGCGTAAAAAAATGATGATGCCGGATAACCCTCTTGCCCAACGGTTGGCGGCTGGCTTGTCAGAACTCATAGCCCGCCAACTACTGCCATATAAACTGGTGGACTCGGAGGCCTTTCGCAAATTTGTGGCCATTGGAACACCACAATGGAAGGTCCCAGGAAGGAAGTATTTCTCAGAGAAGGGCATCCCAGAGCTATATGGCCATGTTCAGCGGCAAGTGAATGTATCTCTGGCACACAGTGTCGGTGCCAAGATACATCTGACCACAGACACGTGGTCTAGCAAACACGGGCAGGGAAGGTATATCAGTTTTACTGCCCACTGGGTGAACCTTCTGACGGCCGTCAAGCATGTAACCCGTGGCACCCGTGTAGATTTGGTTTTACCGCCACAGATTGCATGCAGGCCTGACTCTTCTTCTCCTCCTCCTACTCCATCCTCCTCCCTCTCCTCCTCAGCTGCCTCCTCCTTTTCCGCTGCTAGCGTCTCTTCCACTGCACCGCCCAAGCTCCCCAGAACCTATTCCACATGCCAGGTGAGACGTTGCCATGCCGTGCTGCGTCTGTTGTGCCTGGAAGCAAAGAGCCACACTGGCCCGGCACTCCTTTCAGCTTTGCGTTCACAGGCAGATGAGTGGCTAACACCGCTCAATTTGACAGTTGGTAAAGTGGTGTGTGACAACGGTGCCAATCTGCTTAGCGCATTGAAACAGGGCAAAATCACGCACGTGCCGTGCATGGCACACGTCTTAAACTTGGTCGTGCAGCGATTCCTTGTCAAATACCCTGGGGTCCAGGACATCTTGCGGCAGGCAAGGAAAATCTCGGCCCATTTCAGAAGATCTTACACGGCCATGGCTCGCCTTGCTGACATTCAGCGGCGACACCATCTGCCGGTCAGACGTCTTATTTGCGATTGCCCGACGCGATGGAACTCAACCTTCTATATGCTTGATAGGCTGCTCCAGCAGAAACGTGCAGTTAACGTCTACCTGTATGAACTCTGCGAAAGAAACGGTTCTGGGGAGCTGGGTTTTTTTTCACCGCGCCAGTGGCTGCTCATGCGCGACACATGCAGACTTCTGCGGCCATTTGAGGAGATCACCAAACTGGTCAGTCGCAGCCATGGCGCCATCAGTGACATGGTACCTTATGCCTTCTTTCTGGAGCGTGCATTGCGTCGTGTCATTGATCAGGCTGTGGAGGAGCAGGAGCGGGAAGATGAGGAAGTCGCAATGCTGGATGAATTCCCAGGGGGGGCTACTCTATCTGAGACAAGTCAACAACAGGAGTCTGATGAGGAGTCAGAGGAGGATGGTGCCGGGGCGGATGAGCAGGAGCAAGAAGAGCATGCTTTAAACCTTTCTGGGATCCCTGTTGTGCGTGGATGGGGAGAGGAGAATGAAGAGGACGACATTATCCTGGATGATGAGCAGGAGCCAGGCCACCACACCGCTTCCACTTTAGTGCAAATGGGGGCCTTCATGCTCCAGTGTTTTAATAGGGACCCCCGTATAAAAAGCATGAGGGTCAAGGACCAGTACTGGGTGGCAACGTACTTAGACCCCCGGTACAAACACAAAATGGCGGAAATGTTACCGCCGTCGCAGAGGGCTGTCAGAATGCAGCACTTCCAGGCCTTGCTTCGAGAAATGCTGCATTCTGCTTTTGCGTGCGCTGGCAGAGGAGCAATTCCCACTCCCAGAGAAGGATTTGCGGGTACCAATCCAACAGCGCCTGCAAGAAGAGGCCGGTTTGAAGATGTGTTGGTGACTTCGGATATGAGGTCATTCTTTCAGCCGACCCATCGACAGGTGTCATCCGGATCCAGCATCAGGGAACGCCTAGACCGTCAGGTGTCCGACTACATTGGGTTAACGGCCGATGTGGACGCTCTGAGGAGTGATGAACCCCTAGACTACTGGGTGGGCAGGCTTGACCTCTGGCCAGAGCTTGCCCAATTTGCAATCGAACTGTTGGCTTGCCCCTCATCCAGTGTCCTGTCCGAAAGGACGTTCAGCGCAGCAGGGGGGATTGTGACCGATAAGCGTACTCGCCTAGCTCACCACAGTGTTAACTACCTCACATTTCTAAAAATGAATGAGGCATGGATCTCGGAGGAATTCAACACATGTGACCAGTAGACCATGTATATGTCTATAAACTATTTTTTTAATCAAGCACACAGACCTTCTTAATTCATTTGGCTCACTTCCTTGACCCAAAAAAGCACACCGTACTATATGCCCCTACCCTCCTCTTTGAAGAGGTTGAGCGGTGTCATATTTCTACTGGGGCTGCTTATGATATCCCTGTGCTGTGCTGACTTCCTCCTGGGGGTTCTTATTATGAAGGGATCACACTATCCCTGTGCTGTGCTGACTTCCTCCTGGGGGTTCTTATTATGAGGGGATCACACCATCCCTGTGCTGTGCTGACTTCCTCCTGGGGCTGCTTACGGTGCTGCTGTCAGTGCTGTATGTCACGGTGCTGCTGTCAGCGCTGTATGTCACGGTGCTGCTGTCAGCGCTGTATGTCACGGTGCTGCTGTCAGCGCTGTATGTCACGGTGCTGCTGTCAGCGCTGTATGTCACGGTGCTGCTGTCAGCGCTGTATGTCACGGTGCTGCTGTCAGCGCTGTATGTCACGGTGCTGCTGTCAGCGCTGTATGTCACGGTGCTGCTGTCAGCGCTGTATGTCACGGTGCTGCTGTCAGCGCTGTATGTCACGGTGCTGCTGTCAGCGCTGTATGTCACGGTGCTGCTGTCAGCGCTGTATGTCACGGTGCTGCTGTCAGCGCTGTATGTCACGGTGCTGCTGTCAGCGCTGTATGTCACGGTGCTGCTGTCAGTGCTCTGTATTACGGTGCTGCTGTCAGATGCCTCTATCACGGTGCATGTGTCATTCCGGTATGTCACGCTGCTGGTGATCATCTCCTGCACCCTCTTCTTTGCCTACCCTGGTCCCTGACCTTCCCTCTCCTCCATTGCCTTCATTAGCTCCATAGTCCTGAATTGTTAGAACAATTTCCCAAATAAAATAAAAATGCTTGTAGTTATCGATCCCAAATTCACCTCATACATGTATTATGTCATTGTCCAGATGGTGGGACTACGTTTTACCCCCTAATAATTACCACGTGGCCGCAAATTCGACATGAAGGTTTGCAAAGTTCGCCTCCCATTGAAGTCAATGGGGCCCGCGGCGAACGTTCTGTTTCGCGAACGTTTGGGTCCGTTCGCATTTCGCGTTCGCGAAACGTCCCGTCGGAAGTTCGTCCATCACTAATAGTAAAAGCCATCAATAAATTCATATTAGGCCAACATGAGAACACTGCAGAATGACCAGAAACCGTCAGACAATTTGATCGTGTGGGGGCTCCAGCAGACTTTTTCTTCCCAAAAGTCCAGCGGACATAAAAATAAGACTGCTTTCTAATTCGGACTCGGTTTTTAATGGACAATCCGTTCATCTGTGTGCTAGTCCGACGGACCAAAACCGACGCTAGGGCAGCTATTGGCTACTGCCTATGAACTTCCTTATTCCACGTCATCACTTTTGAATCCGTCTGACTTTTAAAGTGATCGTATATGACCAAGTCCATTCGTTTGAAAGTCCGGCGGACCTCAGCTGCAAAGTCCGTTGGATTGTCTGCCAGACCAAGTCCGTCGGAAAGTCCGGTCGTGTGTACGCGGCATAAGAGTACTGTCAGTGATCATTATTTTTTCTAACATTTACATTTTCAGGGCAAGCCTTCAGGGTGTCTACTCCTTTCTTATAACATCCTAGTAGTACTGATACACAAATCTTTAACAAAATGTTAAGTACAATCTTTGAAAAAATACACACACACAACACAGGGCAATAAAGTGAGAAAGTTAGTCGGATAAGGAGAAGAGTGGGTTGTGTGCAGGTACTCCTCACCTAACGACCAGGTTCCATCGTTAAACGAATTGGTCATTAAACAAGAAGCCACAAGTAATAAATATTATAAGTACTTTTAACACTTTTACTGTACTGTACTGTATTGTGAAAAAAAGGTCTAAACACAAAACTCCAGCTAAATAGCGTTGTTTTAATTTGCATAAGCACAGAACACAATCGAAAATTCTGTACTGTTCAATACAATGATGTATAGCACATCATTTGTGGTGAGAAGAGCTGGTCGTAAGTCCGAGCTGGTCGTTTAACAGTAAGTTGTTAAACGAAGAGTATCTGCATATGATCCTGTATAGTTCTCGTAAAAATATATTATCCTGTTTGACACAAAACATAACTGAATGAATGTGGACCTCATCACTATCAACATTTTTATGACCATCCTCACCTTTTTAACTGTTTTCATTTTATTATCCTGGGTTGTGTGCAAAGGTTAAAGGGAGTGAAGAGGCACAACGTGGCACATGTTCCATGAGTCCAGGCCACAGGTTATCACTTCTGGTAGGTACAGTAACTTGGCAAGGAGGTGTTCTTTTGGACTGCTGAAGATATCTTTGGAGAACCAGGCAAAGATACTACAGAGGTGCTGACTGGAACAACAGATGACAGGGGCACCAGAACCCATGATATGCTGGAGGCCGAGTCCAAGATGTCCAGCGGCTAACAACCTGGAACGCAGGTATAATGAGGGATGAAAGGTAGAGTCATGATTGGGGGGAAAGCTGAAGTCAGCAAAACATAGACAGCAGGATTGTAGTCAATTAGCAAGTTGAGGGCAGATACAGGTAATCAATTCAAGCAGGGTTCAACAAAGGTCAAAATGATGTCGAACCCAGACCCCACTGAAGTGAATGGAAGCTGGCACTGCCCTAGGGAACATGTAACAATTTTAAGAAGTCTTTTTAAAACGTCCATTTTGTCAGAAGCAGTATTTTTTAAAGCTCTGACATTTACAAAGGAAACATTTTTTTTAAATTGCCAGCAAATGACATTTACCCTTTTGTTTCTATAAAAAAAAAGGCACACACCATATTATTGGTTGTGGGAGTCTGCAGGTCTTGAAGCCCCCTTTAAAAATAATGGGTTCCCAGATACTATCTTCCTCCAATATGAATGAGTAAGAGTACATAGCACCCTTACTCATTCACAAAAAAATCTTACCTAGAAATTAAGTCACCCACAATCTGCACTCCATTAGCTCCAATATAGGGAAGGTGAGACATCGGAGGGCTTTCTCATTAAAGAGGAGGGCCGTTTAAAAAAAAAAATTAAAAGTCAGCAGCTGCAAACACTGCAGCTGCTGACTTAATAAGCCGACTTACCTGTCCAGGGCGCCCGCGATGTCGGCCGCCCGAGGCCGACCTGTCCCTCGGCTCTCGGGTCCCTGCACCGCCATTCCTTCTAAGGGAAACAGGCAGTGGAGCCTTGCGGCTTCACTGCCCGTTTCCTACTGCACATGCGCGAGTCGTGCAGCGATTTGTGAATGGGATGCGCTGTGTTCTGGGACACACAATTCCCAGAACACAGCGCGACCCATTACCCAGAAGACAACGTGACGAGGAGAGAAGAAAGAAGATCTCCGTGGAGGAGGAAGAGGAAGATTAGGATTATGTGCCTAGCAACAGGCATTTCTGGTAAGTAAAAAAAAAATTTTTTTTCATTTTTTTTTTTAGATTTTTTTTCATTTTTAATATTTTTATTTTTTCAGGGTGGTCCCCCACTTTAAGGAGAACCCGTCACTAAAAAAGCATCACATGGTGATTTTTTGTCTATGTAATGAAAAATGTGATGAAGTTGATGTGTTGACAGCAGAAAAAAATGGGCATCACAGTTTTTTGTGTATGTGGCTGCATAGCCACAGACCAGTCAGGGTGGCGCGTTTCCACAGTTAAGTTATGATGACCCATGTCTACAGCTAAAAGCACCTGCAATGGGCACTTGAATATCAGAACTGGACCACAGAGGAAAGGGAGGAGAACATCACGTGAATGGCTGGGTGCATGTGTGTCGCGCACCTGGGGAAAAGTTGGCACTAGGATGCAGTATAGGAAGAAGGCAAGCCAGCGGAAGCAGTGTGATGCTTTGGGCAATGTTCTGCTTGGAAACCTTGGTCTTGCTATTCAAGTGGATGCTATTTTGACATATACCACCTACCGAACATTGTTGCTGACCAAGTACACCCCTTCATTGAAATGGTATTCCTGCCACAATGCAAAAACGGTTCAATAACGGTCTGAGGAATACAACAATTAGTTCAAGGTGTTGACTTGGCCTCCAAAATCTCCATATCTCAATCAAGTCTGATCCATATAGGACCTACATCACAACTTACATTCAGAGGTCTAGTGACATGATGGGTCAGGGCTGGTGGCAAAAGGGACTATTTTGGCAGTAAAAGATGACCTACTCAATATTAAGTAAGTGGCCATAAAATTAAGGCTGTTTGGTGTATGTACCCATGGCTTTATTTATGTATCTTACATTACTTAAAGTTGTATTTAAATGCATTCTAATTTTTGAATGCACTTTGAAGAATCTGTCATTATCCATTTAGGGATGTCAATCATATGGACCCCCTTACAGACATCGCTACTTTCTGACTATGTTATTACGATTGAACCAAATGTGAGTGTTATTTTATGATTATTTTTTAATAAATTGGATGTTACAACGGTATCACGCTATGCTAGTTTTCTACTTCCAAGGTCTTTGATACCTGAGCCCCCTATTTTCGTGGGATGAGCACTATAGGAGGATCGCTACGCATGATTTCATGACCTGGAGACTTGCGGGAGATTACATACTAGATGTATGATTATCTGGTTTGCTAACCAACAGGCCCATATGACTCAAGAGGCGTAAGCCTTCCTCTGAGTCCACGTCATTTGGTAAGCCTCCTCTCCCCTTCTTTATCACGGTGGTGGTGGTATTATTCTACACATCAGAAGTTGAATTTCACCTCAAGTTTGGAATTGTGATTGATATTACACATTTCAAGGACTGTTAGACGTTCACTTGATGGACTGTATATGGTAAATACATTTTATTTACCTTAACCTTTTGTGTGCATGAGGTTCATGCACTCTTCCACCTGGGAGTAAGATCTCTTGATATACAACTGAATTTACACATATTTTCTTTTTTTTGAAGTGTATGTAATTTTCTTTGCTTGAATTAGTGCCTTACTGGTTCATGTGGTTTGTTGCCACCTAAGCGCCACACTTTTTTGTTTTAAAGGATGTCAATCATATCAATTGAACCACTATTGTGGAGGATATTTTAACAGCCGAGGAAATCTACTGTTTATGTAACATTTTCAGCAATTTTGCAGCAATAAACACTGCAAGCAACAAAGTACAACAGCCAAATAAGCAAATGGTTTGTGATTATGAATGTTTGAAAAATATAATAAACAAATTAGAAAGGTGTGCAGCTTCTCCATGGCCATTGATGTGGTGTAGTGCAAAATTTGAATATGTGAAGGTCAGTTGAAAAGATTAAAATAGGCATTGAGATTGAAATGATGAACTTATATTTTTTATGGACTGTCCTTCTGTAACATGAGGTTTCCCTCCTATCAAATTGGTACTGGAATAATATGTATATCAAATATGCTGGATATGCTGAAACACGTGAACATGGCCATTTAGAAAATTGGGTTTGTGTTGTGATTGCACAAACCCATGGAAGATGTAATGGGTATGAAAACCACGTGTTGAGTAGGCAATAACAATACTCGTACTATCCCTAATGCCGCGTACACACGTAGCAGATTATCCGGCGGACTTAGTCTGGCGGACTTTCCGCCGGACTGTACGCCGGACTTTCCGAACGAGCTACTTGCCCACACACGGCACTTTTTCAGTGGACTAATACGGCGTACTAAGTCCGCTGAACTATCCGCCGTACTTTTGAAATGAACGGACTCGACCACACACGCGGAGGAAAGTCTGCTCATTTTGAGCGCGTCTCCAGGTAGCCGGGGCCAGCGAAGGAGGCGTCGCTGGCCCCATCACCTGGTATGGACTTAAAGGGGGACCCCTACGCTTATTAAAGGGGGCTCCCGGATTCCGATAAGCCCCCCGCCCGCAGACCTCGACAACCAACGGCCAGGGTTGTCGGGAAGAGGCCCTTGTCCTCATCAACATGGGGACTAGGTGCTTTGGGGTGGGGGGGCGCATGGCCCCCCTTCCCCAAGGCACCCCCCATGTTGAGGGCACGAGGCCTGGTACGGCTCAGGAGGGGGGGCGCTCGCTCATCCCCACCCCCTTTCCTGGCCGGCCAGCTAGCGGGCTCGGATAAGGGTCTGATATGGACCTGGGGGGAACCCCCACGCTGATTTTTCGGTGTAGGGGTTCCCCTTTAAGTTCATACCAGGTGACGGGGCCAGCGACGCCTCATTCGCTGGCCCCGGCTACCTGGAGACACGCTCAAAATGAGCGTACTTTTCTCCGGGTGGGAAAAGTCTGTTCATTTCAAAGGTACGGCAGACTGGCACACACATGGCAAGATTGTCCGCCGAAATGTGAGTCTGGCGGACCGATTGGAGTGCAAAAATACTTTCATAGTCCGCCGGACTTTTGAGTAAAAAAAGTCCGCTGGAGCCCACACACGGCGGGATCGTCCGGCGGACTTGAGTGTGCCGGACTTTTCCACTGGATTGTTTGATCGTGTGTACGAGGCATAAGACTATTCAACATATCAAAGCCCATCCATAATCTGTTTGTAGGAGACCCACCTGACAGCAGACATGGGGGTTATTTATGAAAAGGCAAATCCACTTTGCACTGAAAGTGCACTTGGAAGTGCAGTCGCTGTAAATCCGAGGAACATAAAAAACAGCAATTTAGCTTGTACATGATTGGATGATAAAATCAGCAGAGCTTCCCCTCATTTTAGATCTACCCCTCAGATTTAGAGCGACTGCACTTCCAAGTGCACTTGCAGTGCAAAGTGGATTTGCCTTTCGTAAATAACCCCCTTAGTTCCTAATGTTTAAAGGGGCAGAACTTTCAATACACCATTCATTCTGATCATTCTAGGGGGTGTCAGTGCTCTACTGATCACAGTCCTAGGTTCCTATACAAGTGGGTCCAGGTTAGCAATCAGGACAGATATCTTTTTATGCATTGTATATTTATAATGCCATGGAATATGTCACTGCTAATATTAATGCTATGTCCTCCTTTTACCATAGCTGTGCCCATAGTGGCACATTTTGCAATACAATGGGGTCTATTTAAAAATTTTGCTCAAACATTTATACAACTTTTATGCCAGATTTACATATTTTTCTAATCAGATTTAATTGCAAAAAAAAAATATGTAAATTCTTTGTGAAAGTTGTTGAACCTTGTGTAAAAACATTTATGAATAGACCTAAATATGTGTTTCTTCTAATTATATTTTTTCCTCTTTTTAATGGTTATAACAAGAAATGAGCAGTACACTTTTAGAAACACTTTTACATGTCTCCAAATATACAAATACAACATGATAAAGACCCTGTTCCAACATATAACACATATTTAGGCAGCCTGTGAAAAATCTTCAAAACATTTTTTTTAAACATCACACTTTAATGAATGAAATAGGAAAAACAGCTTGTCTCTAGGTCATACAGAGCACAGCTTGTTCTGAAAGGATGAGCTCACTTCATCCATATATTTTCCTTGGAAAGCTGATGTGCCTTCCTTTACCCAAACCAAAGTGTTACCAGAAAGTGTTATTAAAACAAATCTGAAATCTATGTTCAGTACGCAGCTTATGTGTACTATTCCTACACATTGGAGTTTCTTTACTAAAGGCAAATAGACTGTGCACATTGCAAGTGCAGTCGTACTCATTTTCCCCAGAGCTTAGTGAATGTGATAAAACTCTGCTGATTTCCACCATCCAATCATGTGCAAGTAAAAATGCTTTTTTTTTTTTTCCTTGCACCTGATTGGGTATTCTATACAAAGTGAAGCTTTACCGCATTTACTAAGGAAAATGAGAGAAGCTGCACTTGCAAAGTGCAAAGTCTATTTGCCTTTAGTAAATCAACCCTATTCCAATGTATTCATTAAGGTAAAGAGATATGTGCAAATACCAGTAACTCAAAACAACCAGTTTGGATTTATTTGTCATCCACCTTCCAGCTATGCGGCCCTTGCATCCCTCACTAGCTGCCATCATCTTCTGCTCAGGCTACATGGAGGTGCAGGGTTTTTGGCCTTATGATTGGCCAGAAGAGGAAGACATTATCCTGCACATGTGCATGGGAATCAGTCATCCTGGCACAGCTAGAGTGTGCTGGGAATGCATGCTGAGTTTCACATGTTGTTTCCATTAGAAGACTGTGAGCAAGCAAGTAAGTGTGTCCTATTACAGAAGAGACATAACTCCACGTAATGTTTTTCTATTTTTTTATATCTACGCACATATTTTTATAGATGCATTTGTAAAAAGTTAAATAGATGAGTCCCACTTACTAATGCAGAGTTTTTTGAAACGCATATTACTCGTTTTAGGCAGTGTCTGTATGATTGCTATATACGGTATAGTACTTGTGTCCTTCGGTGGACGTCCTGACAATTACTTTGTGTTCATGATGTACATATAGAGTAATGCAGTTCTGTGATACTCACATATTAATATTATTATATACATATGTTTCTCTACTGTGGTATTTTGATGCTTTTTATTCTCTACATTAATTTATTATTTATTTGATTATTATAATTTTTTTTGCGTTTTCCATATTTTCAATTCTTGATGTGTTTTGTTTCATCCCTAATGAAGGGGATTGTTTGGCCCCAGAAAAGTGTTGGATACTTGTATCTTCCTGTTGTTTTAATCATATCAACAATAAATGACGATGAACTAATAAGATGACTGTCTGGTGTTCTTTTTTTTTATTTCCCTTAAAATGATTGTAAAGTCTCTTTTTTTTTTTATAAACATGTTATACTTACCACCTCTGTGCCCAGATCCTCCTCTTCTCAGGTCCCTCTTCGCTGCCCCTGGCCCCTCCCTCCTGTCGAGTGCCCCCACAGCAAGCAGTTTGCTATGGGGGTAGGGTTGCCACCTGTACGGGAATGACCCAGACAGTCTGGGTTTTGATAGCTGTGCCCAGGGTTTCTCTCCTCCTGAAACCCGGACACAGCAGCATAGGCTCCAGCCAGTGTGGGAAGTGGGTGTTCATACCTCTAGCCCACCTGCAGCATAGCCCCCCACTCCTGTAGCTGAGACTGCGCTCCGTCCTGTGTCCCACCAGCATCCTGACCTCCCCCTGTCGCTGGATGCACACTCTCCAATAGCACCTGCCCTCCTGATGGCTCCTGTCCTGTGTGGCTTCAGTGGTGGGCGTTGCCCTCCATCCACCTCTCCCCCGCCAGTGTGACAATGCCGATCGGGAAATGTAGCCTGCCCTGAATGCGTTCTTTACTGCCAGCAGCAGCATGCTCCCCCCATTTCCCCCTCCTTCCCCTGCTCCAGAATGGCCAATTGATTTTTGGTAGTTTCATTGCCACTAGTGAATACTGACAGTGGTTAGTCGGTACCAGTCCAGTCCCCCTCGCCCCTGTCAATGCAACGCTAGCCTAATGAATCCTGAATGCTGCAGCTCTCTGTGCGCTCTCTTCCCCAGTACCAAGTCTGCCCCCTCCTCTCTGTCATTCCCCCCTCCTCTCTGTCAGCCCCCCTCCTTTCTGTCAGCTACCCCCTCCTCTCTGTCAGCCCCCCTCCTCCTCTCTGTCAGCCCCCCTCCTCCTCTCGGTCAGCTATCCCCCTCCTCTCTATCAGCTAACCCCCTCCTCTCTGTCAGATACCCCCCTCCTCTCTGTCAGCTACCCCCCTCCTCTCTGTCAGCCCCCTCCTCTCTGTCCACCCCCTCCTATGTCCACCCCCCTCCTCTGTCAGCCACACTGCTCTCTGTTGGCCCTCCTGCTAGGAGGCAATTGCGGAGAGGTTGGGTGAGCGGCTCAGGCTGCGGGTCCATCATGGACACACCGCCCGCATGCCTTGGAGCTGGGTGATGTCATCCAGCCACTGCCACCACCTAGAGGCCTCTACTGTCTCTTTCCCCTCACCTGCGGCAACTGGACTGGGTCAGTCCATGATGAGACAGTTGACATCAGTGTTTGCTCACAGGCATATTAGGTATCCACGAGGCCCTTGTGAGTCCAGGGCCTTAGGCGATCGCCTAATTTGCCTAATTAGAGAGCCGTCTCTGCCCCCTTCCCTCTGTCAGCTACCCCCCAAACAGCACGCACCTCCATTGGGGCTAATGTCCTGCAGCCAGTTCACACTGCACTGTCTGTCTGTGCGCTCTCTCTCTCCCACCCAGCCGCTGGCGCCGATTACGCCAGAAACAGTGAATAGAGGGCCACTGGACTGGTGTCCTAGCAACCAGGTATGCTTTTTCAGGAGAAAGCATGGTATTACAGACTCTGTCCCCTAACAGGCTTACACATATATTGCAGCGGCTCCTGGAAGGTAAGGTTTTTTTTTGTCTCTCTGTAATGGAGGTCTCTATTGGGGGGCACAGGCACTGTCTGATATTTAATCTGCTACTTTCCACTGCTCTTCTGACACCGTCCACTGCTCTACTGACACCGTCCACTGCCCTACTGACACCGTCCACTGCCCTACTGACCCTGTCCACTGCCCCACTGACACCGTCCACTGCCCCACCGACACCGCCCACTGCCCCACCGACACCGCCCACTGCCCCACCGACACCGTCCACTGCTCTACTGACACCATTCACTGCTCTACTGACACCGTCCACTGCTCTACTGACACCATCCACTGCCCTACTGGCTGACAGTGTCCACTTTTAAGGTAGGCTAGTTTCATATTTTAACTGACATTTCTTTTATTAATCGAATCATATTTTATGGGTACACAAATGCTTTTGTTTTATTTGACCATACCACTTTAAGTCCCCCCCCCCCACTCCTAATGCAATTTGGCCACAGACACTGTTCACAGTAGCACACCTCATTACAACTCTCTTTGGGTAACCCAAAAGGTGTCCCAGGTATATTACAATCCTATAGAGTGTACTAAAAAATTGCTGTGAGCCGTGAAAGTGTTCGGGTTTGGCTTGAAGAAAAGGTGGCAATCCAACCATGACACTACCTGCCTGGAGTTTGCATGTTCTCCCTGTGCCTGCCGTGGGTTTCCTCCAGGTACTCTGGTTTCCTCCCACAGTCCAAAGACATGCAGGTAGGTTAATTGGCTTCTGTCCAAAATTGGCCCTAGTATATGAATGGGGACCTTGGATTGTGGGCTCCTTGAAGGCAGGGACCGATGTAAGTGTGCAATGTACAGGGATAGGGAAAATTGTAGACACTCACTCAGGTTGAACTGGATGGACTGGTGTCTTTATTCAACCTTACTAACTATGAAACTATGAAACCCTATATGGGGGAAACCAAACCAAGCCACAGCTAAGTGACTTTGATTGACAGCTGTGGGAGCCAATGGCGATGCTGCTGTGTCTCTGGCAATCAGGAGGGAGAGTGCTGGATGGCCGAGGGACTTGTGGACATTGCTGGATAGAGATGGGGCTCAGGCAGGGCTGGCGCTCCCACTAAGCGAACGAGGCAGCCACCTAGGGCGCACTGCCGCATAGGGGCGCAGCTGATGCCCATGCCTCGCCTTACCCTGGTGTTCCCCATGCTCCCGGTAGGGCCGCTAATAGGGGGACCTGGACCGCAAGGAGATCAGTGCGGCGGGCGGGTGTTAAGAATTGCAGAGCTGTGTGTGACTTTAAATAAGTAGAAAAAAATGTGATGCGCTAATCTCAAGACTTTCGATAATCGCAGTGAACCACTAATGTGCAATTATAAAAGGTGCAACCATGCATAAATAAATCAGAGGATACCTCTGTGCATATAATAAAGTGCTAACTAGTGCATAGACCATAAAGTGACTCAATGTGCAAAAAACGCAAATTTAACATATAGACCAAAATACAAATATAAGATGTGGAAACGTATTACAATGTGTATATAATGGAGCAAAAACGGGTATAAATAAAAAGGGAAAAAATTATAAAATATTAAATCCAAGTGACCAGCGTGATTGAAGATATAAATGTCCCATACACAATCCAATCAAATCGTGCAATTCGGTAAACACACTAAATTAAACGTGCAACGTGCTGGGCAGTCAATCCATCCGTGATGATCCGTGCAGATAGTGTAAATACTATGCAATTACCTCACTGCTGTGGGTACACAGCAAAATTAATAATGGACACCAAGATGCTTGCAGGGACGGCTGTATAACCCAATCTTTAGGAGACTTCTCTAACTTCCTCATGGATGGTAGGTAAACTCAGGGGAATGGATTAGAGAGAACCGCCATAGTGTAGTAGTTTTTTAAAATGTATCAATTTTATTAAAAGATTAAGACTACTCACAAGTGAAGTAGAGATAGGCACATTTGACAGACAGCATAAAGCAAACCGGATATGGACGTCACTTCCGGGTTCCTACGCGTTACGTCGTGGAGACTTCAACTGGGATGTTTTCACAGGGTACAGGAAGTGACTTATAGGTGTACTGGGCGGGATTACGCCGCCTATTTCATTAGTATACCGCTGCGCCGCTGTATCAACCCAGTAATGCTAATGGGGGCGGGCCAATTCAAAATAGATGCACTAGGTAACCTCCCATCTAAAAGTATATAACATTAGTGGGCAGCAGCGCAAGGAGGGAGACAGATAAAGAGGCGGGAGGGACGGAACGAGCACTGTACTAGATTTAACTTACTAGGGAAATAGCCTAATGTTAAGTTATGTCAGCTGCAAATAGCGCCGTGTAATAAACTAGAGCGTGCTATCTATCACTCTGGTAGTATAAGGCGATAGAGCACGTCCGGCGGCCATTTTGTTGAAGATAATTTCAAAGTATGTGTGTGGCCATATTTTCGGTGGTCTAACAACCTCTAAGGCAATAGTTTTGTTTCAATTATGACTGAAAACGAAGTTTTATAAAGAAGAGATTTGAGACCACACCAAACACAAAACCAAAATAAATACTATTATATCCTAATAGCTCAGGGAGGATAGTAGTTAATAGGGAAAATTATAAAAATATCCACCTTGTATCTATAAATACAAGTACAAGAAGGTATGCATAGACAGCTGTATTTGTAAGACGGAGAACGATTTTTAAAATAAAATAAAATAATGTCCAAAAAAGGGGGTACTAGGCAAAATATATATACACAAAAGTGCATAATTTTATGGAAACACGGAAATGACGTACATATTCTGGATAATATCAAAACATAGCACATTGATTTAAAAACTTTAAGTAACTCTAAAATGCATAAAATCGTATACAGAATTTAGACCATAAATCTTAAAGCCATGGAAACTTGTTTTAAAAACACATGAGATTAAGATAAAAGTATATAAATGAGTCGCTTTAAAAGATATATAGATAGTAAAATTAAAAATAACAAAACAGAACCTAAAAGACCGTGGCACAAAATCGCATGTAAAAATATCATTGGGGGGCTAAAAATCGCTAATAAAGCAGTTCAAATCGAACTCTATATTCAATCCCCTGGGGGCAAAGGTATCAAGGGTATATATCCATTTGGACTCTATCTGACTCAGGGTCCTCACCTTGTGCCCTCCCCTCCAATGTTTGACATAGGGGACAATGCCCCAGAATTTTAAATGCTTGGGGTCTCTATTATGACGAATAGCGAAATGTTTAGAAACATTATGTTTATCGTACCCCTTCTGTATATTTTGTATGTGCTCTTTAAGTCGAGTTTTTAAAGGCCTTTTTGTGCGGCCTACGTATTGTAAGCCGCAGCTGCACTCTAAGACATAAACAGCGCCTACTGTGTTGCAGCAAATAAAATCTTTAACCTTGTGGGTATTGCCGGTACTTGTCGCTAAAAATTCGAAGACTTTATTTGGTTTACTCGCTCTCGTGCACGCCAGCCACCTTTTGCAGGGGTAGAAACCTTTCCCTGTGAAAAACGTGAAGTTATTCACGGGAGGATCGGGTATATTTTTGACTAACATGTCTCTGAGGCTCGGGGCGCATCTGTAAATAAACTTCGGTGTAGGGGGTAGAACTTCGTGTAAATCTTTGTCATTCAAAGATGTGCCAGTGTTTTTTGATTATTCTTTCTATGTTTTTATATTGGTTGTTATAATCCAAAATTATTGCTCCTTCTACACCTTTTTTATCTTTACGTTGTGTTTTCGTGTCTTTAAGGAGATATTGGCGGTCCATCTTTTCCACTTCTGATATTTTTTCTTGGATTACACACTTATCGTAGCCTTTCTCCTGAAATCTCTGTCCCATGGACTCGGCTTGTTCAAGGAACACTTCTTTTTTGCTGCAATTTCTCCGTAGGCGCATAAATTGCCCTTTAGGGATATTGAAGAGCCAGTTTTGGTGATGGCAGCTTGTCAACGGGAGATAGCTATTTTTATCTACACTTTTAAAGTGTGTCTTGGTTTCTATTCTCCCGTCCCTTTGTGAAATTAGTAAATCCAAAAAGACTATTTCCTTCTCATCCGAATTCCAGGTCAGTATTATATTCAAATTATTCTCATTTAGTTTTTGTTGGAACAAATTAAGACTGGCACTACTCCCTTTCCAAAGTATTAAAATATCGTCAATATAACGCCTATATAACACTAGTTCTTTAGGTGGGTTTGGAAATACTGCGTTCTCTTCCCATCTAGCCATAAATAAACCGGCAACGCTTGGGGCAAATTTAGCCCCCATGGCAACGCCTGTGGTTTGGTGATAGAACGTCCGGTTAAACCAAAAATAATTGTTTTTTAGACAAAAGTCGAGACATTTGACTAGGTATTTTCGTTGAGAGCAAATGAGGTCAGAGTAATTTCTCAAACCCCACTTAACGGCCTCGCATGCTTCATGATGGGGGATTATGGTATAGAGAGAAGTTACGTCTGCCGTAACCAACATAAAAGGGCCATCATGTATAAACTCTTCTAAAATCTGCAAAACGTGCTTGGTATCGCGAAGATAAGCCTTCGTCTTCTGTACTGTCGGCTGTAGAAAGTTATCTATATAGGATCCCATCCTTGAAGTAAGGGAGTCTATCCCGTTTACTATGGGCCTGGGTGGAGGGTTGGTCTTGTCCTTATGGATTTTAGGTAAATAATAGATAATTGGTGTTCTTGCTGCTTCTGGCATCAGGTATTGAGCTTCTTTTTTACTCAAAATTGCTTTTTTCAAACCCAGGTGTACTACAAGCTCAAGCTCCTTTCTTCCTCTGAAAATGGGATTTTTTGGTAAAATGGTATAAGTCTTAGTGTCACTCAGCAATTTTGCCATATTGTCGTTGTATTGCGTTTTGGACAAGACCACAATACCTCCGCCTTTGTCGGCTGGACGGATCACTATATCTTTCCGCTCACTGAGGCGTTTCATGCCACATCTCATATAGTTAGGTTCTGTATGTTTCTTAGTGTCAAGGTTTTTTAAATCTTCTACAACAATTTTCTTAAAAACGTCTACAAATTTATTATTGCCTATTTGGGGGTTAAAAACAGATTTATTCTTAAAAGTGCTATGTTTGATGTCATCAGATAGGGGGGCATGAGTAGTTCTAGGATTGCTCAAGAAATATTTTTTCATATTTAAGCCCCTTATGTACTTCTGAATGTTTACATAGGTCTCGAATTTGTTCAGATTCTTTTTAGGTGCAAACTTGAGGCCTTTGTCCAGTACTGCCAATTCTTCCGTTGTTAACGAGATACCACTCAAGTTGAATACTCCTTCTCCTTTTATTCTCTTTTTCGCTTGAGTTCTCGCTCCTGCTCTTCTTCCTCTCTTCTTTTTGGACTTAGTTCTCTGTCTCCCTGCACATCCCTCACCCTCGGAGGATGATGATCCGGGCCTTTCCCCCTCTCCCTTACATTGGCTTTTACATGCTGGAGGGAGAGGGACAGATCAGTGTGACAGGCAGCTTTTACATGCTGGAGGGAGAGGGACAGATCAGTGTGACAGGCAGCCAATAGCAATCCTCTTCTGAGACTGCTGATTTGCTCCGCCTCCCACCACCTTTTGTGGTTGGACTGGATGGGCTTGTGTCTTTTTTCAACCTGACTAACTATGTATCTATGTAACCTTCTTGGCCAATCAGTTTACTCAGCCCACCACATTTGACCAACAGATGCCAGTGGCCAGAGCAGGGATAGATGGAGAGGATCCGACCTACCTGAGCATGAAGAAGGTATGATCATGTCACAGGCTCACTGGTAATGCTGGCTGCAGAAGTCTAATCATCATCATCATCACCATTAGTGACTTCTCCTGTCATGTGTACTGAATAGGCAATGTTACACTGATCCAGGATCCCATATCTTCTCACACTTTTTCTTATCTTTGTATTTATTTAGACTGCACACAGGACAGGTTAATGATGATTAGACTTCTGAAAGATGGCTTCAACTTCAGCTGTATCTATAGAGCTATGTGTGTCTGATTCCCCATCAGTCATCCATGAGTAGTTTGTTCCTTGTTATCTTTGAAGGAATGAACTGGTCAGGCTGGCATCTTCACAGACCTGTTAACCATTTACTGTCCTGCTGTGCTTGATAATTGACTGTTATGCCCTGTCACACGGTTGGAATTTCTGACAGAAAATGTGCGATCGGATCCTGTTGTCGGAAAATCCGATCGTGTGTGGGCTCCATCAGACTTTTTCTGCCGGAATTGCCGACACACAAAGTATGAGAGCAGGATCTAAAATTTTCCGACAACTAAATCCGATCGTTTAAATTCTGATCGTGTGTAGACAATTCCGACAGACAAAGTGCCATGCATGCTCAGAATAAATTAAGTGACCACAGCTATTGGCTACTGGCCAGTTTATAGTCCCGACATATGTGTTGTACGTCACCTTGTTAAGAACGATCAGATTTTCCGACAACTTTGTCCGACCGTGTGTATGCAACATAAGTTGGGCACAAAATCCATCTAAAAAATCCAATGGATTTTGTTGTCGAAATGTCCAGGCATAGTAGGGAGTGAGGGAAAGTCTACCTAGACATGGTGGATAGTGAGGAATGGGGGGCTCAGGCATGGTGGGTGGTGAAGGATGGGGGGCTCAGGCATGGTGGGTGGTGAGAGAAGAGGGCTGCAAGTGCAGTGGGTATAAAGGCAAGGGAGGCGGCAGGCACAGTAGATAATGAGGATGCAGTGGGTGGTGATGGAAGGAGTGCCTAGGCACAAGTGGTGGTTAATTAGGGCAGGACTGTAGAGAACATTTTAATGTAGCATACAGGGCAAGGGGCTTCATAATCTAGGGCCCACCAAAATCCCCACCACCAGGCCCATGATGCTCTTAATCCAGCCCGAAGGACTAGGGTCACAAAGGTCGCACTTGCAATCAGGCCCTGGTGTTCCGTCACTAATATATTATTTTTTTAATGGCACACAGTGAAATAATTAAAAAATGCAATTAAAAACAAAACAAAAACACTGTGACAGGTTGTCACACAATACACACTGGGATCTGTAAACAAAGAGTGTATTGTGCTATTATTAAATGACGCCGCACAAAGCCATTTCAGTTTTTTGTTTGGGGGGGGGGGTGCAAGTAGCTGGTCTTGCCTAGGGTGCAAAACAGTCTAGCACTGGCCCTTGGCTCAGGTAAGCAATAGGGGGCTGAGGGGGGCTGCTGCATACAGAAGGTTTTTTAATGTAATGCATAGAATGTATTAAGATGAAAAACCTTTTGCCTTTACAAACACTTTACAAGGGCGTTCCGCCCGCTATTTTTTTTTTTTTAAGTCAGCAGCTACAAACACTGTAGTTGCTGACTTTTAATAAGGACATTTACTTGTCCAGCGAGCCTACGAAGACAGCCGCCCGAGGCCGATCCATCCATCGGATCGACTGCCGGCGCCTCCATCTTAACGAAGGGAAACAGGCAATGGAGCCTTGCAGCTTCACTGCCCATTTCCTACTGCGCATGCACGAGTCACGCGGCGCTTTGTGAATGGCCCCGTTGTTTTCTGGGACACACACATGTCCCAGAAGGAAACGGGGCTGCTCACCGAAGAGGAGGAAGCGCCACAGAATAGGAAGAGGCAGATTAGGAAGACTGCCTAGTAACAGCGGTTTCAGGTAAGTTAAAATATATTTATTTCTTTTTAATATATATATTTTTTATAGGTAAGAGTTTTAATGTCATTTTTTATTTTAGGGTGGCCCTCCACTTTAAATTAATAGTTCAGATTTAATCAGACACAGCCAGACAACTCAAAAAAAAAAATGAAAAAATAGGAGAGCGCCACTCAAATGCTTTAATCAGTAGTAGAACATAATAGTATAACTTACATGTATAATGCAAGGAACTGTACACAAACGGAAAGCTGTAGTCAAAAGCGTGTGTCCACAAGTTCATATTTCCCTGTTTTAATAACCACAAGATGCCGGGGGGGGGGGGGCGCTATGTCTCACATAGGAAAATGGAAACAGCGTGGAAACAGCGTGTGACGTCAGTGAATGGAGGAGAAACACAACGCATTTCAGAGCATGCGCGAGGTCCGTGGGGCACATGCACACTCCTTTCTCAAGTGTAGGAATAGGGGAGGATGGAAAGACGGCACTTAAATACTGCATCTTAATAGGGAATACAGCTGAATACATGGCAAGTGTGTAGAGCATAGATAAGACAAGGAAATTATTAATAATGATAATAGTACTAATTATGCTGCATATTCTACTAAAAATAAATAAATAAATGAAAGTGCATAGTAGATGATAATTAATAAAACAATAAAACAACGTCAGCATGGATGTGTGCCCTAAATACAGGAAAACCTGTATCAAAGAAACACTGGCACCAACCCATGCTGATCGGAAAAAAGGTATTTTCATATACAATCTATCAAGAACCAAATATCCAGGTCAGATCCACCTTCTCCATACAATTCAGTTTCTGGTGAGTTAGACTCAGAAGACTCTATTGAAAGCTCCATTAGTGTCCATGATTGTTGTATTGATCCCGAGGAACTTACCATTGACCCAGGTTGGGAATTATTTACACAACATTTTCAAACATCTCCCCCGGTCGTAAACACTGGTTTACAACCAAAATCATCTTTTTATCCTACTAAATCCAAGGGACAATATTTGGAGGCTTTTTATAGAGTGGTAACAGCTGACCTTCAAAAATGATGTCAACAATCAGCCAATAATCAGAAATATCGCTTTCACAATCTCACCTCTGGAGAAAAAACTTCACTCAAACAGTTTTGAGACAATCCAGTTCTTGTTATTAAACAAGCTGACGGGGGGGGGGGGGGGGGATTGTTATTCAGGATAGAACTACCTATGTGGCTGAGGCAACAAGGTTGCTTTCGAATACCAAGACATAAAAAAATTGCCCAATGATCCCCTGCCCTATTTTCGCATTGAAGCTGAGACCTTAATCCAAAAAGCCATTATAGATCAAATTATTGATAAAAAAGAGGCAGCTTTTTTGTGCAAAGATTTTTATAGTACGCCGTATTTTTACCATCTGCCTAAAGTGCACAAAGATGCATCCCACCCGCCTGGTAGACCAATTGTAGCATCTACGAATAGTGTCATCAGCGGGTTTTCATTATATATTGATTCCTTTTTGCAACCTCTGGCTCAGAATCTGGCGTCATATATATATACGGGATTCCATACACCTCTTGGACCTCTTGTCCCCATATACTTGGAATGAGAGCTACTCTTGGTTATCTCTTGACGTGAATTCTTTATACACGTTAATGCCACACAATGTAGGTCTATCAGCAGTACAGTATTTTCTGACCTTGGATCCCCAAGACAAGCCTCATTCATTATGGAGGCTACCGATTTCTGTCTTATTCACAATTATTTTCAATTTGAAGCTCAGTTCTACCTCTTACACCAACCTCACCATGGGTCTGTGGGAGAACCAATACATATGGAATAACAATCCTTTTGCTAAACATGGGGTGTTTTTTGGTCGATACATTGACGATATCATCATTATTTGGGATGGTACTCCATCCCAGGTTGACGATTTTGTCACTCACTGCAATGCCAATGACCTGGGTCTTTCTTTTTCCGCTGTCTGGTGCAAGGAAAGCTTAGCTTTTCTTGATCTCGAGCTCAATCATAAAGATGGCAACATTTTTACCCGTAATTATACTAAACCAACTTCAGGCAATTCGTATCTCCATTATGATAGTTGCCACGATCCTCTATGGGGGAATAACATCCCCAAAGGACAGTTCTGCAGGCTTAGACAGAACTTTACCAGGGACTGTGATTATATATCACAGAGCTCACTCCTTAAAGACAAGTTAATTGAAAATGGTTATCCCTTACAATTGATAGAACAGGCATATACTACCTTTCTTCCTGGTAGGAAACCCAAGGTTGCTAAACCTCTGAAGGAACCTGTTGTACGTTTCATTACAGGGTTTCACAGGCAATATAAAAAAATGGAACGTATTCTTGTGAAACATTGGAATATCTTAAAGCAGGATCCCCATTTGAGTTCTACTTTGAGTGATAGACCTAAAGTCACTTATAGGAGGGCCTCCACACATAAAATAGCACCCAGCAAGCTAAAATGTAAACGTGATACAAATCCCCTGTGTCTTATTCCACTCAAAGTGATGTATAGGTGCAATAAGCCCCTGTGAAAAACGTGCCGTCAATCATGGTAAAAATTTTTACCCATAAAGGAATAACTTACCAGTTTGATCAATTTCATAATTATGTTGTCTATTGTTTGACATGTCCATGTAAAATGTTATATGTAGGTCGCACCATTTGTCCACTTAGGCAACGGTTCGGTAAGCACCACCAGTTTGTGGAATTGGGTTGTGACAAACATAGTGTGCCGCGGCAGTTCTTAGAGTATCATGATCGCTCCACGGTGGGCCTCCGGGTGTGGGTCATTGAATCCATACCCTGTGGCCTTTCTGAGGCAGAAGGGCTTTCGAAATTATGTGAACACGAAACGTTCTGGATCTTTACCTTGGACACTCTTGCCCCTAATGGCCTCAAAGAGGAGCTTGAGGTACACACCATTCTTTAAGTCCGCATAATGTTTCAATGGATAATTCTCCACATACAACTATATCGGTTTACTTACACATACGTACATATTTCCTAGTTGTTATTTCATACATCCCTCGTATATATATCTTTTAGAGGTGTCTCTTGCTTAGGATCCCTCATACTTAGCTTTTTAATTTCTGATAAGTTTTTTAATATGATTTTTAAATTAATTTTAAACTATATTTGGATAGACCTTTTCATAGGTCTATTTTATTGCTGTTTTTTTCACCATGTCAGTGCATTTGATCTTGTCAGTGTGTTTGTTCGTGTATATATATGCATTTTTTACACATTTTTCATTTGTTATTTTTCTATCATATCTATTTTTATTTTTATTTTTTTATTTCTATATTTATTTATTTTTATTCTTACTCTTATTTTAATTTTTATTTTCATTCTGATAGTTTGTTTTTTTTGTTTCATATTGGTTAAACACTACCACTTTAACAATTGCAGCTTGATATCCTCCGTTTCCGATAAGCGTGGGTTTGTGCCGGTGTTTCTTTGATACAGGTTTTCCTGTATTTAGGGCACACATCCATGCTGACATTGTTTTATTGTTTTATTAATTATCATCTACTATGCACTTTTATTTATTTATTTATTTTTAGTAGAATATGCAGTGTAATTAGTACTATTATCATTAATAATTTCCTTGTCTTGTCTATGCTCTACACACTAGCCATGTATTCAGCTGTATTCCCTATTAAAGTGGTTGTATACTCTTTTTTGTAACTTTTACCTACAGGAAAGCCTATAATAAGGCTTACCTGTAGGTAAAAAAAATATCTCCTAAACCTGTACGGTATGACTGCAGCGGCGCATGCGCACGAGGGGATTCTCGGCCTGAAAATCCGGTAGTGGCCGGCGGCCGGAAAGAAATCTCCCGCGCTCATGCGCGGGAGTGACAATATCGCGGCTCCGGCCACTCACAGCGCCGGAGCCGCGATACCCGGAAGAAACGCAGAGGGAGCATGTCAGCTCCCTCGGCGTGGATCGTGCCAGATGTCGGGGCCTCGTTCTAAGATAAGTATTTCATAATGAGCTAGTATGCGGTGCATACTAGCTCATTATGCCTTTTGCTTTGCAGGTGTTAAAAAATAAAAAATAAAAATAGCGGGTTTACTACCGCTTTAAGATGTAGTATTTACGTGCCGTCTTTCCATCCTCCCCTATTCCTACACTTGAGAAAGGAGCGCGCATGTGCCCCACGGACCTCACGCATGCTCTGAAATGCATTATTTTTCTCCTCCATTCACTGACGTCACACGATGTCTCCACGAGCCGCTCTGCATTTTCCTATGTGAGACATAGCCGGGCTCCCCCCGGCGTCTTGCGGTTATTACAACAGGGAAATATGAACTTTTGCTCCTTGCATTATATATGTAAGTGATACTATTATGTTCTACTACCGATTAAAGCATTTTTAACTGAGTGGCACTCTCCGTGACAGTGCATGCATCTATTGCCTATCTATCAAGCAAGAACCAGTGATTGGACATTTCTTACATCCCAAGTACTTTTAACTTTTTCTGTTTGGCCTTATAATTACTTTATATTTATGCCATTAATGTTTTTTTTTCTCTTGCATACATTTTATTAATTGTTTAATCCCTAATCATTTTATTCCCATTGGTTTGCTGTGCGCCAGCACCCCCTGTTGTTGTTTTTCTACAGCCAGACAACTAGCTAGTAGGGATGAGGCCGATGTTCAAATCGAACGTAAGTGCAACGTCACATGGAAGGTGGCGGGGTCACCCGTTTACGTCACTGGGTGGCCTCGCCCTCCTCTATATAACAGCTGTCACCAAGAAGAAGTGTCTCTCGCAGGGAGCCTCTCATGGAAGCGGAGCTGTTGCAGCTTTTTTTTAATACTTTTTTTGGGTCGTCGGCAGCGTGAGATGGATTTACATCGCGGGACATTTTATTTTTTTATCTTTTAATAAAGGACTTGTCCCAAAGTGTCTCCTGTCTTTTTTAAAAATTTTTACACTTTTTTGTGAAATGGTAAGGGTACAATGTACCTGTTACCAATTCACATAGGGGGGAGGCTGGGATCTGAGGGTCCCCTTGCTAAAGGTCGCTTTCAAATTCTGATAAGCCCCCGCCTGCAGACCCCCACAACCACCGGGCAAAGGTTGTGGGGATGAGGCCCTTGTCCCCATCTACATGGGGACAAGATGTTTTGGGGGAATGCCCATGTTGAGGGCATGTGGCCTGGTATGGTGCACTCTCGCCCCCCCTTTTCCTGTGGTCTGCCAGGTTGCATGCTCGGATAAGGGTCTGGTATGGATCTTGGGGAGACCCCTACGCCATTTTTTTTTTAAATTTTGGTGCATGGTTCCCATTAATATCCATACCAGACCTAAAGGGCCTGGTATGGATTTTGGGGGGACCCCCACACAATTTAAAAAAAATATTGCTTTGGGGTTCCCCTTTAACATTTATACCAGACCCAAAGGGCCTGGTAATGGACTGGGGGGGGAGAACTCATGCCATTTTTTTTCAATGAGTTTTATCTATATTGCCAAGACCCAACAATTCATTACAGCTGCAATCAGTTTTAAATTACTTTTTTCCTTTAGAAATATCATTTTGTGAAGGGACTGTTCTAAACATGGGAAAACTGCGCCACTTTACAGGCATACTATAGACCCCCCCCCCAGGCAGGATATTTAAAGGAATATTTCATTTTTATTGTTTCACTTTAAGCATTATTAAAATCACTGCTTCCGAAAAACTGAAGTTTTTAAAACTTTTTTTTGCATTAATAAATGTCCCCTGGGACCGGACCCGAGTCCCCAAACTATTTTTATGACAATAACTTGAATATACGCCTTTAAAATGAGCACTTTTGATTTTTCATGTTCGTGTCCCATAGACTTTAGTGGTGTTTGCGTGTTCGTCCAAATTTTTTGCCTGTTTGCAAGTTCTGGTGAGAACCGAACAGGGGGATGTTCGGCTCATCCTTACTAGCTAGCCTCCAACTTTTTTTAGGAGACCAACAATGGTAGTCACTGTACATCCCTTATGGGCAGTGTTTTTTAAGCTCACATTTTCTGTTTTGCTACATAACAAATAATGAAATAATCAAAACTGGATCAAAAATGCATCAAAATGTCACACTATAAAATCACACTGAAAATCAGATCAAGTCACAGTTGCACAAGTGTGAACCTAGTGTTAGGTGTCCTATTTTAACAACAAAAGTATACAACATTCAATGTTTAACTGGATTTAGTTCCTTCTGGTCCCTTGAGAGCTTTCAGCATTGTTTTGACATTTTCATGTCCTGGTTTGAAAAAAGAGATCATGTTTTCCTTCCAAATTCTAAAAATGAATAATTAATAGGGTCTTTGCATTTTATACATTTATACATTATGTCCATTAAATAATCAACCATGGACTATGGCCTAATACTAAGACTAATATTAAACCTACCTTAAAATGACCTCCCATGCCAAGAGGTCAGATCTGGATGCTGCTTCCATCTTAATCCGTCTTGCTTCCAGGTTCACTGGCTCCGACTCTGTGACTGGCTGTAACCGCGATGATCGATCGCGCTGCCCATCACAGCAGAGGGCTCTGAAGAGCATATGCACCAGTAATGTCACTGGCTGCATGTAAACTAAATATCTCCTAAACAGTGCATGTTAGGAGATATTTAGATTACCTATAGGTAAGCCTTCCTATAGGTAAAAGGTCCCTTCTTAAGAGCTAAACTAGCCAGTGTATCCATTAAGTTATATATATATATATATATATATATATATATATATATATATATATATATATATATATATATATATACACACACTCACTTAACTGGTCTCAATAACACCCACAGGAAGCAGTGAGATCTGAGGCACTGACAAGGTCAAAGGTCCACTTTAGTGGTACAAAAACATGTATAAATCGTGTATGAATCAAAAAAAATGTAAATAAAAACTAGAGATGAGAATATGGCCCACTGCATACACAAACTAAGGAGAATATGTAAGAAAACAAATACAAGTATGGCCATACCACATGTGAAGGTGTTGCCAATAATATCTAACTCCTGTGCATTGTCCAAAGATGGGGAAAATTAAGATGTGGCCATGACTGGTGGATGAACAGTGCACTGTTTTGGTTGTGACACTGCCTTTTTGTTTTTGTTAGCATGGTCCCAGCACCTAGTGCTTGACTAATGGCTACATTCCAGCAGCCATTAGTCATGGCCACATCTCTGTGCATTCTACTGTTGAATGGTTTGCAGCTGACCCTGGCTTGTGTTCCATCAGCCACCATTTATGACCACAATAGGGTTGCCAGCTTTCAGTAAACTTACAGTTTGTAAAATCAGTAATTTTTACATCTGGCTCTTAATGTCTATTACGGACATGCAGAGTGTGGACAGTTGCAAAAATTACAGATTTTACAAAATGTTTGTAAATTTACTGAAAATTGGCAACCCTGGGCCACATCTTCATTTTTCGCCATTTTTAGACAGTGCACAGGTGTAAGATATTATTGGCATCACCTTCACATGAGGTAGGGCCATACTTATTTACAAACTTAGCTTGTGTATGCAGTGGGCCGTATTCTCATCTTTATTTTTTATTTAAATATATTTTTTGGATTCATTCATTGTTTGTATACCACTAAAGTGGATCTTTGACCACCTCAGTGCCTCAGACCTCACCACTTCCTGTGGGCGTTATTGAGACTAGTTGAGTGAGTATATATATTCCTTAACCACTTGCCGACCGCCGCACGACGATATACGTCGGCAGAATGGCACGGGCAGGCATAAGGGCGTATATGTAAGTCCCTGCCTTCCCGCGGGTGGGGGGCCCGATCGGGCCCCCCCGGTGCCTGCGGCGGTCGGCATTCGTTCGGGAGCGATCCCGGACGAGGGGACGGCCATTCATTCATGGCCACCCCCTCGCGATCGCTCCCAACGAATGAAAATCCTCCGTGACATCACTTCCTCTCCTGTAATGTAAACACAGGAGAGGAAGTGATGTATTCTCTCCTCCGTGTCGGTATTTTTCGTTCCGGCACCGAGGAGAGAGCATCGGTGAGTTGCACCAACACACCACACATATACACAGTAGATATATATATACAGTAGAACATGCCAGGCACACTCACACCCCCCCTTTACCCCCCGATTACCCCCCCAATTACCCCTGCCCCCCCAGTCACAGTGACACCAATTGCATTTTTTTTTTTTTTTTTTTGCATTGGTGTCATTTGTGACTGTAATAACTGTTAGGGCAGTTAGGGTTAGCCCCCTTTAGTTCTAATGTGCCCCCCTAACCCCCCCAATAAAGGTTTAACCCCGTGATCACCCCCCGTCGCAAGTGTCACTAAGGCTGGGTTCACATTGCAGCGGTTTATGAGAACGGATGTGATTCGCACCGCACTGCAGTGCAAATCACATCCGATCTCTGTGCGATTCGAGTTCAGCCATACAGATAGTATGGCTGAATTCGCATCACACCCGCCGCACCCGCCGCAAATTCGCACGGGACCCTTTTTTTGGTCCGCAGCAGAATCGGATCGCATGGGTGTTCACACCAAGCGATCCGAGTTTGCAGATTGCACTGCGATATGCGAACTGATCTGGGGGTGTCATTAACATTTCACTGACACTCCCAGCAGTTCGCATAGGGCAGTGTGAACTGCCGCCGGGAGGCATGCGATGCGGGAACCTGCCGCGGATTCGTGGCGTTCCCGCATTGCTCCAGTGTGAACCCAGCCTAATAAGCGGTCATTTTTCTGATCGCTGTATTAGTGTCACAGGTGACGCTAGTTAGGCAGGTAGGTATTTAGGTTCGCCGCAACTTTTTATAGCGCCAGGGACCCCCATATACTACTACCCCTGATTGCCCCCTAGTTAACCCTTTCACCAGTGATCACCATATAACTGTTACAGGTGACGCTGGTTGGTTAGTTATTTTTTTATAGTTTCAGGGCACCCGCCATTTATTACCTAATAAAGGTTTAACCCCTTGATCACCCGGCGGGTGTCATTTGTGACTGTAATAACTGTTAGGGCAGTTAGGGTTAGCCCCCTTTAGTTCTAAGGTACCCCCCTAACCCCCCCAATAAAGGTTTAACCCCGTGATCACCCCCCGTCGCCAGTGTCACTAAGGCTGGGTTCACATTGCAGCGGTTTGAGAACGGATGTGATTCGCACCGCACTGCAGTGCAAATCACATCCGATCTCTGTGCGATTCGAGTTCAGCCATACAGATAGTATGGCTGAATTCGTGTCGCACCCGCCGCACCCGCCGCAAACTCGCACGGGACCCTTTTTTTGGTCCGCAGCAGAATCGGATCGCATGGGTGTTCACACCATGCGATCCGAGTTTGCAGATCGCACTGCGATATGCGAACTGATCTGGGGGTGTCATTAACATTTCACTGACACTCCCAGCAGTTCGCATAGGGCAGTGTGAACTGCCGCCGGGAGGCATGCAATGCGGGAACCCGCCGCGGATTCGTGGCGTTCCTGCATCGCTCCAGTGTGAACCCAGCCTAATAAGCGATCATTTTTCTGATCGCTGTATTAGTGTCACAGGTGACGCTAGTTAGGCAGGTAGGTATTTAGGTTCGCTGCAGCTTTTTATAGCGCCAGGGACCCCCATATACTACCGCATAAAGCCCCCTGATTGCCCCCTAGTTAACCCTTTCACCAGTGATCACCATATAACGGTTACAGGTGACGCTGGTTGGTTAGTTATTTTTTTATAGTTTCAGGGCCCCCGCCATTTATTACCTAGTCCCACTGGTGTACCCCTAAATTTAGGGGTGTCTACTTTCCAAAATGGGGTCATTTGGGGGGGGGGGTTTGTGCCATCTTGGCATTTTATGGCCTTCAAAACTGTAACGCCCTTAGAAAGCCTGAAGGCGGTGCTTGGTTTTCGGGGCCCCGTATGCGGCTAGGCTCCCAAAAAGTCCCACATATGTGGTATCCCCGTACTCAGGAGAAGCAGCAGAATTTATTTTGGGGTGTCATTTCACATATGCCCATGGCATGCGTGAGCAATATATCATTTAGTGACAACTTTGTGAAAAAAATAAATAAATAAAAAAGTTTGTAATTTTCCCGCAACTTGGGGCAAAATATAAAATATTCCATGGACTCAACATGCCTCTCAGCAAATAGCTTGGGGTGTCTACTTTCTAAAATGGGGTCATTTGTGGGGGTTTTGTGCCATCTTGGCATTTTATGGCCTTCAAAACTGTAATAGGTAGTGAGGAGTGAAGTCAAATATTTACGCCCTTAGAAAACCTGAAGGCGGTTCTTGGCTTTCGGGGCCCCGTACGCGGCTAGGCTCCCAAAAAATCCCACACATGTGGTATCCCCGTACTCAGAAGAAGCAGCAGAATTTATTTTGGGGTGTCATTTCACATATGCCCATGGCATGTGTGAGCAATATATCATTTAGTGACAACTTTGTGAAAAAAAAATAAAAAAAAATTAAAGTTTGTAATTTTCCCGCAACTTGTGGCAAAATATAAAATATTCCATGGACTCAACATGCCTCTCAGCAAATAGCTTGGGGTGTCTACTTTCTAAAATGGGGTCATTTGTGGGGGTTTTGTGCCATCTTGGCATTTTATGGCCTTCAAAACTGTAATAGGTAGTGAGGAGTGAAGTCAAATATTTACGCCCTTAGAAAACCTGAAGGCGGTTCTTGGCTTTCGGGGCCCCGTACGCGGCTAGGCTCCCAAAAAATCCCACACATGTGGTATCCCCGTACTCAGGAGAAGCAGCAGAATTTATTTTGGGGTGTCATTTCACATATGCCCATGGCATGTGTGAGCAATATATCATTTAGTGACAACTTTGTGAAAAAAAAATAAAAATAAATTAAAGTTTGTAATTTCCCGCAACTTGTGGCAAAATATAAAATATTCCATGGACTCAACATGCCTCTCAGCAAATAGCTTGGGGTGTCTACTTTCTAAAATGGGGTCATTTGTGGGGGTTTTGTGCCATCTTGGCATTTTATGGCCTTCAAAACTGTAATAGGTAGTGAGGAGTGAAGTCAAATATTTACGCCCTTAGAAAACCTGAAGGCGGTTCTTGGCTTTCGGGGCCCCGTACGCGGCTAAGCTCCCAAAAAATCCCACACGTGTGGTATCCCCGTACTCAGGAGAAGCAGCAGAATTTATTTTGGGGTGTCATTTCACATATGCCCATAGCATGTGTGAGCAATATATCATTTAGTGACAACTTTGTGTAAAAAAAAAAAAAATATTTTTTTTTTTGTCATTATTCAATCGCTTGAGGCAAAAAAATAAAATATTCAATGGGCTCAACATGCCACTTATCAATTTCCTTAGGGGGTCTACTTTCCAAAATGGGGTCATTTGGGGGGGTTTTGTACTGCCCTGCCATTTTAGCACCTCAAGAAATGAGATAGGCAGTTGTAAACTAAAAGCTGCGTAAATTCCAGAAAACGTACCTTAGTTTGTAGATGTGACAACTTTTGCGCAAACCAATAAATATACAGTTATTGACTTTTTTTTTACCAAAGACATGTGGCTGAATACATTTTGGCCTAAATGTATGACTAAAATTGAGTTTATTGGATTTTTCTAATAACAAAAAGTAGAAAATATCTTTTTTTTTCAAAATTTGCGGTCTTTTTCCATTTATATCGCAAAAAATAAAAATCGCAGAGGCAATCAAATACCATCAAAAGAAAGCTCTATTTGTGGGAAGAAAAGGACGCAAATTTTGTTTGGGTACAACATTGCATGACCGCGCAATTACCAGTTAAAGCAGCGCAGTGCCAAATTGTAAAAAGACCTCTGGTCATTTACCAGCAAAATGGTCCGGTCTGAAAGTGGTTAATGAATATGCTGACTAGCTTAGCTCTGAAAAAGGGAGTACACCCCAGAAATGCGTCAGTAGCCGACCTAGCAGCGTTGCCTGTTTAGTCATGCGATTTCTGCACTACTACATGGTGTCTCATGGTTTTAATTCTTTTGTACCTTTTACTTATGTAAGTACCCATTTTTTTATCTTTCACATTTTTCTATATTAAATCTCTGGTAATGTACTAGGCGTTTGTGCCCTCTTGTGTGTTTTCTTTTTCCTTTTAAAGCATGTTCATCCCTAACTATCCATACTCGTGCCATTGTTTAAGTTACTTGATTGTTTTGGAATAATAAGTTGTTTAACTCTCTAGATATTTGACATTTTGTTTGTGTTTTTCTGTTTTTTTATATCTATACATATATTTTTTATAGATGCATTTTACTCTGTTGAATAATTAGTCCAAACGCACATAAGGAGAGAGCTTTTTGAAACATACTGTATATTACATTAGAAATAGGTTGTGCCTGTAATATGTGTATACATGTGCCCCCTGGTGGACATCCTAATAACTGCTTTATATTCATGATATACTGTGTATAAATATTGTAATTTAATTACAGTATTTGATACACACATGCTAATTATATACACATTTATACATTTTTGGGGTATTTTATTGATATATATGCTCTATATTAATTACATATTTTAGATTTTTTTATTTATTTATATAAACATCAAGTCTTTTTGTTTTATTTGTAAGATCTTGAAATGTGTTGGCAACCTTGTATCTTCCTGTTTTTGTTCTGTGTCTCAGTTAGAATTTAGATAACACATTAAGTAATAAATTAAACATCTCTTCATCTAAATATCTTTGTTGGGGGATAATTTGTTTATATTTAGATTTTATGTTTAAATTTGTTTATATTTAGATTTTATGGTTTTTTTTGTTTTGTTTTTTAACTAAGTCTGAATTTTGGGGATTTTGGTTAGGTTTACACTACATGGGTTTCCCAGTCCTTGCATTTGCATGGACGGGCACATCCAACTAATTTATTTGAATAGGCTGCTGTACCTATGGAAAGCACAAAAAAGGTCCCTGCACCATATACAAAATTGCAGCTGCAGGGAAACTGCATAGTGATATGAGGTTCCCAGCATGGGAAAACACGCTTTGGTTTCCAGGGCATAGAGGTGCCATTCATTTCTCCCCCGTGTGTCTGCCAACAACAGCACAGTTTTGATGCGGGTGCAGGAAAGAGTGCAATTACATGCAGTCCCATACCTGCATATAGTGTGAACCTATCCTTGAGGTTAATTATAATTATAAAGCAGCCATATTAGCATAGAAAAAAAACTGTAAAAGAAGCAGCATAAAGTGGTTCTAAAATCAAAAAGCTTTTTACCTTAATGCATTCCTTGTCCTTTCACAATGCCCCCCCCCCCCAAATACTTACCGCTGCTGCTGCAGCGCTGCTCCTCTCATTTCCTAGTGTGGTGGGAGCCATAGGCTCCTGCTGCTGTCATTCAAACTCTTGTGAGGAGGGAGGGGGTCTGGCTTAATGTCTCTGTGTATGTCTATACACAACCTGTTCACAGGAGACCACCAGGAGAGACACATACGCTGAATATCTCTATGCTTAAGTGTCTCCTTGTATACTAATTGGATGAAGGATATCTGTTTCTGAGACTGTCCTTGTGCATACGCCCAGGATAATGGCGATCTCCGATGGCCAAAATATTGTGTTTGATGCTGTTTTTAATTATATGGAGTGTGCCGCAAGCATCTGATTGCTGCAATTAGTCTCTGTATCCAAGTTACCCCTGAGGAAGGAGCTGCTCTCCAGGACTTAGACTGGGAGAGAATATTGGCATCAATGGGCACAGAACAGAAATGGGAATACTTCAAAAAGACTGTTTGTTTATTCCCATGGGCAATAAGTTTAAAAGGCTAAAACTAAAACCTATGTGGCTCATGGCCAAAGTTAAAAATGCTATAAACTATAAGAACTATAAGAAAAGAGCTTTTAAAAAAATATAAAAATGAAGGAACACTAGTGTCATTTACATGTTACAAAGAATATAACAGAATATGTAAAAAGGAAATCAAGGATGCAAAAATTCAAAACGAAAGACAGATTTCAAAATATAGTAGGACAAACCCCAAAAAATTCTTTAAAGATATTAATAGTAAAAAGGTCAAGTCTGAGCATGTAGATCCTTTACAAAATAAGCTAGAGTGGGTGACTGGGGACAAAGAGAAGGCTAATTTATTAAATACTTTCTTCAGCTTTGTGTATACAAAGGCGCATGGGGGAGCGCATGTCCATAATGGGGTTGGTAGTGACACAGCCCCAAATCCACAATGGCTCAAAAGTGATATGGTCCAGAAATATTTGGACCGAATAAAGGTGGATAAAGCACCTGGACCCGATGGCATCCACCCACGGATCCCAAAAGAATTGAGCTCTGTAATTTCAAAGCCATTGTATCTAATTTTTAGGGACTCATTAATGACAGGAATAGTACCACTGGATTGGCGCAGGGCCAATGTGGTGCCTATATTTAAAAAGGGAACAAAGTCTTTACCAAGTAACTATAAACCTGTTAGTTTAACTTCTATAGTTGGGAAGATACTGGAGAGATTAATAAACAACCACATAGACGAGTTCTTGCAGGAAAAAAATATTTTAAGCAACAGACAGCATGGATTCATGAAAGACAGGAGTTGTCAGACAAACCTGATTTCTTTTTATGAGGTGGTAAGTAAAACCTTGGACAGAGGGGTGGCGGTGGACGTGGTATACTTGGATTTTGCAAAAGCGTTCGATACAGTTCCGCACACACGGCTCATGTGTAAGGTAAAGTCTACAGGTTTGGAAATATCAGCTTGTAAATGGATAGAAAACTGGCTAAAAGACAGAATTCAGAGAGTAGTGGTTAATGATTCTTACTCTGAATGGTCTAAGGTTATGAGTGGTGTACCCCAAGGTTCAGTGCTGGGACCCTTACTTTTTAATATCTTTATAAATTATATTGAGTCTGAGATCAAAAGTAACATTCTGTCGTTGCAGATGACACCAAGCTATGCAGTTGAATAACCTCCTTCCAGGATGTCTCCAATTTACAAGCCAACCTCAATGCTCTGTGTAATTGGGCGACTATGTGGCAGATGAGGTTTAATGTTTATAAATGTAAAGTTATGCACTTGGGGCCTAAGAATATGCATGCATCATACATACTAAGGGGAGTACAACTGGGGGAGTTGAGAACTGGGGGAGTGGAGAAGGATGTGAGGGTTTTGGTAGATCATAAGCTCAATAATAGCATGCAATGCCAAGCTGCAGTTTCCAAATCGAGTCCTTTCTTGTATTAAGAGAGGTATGGACTTCAGAGAGAGAGATATAATTTTGCCCCTGTTCAAATCATTAGTAAGACCTCATCTGGAATATGCAGTTCAGTTTTGGGCACCAGTTCTCAAAAAAGGATATCGAGGAACTGGAGAAAGTGCAGAGAAGGGCAACCAAACTAATAAGAGGCATGGAGGAGCTCAGCTATCAGGAAAGATTAGAGGAACTGAATTTATTCTCTCTTGATAAGAGATTAAGGGGTGATATTATCAACATGTACAAATATATAAGGGGTCCATATAGTGAACTTGGTGTTGATTTATTCACTTTACAGTCAGCAAAGCGGACAAGGGAGCACTCTTTACGTCTGGAGGAAAAGAGATTTCATCTCCAAATATGGAAAGGTTTCTTCACAGTAAGCTGTGAAAATGTGGAATAGACTCCCTGCAGAGGTGGTTCTGGCCAGCTCAGTAGATTGCTTTAAGAAAGGCCTGGATTATGTCCTAAATGTACGTAATATAACTGGGTACTAACATTTATAGATAAAGTTTTTCCCCTGCTTTAGCAAATTGGATCATGCTCTGCTGGGGTTTTTCGCCTTCCTCTGGATCAACTGTGGGTATAGAATTGGGTATATTGGATTATTGTATGATATTATTATTATTATAATTTTAATTTTTTGTGGTTGAACTGGATGGATGTCTTTTTTCAACCTGACTAACTATGTAACTATCGCTTGTAGACTCTGAAACGCGTCAGTGAAGGATCAATTTTACTATCATCTACTTTCACTACTTGTAGTATCATTTATGGTTGACTCTATGATTTATGTCTTTACTCATGTATTTTCAATAAATGTTGACCTTTTCCTATTATACTATTTTGTGACTCTGTATAAGTGCCATTAATGTCCTACCCCAAGGGGAATCCTATTTTTCTCTATATAACAATCATTGCTATTTCTTTATTCTTTACTGTGTATGTCTATAGACACACACATCTCATCTCAGGAATAAGCACCCAGAGCAGGGAGAAGCAGAGAGCACTGGCAGGGGACTACAAAAAATGAGGTAAGGGACCGCTCTGCGTGATATCATTTCACAGAGCGGGTAAGTATTTTCATTTTAAGACAAAAAATACTTTAATATTACTTTAATCTTCACCTTTCCAGAGGGAATTGTAATACATTTTTGCTATTTTGGAGAGCTCTGGCCACTGATTTTTTTCAGCTCTGTCAGATATCTAGTTCCTCTCTGGGCCTTGTGGTTTCCCCTTGGTGACCCCCTTACATCTCTCCTGTATCCTACGACATAGCAGTGTTAGGTGTGACCTCAACAAGTCACCTATTTGTCAGGTTATGTTACCGTTTCCCAATTGTTAGTTAGAGTTCTTATCCAAGCAAAGAGACACGGAGATATTATTCAGTATTTCTGCTCAGAAGTCCGTCGTTAACTCTGACTGTCTCTGACTGACTCTGGCTCTGAGGCTTCTTTATTACATCTTTTATAGACAGAAAAGAGCAAACATCAGCAGTGTAAAAAAACAACATTTTCAAAGAAAAGACAATTCTCTGGGTGTTATCAGCTGATAAGACAATCTTCTGGGCGTAGACTGCTTTTTAGGGCTGATGCGGCCTCTTCTTGATGAGTATGTGACAATAGATGACGAATCCTTATTTTACAAAGAAGGATAGAAAAATACATGTATTTAGTAAGACATACGGTCAACCATTTTGTTTCAACATATACCTTAATCCTTACATTTCCCCCTTTGACATCACCCCTCCCTCTTGTCCTGGGTCCACCTGAACAAGTTCTAGTCGGCCTATATCCAGAGTACTCTCCCTGACCGCGAGTTGTCAGAGGGGTATACACCCATCCCCCTGGACAGTACCAACATCTAAAATTCAGGAAGAGTGGCTTTTCTGACAGATGGGTGATGTCAAGAAACTAAATCTACCTATCTTCACAAAAGTTCCATCTTTTCCGCATCATTTACCTTGGCTTTCTTGCAAAAGCACATGAGCAGTTTAAAGCATACATAAAAGAAAAATACGAATAAGAGCACCACTATAATCGTCATTGCTGCCTTCTTAACCCAAGAGAATAACCCTGAGAAACTAAAAGTTCCACCAAACGGATCCCAGTCGCGACCAATATTTCGGGCCTTCTCTTGTAAATTCTTTACTTCCGTACGGTGTTGTGCAATGATGTCATAATAGTCAGGTACCTCAATGCTGGTGTTATGTATCCAAGTACAGCACTCATAGTCCTCAGTAGTTTCACAGAGTCCTGTCAGTGCTGCACTCATACTTTCAATTGCTAATTCATGTAATTCTAATTGTTGTCTGATGGCTCTGGTCTCCAGATTTAACTTAGTAATGCCATCAGAGTTTTTCTCCAAAACATCATTAATAATTCCTGTATAGTTATTTAGTCTTTTCATTAAGTCTATACCCCATCCTGTCCAGGACGGGAACCAAGCCCATGCCATGTCCTTCTTCAGGAATATTTCTCTTTTACTACGATACCTGAGGGGATATCTAGGGTGCATGCTAGCTTCTAATAGGTGATCACCTCGTTCATCACCTACTACTCCCATTACTGGTACTAAACTTGCGAGGTAGCACCATCCCTGAGCTCTTCTAGGTATCCAAGTATAACATTTATCCTCACAACAGATGTATATATTGTTTCCTAGAGCTACTGATCTTGAACTGATATCATTTCTATAACGAGAGGTGTATCCATAGAGGGATAAGTTGGATACTAACCACCTAACATTATTATCCACAATGTTAGTGAGGAAGTCAGATAATGTCTGGTGTGTGCTGGAATTACTGGGGTAGAAGCTTCCATTTAATATGACAATGGACAAATTAAACTTGCTGTCTTGGCATTCTCCATTTCCTCCTGTTGTGTTCCCTAAGTTGAAACACCAATCAGGGAAAAAGGCGAGGCCATTTGACTTAAACATTACTGTCTCGCTGGTATTTGTTCTAATTATGTTAATGCTACTGTTAGCAAGATCAGTATAGTTTATAGGAACTGCCATCAGTGGTATACTTGCTGTGCTGGGGTGTAATTTGCTACAAATCCAACATTTCTCATATCCTGACTTCTGGGCATAAGCATATTTAAACTTCAGTAATAACATTTTTTTTAGAAAATCCTTCATCCTTGTGTATTTTATTCTGTGAGGTAACCAAACTATTAGCCAGGATTACTGAAACAATAAAAAGATACATGTTGTCATTTGCCAACTGGCTCCTTTTTACAATGAGAAGCGTGGATCCAGGTAGGTTTCCCTTCCAATTTCACTGAGGTTGCTGTAATCAATAGCACCTGGAAAGGACCTTCAAACCTTGGTTCCAGTGTCTTTCTGGTATGTTTCTTTACATACACATAGTCTCCTGGTTGTAGATCGTGAGTACCTGTGACAGAATTAGGGTCTGGAAGAGAAGAATACACACTCTTGTGGATTTTAGTCAGACGCTGTTGCAACTGTATTACATACGTAGTTAAACTATCACATTGTAATTGCATACTTTGAGGAAAATATAAACCTAATCTAGGTGCACTTCCAAACAGTATTTCATATGGGGATAACCCTGTTTTTCCTGTTGGAGTATACCTTATGGAGAACAAAGCTAAAGCTAGGCACTCAGGCCATGGTTTGTTCAACTCCTGCATAGCTTTTTGTATTTTCAGCTTGATTGTACCATTTACTCTTTCTACTGATCCTGAACTCTGTGGGTGGTAAGGAGTATGAAAACTTTGTTGAACCCCTAACATTGCCATCACATTTTGCATTATTTCTCCCGTGAAATGTGTCCCCCTATCTGATTCTATTGTTTCTGGGAGACCAAACCTAGGTATCAGCTCAGTAATCAGTTTCTTGGCGGTGGCTTTTGCCGTAGCTGATTTCACAGGATAACTTTCGGCCAGCCTGAAAATAGGCAGATGCACACGAGAACAAATTCAAAGGGGCCGCTCTTAGGCATTTGTATGTAGTCAATCTGCAGTCTCTGAAAGGGATATTGGGCCCGGACCTGATGTTTACGTGGGGTTTTCACTCTCTGTCCTGGGTTATTAATCAGACAGATTTGGCATGCAGCACAGTAGTTCCTTGCAGTACTACTGAATCCAGGGGCTAGCCATCCTTGGCTTACAATCCTATACATAGAATTGGAGCTGACATGAGTGGGTAAGTGGACAGCCGCTGCCATTGCGGGGTATAGAGAAGCGGGTAGACATATTTTGTCTCCTTCTCTCCATACATTGTCAAGGCCTGGTGCAGCTCCCTCCTTAACCCAACGGTCCTTCTCAATAGCCCCTGCTTGTTCCTGTAGTTCCATTAGCTGCTGCCATGTGGTTTCGGGCATACTCACCTGTACCGTGGCTAAGGTCTCAGGGCTTACTTCCCCTAGAGCTGCCTTCTTTGCAGTTAAATCTGCAAATGCGTTTCCTTTTGCCTCAGTTGTTTTTGCGCTCGTGTGTGCCGCTATCTTCATGATGGCTACTCTTATAACCTTTTGAAGATTGTTCAGGACTCTTTTGATTCCTTCACCATGTTTAACAGGTGTGCCTGCTGCTGTAAGGTAACCTCTAGCTTTCCATATGTGGCCATAATCATGTGCCACACCGTAGGCGTATGCGGAATCAGTGTAAATGTTCCCTTCTTGTCCCTCCAAGTGTTCTAGGGCTTTCTCTAGAGCGGTTAGTTCCGCTTCTTGTGCCGACATGTGTGCTGGTAGTGACTTTGCCTCAATTACCTGTGTGTCCGTTACCACAGCATAACCTGTGTGATATTTACCTTTGTCATCGGCAAATCTACTACCATCTATGTACAGTGTGTGTTCTGCATTTGCAATGGGTATGTCTGTGACATGTGGGAACCCCGTGGTTTCTTGTTCCATAAGTTGAAAACAATCGTGTTCATCAGATGTTATGTCCTGAAACGAAAGTGTGTCAGAATCCTGAGTATCTTGTGCTGTGTCTACACCATTATCATCATTACTCCCCCCTGTCAAATCTGTCTGTAATGGTAAAAGCTGTGCTAAGTTAAAAGAAGTGCATCGCTGAAAGGTAACATTGGGGGGTAGGAGCAAAGTGCATTGTAGACGCAGCTGCCTTGCCATTGATATGTGTTTTGGTTGGACCTGTGACAAGATGGCGTGTATGTCATGTGTGGTATGTACCACTACAGGATTGTCTAAGACAATTTCTGAGGATTTGTCAATGATAATTGACACTGCTGCAACTGCTCGTACACAGGACGGTGATCCTCTAGAGACAGGATCGAGAGCCGCCGAGAAGTATGCTACCGGCCTTTGTTTGATGTGTTGTTGTGCCAACACCCCTGTTGCGTGTCCCGTGATTTCAGCAATGTACAAATGAAATGTTTTGGTATAATCAGGGATCCCGATCGCAGGTGCCGAAATTAGTAACCTTTTTAAGGTGCTAAAAGATTCATGACCTGCTTCTGTGAGTACATAGGGTACTATTTTCAAGCAATCATATAATGGCTGCATCAGAGAACTGGCATGTGGTATCCATTGTCTACAATATGACACCATTCCCAGAAACATACGAAGTTGCTTAAAGTTGCGTGGGATATTCATTTGTCTTATGGCCTGGACTCGGTCTTCAGTGAGATGTCGAGTACCCTGGGATATACAGTGGCCCAAAAAGACAACCTTTTTCTGACATACCTGTAACTTAGTTCTATTCACCTTGCACCCTTTTTCAGCCAGGAATTGTAACAATGAGAGAGTGGCTTTTAAACAAGTATCGTTATCCGGACAACATAACAATAGGTCATCTACATATTGCAACAATACACAAGTGTCAGGCGGTAGCCATTCTCTATTTTTACTTTTTAAGGTTTAGTCAGTCAGTGGGGCATCGGACAAAAGACCGTCATAACCACTTATGGGTATGGTGTCACGGGATGTCATGTGTGGAGGGACTACTGAATCAGACAACAGACTGCGTGACGCTCCTGTGTCAACCAAACAAGGAATATGTTTACCTTCCACCTTCATCAACATGTGGAGCATTTTGTTCTCTGATTCAGCTAGGACTGGGGCAAGTCATGCGGTCGGATCGTCCCTATCATTGGTACGCCTCTGTCTGTAGTCCCTCGTGTCTCTGTCCGTGTTTCCTTCCTGTTCGTCTTTTATCCTTTTCCTACAGTCTCTTTTTATATGTCCCACCTTGTTGCAGTAATAACAGGTAAGAGGTTTACGGGAGGAATTCCCTCCTTCATTGACCCGGGCAACAGTGTTAACTCCCGGTGTCCTTCTGGGTTTAGTTTCTGCTAAATCAGCCTCTATGCCTTGTGCTTTCTGCAACAATGTTCCTCTGTCCCGTATGGCTCTCCATTCGGGAGTACATGCCTTCAGTTTGTCACCTATTTGGGTTACTAGTCCTTCCATAAACTGTCGATTGAAAGCCCTAATGGTGACGGGTAAGGCTAAATCTAGACCTTCGTCAGCCATCATGCTTTCCATGTTGAGGTAAAATTCTGTAACAGTCTGACCTGGGGCCTGTTTTATGGGCGCTGTCGAACCCCTTTCCTGCTGTTTCCCTTGGCAAAATTCTCGTAACTGAGCAATAATCAGGGGTCTAGAGTCTATATGACGAGGGTGTATTCCTGGTGGATCTGTCGCTGGATCCCCTTGTGGTCTATGTGGAGCAATTTCATTCATAAATTGATTAAACATCGTCAGTGTCATTTTATGTCTACACAAATCTTCCCCATCTTGCCAAGTTGCTTCATGTGTGTCTAGTAATTGTGTCACGAATCTACAGAATGCGGCAGGTTTTGCTACGGGATCAGGAGCATTCTGTATTAATGCCATAAGAGTGTCAGCCGACCAAGGTGTCCATGTCCTCAGAACGACTTGTCGGGTCACTGTAGGTGGCTGTCCTGCTTGACCCGCATTTGGATTATTTACTTGTATTACCCTAGTCCGACTATGGACTGGAGCTACGGGCTCTGGTCTTTGAGCGCCGCAATGCACACATTCCTGTGCCCAGTCTGTGTTCTGGATACCGCATACTCGGCATACCCATCCTCTTCCTCTTAAGGAAGGATAAAGTTTTGGTCTTTCATTACCTGGTGTGGTAGTGTTATAAGGAGGTGGAGTATCTCCCGTATTAACCCTATCGCCGGGAGCAGAAGGAAGACTTTTGTGTCGGACCTTCATATCCCATCCACCCTTTTCCTGACAATACTCCCATCCCTCCTCTTCAGCCCTGTTGGAAACCTTAATTAAACATTGTATTTGTGATACCCATCTGTTCTGCAATATCTCTCCCTGTCTGTCTTTCTTTATTTCTTCCCAACCTTCTACACTTAATCCATTTTCTCCATCCATCCCCAATTTCTTGAGAATCCTATTTGTGCCCTGTGCCTTATCCTTCCCATACAACATTGTAATTATGTCTTTAACAGCATAACATTTCTGAGATTCCTCCTGGGGTTTACCATGTGTCTGGCCCATTTTGACAGTCCTGCCTAGGTGGCGTTTGGATCACTTACTAAGTGTCTCGTTGCCTTCTCCTCCTAGGGTGCCAAAATTCTAAAAACCTCTCCTGGATGAGATCGAATTACTTTATATGCTAGCCAACTGACAAATATTATGACCAGACTGACAGCTACAACATATACAAGCATTCCCTTTTGGTGGCCAAACACATATGACTAGGTCTCCGGGACTTTGTGGAGACCTTATTTCCGTCCCATTACCATGGAATCTCTCAGCATTCGTTTCTTATTCCTGCTTTATCGAGGCAGTCAGGACTTATACTTTCAACCCGTTTTTAGGCTCATGAATCAAAAAGCGTATATCAAACTTAAGTGTCGGACCCCCAAAGTACTCTTACGAGTTAAGGGCGCATTCCGTTACCCATTGGGATGATATATGTTTCAATTCACACCATACAAACAGGGCTTATCTCATTCACAACAGACAGATGACAAGTAGACAGACAAGAAACAACGGTAACATAAGCAAAAATATTAAGTTCAAGACCCGCTTACTACAGAGGTTGGTGTTTACCTGAAGAACAATTCAGACAGATCAGGTGGGCACAAATCTAAGAAGCACAGAGTTTATAAGAAAATAAAGCTTTTCTTACCTGCGCAGGATTTGTCTGTGGTTCTTGATGTGCCCGACCATTTCGTTCCGTCCTTATGTTCGTTCGCCTCTTGTAGTTTCTTCAGCGAGTCCCTATTCGCGGCGCCAGAAATGTTAGGTGTGACCTCAACAAGTCACCTATTTGTCAGGTTATGTTACCGTTTCCCAATTGTTAGTTAGAGTTCTTATCCAAGCAAAGAGACACGGAGATATTATTCAGTATTTCTGCTCAGAAGTCCGTCGTTAACTCTGACTGTCTCTGACTGACTCTGGCTCTGAGGCTTCTTTATTACATCTTTTATAGACAGAAAAGAGCAAACATCAGCAGTGTAAAAAAACAACATTTTCAAAGAAAAGACAATTCTCCGGGTGTTATCAGCTGATAAGACAATCTTCTGGGCGTAGACTGCTTTTTAGGGCTGATGCGGCCTCTTCTTGATGAGTACGTGACAATAGATGACGAATCCTTATTTTACAAAGAAGGATAGAAAAATACATGTATTTAGTAAGACATACGGTCAACCATTTTGTTTCAACATATACCTTAATCCTTACAGCAGTCAGCAGGAGAAACCACTGCACCCATGTCCCATAACTGTTGCTGTCTAAAATGCTAGTGGAGATTTGAGCAGTATTAAACCCAAAATCAAACATTTATTATATTGCAGCTTACTGATTCTTCAATGTGATGGCTGTATTCGTTTTATTTTTTAGGCTTTCTTTCTGTTCAATCAGCCAGCAAGTCTGTTGTTTTTCAAAAGCATAAGCTCTCCAGCAGAATATATCAGTTTCCAGAGATAAAACCACTTAACACTGGCAGGGGTGATTAAAATGATCATCTTTTATTTATTCATGCAAAACCTTTATCCCAAAAGGAAAAAAAAAATGTTTGCTGCAATTGTTTATAAAGTGTGAGCTGGAGTGTGGCTTCAGTTTGCTAATGTATCTAAATCTGCTAATACATTTAACGTTACCCTCTTCCTCCCTAAGACTAAAAATACTGCTGTCTGCTGTGTCTCCTGTTCTTATTCATCCAGAGTTTTGTCTCACTAATGCCACGTACACACAACCGGACTTTTTGACAGCAAAGGTCCGACGGAACGAGCCCGTCGGACAATTCGATCATGTGTGGGCTCCATTGGACCTTTGCTTGCCAAAAATCTGGCGGACTTTAGAAATAGAACATGTTTTACATTTTCCCACCGGAACTCCGCCGGACCGAGAAATTTGTTTGTGTGTATGCTAGTCCGACAGACAAAAACTGACGTTAGGGCAGCTATTGGCTACTGGCTATGAACTTCCTTATTCTAGTCCGGTCGTACTTCATCACGTTGGAATCCTTCGGACTTTGGTGTGATTGTGTGTGGCCAAACCGTTCATTTCGAAAGTCCGTCGAAACTCCGCCGAAAGTCCGCTGGACCTAGTCTGTCGAAAAGTCCGCTCGTGTGTACGTAGCATAATACTTGGGTGTATTGCTGGCCAGATCATCAGGGAAAAAAGCAAGTAAACAAACAAAAAATAAATAAAACTGATGCAGCCACCACTTCTAATTGGTAAGCTGCAATATATTACATTTTGGGTTTTGGGTTTAATACTGCTTGAGGTTTACCAAAGCTTCCCTCCCAAACATAAGTCTGTAAGGAAGGAAGAGCTGGTGGCATCATTCTCAGTGCTATTGTAGACATGGACCATGTGCCTGCTCCAATGCTTCTTTTTCTCTGTAGATAGGATCCCCAGCATATTAAGAAGAGTTTGGTCCTGAATCTTTCTCTTGGGGATCACTCTCAAGAGTGACGTAAGAGCTGGGCTAATTCCAACTCAACGTGACTGAAGTCCGCAACTGCATCACTTTGCCTGGCTACAGAACTTTTTTCATTCTATATAGCTTTCAGACTTTTCCTATCCCTTCATCTGGGGCATTCCAATCTTGAGCCTTGCTCTGGTACACTGTCCGCAACATGTGTTTATGCATTCTGGAGAGGCTTTGATCTTAGAGACATAAGGGGTGAGGAGCCACAGAACTAGTTCTGTGTTGGTCCCCACTATCATTGTACTTCTATTGGCTCCTGGAGGTCGAGAACACATGATTGCCAGAGTGTCAGAAGCATCAGGTTGTCCTACCACCGATGGGTCGAATTCAAGCTTGCTGTGTGACTGTTTAAACACCCACAAATTTACGTGTGAATGAGCTGGAAGGATGCTGCTGCTGCTGAATGCAACTAAGGCCTCATTTACAAGTGCAGCAGGCAATATTGCTGCTCTGAAAAGTGATCTCTGTGTGCTTGACAGGTGGTGAGGAGGAGATATTTATTTTCATACATTAGGGGACACAAAGCCATAGTACTTACTATGTGGGTTATAGGGCCACTGATAGGTGATGGACACTGGCACGCCCTAAGGCAAGAAGTGTACTCCCTATATAAACCCTCCCACTACTGGGAGTCCTCAGTTTTTTCACCAGTGTCTAAGTTGTTGGTCACGAGTAAAGATGTGCTGAGCTCCACGGGCTAGCCATGCTGACTGGATCTGTTCAGATGTCCTTTCATGGGCTAAAGAAATGGTACCCGGGCCTCCTGTCTGAAGAAACAAGGTTTTTCTTGCAAATGCTTTTCTTTTTAGAGAGCTGGACCCTGGGATCCAGTACATTTTGGTAGTGAGGCCATAAAGTTTTACTGGCAGGGTGCTGTTGCAGGTCCAGGATTGTGGGTAACCTCTAGGTTCCTCTGTTCCTGAAGGTTTCGGAGCCCACCGTGAAGGGTGAAGATTGGGTTTATCTCAGATAACCCTGCAGCGAGGAAAGGTAAGTGGAGATTTTTTATGAATTTCTCCTTTTAAGTTATAATGTTGTCATGCCTATGTGTCACCACTGGGGGCTGTATTGAGCACTCACCACCTGATGCTGGAAACAGCGCTGTGTTAGAAGACTTCATTTCTCCTCTCCTCCAGCCACAACAAGCAGAGCCTCCAGTAAGAAAGGGGGGACTGGTTCTTCTCCTGCGCCCCCAATGTTGCAATCTTCCCCTTTGGGGGACCTATATGCCAAAAGCATTCTCTTTTTTGAAAGAAAAATACGACAGACCGCGCGGCCACTCAGCGGTAGTTTATGCCCCCCCAGCCGCCATGTCAGCTGTTTGCAAGGCGCCTGAAGCCGCTGCTCGCGTGGGAAAACACGTTCTTTTGAAAGATGGGGGGAGCCATCATTAGCGCGGGGGGCTGGGCTAACGGCGTCAGACGCCTGCCACAAGTGGAGGAAGTTGTTAAAGCACTGTGTGTGAAGCTGCTGCTGGTCATGAAGGGACACATGAACTGGAGATTGGCTTACTTCAGGTTGGTGACACAGGCATTTCTTCCTTTGACACATTATTACTTTACCAGGCTAGGTATTAATAGCAACTTATAGCGCTGAACTATAACCTAGCAATGTACATTCTTTTTGGTAGTGCCTCGGCTTTTGTGCTTCAGGCTATGAGTGGAAAAGGGACTAGGAACTCCTCTAAAGGGTTCTAAAGGGGTCAATAGTTTCACAATAAACTAAGTCCATTTCCAAAAGAATGTCATCCTCCTCTGAGCCCTTGTACACATGGTCGGACATTCTGACAACCAAATCCGTTGGATTTTGTCTGACGGATTTTGTCCAAAACTGTGGCATACACACGGTCGGACAAAGTTGTCGGAAAATCCGATTGTCCATAACGTGATGACGTTATTTCATTATGACAGGACTACATTCAGGCTAGTAGCCAATAGCTTTGGTCTAGGAATTTGATCTGAGCATGCGTGGCACTTTGTCCGTCGGAGTAGGCTACACATGATCGGAGTATGTCCGATCGGAGCATTTTGTCGGAAAATTTTACGGACAAGTTGGAAAACTTGGTCCTTCGGATACTCCGACAGAAACAGTCCGATGGAGACCACACACAGTCGGATTATCTGACAAAACGGTCCTATAGGACACATTCCGTCGGAATCTCCGACCATGTGTACAAGGGCTGAGAGTGATGCGGCCAGTTGCAACTGCACTAGACACTTCAGTCCCTGTATATATCACACAAGAGGTTTTTTCTCTTCTACCATTTGTAATTTGGAAAAGAAGATTGATGCTATGATATCTCTCCATAGTGGGTCTAATCATAGCAGATCCACATCCAGTGCTCAGGACCCTCTTATTGAGGTGCAAGGGGCAGGGGATCAGGAAGATCTTCCAAAAGATTTGGAAGATACTAATATATCCTCTTCTGAGGATACTAATATAGAGGGAGTAGCATCACAAGACAGGTTGCTTGTGCACTGTCTTACTAGTTTGGTTCAAATCTTTTTTTGCTGCCTGCAGCACAAGCTCTTGATGAACCCACCTCTGCTTTGGGATCATTTAAACCTCCCCATCTGGGGATGTCTTTCCCATTCATTCATGGCTAAAGAAGCTTATGTATTCTGAATGGGAACATCCAGATAAACAATATTATCCTCCTAAGAAATTCTCCACAGTTTATCCTATGGAAGAGGATTTCTATAAGAAATGGATGCTGCAATTGCCTCAGTGAACAAAAGTCTCACTTGTCTGGTGGATAATGCGCTGATGTTAAATGATCCAACAGATAAAAAGTTGTAACTTCTTTCCAAAAGCAATATGTCTTTAGCAAGTTCAGTAGCGCAGCCGGTTCTTGCAGCAATTGGTGTATCTCAGTCCATTAGGAACAGTTTGTGGAGATACTTGAGATTAGTGTATCAGGCGCACTATGTTTTCCAGATGCCCCCTGACAAGGACCCCTTCCCATATTGAAGGTATGTGTCCGGATATAGTTTAGAATGGATGCAGACCATCCATGCTGCATGCCTGGATAAGGCGTTGGTATGGACTTTTTTTTTTTGAGACCTCCCATACAAATCATACCAGACTCCTATCTATCAAAAGCGTGTCAGGGATGTGCTGGCCATAGTGCAGCTGAAGCTCCTAGGCAGACATGCATGCGCAAATGTACATCTGCAGGTCCCCGTCTTGCCAGGCATAGGCTAACACATATGCGCGGAAACATTAAATTTGCGCACAAATTATCCATTAATGCTTGTACCAAATGGCCTATATAAGGGCAGAAGCTGCAATAGTGCATTGCTGTCTGATCTGCAGCTTTACCCTATATACCTGTACCTGTGATCTCTGTTTGATCCCTGTGTTTGATCCGGCTTATCCTGACCTCGGCTTGCCTTAAATACTTTGTTATATTTTCTATCTGTCTTATATCCTGTTGCCAACCTCTGCCTGCACCTTGACCATTCTCTGCCTGCTGTTTATGCTAATACCTGATCCTTTGTTGCTAACCTGGCTTGTCTGGCTCTGCATCCAGTTATCCGTCTGTCCTGCTCTGCATAGTGCATGGTTATGCTGTCCTACATCTGCTGTGTGTCTGAATCTGCTGTTCTTGTTGCCATCAGCTGCTTCAGCCATCCAGCCCAGCTCAAGTGACACACCTGCCACATACTTCTGCAACCAACGGTAGATCTTGCAGGCACTCTTACCTCACCACGCTCTCGTGGCCACTGTCGCAACTCCAGTGGTCCTTGAGCTGGGGCTGTGCGAGAGGTCCCCCTCTACACGTCAGGCTTTGCTACAAGGTACGTGACAAAGGGTCTGGTATAGATGTTGAGGGGAATCCCCAGACCACTTTGTTTCCAAACAGAATTAACCAGCCAGGGAATATCATTCATTTTTTGTTAATGTCACTTTTCCTTTAGTATAACATACAGGTGTCCCACTTCACAAGCAGGTCTGAACAGTATTAAAAAAAAATGTTTTGCATTGGTACATGTTCTCAATGGCTGGGCCCAGCTACCCATGCCTTTTTTTTCCTCCCAAGAGCTTGCAAATTGTCCTTGTAAAAAATTACAGGGGTTGGCCCCCATGGACTTCAGTGGGGTTTATCGCTATGTTCGGGGTTCACAAATAATTAAAAATTTGTCAAACATCAAGCAAATTTAATTTTTCTCTGTTCACGCATCAGTATTAATGAACATGCAAATAGTATACCCTTAGATACTCTCTCTTTTTACATATCTATAGACTGACCTATCAGCAAGATGTGTTTAGAATGCACAGCTCTGCTACTTACACATACCCTGAAAACCTAGGGGAATTATTACATTACACCAGAGTGTAAAGAGATCTTTCCCACAGTTCATGGGGTATTCTTCAGACCTCTTCCATTCATTCTCAATCTCCTGCACTCTTTCATTACTCTTCTATAACTCCATCAATGCCTGCTTTCTTTACTAGCAATGATCCTCTTCCATCCACGACTAATCTTCTTCCCTTTGTGATCACTCCCCCTACATTCGATCCATACTTTCTCTCCTTTTCACTAGGATTAATCTCCTCCAATTCCATCTATACTTAACCTTCTATCTGGTCATTCTTTCACTATAACAAAATTACTACAAAAATAAACAAAATAGAAAATATGCCCACCCTATAAACGATTATGTTTAGAAACTACAACACATTTAAAGTGGTACATGGTTTAGCAGATATTTGCCAAAATACAGGCACTGCTGTCTACGGGGCACTGAGCGTGTCGCTGTCAACGGCAATATGTCGCGAGTGGCGACTCCCATGCGTATGTGCGGGAGTGACGTCATTGTGGCTTTGTCGAATGACAGCGGCGGAGCAGCGAGACCCACCGAGAAGATGGATGCTTCAGACTACAGGGGACAGCGGTGACCTCGCTGGCTCCTGTGTCAGGTAAGTGACACATAATGGACTACTATGCGATGCATAGTAGTCTATTATGCTTTACCTTTGCAGGGAATCAAAGAGGAAGTAAACCGATCAGGGTTTACTTCCTCTTTAAAGGTTATTGTTAAATGACAGCATGAATAGCATGTTCAATCTTTTTATGCAACGGGATTCTATCGCATGTGTATTTTCTTCTACAGATTGCCTTAGATTGTCCAACAGGAAAAGGCAAGAGAAAAAGTGCAGAAATCTATTAAATCAATGGAGGGAGAAGAGGATTGAAAATAATAAAAAGAGAGAAAAAAATAAATAGATCAAAAATTATCTAAAAAAAAAGATTATATATATATATATATATATACACACATATATATATACATACATACATATATATATACATACATATATATACATACATATATTTATATATATATATTTATATATATATATATATATATATATATATATATATATATATATATATATATAGTACTCAAGTGTGCCTGTCTTGTGGAAAGCACATTTCTTTGCAAATTTAGATAGGACTGAGATATACAGTATTTAATCGGTAGAAGGGGGAACATGACCCAACCAAACTATGTGCCCAGCTTTTCAATATTGTTTTTTATATATTTAATTACATTTTTCCAATCTTCACTACAAGAAAGTGTTATTTAGAGAGAATATTTTTTTGACATATTCACATGAAATTGTGTCTTTAATGGGTTGCTGTTATGTATAACGCTAAAATAAAATCAAACCCTATTTCTGCAATCATTTCCTATCAACTTGAACCCTGCTATTGCATTGACTGTGTACATTTGTGACATTTGTGAAATAAGCTATAGAAAGCAGTAATAATTATTTCTGAGATCTGGAACTTTATTTAAATGCCATTAAACAGAACCATTGCATCACTTTTACATTGCTTAGACAAAATTGCCCTTAGGTCCCGTTCACACCTGAGTGATTTTCTGCTTGAAGATTGTAGCTCTAAAAATGTTTAACAAGCCGAATCCATTCATTTCAATGGCCCCTGTTCACATATGAGCATTTTTTTGGCAGATTACAAGCGTTTTTGGTCCCATAGACTTCAATAGAAACGCCTTACATGAGCTCTTTACGAGCGTAGTTTCTTTTCTGCTCAAACAGCGGCACTACATCGTTAATTTCCTCTCCCTTTCCTCCCCCTAGTGCTTTCTATTGGCTAAACAAAAATGCCTGAAGCTGTGAAATGCTTGTTATACACTTCTAAAACGCTTTAAAAACACTTATAAAAAGCTTATAAAAAGCTGCAAAAATGCTTCAACCACTTGCCGACCAGGACAAGCAGATATACTATGGCAGGTTGGCAGTGCTACCTGTATGGAGGCTCGAGCAGGCACAGTTGAGGGCAGGCGCACGCCCCCGGTGGCATGCTATTGCTCTCGCTGCACGCTGCGGGATCGTGCCCGCGAGTCGGGCGGACTCAATGTTCCCCGGTGACCCACGATCGCCTAGTACAGTGGCAGAACGGGGATCTGCCAGTGTAAACAAGGCAGATCCCTGTTCTGACAGGGGACATGTCAGAGATCTTCTGTTCCCAGTGATCGGGAACCGCAATCTCTGTCATGTCCCAGTGAGCCCATCCCCCTACAGTTAGAACACACCCAGGGAACAAACTTAACCCCTAGTGTTAACCCCTTCCCTGCCAGTGTCATATTTACATTGATCAGCACATTTTTATAGCACTGATCAATGTAATAATGTCAATGGTCCCCAAAAAGTGTCATTTTGGGTCAGATTTTTCCACCACAATGTCGTAGTCCCGCTAAAAATCGCAGATCGCCGCCATTACTAGTAAAAACAATTAAAAAATAAAAGCCTCTAAATCTATGCCATAGTTTGAACTTTTGCGCAAACCAATCAATATATACTATACCTATTGCAATTTTTTTTTTTTTACAAAAATATGTCAAAGAAAATATATTGGCCTAAACTGATGAATAAATGTTTTTTTATTTATTTTTTGGGGATTTATATTATAGCAAAAAGTAAAAAAAAAAAAAAATTTCAAAATTGTCGCTCTTTGTTTGTTTATAGTGCAAAAAATAAAAACCGCAGAGGTGATCAAATACCACCAAAAGAAAGCTCTATTTACGGGAAAAAAAGGATGTAGCGTATTTATCGGCGTATAACACGCAATTTTTTTTTCACCTTAAAATCAGGGGGAAATTGCGGGTGCGTGTTTTACGCCGATCCCCCGCGATTTCCGCACGATTTTTGGGATCTGGGCGGCATGCAGCTGCCTTTGGCCCTTCTCGCGGCTTTCGGCCGTACTCGGCGGCTTTCGGCAGCCTCGGCTGTACTCGGCGGCTTTCGGCCCTTCTCGCGGCTTTTGCCCGCCTTTGGCCCTTCTCGGCGGCCGAAAACCACAGAGAAGGGCCTAGAGCGCCCGAAAGCTGCCGAGTACCGCCGAGTACGGCCGAGGCGGCCGAAATCCGCCGAAAACTTCCGGGCGCCGCCAAGATACACAGGACATGTCGGCAACGCCATTTTTAAAAACAAAAGCTGACTCACTGAGGGAACAACGATACACAAGGCTGCAATGACGGACAAACTGCATGATGGACAGGCTGCATGACAAGGCTGCATGATGGACAGGCTGCATGATGGACAGGCTGCAATGACAAGGCTGCAATGATGGACAGGCTGCATGACAAGGCTGCAAATGACACTGACAAGGCTTCAGATGGACACTGATAAGGCTGCATTGATGGACATTTAAATGTAAGGTTTTTTTCCTTAAATTTCCCTCCTAAAAGTTTTTTTCCTTAAAATTCCCTTCTAAACTTGGGGTGCGTGTTATACGACGGCACGTGTTATACGCCGATAAATACGGTAAATTTTGTTTGGGTACAACGCAATTGTCAGTTAAAGTGATGCAGTGCCGTATCGCAAAAAAAGGCCTGATCATCAGAGGGCAAATCCTTCCAGGGCTGAAGTGGTTAAAAAAATGCCAGAAAAACACCAGTAAATTCCCACACTCAAATGTGAATGGAACCTTAACCATAATATAGAATACAAAGAATCAACAATACTGTTTACATATATAAGTTTACATCTAATTTCTTGTATAGACATGTGCATGATGAAAAAATGTGTCTAGTTTCATTTTGATTTGTTAATCTAGTTATTTTGTTTAGTTCAATTCGGTTGATCCGTTCAACTCGTATTCGGAATTTATATTTGGAATTTTCTAATTTTCTTATTCTTTTATCTCCAAATAACGAAAAATTTGTCTGAATATTCATTTGGAACTAAACAAACTGCACATGTCTAGGAATGAAATACAAAAGAAACCACCATAACCATAACATTTGAAAACAAAGCATTTTAATGATATGAGGATAATGAACAAAGAATTTATCTAGTTGAGGGTGTTCTTTCACTCAAACAAAACATTTAGTCAAGTCAGTTCTGGGCAAAGTGCAAAATGGGTCCCCAAGGAATTCCCTTAATTTGCAGGGATTGTCTCTGACTTCCTGTTTATATGGGACAGGAAGTGAAGGGGAATCTCTGCAAATCACACAATTCATATTGTTATTGAATGTTATTAAAAATTACCTTCCTTTTCAATCTACAGCCGATGTAATTTTCTGAAAATGAAATGTAATATGGCTACCTGGAGGCTTTCTGTACACAGATGATATATAGCATGCCCCCAGAAACAGTCTGGCTTGTGTGATTGGCTCACTGATTTTCCCAGAAGTCTACACTAAGTCTGACCATAAATTATACAATTTTCTTCTACAATTTTAGATTTAACAAAACCATATAATATGAGGTCAAACCTAAACCCTTTCAATGTGTATGCAAACAGGCAGGCCCTTGACCTACATAGCTAGAGGTAAATCTAAAGGTAATTTAATAAGAAAATTGTATAATGTATGGCCAGACTAATTCTGGTCATACACTATACGAAAAATCGTCCGTAATTCGGTCATTTAGACAGTTTGTTCATTTTTAGACCAGTTAATGGGCACAAAACTGATAATCGTTGGGACATTGAGCCGAAAAAACTAAGGACAAGTTTGGAAATGTTCTGCCGAAGGAACGATAAATTGAAAGGTTAATGTGTTTCCCGTCCGAACTGTCTGCACTAGGTATATGTAAAAAAATGAACAAAAAATGCATTCATTTATGTCCGCTGAACAATCATTACATGATGGCACTATCGTTTGCGCTCACGGCCGAATGTTAGTTTTTCGAAAATGGGTTCGGCCAATTTTTCATGTATGGCCAGCATAAGATACGAGTCAGATTTTAAGCACCCCCTGCAATAAAAATGTCATTTTTGATGTGATACTCCCAATAAGAACAGGGATGCAGGCTCAGCAGCTTTCCTCATTAGTGCCCTGCAGGTGCACAGCTGATTGATAATTATGAAACCACTCCCATTAGATTCACTTTCCCACATGGACACAGAGGAACAAACAGTAATTTCTTCAGAATGAAAAAAGTTAGGAATCTGCAACAAAGTTTGTTAAAATCCTTGTGATGTACATAGATCACCCAGAGGAGAATGTTTTTTTCTCAACAAAAGTGGAGTTACTCTTTAAAGCGAAGAGTAAACCACATAGATATTATTACTTTGTGACACAATGAAATCTCAATGAAATACATTTAAAATAAATCTGACATTTCCCATCACATTCCTTCTCTATTGATTTGTTCCCCACTCCTTGGTCTACTGAAGGATTGTTGAATTCAGGGGTTAAAGGTTAGAAAAAAGTGAGAAGTATAAAAGTATACCATTGTAAAATGTCTACCTTTAGAGAAACCAAAGATCACACTGTGCTAAAGAAACAAGAGGCATCCTTTTAATGCGGCCACATATTGTCAGGAACCTACCTTTTTATTTTTAAAGGTCTACTTAAATATGTTTATTTAAAGGTAATGAGGTACTCTGGATATGCTTGGTCATCATGAAACACAACAAACATAGCTGGTTTGTTTTGGTCATCTGTTAAGCTGTCGTAGACATCAAAAGTATAATTGGCTTGGCAGCGGGGTGCGGTCCTCATACCACTTTGCCCTTTTGTATGCTTACCAACTAGCACTTTTGTTAGATACATAAATCTCTCTCCAGTGTTTGGATCTGGGGGAGAGTATTGCTGTTGAGCTGAATAACTAGCATCCACAGCAAAATATACTCCATTTCCATAGCGAGCAGCTGCAAAAATAAAAAAATAAACACAAAAAAAGCATTATTTAGATTAGAAATTAGAAAAGTTTTTGTCAGAAATAAGCAATGGGATTAAGCTCTGCGGTCATTTGTCGCAAGATGTCAAGGCAACAATCTCATTCATGCTTCCTTTACCAAATTGTTGCCTGAAACAAGATTATTGCCATAATGGGAACGTGTTCGGATAGAACATGCCATTACTTACTAGATTTTAAAGACTCTTCAAATCGTTAGAGTAAAGGCCATACATTATCCAATTTTCTTTGTCAATTTCCTTTAGATTTACCTTCAACTATGTAGTGCAAGGGCCTGCCAGGTTCCATACAAATTGAAGGTGTTTAGGTTTGGTCACATAGTATAAAGTTTTGGTAAATCTAAAGGAAAATTGAACAAGAAATTTGTATAATGAATGGGCATCCTAACAAGGGATGTTATAGTCCCGACAAAGCCTGTTAGTTACTAAATTCTTAGGAAATGCCTTTTGAGCCCCTTAAATATGCTGCCATTTCCTAAGAAAACCACTTGCCAACTGTGTCAGATATACTGTGGCACAATGGTTCTCTTGAGCGAAATCTTGTATGGGTACATCCTAACCATTTTTGGCATACAGAGAGAGAGCGCGCATGGCCAGCGGGCACAATTACCACTGGCCATGCATAATCTCATGCACGAGCGCCAGCACGGGGATTTGTGTGTGTAAATAAATCCCTGTGCTGTCAAAAGAGAGGAGCCATATCGTTTGTTCCTATTAAGTAGGAAAAATGAAATGTCTCCTCTCCTAGTCACTCCCATCCCCACACAGTTAGAACACACTGAGGGAACACACGGTTAACCCCCTGATCGCCCCTAGTGTTAACCCCTTCCCTGCCAGTGACATTTACACAGTAATCAGTGTTTTTTTATAGCACTAATCGCTGTATAAATGCCAATGGTCCCAAAAAAGTGTCAAAAGTCTCCCATGTGTATGTCGCAATACTGCTAAAAATCACAAATCACAGCAAAAACCAATCAATATTCGCTTATTGCGTTTTTTTGTTTTTTTATCAAAAATATGTAGAAGAATATATATTGCCCTAAACTGAAGAAATGTGTTTTTTAAAAAAACCTTTTGGGGGTATTTATTATAGCAAAATGTAAAAAATATCAAATTTTTTTGTTTATAGCGCAAAAAATAAAAACCACAAAGGTGATTAAATAACACCAAAAGAAAGCTCTATTTGTGGGAAAAAAAGGATGCAAATTTTGTTTGGGTACAGCGTCAAACGATTGTAATTGTCAGTTAAAGTGACACAGTGACAAATTGTAAAAAGTGCTCTGGTCAGGAAGGGGGTAAAATCTTTCGGGGCTGAAGCGGTTAATAATAAACTTTTATATAGACATACACTATATGAATCATGTGCTTCTGTAATTGCTAATATTTGAAAATGCTGCTCCACGTTAATGATCATAGCACACTGAACAAGCTGCCTATGTTTGGAAAGATCCTACACTCTTTTAGGATACTTAAAGCGGAGTTCCACTCAAAAGTGGAACTTCCGCTTATCTCCCCCCGATGCCATATTTGGCACCTTTCAGGGGAAAGGGGGGGATAAATACCTGTTTTTGACAGGCCGCAGCGCAATCTCTCGGAAGTTCAGCTCCTTCCGCCGCCGCACCAATTAGAAAGCGTACCACGCTTCGCGGATGCACAGTAGGGAACCGACTGTGAAGCTGAAAGGCTTCACTGTTGTGTTCCCTTACCAGACAGACAATCCAAAGATCGGCCGGAGTGCTGACATTGCGGGTTCCTTGGACAGGTAAGTGTTCATATATTAAAAGTCAGCAACTACAGTATTTGGAGCTGCTGACTTTTAATTTTTCGTGGGGGGGCTGGACCCCCTATTTAATTTAAGTTTTAAAAACGGTAATTTTTTCAGGAGAAGTGATTATAATAATGCTTAAAGTGAAACGATAAAAGTGAAATATTCCTTTAAATTTCAACACCTGGGGGTGTCTATAGTATGCCTGTAAAGTGGCGCATGTTTCGAACAGTCCGAGAGCAAAATTACATTTCTAAGGCCCCTTTCACACTGGATTAGGGGCGGCGTTGGCGGTAAAGCACCGCTATTTTTACCGTCATATTTTACCGTCATATTTGCGGACGTATTTGGCCACTAGTGGGGCACTTTTAACCCCCTCTAGCAGACGAAAAAGGATTAAAACCACCCGCAAAGCCTTGCTGCCCCATTGATTTCAACGGGCAGGAGCGGTGGAGGACCAGTATACACACCGCTCCTTCACCGCTCCAAAGATGCTGCTAGCAGGACATTTTTTACTGTCCTGCCAGTGCACCGCTCCAGTATAAAAGCCCTCGGCTTTCACACTGGAGTGAAGGAAGCGGCTCTTTCAGGGTGCTTTGCAGGCACTATTTTTAGCGCTGTAGCACCTGCAAAGTACACCAGTGTGAAAGGGGTCTAAAGGAAAAAAAGTAATTTAAAACTACTCGCAGCTATAGTGAATTGTCGGGCCCATGGAGGCAGGTCGGTCCCTTTTTTTTTCTTTTTTGGGTACATTGGCGGAGCAAGAGAAGAATAAGAAGACTTTGTGGGGAGTTTTTTTTTTTAATAAAGGACTTATCCCAAGCCATGTCATGTCATTTTTACCATTTTCACACTTTTTTTGTGAAACGATAGGGGTACATTTGTACCCCGTTACCAAACCAGATGACCAGGAGCTGTTTCTAAATTGTTTGAAAAAGACTAAAATCAGACTATAGAGTCTCTTTGCGATGCAATAACGTCACATTAAAAGCACTAAGAGAGTAGTGATGGACGAACTTCCGACGGGACGTTTCGCGAACGCGAAACGCGAACGGGCACAAACGTTCGCGAAAACGACCGTTCGCCGCGGGCTCCATTGACTTCAATGGGAGGCGAATTTCGCAAACCTTTAGGTCGAATTTGCGGCCACGGGGTAATTATTAGGGGGTAGCACGTAGTCCCACCACCTGGACAATAGCATAATACATGTATGAGGTGAATTTGGGATCGATAACTACAAGCATTTTTTTTTTATTTGGGAAATTGTTCTGACAATTCAGGACTATGGAGCTAATGAAGGCAATGGAGGAGAGGGAAGGTCAGGGACCAGGGTAGGCAAACAAGAGGGTGCAGGAGATACAGAGCACTGACAGCAGCACCGTAATACAGAGCACTGACATCAGCACCGTGACATACAGCGCTGACAGCAGCTCCGTGACATACAGCGCTGACAGCAGCTCCGTGACATACAGCGCTGACAGCAGCTCCGTGACATACAGCGCTGACAGCAGCACCGTGACATACAGCGCTGACAGCAGCTCCGTGACATACAGCGCTGACAGCAGCTCCGTGACATACAGCGCTGACAGCAGCTCCGTGACATACAGCGCTGACAGCAGCTCCGTGACATACAGCGCTGACAGCAGCTCCGTGACATACAGCGCTGACAGCAGCTCCGTGACATACAGCGCTGACAGCAGCTCCGTGACATACAGCGCTGACAGCAGCTCCGTGACATACAGCGCTGACAGCAGCTCCGTGACATACAGCGCTGACAGCAGCTCCGTGACATACAGCGCTGACAGCAGCTCCGTGACATACAGCGCTGACAGCAGCTCCGTGACATACAGCGCTGACAGCAGCACCGTAAGCAGCCCCAGGAGGAAGTCAGCACAGCACAGGGATGGTGTGATCCCCTCATAATAAGAACCCCCAGGAGGAAGTCAGCACAGCACAGGGATGGTGTGATCCCCTCATAATAAGAACACCCAGGAGGAAGTCAGCACAGCACAGGGATGGTGGGAACCCCTCATAATAAGCAGCCCCAGTAGAAATATGACACCGCTCAACCTCTTCAAAGAGGAGGGTAGGGGCATATAGTACGGTGTGCTTTTTTGGGTCAGGGAAGTGAGCCAAATGAATTAAGAAGGTCTGTGTGCTTGATTCCAAAAATTGTTTATAGACATATACATGGTCTACTGATCACATGTGTTGAATTCCTCCGAGATCCATGCCTCATTCATTTTTAGAAATGTGAGGTAGTTAACACTGTGGTGAGCTAGGCGAGTACGCTTATCGGTCACAATCCCCCCTGCTGCGCTGAACGTCCTTTCGGACAGGACACTGGATGAGGGGCAAGCCAACAGTTCGATTGCAAATTGGGCAAGCTCTGGCCAGAGGTCAAGCCTGCCCACCCAGTAGTCTAGGGGTTCATCACTCCTCAGAGCGTCCACATCGGCCGTTAACCCAATGTAGTCGGACACCTGACGGTCTAGGCGTTCCCTGATGCTGGATCCGGATGACACCTGTCGATGGGTCGGCTGAAAGAATGACCTCATATCCGAAGTCACCAACACATCTTCAAACCGGCCTCTTCTTGCAGGCGCTGTTGGATTGGTACCCGCAAATCCTTCTCTGGGAGTGGGAATTGCTCCTCTGCCAGCGCACGCAAAAGCAGAATGCAGCATTTCTCGAAGCAAGGCCTGGAAGTGCTGCATTCTGACAGCCCTCTGCGACGGCGGTAACATTTCCGCCATTTTGTGTTTGTACCGGGGGTCTAAGTACGTTGCCACCCAGTACTGGTCCTTGACCCTCATGCTTTTTATACGGGGGTCCCTATTAAAACACTGGAGCATGAAGGCCCCCATTTGCACTAAAGTGGAAGCGGTGTGGTGGCCTGGCTCCTGCTCATCATCCAGGATAATGTCGTCCTCTTCATTCTCCTCTCCCCATCCTCGCACAACAGGGATCCCAGAAAGGTTTAAAGCATGCTCTTCTTGCTCCTGCTCATCCGCCCCGGCACCATCCTCCTCTGACTCCTCATCAGACTCCTGTTGTTGACTTGTCTCAGATAGAGTAGCCCCCCCTGGGAATTCATCCAGCATTGCGACTTCCTCATCTTCCCGCTCCTGCTCCTCCACAGCCTGATCAATGACACGACGCAATGCACGCTCCAGAAAGAAGGCATAAGGTACCATGTCACTGATGGCGCCATGGCTGCGACTGACCAGTTTGGTGATCTCCTCAAATGGCCGCAGAAGTCTGCATGTGTCGCGCATGAGCAGCCACTGGCGCGGTGAAAAAAAACCCAGCTCCCCAGAACCGTTTCTTTCGCAGAGTTCATACAGGTAGACGTTAACTGCACGTTTCTGCTGGAGCAGCCTATCAAGCATATAGAAGGTTGAGTTCCATCGCGTCGGGCAATCGCAAATAAGACGTCTGACCGGCAGATGGTGTCGCCGCTGAATGTCAGCAAGGCGAGCCATGGCCGTGTAAGATCTTCTGAAATGGGCCGAGATTTTCCTTGCCTGCCGCAAGATGTCCTGGACCCCAGGGTATTTGACAAGGAATCGCTGCACGACCAAGTTTAAGACGTGTGCCATGCACGGCACGTGCGTGATTTTGCCCTGTTTCAATGCGCTAAGCAGATTGGCACCGTTGTCACACACCACTTTACCAACTGTCAAATTGAGCGGTGTTAGCCACTCATCTGCCTGTGAACGCAAAGCTGAAAGGAGTGCCGGGCCAGTGTGGCTCTTTGCTTCCAGGCACAACAGACGCAGCACGGCATGGCAACGTCTCACCTGGCATGTGGAATAGGTTCTGGGGAGCTTGGGCGGTGCAGTGGAAGAGACGCTAGCAGCGGAAAAGGAGGAGGCAGCTGAGGAGGAGAGGGAGGAGGATGGAGTAGGAGGAGGAGAAGAAGAGTCAGGCCTGCATGCAATCCGTGGCGGTAAAACCAAATCTACACGGGTGCCACGGGTTACATGCTTGACGGCCGTCAGAAGGTTCACCCAGTGGGCAGTAAAACTGATATACCTTCCCTGCCCGTGTTTGCTAGACCACGTGTCTGTGGTCAGATGTATCTTGGCACCGACACTGTGTGCCAGAGATACATTCACTTGCCGCTGAACATGGCCATATAGCTCTGGGATGCCCTTCTCTGAGAAATACTTCCTTCCTGGGACCTTCCATTGTGGTGTTCCAATGGCCACAAATTTGCGAAAGGCCTCCGAGTCCACCAGTTTATATGGCAGTAGTTGGCGGGCTATGAGTTCTGACAAGCCAGCCGCCAACCGTTGGGCAAGAGGGTTATCCGGCGTCATCATTTTTTTACGCTCAAACATTAGGCCCACGGAAGCCTGCCTTTTTGCAGAAAAATGTGAGCTTGGCGTGATGGAAGGTGGAGTGGAGGACAATTGTGAGGAGAGAGGAGAAGGAGAAGTAGAAGACGAGGCTGGACGGTGAGAGCCTGCAGTGTGGCTTTGTGTGTTCCGTTGCTCCCACTGGGCTCGGTGATGGCTGCTCATGTGCCTTCTTAAGGCGGTCGTCCCTAGGTGAGTATTGGGCTTACCGCGACTAACGCGTTGACTGCAAAGATTGCAGATGGCAACGCTATTGTCAGCAGCGGACACGTTAAAAAAAGCCCACACTGCGGAGCCATGTGCCGGTGTCCTGGGAGCGCCAGATGTGACCGTACATGGTCGATGACTCGCTCCTGATACATTTGCAGTCTGCTTTGTCCCTGCTGTGCAATGTAAGTCATTGCTGCTTCTCCTCCCTATCTGCTGGTCCATATCTCCCTCTGAACTCCCCTCCTCTTCCTCTCTTGTGGGCACCCACGTGACATCACTAGACACGTCATCATCAACGTCACCTTCCCCACCGCTATAAGTAGAGTAGGCAGCAACACCGGGGACCAACCTCCTCCTTGGGCTGATCTGGGTACTGGCGTCAGACTGCTGAGTAGCGCTTGTTGCTACCTCCTCTTCCTGATCCAATACCAAGAGTGGCTGCGCATCAGAAATGTCCTCTTGATATGGATCGGAAAATAATTCCAGTGACTCAAGCGGAAGGTATGTGGTGGTGGTGGTGGTGGTCGTGTTGTTGGTGGTAGTGTCTTTGGGGGTGCACATAGCAGAGAGTGAAGAAGAGGGTGCAGATCGAGAGGATGAGGAGGGTGCAGAAGAGTAAGGCTGAGCGAGCCACTCAACCAAGTCTGGTGCATCCTTTAAAGTAATTGAACGCACCTTCTGCAACTTCCCACTTTGGCTCAAGCCTGTTGCTCCTGCCCTACCCCTACCACCCCTGCGGAAGGGCCTGCCTCTTCCTCTGCATGTCATTTTTTAAATGACCCTGTGACAAAACTCTTAGTCCCTATACCGCTGAAGGACTGCTGCAGTATAGGTGAGCGGTCAGCAGTGGTGCACGTCAACCCTATCTATTGTGGACCTATAGCGGTCCTTACAGAACAGCAGACTGTACCGCACTCAAGCCTATGTACCGTAGCACCCTATACCAAGTTACCAGTCCTTATAAGAACTTTTGTGGACCAAGCAGGTTGTGTGTTAGTGATTAGCAGACTGTACGTCAGTCCCTATACCAATGAAGGACTGCTGCAGTATAGGGCAGCGGTCAGCAGTAGTGCACGGCAACCCTATGTATTGTGGACCGATAGCGGTCCTTACAGAACAGCAGACTGTAACGCACTCAGGCCTATGTACCGTAGCACCCTATACCAAGTTACCAGTCCTTATAAGAACTTTTGTGGACCAAGCAGGTTGTGTGTTAGTGATTAGCAGACTGTACGTCAGTCCCTATACCAATGAAGGACTGCTGCAGTATAGGGCAGCGGTCAGCAGTAGTGCACGGCAACCCTATGTATTGTGGACCGATAGCGGTCCTTACAGAACAGCAGACTGTACTGCACTCAGGCCTATGTACCGTAGCACCCTATACCAAGTTACCAGTCCTTATAAGAACTTTTGTGGAACAAGCAGGTTGTGTGTTAGTGATTAGCAGACTGTACGTCAGTCCCTATACCGCTGAAGGACTGCTGCAGTATAGGTGAGCGGTCAGCAGTGGTGCACGTCAACCCTATCTATTGTGGACCGATAGCGGTCCTTACAGAACAGCAGACTGTAACGCACTCAGGCCTATGTACCGTAGCACCCTATACCAAGTTACCAGTCCTTATAAGAACTTTTGTGGACCAAGCAGGTTGTGTGTTAGTGATTAGCAGACTGTACGTCAGTCCCTATACCAATGAAGGACTGCTGCAGTATAGGGCAGCGGTCAGCAGTAGTGCACGGCAACCCTATGTATTGTGGACCGATAGCGGTCCTTACAGAACAGCAGACTGTACTGCACTCAGGCCTATGTACCGTAGCACCCTATACCAAGTTACCAGTCCTTATAAGAACTTTTGTGGAACAAGCAGGTTGTGTGTTAGTGATTAGCAGACTGTACGTCAGTCCCTATACCGCTGAAGGACTGCTGCAGTATAGGTGAGCGGTCAGCAGTGGTGCACGTCAACCCTATCTATTGTGGACCGATAGCGGTCCTTACAGAACAGCAGACTGTAACGCACTCAGGCCTATGTACCGTAGCACCCTATACCAAGTTACCAGTCCTTATAAGAACTTTTGTGGACCAAGCAGGTTGTGTGTTAGTGATTAGCAGACTGTACGTCAGTCCCTATACCAATGAAGGACTGCTGCAGTATAGGGCAGCGGTCAGCAGTAGTGCACGGCAACCCTATGTATTGTGGACCGATAGCGGTCCTTACAGAACAGCAGACTGTAACGCACTCAGGCCTATGTACCGTAGCACCCTATACCAAGTTACCAGTCCTTATAAGAACTTTTGTGGACCAAGCAGGTTGTGTGTTAGTGATTAGCAGACTGTACGTCAGTCCCTATACCAATGAAGGACTGCTGCAGTATAGGGCAGCGGTCAGCAGTAGTGCACGGCAACCCTATGTATTGTGGACCGATAGCGGTCCTTACAGAACAGCAGACTGTAACGCACTCAGGCCTATGTACCGTAGCACCCTATACCAAGTTACCAGTCCTTATAAGAACTTTTGTGGACCAAGCAGGTTGTGTATTAGTGTTTAGCAGACTGTACGTCAGTCCCTATACCGCTGAAGGACTGCTGCAGTATAGGGCAGCGGTCAGCAGTAGTGCACGGCAACCCTATGTATTGTGGACCGATAGCGGTCCTTACAGAACAGCAGACTGTACTGCACTCAGGCCTATGTACCGTAGCACCCTATACCAAGTTACCAGTCCTTATAAGAACTTTTGTGGAACAAGCAGGTTGTGTGTTAGTGATTAGCAGACTGTACGTCAGTCCCTATACCGCTGAAGGACTGCTGCAGTATAGGTGAGCGGTCAGCAGTGGTGCACGTCAACCCTATCTATTGTGGACCGATAGCGGTCCTTACAGAACAGCAGACTGTAACGCACTCAGGCCTATGTACCGTAGCACCCTATACCAAGTTACCAGTCCTTATAAGAACTTTTGTGGACCAAGCAGGTTGTGTGTTAGTGATTAGCAGACTGTACGTCAGTCCCTATACCAATGAAGGACTGCTGCAGTATAGGGCAGCGGTCAGCAGTAGTGCACGGCAACCCTATGTATTGTGGACCGATAGCGGTCCTTACAGAACAGCAGACTGTAACGCACTCAGGCCTATGTACCGTAGCACCCTATACCAAGTTACCAGTCCTTATAAGAACTTTTGTGGACCAAGCAGGTTGTGTGTTAGTGATTAGCAGACTGTACGTCAGTCCCTATACCAATGAAGGACTGCTGCAGTATAGGGCAGCGGTCAGCAGTAGTGCACGGCAACCCTATGTATTGTGGACCGATAGCGGTCCTTACAGAACAGCAGACTGTAACGCACTCAGGCCTATGTACCGTAGCACCCTATACCAAGTTACCAGTCCTTATAAGAACTTTTGTGGACCAAGCAGGTTGTGTGTTAGTGATTAGCAGACTGTACGTCAGTCCCTATACCAATGAAGGACTGCTGCAGTATAGGGCAGCGGTCAGCAGTAGTGCACGGCAACCCTATGTATTGTGGACCGATAGCGGTCCTTACAGAACAGCAGACTGTACTGCACTCAGGCCTATGTACCGTAGCACCCTATACCAAGTTACCAGTCCTTATAAGAACTTTTGTGGACCAAGCAGGTTGTGTGTTAGTGATTAGCAGACTGTACGTCAGTCCCTATACCAATGAAGGACTGCTGCAGTATAGGGCAGCGGTCAGCAGTAGTGCACGGCAACCCTATGTATTGTGGACCGATAGCGGTCCTTACAGAACAGCAGACTGTACTGCACTCAGGCCTATGTACCGTAGCACCCTATACCAAGTTACCAGTCCTTATAAGAACTTTTGTGGACCAAGCAGGTTGTGTGTTAGTGATTAGCAGACTGTACGTCAGTCCCTATACCAATGAAGGACTGCTGCAGTATAGGGCAGCGGTCAGCAGTAGTGCACGGCAACCCTATGTATTGTGGACCGATAGCGGTCCTTACAGAACAGCAGACTGTAACGCACTCAGGCCTATGTACCGTAGCACCCTATACCAAGTTACCAGTCCTTATAAGAACTTTTGTGGAACAAGCAGGTTGTGTGTTAGTGATTAGCAGACTGTACGTCAGTCCCTATACCGCTGAAGGACTGCTGCAGTATAGGTGAGCGGTCAGCAGTGGTGCACGTCAACCCTATCTATTGTGGACCGATAGTGGTCCTTACAGAACAGCAGACTGTACCGCACTCAAGCCTATGTACCGTAGCACCCTATACCAAGTTACCAGTCCTTATAAGAACTTTTGTGGACCAAGCAGGTTGTGTATTAGTGTTTAGCAGACTGTACGTCAGTCCCTATACCGCTGAAGGACTGCTGCAGTATAGGGCAGCGGTCAGCAGTAGTGCACGGCAACCCTATGTATTGTGGACCGATAGCGGTCCTTACAGAACAGCAGACTGTAACGCACTCAGGCCTATGTACCGTAGCACCCTATACCAAGTTACCAGTCCTTATAAGAACTTTTGTGGACCAAGCAGGTTGTGTGTTAGTGATTAGCAGACTGTACGTCAGTCCCTATACCAATGAAGGACTGCTGCAGTATAGGGCAGCGGTCAGCAGTAGTGCACGGCAACCCTATGTATTGTGGACCGATAGCGGTCCTTACAGAACAGCAGACTGTAACGCACTCAGGCCTATGTACCGTAGCACCCTATACCAAGTTACCAGTCCTTATAAGAACTTTTGTGGACCAAGCAGGTTGTGTGTTAGTGATTAGCAGACTGTACGTCAGTCCCTATACCAATGAAGGACTGCTGCAGTATAGGGCAGCGGTCAGCAGTAGTGCACGGCAACCCTATGTATTGTGGACCGATAGCGGTCCTTACAGAACAGCAGACTGTACTGCACTCAGGCCTATGTACCGTAGCACCCTATACCAAGTTACCAGTCCTTATAAGAACTTTTGTGGACCAAGCAGGTTGTGTATTAGTGTTTAGCAGACTGTGCGTCAGTCCCTATACCGCTGAAGGACTGCTGCAGTATAGGGCAGCGGTCAGCAGTAGTGCACGGCAACCCTATGTATTGTGGACCGATAGCGGTCCTTACAGAACAGCAGACTGTACCGCACCCAAGCCTATGTACCGTAGCACCCTAGACAGACCAAGTTACCAGTCCTGATAAAGAGCTTTGTGGAACAAGTGAGTTGTGAATGATTAGCAGACTGCAGCAGAAGGGCAGCAGTCAAGTATAATATTCTTTCTATATTTGGAAGAAAGAATATTATACGTGTACAAGCCTATTACCGTACCACTGATACCAGTCCTGAAAAGAACCTTTGTGGAACTAATAGTAACAGCAAGTCTTTAAAATTATCCTCACTGCCTGACACACTGCTTCCTGCCTGTCCCTATACAAATTGGCAAAAAAGAGTAGGCTGGAACGATTAGCTGGAACAGCTCTTTTGTGGACCTGATAGTAACAGCTAATGATGATGATGATGATGATGATGAAGAAAGACTAATCTGGCTGAGCTGTCCCTAAAATAGCAGCATACAGCGCTCTGTCCCTTTATCTAAACTGACAAAAGAAACTCAGGCTGCTGACCTAACACCTATACCAGTCCTGAAAAGAACTTTTGTGTACCAAATAGCTAGCGTTTTCTCTGTCCCTACTCCACACAGGATCCTTTCCCTACAGTGACAGAAGAAAGAATGTAAAATGGCCACCGGATCGGGTGTATTTATAGGTTAGGGGGAATGTCCAAGTGTCCATGAGCTGTCATGTCTCAATTGGTTGTCCTGTAACACATGATAAACGTGTCACGAAAGGTTAAAGTTCTTGTATACATTAAACACGTAAGTCCGCCGGGGCGAACGACGGAAAAAGGCGTTCGAACCCGCGGACGGCGAAAGTCGGAAATTCGCCGCGAAACGACCGCCGGGCGAACCGTTCGGCCATCACTATAAGAGAGATCAAGGATGGCTTGTTTTAGTACTCTTTTGATATATGACATCTATATGTAAAACATAAGTATTAGTCTGAAAATGCTTCTTACCATGCTGACCCGCAAAACTCCTGTTAAAACCACTGTAGTTAATAGACTGACAGTTCTGTGGTTCAGTGCCATGGAATAGATAACGCTCATTAACACCATCAGGCCCATTCTTCATGATCATGAATTCTTTCCTCATTTCGTAAGCTATGTGTTGATACTTGTTCTGTATCCTCTCAATCTGACAAAGAATTTGTTTAAAAAAATGTTTTACTTGGAAACGTTTTTTGAAGCATACTTTTTGGCATAATCTTTTTCCATAAACTCTTTATTAAGACTTCACATTTCCGCAATACAACATATAAGCAAAAAAAAATATATACATTGAGGGGTAGTACATCAAATCTTCAACAGATAACGTGATCACAATGTATACGTAGGCATGAGAAGTACATATGGTCTGGTATAAACTAGTCACCAGAAAATAACACTGGAAATAGAAAAACAGTAGCTGAACATAATGAGGGAAAAAAGAAAACACAGAAATAGGGAGTGAAAAAAGACTCAAGCTCCAATGTAATTTCTGCTTGTATATCTTTAGGTCCAGCTAGGTAATAGATCTACACAAATTGCTTCTCGAGAAATCAAGCTGGCTATAGCTATCAAAATGGTTCCCCCTTGCCTATCATGCAAGGGAAGAGTAAGCCACTGGTAGTAAAAGGATGTGTCCCAGGGGTGAAGAACAGGAACAATAAGGCGCGTTGCACAAAAGTCTTTATTAGACCCTACACTGAAGAAAGCAATAAGAGAACTGAATCAGGGTAAGATAACAGCTGGAAGAGGAGTAAGAAGGAAAGGGTAGAGACAAATAAAACATTGTGGAAAATAACAAAAGAGGCCACCCATCACTCCCCACCACTTGTCCCCACTTCATTCCTGGACTGTCCAAGTGTGCACAACGAGAGTAGGGAAGCCGTGGAAAAGAGCTAGGTCAGATCACAAAGCTAGTCTATCACGTGTGCCAAACCCTAAGGGTCCTCAGTCTAATAGGGACACAGTCGCGCACCCTACTTAGTGAAGGCAACCAGGGCACACATTTCTTTTAGTAAGCCATTGAAAGAGACCAATTTATTGTTACTTTTGAAAATACACCATTAACTATGTTAACCCTTGAAAATGTATTATTGGTTAACATGAAATAATATTCTGCTTGCCACTGAAAGTAAAGAAAACGAATCATGTAAAAAGGTTCATCAGGTTACATTGCACAAACCTGTAAAAATTAACTCTCCAGCCAATAATGTATAAAGAGAAGATACTGAGCCAACTGAAACTATTTAATACAAACTGATTTAGGTAAAATTAAGTTTAAAAATATTTTTTGTTTGATAAAAAAAAAAAAAGATCCATGCGGCTAAAGAGAATGCAAAGTGGTTTGTCCCTTGTTTAACGCATTTTATGCATTTTATAGTTGTTTACTGCTTTGAATAATCTGAGTAGTCTGGATAGTTAGATCTGCTGTTCACATGCATTAACAAAACAACATTGATAGAATCACACATCTCACCTCTTTAAATGCAGGCCTTTCTGTTCAGAACAAACAACATTTAAAGGTCACTGTAAACATCCTTATTCCTTCAATTATTTCCTAAGGCAGGCTATAGATGGTGCGAATTTTCACGATTCTCCAATCAACACAGATAGTACTGACATGGGAATCACTCCAGGCGAACCATTGTCTGCTCCCGGCGGGGGGGGGGGGGGGGGGGAGTTGTCCCTATCGGAAGAAGGCAATGATTATTGCTAGCAGCTATAGCAGCCACTAGCGATAATCGCAAGTGAATCCCGCAGGCTGGTTGTACCCAAAGTGATCGATTGGTCACATTGGTACATTTAGCCTACCCTCCCACGGTTTGAATCGTGGCCGGTTCCTGCTGAATTGACTGAGATTCTAAACGACTATGGCTGGCCTAACCCTAAACACTTATGGCACCCTTACTTTTGTCCCTTTTTGAACCTTAATCGTTAAAGCCCCCCCCCCCATAAAAAAGACGTTAAGGCTGGGTTCACCCTGCAGAATACTCCAGCTCACAGCAGGGGTCTGGTTCGTCCCCATTCACCATTTCAGGTCCGATTTCAGCCTGAATTTTTGGCTGAATTTGGATTTGAAATTGACAAAAAGACGCACAGGACTCCTGTGCAATTCGCACTGGAGCTGCTGTGGAGATGTGTGATCCAGCTCCATAGAGAGCCAGTCACAATCTCCTGTTATGCGAATTGGATTCGGGGAGACCCACATCCAATTTGCCACAGTGTGAACCCAGCCTTAATATTAGGAAACTTACCTGTCCAGGGATCTCACAATGTTGGCACCCCAGTTGATTTTTAGATCGGCTCTCAGGTGCTGCTGCTGCCACCATTCGTGGTAAGGGAAACCGACAGTGAAGCCTTTCAGCTTCACAGGCGGTTCCCTACTGTGCATGCGCAAATTGCATTGCACATTCTATCTGTCCCAGCAGCGGGGGGGGGGGGGGAGAAGGAGAGGGTGAAACTTCCAAGAGACGTCGCCGCTGCGCAGTCTCCCTGTCAAAAAAAAAGTACCGGTACCTGTTCCCTCCTCCCCCCTGAAAGTTTCCGGAAGGGGGGGGAGCAGATAAGCGTAAGTTCTACTTTTGGATGGTACTCCACTTTAACCTACCTACTAACTGAAAAGTTTAGTTACCCCTTCCTTTTTTTTTCCATATCGAATTTCACCAGTAATTCACTAAAATAAATGAATGGATTCAGTAAATTTGCAATGTTGAATAAATATGAGTGGTTAACATTGTTACCTTCACAATAGGTGTTTGGACAGTTCTGCTGTAAAGGTCTTTAACCTTGTTATATTCCTCAGAGTTTTGAGCCAATTGCACTGCCTTAAGCAACAGTCCACTCATGTCATCCCAATGCTCAGGCAGATTGGTTTCTGAAAGCAAGAAAGATCTATTAATATGTTTCATGTGTAAGAAATGAATGCTACCGTTCGAGCCTTCATTTTTTTTTTATTGTATTTGCTTGTTTTATTATTTAATTTGCTAGGTAACTGCATTGAGTACAGTAAACTGATATTCCCACCACTTTTGCCCCCAATGAGTGTAATTGTTTTTTACTAAAATATTAGTTGTGGTTACTTCTCTTCACAGGCCTGCTTAAAGACCATTTCTAGGTAAAACGTAACGCCTTAATTTGTGTGTGGGGGACAAAAAATTCAGCGCTGCAGATGTGCCTACTAGCCCCTCACGGTTCCCTTGTGCTAATATATCACCTTCATACTCTCTTCTCAGAGGACCCTAACATAGGAAGTGTCCACTCAATGCAGGCAATGAAAGTGAAACCCAAAGAAAGACCTACCTCCTGTACATGGAGTAAAAGAGAAAATTCTGGACCTAAATATCATGCAGATGCAGATTTAGGAAATGGCAGCTATAGCAGCCACTAGACAGAGCCCCTGCAGCCACACTGTTTTTGAATTGTGACAACGGGTGAGGGGAGAAGATCAGGGGCATACGGGCAGGTGTATTATTGTAACATGTTACACCCTAAGTATGGGTGTAACATTTTACAAAGGTGTGAACCATTTTACAAAGGTGTATCCTTTAGCCTCATGTACACTGCTGCTGTTACACGGACGTTTATGAGCAGATGGGCATTTTTTTCAGTTGCCCCTGAACTCTCCTCTGTTATCTTATCAGTACTTGTACACAGGGTCATTTATAGTGGTTTCTAGGCAGTTGAGTTTAGAAGCATTTTTCGAAAATCAATAAAATGCATTCAGAACGGATGTTCCGAGGCATTTGAAACACCAAATGCCTGTAACAGCTTGTAAACGCGCGTGAACGGCATAACTTGCATTTAGCCGCGTTTTGTTTACAGGCTTTTTTCATTTTTGACTGTGCAAAAAAAAGCTTTTAAATGTAAACGCAGCTAAACGTGGCATGTAAACGCAGCAAAAACTGACATTTTTAACCACTTGGCGCCCACACTACCTCTATTGACGTCATGGGCTTTCAGTGGTTATATCTAAATGATGCCTGAGGCCACAGACATCATTCAGATATTGCCGTTTTCAGCCGGCGATTCCCTGCACCATAAGAATGATCATAGTGGCTGTTCCGCTGCTTGATCGTTCTTACGGGCGGCGGGAGGGGACGCCCCCCCCCTCCCGCCGCCCTCCGGTGCTTCTACCAACTCACCGTTTCCATCGGTGAGTCAGTCACAGGATCCGCCAGCCCCAGCAAGTAATCATAGAGATTTCCGGTGGACTAGATTGTCCCCGGAGTCTCTATGATCGCTCGGAGGCCGGGCGCGATGTTATAATGTCACGCCCGGCCTCGGTATTCAAATTAACGGCGCCGATCTGGCTAGGAAGCCAGGATCATTTTTTTTTTGTTTTTTTCTTTATTCTTCCCAGCCTAGAGGTGAGATATGGGGTCTTATTGACCCCATATCTCACTGTAAATAGGTCCGATCGTGCCATATTCCTATTACAAGGGATGTTTTCATTCCTTGTAATAGGAATAAAAGTCATCAATTTTTATTTTTTTTAAGTGTAAAACTAAAAAAATAAAAATAAAATTAACAATAATAAAAAAAAAAATTTAAAGTGCCCCTGTCCCCGTGAGCTCGCACACAGAAGCGAACGCATACATAAGTCCTTCCCACATATGAAAACGGTGTTCAAACCACACATGTGAGGTATCGCCGCGAACGTTAGAGCGAGAGCAATAATTCTAGTCCTAGACCTCCTCTGTAACCCAAAATATGTAACCAGTAAAAACATTTTAAACGTCGCCTATGGGGATTTTTAAATTCCAAAGTTTGGCGCCATTCCACGAGCGCGTGCAATTTTGAAGCGTGACATGTTGGGTATATATTTACTCAGTGTATCCTCCTCTTTCCCATTATGCAAAAAAATTGGGCTAATTTCACTGTTTTTTTTTTTTAAGCATGAAACAGTTTTTTTTCTGAAAAAAACGTGTTAGAAAAATTGCTGCACAAATACCGTGTGAGATAAAAAGTTGCAACGAGCGCCATTGTATTCTCTAGGGTCTTTGCTAAAAAAACATATATAATGTTTTGGGGTTCTATGTAATTTTCTAGCAAAAAAATTAGGAACTTTACATGTAGGAGAGAAATGTCAGAATTGGCCTGGATGCGAAGTGGTTAAACTGTCAAGTTAAATCATTCAGGAGAGGTTTTAAAACATCCCATGTACATTAAGCCTTAAACTGCTTAAAATGAATGTGACAAGACATAAACAGGGGAGATGCCTTGTTTATTTCTTTTTGAAAGGTGCAAGCTCCAGAGTTCTCCTTCTTATCATTGAGGGCAGTTCACACCACATGCAATCCAGTGTGTTTATTTTTCTGCATTAAAAATGCATGGACAATGGGTTACATAGATTCAGATGGTATAGTTCTGACCATTGCAGTGTGATCTAGTCCAGTCAACAAAAGAAGAACATGCTGCATTTTTTTTTCAATGGAACTGTAAGGCCGCGTACACACGCGCGGACTGTTGGCCCAACCTTGTCCGCTGAACAGTGTTTGGCCGGACAGTCCGCTCGTGTGTGGGCTTTCAGCGGACAGTTTCAGCGGACAGTTGGACGGACAAGGTTTTACGGAAATTCCGAAAAACTGTCCGCTGAAACCTTGTTTCAACGAACAGTCCGCCCGTGTGTAGGCTTGTTCGTCAAACTAAGTTCCGCGCATGCTCAGAAAGGATTTTCAAGCCGAAAGTTATAATGCAGTGTATAGGACGTCGTATTTTGCGTCCCGTCGTACGTGCCGTTCACGTCATCGCGCACGGTTTCAGCAAACTGTTCGTTCGTCGTGTGTGGCCATGTCCGTCCATGCTAAGTTTGAGCGGACTGTTCGCTCAAACTGTTGGACGGACAAAGTTGGGCCAACAGTCCGCGCGTGTGTACGCGGCCTAAGAAGTCACAAAGAATCGCATGACAAAGGAAATCACATTGTTTTCAATGGTGTCCTGTGATTTCAGCCCCATAGACTTCTATGTTAACTCATAGGAGTCGCATCAACATTAGATAAGAAGCTATTTCTATTAGTAAGATACGATTTTTTTTTTTGATTTTTTTTAAACCCTCTCTTCTCCTCTCAGGTCATTTTTGCTGCCTAAAAACTCCCATGCAAAGCACATTTCATTCACACGCGAGCATAACAGAAAAAGGTGTTCCCCAATCTCACATTTTTTGCGCTTTTTTCATGCGTAAATGCTGGTTGCACATAAGGCAGCCCATTCCCTTGAATGGGCTACCCCACGTGTGAAAAAAGCCCATAAGGGGCTCTAGAACATTTTTGGTCATGGAGGGTTGCATGTTTTTTCAGTGCACATTTTGGCATGATTGGAGCGTTTGGTCCGTGTATGGTCACACGCACACACGTGAGTAGTGTGGAGAGACGGATCCGGCAACTTCCCACACTGGCATCATCCGGCGTGTGGGCGTGGATGTTGGGGCTCATAAAGGCGCATTGAATGACTGCAAGGGTGGCGGCCCCTTCTTGGGGGTACATAGCTTTTGAAGCAGTTCACGGTTTGTCACCCTTGCTTTGGTGGGATTTGTTTGAAGTCACATGCCCATGGGCTCTATTGATGTTTGTATGTATCTTTTATGCACATATATGTTTTTTCAGGGGTCTCATTTCTGCTAAGATACCCTTATTCTGGAAATATTCACAGCACAACCCCCAACTACAAGCAAAAGATTGATATCTGCGAGGTGACCGTGAACCTGGCCTCTGTTTTTAAACCCCGGGTTTCTTTACAGGATGTTCAAGCACATTAGTTTGGTTTCTGCAACACAGACAACTATAGATATCTATCTTTACATTTAATACTCCTTCCCTCCTTTACCATTACTTTCTTCATCTTTTCTTTTCCTTTTTCTTTCCCTTTCTTTTTTCTTCCCCTTTCCCATTTCCCCTTTCTTTTTTCCCCTTTTCCTTCTTTTTTTGTTCTCCCTTCTCCCTCCCCCTGTCTTCCTTTCTTTTCTTAATATTCCTAGGTTCTCTACTGTTATGGAATATCTACTTATTGTGTACAGTTTTAAGAGTGCTTTTAGTGTCCGCTGTGGAGGGGATTACCTTCGGGTGCCTTTGCCATGCTGCATTCACCACCCACTGGGTTTTCTGGGTTAGCAATGTATGCTTCTAAAAAAAACCCTAATCTATCTGCTACCTACCAATTTTGTTTGTTGTTTTTTATTCCTCACTTTTGTTATTGTGTAATTGTTACAGCCGATTGAATATAAGATTATTATTATTAAAATGATTTACTATTTTGTAGATGACATTGATGGTGGACTCCTCCTGAGGAAGCGTACAGACCGCAAAACATGTAGAGGACCATGTCAAGGTCTACTACATTTGGTATTCACAGTATCTATCGGGGACTATTGATCCTGTGAAACCAATGATGCATGGCTGTAACCATTGTTTTTAGAAATTTTGAGCTTGTATGCTACTTTTTTTCAAAAAAATAATTCTATTAATAAAATATAAAATTTTATCTGAACTACTATCAAATCCTTGGGTACCAAGATAGTCCATTTTTATATTTTTGGCCACAGGCATGATTTAGGGTAGCCCTAGGCTTCCCTTTCCATTATTGATCACTTGTGGATGATGGCACCCTACCCTATGAAAGATCACCCTTTCTGAGGCACACCTTTTTACAGTTACGCTCAGGGGTGAATGCAATGTGCTTGGAAGTTTTGAGGCACCAAGGATGACCTGGGAGGAGAGGCATGGGTTAACCACTTACCTTCTGCGCACTTTTACCCCCTTCCTGCCCAGGCAAATTTTCAGCTTTCAGCACTGTTACACTTTAAATTACAATTGTGCAGTCATGCAACACTGTATCCATATAGAACTTTTATCCTTTTTTTTCACACAAATAGTGGTTGTATTTATTCACCATGGGGTTTTTTGTTTATTGCTAAACAAATGAAAAAAAGACTGAAAATGTTAAAAAAAATTATAAATTTTATAGTTTGTTAACATTTTGAAAACAGGTAATAATTTTCCTTCACTGATGGGCACTGATGAGGCTGCACTGATGGGCACTGATGAGGAGGCACTAATGAGGCAGCAATGATAGGTGGCACTGAAGAGCACTGACAACTGATGAGGAGGCACTGATTGGCAGCACTGGTGGGCAATGGTGGGACTTCACTGATAATCAGGACACTGATAATCAGTGCCGATGTCCCTTTAACATAAGCCAATTATCAGCTTTCTTCTTTTCTCCTCACACTGCCAGCATGAGGAAAGAAAAGCTGATAACCGACTTGTGTTTACATCCTGTGATCAGCTATTACTGGCTGAGAGCTGATCACACGATAAAGGGCCAATGTGACTGGCCCTTTACTTCGATTTATGGTCAGCTGAGTCCGGGGGACTCTGCGATCGCAGAGCATGCCGCCCGCAAGCTGCAGGGGGTGCGCATGCAGAGCAATCATGGGGGGATGTCTATGAACACCCCCCCCCCCCCCCGGCAAACTAAGCCCGCGCTGTAGCCATATTTCTGCTATAATGTGGGCATGTGTGGCCTGTGCTGCCATTTTTATTTTGTAAGCCAATTTTAATATGCAAGATTTTTTTTAAATGAATGCGCAAAAAGCTTTTGACATTACTACACCATGGACGACCTTCCTTTTTTTCTTTTGCCTTTGACATCATGGATTTTGGAGCTATTTCCATTAGGACAAGAGACTGCGGAGACCAGGAGCTACTGCAGTGACCCCCTGGACATTTGAAAAGAATTTAAGTTACCACCTGAACGGCTATCGATGCACCACTAGACCCGTTTTGGGTCAACCTTTAAGGTAAGAGGCTGGTACCACTGGGGGAGGATTCTGCCAAGTGTATATGTGATTTCCTTATACTTTAAAAGTGGACTCCCACACCTGCCCTTTTCCCCCTCATCCCTAATTGTCCATATAGGAAAATACTTATCCAGGAAAAATAAGAGACAGAACATTGGTTCTAATCAACTTGGATTATTAGGTCTCTTTTAGATTGCACTTTATTATTTGTACAAGGCATTGCACTTTATGAATGGTGCAACTTAATATTAGAGTATTAACTTACCATCCTTGTATTGATATATTGGACTATTCACACTAATTTTTGGACTGCACTTTACTAGTACTGCACTTTATTTGAATTTTTGGAATATTATTATCAAGACTTCTATTATTACGTTTTTTGTATTATTACGATTATTGCACTTTAATTTTAGGTTTATTTGGATCACTTTGTGTGAAGTTATCAGAACTTTCTTGAATACCATTTATCACTATTTATGGATATGCTTAATCCCTGTTGAGACTTGGTTTAGACATATCTTAATTTATTCAATGTTTTGCTTTGTTGGCTTTTAATTAGTGCTACTTCATTTTGTATACACTTATCTCAATGATATCCTCATATTTTCCAAGTCCCTGGAGAGCCACCACACAGATGTCTGTCGTGTGCTTCAGAAACGAATGCTGTGTACACACGGTCGGACTTTCCGGGAAAGAAAAAGTCTGACGGAATAATTTCATCAGATATTCCAATCGTGTGTGGGCTTCAGCTGACTTTTTTTCGAAAATTCTGACGGACCTAGAAATAGAACATGTTTTAAATCTTTCCGACGGAATAAATTTCTTATTCGGGAAAACTGTTCGTTTGTATGCTGTCCATATGGACCAAAAACGACGCAAGGGCAGCTATTGGCTACTGCCCATTGAACTTCCTTTTCCTAGTCCCGTTGTACATGTTGTACGTCGCCGCATTCTAAACGATTGGACTTAGGTGTGATCGTGTGTAGACAAGTCCATTTCAGCAGAACTCAGGTGGAAAAACTGTCAGAGTTTATTCTGACGGAAAACCGGTCGTGTGTACGCTGCATAATAGAAAACAATCTTATTGTAAACCGGAGAAGTGCGAGTTCCATCGTGAACAGGTTAAATGGCTGGGCTATGTTATTTCCATTGCTGGTTTTGCGATGGACCCACAGAACCTTTCGGCAGTCCTACAGTGGCCCTGACGCATGGGTCCTCTAAAGCGTTTCCTGGGCTTTGCCAACTATCATCGGAAGTTTATCCGTATCTTCTCGTCTCTGGTCAAGCCCTTGACTGATATGACCAGAAAGCTGGTCTACGGAGTCCATTAAGGCCTTTGAGAGTCTCAAGGCTGCCTTGTTTTCTGCTCCTGTGTTGGCAAATCCTGATCCTATGTTGCCTTTTATCCTAGAAGTTGATTCTTTTGAGACTGTAGTTGGCACCCTTCTGTTTCAACGTCATAACTCTGAGAGCGCTATGCATCTCGAGATTACGAGATTGGTGACAGAGAGCTGTTGGCGATCATTTTAGCCCTGAAAGAATGGAGACATCTCCTTGAAGGTACCACTGTGCCAGTTCTTATTCTTACTGACCATAAGAATCTCAAATTTTTGTCTGAGGCTAAGCGCCTCTCTCCCAGAAGGGCGCGATGGGCTCTTTTCTTGATGAGTTTTAAATACATTGTCTCATTCTTACCCGGTACTAAGAATGTAAGGGCTGATGCCTTGTCACGTCAATTTTCCTCCACTTCCAAGTTGGAGTCAGTTCTGGTTCCTGTGATTTCTCCTGATCGTATTCTGGCTACAGTTTGCACGAGTTTTACTTCTCCTTTCGGTGACAAAATTCTTGCTGCTCAGGTCCATGCTCCTCCCGAGAAACCTTGTGACCGCTGCTTTGTCCCAGAGAGTCTCTGTACGGCAGTGGTCCCCAACCTTTTTGGCACCGGGGACCGGTTGCATGGAAGAAAATTGTGGCAAGGCCCGGGGTGGCGGAGGTTAGGGATGGCACGCGAGGGGTAAGCAATTTTTCGCGGGCAATTTGTCAGCGCATTATTTCTTTATTACTGTTATTACATTGTAGTATTAAATGAAATTTTTCAACTCACCATAATGCAGAATCAGTGGGAGCCCTGAGCGTGTCACTTGCCATGTCGCCTGCCACCATAGTTACATAGTAATGTTGAATAAAGACACCAGTCCATCCAGATGTAGTAAAGCCGCCACAGATGAAGGCAGGGCCCCCACAGAAGAAGTTAGCTCCCCCAATAGATGAAGGTAGCCCCCCCAAAGATGAAGGTAGCCCCCCCAATAGATAAAGGTAGCCCCCCCCACAGATGAAGGTAGCCCCCCCACAGATGAAGGTAGCCCCCCAATAGATGAAGGTAGCCTCCCCAATAGATGAAGGTAGCCCCCCCACAGATGAAGGTAGCCCCCCCACAGATGAAGGTAGCCCCCTCACAGATGAAGGTAGCCCCCCCACAGATGAAGGTAGCCCCCTCACATATGAAATTAGTGCCCCCACTAGGCCCTGCACACTCCATGCACACAGGTGACCCACTCCCAGTCAGTCCCCACTCACACTGACCCTATCACTGGTAGTGTTGTCATACTCGCCCCCCCCCCCCCCCCCCCGCGCACCTCTCCTCCAGAGCTCAGTCATGTTGGTGAGTGTTCAGTGATGAGGGCTGAGGATTAGCAGCAGGTAAGTATATGGAGGGATCAGAGGGGAGGGGGTGGCTCCCTGCTCTCCAGGAAGAAGTGTGCACTGGTCTCCTCTCAGCTCTAGCCACCCTCAGCCCCGTTACCAAGGGACACCAGTGGCTTCCCTGCTACTGTGGGCTGTCCTGGAGGTGATGGTGTGCCTCACCTTCCCCTATGACAGAAAGACGTAGTGAGGCCAGTGAGGAGGGGGCACGTTCATTCACATCGTACGGGGAGTGTCCGTGTGAGAGACAAAGGGAGGGTCCACTGTGCATAACAAACACAGCGCTCAGCAACAGACAACACTAACTGCTGTGTACAGGAGGTGAAGGGAGAGTACGTGACCACACTGAGCAATGGAATGCGCGCTTCACTCTCACCATCCCCGACATTGTTCATCCACTCCGAGGAACTTCACATTCTACAGCTGGCCGCCGGGCTCTCTCATGCCACCCGTCCGCACCCACGGCCCGGCTGCAGAAGAGCCACGGCCCGGTAGTGGGCCGCGGCCCGGGGGTTGATGACCCCTGCTGTACGGCATGCTCCAGACTTACCATTCTCCCAAGGCAGCTGGCCATCCTGGAAAGAATCAACTCATTTGGGCCATTTCCCACAATTCTGGTGGCCTAGTCTAAGGGCTGATGTAACTGCCTTCGTAGCTGCCTGTTCCATGTGTGCTTGGAGTAAGACTCCACGACACCTTCCAGTGGGCCTCCTACAACCCATAGCCAATGGAGAGAGGCCCTGGACCCACCTGTTTATGGATTTCATTGTGGAGTTACCCATCTCCAAAGGCAACACTGTTATCCTTATGGTGGTTGACAGGTTCTCAATGATGCGTCATTGTATTCCACTTAAGAAGCTGCCCACTTCTAAGGAACTGGCTTCCATTTTTTTGTTCGGGAGAACTTTCGCTTACACGGGCTACTCAAGGTGATTATCTCGGACAGGGGTAGTCAGTTTGTCTCCCGGTTCTGGCGAGCCTTTTGTGCACAGTTGGGAATTCAGCTTGCTTTCTTCTCTGCGTATCACCCGCAGTCTAATGGGGCTGCAGAATGAGCCAATCAGTCCTTGGAGCAATTCCTGCATTGCTATATTTCTGACCATCACAACAACTGGTCAGACCTATTACCATGGGCTGAGTTTGCTCACAACAGTGCCTTGAATTCTACTTCCCGATTGTCTCAGTTTATTGTCTCAGTTCACGCCTCGATTTATTGGGTCTTTCCGTATCCTTCGCAGGATTAACCGAGTGGCTTACGCGTTGGACCTTCCTCCTAGTATCCGCATCTCAAATGTGTTTCATGTCTCCTTATTGAAACTGTTGGTCTGCAACCGCTTTACCACCTCGGTGCCACGTCCTCATCCAATACAGGTTGAGAGCCATGAGGAGTATGAGGTAAAATCCACTGTTGACTCCCTTAGGTTCTGTGGGCACATACAGTACCTGGTGCATTGGAGAGGTTACGGTCCGGAGGAACGCTCCTGGGTCTCATCCTCGCACGTACATTCTCCTGCACTTTTCCGTGATTTCCATAAATGTTTTCCCCTCAAGCCTGGTGGTCCTCCGAGGGGGAGGGGTTGTTGAGGATGGGGGTACTGTCAGGGCTGCCTCAGCCCTTGCTTCTCTGAGCTGGCCGCTCAGTTGTCAGCTAATTGCCAGCTCTCATCTCTCTCCACAGTTGACCAGCTGTTGTGGATCTTCTCGCCTACTTAAAGATCTCCAGCTCACTTCATTCCTGCCTTTGCCTTGGTCACATCACAAGAAACCATCTTCTGCGTTCCTGTTTAAAGACTGGCTTTGCTGACATCCCTTCTGGCCGCTTATCCTGCTTGCTGTTCCTCTGCTTGGATCCCTGACTTCTGGCTTGGCTGATTACCCAATCTGGTTACTGAACTCTGGCTAGGCGGATTATCTGATCTGGCTACTGAACTCTGGCTTGGCGGATTATCCGATCTGGCTACTGAACTCTGGCTTGACTGACTACCCAATCCAGTTACTGGACTCTGGCTATGCTTTGACTACGCTTACTCTATTTACCTATACAGTATTAATAAACAAGTGTGATTTTACTGTACTTTTGTCTCGGTCTGATCCATGGTTTCTGACACACTGTGACTGGCCAGAAAAGATCAAAGATAAGATAATTGCAGGCTTCATTTTACAAAAAAAATCATATCCACCCCCATGTATAGGTTATACTCATGCACACATTTTGGCTTCTGGATGGGGCCTCTTCTTCTCTGCAGTTCCACCAAGGTGTTATCATGCATTGTGGAAAGGAAGTAGACATCTCTTTTTTTTATCTCTCCAATTCAGCGCTAGTACCTCTTCAGTCCGCATACTGGCCATTTCCCCCTGTTTCAATTTCTTGGCGACCAATCTCTGTAGGAAGCCATTGCGGTTGGTCCGTGCTGTCCCACAGGCCACAGACCTCTTTTGGTACAAATGGCGGAAAAGTGGGAGACTAATGTAGAAATTGTCTACATATAGGTGGTAACCTTTCCCAAGAAATGGTTCAATCAGCTGCCAGACAATTTTGCCACTTGTTCCCATGTAGGTAGGGCATCCAGGGGGGTTTAGCTGTCTGTCTTTTCCCTCATAAATGATAAAGTCATATGTAACCCTTGGCCCTGTCACACGCCTTATAAAATTTTACCCCACATCTGAAGTGTGAAGTGTACTAGTGTGAAGGTGAAGTGTACTAGGGATTCATCTACACAAATATTTATATCAGGGGTAAACATCTGCTTAAAGCTGGCGCAAAAAAAATTGATTAGGGGCCAAATTTTAAAAACATCATAACTGGGGTGATTTTGAGGTGGGTATTGGGCAATGTTATTGAAATGTAAAAATCTCATAATCCATCTCGTAACGGGTTCTAGGCATCATTGACAAATAGACTGGCATGTGGTAGATTGGGTAGACCAGTAGGCATGGAGTTATTTTTTTTTTTTGTCAGCCCCATGTTGAGGATTAGGCCAGGGAAAATGTTTAATTCTTCCACAGTGAGGGGTTTCCAAACAAAATGACAGGCATATGAAGAATTTGGATTGTTGGCTATATGTTGGCTGGCTTGCTCCACAATGTAATTTAGGAGATCATCAGTAAAAAATAAGTGAAAATAGTAAATTGGGGTTACATTTTCTGACTGTATCTGAGGGCCTGGCTGGGCTGTAAAAAGGGGAATTTCAGGTTCTACTGACATATCGGGAAGCCATGTTGGATACAGTAGAACATCTGGGAGGCTAGTACGGGCCCTGCCTCATTGATTGGTTGCTCTGTTGCTAGCATCTGGCCTATCCTCTAGGAAGGTTGCAGAACTGCTGGTGGATGCCTGCCTATCCCGGAGTGCTGCACTGCTGGTGAATGCCCTGGAGTTCTGCACTGCTGGTGGATGCCTGCATATCATCCTGGAGTGCTGTTCTGCTGGTGGATGCCTGCTGGTGGATGCCTGCTGGTGGATGCCTTGGAGTGCTGCGCTGCTGTTGGATGTCTGCGCCTGCTCATATCTCCCGATTCTCCTTGTTAGAATTCTATCTTCCTCAGTTTCCATCTTGGAGCCACTGCTTTCCACTGGCTCATAGTCGCTATCCGAGTCTGATGGAGAGAGTTCCCCGCTACTCTCGTCCGACATACTCTGGAGTATCTGGAGAGCCTCCTTGGTATTTTAGAATCTTTTGGTCATGTTGGCGGGCAGATGTGCCAGATGGCAGGCAGATGTGCCAGATGGTGGGTGGCAGATGTGTTAGATGGCAGGCGGCAGATGTGCCAGATGGCGGGCGGCCATGGCAGATGGTGGGTAGCTAGATGTGCCTGATGTTGGCGGGCAGATGTGCCTGATGTTGGCGGGCATATGTGTCTGATGTTGGCGGGCAGATGTGACAGATGGCGGGCAGCAGATGTGCCAGATGTTAGCGGGCAGATGTACCTGATGATGGCGGGCAGATGTGCCTGATGATGGCTGGCAGATGTGCCAGCTGTTGATAGGCAGATGTTCACTGTATGACAGGTGTTTTCACTGTTTTGAGGACACCGTGTTTTGGGGGACACTAGCTGGGTGATCAGTGTGTAAACAGCAGACAAACAGCTAAAAACTCACTGATCTCCCAGCTGCAGCACAGATCTCTCTTCCTCTCCTTACTGACAGGCTCTGTGTGAGGAGAGGAAGAGATGAGAGCAGTTACAACCACTCTCTATTTACATTAAATGACAACTGTGACTGGACACAGTCGCCATGTCATCAGGAGGGCCAATCACATTGCACTCTGGTCTTATTATTATTATAAAAGATTTATAAAGCGCCAACAGTTTGCGCAGCGCTTTACAACATGGTGCACTTACAATACAAATCAATACAGGAGGGATCAGAGATCAATCTGTCTTGTACTACTCTCTTGTCTCTGGGGCATGATCCCCTGTGATTAGACACAGCCATAATGCGGATCAGGAGGGCAAATCACAGTGCCCTCCTGCTGTTTCCGAGATGCGGAGTGTCTGGGGGACACGCACGCATCGGGATTACGCCTGCACCAACCCTGCTCCCTCTGAAGGACGTTCAGGAACTTCCAGTCAGAAGGAGTAAGTTCCCACCTGGCCATTTATGTGCAGTGGCTGGGTGGGAAGTGGTTAACCAGTGCTCTGCTGGACACTGATGGAAGTCAAAAGACTGCTCTAACTGCTGATGAGAAAAGGTATTTAGCAGTTTATATGTACTAAAATTATTGCATCTCCATGTTTTGTGTGCTGTGGGAGACCAGATATAGTTGTAGTGCCCCCCTGGATCTACTGGGAGCAGAAAGGTACCTCCAGATACAGGGAGTGGACTTGCATACACCACAGGGCTGGGATCATGGCTATAATGGGAAGTTTGAACAGAATATAGGCACCAGTCACTTTAGGTATTTTTCAATGCTTTAATTAGAACTTGATAAAGATTGTAGGAAAGGGGTTGAGGGAAGGCTTCAGATACCATTTTTGGCAGATCACTTACAGACTCCTTGAATCAGAGGACCTGGGTAGGTCTCTCACACAGACCTAGCAACCAGTAAGTACCTGGATAAGCCTCTCTCACAGACCTAGCAGCCAGTAGATGCCTGGATAAGTCACTCTCACAAACTTACCAGACAGGAGCATGTTACCTTGATTGGATTGTAGAACAGCTTGACAGTACCAGAACTTTTAAGCCGACTCGGCGTTACTGTAAGGGCAATTAGATATAGGTGTGTCCTCCAAATGAGTTACTAGGCCCTTCTGAGAGACCAGCCTTCATCCTGGTCAAGAGTAGTAGGCCCCAGATAGGATTCTGGACCTACTGCAGAAGATGCAGCGATACAGCCTCAGGCCAGAAGGGCCCCAAGGTAAGAACTGACTAGAACACATGGCATCTGTACAATAAATACCCCTTCCCAGAATGCACAGCGGCCAGGGACCTTCTACTGGGCTGTTTCCAGAAAAAGAATATTCATTACAACTCAACCTAGTTGTAATTCTCACACTGTCCCGTGGTACCAGTGACACCTACTGGAAACAGTGGGGAATGCACAACCTAGTCAAGTTTAGAACAGAACCAAATAAACTATGTACAATCAATCTGAGCTGTTTGCAGCTCAGCCAAAAACAAAGTTTACACTATAGCCCCTTATCAGTGGCCATCAGTGCCACCTTATCTGTGCCCATCAGTACTGCCTTATCTGTCCCTTCAGTGCTGCCTTATCTGTGCCTATTAGTGCCCATCAGTGCAGCCTATCAGTGCCCACCAGTTCATCCTATCATTGCCCACCAATGCAGCCTATCATTGCCCACCAGTGCAGCCTCATCAGTGCATATCAAAGAAGGAGAAAAACTACCTGTTTTCAAAATTTTCTAACAAACTATGAAACAGCTGTGATTATATACCAGCAAAAGAAAGCTCTATTTGTGTGAAAAAAATGCTAAACATTTTATTTGGGTACAGTGTTGTATGACCGTGCAATTGCCAATTCAAAGTGCATCAATGCTGAAAGCTGAAAAATTGTCTGGGCAGGAGGGGGTTTAAGTGCCCAGTAAGCAAGTGGTTAAGGTGAAAAGAGCATATCACTATAAGTCACACACCACTATGTACAGTATACATATTGACAAAAGCCTTTACAATCAGAAGTAAAATTTAAAAGGAATAAAATAAATGTACTATAATTATAAACCTATGGTTCAAAAAACGTACCATTTTTTAAGTCTTGTCGAATAACTTTGACTTCTGGGCTATCCACCTCAAGTGTTGCTGTCATTTTCTCCAGATTAACCTTTGCTTGTTTGCCATTATCAAGTGTTACTGTTACAACTCCTGTCTTTGCAGTCTGGTATCTATTTTCTAGTAACTGGTTAGCTTCAAGACTAAATGGGTAGGAATCCTCGTCATCTGTATAGCCCCACTGGACCAGAAGCCCAGATTGTTCCGTAGTCACCTTTTGAAGCCTTTCACTTATAATGGTGGTAAGCTTGCTTTGTACCTTCAATGCCACTTCAAGAATATCCTTTTCACAGCCATTTAGGAAAATGCAGTTTTGCAGTTTGTCTAATATCATATTTACTTCAGGTTTTTCATTCACCACTGAGAAGACTTCCTGAATCTCTTTCAGGGAAAATGTTTTCAGAAGCGCTTGTTCAATTATCTCCTCCTTGTATTGTTTATCGAATTCTTCTTTAAGACGCTGTTGTATTTCATTAACATTGTCCAGATTATCTGTCACAATAACCAACAAGGTTGGAGGAGGTGCAGGAACAGGATGCTGAAAAACTGTTATATCATGTATAGCATCGCATCCAGGAAGCCACAACTGTTTTAATCGAGAACTGAGCAGATCTAGAAATAAGATACAGGGAAATAAAATAAATACATAGTGGTTTGAGTGAACCCTCTCTTTTTTTTTTTTTTATAAATGCAAGGTCTGCCAATGTGTCTGCCCCCACCTCATGTTAACCAAACACTGCATTTCAGAAATAAAATTTTAAAAAACACACTGAAAACAGATTTCATGGTAAAGGCAGAGAGACTCTGCAGCTGTCCCTGCTGTGCCAAAATCGGGACACAGCCTGGGACAAAGCCAGCATGGGACAGCTTGCGTAATAAAGGAACTGTTGGCAAGTATATAGAATTGATCCCTTTACAGAGCGGCTGGAAGGAGAAAGCTGGCAGCGCTGCAGGGGGTTCCACAGGAGTCACAAGACTGAACAACCATCCCTCCTGCTCGCCAGGTGCTTAGATCCCTCTGTTGGACTGATGGAGCTCAGGCCTGGGACAGAAGAGCCAGCTGTACTGCCTTATCAGCGGCCCTGGCAGAGACTATTCCTATACTGTATCTATACTACATACACGTTAACTGGGAATGTTGTTAAGTGCACCAACGCTCTGAAAGGACCCCAATGATAGCCGGCAGAAGAACATCTTACATTTTATTCTACAGGGTCCCTGCTTTCAGAAAATGTATCATTGTTTGGTAGTTAAAAGGAAAAGTATGGCCAAAGCTCTTTTGGCCATAATTGTCCTATGGATCACAGCACTTTGTTCTGCACTCTGATTCAGATTCAGCCGACAGCAGGTCAGCAGACATCATGAAGCTGTTCCAGGCTCCACAGGGATTCTGACAATGTCTGGACCTGCCCAGATGCCTGACTGGCATTTGGCTTAGTCTCTCAGTACACCACTAAGAGACTGAGACAGCCGCTTCTGCCTCCTGCACAGCCTGGCACTCCAGTGAGCCCCAGGGGGAGAGCAGAAAGCCCTTCTCTTCTCATGGAAGACCGAGAACTGAGTGATCAGTGGTCTTTATTCACATAGTTCTCTGTGTAGAGGTGGCGGAGGACAGATGCAGCATTGGATGGATGCTGCACCCACTTAGGTGAATATGAATCCCCTTCTGCATTTTCAGAAGGCGAGGTCCGCAATGGCAGTCAAGAAATGCACTTGTTCAAATGTAAAAGTGTGACCTTACAGTACAAAGGACATATTGATGAATTTAAAATTGTATTAAACCTTAAAAAGAAAACTATAATGTACTGCAGTGTGTATAAAAGGGGCTCCTGCGCTCTATGACAAAAAAGTGGAAGATAGCAAAAGGAATGTTCTAGCAGGAGCAGCAAGCACTCTATGAGTGAACTCTCAATATTAAAGAAAAAAAGGGGAAAGGGTGTGTTGCGCTTCCTAAATACCAACAAAAACGATTACAATAACTATAAAACACATAATATTAAAAAACTTATAAATACTTCTTAAAGTGTTCTGTGAGCAGCACTTAAAACTTAAAAGGGTGTATTACATTGAACATCTAATGTATAGTGTTCTTATGTATTATTCCTGTGTTTTAAAAGTAAGCAAAACAGTGCTTGAGACCATAGGGTGCATAAATTAAATAAACATCTGTGATATCACTACAACTAAGTAATAAAAAGAAGTATATGTAATAATCTAAGTGATCAAAATCATATAAAAAACTATAAACACATAAAATCGGTGATCTAAAACGTGTAGAGAAAACAGAGGAATGTCCCAATTACATTCCTTAGTGAAAGAAACAAAATAGCAGCAAAAACGTGAATTTCAATAAAGTGTCCCATACACAGTTCAATCATGCAACTTTCAGATGTGATTTCACAACCGCAAAAAAAGGTGCAATGTGCCAGGGCAACTCTCCTCCAATGGTGTTCCGTGCCGGTTATACTAAACAATTACCTCACAGCTGCAAGGTATGCAGCAGAACAACTAATGTTGCAGGGAAGACTCAGGGGGGTCAGCAGGGCTGTGGATGGGGGCTTCTGACAGTGCCGTTCTCCCTTGTAGTTGTGGCCAGTGTAACAATGCTCAAAACAACAGGTAAAGGAGATCCTCCATAGTGTAGTATTTCAATCAAATATTTTATTAAAAATAGCTAAAATTACTCACATAGAAGAACGAATAAACGAGCACACAGCTTAACAGATCTGAGCGATTTCCTCAGGTACAAACGTCACTTCCGGTCTCCTACGCGTTACATCACGTATGGACTTCAACTGGGATAATTATGAGAGGAACAGAAGTTGCAACTACTAAAGGGTGTCCTGGCCCTAAACCCTCTCTCCTACTGTTCTGTTCAAGAGAAAATAAATCTCTTTGCATTCAAGAAGTGTCTGGCGCCCATGAATATACATTGCACTACACCCACCATGCCTTGTAACCCAATCTACATAGAAGGATGTCAGCTGTCCCTAACTCTGGAGGTAACTATTAAGCCCAAAGAGGCCCGGGACGTTGCTACATGTACTGTACATTAGGAGCTTTGGCAAAAAAAAATCCCAAAAGCGCCTAACTCAATTATTAGGAGCTATTAGCGTACATGAAGACTAAGCTGAACTCCAGCTAACACTTTATAAGCCGTTACAGCAACAGTTTTTCTTCTTTTAGTACAAAAGTTTTTTTATAAATTAAGAAAAGCTGACCATAGTTAGCATCCATCTCAGGGGTAAATGGTTTGTCTCAACCCTCTGTTACTTTATCTGGTCAACTTGGTCTGTTAAAATAAGTTGAAAAACAAACTAACTGGCTGGATCCCCAGATGAAAATAAAGGGATAAAGCCACCACAGGATTGGTAAACTTCATTTTACAATTTATTTTTTGTTTTGGGATTTACTTTCAATCTTTTTATTTGATATAACCAGGTATGATAATAAAAAAAAAAAAAGAACATTGAGACATGAGCAGAATAAATCAATCTTGAGGTTGACATGTACATGTTTCGCATTACTAGTGGCAAAGATAACTATCTTAAATGTCAACTAGAAGGGTAAAACCGTCATATTAAAAGTAAACGTACAACTGGATCTATTATTGAGAGACAAAACAATCCCCCTTTATGGGAGTTTTCACCAAAATCCCAGTTGGTTCCTCACAACTAGATGAGATCCTGCTCAGGATTCTCAAATACCTGTCCCAAAAAATTACTTTCTAAAATAATAAGGAGAGGTAACCTTGCAATAAGGGCCCGAAGAGGAAAAAAAGGAAGGATAGTCCTTAAAAAAGAGTAAGAAAAAGAATAGATGAGTTTAGTAGGTATTAAGCATCATGGTTTCTTTCTGGATAGACAATAGCATGAGGGGTTACAGGGGCTGGTTGATGTATATCCTGCACTGTTCCCACACTGTCTCAAATGCTTTGTTGTCTGTCTTCTCCTGGACCATTATCCATGAGATCTTTTGTTTGGCAGCTGCAAATGACACCGATTGTTTCTTCCATGCTCAGGCCAAGGTCATCTTGGCCCCTAACAATATAAAGTGAGTGAGTTTTAGAAGATGTTTCGAGCCTCCAATTGGCTTGCTATTAAGCAATGCAATCTCTGGTGTTTTAGGAATTGCAAGGCCAGTGACCTTGCGCAACAAACAGAATCTATTCCAGTAGCCCCTAATGCATTGACATTCCCACCAGGTTTGGAAGAGAGAACCAAAATAGCCACATCCCCTGAAACATGGAGGGGAAGCCTGGTTAAATTATTACCAGTCGGGAGGGGACACGGTACCATTGCGTGAACAACTTCACACTTGCTTCCATTTAGTAGGTATCCAGGTCAGGTAGTCTATAGTGTGCCCAGGGACCAAATGCCTCTCCATATTCACCCAGTCTGGTCTATGTCCTTTAGAATAAATGATAGAAAATTGGGCTGCTTGATAATATTGGCAGAAGTGAGGGACTTCCAGTCCCCCTTGATATAGTACAGCTTCTATATAGGACACTTTTAGGGCATATGGAATTCCTTGCATACCTAAATAAAGCCAATTACCTTGGATTGATATTTCTGGAGGTGAGATTTCTGGAGGGGAATTGGAAAGGGAGCAGAATAGATATAGTATCCTGGGTAGTATGGTCATTTTAATTGATGGAACCCTCCCTAGCCAGGAGATGTCCCACTTTGCTCAGTTAGATAAGTCGTTTACCAGTTTTTTTGTAGAGGGGGGGTAGTTGGCATTATTGAGCTTGTCAATACTAGCTGCCAGATTGAGGCCCAGGTATGGAATAGATGTAGTACTCCAATTAAATGAAAAGCTGTTTTGTATGCGTTCCACCAATGAGGCCGGGGTATAGACACTCAGCGCCATGGATTTAGCAATGTTCACATAAAGGCCAGAGATTTTCCCAAGGAGTTTGAAAATGTTTGGGGTTGATATGAGGGGCGAAGTAATAAAAGAAGCAAGTCATCCGCAAAAAGTGCACATTTGTGGGTGTGGGGGCCACATCTTACTCCATGGATACTCTGATTAGACCTTATCGCTATGGCCAGGGTTTCTATTGTGATGGCAAATATTATGGGCGATAAGGGGGTATCCTTGTCGAGTTCCTTTTGAGATTGGGAAGAATTCTGAGAAGTGACCAAGCAATTTAACTTGGGGCACTTGGGTTAGAATAAAGTGCCCTCAGAAGCTCCATGAAATGCAGCCCAAACCCCCATCTATCAAGCAATTCGAACAGATATGGCCATTCTACTGTGTCATAGGCTTTCTGCAGGTATACTGAGAGCAAGAATCCTTCCTGATTATTGCCTCCATTGCAATTCGCTATCAAAATTGAAATAACGTTCACCGCTCTGCGTATTTGATCCAGGCCCTGTCTTCCAGGGATGAAGCCCACTTGATTCTTATGGATATAGTTCCCAATAAGGGCTGACAGTCTGTTAGCCATGGTTTTAGTCAAACTTTTAGGATCATTGTTGATCAAGGAAATGGGTCTATAGTTGCTAATACTGTACCTGAGCTATCTTTTCCTGGTTTGGGAATGACTGATATGTAGGCCATTTTAACTGCAGTATCAAGTTTAGAACCCGCCCGGAGAGAATTAAAGAAACAAGTCAAACACGATAAGAGTGAGGATCCAAAGGTCTTATAATATTCTGTGGAAAACCAATCAGGTCCTGGCGCAGATCCCTTCTTAAGATATTTAATAACCTCAAAGACTTCAGCTTCACCTATGGGTTTTTCAAGGTCTGCCCTGTGATCCCTTTTCAATTTGGGGATGGGAATGTCATTCAAGAAATCAGAGGATGGACTCCATTGTTTGTCCTGTAAAGTTTAGAATAAAAATCGTGGAACTCAGTCATAATCCTATGTGGATTCTGCGTGAGTATCCCTATGGAGGAAAGCACTTTTGGGAAGGAGAAGGACCTGGGGCATCAGCCTGGCAGCCAACCTGGGGCCTATTTTATCCTTGTGGAGGTATAATCTCACATCCGACCATCTAAGGTTTTTTCCGCCTGCTTGATGAGAGCCAAGTTTAGGGACAAGCAACTGGATTCCAAAAGCGCTCGGGATGTAGGAGTGGGATTTCCTCTATGGTCCTTGGAAAGTTTATATAACTCTTGTTCCAACTTTACTATATTGGCCTTTCTTTCTCGTTTGAGTTTGGAGGCTAGTTGGATGAGCTTGCCCCCAATGACAGCCTTGTGGGCCACCCAAAGTGTTTCAGGAGAGATTACTTGGGTGGCACAGTGGTGAAGTGGTTAGCACTCTCGCCCAACACTGTAAAGAGGGTTGCTGGTTCGAATCCCAACTGCGACACTACCTGCCTGGAGTTTGCATGTTCTCCCTGTGCCTGCGTGGGTTTCCTCCAAGTACCACGCTCCAAAGACATGCAGGTAGGTTAATTGGCTTCTGTCCAAAATTGGCCCTAGTATATGAATGGGGATTGTGGAATCCTTGAGGGTAGGGGCCGATGTGAGTGTGTAATGTACAGGGATAGGGACAACTGTAGACACTCAATCAGGTTGGACTGGTGTCTTTATTCAACCTTACTAATAAGTAACTTTTTTTTTTTTTTTTTACGTAACTTTCTTTTTCCATTGAGGTACAGTGAACCCGGTTGCTTAATAGTGACTCATTTAGGAGCATTGGAACATTTCTTCATAGTCCTGAGAATTCATAATTAGCATTAGGACCATTGAGTGATCTGATAGTGGGAGACTGATGAATGATCTGGTAACCGTTGGAATTGCCATGGCGATATGGTACATTTTTGCGTAGGTTTGGTGTGGCGTTGATTGGTTGGGGATTAAATACCACTTCTAATTTTAATTTTTAATAAAAGGAAAATTTTTAGGAATGCATATCTTCTGACTGGGACAGAGTTGTAGATTTTAAAATACTATATACTGTAGCTATAAATATATGACCTTTAAGGCTTTTTCTTTCTTTGTATCTTTTATTTTTTTTTTTCAAAACTGCATTAGGAAAAGGAATTGATAACATATTAGTACTTCTAATAATAATAATAATAATTCTAATAATGTCTAATAAGTGTTTGCTGAGGCCTAAGACCTAGCATTCTGTAACTCACCTACTGGCTTCCAAGAGTCTCCTGACGCAAATCTAAAATGTTTCCTCAACTGTGCGCGGAATATGTGGTAGATGTGTGGGCGACTTGTAACCAGACGAACACAAGTCAAAGAATTTGTGTTTCTAGTCCTGGCAAATAAGGCTATTGCATTCACAAAATAGTTTGCCACTTCAAATGGATTAAATCCACATTCACCTACAAGAAAAAGAAAAGAAAACAAGAGACCTATTGTTCAGGTTCAAATGAAACTATTTGTATACTTTGTTTCCCATTTAAATACACAATTTCCTCTCACAGCAAGCAGCAGGTTAAATAAACTTAAACATTACTTAAAATAGAAATATACTGTATATTTGATAGCAAGCACACACTCATATATTTGTGAGCACTTTCTTTTCTCAACTTGGGATTACAGTGGTACCTTTAAAGTCCATTAACCTTTCCCCGTTTTACCTGCAGCTCTGCGCTTATGACCTTGGGGCCTGCGGCAGAGTACTCTTATGTGAGAGGTTGCAGAAGCCTGGGTGTAGATAACATCATGGAGCATGTCCGACTGGGCAGAACTACAGAAGGAACGTTTGCAAAGTGCAGCATTATACTAATATGTATCACCCTCTAGTGTGCTCATAAGAAAATGTTCAAACGTCACTTCCACCCATAGCTCTTAAAGGGACTTTTTTATTTTATTTTTAAATGACAACATTTTATTTAGTTATTTATTTTTTATTGCATTTTAGTGTAAATATGAGAGCTGAGGTCTTTTTGACCCCAGATCTCATATTTAAGAAGTGCTGCATTTTTTCTATTAGGGATGTTTACATTCCTTGTAATAGGAATTCAAGTGACACAATTTTCATTTTTTTTAAGAACAGTATAAAAAATAAATAAAATAAAAGGTAAAATAAACAAGGGAAAAAAAAAAAAACATTTAAACGTGCCCTGTCCCAACGAGCTTGTATGAAGAAGCGAACACATACGTGAGTAGCGCCCGCATATAAAAACTGTGTTCAAACCACATATGTGAGGTATCGCCGCGAAGAGGCTCGGTCCTTAAGTAGTTAATCTCACTTTTTGTAAGGTCATCTCTATATTCATCTGTATCTCAGTGCCCATTTACCTGAGACCATAGAAAGTTTAAAGTTCAAATTCATACCTGTTGATTAGAAATGGGTGAACTTTTGCTCGGCCCCAACTTTGCCGTTCGCGAACATTCAAATTTGCGGGTAGATCAGCAGGATGTTCGCCCGCCGAGCACCCCATAATGCACTGTGCACTTGCACCTGACCACTGGCACAGATTGGAGTAAGTGATGATTACTTTCTCCAATCACGGCTCAGTACTCATAGTCCCACCCATGCTATAAAAGGTAACTTCCCATAGCCAGCTCTTGTAGTGTGTTGCAGTGGAGATAGACAGAGCAGGTTTTCTACTAGCAGTTGGCATATTCACTGTTCACTTATTGTGATTTTGAGTGTATAGTGTGTGAGAATAGTGCATCAGTGTAGTCTGTTAGTGTAGTACAATGTTTAACACAGCTTTACATAACATTTAACTCTGAGTGTTTTGTGTTTAGTATAGTGTGTCAGTGTAGTATTAGTGTAGTGCAGTGTTTAACGCAGTATTACATAACATTTAGTGCTGTATACAGAGCTGCTGTATACCCTCTTTTATTTTTATTTTTTCATCCGTGCCTACCCCCTTTTTCTTAAATTGTCAGTTTTTCTGACTGTAAAGCTGGTGTTCCCCTTTATGTTTTTTTTATTGTTTTTGTATAGTTTTTACATTTATGTCAGTCCTTAATTTAAAGTAAAGTACACCAAGCACCACTTTTCTTTGAATATAGTGTATCCAATTACACATTTCCCAGTATCTATTAAATTTAGGTAATAAGTGCCGCCATCATGTCCGGGAGGCCAGCAAGGAGAGGCAGATGTTCCTATGCCACTATGAGGGGGCCATAAGCGTCTGTGTCCACAGGCAAAGGTGGATGTGGTCCGTCCTCAGGCAGGGCACCTTTGTCTCTGTTTTAGTGATGTTACCTGTACTATCTAGCCACAGCATGCAGAGGAGGTGATGGACTGGCTTACTAAACCATCCTCATCCTCTATCACCCAAGATAGCACTAGTGTACAGTCCACCTCAGCTGCCAGAGCAGCTTATACTGCCTCTGTGTCCACAGCTCCTGCCATAGCTCCAGCATCATGCATAGAGGAGTCATCTAATTTATTTGAACACAGCGTCAGCCACTTGCTTCTTGAGAATGCACAGATATTACTTGATACTGATGTCAGTTCTGAGGTAGAGGAAGGGACTAATATGAGACTACAGAGAAGGTAGAACACTGATAAACAACAAATTGGCAATCAAGTTCCCCAGCCACAGCATATTGTCAAGTTGGCTCCAGCGATGATGAGGATTGAGGGGATGCTGATGAGGTCACTAACATGACATGGGTGCCAGATAGCGCAGAGGAGGAGAGTGAGGGGGAGAATCAACCCCAACGAGGCAAGATGTCCTCAAGAGACAGGCATCATGGAAGAGTAGAGAGCAGCCCCCCCATTCCATCAGATTGTGAAGCTGTTATCTCCCGACCCACTTCTCAGAGCTCAGCTGTGTGGGCCTTTTTTTTAGCACATGTACAGCTGACTGTACTGTTGCAATTTGCAATCTCTGCCGCAAGCAGATCAAGCATGGCAAAAACACCAGCTGTTTGGTTACCACATGCTTGACAAGGCATTTAACCTCCCATCACTCAGCCCATTGGCAACAGCACCTGAGAGCCACACACAAGCAACACAATTCTTCTCCTTCTCACCTCTCATGTCTAACCCTGTCATATCTCATGACCTCTCAGCAGCCTCCACTCACAGGGATGATGGTATAGCAAAGGATGTCACAGGTCCTTGCAGGACATCTTCCAGCAGCACACCACCTAAGCTGTAGCTGATAGCAGGCAAATTTCTCTGTCCCAGCTACTGCAGCGCAAAAAAAATAAAAATACACTCCTTTCCACTCACTTGCCCAGTGTCTAAATTCCAGCTTGTCAAAATCGCTGCCTTTACAACTCCTACCTTTCCGTGTGGTGGATTCTGACCCTTCTGTGAATTTGCACAATGTGCTGTACCACCATGGCAGGTTCTCAGTTGCCATTTCTTTGCATGCAAAGCCATTCCGTCTCTGTACCATCACGCGGAAAGCCACATTTTAACATCGTCGGGCAAGGCAGTAAGTCGCAAGGTCTACCTTACTGCTGATTCGTGGTCCAGTAAGCATGGTCAGGAACTATATATTTCATTGACAGCACACTGGGTAACTCTACTTGCAACTAGGAAGGATGCAGGACAGGGATCAGTGCTGGAGCTTATTTTTGTAGCCACGTCTCCATACAGCTGGTGATGATGATGGTGAGATCTGTCAGCTCCACCCCCATCCTCTCCCTCCTCCTCCATCTCCATGTTCTCCTCTGCTGGATTGTCCTATGAACCACAAGTACCCCCTAAGCGTTCGAGGAGCCATTCAATGAGTCAGGCTAAAAGATTCCCATGCAGTGCTTCAGCTGGTCTGTCTAGGGGACAAGAGCCACACAGGAGCAGAGATTCTTTCAGCTCTGCAGGGCAGGCTCAGAGGTGGTCCATGCCATGGTAGCTTGAGCCAGGAATGGTGGTGTGCGATAATGGCACTAACCTTCTCTCCATCCTTCGAAAGGGAAGGTTGATACATGTGGCACATGTCCTCAGTTTGGTTGTGCAGAGTTTCTTAAACATGTACCCAGGTGTGCAAGATCTTCTAAAGCAGGCCAGAAGAGTTTTTAGCCATTTCAGGCGGTCATAAACAGCCAGTGTTCGGTTGGCTGAAATTCAGCGGGAATTCCACCTGCCTGTAAACTGCGTGATTTGTGACATGCCCACCAGGTGGAACTCAACTTTGGCAATGCTGCAGTGGCTGCATATGCAACAGAGTGCTGTCAACGAGTACCTGTTTGAGTACAGCACAAGGGCAGGCTCAGGGCACCTCTGCTCTCTTTTCCCCACGCCAATGGCTGCTGATAAATGATGCATGCACTGTACTGTCACCATCTGAGGAGGCGACATGGATGGTGAGCCGTGACAATGCGTGCATCAGTGATACAATCCCTGTTGTGTTCCTGCTGGGGCATGCTCTGCGTGGCATTATGGTCAGGAAACTTGAGGCAGAGCAGAAGAAGAGGAGGACTTCCTTTCCTCTCAAGGCCTGCTTTATGCAAACACCATTCTTGCGACACCACAGAACATACAAGAGGAGAGGGAGGAAGAGAATGATTCTGTCAGTTTTGGAGGCATAGAAGCAAAGGAAGACCTACTTCAAACCTTACGAGATGGTTTTCAGTCCTCAGAAATCTGGGGAGTAGTACGTGGCTCAGAGAAGGCCATTCCAGATACTGTAATCCTTAGTGACACCCCGAGGAATCTACTTCTCATGACTCTGCAAACTTGCGGTGCATGGGCTCCCTTATTTTTCAAATCCTGTGAAAGAACCCGGGAATTTGGAGCATCAAGGATAAGGATCATTATTGGTTGGCAACCCTCCTTGAATACTGTTACTTGGGGCAAGTCTTTGAACTCATCCAGCACTTGCAGAGGAAGCATATGGTGAAATGTGCTTCAGGACTAGGAGTTTATGTAACACCTTTTCAGACTCTTGTGGGTTACAGTCTCATGGAAAAGCTAGTTTTGAGGCTTCTGTTGGTTAAAAAAGGAGTGGTAGAGGAGGGGGCCGTCTCAGTGATGCATTTTTTAAAACATTTTTAGTCCTCAGCGCCCAGGGCTGTCAGCTTTAAGATCCCAATGGCAACCTCTGCATCATATAGTGCCTTGCAAAAGTATTCACCCCCTTGGCTTTTTACCTATTTTGTTACATTACAGACTTTAGTTCAATGTTTTTTTAATCTGAATTATATGTGATGGATCAGAATACAATAGTCCAAGTTGGTGTAGTAAAATTAGAAAAATATATACATACAACTATGTTTCACAAATAAAAAAAATCATAATTGACATGTGCGTATGAATTCATCTCCTTTGTTATGAAGCCCATAAAAAGCTCTGGTGTAACCAATTACCTTCAGAAGTCACATAATTTGTGAAATTATGTCCACCTATGTGCAAGCTAAGTGTCACATGATCTGTCATTACATATACACCCCTTTCTGAAAGGCCCCAGAGGCTGCAACACCTAAGCAAGAGGCACCACTAACCAAACACTGCCATGAAGACCAAGGAACTCTCCAGACAAGTAAGGGACAATGTTGTTGAGAAGTACAAGTCAGGGTTAGGTTATAAAAAAATATTCAAATCTTTGATGATCCCTAGGAGCACCATCAAATCTGTTATAACCAAATGGAAAGAACATGGCACAACAGCAAGCCTGCCAAGAGACGGCTGCACACGAAAACTCACGTACCGGGCAAAGAGGGCATTAATCAGAGAGGCAGCACAGAGACCTAAGGTAACCCTCGAGGAGCTGCAGAGTTCCACAGCAGAGACTGGAGTATCTGTATATAGGACGACAATAAGCCGTATGCTCCATAGAGTTGGGCTTTATGGCAGAGTGGCCAGAAGAAAGCCATTATTTCCAGCAAAAGACAAAATGGCACGTTTTGAGTTCAAGAAAAGGCACGTGGGACACTCCCAAAATGTATGGAGGAAGGTGCTTTGGTCTGATGAGAGTAAAATTTAACTTTTTTGGCCATCAAAGAAAACGCTATGTCTGGTGCAAACCCAATACATCACATCACTGAAAGAACACCATCCCCAGCATCATGCTGTGGGGATGTTTTTCAGCAGTCGGGACTGGGAAACTGGTCAGAGTTAAGGGAAAGATGTATGGTGCTAAATACAGGGATATTCTTGAGCAAAACCTGTACCACTCTGTGTGTGTGATTTGAGGCTAGGATGGAAGTTCACCTTCCAGCAGGACAATGATCACAAACACACTGCTAAAGCAACACTTGAGTGGTTTAAGGGGAAACATGTAAATGTGTTGGAATTGCCTAGTCAAAGCCCAGACCTCAATCCAACAGAAAATCTGTGGTCAGACTTAAAGATTGTTGTTCGCAAGCGCAAACCATCCAACATGAAGGAGCTGGAGCAAGGAGCAAAAATCCCAGTGGTAAGATGTGGCAAGCTCATACAGACTTATGCAAAGCGACTTGGAGCTGTGATAGCTGCAAAAGGTGGCTCTACAAAGTATTGACTTTAGCGGGGTGAATAGTTATGCACATTAACTTTTTCTGTTGTTCTGTCCTATTTGTTGTTTGCTTCACAATAAAAAATAAAACATCTTCAAAAGTTGTGGACATGTTCTCTAAATTAAATGATGCAAATCCTCAAACAATCCATGTTAATTACAGGTTGTGAGGCAACAATCACAAAAAAATGCCAAGGGGGTGAATACTTTTGCAATGCACTGTAGTGAAAGATTATCTAGGGGCAAAAACAGATATGGAGAACTTTCCAGTAAACGATCCACTGGGTTTCTAGGTCATGAGAATAGACCACTGGTCAGAACTTGCCCAGTATGCAATTGAGCTGCTGGGTTGCCCTGCATCCAGCGTGCTTTCTGAACAGGGATTCAGTGTTGCAAGAGGATTTGTGACAGATAAAAGAGCATGTCTGTCCACAGATTCCATTAGCCAGCTGACATATGTAAAAATGAATCAGTCCTGGTAGATTAGCAGCAGCTATCAAGTGATGCCAATGTCACAGATTACGTTTTATTGGGATCTCAAGTCTCTGCAAGACAGTCTAGATTGCCTAGCTTTGTGGGTGTTGATTTTACCTTGAAGAAATTTTTTAGTATAGAGCACAATTAACACCAAATGACCAATTTTTCCACACCTGTTTGACAGGTGCATCAAATTTCTAGTTTTTACAGCAAAGCCAATTCTTGCTTTCACCAACAGTACCTCTAGAAGGTTACGGGGTTAAAGCACCACCAAAACCCAAAGACCAATATTTCCGCACCTGTTACTTCTATCCAAAGTCTATGAAAGAGACACCAGACTTTATTTTTAAAAAAAAATGTTAATCTTGGCCTAAGTGTACTATAATTTGGCTTCTTCACATAAGGCTTGCTTACTGTGGTGCAAGACTGTTATTTCCATCCAAAGTCGGCCAAAGAGACGCCAGAATTTATCCCCAAAATCTCTAATCTTGTTCCGAGTGCACTAAATTGTGGCCTCATCATACAGACTAGAAAAATGGACTTCATGTTTTAAAGAGGATCTCCTACGTGGATTATATAGGTATTTATTTGCGATGTATACCAATTGTTTATTAACCTTGTTACTATGCAATGTTTGATGTATATTCTGCTTACAGCAGATTATCTCTAGTATATTACAGTACATTATATATGGATATATATTTATGTTTGTCTTCCTTTTCATAATAGATAAAAAACCTTCTGAAGAAGACCCCCGAGAGGGTCGAAACGCGTAAAGGGTCCATATTATCCATCTTTTATTGCAATTATAGTTACAACAGGGTTTAAGTGTTATAAACTTTGTATGCATATGTAATACTGTATATTTTTATTCATATAGTGGAGCCCAGTCCTTGACCACTGTGTCGCCTGTTTAATCCTCTTTTTTATTAAATAAAACATTTATATTACTAATTATCTGCTTTATGTCGGCACTTATTATACATATCTACTAGCATTCACAGGTAATATATGCTGTAAAAAACCCCACTCTGGGGATATCTTTTCTTTTTTTTTTCATCATACAGACTGGCCCCCCAAGCCATTGTTTACTAAATAAAGAAAGCTTGAAGAGAAAATCAGTTAAAATGCAATTTACTTTTCTTTATAAATGTCAGTTTTGCTGCAGCAGATTTTGTGCTTTGCTGAAGCAGGTTTTGTGCAGACGTGCCACTTTACAGGCACTATATTTAAAGCGGTTGTATAGTCTATTTTTTTACTTTTACCTACAGGTAAGCCTTATTATAGTAAAAAAAAAAAAAATATCTCCTAAACCTGTACGGTTTAGGAGATATTCCCCATGCAATGAGCCACTGACTGCAGTAGCGCATGCGCACAGGGGATTCTCGGCTGAAAGCCCGGCAGATGCCGGACCTTGCAGGAAACAAGTCTGACGACATCTCGGCTCCAGCACTGGGAGTGGCCGGAAAAGACACGCTGAGGCAACATGTCATCTCCCTCAGCGTGGACCAGGTGAGTTACTGACGCCACGTTCTAAGGTGAGTATTTCATAATGAGCTAGTATGCGGTGCACACTAGCTCATTATGCCTTTTGCCTTACAGGGGTATTAAAAAAAAGTGTCAGTGGGTATACAACCGCTTTAAAGGAATTTTTAATTTTTATTGTTTGACTTTAAGCATCATTAAAATCACTCCTCCTTTAAGAAGATATTTTTTTTTCATTGGTACATGACCCCTAGGGCACTACCTCAGCTCCTATACCCTTTTAATAACTTGCATATAAGCCTTCAAAATGGAAACTTTTGATTTTTCATATTTGGGTCCCATAAACGCTTTCGATGTTCGAGAGTTCAGGCACGAACTGAACCGGGGGGTGTTCGGCCCATCTCTACTCTTGATTATTTGAGAAATTTAGAACCGTTTTGAGTCTTCTTCACTCTAGTTGTGTTATCCCAAAGAGTCAAAGTATTCCTCCAAGTTCTTATCTTGGATTACAGAATAATTTGTGTTTATGTTGTGGAGATAGACGGGTGGGAGGGCTTGAGTGGGAAAATTGCTGAGATGTACTGTATGTTTCTGTCTTTTTTTTTTCCCTTGACATACTTTACTTGCTTCTATAGTATGTCCTGCAGGCAGCCTGTGACATTCGCCCCTTAGCGTGACTGGACCACACCCCTGCCTTTTTGAAGAGGGAGGTGAAGTACATTTATCGTAGCCCCATAACCATGTAAAGGGTAAATCCACTTTCATGAAAATGAAATATAGCAAATAATAACAAATATTATAGCATATACAATTGTTACAGAAATCATATTGTCATTTAATGGTAATAAAAATGACCTTTTCCTTTCCATAAATTCAGTAAGTCGATGCAATATGGCTCCTGGAGGCATATTGTGTACACAGAAATGTAATTTCCTGCTTGTGTAAAGAACTCTGCACTAAGGCCAGCCATAGACAGAGCAAATTTCCTGTGGTTGCAGGAAAGAAATTAGCTTGTTTTCCCCCATCAACACACAGTGTTGACAGGGGAATACCTCCAGGGGAGCCATTGTGTTCTCTTGGCAGCTGTGGTTTTCCCATGGCTTTGGTAAATTTAGCCAAGGTATACATGAAGCCTAAAAGTGAAGCAGCTGCATATAATAAATTAGTCACTCCCATTCTACTAGGGTGGCACAGTGGTGTAGTGGGTAGTACTCTTGCCTAGCAGTAGAAAGGGTTGCTGGTTTGAATCCCAAGCACGACACTACCTGTCAGAGTTTGCATGTTCTCCCTGTGCCTGTGTGGGTTTCCTCTGGGTACTCCAGTTTCCTCCCACACTCCAAAGATATGCTGGTAGGTTAATTGACTTCTGTCCAAAATTGGCCCTAGTATATGAATATGAGTTAGGGACCTTGGATTGTGGGCTCCTTGAGGGTAGGGTGCGATGTATGTGTGGAGTGCTGTGTAAATTAATGGCGGTATATGGGTACCTTAATTAAATAGGGATAATTGTGGACATGCACCCACACTCACTCAGGTTGAGCTATATGGACTGGTGTCTTTATTCAACCTTACTAACTATGTAACTATTCAGAATCCACTGTACAATGTACATTGATCACCCAAAAGGAGAATGTATTTTTCTCCACAAAAGTAGAGTTACTCTTTAGTAAAAGCAGGAATTTATTCAGGTGTTTAGAAGGATTTTCTTTCAATAGTGTGTCATTTACATGCATTTCTCTTTTCCCACAATTTCTGACGGAGAGGGGCAGGGAGGGGCAAACAAGATGCTGTGCAATAAGCAGGGGATTAACATTGGGGCTTGTGGAGCTGAATCTCCAGGCCCCACCTCCAATATAGGCCCATGCCGGTGGCTTATAAATATCTGTGTGCCTTCTTGAAGGAAGAGGAGCCCTCTGTGCCCTGCACACATGGAGGAGACAAGTGTTAGGCACTGCAGCCAAGGCTCTTCTCTGCAGATGTCTGACTCCTATCACAGGATCTGTTCCACTCACACAGATCCTCTGTGTCTGGGAGCTGTCTGGGGGAGGGGCGCTGATGTTCTCCTCACCAGCAGGAGCCCGGGAGGAAGGACGTCTCCTATGATGTTGACATAAGGTTAGTACATTTGTTATGGTGGTGTTGTGTAATTATTGTGCTAGGGGACACAGTGCTGCTTCCCCCCATGTCATGTGCTCTCTTGTGCCCAGTGCCCCCCATGTAATGTGCTCTCTTGTACCCAGTGCCCATCATGTCATGTGCTCTCTTGTGCCCAGTGCCCCCCATGTAATGTGCTCTCTTGTACCCAGTGCCCACCATGTCGTGCTGTGCATTGCAGTGCCCACAATGCAATGTGCTATGCCCACCATGGCATGTGCTGTGTAATGCAGTGCCCACAATGTCGTGCAGTACCCACCATGTCATGTGCAGGCCCACCATGTCATGCTGTGCCCACCATGTCATGTCATGTGCATTGCAGTGCCCCATGTAATGTGCTGTACCCAGTATGTCATTTGCTGTGCATTGCAGTGCTCACTATGTAATGTGCAGTGACCACCATGTCATGTGCTGTACATTGCAGTGCCCACCATGTAATGTGCTGTGCATTGCATTGCTTTTCATGTGATGTGCAGTGCCCACTATGTCGTGCTGTGCCTTGCAGTGCCCACCATGTCATGTGCAGTACCCACCATGTCATGCTGTGCCCACCATGTCATGTCATGTGCATTTCTGTGCCCACCCTGCCATGTGTTGTGCTCAGCATGTAGTGTGTTGTGCCCACTGTGTAATGTGCTGTGCTGTTCAGCAGTGCCCACCATGTAATATACTGTTCCTAACATGTAATGTGCAGTTGCATTGCCCACCATGAAATGCGCTATGCCATGCGGTGCCCACCATGTAATGTGCTGTGCCATGCAGTGCCCACCATGTAATGCACTGTGTCATGCAGTGCCCACCATGTTATGTGCAGTGCCCACCATGTAAATTGCTGTGCAGTGCCCACCATGTCATGTGATGTGTTGTGCCCACCATCTCAGGTGCTGCGCCATGCAGTGCCTACCATGTAATGTGCTGTACCCACCATGTAATGTGCTGTACATTGTCCACCATGGCATGTGTCGTGCAGTACCTACAATGGAATGTGCTGTGCAGTGCCCACTATGCCATGTGCAGTACCCAACATATAATATGCTGTGCCCACCATATAATGTACAGTGCCCACTTGTAATGTGAAGTGCCCACCATGTAATGTGCTCAGCTGTGCCCACCGTGTCATGTGCTCACCTTGTGCATGTTCTGTGTTGTGCCCACTATGCAATGTGCTGTGTTGTGCAGTACCAACCATGTTATGTGCTGTGCCCACCATATAATGTACTGTGCCTACCTTGTAATGTGCTGTATTGGGCAGTGCCAACCATGTAATGTGCTGTGCCCACTATGTAATTTGCTGTGCTTTGCCCACCATTAAATGTGCTGTATCCATGTATCCACCATGTAATGTGTTGTGCCAACTATGTAATGTACTGTGCTATTCCCCCCCCTTCCCCCCCGTGTAATGTACTATGCTGTGCTGTGCTGCCCCCCCACAGACTCACCCACTCACTCTCACCCCCGTCTCTTTTACTCCTTCACGCCCTCTATCTCTCATCCCCTCTCTTTCACCCTGTTCTCTCTCTCGCCCCCTTCAATCCCCTCTTTCCCACCACTCTCTCTATCTTTCACCCTCTCTCTTGTCCTCTCTCTCTTTCACCTCCTTTCTCTCTCTTTTCCCCTTCCTCTCATCCCCTCTCTTTCAGCCCCCATCTCTTTTTCACCCCTCCCCCCCCCCCCCCGGTCTCTCTTTAATTTAATTTAACAAAAAAAAATAGCATTTTCATTTTATTTATTTTCATAAAAAGGCCCACCAAAATCCTTAGCACCAGGCCCATGATGCTCTTAATCTGTCCCTGGCAATATGCTGTGCATTCACCCAATGCCCTCCTTATCAACCAATAATATCAACAGTTGTTAGGATGCCAGTGACTGGTCTACATAGTGCCCAAGTTTGTAATGCTGCACAATAAAAACCTGTTGGCTTTGTGTAACAAAAAAGCTTGATACATTCAGGGCAATTTTTAGGCATTTTGCCAAGGCACCCCTGAAGAACCCAGAAGGCACCCTGGTTGAGAAAGGCTGCTCTAGGGGAGCAGAGAGTGACTGCATGCATAAAGATACAAACTGAAATGTTATGATGTCCTCTATTCATGAACTAATATTATTTTTTATGGTAGCCATTTTATTTCAATTGTATATATTTTATTTGTAACTATGCCTCGTGCTCCGCCTTTAATTGGTTTACCTAACCAATTAGTCTACATGTCAAAGCAGTTCTGTTTTAGAGTTGAGAAGGACAATACTTTTATATTTGCTGCTTCAAGTGTTTTTCTGGAACTTGCAGTAGTGACTGCAAATGCATACATGAGTAATAAAGAAATCAAGTAAATTAGAGAAGTTCACATCTGATAGGACATTAGAAATATAGATAAGACATCAGAAACGTATGATCATATTATTTTGAAACATCACATTTAATTTACATATTACTAGAGACCTCAGACCAACAGCATAGCAAAACATTTCACAGTAATGGACCTTAGTCCATATATAACTTTGATAAATGGCCACTGCTCCAACATATTATGCTGTGCTGTTGGCCTGTGCTTGATCTGTAATATTAATTAAAAAACATATATTCAATATAAGCTATATTTTCACTACTTTATCAAATGAATCCAACTAGATCTGAACGTGCCTCTATCTAAAACCTAACCACAGCAGATAAAGCTGGCTTTACCATATTGTTTGTTTTGTATTAACATAATATTTTTTAATGCTTTTATCTTAGTGGCGGTTCACACTAGTGCGATGCGAGAACCCTGCGAATCAACTGCGGGTTCCCACATCGCACTTGACATGCACGGCAGTTCACACTGCCATATGCGATCTCATGGGGAGTGTCATTATATGTTAACGACACCCCCATTTCAGCTCGCATATCGCACTGCGAAATGGCAGTTCGGACATGAATCGGATCGCATATGTGTGAACACACATGCGATCCGATTCTGGTCCGAACAGAAAAAAGGGTCCTGTGCGTGTTTGGACCGAATGCAGTGCGATATCAGCCATACTATCTGTATGGCTGACATCACACCCGCACAGACATCGCATGTAATGTGAACAGCCATGCGCTGCGAATTACATGCAATGTCTGGCATCGCGCTAGTGTGAACCGGCACTTAATTAGAAAAATACAATGCCCATGCATCCAAATTATCTCTTACCTGTGCCAATGGCGGGAATGGCAACAGATTTTAGACCCACATTTTCGCTCTGAAGTAAGATATCTGTTACAAGTTTAGGAATGTTCTCAACGTTGTTTTTACAATTACAGTGTAGAATCCACTTGCAGGGTAGATCTCCAGGTCCTGTCATAACAATTTCTTTTCTTGTAGCACCTAAAGATTGTAAAATCAAGCGTAAAATTGTTAGATGTCCCTAACGGGGGCACAGACAACAATAAAGACCATGTTCTAATATCAAAATTTTTATAAAAAAAAAAGAAAAAAAAAAGCATTCTCTATGAATGGAGAAGGCAAGACCATTCAATCATCTACCTGTCCTCCATTCTTAGATTGATTGATTGTTTTTCATTCATAGAAGCTATAGGAACAAAGTAAGAGGTGTTAAGGACAGGACTCACCAAGGTGTCCCACGCCAACTCTACAGTGAGAACTGAGTGAACAAACACCACTGATCAATCTTCTCCCCCTCCGCTCTGAGCAGGGTGCTGGGACTATCAGTCTCCAGCTCTCTGCTCCTCCAGTGCTCACTGGAGTGCTGGGCTGTGGAGGGGGTCGTGGTGGTGGGGGGGCTGGCTAAGGTGCTCATGGAGTTAAATTGTCTGGTGCCGAACTATCAGAGTGGGCACTGACCTAAGTCACATAGGCTTTTCTAGGTTACTAGTTGTTAATTAGCTTACTGTTTAACCACTTGCCTACTGGGCACTTAAACCCCCCTCCTGCCCAGACCAATTTTCAACTTTCGCTGCTCTCACATTTTGAATGGCAATTACTCAGTCATGTAATACTGTACCCAAATTATTTTTTTTCCTTTATTTCATACAAATAGAGCTTTCTTTTGGTGGTATTTGATTACCTCTGGGTTTTTTATTTTTTGCGCTATAAATTAAAAAAGACCAAACATTTTGAAAAAAAAAAAACATTTTTCTTTGTTTTCTGTGATAACATTTTGCTAATTATTAATTTTTTCTTCATAGATTTTGGCCACAATTTATCATATCTTTGGTAAAAATAATCCAAATTAGTGGATATTATTTGGTCTTTGTGAAAGAGTCTACAAGCTGTGGTGCAAATCATACAAAATTGATCACACCTGATTTACTGGTGGCCTATATCATTTCTTGCGACCCTAACAAAGCCAGGAAAGTACGAATACCCCCAAATGACCCCTTTTTTGAAAGTAGACATTCCAAGGTATTTAGTTAAGATGCATGATGAGGTTTTTGATGTTGTCATTTTTTTCCCACAATTCTTTTTTCCACAAAATTGTCATTGTAATAGGTTATTTCTCTCACATGGCATGTGTATACCACAAATGGCCCCACAAAATGCATTCTGCTACTCCTCCTTACTATTATGATACCACATGTGTGGGACTTTTTCACAGTCTAGCCACATAGAGAGTCTCAACATACGGGGAGCACCATCATGTGATCTAGGAGCATAAATTACACATCTAACTTGTTGACTACCTATTACACTTTTGAAGGTCCTGAAGCAGCAGGTCAATGACACATGACACTGATGTGGCACTGATGACAGATGGCACCGATACGTGGCACTGATGGCACGTGACACTGATGTGGCACTGATAACAGATGCCACTAATACATGGCACTGATGACACGTGACACTGATGACAGATGGCACTAATATTTGTCACTGATTACACGTGACACTGATGTGGCACTGATGACATGTGACACTGATAACAGATGGCACGGGACACTGACAGGTGGCACTGATGACAGATGGCACTGATACGTGCCACTGAAGACAAGTGACACTGATAACAGATGGAACGTGACACTGACAGGTGGTACTGGGGACAGGTGGTACTGGGGACAGATGGCACTGGAGACAGGTGGCACTGGAGACAGATTGCACTGATAGGTGGCACTGGGGACAGATGGCACTGACAGGTGACACTGGGGACAGATGGCACTGATAGGTGGCACTGGGTACAGATGCCACTGATAGGTAGCACTGGGGACAGTTGGCACTGACAGGTGGCACTGGGACAGATGGCACTGATAGGTAGCACTGGGGACAGTTGGCACTGATAGGTGGCACCGGGACCGATGGTAATGATAGGTGGTACTGAGGACAAATGACACTGACAGGTGGAACTGGGGACAGATGGCACTGACAGGTGGCACTGGGGATAGATGACTGTGACAGGTGGCACTGATAAGTACTGTGGGCAATGTTTTCACTCACTATTTAGCACAGGAGGAAGAGCCGGCAATGAGAGATGATCTCATCTGTTTACTTGTACACTCCGATCGAGTGCTAAATGGCTGCTGTGATTGGCCATTTAGCAAGATCTGTGATTGGCTGCATCCAAGGGACACGGCCAACAAAGATTTCCCACAATGCACACCCGCAGCGGCATGCAGGGAGGAAGTAAACGGACGCCCTCCCGGCAATTGAGCGCCGTGCTATAGACGTCTTTAGTCTATAGCGTGGGCGCCAAGTGGTTACTTAGTTTACTGTTTGTTTATGTTGGCTGTTCATTAGATGTACTGATGGTATTACTGTTTACAATTTGCATTGTTTAGGAGAATGTGATCAAGCTCTTACCTGAATTTGTGTGGTATATGTTCTGTGTGAATTTACAATAAGTCAGTTCCAGTTTGCACCTAAGCTAGTGTTGTCTAGTTCTTGGGTGCAATGCTCCACTATAATACCTAGTTCCTGGTTCCAGAGTGAAGGAAGCTGTATCTTGGCGGAAGCACCCAAGCGGGGTGTCAGGTGGTTCATCACAGGTATGTTTTTCTCAATTTACTTTATTCTATTGTAAGGCTCTCATGATGCCTCCAAACTTCTAAGCAGGAGCAGGTGGGAACATGGCTTGTGGATATTTGGGGAACAAGTATGAGGAAATGTGCTTAACATCTACTCTCCCATCTATTCTGATTGCATAGAGCCTATAGAACACCAGCTCAACTACATCATTGTGGAAGAAGAGATTCCTCGTTATGTCCAAAATGTGAAAGAGACACCGGGGATTTACTCCCCATGTTTTGTAGATGCCAGAAACTGTTTTGCTTTTGGCCAGATATTCTTGATGCTATATCTCTTGTGTATATTACTGCATTCCTTTGAGACCCTATTATTTGCTTACTGGGAGTTCCAGATGATGAAACCCTTAGAGCCCATTCACACAGGGGCAACACGACTTGTAGGCGACTTGAGTCAGGCAACTTGGACACGACTTGAGTTAAGATCACAGCACGAATTGGGACGACTTCAAAACGACTTGTGATGACTTCAAGCCCGACTTGGGACGACTTACAAGTCGCCCCAGGCCAGGCGACTTTTGCCGAGGCCAAGCAGAGAATGAGCTCAAGGGGGAACTCCACGGCAAATTTCTGAAAAAAATTTGGCGTGGGTTCCCCCTCCGAGAGCATACCAGGCCCTTAGGTCTGGTATGGATTCCAAGGGGAACCCCCTACGCCGAAAAAACGGCGTGGGGGTCCCCCCCAGATCCACACCAGACCCTTATCCGAGCACGCTACCCGGCCGGCCAGGAAAGGGGGTGGGGACGAGCGGGCGGCCCCCCCCTCCTGAGCCGTACCAGGCCGCGTGCCCTCAACATGGGGGGGGGGGTGCCTTGGGGGAGGGGGGGCGTGCGGCCCCCCCACCCCAAAGCACCTTGTCCCCATGTCGATGAGGACAAGGGCCTCTTCCCGACAACCCTGGCCGTTGGTTGTCGGGGTCTGCGGGCGGGGGGCTTATCGGAATCCGGGAGCCCCCTTTAATAAGGGGGCCCCCGGATACCGGCCCCCCACCCTATGTGAATGAGTATGGGGTACAATGTACCCCTACCCATTCACCTGTGGAAAAAAAGTACAAAAAAAAAACACAACACAGGGAAAAAATATTTTATTGCACAGCTCCGGGGGTCTTCCGTCTTCGGGGGTCTTCTCGCCCGACTCCTCCGCTATCTTCTTGTAGCTCTTTTACTAGCGGAGGAGTCCGGCTTTCTTCCTCCCCGCCGCCGGCCTCTTCTCCCGACTTCGGGGGTCTTGTCCCCCTCTTCGGTTCTTCTGCCGGGCCACCGCGCCTTCTTATAGCTCTTTTGCAGGCGGTGGCCCGGTCTTCTGTCGTCGCCGCCGCCGCCGCCGCCTTCCGTTCTTCTTCTTCTTCTTCTCCAGGAGATGTTGACACGACGCTCTCTCCGGCCGGAATGCCAGAGCCGCCCTGCGCTGCCACTTATATAGGGACAATGGGGCGGTGTCACATGGGTTGATGTCACATGGGTTGGTCACATGGGTTGATGTCACATGGTAAGGGGGCGGGGTCACCATGTGACATCAACCCATGTGACCAACCCATGTGACATCAACCCATGTGACACCGCCCCATTGTCCCTATATAAGTGGCAGCGCAGGGCGGCTCTGGCATTCCGGCCGGAGAGAGCGTCGTGTCAACATCTCCTGGAGAAGAAGAAGAAGAAGAACGGAAGGCGGCGGCGGCGGCGGCGGCGACGACAGAAGACCGGGCCACCGCCTGCAAAAGAGCTATAAGAAGGCGCGGTGGCCCGGCAGAAGAACCGAAGAGGGGGACAAGACCCCCGAAGTCGGGAGAAGAGGCCGGCGGCGGGGAGGAAGAAAGCCGGACTCCTCCGCTAGTAAAAGAGCTACAAGAAGATAGCGGAGGAGTCCGGCGAGAAGACCCCCGAAGACGGAAGACCCCCGGAGCTGTGCAATAAAATATTTTTTCCCTGTGTTGTGTTTTTTTTTGTACTTTTTTTCCACAGGTGAATGGGTAGGGGTACATTGTACCCCATACTCATTCACATAGGGTGGGGGGCCGGTATCCGGGGGCCCCCTTATTAAAGGGGGCTCCCGGATTCCGATAAGCCCCCTGCCCGCAGACCCCGACAACCAACGGCCAGGGTTGTCGGGAAGAGGCCCTTGTCCTCATCGACATGGGGACAAGGTGCTTTGGGGTGGGGGGGCCGCACGCCCCCCCTCCCCCAAGGCACCCCCCCATGTTGAGGGCACGCGGCCTGGTACGGCTCAGGAGGGGGGGGCCGCCCGCTCGTCCCCACCCCCTTTCCTGGCCGGCCGGGTAGCGTGCTCGGATAAGGGTCTGGTGTGGATCTGGGGGGGACCCCCACGCCGTTTTTTCGGCGTAGGGGGTTCCCCTTGGAATCCATACCAGACCTAAGGGCCTGGTATGCTCTCGGAGGGGGAACCCACGCCAAATTTTTTTCAGAAATTTGCCGTGGAGTTCCCCCTTCAGAGCTGATAATTCTGTCAAAGTCGCCTCCGTATAAACGGAGATCCGACTTGGAGGCGATCTCCATTTAAATCAATGGGTACCGGTCGCCTACAAGTCGGATAGAAGTAGTACAGGAACCTTTTCTGAAGTCGGAGCGACTTCAGTAGTGTGCATTAAGACGGCTCTCATTCACTTACATTGCTTTTTAAATGTTGTCCGACCTGAGGCGACCTGAGGCGACTAGGGGCGACCTGAAGTCGGATCAGGAGTTGCCCCTGTGTGAATGGGCTCTTACTCTCCAGATACATGTTGTTGTTCTTGGGCTACTTTGTATTGAACATAAACATATTGCTTGCTTCTCCTCTCGTGTCCTCACCAAAAAATATTGGGTTGATCAAGTGAATTGTGTTCTTATACAAAAGAAACAAATTTATCAGCATAGGAATGCAATGCGGAAATTCTATTTCATGTGGCAAAACTGGCTGGATACACTGAGTCTGGCCCCAACCCAGGGCTCAAGTCCTGCAGGAACGCATGGGAACGGAGTTCATGTACTTTTTCCACAACAGGAACTCAGTTCCTGTTAGCAGCTGTGTCCTGCAAGACTTTGAAGTATTTGAGCTGTGTGGCAGGTGTTACACCAGCAGCTGCCGACACAGCTCGCAATAGTAAGTGCCGCACACCTAACCATTCAGACATTGCCAGTAGGGGGCCCCATGACAGCTTCCGCTTCGATCTACCTGTCAATCACATCTAGCTGACGGGTAGATCAGGTCTAGGTCTAGCTGATGGGTAGATGAGCTATTCTGCTCACAGGATATGCAGGGAGAGAGGTGAGCTGAGGGAGGAACATCAGTTTGGGGTGGTAAGCTGAGCACAATAGCTGGCAAAGTTTAATGCCAGGAGGGAAGTTTATGTGGAAATATGTGAAGGGTTGGAATAGCAGCGAGTGTGTGTTGGAGCCCTGCAGAGTTTGCAGCCCCCCCAAGCTAACATACATCTCCTAAGCAGAAATACATCACTATCTCCCCAAGCATTCTGTCCAGGAAAAGTGCAGTTAATTTATGACCTTTCCGTTTAACCCTGTGTTATCCAAACTCTGTTCAATGGAAAGTGTAAACTCACCACATAAACACTCTATACAAAATAAAATTACCCAATAAAGTTCAGAACACGATGTTCACATTTGCATGGAAGCACAATTGAATGAATGCTGATTATTCAGAGAATTACCGTATTTATGTTTAATGAGGATTGTTTTTTTTTATGTACTAACAGTTAAGCTTCATACACACAATACAAAAATTGGATGAAAAATACCACTTTTGAAGCATTCGTGCATATGAGCGTATCATTTTTTTTTTTTGGTGGGGGAGTGGATCTTGGGTGGGAGTTCCCACACTTTTTTCCCCAGGACTTGACCCCTGCCCCAACCCCATTAGTACTTGATAGGCTTCTACAGATGTGAAATCTCAAAGGTTAAGTGACTATGGAAGTTAGTGATAGGACAGGTGCCACATGACCTGATTCTCTATTCTTGCTTGGAAAAACATATAGGATCATATTCATGTGCTTACTTTAGTGTTTCTTGACATAGTCCAGCCACGGCTAGGGGCTAATTTTTTGTGTTTTTTTTTTTACCTGTTATTTTTCTGGTTCCATGTTGTCACGGTGCTTTTGGATTAATACAGTATATGTTTGTGTGATATCTCATGTCAAAGGACTCTGTAACTGGAATTGTAAACTCATTTTACTGCTGATTGATTCTGTTTGCACCACTCTTGTATTTTCAATAAAACTTTTTCTTGATATAAAATAAAAGTACACCTGCACAGAAAAAGTGCTTATGTGCTTACTTTACTTGGCAGATTGTTGTCATTTTGCACTTACCATCTTTAGCTTCTTGAACAATACTTTGTCCTGCTGCTGTAAATATAGCATGAGCCACAGCTGTAAAATACACAAAATTAAGTATATTATTTATTTTATTATTTAATAGTTTCATAGTTTGAAAAAAGATACAAGTCCATCTAGTTCAACCAATAAAAAAACACAAACACATACACATAGAAAACATCCAAAATAATCTCTTTCTCTCGCTCTCTCTCTCTCTCTGGAGCCTATGCCTTTTTTAATACAGAAAAGTATTTTGCTAGCCCCTATATCATTTAAAAATAAGTTTAAAAAAAATACGGCTCCCAATATATAGTCTTGGGGTATACCGTTAACCACTTCAGCCCTGAAAGGATTTACCCCCTTCCTGACCAGAGCACTTTTAGCAATTCGGCACTGTGTCGATTTAACTAACAATTGCGCGGTCGTGTGACGTGGCTCTCAAACAAAATTGACGTCCTTTTTTTTTCCCCACAAATAGGGCGTTCTTTTGGTGGTATTTTATCACCCCGGCGGTTTTTATTTTTTGCGCTATAAATGAAAAAAGAGCGCCAATTTTGAAAAAAAACACATTATTTTTTTACTTTTTGCTATAATAAATATCCCCCAAAAATATATAAAAAAACTTTTTTTTCCCTCAGTTTAGGCAGATGCGTATTCTTCTATTTTTGGTTAAAAAAAAATCGCAATTGATTGGTTTGCGCAAAAGTTATAGTGTCTACAAAATAGGGAATATTTTATAGCATTTTTATTAATATTTTTTTTTTACTGGTAATGGCGGCGATCAGCATTTTTTATCGTGACTGCGACATTATGGCGGACACGTCGGACAATTTTGACACATTTTTGGGACCATTGGCATTAATACAGTGATCATTCCTATAAAATTGCATTGATTACTGTAAAAATTTCACTGGCAGTGAAGGGGTTAACCACTAGGGGGCAGGGAGGGGTTAAGTGTGTCCTAGGGGAGTAGGGATGAGCTTCGTGTTCGAGTCGAAGGTACGTTCGACTCGAACATTGGCTGTTCGTCCGTTCGGCGAAATCCGAACATTTTGGTCCGTTCGTGTCAAATTCGCGTGGCGCTCACGGCCCACAATGCACTGCGATGGCGCAGTGCATTGCTGGCTCATGATTGGCCAAGCATGCACTGTGACCCCGCATGCTTGGCCAATCGCAGCGCCAGCAGCGAGGAGAGCCATGATTGGCCACAGGCAGGATGCCTGTGGCCAATCATAGCTCAGGCTGTGTAGTGCACGCCCCACACTATATAAGGCTGCCATTGCGGCGGCCTCGTGTAGTGTGTTGGCGTCTGAAGCAGTGGGTGTTCTGTGTACCTTTAACACAGTACACACCGATCGTTTTCGGCTGATTTCCTATCTTGCTGTTGTGTAGTGGCTATTGACCGCAGTATACACCACTATATTCACCTCACCTATATAGCTAGTGATCTATCTTTAATAATAGAGCTTGCAGTCAGTAGTGTTAGGAGCTTGTGCGTGCTGTCTGCGTGCTCTGTACCCAGTACATACTGCTATATCCACCTACATGGCTGTTCTCTATTTGAGCCCAATTGCCATCTGCAGGAGTTATTGGAAGTTGTGTGTGCCTCCAGCACAGCACAGTATACATCTGTATATACCCCTTTATCTCTGGTGTTCTATAAAAAAGGCATCTGCAGGAGTTAGTGGGTGTTGTGTGCCTCCAGCACAGCACAGTATACACCGCGATATTCACCTCACCTATATAGCTAGTGATCTATCTTTAATAATAGAGCTTGCAGTCAGTAGTGTTAGGAGCTTGTGCGTGCTGTCTGCGTGCTCTGTACCCAGTACATACCGCTATATCCACCTACATAGCTGTTCTCTATTTGAGCCCACTTGCCATCTGCAGGAGTTATTGGAAGTTGTGTGTGCCTCCAGCACAGCACAGTATACATCTGTATATACCCCTTTATCTCTGCTGTTTTCTGGTTATTGTCTGCGTGCCCTGACCGCAGTATACACCGCGATATTCACCTCACCTATATAGCTAGTGATCTATCTTTAATAATAGAGCTTGCAGTCAGTAGTGTTAGGAGATAGTGTGTGCTGTCTGCGTGCTCTGTACCCAGTACATACCGCTATATCCACCTACATAGCTGTTCTCTATTTGAGCCCACTTGCCATCTGCAGGAGTTATAGGAAGTTGTGTGTGCCTCCAGCACAGCACAGTATACATCTGTATATACCCCTTTATCTCTGGTGTTCTATAAAAAAGGCATCTGCAGGAGTTAGTGGGTGTTGTGTGCCTCCAGCACAATATAAACTACCCAACTGCTGTTTTACCCAACTCCCTTCAGGCCATTACCATGTCTGGAAGGCCAGCAAGGAGAGGCAGACAGGCGCGAGCCGATAAAAGAGGGCAAGCAGGCTCTGTGTCTAGAGACAACAGTGCTGGTCGTGGACGCGGTGCATTGTCATCAGCACGTGGCCATGGGACATGCTTGTCCTTCTTTTCGGCAGCTGGACATGTTGAACCGCAACATGCCAACGACTTGGTAGAGTGGATGACCAAGCTCTCTTCATCCTCCTCATCCTCTCTCACCCAGTCTCAGGGTAGTAGCAAAGCAGCTGCCAACGCATCGTCTTCCCTCCTCTCAATGTCATCATCAGTGACTCCTTCCCTAGACCCACCACGTCCTCCTGAGGAGTCTCCTGAACTCTTTGAGCACAGTGTTGGGTACATGCTCCAGGAGGATGCCCAGTGTTTTGTGGGCTCTGATGATGACACTCAGCTAGAGGAAGGCAGTAGCGTGAGCGCAGAGAGAGGGGATGCTCAAGAAGGACAGCAATCTGGCAGTCATGTTCCACAAGCTGCAGCATACTGCCAGGTTTGCTACAGCGATGAAGAGGGAGGGGATGATGAGGGCACTGACTCCACGTGGGTGCCTGGAAGGAGGGAGGAGGAGGAGGAGGAGGAGGCACATGTCCAACGAGGCAGGATGCCCTCAGGGGGCCAGCTTAGGGGCAGCACACCGACTGAATCACACCGCAGAGCTCCGCCTGTGCAGAGCGCTGCCTCTGCGCGTTATTCTAAAAGTTCTTTGGTGTGGGCCTTTTTTGAGACAAGTGCATCAGATCGCACCACTGCTATTTGCAACATATGTCTCAAGCGTATCTCACGTGGCCAAAACATCAGCCGCTTGGGCACCACATGCTTGACCAGACATATGTTGACCTGCCATGCAGCTCGTTGGCAAGCGTACCCCAAAGACCCACACCAAAGAACAAAGCGGACCTCTCCTTGCTCCTCATCAGCTGGCATCTCCAACCCCACTAGACCTTCAGTCCTCTCTGAAACCTGCTCTGAGAGGAATGAAGGTGTAGAATTAGGTGTGTCACAGCCAAGTGCTTCCGGGAACTCTGCTAGCGGTACACCCACGTCCGATTATAGCAGGCAAATGTCCCTGCCCCAGCTGCTGGACCGGCGGAAGAAGTTTACTCCCAGCCATCCACATGCCCAGCGGTTGAATGCTAGCTTGGCTAAATTGCTAGCACTTCAACTGCTGCCTTTTCAGTTGGTAGACTCTGCCCCCTTCCGTGAGTTTGTACAATGTGCGGTTCCTCAGTGGCAGGTCCCCAAACGCCACTTTTTCTCACGGAAGGCGATTCCGGCTCTCTACCGGCATGTGGAAGGCAATGTCCTTGCCTCGCTGGACAGGGCGGTCAGCGGTAAGGTGCATATTACCGCTGACTCATGGTCCAGCAGGCATGGACAGGGACGTTACCTGTCTTTCACGGCCCATTGGGTCACTCTTCTGGCTGCTGGGAAGGATGCAGGACAAGGTGCAGTAGTGTTGGAGGTTGTTCCGCCACCACGCCTCCAGAATGCTACTATTGGTTGTGACACACCTCTCTCCTCCACCCCCTCCTCTTCTTCTTCCTCCATGGCCTCTTCCAGTGCTCTGTCCTCAGAACCAGCGGTGCTCCGTAGGCGTTCCAGGGGCTACGCAAGTACACAGGCAAAACGATGCCATGCCGTGCTTGCGCTGGTTTGTTTGGGGGACAGGAGCCACACTGGGGCGGATGTTTTGTCAGCTCTGCAGGGGCAGGCCGAGAGGTGGTTGACGCCACGCCAGCTTAAGCCAGGAATAGTGGTTTGCGACAATGGCACCAACTTCCTCTCCGCCCTCCGACAGGGACAACTGACCCATGTGCCCTGTGTAGCTCACGTCCTTAACCTGGTGGTGCAGCGGTTCTTGGGCAGGTACCCCGGCTTACAGGATGTCCTGAAGCAGGCCAGGAAAGTCTGTGTGCATTTCCGCCGATCATTTAATGCCTGTGCTCGGCTGGCTGAGCTCCAAAAGGAGTTGAACCTGCCCAAGAACCGCCTTATATGTGACATGCCCACCAGATGGAACTCAACATTGGCCATGCTGCAGCGGCTGCACACGCAGCAGAGGGCCATCAATGAGTACCTGTGCGACTACGGCACCAGGACAGGGTCAGGGGAGCTTGGTTTTTTCTCACCGCGCCAGTGGGGCATGATCAGGGATGCATGCACTGTCCTGTCACCGTTTGAGGAGGCCACAAGGATGGTGAGCAGTGACAGTGCATGCATCAGTGACACTGTACCTCTTGTCCATCTCTTGAAGCATACGCTGCGTGGAATAATGGACAGGGCACTTGAGGCAGAACAGAGACAGGAAGAGGAGGACTTCCTTGTCTCTCAAGGCCCCCTTTATCCAGACAGTGTTCCTGCTGTGCCACCCATCACACAGGAAGAGGATGAGGAGGAGGAAGAGGAGGAGGAGGATGATTGTGTCAGCATGGAGGTGGAGGCTGGCACTCGGCATCAGCAGCAGCAGCAGCAGTCTTGTAGGGATGATTTACAGTCCCAAGAAACACGTGGACTTGTACGTGGCTGGGAGGAGGTAGCTGCGGATCATGTTGTCCTTAGTGACCCAGAGGACTCCGGACCGAATGCCTCAGCTAACCTACGCTGCATGGCCTCCCTGATCCTGCAAAGCCTGCGGAAGGATCCTCGTATTCTTCGGATCAAGGAGAGGGACCATTACTGGCTGGCCACTCTCCTTGATCCACGGTACAAGGGTAAGGTTGCCGACCTTATCTTGCCATCGCAGAGGGAGCAGAGGATGAGACATCTCCGGGAGGCCTTGCAGAAAGGTCTGTGCAACGCGTTCCCAGAGACTGGGAGGTTACAAACTCCTGGTCCTGGACAACGTGTTGCTGAGGCATCGGTCAGAAGGAGCGGTGGAGAAGGTGGCCGTCTGACTGATGCTTTCAGACAATTTTTTAGTCCGCAGCCCCAAGGTATGATCGGTTCCAGCACCCATCGCCAGCGTCTGATTTACATGGTGCAGGAATACCTAGGGGCAAGGTCAGACTTGGACACCTTTCCCACCGAAAATCCTCTGGCTTACTGGGTCTTGAGGATGGATCACTGGCCAGAGCTTGCACAGTATGCAATTGAGCTACTGGCCTGTCCTGCATCCAGCGTTCTTTCGGAACGCACCTTCAGTGCTGCTGGTGGCTTTGTTACCGATCACAGGGTGCGCCTGTCCACCGAATCAGTTGATCGACTGACCTTCATCAAGATGAATCAGTCTTGGATCACCCACAGCTACCAAGCACCTGAAGCTGATGTAACCGAATAATTTTTTTTTAAATGCCACATCCCTTCAAGACTGCCTATGCTGATGCTGAGTGACTGTCCTGTTATGTTGATTGTCTATCCTCTTTCTCCTCCGCTGATATGTTGGAAGAACATTTTTGGTTCTGGGTGATGCCAGCAGCCCAATTTTTCTGCCCCTGTTTAACAGGGGCGTTTAATTACAATTTTTGATGCAATGCTTTGCAGCAGGGCTAATTCCTGCAATAAAACTAGAGTATATGGCAGAGGTTGCAGTGTGGTGGCACCAGCACCAGTGCCTAAGGCCCAATTTTTCTGCCCCTGTTTAACAGGGGCGTTTAATTACAATTTTTGATGCAATGCTTTGCAGCAGGGCTAATTCCTGCAATAAAACTAGAGTATATGGCAGAGGTTGCAGTGTAGTGGCACCAGTGCCTAAGGCCCAATTTTTCTGCCGTTTAACAGGGGCGTTTAATTAAAAATTTTGATGCAATGCTTTGCAGCAGGGCTAATTCCTGCAATAAAACTAGAGTATATGGCAGAGGTTGCAGTGTGGTGGCACCAGCACCAGTGCCTAAGGCCCAATTTTTCTGCCCCTGTTTAACAGGGGCGTTTAAGTACAATTTTTGATGCAATGCTTTGCAGCAGGGCTAATTCCTGCAATAAAACTAGAGTATATGGCAGAGGTTGCAGTGTGGTGGCACCAGCACCAGTGCCTAAGGCCCAATTTTTCTGCCCCTGTTTAACAGGGACATGTAATTACAATTCTTGATATAATATTTCACAGGAGGGCCCCTTCCTGTGCCCACCCAGAGTAACGGTGAGGACTTATAGTGTTGTGGCACCAGCACCACAACCACCAAAGGTCAATTTTTCTACCACTGTTCAACAATGGCATGTAATTACAATTCTTGATATAATCGTTCACAGCAGGGCGCTCCAGCGCCCACCAAGAGTCACTTTGAGGGCTTACAATGTTGTGGCAAAACCAACACCTTGTTCCGCCATTTCTGCAGAGCATATAGGGCAGGCCCCTACTTTCAAACATCCAATTTACAAACATCTCCTACTTGCAAACGGAAGGAGACAACAGCAAGTGAGATGAAAAAAGATTGACGACAAAACAAATTATACAGGACTGGAGCTACACTTTAAAAATGTACCAGTTGAAAATTACAAACAGATTCAACTTAACACAACAAACCTACACAGTCCCTGTCTTGTTTGCACCGCCTGTATACTGCTGTTCTGAGTATATAGGTCCTGGGGGCCACACACATTTCCTTTTTTAATATGGGTACGGGGTTCCCCTTAATATGCGAACAAGACCCAAATAGGCTGGTAATGGGCAGGGAGGGCTACCCATGCCATTTTTCTCAATGATTTTCAACCATATTGCAGGAACCAGATATAACATTAAAACCGCAAGCAGTTTTAAATGGTGTTATTTCCGTTAAATGTCATTTTGTGCAGGGACTGTTCTAAACACGGGAAACACGTGGCACCTCACAGGCATACTACAGACACCCCACAGGCACCATATTTAAAGGAATATTTCACTTTTTATTTTTCACTTTAATCGTCATTAAAATCAGTGCTCCCGCCAAAACGGCCGTTTTTAAAACTTTTTTTTGCATTGACCCATGTCCCCTGGGGCAGGAGCCAGGTCCCCAAACCCTTTTTAGGACAGTATCTTGCATATTAGCCGTTAAAATTAGCACTTTTCATTTCGAACGTTCGAGTCCCATAGACTTCAATGGGGTTCTAACGTTCGTTCGAATTTGGGGTCCGTTCGAAAGTTCTGGTGCGAACCGAACCGGGCGGTGTTCGGCTCATCCCTATAGGGGAGTATTTCTAACTGTCTGGGGGATGGGCTGTGTGTGACGTGACACTGATCGCTGCTCCTGATGACAGGGAGCAGACGATCAGTGTCCGGTCATTAGGCAGAATGGGGAGATGCTGTTTACATCGTTCTTGGGTCCAGCGGGCACAGTCACGGAGCTCGGGGCAAGTGAGCGTGTGCAGGCTCATGGCGGTAAATTCAAAGTAACGTGCGGGTACGTTACTTTGCCCAGCCGTGCCATTCTGCCGATGTATATATGCCGACAGTAGTCGGCAAGTGGTTAAACTTAGGCTATTCAGAGTATGAATCATTAATCACTACTCTCTGAATACTGTCTTTTTAGATCTTTTCTATCAAACTGAAGTTTCTAAGCCCGTAGACTTTAATTTACACTTTAGCCATGTATAGGGAACTATGTCAAATGCTTTGGCAAAATCAAAGTATACTATGTCTACACTGTTTTTAGCTTTTTTGCACAATTGTCATTTGATATTGTGTTTTTAGCATTGAGTGTTTTAATATGTTTTTTGCTTACTACCTCATAAAAAGAAATTAGATGTGTTTGACTACTTTGATCTTTCATGGATTCATGCTGTTTGTTGCTTAAAATATTATTCTCTAGCTAAATGTTTTCTATATGGTCCTTTATTAAAGTGGAGGGCCACCCTGAAAAACAAAAATACATTAAAATTTAGCAAAAAATCAGTAAAAAAAAAATGAAACATTTTTTTTTTAAACTTACCAGAAATGCCTGTTGCTAGGCATATCGTCCTAATCTGCCTCTTCCTCCTCCGCGGTGATCTTCGCTCTTCTCTCCTCCGTGCGGCGTCTTCTGGGTAATGGGGCGCTGTGTGTTCTGGGAACTGTGTGTCCCATAACACAGCGCGCCCCATTCACAAAGCGCTGCGCGACTCGCACATGCGCAGTAGGAAACGGGCAGTGAAGCCACAGGGCTCCACTGCCTGTTTCCCTTCGTTGAAATGGCGGCGGCGGGACCCGAGGGACGGGTCAGCCTCGGGCGACTGACATCGCGGGCGCCCTGGAAAGGTAAGTATACTTATTAAAAGTCAGCAGCTACAGTGTATGCAGCTGCTGACTTTTAAAATTTTTTTTTTAAAGCTGGCCCTCCTCTTTAACTTTTAAGTATCTTCTCGACTATAGAAGCTAAACTAAATATTCTGTAGTTAGTTGGTAAAAGCTTTGATTCTTTGTTAAATATAGGCATCACATTGGCTTTCTGCAATTTCTGTGATACCATGCTTGTCATTAAAGTGTCTCAATATAATATTATTATACTGTCATCCAACAGCCAACTCAACTCTGCTTTATACAGTATCTCACAAAAGTGAGTACACCCTCACATTTTTGTAAAAAATGTATTAAATCTTTTCATGTGACAACACTGAAGCAATTACACTTTGCTACAATGTAAAGTAGTGAGTGTACAGCTTGTATAACAGTGTATATTTGCTGTCTCTTCAAAATAACTCAACACACAGCCATTAATGTTTAAACCACTGGCAACAAAAGTGAGTACACCCCTGTGAATTGGGCCCAATTAGCCATTTTCCGTCCCCGATGTCATGTGACTCATTAGGCTTACAAGGTCTGAATGGGGAGCAGTTGTGTTAAATTTGGTGTTATGTCTCTCACTCTCGCATACTGGTCACTGGAATTTCAACATGGCACTTCATGGCAAAGAATTCTCTGAGGATCTGAAAAAAAGAATTGTTGCTCTACATAAAGATTACCTAGGCTATAAAAAGATTGCCAAGACCCTGAAGCTGAGCTGCAGCATGGTGGCCAAGACCATACAGCGGTTTAACAGGACAGGTTCCACTCAGAACAGGCCTTGTCATGGTCGACCAAAGGGGTTGAATGCATGTGCTCAGCATCATATGCTGGGGTTGGGAAATAGACGTATGAGTGCTGCCAGCATTGCTGCAGAGGTTGAAGGGTTGGGGGGTCAGCCACTCACTACTCAGACCATACGCCACACACTGCATCAAATTAGTCTGCATGGCTGTTGTCCCAGAAGGATTACTGGAACCATGTCCTGTAGTCTGATGAGACCAAGATAAACTGATTTGGTTCAGATAGTGTCGAGCATATGTGGTGGCAAACAGGTGAGGAGTACAAAGACAAGTGTGTTTTGCCTACAGTCAAGCATGGTGGTGGGAGTGTCATGGTCTGGGGCTGCATGAGTGCTGCCGCCACTGGGGAGCTACAGTTCATTGAGGGAACCATGAATGCCAACATGGACTGTGACACACTGAAGCAGAGCATGATCCCCTCCCTTCAGAGATTGGGCCGCAGGGCAGTATTCCAACATAAAAACCCCAAACACACCTCCAAGATGACCACTGCCTTGCTAAAGAAGCTGAGGATAGAGGTGATGGACTGACCTCCAGACCTAAACCCTACTGAGCATCTGTGGGGCATCCTCAAACGGAAGGTGGAGGAGCGCGAGGTCTCTAACATCCACCAGCTCCATGGTGTCATCATGGAGGAGGGAAAGAGGACTCCAATGGCAACCTGTGAAACCCTGGTGAACTCCATGCCCAAGAGGGTTAAGGCAAGTGCTGGAAAATAATGGTGGCCACACAAAATATTAAAACTTTGGTCCCAATTTGGACATTTTTACTTAGGGGTGTACTTTTTTTGCCAGTGGTTTACATTACTGGCTGTGTGTCGAGTTACTTTGAGGGGACAGCAAATTGACACTGTTATACAAGCTGTACACTCACTACTTTACATTTTAGCAAAGTGTAATTTCTTCAGTGTTGTCACATGAAAAGATATAATAAAATATCTACAACAATGTGAGGGGTGTACTCACTTTTGTGAGATACTGTATACCTATACCCTGAAATCTTCATGCTGTTAATTCAGATAACTAGATTTTTTTGTAAAACTGGAAGCTGCTATTGGGATTAAAAAAAAAAAAAAAACAATGGTAAAAATAAGCTACATGAATGATTTAAATGAACTCAAACCGGCTTCTAAAATTGCTAGTGGTTCATTGATTGGAGTAAAAATTGATAGCTTAACATATTATACAAGTGGTTTCCTATGGTCTAAGCTTTACAAGCAACATGTAATTAATGATCACATACATTGGGGGCATTGTGCAATCATGGTCATTTGTGTGCGATTTGTTGCTGCTTGATCTGTTTGTTCAGTGAGTTTCTAAGAATCACCCATGTAGTCCTAGTCTGAACTGCTGAACTTGGCTGGATTTATGGCCCATACAGACCAAGGAAACCTTGTTGGTGTGCTGTGAGGTCATGCATTGTGAATGACACTCCAATACAACTATCAAATGCACCTGTACGCACACTGTAACAAGCAATAATGCATATGTGTTGTGGCATGTTGTGCTCGTCCAATACACCTATCTATTCAGGAGATGTCAGGATGCCATTTAGGGTGTTCCAGCTCTTCTCCTCCGCTCATCCCCACTTATCCCCACTCACCCCTTCCCATGTGACAGTAGGTGGGGAAGCCTCTTTCCGCACCCTCTGTCACTGATCAGCTGTACTGGGCTCTGCTCAATTGGCAGGATCTTTAATTCACAGGAATCCAGGAATTAATAAACTATAAGTCCAGTCTGCTGGCTTGTAGTTATCAATGAACTATGAGGGCGCTGATGAGCACCCTTGTAGTTTATTGACACTTCCTCCAACTTTCAAACAGCCCATACAGATGTATGAGCAAAAAAACTGTAAAACTGAGTAAGTGTCTGCAGGAGTCTCATATTGCACCGAGATCCAGCGGTCATCGGTGCAATGCTTTGCAGGCTCCTGGGTGAAAAATGATAAATGCACATTATTTTTCTGCAAAAATATATGCATTTTTAAAAAATTTCCTAAAAGGTGTATTATCACTTAAATTTACCATGTACACAGATTCTCAGGTATTTAAAAGAGAAGTATGGGACTTTTTTTTTCATCCCATATTCATATTTACCTAAGTGGATGCAGCGTCGGACCGATGCCGCATCTGTCCCCCGTCGCCTCTTCACTGGGAACCGAGCCACCGAACACCGCCGATGGCTCGGTTTCCTCACCTCACTGAAAGACTGAGATTGCCATCGGTCCTGGCACCTGGCGGATCCAAACTTTTAGAGTTGGGATGACGCTGTGCCTGTATTGATCTTAGTGACATAAGCAGAGAGCGGACTTCAGACCGTTCTCTGCTGAAAATGGGTCACAGGAGTGAAAAACGAATTGCACTCCTCTGACCCATAGGAGAAGCCCAGCCAAATGAGCTCAGGCTGGACTTCTCCTTTAAGCTATCAGAGGCCTAATGTTTTGCCAAATCTTTTAATATAGAAACTGAGATGAGCAAGTTCTGCATCATTTAGTTATTAAATATAAAAACAAAATTTAGAAGGAATGCAAATACATATTTAAACCTCCTTTTTTACTATAAAGAATAATGACACTATTTTAAGAGCCCTTTCACATTGAGCCATGGGCCTCTTTACCGTCGTTTTAGCGGCGCTATTTGGCCGCTAGTGGGGCGCTTTTAACCCCCGCTAGCAGCCGAAGAAAGGGTTAAAAGCGCCCCGCTAGTAGCCGCTTTCCAGGCGCTTTGGCAGTGGTGGGTGGAGGGGAGGTGGAGGAGTGGTGTATACACCGCTCCTCCACCGCTCTGAAGATGCTGCTTGCAGGACTTTTTCTAACGTCCTACAAATGCACCGCCTCAGTGTGAAAGCACTCGGCGCTGCAGGGGAGGCGTTTTTCAGACGCTTCAGCCCTTTAGCGCCTGAAAAATGCCTCAGTGTGAAAGGGGTCTAAGGGTGCCGTTTTATTCTTGGGAGCCTTTATACAAGAAATTGTACAGATAAATTATTTTGCTTTAAAAATGATAACTCACATTCTCTGCTCCACTGACTGAAGTTGGTGGAGTTCACAACAGCATCGGTTCTTTCTTTTGTAATATCATTGTATATTACATCTATTGACATATTCCCTGCTTTCTCTCGATGGCACTGACCAAAAGATATGTTGTTAAAGGAACCTGTCGGTAAAGGGAATAATGTTTTATCTATGCTTTGTTTGCCATACCGTTATTTTTTAAAGAATAACTTGTGATGTAATCTGAATAAATAATAATCTTACAAACAAATAAAATTTACAAGTAGAAAGTGCGTTATTGACATGGACATTTCAGTTTCTGAGTACAGACAAAATAAGCATCAAATAGTTGAGTTGAAATCTATGTATACAGTCTTGGAAAAATATTCACATCCCTTTAAATGTTCCACATTTTGTCATGTTACAACCAAAAATGTAAATGTATTTTATTGGGATTTTATGTGATAGACAAACACAAAGTGGCACAGAATTGTGAAGTGGAAGGAAAATTATAAATGGTTTTAATTTATTTTTTTACAAATAAATATCTGAAATGTGTGGCGTGCATTTGTATTCATCCCCCTTTAGTCTGATACCCCTAACTAAAATCTAGTGGAACCAATTGCCTTCAGAAGTCACCTAATTAGTAAATTTAGTCCACTTGTGTGTAATTTAATCCCAATATAAATACAGCTGGTCTGTGAAGCCCTCAGAGTTTTTTTTTAGAGAACCTTAGTGAACAAATGGCATCATGAAGGCCAAGGAACAAACCAGGCAGGTCAGGGATAAAGTTTTGGAGAAGTTTAAAGCAGGTTTAGGTTATAAAAAAAACTATCCCAAGCTTTGAACATCTCACAGAGCATTGTTCAATCCATCTCCAGAAAATTGAAAGAGTATGGCACAATTGCAAGCCTACCAAGACATGGCCGTCTATCTAAACTGGCAGGCTGGGCAAGGAGAGCATTCCTCAGACAAGCAGGAGGTAACTTTGAAGGAGCTGGAGAGATCACAGCTCAGGTGGGAGAATCTGTCCACAGGACAATTATTAGTCGTGCAATCCACAAATCTGGCCTTTGTGGCAAGAGTGGCAAGAAAAAAGTCATTGTTGAAAGAAAGCCATAAGAAGTCCCATTTGCAGTTTGCAAGAAGCCATGTGGGAGACACAGCAAACTTGTGGAAGAAGGTGCTCTGGTCAGATGAGCTAAAATTTATTTTTTTTGGCCTAAAAGCAAAATGCTATGTGTGGCAGAAAACTAACACTGCACATCACCCTGAACACACCATGAAACATGGTGGTGGCAGTATCTTGTTGAAGGCATGCTTTTCTTCAGCAGGGACAGGGAAGCTGGTCAGAGTTGATGGGAAGATTAATGGAGCCAAATACACTGCAATCTTAGAAGAAGACTTATTAGAGTCTGCAAAAGACTTGAGACTGGGGCTGAGGTTCACCTTCCAGCAGGACAACGACCCTAAACATACAGCCAGAGCTACAATGGAATGGTTTAGATCAGGGGTAGGCAACCTTAAAGAGGTGGAGATCTACCTTAAAAATACGGAAGAAGTCAAAGATCACTGGGCATAGCGTCGCTCAGTGTTGCCTCCTCACACCTGATTTAAAGCTCTAATTGCCATACTACCATGTCGCAATCACATGCATTGCACAGCAATCATAGGTTTCAATAAGGTGGTGAGGAGACAACATATCACCATCTTACTACTTATAAACACACAGATCACTTTTCAGAGGAGCAACAGTGCCTGCTGCACTTATGAATGAGCACTTAGTTGCATTCGGCAGCGGCACCCTTAGGGCTTGTTCACATTTTAAGTTGGGGGGGGGGGGGGTAAAACAGCAAGATATAATAGAAATCTATGGCTAAGTACAGAAAACCTGCAGGAAAGCTGCAGGTACACTACAGCTACAGGTGGGGGTAAACTGCAGCACATCAGTGTGAAAGCAGCCCTATACTATTATGCCCAGTGTATTGCTTCACATTGTATTGCCCAGTGTATTGCTTCACACTGTCCTGAAAATCTACAATTCATTGTAATTGATACTAATGTTATCTTTTTGTAACTTAAATATTGATACAGTTGCATGTTGACCTGCCCAGAAGAAGCAGACAAGAAGTCTGCGAAACACGTCGGCTTACTGTACATACAAGCATCTCTCAAGCTTTTATGGACTGAGTATCATTTTTGGTCAACTTTGTATATGGCCTAGTGCTACCATTGATTAAATTTGTATATTGTGTATAATTTGTAATAAATTCATATTTTATTATCATCCATTGTGTATGTACTTACCTCAGAGACAGGGACATTTCTGGGAAAGTCCCATCACCTCATAGGGGAATGGTACTCTCTCTAATTTTGTTTTAACTACCTTTTCAGGGCAGTGGATATGACAATCTGTCCCTAGAATTAATCCAACAACCTACTTTTATATATAGACTTTCAGCTGTAATTGCAGTGAGAGGCGGTTCTACAAAGTATTGATTTAGGGGAGCTGAATACAAATGCACGCCACACTTTTCACATATTCATTTGAAAAATAAAATTTGAAAACGTTTATCATTTTCCTTCCACTTCACAATTATGTGCTACTTTGTGTCGGTCTATCACATAACATCCCAATAAAATCTATTTATGTTTTTGGTTGTATAATGACAAAATGTGGAAAATTTTGAAGGGGTGTGAATACTTTTTCAAGGCACTGTAAAAAATTTACTTTGCGAATGTCTAAGCATTTGTGCAAAATTGACAAATAATAAGCATAACGTTTGTAATGTGTGTAATGCCAGTTTCTATTTGTTGCTTTTGTTGCACTTTACAGACCAGCAGAGAAACTGGACTAACACGATAAGCTAAGAACATTCGAACCAGAAAGGAAAAAACATGAGGGATACCTCTGCACTGTGTAAAAATCTATGGAAATGCCAATGGCCAAATGAATGGGTGTTTGACCAAGCAATCCTGCAGCTGCAGTATGAAGTAAAACGTTTAGCATTGCTACCACTGCTAAATGGTACCGCGTCCTGCTCAGGCCTCCTGGTTGTTATGGTGTTTTGTGAAAAACCCACACTTTTATTTTATTTTATTTTTTATTTTTTGTGGAGTCCCTCTTAAAATCCATACCAGACCTAAAGGGCCTCATATGAATTTTGTGGGGATGCAGTTTTTTTTGTACACGTTTCCTGCCCCTTTGTTACATTCACCTGTCAGCCATGAATCCTCAGCTGACAGCTGAATGTGCCAGGTGCAGATGCGATTCTGGTTGTAAAGAGCCCCCAGTAGGAAGCTGTCACATTTAGCAAAGGTACTTGTACCACTGTTAACTGTATCACTTTCCACTGCAGCTGGAAGTTTTCTCAGCCAATACCCATTCCTATAGGATTGTATCATTTTTTCTTTTATTGGTTGTGGCTTTTTTCAGCCAGACTAATTATGTAACTATTCATACAGTCATTCTCACAGGAATCTCCATAGACTGTTTACATGAGGCAAAGGTCTCTCTCAGTCTATATCCTCTTCTGGTTGAATTTTGTTAGCCTTATAGTACAGGGGGTCCCCGAGTTATGAACCTCTGACTTGCGAACAACTCCTACTTACGAACGGCAGGTGGCGCCGGTGGGCACATCGGAAAACACGGGGAAAACATCGGAAAACGGCCTTGGAAAACAGCGGAAAACATCGGAAAAGCCGTTCTGCACATGTGTGTCCGAATTACGAACAAATCTGATTTGCAACTTGGGGACCCCCTGTATTAGACTTTTTTCTCTATTGGTTGAATGGTCTTTAACTCTTCTGGTCCACTTAAAGTGTTATCAGAGGCTTGTTTATTTTTTAAGTAACAAACATGTCATACTCATTGGTTTTGCACAGAGCAGTACTGAGCCCCCTGTTCTTGGGTCCTGCCTCCTGTCGAGTGCCCCCAGAGCAAACCGCTTGCACCTGAGCTGCTGCTCTGCATGTCTGATCACGCACAGAGCCATGGCTCAGCCTTGTCCCCTCTCTCTCCTCACTGACAGTAGGAGCCCAATAGCTCCTGCTTCTGCCTCAGCCAATGAGGAGTGAGAGTCCCCGGAGAGCAGAGGCTCTCGTACACATCGTGGGATCAAGAGGGGGCCCAGGTAATTATTGAGGGGGCTGGGGGGTTGCTGCACACAGGTTTTTACCTTCATGCATAGAATGCATGAAGGTAAAAAACCTTCAGCCTTTAGAACCACTGTAAGGCTATTTTATCTTATGAACAGTAAGGAACATGGCTTTTTTTCTGGTGGAATTTGCTGGAACACTGTTCCTTCACCTATGCCAGACACAAACATGGAAGCAGGCACGAATGGGAGACTGCATAAGCCAGCGATCGTATATAGTCCTGGCTGCAGCAAAAGAGAGAGAGAGAAAAAAAAAGAGCTGTACAGCCTTTCTTGGTAAAGTTTTCATGCAGGATGGGGTTTTGTTAATGCTGCTTTGGATGTGAGTCTGTGAGTGTCTCTAAACTGGAAAGGATTGTCTCTATGCTGGATATGATATGGGCCTGCCTCTTTGCTGGTCATGGGGCTGTCTGCTGAATATGGAGCTGTCTATTTGCTGGTTATTGTAGTTGTCTCATTGTTGGTTATGGGGCTGTCTATTTGCTAGAGATGAGGCTCTGTATTTGCTGGAGCCAGTTCACATATCTCTGTTGCGGCTGCGGAGCGGATTTCACAGAGGTCCCTGTGCGTCTTTGGCTCCCCCCCCAGATTCGTCCCTGAAATGGAAAACAGGGACGCACAGAACCCCTGCTGTGAGTCGCATGCGGCTTAGATGTGAACCCAGCCTCAGACCTGGCAGTCTGAGGGCTACGAGGAGGTATTTAATACTTCTTAGCCAGTACATCTATGTTATGGAGTGTCCAGTTTATTTAATCTATTAAACTGAACATTGCTGTGCAATAGGAAATGTTAATATAGTAGATAATGATGCACTGTGTGGTCTTCGTGTGTAACCTGTGGTTGTACACCCAGCTTAGTTACTCAATCAGTTTCTGGGATTCCAAGTTAATTAGATATGACTTTCACTCTGTTGACATCTGTTGGGAAACAACAGGTTTTTGGTGTCAAAGTTGCTCACCTATACCTCTGCACTCTGTGTGTTACTCACCTCTAACCCCTGCATCACTTACTCTTGAAAAAGAGCAGGTAGGCTTACATTTTATTTAACCATATACCTTATGCCACGTACACACAATCGGAATTTCGGCCAGCAAAAGACAGATGAGAGCTTTTCATCGGAAAATGCGACCGTGTGTATGCTCCATAAGAATTTAGCTGGCTGAATTCCCGCCAGCAAAAATTTGAGAGCATGTTCTCAATTTTTCCGATGGAAAAACTTTTTATCGGAAATTCCAATGGTGTGTATGCAATTCCCACATGCAAAAACTCATGCATGCTCAGATTCAACTATGAGACGGAAGCTATTGGCTACTGGGTATTGAACTTCCTTTTTCTAGTCCCTATGTGTTGTATGTCACCGCGTTCCGATCGTGTGTATGCGGCATTAAAGATCCCCCCTCTGTTACTGAAATTGGGCCATGCCCACGATTTTTCACTGTGTGTAATACCTAATTTCTCTACTTAAGCTGGGTACACACTGTCCAAAAATCAGCTAGTTCAGCAGGAACCGATCAGTGTGTACAGCAGTCTGACGGAAGCTGGTCTAATAACTGGCTTTTTTTGAAGGGACATGTTGGAAAACCAGCACCTGATCAGCACTCGCAGCCAATGGTTAATCAGTGTACTGTGGGGGGGGGGGTGGGGGGTCTGTCAGACTCAGAATACAATACCACAGCTGGGGAGAGCGCCGCACCAGCGTTGGTTGTGTTAGTACTGTGATCTGTCAGTTTTTTCTGTTCAACTCGCTGAGGGATACCTTGAACATCAGCCTCTTGTTTTAAAAATCTGTAACCAATTGTTTGAAAACATATGAAAATGTTTGTCATTTTTTTGGGTGTGGCTACTGTGACGGTATGTGAGGTAAGATGAGAGAGAGAGAGAGAGAGAGAGAGAGAGAGAGAGAGAGAGAGAGAGAGAGAGAGAGAGAGAGAGAGAGAGAGAGAGAGAGAGAGAGAGAGAGAGAAGAGAGAGAGAGAGAGAGAGAGAGAGAGAGAGAGAGAGAGAGAGAGAGAGAGAGAGAGAGAGAGAGAGAGAGAGAGAGAGAGAGAGAGAGAGAGAGAGAGAGAGAGAGAGAGAGAGAGAGAGAGAGAGAGAGAGAGAGAGAGAGAGAGAGAGAGAGAGAGAGAGAGAGAGAGAGAGAGAGAGAGAGAGCTCTGGCTGTTGGACTAAAAAAAGGTTGCTTTTCCAATATATTTTGTGGGTGACGGGGACCAGCTCTGCACTGTATAGAGAGGAGATTATTTTTTTAGTTAGCGCCGGACGGCAAGGATTTAATTTACTGTTTGTTTTGTTTTTACTTTGCAAAACCTCCTGCAAATAAACCTGGCATCTGCCAGATTTTTAAGAAAGTGCCTGTTTTGCTGATGTTGAGAGAGTCGCTGTCCGCCAGGGATGGCCAAAAGAGCAGTGGGCGGGTCTGTTGGCCCCATTTCTAACAGAAGAACCCCAAAAGGCATATTTTTCTAGAACAAGATAAAGCCCAGGACTATAAGATTCTAAAGACAGAGATACTTGCACGTTTGGTGTGATCGGGTAAATGGAATCACCATTTATTTATAAACAATTTTGTCATGATTATCAAAAGCATGTATTCTGATTAAGCAAGTGTATTTGTTGCAAATGTTCAGGATGTGTGTGGATAGCTGTCTTGATTGTGTCCAAGTGCCGTTCACACCTCCAGCTGTGAAGGGGCATTTTCCCAGAGAGCTTTGGAAGTGATGTCTAGGTGCCAAATGACCATCTGTTTATCAATGTAAATACAATTACAACTTGATTAGGCCTTTAAAGAGACTCACAAGACCCCCACCCGCTTTTAGAATTGTATGTTTTAAGGCTCCCAGCCTCAGAAGAGCAATTACTTCACCATGTCTACTGTATATGCTTGCTCCCCTGCCTATGGCTAAAAACTATAGGCTTGAATATTAAATACATCTTTTTGAATGTGGTTCAGCAGTCAACATGTTATTGGAATCCCCTAAGTTCTGGGATTTCCCTATCAGGTGTCACCATGGCAGTCCAGGCCCAGCGAGTGCATCAGTGGTCCTTCTCCAGCAGAAAGCTGCCCCGTTCTCAAATGTTTGGCCTGGTCCACCTAATCAGGAAGTGGTTGCAGCCCTTGAGAAGCCAAGTGGGTAATGGACCAGTGCCTGCGTTGCCCTGAGGAAGTGGGTTGGACAGGGGGACCCCAAAACTGCGGACTTGGTGAACCCATCTACGCCCCACTTCGGTTTGTCTAGGGGTGCAAGATCTCCCAGCGGTTCTGGTAAGACTGTTTTAGGGTTCGAAAGCTTGGGGAAATTTGATAAGACTGTTGTTACAGATGAGGCTGGCCAAAGAACAGTCCAAAGACTGGCCAAAGAAGCCAGGAAGGTCTTTGGGACTGTTAAGAGGACTGGTGGTAGAGCTTATACGATGTTTTCCTTGCCTTGGATTAGGGCATATTGCTGCAAACTGTCCTATAAATGACAAACCAATGCAATGCGATTATGCTTATATGAAAAAACGCATTTCTCTGTTTGCACAGGTCACATGTACTGCATCGTGTCAAAGTCGCATTGAAAAACAGATGTGTGTTATTTCAGTGGATGGAAAGCCACTGACAGCCCTGCTAACTCTGTTAGTGCGGTGACCCTAGTCAGGAACAATTGTTATAAACCCCACAAAACTACACCCCAGTACTATTGGGGTAATTTGCATCCATGGGGACACACAGGACTACCAGAAAGCTGTGGTTGAGGTTGATACCCCCTGGGGTAGCCTAACACATTCAGTGGGGGTGGTACCTTCACTGCTTCATGAAGTTTTAGTGGGGAGAGATTTTACCCATTTTGGAGATTATGGGAGAGCAAAGGGAGGCTGGTAGATAGAGCTCCCCCTGCTGGGGAAGCACGGAAACTTTCAACGGAACCCTTTTTGCCGAAAGGAAGGGGGTGCTGTTGGTGGGATTGAGGAAGCTGGAGATCCTCTTCTTTTCCATCTGGGGAGCCAGAGGACATGGAAGCTAGCTCCCCGTTCGAGGGTAACGAGCAGGAGAACACCTCTGACCCTGACAAGGAGAGTAGCCAGAATGTGCTACCCGACTTAGAGGTCAGGAGAGAAGATTTCTGTACCGAGCAACTGCGAGATGCCACCCTCATGAGAGCCAGGGAAAACGTTAAGATGTTGGATGGGGAACCCGTAGATCCTGACTGGGGGGTGTCTTTCAATTAAAAACTTATTTTATCAAGTGGTAAAACGTGGAGAGGAAGAGATAGAACAGCTACTGGTTCCCAAACCCTTCCGCAGGGTGGTGCTATACATGGCCCATGGCCATGTAATGGGGGGACATCTCGGTATCGAAAAAAACAGGGAGAGAATCACCCAGAGATTTTTCTTGCCCAGGTTGCATGCAGATGTCAAGGGGTACTGCAAATCGTGCCCCGAATGCCAAATGTTGGCACCGTCGCCCCATTTTCGCAGCCCTCTTGTCCCTCTACCAATAATCGAGGTCCCATTTGAGAGGATTGTCATGGACCTGGTGGGGCCGGTTGTGAAATATGCCTGGGGTCACCAGCATATTCTGGTGATCCTAGACTATGCAACGAGCTATCCTGAGGCCATACCCTTGTGCAACACCTCCACTAAGACTATCGCCAAAGAATTGGTTCAGGTGTTTAGTCGAGTGGGGATCCCAAAAGAGATCTTAACCGATCAAGGTACCCCATATATGTCCAGGGTTACCAAGGAACTGTGTAGATTATACAAAATCTCCCATCTCCGTACCTCTGTCTACCACCCCCAAATGGATGGTCTGGTCAAAAGGTTTGATAAAACTTTGAAAAGTATGCTGAAAAAAGTGGTCGACAAAGATGGGAGAAACTGGGATTTTTTGCTACCATATCTCATGTTTGCCATACGAGAGGTTCCGCAGGCATCCACAGGCTATTCCCCCTTTGAGCTTTTGTATGGTAGACATCCCAGGGAGCTGCTACATGTCGCCATGGGAAGCATGGGAAACATGGGAAGGTGAGGACACCCCATATAGAAGCATCATAGAGCATGTCTCCTTGATGCAGGATCGAATCGCAGCTGTCTGGCCCCTGGTGCAAGAACATATAGAGCGAGCCCAGGAGGCCCAGAGGAGGGTCTATGACCGGGGTGACAAGGTCCATTTTTTCAGCCCCAGGGACAGAGTGTTAGTACTGGTTCCCATGGTGAAAAGTAAGTTCCTAGCCAAGTGGCAGGGTCCCTTTGAGGTTGTTGAAAGGGTGGGGGAGGTAAACTACAAAGTCTGCCAGCCAGGGAAAAGGAAGGCGCACCAAATTTACCACGTGAATCTCTTAAAGCCCTGGAAGGACAGAGAGACTTTACTGGCCACGTCCACGCCTCTAATAGACCGGGTACCAGTGACACCTGACGTCCCCATAACGGATAGGGTATACTGTCACAGAACAGGGATGGGGAGGATTACCCAGTTGTATACCTGAGCCGGAAGCTGAACAAGTAAGAAAAGAACTATGCAACCGTAGAAAAGGAGTCTCGCCATTGAATGGGCCTTAGACTCCCTGAGGTATTACCTACTGGGGAGGTAATTTCAACTGGTCCCCGACCATGCTCCCTTAAAGTGAATGTGTGACAACAGGGAGAAAAATGGCTGTGTGACAAGGTGGTTCCTGGCTTTACAGCCCTTTCGGTCTATGGTGGAACACAGGCTAGGAAAGTTCCAAAACAATGCAGATGCCCTCTCTTGCGTGCGCTGTATGGTTGGGTCAAGTGCTCAGCCATAGGGGCTTGAGCAGAGGGGGAGGATATGTGAAGGTATGCGAGGTGATATACACGATAATTGGTACATTTCACCTCACATTTGTGCCATTGTAAGGGACTAAACCAAAATCCGGCCAGGTTTTTCCAGCCTCTGTGGCAGGCTGGGTTCCGGTCTGGATGTTCAAGTCCACTGGAGTCCACAGTCAGCTGGACTTTAACCACTTGCTTACTGGGCACTTAAACCCCCCTCAGTCCCAGACCAATTTTCAGCTTTCAGTGCTGATGCACTTTGAATGACAATTGCGCGGGCATACAACACTGTACCCAAATTAAATTTTTATCATTTTTTTCCCACAAATAGAGCTTTCTTTTGGTGGTATTTAATTACAGCTCGGAGTTTTATTTTTTGCTAAACAAACAAAAAAAGATGCAAAAAAAAAAAAAATCATGTTTAATAGTTTGTTATAAAATTTTGCAAACAGGTCATTTTTCTCCTTCATTGAAGTGCGCTGATGAGGCGGCACTGATAGGGTGTACTGGTGGGCACTGATGGGCTGCATTGGTGGGCACTGATGGGCTGCATTGGTGGGCACTGATGGGCTGCATTGGTGGGCACTGATGGGCTGCATTGGTGGGCACTGATGGGCTGCATTGGTGGGCACTGATGGGCTGCATTGGTGGGCACTGATAGGCTGCATTGGTGGGCACTGATAGGCTGCACTGGTGGGCACTGATAGGCATAGTTAAGGCGGCACTAATAGGCACAGATAAGGAGGCACCGATGGGCACAGATAAGGCGGCACTGATGGGCAAAGATGGGCACAGATAAGATGGCACGGATGGGTGGCACAGATGGGTGGCACGGATGGGTGGCACGGATGGGTACTGATAGGTACCACTGATAGATGGGACTGATGGGCACTGATAGGTGGCACTGATAGGTGGCTCTGATAGGTGGCACTGCTGGGCACTGATGGGCGGCACTGCTGGGCACTGGTAGATGACACTGATGGGCACGGATATGTGGCACTGGGGTGCAGCACATTTGTTAAGGGAGATTGTGGGCACTGCTGGGTGGCACTGTGGGCACTGCTGGGTGGCACTGCTGGGTGGCACTGTGGGCACTGCTGGGTGGCACTGTGGGCACTGCTGGGTGGCACTGACGGGGGGCACTTACTTTTTATTAATGTGGCACTGGCAAGGGGCAGGTGGGCACTGGCAGGTGGGCACTAGCAGGGCTGGCCGTGATCGGGACTGATGCCGGCTTTTTTTTTTCTCCTCGCGCTGACAGCGAGAGGAGGAATAATAGCCGATTACCGGCTCCTTTATATCACATGATCAGCTGTCATTGGCTGACAGCTGATCACGAGATAGGGATCGACCCCTTGCACGGATCGGTGATCAGGCGAGTCTCGTAGACTCGCTGATCACAGAGCGCGCCGCTCGCGCCCCTCAGGGGGCGCGCAGGCCACTCGTGCTTGGGACTACGTCAATAGACGTAGTCCCGGAAAAGGGTCTCAAGTGGTTAAATATCCAGCACAGCAGTGGCTGATTTTGGAGACTCAGGAAGGAACCAGAGAGAGAGAGAGGAAGGAGCTCTGGCTGTTGGACTAAAAAAGGTTTGCTTTTCCGTATATTTTGTGGGGGACGGGGACCAGTCCCGCACTGTATAGAGAGGAGACTATTTGTTTAGTTAGTGCTGGACAGAAAGCATTTAATTTACTGTTTGTTTGTTTTTACTTTGCAAACCTCCTGCAAATAAACCTGGCATCTGCCAGATTTTTAAGAAAGTGCCTGTTTTGCTGACTGTCATTCAGGAAAGGTGATCCCCACAAGCTAATTCCCCCACACTACAAATAGGGACATGATTTTTAGTCAGTGGGATCTCCTCCTTGAGGGTAGGGACTGATGTGAATGTACAATATATATGTAAAGTGCTACGTAAAATTTGTCAGTGCTATAGAAGTACCTGTAACAAATAAACAAATATGCCAACCCTGACCTTGTAAAACAACCCATTCAGTTCAAAATAGAAGTGAAAGGCAAAACAATTATGTATACATATAGAAATGGAAAAAATATATATTTATACATTTTTATATATATTTATTGATCACATAATCACTGTTCTCAGCTGCATAAGCTCGGGTAGGAGAAGCAGTACCACACTGAACTTCCTAGTGAATGCCTGTGTAGGGTGGTGGGGGGGTAGTCAGGATGAGTCTGACCACGGTGTGTTCTCCTGCTTAGTTTGGTCACCTGAGGAACTGGCAGGAACACCAGGGAATTCACACAAAGGAAACAAAACAAAGAGAACAGGATACTTTTTCATATAAGTACATGGTACAGCAGCCCATATCAGGAATATAAATGTTTGGCTTTACATATTCTTTAACAAAGGGACTGGATGTAACTAGACATGTGATACCAGAGCCGGTGCTGGGCTATTTTGCACCCTAGGCAAGACCAGCTACTTGCGCCCCCCCCCCCCCCCCCACCAAAATAAATAAATAAATGAAAATGAAAAGTACAATTTAAAAAAAAGTAGAAAATATTAAAACATCTAAATATAAAACTGCCAGTGTGACAGGTGATGGTGGAGGGCAGTGTGACAGGTGATGGTGGAGGGCAGTGTGACAGGTGATGGTGGTGGAGGGCAGTGTGACAGGTGATGGTGGTGGAGGGCAGTGTGACAGGTGGTGGTGGTGGAGGGCAGTGTGACAGGTGATGGTGGTGGAGGGCAGTGTGACAGGTGATGGTGGTGGAGGGCAGTGTGACAGGTGATGGTGGTGGAGGGCAGTGTGACAGGTGATGGTGGTGGAGGGCAGTGTGACAGGTGATGGTGGTGGAGGGCAGTGTGACAGGTGATGGTGGTGGAGGGCAGTGTGACAGGTGATGGTGGTGGAGGGCAGTGTGACAGGTGATGGTGGTGGAGGGCAATGTGACAGGTGATGGTGGTGGAGGGCAGTGTGACAGGTAGAAGAACTTCACTCACTGTATTGGATGTTAGTGTCAGCTTCTCAAGAGGCAGGCATGTTGCATGGAATCCTAGCTCAGCAATAAACAGCCCGTCAGAGCAGCCAATCATGGAGTCATATGCTTGTGGATACACGACCAATCAATAGCAGGGGCGGACGTTCCGTGTGGTGGTGGGCGTGGCCAATAGCTACCAGTGTACTTTTCTGTCCCAGAGCTCAAGTCAGGGTCGAGTAGAGGCAGGAGGGTGCCTGTGAATGTATTGTGACCTGTTAAGTGTTCCTGCCCCGGGGCGGGACGGGACGGGACGGCCTTCCCCGTTATTAGAATGGGATTCCCACACTTCTCTCGCTCCTCCCATTCAGAAAACAATGAGAAACGGCCCGAAGTGAAGGCAGATGGGAGGGGGAGCGGAGCGCCCACAAACATGCCGCTCTCTGTGTGTGTGAGTGGAGCTGACGCGGCCGGCCGTGCTAGTGTGCTGTCATTGCGCAAAGTAGGGAAACCAGTGGTCCTGGCTGCGCCCTAGGCGGCAGTGCGCCCTAGGCGGTTGCCTACTCTGCCTAGTGGTAGCACCGGCCCTGTGTGATACAATCTGTTGCTGACTTCCTTTTTGACTATGGATTATAACTGTTCACTTCGAGATATGTAACACCCTCTAGTGTGTGCTAGATGTAAGATGGGTTTTTGCTGTATAGGTTTGTTAGTGTAGGAAAATTTAGTTCAGCTCAGTGCTAAGCCTGAGTTGTAAATCTGGGTCAGGTTTCAATGAGTGAGGGCTGGATGACTCTTCCTCACAGCTCTTCTGGTGCCTCCCCCTGGTCTAGCAAGAAGGTTGTTGAAACTTCCAGAGCTGGGTGAGGAGAGGTGAGGAGGGGCTGTTTGGAATATTTATGATTGCCTCAGCCAATCCCCAGTAGGGGGCTGGCAGGGGGCAAGTCTTACCTCATAAATAGGCTTGATCCATGCCAGCAAGGGCAGTCAGGTGGAAGATGGAGATGTAGTGCCGTGGAGACTGTTGGGGGGCCTTCGGGGTAACCCCTAGTCTGGGGGGGGGTGACCTTGGACTGGGGCTCGGCTCCTGGTAGGATCCTGCCATAACACATCGAGGAAGCCCTTCCTGGAGGCACGGCAGCAAGTGTGAGGTCAGTGTGAGTACAACAGCCCTACTGGGAACTTGCAAGGTAGGAGACTCCCACATGTATCCAGTTCACCCTGAAGACAGCGTTGTGCCAAGTCTTCATCCCTTCCCTGGGAGATCTCCTGACAGGCGGGTGGGCTGGTGAAGAGTCAGCAGGGTGTGAGTCGGTCTGGAGCAGTGTTTCTCAACTCCAGTCCTCAAGGCGCACCAACAGGTCATGTTTTCAGGATTTCCCTTCAGAGGACTGTGGAGGAAAGTTAGTCTGGACAGTTAGTGAAAGGGGCAGATGCAGCCAGGTGGGTTGGCAGTGCCTGAAGAGGTGATGCTGGGACCAGTAGCCACAGGAGGAGTAATACAAGCTGATCACTGTAATTTGGTACACTATAAGGGGCTTTGAGTTCCTGCCTGCAAAGGGCCATTGCTAAAACTTGACTGTGCCTGTCAGATCCACAACTGTATATACTGTATATAATTTTTTTAAACCGTTTAACCACTTGCCCCCTAGAAGATTTACCCCCCTTCATGACCAGGCCATTTTTTGCGATACAGAGTTACTTCAACTGACAATTGCGCGGTCATTCAACTCCTTCAACCTCCTTATTTTTTGCGCTATAAACAAAAAAAAGGCCACAATTTTGAAAAACAAAATATTCCTTACTTTCTGCTATAAAAACACATCCAATAAAAAAATAGAAAAAAATCAAATTTCTTCATCAATTTAGGCCAATATGTATTCTGCTACATATTTATAGTAAAAAAAACAAAAAAACAACAAAAGTATATATTGATTGGTTTGTACAAAAGTTATAGCGTCTCTATGGGATATTTTCATTTATTTATTTATTTTGTGTTACTATTAATGATGGAGATTAGTGGCTTATAGCAGGACTGCAATATTGTGGCGGACAAATCGGACATTGATCAACACTTTTTGGGGACCAGTCACACTAATACAGTGGTCAGTGCTTAAAAATATGCACTGTCACTGTACTAATGACACTAGCTGGGAACGGATTAATATCAGGGGCAAGAAAAGGTGTTAAATGTGTTCCTAGCCAGTGCTTGTGTACTGTGGGTGCGGTGCTTTTACTAAGGGAAGGCAAAGAACAATGTCCCTGCTTTACAGGAACACTGGATCAATGCCTTCCCTACTGACAGAACGTCAATCTGCCATCTTACATAGGCAGATCGCATGTGTAACGAACAAATGTCAAGTACCGGCTAACATTGAGTATAGTATCAATAGTACCCATCCATTTAAAAAAAAAAAAAATACCGCTTTCTTTGTTTTTCTACCTCTCTACAAATGTTTTATACATTGTACCCTGCCAAAATACTTATTAAAATTAATTTGACAAAAGATTACCTCCATTTTCATTGCACAAAATCAGTCGGTCTCCCAAATTCATGTCCAGCAGAGTCTCTCTGTAGATCTAATATAATAAAGAAGCATTCATTTGTTTATCATAACAGTGCTATATCACAGTTCAAAAATAATAATAAGTATTCTTTATTCTTCAAATACCAGTGGATTTAAATGCAATGTGCTCTACTAATTTCCTGGCATTTTAGATTGGAGCAAAAGGTTGACATTTATATTGTGCTATATATACACACATATATATATTAATTTTCGATATACAGTATCATGGAATGCACCCTGCACAGGTGTGAGCAGGGCTCACATGGAGACGAGTTTCTGTGGCAAAGCATATTGGCCCCTTTTCAGATGGAGCAGAATCCGTCAAAGCAGGTCCATCTGCTCAGTGGGGGTTCTTTTCACTCATCCACACTCAGCAGGTGGATGACAGGTCCGTGTCCTGTGCACAGCAGCTGTCGAACAGTGCCACCCTTTGATGGATGCTGTCCGCGGCATCACAAACATTAAAAACATTGAAACCAGAGCAAGGAAAAGAAAACCTATATGAAACACAACATAGAAATACCTGCCTGGAAGCCTCCCTTGGTTACACCGGATGGGGCATTGCTCGCTGGCCAACTCTATTTCAACATCAGAGTGGTCATCCACTAGGGATTATTCAATGGCCTCAGGTGTCTTGGTGATATCATGGGTAGGCATGGTTGGGACATTCAGGTTCTCAGTCCCCTCCAGCAGCTGGTTGCTCAGATCAGGTCACACCTTCTGGGCCAATGAGGTCCGTCAGTGTTGCTTCTAGGGGCAGTTGGGACTTTGTATATCAGAGACTGATTTGAGGAGCCAGGGTCCTCCCAGTCGGCCAACAGACTCAAGGGAGAATCTCTGCCCAGTACACAGAGTCTTACATGTTCCAATTTCATGTTGGCTTCGGGGCCCTCAGACACAACGTCATACACAGGGGATGGAGGAAATGGTTGCACTTCCACTCAATATAAGGTGGTCTCCCACTAGGGCTCCAGCTTACTTCCGCCCTTGAATCTTGGATTTTTCACTAACACTTGGTCCTGCTCCCTCATTGGGACCTGCCAGTACCCACTAGCCAAGTCCAAGATGGAAAAGTAATGTGCCTGGCCTAGTGCCATGAGTGATTACTACCCTTGGTAGTGAGTAGACATATCACTAGGTATAGGCATTGAGCTTGCAATAGTCCACATGGAAGCGCAAATTGCTGTCCTTCTTTTACACCAGGACAACGGAGGTGGCCCACGGACTGTGGCTCTCCATGATTATCCCAGTTTGCAACATATTGTGGATCAAGTCTTTGACCTCTTGGCAAAAGGCAGGTGGTATGTGCTGGTATCTCTTCTGAATAGGGGATGTACTCCCTGTATGTATCAAATAGTCTATGGCTGTGGTGCAACCATAATTGTCAGGGCCAGCAGAAAAGATGCACAGGTGTGTCTACAACAGCTGATGATGGAGGGGGTGCTGGTGGGGAAGTTGGTACTCCTGGAAGGGTATGGTCAACTGCTCCAGCAACTGTTGGTACTGTTAAGAGGTCATGGCGGAATGCAGGTCCCAAGTTGATTAGCTGAATTAGCCCCCTACCCTGATGAACTTTGGATAAGGTGCGAGCCATCAAATATTCTCTTAGAACCTCCAAGGTCTTTGTTAGTCCCCACCATGACCATGGTCCCTTGTCACTTTTTGTGAGCCCTACAGGCAGAGACCAGACTACTTCTTGAAGAGGGGCTAGCAATAGTTTCTTCTTTGGGTGAGTACATACAATGCCTACTCGCTTGGTCTGTTGCTAAGCCAGGCAGTCCGCAGACCACGGCCCCATTAGGACTGATTCACTTGTTCGACTTCTGCCAATAAATGGGGTAAGTCCAAGTTTTTCAAGACATTCATGCCCAGGGTTATAGGTATCAAGGAAACAACCATGGGCGACCATGACCCCCACCTGTTCCACCTTGTGGTTGAATATTTGCACCTTAACCCAGGTGACTCCTTTTGGTATGATGGGCAAATTGTCAGCAGCCTGCAAGGACAACCATGATGAGTCCAATTGGCCCCAAACCCTTGAACATAAAAGTCCTATTCCCTGATGGTACCTTTGGATCCACTGTCAATTAAGCAAAGGACCAGCTGACCTTTCGAGTACATGACAAGCAGAGTTGGCAGCGGGTGACATAACGTGACAGGACGTAAAGCTGCATACAGGGGAGGAGCTTATGCACGGACGTCACCCACTGCCAACTCTGCTTGTTATGTACTCGATCTGAGGTTGTGCTACTGCCTAATTGTTTTTTATTATTTTGCGCATATGAGCGCCAGATCCTTGTCCTGTTTTTAGACTTTTTTTAATTTTGAATAAAACCTCATGGGGTGCACTTAGAGTGTGTCCTTATATCTTTTCATATCTGTTGGGGCGGCTTCCATTTTTCCATTACTTACCACTGCTGACCTGGAAGCTCACATCTCTGGATCCCCCTGCTGGGCGGCCATTCCATTTGGTTGGATCGAGAATCTCTGAAGCAGCACCAGGAGTTACCATCATCCCTGTGGGGATACATGCACATGCACGTTTGACCTTCTGTTCGCAGAGGTCCGCCGTATCGGGTAAGCGCAGTCTGGTCTATCTGGAGGTCACTGTCACCCATTTAACATGTGGAGTTCACATGCTATTCTCTATCATGAGGAATCTTGATATCAATTCATCTGGATGTGAATTGGACTTTATTATTGCCTCTTGTTTTGTTTGATCTATTGTGCTGCACTTACGACCTTTTTTATAATATGTAAGATAAGAATTTTTCTATGAAAGAAGCTGAGGATGTAAGCATTGTAAAAATTCTGTTCTGAGGCAACACCTGGGAATCATATGGTGTACTAGAATACCAGAAGGTGCCTGAAAGTCACTTTTTTGGGGTAAATTGATGTTCAGAAACACATTTTTGGATTCCAAGTTAAATATATTAATATACCTAAGGGTATTTTGATATTGCAGCTAATTATGAATTGGCACCTTAAAGTGAACCTGGACTTTTAAGTATTTACATATTCTTAACAAGCAGTAAATGAATCTTAAAAATTGCCAGAATAAGCAATAACTGTCATCCCTTCTGTTATCAAGATCTAAAGTACTGTGCGTCCATTTTTTGAAATTCTAGTCCTAAATACCTTTCCTATGTAGCGATGTCCCAGGGCCCCTGAGGCCTAATGGTGACCTCCAGAGTTAGGGACAGCTGACATCCTTCTATGTAGAGTGGGTTACGAAACATTATGGGTGTAGCAAGGTAGATTCATGGGTGCCAGACACTTCTTGAATGCAAAGAGATTTATTTTCTCTTGAACAGAACTGTGGGCGAGAGGATTAAGGCCAGGACACCCTTAGGTAGTTGCAATGTTAATTAGCAGACTCTGAGACTTCTATAGGTAGACAGCCATGCAGGGAAAGGCACCCAGCCAGCACCATATCCGCATGTGTAGACTCACCATCTCCTATGGCAATGAACTTGAACAGTTTCTAACAAAGGTTGCAATTAACTCTTTCACTTCCTCCACAATCTCCCTTTTAGATCTTCATTCAACTGAGCTCCCAGTCTATCACTTGGACCCACTGATCCACTGCCACTGGATCTTCTGAGCTCTTCCAATCTTCTCACTAAGTATCTTCCTCGAGAAGCACCAACGTCTCCCTGCTGGGTCCCTAGCTTGGCAATCACAGATACTCCTCTAGCGCCACCTCACTGGCCTGCTCGGTCCCTGGCTTGGCACAAAAGACTGCTTTGCAGTCTGGCTGGGTCCCTGGCTTGACACATGCTGAAGCTTCCCAATTCTTCACCATCACCGGTTGGTGAGAATACTGCTCTGGTTCTTGCAACAGGTACTCATGGTGATCCCTGGTAACAAGGTGGATGGTTCCCTAGTGGTGACAGCTTCCCCTCTACCGCCGACCATGAAGGGTTCTCCAGCCAGCAGAACCGGCATTTTTGGTTGGACTGCAAGCCAGAGTCCCAACCTGTGCTGCTCTCTTGCTTCTGGATAGGCCCTCAGACAGCCTAACAGCCAGATTTCCCCAGGATAAGCCTCAGGCTCTAGCCTAGCCGCCCAGGGCAATACAACACACATCCACCCAGACAGCCATCCAGGTGGCACAGAACCCCGATCACCTGACCTCACTCAAATAGGCTCTCCCAGCAGGCCAAGGGACCCAAGAAGATCCGCGCCCATTGGCTAAAATACCCCATCTATTCCTAATCTGTCCTTGCAATGCACTTGTCTTATCTAATGCCACCAGATACCTGGCCATCTAGTGACAGAAGAGAGAAGTGCAGCAATTCTAGAATTAGGGTGGAATCAATTGATCTCCTATCAATTGGCCAAGGCAACTATAGGGTGCTACACCTAAATACATTTTCTCTGTTCTGTCACATGTCCTCCTCCGCTCTCCTTCCCCAATTTAAGGAGAGCTGTGAGAGGGGTTGAGATTCCCCTCTGATGTCAACTGGCCAGCAGAGGGAGGCCACCTGACTGCACAGTGGTGCTGTGCAAAAAGGTATTTAGGATTTGAATGGAAAAAAACAGATGTGTATTACTTTATATCTTGATAAAACAAATGGGAAGGGGAAATATTTATAAATGTTATTTTCAAGCCACAGGGAAGAACAGCAGGAGGGGAGGGGCAGAGAGGAGAACTCTATAACACACAGGCTTTGGAATTGACAGGGAGAGACTCAGAGCAGAGAGTGGGATGATGGAGGCATGTAAACTCACCACGTGTCATGGATCAACAGCCATGATTACTTTGGTCAGCACACACAGGGGGACACAGGAACAGGCAGGATCAACCAGGTATTTTAGAGCATAGAAAGAGACAAAGTACACTGCACAAGCACTATGCTATAGATCATGCCCTAAAGGAACAGAAGCATGTGTTTTTTTTCTCTTTAGGGTTACAACCACTCTAATCCTCTAAGCACTCCTGTGCCTCTGCTGTGAACTTTAAGTGGTTGCAAAGGCTACAGATTTTTTACCTTCATACATTCTACGCATGAAGGTAAAAAACCTTCTGGTTCCAGGCCCATCCCGATCTAGTGATGCACACGGGAGCAGCAGTTCTCCCTGCCCTCTCCATCCTCATGGCTGAGACACAGCAGTAGGAGCCATTGGAGGAGGGAGCAGAGGGTGGGTCTGAGCTGTCTTATGGACACACCGAGGCGGCTTGGGACTGAGCATGCACAAGTGCTCCCATAGCAAGCAGCTTGCTATTGGGGTATTCGGAAAGTAGCAGGGGCCAAGAGCACCAGCAGGGAACCTGAGAAGAGGAGGACTGGAGCTGCTCTGTGCAAAATCACTGCATAGAGCAGGTAAGTATAGTATGTTTGCCATTTAAAACAATGATAAATATAAGCCTTTAATATCACTTTAAGGTGGGATTGTTTATCTTTTCTGTGTTTACATTGGAAGGCTGCCAAGTCACTGCTGGAAATGGGGAGAAGAGTGAGCTGAGCTTCTGAAAGAACTTCAAAGTTGTTAGTGCTTGTGCTGTGAATTTTCCTATAACCTGCAGCCACAAGGAAGGCTTGTTTTAACTCTCTTGCTTCCAGGCCCTGCTCTCTAATTTTAACCTTTGGTGGTTGGACCCTTTTTGCCATTCATTTCTTTTTCACATTTCACTTTTTTTTTACTTACAGCTTTGAACGTTTTTAAAATACCCCCAAACCATACCTTTTTTGAAGGCATATGACCCACAGATAAAAAGATGGAGCTGCTAACTTGGCATCGCTCAATATTTGAGCGAAACAAAACAATTTTTTATATAAAAAATACCTTCAAATTATTCTTAACATACACAAACACAACATAACTTATAAAACTCCTGCTAAAGCAAAAACCTTTATTAAGGTAATAAATATTTGACATTTTTAAATTCTGGCTTTTTGTGAAATTGTGAAAATGAAAAGTTCACAACTGTAAATAGGAAACTTGTGTCACAAATCTAGAGGTAGCTTCACAACTATGCATTGTGGTAAAGCCCAATCTACAGTGCTATTATTCTTTTTATGTATTTTATGGTTTGTTCTTTGTTTTGTTTTTTTAACAAGTACTGTCACCAGGGGACTAATCAAGGAAAAATCAGAGTTCTAAACAGACCCTAATGTTTGATTTTGGAGTTGTGAAAAGGGATAGAGGGCAAACAAAGTACACGTTCTCCTTCTCCCCTGCTGTCCATCACTTACTACCATGAGAGTGCTCACTACTGAGCACTTATGTGTTCATTCGCAAATTGAGACGTTTACCAACCTCCACACTCACTATCTTGAATACATCTGATCCTCCCCGCTATGTGCCCATAATACAGTCCCCTCTACAACTTGCAGTCTCTGATAGTACAGGCAGAGGGAGAGCAGTGATCATTGGAGGGCACACAGGAAGCATCATATTGCAAAGGGGTTCAGATTGTGGATACACAGCAGGGAGCTGAAAGGCACAGTCACACGCAAAGCAGCAGTGGCAGGATGAAAATGAGGAGCGGGCTTATATTTGCTTAAAAGGACTGAAATCAGTGGCTTCTCAGCAGCTAATCACAGCTACTCATTATTGAGCAGAGTTTAGGGGACCCTTCTGCTATAAGTTCAAAGTGACTGAAGTGATCATGTGCTTATAGTGTAAGAGAATGCAATGGTTACTGAGCTGGCCAGCTGCTTCTGTAACCCTTTTGCCGCTGACAGTGAAATACTTAAATTATTAACTGCTTCATCAAATAGCCTGGTCACATGTTTACTTAAAGCGGGGTTCCACCCTAAAGTGGAACCTCCGCTGATCGGAACCCTCCCCCCCTCCGGTGTCACAATTGGCACCTTTCAGGGGGGAGGGGGGTGGAGATACCTGTCAAAGACAGGTATTTACACCCACTTCCGGGCATAGACTCCCGTGGGAGTCTACGCCATTTCCTGTCCTGCCACGCTGTCTGCTGGGGGACACACGGGTCTCAGAGACAGCGCAGAGAATTCCTATTGTGCTGCGCGACTCGCGCATGCACAGTAGGGAACCGGGAAGTGAAGCTGATTCGCTTCACTTCCTGATTCCCTCACCTAGAATGGTGACGGCAGCAGCCGAGAGCCGAGCGATCGATCGGCTTCGGCTCCTGGCATCGCTGAAACCCGGGACAGGTGAGTGTCCATTTATTAAAAGTCAGCAGCTGTAGTATTTATAGCTGCTGGCTTTTAATATTTTTTTTTTTTAGGTGTAATCCCTCTTTAATTGTTTATTATATAATTGTTGTGTTCTGTTTACTTCATCTAGTAAGAATTGTTCATAATTACCATCCTCAAGTTTTTCCATACAATTATAAATGATATGCTCTAATGCCCTGTACACACGACCGGACTTTCCAGCAGAAAAGGTCCGACGGAATCATTCTGTCGGACATTCCTATCGTGTGTGGGCTTCTTTGGACTTTTTCTTTCTAAAATTCTGACGGAACTAGAAATAGAACATGTTTCAAACCAGTTCCTATCGAGAAAAAAAGCTTGTCTGTATGCTGTTCTGACAGACCAAAAACGATGCAAGGGCAACGATTGGCTACTAGCTATTGAATTTCCTTTTTCTAGTCCAGCCGTATTTCATCGCGTTCTAAACGATCAGACTTTGGTGTGATCGTGTGTAGGCAAGTCAGTTTCAGCGGAACTCCGTCGAAAAGTCCTTCGGAGTTCAGTCCGATGAGAAGTCTGCTCTTGTATACGTGGCATAAGAGTAGAAGGCATTGAACTAGTTGGATGTCCACTGATTAATTGCAGACATTTATGAATTTTCATAACGGCTAATTTTCTTTGACTCTTAATTCCATTTATATATTTGATGCTTTCCTTCTTGCTTCTTTCATATTTCATATATCAGTGATTATTTCTATGTGCCACTTTTGACAGTTATGTAGCTTTATTTTTTCATGTACTGTATTTCGAATATCAATAACACTGACTCTTTGCTTTAGACTGTTACACAAAAAATACATTATGTACATAGATTTTTCAAGTTGCAATATTCTCTGCAATAATAAACATTTCTAGTAAAGCGTTACTTAGCCCTTATGCTGTAGTTATGGACTATATGATATTTTATGCATTCTACACCAAAGTAACTGATATTTTATATACTTCTAAAGCAGATTTCCTGACTCTGAAAGTTAGAATTCCCATATACTTACAATATAAGGAACCTGATATTCCCAGGGAAATACAATCTCAATTTTCTGTAAACTATGATTTTGTGCACCTTCCACAAACAATTTTATTTCTTCTCCAATCAGTTTTGCTGCTGTTTCTTCGGGAACTTTCAGTTTCAGCCCAGGTCCTATAACTGACATTGTAAGTGAACTCCAATTCTTAGAGTTACAAATCTCAAGCAGTTTCTTAATCCCTTTCTTCAAAGCCTACAAAAAAAGCAGGAAGCAAATTGAAATAGTAGAAATAAACTTTTCATTATATTGGCAGAATCTTATAAAAGAGATCAGATACATGCATCCCAACCTTTTGATAACAGACAGGGGATACCCATTAGCAAAAGTTTGTAGCCAAAAAGCAAACCCCTGTTAACACTGAGAATTAATACACAAAAATTATTGGTTAAACCTACGCATGATTTTTATTTACCAATTTTTTATTTTTTTACCAATTCTATTTATGTATACTTTATAAACATAAAATTCAATCGGCGCAAACAATCACTCTTATAGAAAAATATTGCCAGCTGAACATTGAAGGATTTTTCACACAGCCCCATGACAGTATATACAAGCAAACATAGTGCAACGCAAATTATAAAATACAAATGTAAAGCTACTAGTGTTAAAATTGTAACATCACAATTGTTTGTGAGCCACTGACTGGGATGGATGTGTGAGGAGAGAGCTCTCGCTGGTTCGGGAGATGACCCGCAGCTGTAGCCGATATCCCGTCCCTCCTAAGTTCCCCCCGGGAGACTTAACACTATGATCGAGGAGGAAGCTTGGCGGATGACTGATAATCATATGGCTGAAACGAGGCTTACTTGGCAGTGATCGGGAGTGGGGTCCCGAGGCTGCGGGAGGCTGTGCTGGTCACCCCTTGTGCGCTGGGAGTCAGGGGTCTGTGGAGACGGATTCGGGCGGAAGAGGGATCCTCGAGGAGACGCCGTTACCATGGCTACACGGAGAGAGCGGACGGCACTAGGCAACGAGGCTGCCCGAGGATACTCCGGAGACCTGACGAGATCTGCTGAGGAATAGACAAACTCAGCTGAAAAGGCAAAGACAATAGCTGAATGCAGTACAAGATCAGCCGATCCCCGCTGAGCTCTGTGTATCCCGTGGAAGACACATAGGCGTGAGAGAGCAGGATTTTCAAAAGTAGAAAAATTAAGGAGGCTGTTTAAAATTAACTGAAATACTACAGCTCCTGGAAAAGTGGTGAGTGGAGAACAATAAGTTACCTGAAAGGGGTGCACTGTAAAATATTGAAGAGACATTAGAAGTATGTGGTAAATTATAGACCATATTAAGTGCACTTATTATCGAACATTTCAATGGTTCCTTGATTGAGAGCTGAATTTTAAATTGGCGATAATAATAACAGGAGGCAGGAGGAGGGGAAACTAGAGGGCAAAGGGTAGAAGAAGGTGAGAAGAAAGGTGTTTTTTTTTTTTTTTTAAATAAGTATGAGGTAAAGATTTAATTGTAATAACATAATATATATACATATAGAGTAGCACAGTGAATTTGAGGTAGATATGGAGGTAAAACATTAATGGCTAAATTACTAATGTACCAGGGTGCTTTAAATGATATGATAAAAAGTGTTTTTTTTTAGTTTTTTTTTTGGAAAGATGTTAGATACGGCAAAAGAGGACGTAATACAAAATAACAGATTGTAAATTAATTGAGGCGTGGTATTCACTTTATAGAATAAATGTGGTTAAAGTTTTATAATGATCACAAGAAAACTAGAGTATTAAATATAAAGGATTATGATAGTAAGGTTATACTAAAAATGGAGATGCATTGATATATAGGTGATCAGGGTTTTTTTTTTGGTGAAGAAAAGGTGTAAGATATAGCACACGAGGACAAAATACAAAATAGTAGGTTGTAAACAATAATATATGTGTGTTATTCACTTTACTGATTAATGTTTATAATGATTACGAGAAAATGAGGGTATTATGGAATATAATTTTAAATGCAATGGATTATCATAGCAAATGTTACTCTAAAAATGGAAATGTATTGTTACACAGGCGATCAGTGGGGTGGTGGGTGTTTTTTTTTTTTTTTTCTCTTTTCTTCGTGGAAGAAGTAAGAATAAGGATGAAGGGGGGAGGAAAGGGAAGAGAAATTCCCCTATTTTTTAAAAGGGGAAAAAAAGAGAAAAATTGTTTGTTTTTTTTTCTCTTCTCTGTCTCTCTTCCCCGCCTTGTCCCCCTTCCCCGATATATATTAATATTAAAGAAAAAAGGGAGTGACATACCTGGACTGGAGACACGTTCTATCCCAGGAGGGTCTTTCATAGGGAACTTACAATGTAAGTTTAGACTCGAAGGAGTCAATTTAGGGAGGGTGAGAGAATGAGTGAATGAGCAAGTTGAGTGTCGGAAAGAAAGGGGTTTTGAATAGTGCTTAAGGGTATTAGTGTGTAAAGGGGTATTCCCCCTTTTTTTTCTCTTCTTTTCTCTCTCTCTTCCTCTCTTGTCCTCATCTATGGGTACAGTTAAGATCTGCTCCTTCAATGTTAAAGGGTTAAATAATGCAACAAAAAGATCACAAATCCTACACGTTTTACATAAACAAGGTGTAGGGATTATCTTCCTCCAGGAGATGCATTTATGTTCAGATCACATACCAAGAATTCAGAATAGTTGTTTTCCTACATGGTTTCATGATACATATATTTATTCTAAATCTAGAGGGGTCTCTATAGCAATACATAAATGAATACCTCATCAGGTTATAGAAAATGGATAAACAAGGATTGCAGGGCAATATCGTTAACATTAAATATATATGGTAAAAATTATACATTTATTAATATATTTTTGCCTAATATAGACCAGATAAAGATGGGTATCCATTTATTGAAAGAACTTATGGATAAGGCCGAAGGGTATACCATAGTTGGGGGTGACTTTAATTTTGTTTTTGATCATGATATGGATACTACTGCACTATCAGGATCTCATAGGAATACAGATAAAAAATATTTTTTTAGAAGTACTTGGAAAATATCAATTAGTGGACATATGGAAAATATTACATCCAGGAGAGAAGGACTATACGTTCCACTCAAAAGTCCACAATACATACCATAGATTAGATAATTTTTTGATACATTCATGTGCGGTTGCTACAGTTTCTTCCTCAGAGATAGGTACTTTTCTTTGGTCGGACCATGCCTCTATCTTTCTTGAGATTGATATATTAAAAAATCATATATCCAGAGGTACATGGAAATCAAAAGATAATTTATTGTATGATGAACCATGTATCTCTGAGATACAATCAGCAATAAAGAATGTTATACAAGACCATATAAATGATAATACATCATCTCCCAATCAATGGGAAACGTTAAAGTGTATTGTGAGAGGCTCCTTGGAGAAAGGAAATAAAGTAAGATTGCTTCAACAACAAATTGCAGAATTAGAAAAGCAACATAAACAGATTCCAGAAAGGGAGACTTTAATGATATTAATGGATAAGCGATTAGAATTATGTACAATATTAAATGAAAAAACATTAATAAGGGATAAGGGACAAAAATCGTACCTTGCACTATCAGCAGGGTAACAAACCTGGTAAATTATTAGCTAGAGCTCTACGTCAACAAAAAAATACCACAGCTATTGTCAAAATTAAAACAGAAACGGGGGACATGATACGAATCAGAAGCTATATTGAAAGAATGTCATATTTATTAAATAATTATTTATTTCATAAATAATAGAACGCAATCCTGAAGTATTTCGGAATAATATAAGGCAATATATAGAAGATACAGCTATAACAACTTTAACACAAATGGAAATAGAGCAATTAGAAAATGAGTTTTCTGAAACAGAAATTCGGAAAATAATCGATACATTAAAAATAGGCAAAAGCCCAGGACCGGTGTCAGGTCCCCTGAGACCAGGTCACAGATGCACTCCGTAGGGGTCGGAACTGCACCGCTAGGTAGTGGGCCTTAGGACTGACTGCTGTGGATTGTACCCAGGGAGATTCAGGACACAGGTCTACTGGATCACTAACACAGATCCCAGTAGGAGCTAGAGCATAGATTCCCCAGGGTGTGGAGTCTTAAAACCAGCAGGTGTTCACCAGAGCCTCCAGTGGTGAGGATGGAATTCGCTGCAGTTTGGCTCCAGATCGCAGCCTCTAGGGTCTCACAGCTCACACTCACGGTAGACTACAGGAGAAGGAAGCAGCAGGCTGGAACAACAAGGATAGTAAGGGGATAAGGCAGAGGTCAGGGCAACTAGCAGACAGGAACAACAGAGTACACGCCAAAGGTTCAGGGTCACAGGCAGACAGGGATGGTCGGGGACATGCCAAATGTCAAGGTCATAAGCAGACAGGAATCATTGAGAACAAACGCCAAGGTCGGTAACAGAGACAAACATAGAGCACACGGCAAGCAGAAAACAGGAAGCCAAACACACAATGGATACACAATGGTTGATCAGCACCGCTGGCTTGCAGTGCACAGGTTAATATAGGGTTCCCTGATAGGGCTTGGGGTGGAGCCATGCTTAGAGGAAAGGTTATAAAAACCACCAGGTGGAAGTGGCTGGCTTCTTAGTCTGAACACATGAGGAGAGGTAAGCAAACAGAGGAAGATTACTGCATAACTATGACAGCCGGATGGTTTCACTCCTTGTTTTTATAAAATATTTAAAGATCTGTTAGTTCCAATTATGAAACGCACATTTAACTCAGTGTCCCTATTCCAACCATTTGTTCAGCAGAGTATGCAGGCATATATCTCACTAGTACCTAAACCGGAGAAAGATCACACATTATGCTGGAATTATCGGCCAATTTCGCTGGCAAATATCGATCTTCGAATATATTCAAAAATTATCGTGAATAGATTGACAATATACGCCTTGACCAGGTGGGATTTATAGAAGGCCGAGAAGCACAAGGTAATACTCTGAAGACCGTGACACTGATAGAATATGTGCAGAGGAACGCCATCCCATCCTGTATTCTCGCAATTGATGCAGAGAAGACTTTTGACAGGGTGGGATGGCGATTCTTTGAGGAGGTGCTGAGACAATGGGGGGGGGTGGGACCAGTATTAATGGAAAAGATAATGGTTTTATATCGGAACCCAACTGCTAAAATAAGAGCAAATGGGGAGACATTGGAAATTGTCACAATAATAAATGGAACTCGGCAGGGCTGCCCCCTGTCTCCAATATTGTACGTGCTAGCCACGGAAAACACCTAATAGTGATTTGGAATAATAAAGACATACATGGAATAAAAGTAAATATTGAGGAATATAAAACATCAGCTTATGCTGATGATTTGTTATTGTATATTACGAATCCAATCATGAATACCAAATCTAATACAGGAGTTTAAGCGTTTTACTGAGCTTAGCAATTTTAAAGTTAATTATCATAAAACTGAAGCTCTCAAAAAGCATGGTTGAATATCTGACGGAGAATATCTGGAGCCAGATGAGGTCGTGCTGACGAAACACGTAGGAAGTGGCCATAGGACGCACACTCTCCACAACTAGCTGCAGCGGCCGGCGGATGCTTTTATTCTTTGGCAATTTTACATTTTATGTAATGTAAGTAATTTTCTAATATAATAAACTTCTTGTGGAAACTGTTTACACTATGAATACTCCTCTTTTTCATTGAGAGCTCAAGTGAGATATTCCCAGCTGATGATAAACGAACCTCCCAGAGAAACACCAGACAGCGACACAGGGGCTTACACTGTGGAGGCGATCCTACCCCTGCAGGGGCAGGGCATCTGGTGAGGGCAATACCCGTATTTTGCACTGGAAACACGCATCGGGGAGCTCTTTTATTAGCGGTTACACATCTCCTGCACAAGTCACTTTAATATTCTTTGGGACTTTTAATTGGACTACTATTAGCATTTTTTGCACTAATAATAATCACATGTATATTGGCTGTTTGGTAGACAGCCTCACCTTTTTTATTATATGCACTTATGTATAAGATTTCTGTTGTGCGATTTCAAAGTGGTATATATTTATATGCACGTATATTGATAGTATTTTTTTTGTTTGTTTGTTCTTCTCCCATCACATTTGGTAATATTGCACCAAAATTCAACTTCAATTATAGGAGACTTTACACTTTGAGATTTTTTTATCTGTACTTTTCATTTTCTATTTCTCATTTTACTTCTTGATTTAAGCATAATATACAAATTAAGCTATAAGGAGCACAATGTCATTCAAAGTTTGTGATTGTTTATGCCTTAAAGGTATAGCGCCAATTCCGATCTTTCCTTCAAAAAATATTTTGAATTTTTTACGCAAAGCCATAGGGAACTTTATATGGGCAGGTAAAACCGCCAGGATAAAGAGGGAAACTTTGATAAGGCTAAAAAGAGATGGGGGCATGGCCCTCCCGGATTTGTCGCTGTATTTAAGATCGGCGTTGGTAGTCAGGATAGTGGATTGGTTTCATAATAAAGAAAGTAAACAATGGGTGAAACTCGAGGAGGAAATTGTGGGAACTGCCTTAACATCACTTCCATGGATAAAAAAGAGAATAGGCCCCCAAAAGAAGAGATGCCGCTTCTAGTGGGATTGACACTGAAAGTATGGGACGGACTGTTAAGACAAGGAATAGGGTCCACTACGTGGGCCCAATGACACCTTTGTTTGATAATCCTGACTTCCCGCCAGCTAGAGAGGCGAACACCTTTCTAAAATGGCAGAGGGGAAAGGCAATAAGGATTATACAGACAATGGAGGAAGATAGGCTTCCCCGGTTTGAAACTTTAGGTAGCGAATATGATAAAAAATGGATGCAATATAGGCAACTGCAGGAATATCTCACTGCCCTGGAAAAAAGGGGGGCACTAAATAGAGAGCCGACAGCACTGGAACTATTATTTTTGCAAGAACAGAAACCAACACATAACTTATCTAATGTATACATATATTTAATATCCAATAATAAAGAAGATGAGCTGAGTTATATCAAAAAATGGGAAAAAGAATTAGGGATAGTTATCCCCAAAGAAAAATGGGACAAGGCAATAACACTAACACATAAGATGCCGGTTACTAGTAAACATCAAGAAAGGAATTATAAACTATTAGTGAGATGGTATAGATGTCCAAAAGATTTATATAGTATTAATCCAGAAAACGATGATACCTGTTGGAGATGCCAAGCTGAGATAGGTACAATGTCACACATTTAGTATTTTTGTCCCAAGATCCAGAGGTTCTGGAAGAAGATTTATAAAATATATCGGGATATGACAGGGATCAATATACAACCAGATTTAAATATTTCTATATTGTCTATGATCCCAGGATCAGTAAAGAGTATAAAGAAAGGGATATTTAAACATTTTATAACAACAGCAAGAACAGTTATAGCAAGAAAGTGGAAAAAGGAGATAGCCCCTTCAATAGATGAATGGATAATAGAGATGGACAGGATGTGTTTCCTGGAGGAAAGAATGTTAACTGAAACAGGTTCGGAGGAGCGGGTAAATTCAACATGGCAAAAATGGGATGAATATAAAAAAACACCACTGTTATTATACATAATCTAGAAAACAACCCGGATGGAGAAGGGGGAGGAGAGTTGGGGAAGAGAAGAGGAGAGGAAAGGGAGGGAGGGGAGAACGGGAGGGGGATAAAGCTTCCCGCCTTTTTTTTTTTTTTTTTGCATGTGTGTAAAGGTATGAATGGGGATAGATTAGTAGAAGGAAAGGTGTATAGATATGGTAATAGATAATTCTGTAATATGAAAAATGATTTGATAATACTTGATATTTTGTGATATGGATTTGTAATTGTTGGATGGATAAAAAAGTAAAAAAATGTTTTGTTAAATAAAGATATAAAAAAAAAAAAAAAAAATTATAACATCACAATAAATACTGTGAACATACAGTATGTCACAAAGGTGAGTATACTCCTCATATTTTTGTAAATATTTTATTTTATCTTTTCACCTTTAGCACTGAAAAAATGACACTTTGCTACAATGTAAAGTCGTGGGTGTACAGCTTGTATAACAGTGTAAATTTTCTGTCCCCTTAAAATTCAACACACAGCCATTAATGCCTAAACCACTGGCAACAAAGTGATTACCCCCCTAAGTGAAAAGTGAAATTAGCCATTTTCTCTCCCTGGTGTCATGTTACTAGTTAGTGTAACAAGGTATCAGGTGTGAATAGGAAGCAGGTGTGTTTAAATTTGGTGTTATCGCTCTCACTCTCCGTACACGTTACGTTTAATGGGACTTCATCACATTACTTGTATGGGAGGAGGAGCCACATCTAATGACGTCACCCATTGCTATCCTTTGGTGCCAAAGGGAGATTGGCGCTTGCTTTGTTTTGTTACATACTGAGAGGATCGTTTGTGAGTGTTTTACCTTTTAATAAACGTGTGCACTTTTAAACAGCAGAGAGCAGCTACATATATTATTTTTCCATATGTATCTGGGATCGAGCTGTTATTCCGGAACCCTTGATGCTTCACATATTATTCCCCCATATGGAACAAGTGTTATTGATCTGTTGGTAATTCCGAGATCCATTATTTGAGGTGAGTGTGCTAATTGTCTGCGGGTGAAGGGATTTACCACCTGGAGTACCATTTTACATCTGATTTCTCTTCATTACATGTGGAATCCTTCTAGCTCATTGCAGGACTTTTGGGCTATATTTTGGACTTTTATTTTGCTGTTTTATATGTTCACAGTATTTATTGTGATGTTATAATTTTGACAGTATTAGTTTTACATTTATCTTTTATAATTTGCGCTGTACTGTGTTTGCTTGTATATTTCTTTATACTGGCTTTTGAAATGTACAAATGCAACCATTTGGGAATTTTATGAAAGGTTTAGCACTGTAAACACTTTTTTTAAAAGCTAAGTTGTGCATTTTATACAGGTGTATTTATATATAGCAGACCAAAATGGGGGACAAATGAGGAGGAAAGAGGGACAGTCTCGGCAAATCAGAAACAGTTGGGAGCTATGCAAACAGTGTACAGTACACTTTCTTTGATCTCTGACTTGTGGAATTGTGGAATTTCTACAGTCCAACAATTACTATATCAAAGCCAGATTTGTAGTAGTAGCAAGTCAAGAACAATGACAGGCAAGCTACATACATTTAAAAAAAGCTACTTGTAGTCTGACCTTAAGCATATCTTATATCTATATCCTACATATCTGAGTAGGACAGAGAGCCAATTACTGGAAAAGGAGGATAAAGAATCTGAAAAAAACATGTCTACAGACATGCACGCACTATACTTACACAAAAGAGACATTTTACATTTTTGCAGCTGTAGAACATCTTGGCTGTTTGCAGAGTGGAATGATAATTAAAACATATTTTCTAACAACCTAGTATACGTATGTCATATTAAACCATAGCCTGTACAGCAATTATATATGCCATACATTTTTTAAAAGTGGAGACTTTATAACCAAACCTGCCTTCATGATGGCAGAGATAATTTATTAAGCATGGATGAGAACAGGACCGCCATCAGGGGGGTACAGCTATCACAAGTGTAAGGGGCCCCCTGTGCACAGTATCTGATGGCTGTGTGGGTTCCTGTGCGTGGGTCCTGGGTCCTTGGTGGCTGTGCGGGGTCCCTGGTCCTTGTGCTAGGTCTCTGGTGGCTGTGCAGGGTCACTGGTGGTTGTGCGGGGCCCCTAGTGGTTGTGCGGGGTTCTTGGTGGCTGCGCAGGGCCCCTGGTGGCTGTGGGGGGTCCCTGGTGTCTGCGCAGGGCCCCTGGTGGCTGTGTGGGGTGCCTGGTGTCTGCGCAGGGCCCCTGGTCCCCGGTGGTTGTGTGAGGACTCTGGTGGCTTTGCAGGATCTCTGGGCTGTGCGGGGCCTCTGGTGGCTGTGCAGGGTCCCTGGTCCCTGTGTGGGGTCTCTGGTGGCTGTGCAGGGTCCCTGTGCGGGGTCTCTGGTGGCTGTGCGAGGGTCCCTGGTCCCTGTGCAGGGTCTCTGGTGGCTGTGTGGGGTCCCTGGCCCCTGTGCGGGGTCTCTGGTGGCTGTGCAGGGTCCCTGGTCCCTGTGCGGGGTCTCTGGTGGCTGTGTGGGGTCCTGGGTCCTTGGTCCCTGTGTGGGGTCCATGGTAGCGTTATATACAGGTGTATGTGGGGGGCTGACATACATACAGGTGTGTGCGTGGGGGGGCTGACATATATACAGGATTGAGGGGGGGCTGAGTGCATACAGGGGAGATGGCCAGTGAGCGGATTTGGTAGGATGGCCCACTGGGCAAGCCCTGGGGAATGTTGGTGGTCAGGCTGGGGGGGGGGCCCAAAGCTATGTAAGGGGCCCAACAATTTCTGATGGCTGCCCTAGATGAGAATATTGCAAACATTCCCTTTAAGTGGCCAGAACTTTTGCTGGCTTATAACTCATGTCCTGGGACTGGGAGTATGCTATAGGCCCCCTAACCTAAGGGAGGAGGGGAAAACGGACCTCCTATCACAATTTGTATGAGCAGCAAGGATGGGAAGTGTTATCATAATGGGGGGGTTTAATTATCCAGATATAGACTGGGCAGAGGGAACCACACATTCGTCTAAGGCTCGCCAGTTCCTAAATGTCTTGCAGGACAATTTCATGGGTCAGATGGTACACGCACCAACTAGAAATAAAGCGTTACTAGATCTACTGATTATCAACAATACAGACCTGATCACAGACGTGAAAATAGGGGGCAATTTAGGAAACTGCAATCACAGGTCAATTAGCTTCAGTATAAATCACACAAATAGGTAACATAAGGGAAATGGATTGAACTGAGATCACAAACAATGTTATTAGCCTTCCCGCTAATCTTATTTAAACTACAAACCCCTATCTCTTATGTATTAAAGATATTTATAGCAAACCTAGAGCCCAAAGGCTTTAATTTATTGGGCTTTACTGCCACAGTGAATGGGACCCAATTATAAATAAAATGCAACACATTTTAGTACATGATTACACATAAAAAATTGACAAAATTGAATTAACCGCTTGCGGACCAGCCGCCGCAGTTTTAATGTGGCAGGTTGGCGCCACTGCGCGAAATCACGTTATTGTACGTGATCTCGTGAGGTCCATATAGCAGGTGCGCATGCGTGTGCCCGCCGCAAGCTCCATGAGTCCTCTGTGGGTCCAGTGGACTTCCCGTGGGAAGAACTGGGAAATATTCCCCCATGCTGCCTAGTGACAGGACACTGATCACCGCTCCCTGTAATCGGGAGCGGTGATCAGTGTCGTGTCACACATAGCCCCTCCCCCCACAGATGAATGGCACGGGTATGCCGTTCCTTCTGCATGATACCACAGATGAACGGCACGGGTATGCCGTTCCTTCTGCATGAGGCCACTGGCTACTGATTACTAGAATATCTCCTAAACGGTGCACATTTAGGAGATATTCATTTAACTTTTAGGTAAGCTTTATTATAGGCTTACCTGTAGGTAAGAATAGAGTGTTTACTACCACTTTAACAGCTACTGGAACCAGGAGTTCAAGATATAATATTACAATGATCATATTTGTAGAGCTTACTGCAATTGATGATGATCCATTTGGTCCATCCCATGGGAGGCAAACGATGAAGATTACAATTTTACAGTTTAGAGGGTAGTTGTTTCCAGGAATTGGTAGTTGAAAAATGCTTCCAGGTTCAAGAGTTTTACGATCATTAAGAGCATTCATAAATAGATTTTTGAACCGATCACCTCCCTTCAGTTGCAGATTTTTAGTAACATTCAAAGCTTCGAGAACCGGATTATTAGATACTAAAGGCGCAACCAGCACATCAGCCTGAAAATCAAATACAAAGGATCTATAAATATTTCTGGCATTGTCACCCTGAATGGAATGTAAAGTAATTATAAATGAAAGTCATTTGAAAAGCACAATTTTTTATTTTTTAAAATAACATGTATGTTTTTCTTACTTGCTTTGTGCAATGGCTTGCAAAGAGCAGCTCCGGTCCTCCTCTTCTTGAGTCCCCCGCCGATGCTCCTGGCCCATTGTGCATGTTCCCTCCTAAGCCCCTGTACACACGGTCGGCGATTCTGCCAACCAAATCCGTCGGATTTTGCCCGTCAGATTTAGTCCAACGGATTGTGTCCGAAACTGTTGCATACACACGGTCGGGCCAAGTTGGGGAAAAATCCGATCTTTCAGAACGTGATGACGTAATTTCATTACGATGGGATTACATTCAGGCTAGTAGCCAATAGCTTTGATGTAGGAATTTGATCTGAGCATGCGTGGCACTTGGTCCGATCAAAATGCTATACACATGATCGGATTAGGTCCGACCAGCCCAGTTGGTCGGGAAATATTTCCAACATGTTGGAAAATTGGGTCGGACGGAGATTCGGACGGAATCAGTCCTATGAATACCACACACATTCGGATTATCTGACGACACGGTCCGATAAGACGCATTCCGACAGATTCTCCGACCGTGTGTACAGGGCTTAAGCCAGCTCTGTATGTCTATTGACACACAGAGCGTGGCTCGGCCCTGCCCCCTCTCTCCTTACTTTCTGTGATTGATAGCAGTGGGGGCCAATAGCTGTTCAATGAAAAGCGAGAGCCTCTACTCTCGTGCACATAGCCAGATAGAGTTTGGGCTCAGGTAAGTATGGGGGAGAGGGGGAAACTGCATGCAGAAAGGTTTTTTTTTCCCTTAGTTAAGCTGGACAGGTACTTATCCTTGCATTCTCTGACAGTTTTTCGCCTGATGCGCTTAATCCTAGAGGATCCCCTTCTTTTGGATTATGCTGAGCATAATGAAGGTGCTGTTATATTTTAATCACTTACTAACCCTGGGTGAAAAAATAGCCAGAACACCCCCTTCCTTCCATACATATAATCAATGTCAGTTTAACAGATTATGTACCCATCTGTGTTGTAGGAGCACTAATAGTGTCTCCCTTATGAATGAAAGTGGTAAATTATGAAGCTCTAAGAAAATAATTCCCTCTCATTCTCATTTTAGTTCGTTTTTATCTTTTATTTATTTTTATTTTTTTCATTAGTAGGAAAGCATTTTTTGTTTTTATTTGTTTTGTTAATTTTTGTAGGATTACATAAAACGTTTTTACAAAAAAAAATATTTATGTAATTTGTAAATAATTTTGTCAAACTTTTTGGTATTTCTATCAGATTCTGAATTAAAGACCATGGTCACCATGACCACTAGTGAGCGGAATCTAGCAGCGGAACACAAAAAACAATACCAATCTGACAAAGTCTCTAACCACTCCACATTCTTTCCAAAAGAAAATGTTTTCGCTTTACACACACTTTATAATTTCATCCAACACAGTAAAACTGTGTCCGTGCATATACAGTGGGAAAAATATTTATTTGATCCCCTGCAAATTTTGTAAGTTTGCCCACTTACAAAGAATTGAAGGGTCTGTCGTTTTTATCATAGGTGTATTTTAAATGATAGAGACAGAATATTAACCAAAATCCAGAAAAAAACACGATACAAATGTTATAAATTGAGTTGCAGTTCAGTAAGTAAAATAAGTATTTGATCCCCAAACAAAACATGACTTAGTACTTGGTGGAGGAACCCTTGTTGGCAAGCACAGAGGTAAGAGCTTTCTTGTAGTTGGTTACCAAGTTTGCACACATCTCAGGAGGGATTTTGGTCCACTCTTTTTTACAGATCTTCTCTAAATCCTTAGGGCTTCTTAGCTGTCTCTTGACAACTTAAAGTTTCAGCTCCTTTCATACATTTTCTATAGGATTAAGGTCTGGAGACTGACTAGGGCACTCCATGACCTTAATGTGCTTCTTCTTGAGCCACTCCTTTGTTGCCAGTATGTTTTGGGTCATTGTCATGCTGGACGACCCATCCACAACCCATCTTTAATGTTCTGGCTAAGGGAAGAGGGGTCTCATCCAAGACTTTTAAATACATGGCCCCATCCTTTGGCCCTTCAATGCGCCAAATTCAACCTGTACATTAGCAGAGAAAAAACCCCAAAGCATAATGTTTCCATTTTCGTGCTTCACTGATGCATGATGCTCTTAGGGTGATAGACAGCATTTTTCTTCCTTCAAACATGGCGATTGGAGTTAATGCCAAAGAGCTCAATTTTGGTCTCACCTGACAACAGCACTTTCTCCCAATCCTTCTCTGACTCATTTAGATGTTCATTGTCATGACTGCCTTCTTGAAGAGGGGGAATCACCGTATTTGGAGGAAGAAAAATGCTGACTGACTATGACCCTAAAAACACCGTTCCTACAGTCAAGCATGTAGGTGGAAACATGCTTTGAAGCTGTTTCTTTGTTAAAGGTACAGGCCAACTTTGCCACATTGAGGGGCCAATGGATGGGGCCATGTATTGAAATATTTTGGAAGAGAACCTTCTTCCCTCAGCCAGAACACTGAAGGTGGGTCATAAATGGGTATGACAATGACCCAAAACATACTGCCAAGGCAACAAAATAAAAAAAAATGTATGGAGAGAGATGAAACTTTGAGTTGCCAAGTGACAGTCAAAAAAACCTTAAGGATTTAGAGAAGGTCTGTAAAGAAGAGTGGACCAAAGTCCCTCCTGAGATGTGTGCAAACTTAGTCACCAACTACAAGAAATGTCTTACCTATGTGCTTGCCAATAGAGATGGACGAACTTCCGGCGGGACGTTTCGCGAACGCGAACCGCAAACGCAGCCAAAAGTTTGTGAACCACAAAGTTTGAGGCAGGCCCCATTGACTTCAATGGCAGGCGAACTTTAAAAACCTACAGGTCATATTTTCAGCCACAAAATACTTACTAGCTGTGCACACATAGTCCCACCACATGGCCACTGGCATAACACATGTATGAAGTGAATCTGGGATCGACAACTACAAGCATTCTTTTTTTATCTGTGAAATTTTGACAATTCAGGACCCAGGAGCGCATGAAGGCAATGGAGGAGAGCAAAGGTCAGGGTAGGCTATGAAGAGGGTGCAGGAGATGATCACCAGCACCGTGATAGAGAGCATTGACACCAGCACCGTGATAGAGTGCATTGACACCAGCACCGTGAGAGCACTGACACCAGCACCGTGATAGAGTGCACTGACACCAGCACCGTGAGAGCACTGACACCAGCTCCATGATAGAGTGCACTGACACCAGCACCGTGATATAGAGCACTGAAACCAGCACCGTGATAGAGTGCACTGACACCAGCACTGTGATAGAGTGCACTGACACCAGCACCGTGATAGAGTGCACTGACACCAGCACCGTGATAGAGTGCACTGACACCAGCACCATGATAGAGTGCACTGGCACCAGCACCGTGATATAGAGCACTGACACCAGCACCGTGATATAGAGCACTGAGACCAGCCCCGTGATAGAGTGCACTGACACCAGCACCATGAAAGCACCATGAAAGCACTGACACCAGCACTGTGATATACTGCACTGACACCAGCACCGTGATATAGAGCACTGACACCAGCACTGTGATAAAGTGCACTGACACCAGCACCATGATAGAGTGCACTGGCACCAGCACCGTGATATAGAGCACTGACACCAGCACCATGATATATAGCACTGACACCAGCACCGTGATAAAGAGCACTGACACCAGCACTGATACCAGCAACTCGCTGCTGGGCCCCAAAAATATGACACTGCTCAACCTCTTCAAACAGGAGGGTACAGACATATAGTACGGTGTGCTTTTTTTGTACGAGGAAGTGAGCCAAATGTAGAAAAAAGGTCTGTGTGCTGATTAAATAAATCGTTTATAGGGATATACATGGTCTACTGGTCACATGTGTTGAATTCCTCCGAGATCCATGCCTCATTCATTTTTATAAACGTGAGGTAGTCAACACTGTCGTGAGCTAGGCGAGTGCGCTTATCGGTCACGATCCCCCCTGCTGCGCTGAACGTCCTTTCGGACAGGACACTGGATGAGGGGCAAGCCAACAGTTCCATTGCAAATTGGGCAAGCTCTGGCCAGAGGTCAAGCCTGCCCACCCAGTAGTCCAGGGGTTCATCACTCCTCAGAGCGTCCACATCGGCTGTTAACCCGATGTAGTCGGACACCTGTTGGTCTAGGCCAGGGGTGTCCAAACTTTTTTCAAAGAGGGACAGATTTGATGAAGCGAACATGCACGAGGGCCAACCATTAAAATTCTGTCTGCGTGTTCGTTCAAGCGCTAATACACTGCCCAGCAAGAATTATCTTGCCTCTGCTCTTTAGGGGTACCATTGGCTCTTAATGGTACCCCACACATTGGAAAATGTGGGGTGCTTTTGGTGCAGTTCAATAAAAAAAAAAAAGATTGGGGACTTCTTTCCCTGCATTTTTGTGGGTAGGGAAGCCCATTGGAATGAATGAGCTTCCCTACACGCAGCCACACAGATGTGAACCAAGGGCTTGTTCACATGTCAGGTTGGAGGGGCAGTAAAACTGCATGGTTAAGCCGTTTTTTTTTTTTTTCCACAAAAAGATTTTTATTCGTACATAACACAAACAGGTACACAGCACATTACAAGGACAAACAAAAGCAGCGTCCTTAATTTTGCGGTACAGTGACAAGGTCTATAGACATTTGTACATAGCTGATTAAGCAAGAACAGGTAGAATACGGAATGTACTGAATCTAAAAAGTCAGGTAACAGAAAAAACAAACATATGAACTACCATCAATTGCATAAATCCAAGAGGCTTTGAGCTAACAGCAATGTGCGGGTAGGAAACATTGAGCAGGAGAACCCCTCCCCCATCGGGCCCTTCCAAGGACCGACTAGGATCAGGGGGCCCGCCTTTAGGAGTATTAAGAAATAAAAGACATAGAAAGCCTCCTAATATCTTTGGTATACAGAGGTGGGGAACCTCCATGTTAGGTAGTGTGCCAATGGGATATGGTCTATGCATGAGGGGCGAAAGAAAGGAATAAAGAAAGGATGAAATTAGGGGGGTGGGTACGGAAGGGAAGGAAGGGCCAGAAGGGGCCGAAATAGGGCTAAGGGGGGATGGAGAAGGAACAGAGGGGGGATTGAGGGGGTAGGGGGGGGAAGGTCGCTCCTCTCCCCAACCCCAGCCCACCAGACAGCGAACACCAGAAATCATCTTGGGTGATTAATATGGAAAACACGACTTGTATCTGTCCGTGGACTTAAAGTGCGTCCAGCATGCCCAGGTGGCGGAAAATTTCTGCGTGCGATCATGAGAAATAGAAATTAGCTCTTCAATCTCTTCAATTTTAGCAACTTTTGTCAACCAGTCTCTGACAGTAGGAATCTGGGAGGAGCGCCAAAGCGCAGGGATGCAAAGTCTTGCTGCATTGACCATATGCATGGCCAAGGACTTGTGGTATGCCCGTCTGGAAAGAGAGGTGTGGTGAAGGAGGTACTGCCCAGCAGTGAAATCTAGTGTGTAAGTGGTGACATGTGCTATTATGGAATGTACCTCCTTCCAAAATGGTTGGAGCTTAGCGCAATCCCACCATATGTGGAGCATAGATCCTTCGCCCTGGTTACATCTCCAACAGACATTTGGGACTGAGGGAGAGAATTTATGAAGTCGGGAGGGGGTCCTGTACCATTTTGTTAATATTTTATAGCCGTTTTCTTGAATAGCAACATTCATTGATCCTTTATGTGCGTATGTGGAGATGGCACTCCAGTCTTCCTCTGTAAACTGTAAATTTAGGTCTCTACCCCATGATGCTTTGGAGGATTCCGTCTGTGGGGATCCCGTTTTGTCCTGTAGAATAGAGTAAAGTAGGGATATGAGGTGTCTTTGTGGCGTGGCCTGGGCGTGAAGGGATTCGAATGGGGTAAGTCGTCTTGTCCAGTCGTCTGAGTGGGGCTTGGAAGTGAAAAAATGCACCAATTGTCTGTAAGTCCAGAAAGGAAAGTCCCCCGTGCGAGACATGGCTTTAAGGGCGTCATAGGATTGAAGTCGTCCTCTGTGGAAAAATTGTTGTGCTAGGATATCGGCATGTGGCCATTCTCTTGAAAGGAACGTTGCCGATTCCCCGGGCAAAAAATCCGGGTTTCCCCTCAGAGGTGTCAAAGGGCCTAGGTACGAGGAGATCTGGTGGGAGGTTACCGCTTTCTTGAAAGCTAGCAGGGATGCATGGATGAGCGGGTGCGTCTTGGTTAAGCCGTTTTTATCACCCCCAACTTTTCCCCCTTTAGCTGCAGAGGGAACAGCTGGGAGTGTACACATGATATGGCTGCAGCTGGAGGTATACCCAGGGTGAATGGGCCTGCACTGCAACTACCCCGCAACTGTATGGATTGCACAGTTGCGGTATAGTGATGCTGCATTTACGGGCTTAAAACCGGTGGTGAGGAGGCAACATAATGCCTCTTTACCACCTTTCAAATGCCTCTGAAAAGCGATCTGTGCATGGATTGCTTTGCCGAGGAACAGCAGTCCTGGCTGCTATCACACACAAGCCTTACAAAAGCAGTTCTGATGGTACAGGAATGGGGGGTGGTCTGGATTAAAAGTAACATACATACAGACACATGCAGACAAATGCATGCATACATACATACAGACACACAGACATACATACATACATACAGACATACAGACACATGGCCACACACATGAATAAAACTTTTAAAACAAATCTAGCTTGCAGCATAGTACAGTACCTTTCCAGCTTCCTCATTCAGCTGGGTACTGCACTGTAGGGGGAAGCAGAGAGCACAGCACACTCCTCTGCACTTTACTTTCACTTTTGGGGCTGGGGAGCTTCTCACAGTGCTGATGTACAGCTCGGCCGGGGATTGCTCATCTGACAGCCCTGATAGCCAGGCGGGCCGTTCAAAACCGGGCCGCGGGCCAGACTTTGGACATGCCTGGTCTAGGCATTCCCTGATGCTGGATCTGGATGAGACCTGTCGATGGGTCGGCTGAAAGAATGACCTCATATCAGAAGTCACCAACACATCTTCAAACCGGCCTCTTCTTGCAGGCACTGTTGCATTGGTACCCGCAACTCTTTCTCTGGGAGTGGGAATTCCTCCTCTGCCAGCGCACGCAAAAGCAGAATGCAGCATTTCTCTAAGCAAGGCTTGGAAATGCTCCATTCTGACAGCCCTCTGTGACAGTGGTAACATTTCCACGATTTTGTGTTTGTACCTGGCGGTCTAAGTATGTTGCCACCCAGTACTGGTCCTTGACCTTTATGCTTTTTATACGGGGGTCCCTGTTAAAACACTGGAGCATGAAACCCCCCATTTGCACTAAACTGGAAGCGGTGTGGTGGCCTGGCTCCTGCTCATCATCCAGGATAATGTCATCCTGCTCGTTCTCCTCTCCCTATCCACGCACAACAACAGGGATCCCAGAAAGGTTTAAAGCATGCTCTTCTTGCTCCTCCTCCTCCGCCCTGGCACCATCCTCCTCTGACTCCTCTTCAGACTCCTGTTATTGACTTGTTTCAGATAGAGTAGCCCCCCCTGGGAATTCATCCAGCATTGCGACTTCCTCATCTTCCCGCTCCTGCTCCTCCACGGCTTGATCAATGACACGATGCAATGCACGCTCCATAAAGAAGGCATAAGGTACCATGTCACTGATAGCGACATGGCTGCGACTGACCAGTTTGACCATCACATGTCTGCAGAAGTCTGCATGCATCGCGCATGAGCAACCACTGGTGCGGTGAAAAAAAAACAACTCCCCAGAACCTGTTCTGCCGCAGAGTTCGTGTAGGTAGACGTTAACTGCACGTTTCTGCTGGAGCAGCCTATCAAGCATATAGAAGGTTGAGTTCCATCGCGTCGGACAATCGCAAATAAAACGTCTGACCGGCAGATTGTATCGCCGCTGAATGTCAGCAAGGCGAGCCATGGCCATGTAAGATCTTCTGAAATGGGCCGAGATTTTCCTTGCCTGCCGCAAGATGTCCTGGACCCCAGGGTATTTGACAACGAATCGCTGCATGGCCAAGTTTAAGACGTGCGCCATGCATGGTAATTTTGCCCTGTTTCAATGCGCTAAGCAGATTGGCACTGTTGTCCCACACTACTTTACCAATTGTTAAATTGAGCGGTGTTAGCCACTGATCTGCCTGTGAACGCAAAGTTGAAAGGAGTGCAGGGCAAGTGTGGCTCTTGGCTTCCAGGCACAACAGACGCAGCACAGCATGGCAACGTCTCACCTGGCATGTAGTAGGTTCTGGGGAGCTTGGGCGGCGCAGCGGAAGAGACGCTAGCAGCGGAAAAGGAGGAGTCAGCCAAGGAGGAGGGGGAGGAGGATGGAGTAGGAGGAGGAGGAGAAGAAGAGCCAGGCCTGCATGCAATCCATGGTGGTAAAACCAAATATACACAGGTGCCACAGGTTACATGCTTGACGGCCGTCAGAAGGTTCACCCAGTGGGCAGTAAAAGTGATATACCTTCCCTGCCTGTGTTTGCTAGACCACGTGTCTGTGGTCAGCTGTATCTTAGAACCGACACTGTTTGCCAAAGATACATTCACTTGCCGCTGAACATGGCCATATAGCTCTGGGATGCCCTTCTGTGAGAAATACTTCCTTCCTGGGACCTTCCATTGTGGTGTTCCAATGGCCACAAATTTTTGTAAAGGCCTCCGAGTCCACCAGTTTATATGGCAGTAGTTGACGGGCTATCAGTTCTGACAAGCCAGCCGTCAACCATTGGGCAAGAGGGTTATCTGGCGTCATCATTTTTTTACGCTCGAACATTTGGCCCACGGAAGCCTACATTTTTGCAGAAAAACGTGAGGATGGCGTGATGGAAGGTGGAGTGGAGGACAATTGTGAGGAGAGAGGAGAAGGAGAAGATGAGGCTGGACGGTGAGAGCCTGGAGTGTGGCTTTGTGTGTTCCATTGCTCCCACTGGGCTCGGTGATGGCAGCTCATGTGCCTTCTTAAGGCGGTCGTCCCTAGGTGAGTGTTGAGCTTACCGCGACTTATGCGTTGACTGCGAAGATTGCAGATGGCAACACTATTGTCAGCAGCGGGCACGTTAAAAAAAAGCCCACACTGCGGAGCCATGTGTCGGCGTCCTGGGAGCGGCAGATGTGACCGTGCATGGTTGATGCCTCGCTCCTGATACATTCGCAGTCTGCTTTGTCCCTTCTGTGCAATCTAAGTTCTTTCTGTTTCTCCTCCCTATCTGCTGGTCCATATCTCCCTCTGAACTCCCCTCCTCTTCCTCTCTTGTGGGCACCCACGTGACATCACTAGACACGTCGTCATCAAAGTCACCTTCCCCACCGCTATAATTAGAGATCTCGAAGTAGGCAGCAACAGCGGGGACCAACCTCCTCCTTGGGCTGATCTGGGTACTGTCGTCAGACTCCTGAGTGGCGTTTGTTTCTACCTCCTCTTCCTGATCCAATGCCAAGAGTGGCTGCGCATCGGAAATGTCTTGATATGGATCGGAAAATAATTCCTGTGACTCAAGCGGAAGGTATATGGTGGTGGTGGTGTTGGTGGTAGTGTCTTTGGGGGTGCACATAGCAGAGAGTGAAGAAGAGGGTGCAGATCGAGAGGATGAGGAGGGTGCAGAAGAGTAAGGCTGAGTGAGCCACTCAACCAAGTCTGGTGCGTCCTTTGACGTAATCGCACGCACCTTCTGCAATTTGCCACTTTGGCTCAAGCCTGTTGCTCCTGCCCTACCCCTACCACCCCTGCGGAAGGGCCTGCCTCTTCCTCTGTCTGTCATTTTTTAAATGACCCTGTGGCAAAAGTCTCTAGAGAAGTGCAGTATGTATGTGGAAGAAGGTATATAACACCCTGCTTCAATCTAGAGCTGCCACGACGCGTCGATGTAATCGACTACGTCGACTAAGAAAATTCGTCGGCGTGCGTAAATGGCGTCGACGCATCACGCACGTGTCATCTCGCGGGTAAATGGCGGTAAATGGCGGTAATGGCGGCGGCAGCTGCTGCTCCTGCTTCCACTCCCACTCCCGGGAATGGGGAAAAAAGTTCCGGTGCAGCACGAAAATCCAGACCACGACTTTCAAAGGTATGGGAATTCTTTAAACAGAGGCCAGATAAAATGGTCCTTTGTTCCCTCTGCAAAACCGAACTGGCGTACCACGGCAGCACTACTGCGATGCACGAGCACCTCAGAAGAAAACATCCTGGCGCACTATGGCCTCAAACGGACGAGCCATCTTTGTAAGTACTTACTACTTACTTACTAGTATTTTGTTCATTTTGGGAGTAATTTGTGGTCAATATTTATTAATATATTATTGCTCATGCTGCTACTGCTAGTAAGTAAGATACATCATTATTAGTGCATGCTCAGGGGCCAGGGGTATTTGTTGCTGTGCTGCTTTGCTAATTTCTTTTTAGTGGCCATCTCATGTTTTTTTTTAATGTTTCACATTCACAAGGCACTTTTTGCACTGCAGCCGTCTTGCTGATCTGGGGATCCCTCAGGGCATGGTTTGACAACTTCCTGCAATGTATGAGCTGAGAGAAGAGATGCCATGCTTTTCTTCCAATACACAGAGCAGCAACAATATAATATTAATTTAATTGCAGACAGACATTTACTACACTACCCGTGCCCTCTTTTAAATATGCAGTACAAGTACATTATTAGCAGCATTGAGCATTCATGTTGGTTAAACTTGGTTCAGGTTCCTAAATGTTAATTATTATTGTGTCTTTTTTTTTCTCAGGAAGAGGCAAAGCTGTGTACAGGAGTTCTTCTTCCATAAAAAGGATGTCACTGTTTGCTCACCCCAAATGGCCGTTGCATATACCAATAGCATACTCAACATGATTGTAAAAGATATGAGACCAATTTCCATTGTAGACGGTCAAGGATTTCGTGAGATGATCAACACGTTTTACCCAGGATACACACTTCCCTCCAGGTCCCATTTCACTAAGCTGATGGAGAAGAAATATGAGGAGAATTTTGAAAGATTGAAAGCATCATTCAAAGATGTGAAATCAAAAATAGCTCTCACCACAGACGCATGGACCAGCATTGCCACAGAGGCATACTTGGGTGTCACATGCCACTTCATCAATGAAGACTGGAATCTTACATCGTACAATCTGACCACTATGCCACTTGAAGATCGGCACACAGCTGAAAACATTGCTAACTGGGTGGAAAAAGCAGCTGAAAAGTTTGAGATATTCATGGCCAATGTAAATGTAGTTGTCCATGATAACGCTGCAAATGTTGTCGCTGCTCTGTGTATTTTGGAAGAAAAGCATGGAATCTCTTCTCTCAGGTGTGCTGGTCATACATTGCAGTTAGTTGTCAACCATGCCCTGAGGGATCCCCAGATCAGCAAGACCCTGAGGGCTGCAAAGTGCCTTGTGGAACATTTAAAAAAAAAGTGAGCTGGCCACTACAAAGCTTAAAGCAAAGCAGCAACAAATGGGTACCCCTGAGCACACACTAATAAATGATGTATCCGTAAGATGGAACAGTACTTTACACATGATCAGCCGCCTGCTTGAACAGAGGTGGCCTGTGACTGCAACTCTTTCCGATCCTGATGTCACACCACGAGGGAAGCGCTTCCTAGATTTAAAACATGATCAGTGGAGCTTACTTGAGGAAGTGGAACAAGTCCTGAAGCCATTTGAGTGTGCTACTGTTTTCTTGAGTGGAGAGTCCTATGTGACTGCTTCTGCTCTACCTCCTCTGGTAAAGGGCCTCCAGAAATCCATACAGAGCACAATTTGCGAGACAGCAGCAGTTAAAGCTTTCCAAAGTGTTGCTGCACAGGAGATGACATCAAGATGGGAGCGGGAAACTAAATTCAGAGATGATGGTGGAGAAAATATATGTCTTATTGCAGCAGCCCTGGACCCCAGATTCCGCAAACTAAAATTCCTGCCAGCAGAGGACAGTTTAAAAGTTCACCTCAAGGTCCAAGCTCTTGCTCTTGAAGTGAAAAGAAGATATGAGGAAGAGCAAACGCAACATCGATGTGAGGAACAACGGTCAACCAGTGCAGACATGACATTTTCTGAGAAGAGGCAAGTGTCTCTGTTAGACACTTTGCTCGGTTCTTCAGATTCAGATGACCACCACAGTAATGGCGAGGATGACACTGGTCACATCCAAGATCAAGAAACCCACAGTGAAGTTGTGCGGAATGAGATACACATGTATTTCAGTGAGCAGGCTATTCTATAAAGGAAGAAAATCCGCTGAAATGGTGGAAGGAAAATGAAAAGAGGTTTCCCATCTTGGCCATGCTGGCAAAGAGTTACTTGTCTGTGCCTGCAACATCAACCCCATCTGAAAGGCTTTTCTCAGTTGCTGGCAACATTGTGACTAAAAAAAGAGCAAGCCTAACATCAGAGCATGTTGATATGCTAACCTTCCTCCATTGCAATGCTAAAATATAGCATTGTAATGGAGGAAGTAACACAGGCCCCCATACTTTTGCACTTGTCATGACTGTGTTGTGTTCTTGTTGGGCTGTATTAGTGTATTTATGTTGAGATGGCTCATGGCTGCCTTCAGTGTTGTATTGGCCATATTTTTGCACAGCCACAGTGTTGAGCAGTGCTTTTGGTGGGCTTGGTTCCTCCATGCTTCCTTCCTTGAAAACTATTACCTCCTCAGGTATGTTTTACATTACAATTAAAGTAACACACCACAAAAATACTGCTCAATCAGCACTCTGACTCTACAATAACACTATATATTCAATCATCAATGATTACAATTACATAGTGTTATTGTATGTTGACCAGCATTTTTGTGGTGTTAAACAACACTTTAGGTCAAGAGGCATAATGCCATATAAATTCTGCCTAACACTTTGCAAAAGATGCATTCTGAAGGCATGTGTGGTTGAGGAGTAGTAAGGTAAGGTTACCCAGCACAATGCCTTCTGAATTCATCTTTTGCAAAGTGTTAGGCAGAATTTATATGGCATTTTCATGCCTCATGCCCTAAAGCGTTACGTTTTATTTTTGGGAACTTGTGTTTTTGCACAGTGTTGAGCAGCAGTTCAGACTTCAGACTCAGAGCAGCAGTGCTTTTGTTGGATATGGCTCCTTCTTGAAAACTATGTTACCTCCTCAGGTATGTTTTACATTACAATTAAAGTAACACACCACAAAAATACTGCTCAATCAGCACTCTGACTCTACAATAACACTATGTATTCAATCATCAATGATTACAATTACATAGTGTTATTGTATGTTGACCAGCATTTTTGTGGTGTTAAACAACAACACTTTAGGTCAAGAGGCATAATGCCATATAAATTCTGCCTAACACTTTGCAAAATATGCATTCTGGTCTGAAGGCATTATGTGCGGTTGAGTAGTAAGGTTAGTTAGTACCACACATTGTTGCACATGCACAATGCCTTCTGAATGCATCTTTTGCAAAGTGTTAGGCAGAATTTATATGGCATTTTCATGCCTCATGCCCTAAAGCGTTACCTTGTATTTTTTGCCACTTGTGTTTTTTTTGCAAACACAGTGTTGAGCAGCAGTTCAGACTCAAGCAGCAGTGCTTTTGTGGATATGGCTCCGCCTCCTTCTTGAAAACTATGTTACCTCCTCAGGTATGTTTTGCATTAGAATTAAAGTAACACGACACATAAATACTGCTCAATCAGCACTCTCTACAATAACACTATGTATTTAATTAAATCAAAGATGATTACAATACATAGTGTTATTGTATGTTGACCAGCATTTTTGTGGTGTTAAACAATAACACTTTAGGTCAAGAGGCATAATGCCATATAAATTCTGCCTAACACTTTGCAAAAGATGCATTCTGAAGGCATTATGTGTGGTTGAGTAGTAAGGTAACACACAATGCCTTCAGAATGCATCTTTTGCAAAGTGTTAGGCAGAATTTATATGGAATTTTCATGCCTCATGCCCTAAAGCATTACCTTTTTATTTTTGGGCACTTTATTTTGGTATATTATGTCTTTCATGTGTTTTGTACACACTACACAGTGTTGAGCATGAGCAGCAGTGCAGAGCAGCAGTGCTTTTGTAGCATTTTTATATGGCATTTTTTTTAATGCTTCAGGCTCTGAATTAATGGCAATGGCATAACCATTATTCGTGCCTGATGCTAAAGTGTTGTTTACATTTTATTTTTGGCACTTTTTTATACTGTAAAAACTTTACCACATTGAAGTACTTTTTGGAAAAAATTTAATAAAAGTTGAAATATTATATTTAGAAGTTGTACGTATCATTTTTTTGTAAAGTTATCCAAAGGTTTATTATCTAATCACAAAAAGAACACACTAGATTCATTAAAAAAAAAATAAAAAATAATCGGATAGTCGTTGACTAATCGAAAAAATAATCGATAGATTAGTCGACAGACAAATTAATCGTTAGTTGCAGCTCTACTTCAATCTGTCGTTTTTGGGGGCCACTGGTCTATCACACCAGTTATAATACTTTTTTTTTTATTGCGTTTGTCACTCTTTGTAGTATTGCTGCAGAACCGCTCAGCAAGCACAATGCTGCACAGTGGAAATGCACTATACTATGCTTTCTATATGTGCAAGTATTTTATACATGTATTACACACCTATATACTGCACACCAAATAGTACACCTATACCAGTTCTTAAAAGGACCTTTGTGGACCTAGTAGCTAGTGATTTACAGACTGTCCCTCAGTCCCTACACTGATAAAACACTGCTGCAGAATAGGGCAGCAGTCAGCAGCAGTGAACCACAACCCTATATATTGTACACCTATACCAGTCCTTACAAGGACCTTTGTGGACCTAGTAGCTAGTGATTTGCAGACTGTCCCTCAGTCCCTACACTGATAAAAGACAGCAGCAGAATCGGGCAGTAGTCAAGTATAATATTCTTTCTATATTTGGAAGAAAATATATTATATGTGTACAACCCTATATACTGTACACCTATACCAGTCCTTAAAAGGACCTTTGTGTACCTAATAGTAATAGCTAGTGATTAAACTGACTGTCCCTGCTCCACACAGCGTCCTGTCCCTACACTGACAAAAGACAGCTGCAGAATCAGTCAGCAGTGCACTCAGCAATCACCAGCCCAGCAGTGCACCAGAATCCTATATACTGTATACCTATACCAGTCCTTAAAAGGACCTTTGCGGACCTAATAGTAATAGCTAGCTAGTGATTAAACTGACTGTCCCTGCTGCACACAGTGTCCTGTCCCTACACTGACAAAAGACAGGCTGCTGCAATCACCAGCACAGCAGTGCACTGAACCCTATATACTGTACTACACCTATACCAGTCCTTAAAAGGACTTTTGTGGACCTAATAGCTAGCAATTTGTGTCACTACAGTCTCTCCCTGCTCCACACAGCATCATGTCCCTAAACTGATATAAGACAGAATGTAAAATGGCCGCCAGATCAGGTCTATTTATAAGGTAGGGGGAATGTCCAATTGTCCATGTGCTGAAATGTCTCAGTTGGCTGTCCTGTACCCCATGATGGATGTGTCATCATGGGTCAAAGTTCTTTCACACTGTAAACACATATGTGCAAACAGCGGCAATAGTCCGCCGATCAGGCGAATCGCGAAAACGCAAAATTCGCCGCAAACCGACCGCCGGGCGAACAGTTCGGCCATCCCTACTTGGCAACAAGGGTTTTTACACCAAGTACTAAGTCATGCTTTGCTTGGCGATCAAATACTTATTTTACTTACTGAACTGCAACTCAATTTATAACCTTTGTATTATGTGTTTTTTTTCCTGGATTTTTGGTTGATATTCTGTCTCTATCATTTAAAATACATCATGATAAAAATGATAGACCCTTCATTTCTTTTTAAGTAGGCAAACCTACAAAATCTGCAGGGGATCAAATAATTATTTTCCCCACTGTAAGTATAGTAAGGTACATACCTACAGTCTGTGCCCTGGCTTATAAATAAAAGCATTATATTTGACTTACCTTTTTATTCTCAAGTTTCCCATGACTCAGTACAAGCTGGACCACTGAAGGTTTATTTTCTTTTGTTTTTGTCTGTGTCTTGGCTGTCCCATAATTTTCTGCTTGTGGTGTTTCCCCATCACAAGATGCATCTCCTGTCAGCTTTACTTCTTCACTTTGGTTTACATCTTCTGTACATCCAAGTGCATTCTGATCATTGCCAGCACCCTCTCCTCTGTGATCCCCATTTTCAGAGTCACAAACAAAGATGCGACATTTGAAAGTGTCCTGAAATGAATCTAGTATTTGCTTTCCTTCCTTTTTAAAAAAAGATGCTGCTCCATGTTTGGTAATACATAGATTATTTACATGTATCTTCTGAATAAATTCTTGAAGAGTAGCTTTACATTTGGTCACTTCATCTTGTGGACCAATCAAAGTCACAGTCTGTCCCGGAGGCTCTGAAACCTGAATGGTAACTGCCAATTGGTCACCTTCAAAGCTTGTTAGCAAATTCTCTATATTTTCTACAACTATGCGGTGTTCTAGATCAACCTCCTCTTTGATAAAGGCTTTCTGCCATAAATAGTGCTTACAGGCCTTGCTTCCTTCCTCTACTGCCTTAGTCAAACCCACTAAAGATAAGGTGTGACCTTTGCTATCACTATCCCCTTGCAGAACAACCTGAATATCTCCAGAACTATTTAAGTTGTCCAATAAATGTTTCCAGGCTTCCTGTGAGATAACCTGCTTTTCTCCTGATGCAATGCGAATAGTATCCACTTTAAGACTTTGTTGTAAAGTAATTTCAGCTTGGTCAAGTAGAGTATCAGAAGATGCATATATACGTAAACCCCTTAAAATATCTAGAAATGCAAGGCCTTCAAATATCTTTTTGGATATTTCTACACTATCCGAACAGAGAAGAAAACCTCCTATAGCTGGGGAGACATCAACTTTGCGTTCTCTGACTGTGGCAATCATATTTTTGATTTGAACACGTGCCTGTATTAAATCACCATGCCCAGTTAACTTTAACATCTTGTTTTCACAATAAATTTTTAAGGATGAAAAAGATGTGCAAATTTCATTTGAAATTCTGTCTTTTATGACTGCATACTGAAAATTGCTGTCTAGGGGAATAATAGTACTCTGCTCTAGTGGTATGTTTTCTGAAGAATCTTCGGGTATGCTGGCAGCTGCAAAACCATCCCCATCTTGAAGAATGTCTAATAAATATAAAAAAATAAAATAAAAAAATAAATAACATATCTAGAAACACATACTGACTGTTCATAAAATGTGGTTTGGCCTACTATCAAATGTTTATATTCAGTTTCTAATCTAAAATATTGTTATAATGTTGACAGCCTTCTGACTATACAAGATCATTATTTTGAGCAAAACCACATTTTTAATTTTAATTTTCTGTACAAATGTGCTTTGTGTTTGCTGACAGAAGGTATGAAACTACAGAGTTCAATAACTTTATTTACAACACTGCAAGAAGATTCACAGAATAGCAGCTATTCAGAGATCTTTCAAACAGAGTAACACAGGAACGTTATGGAAAAAGCTTCTACTTTACTCGTTAAGGACCATATGGCAACAGCAGCTTAAAGTGGCACTAGTAAGAACTAGCTGAATTTGTAACCCATTTCGGTAATGTTACCAAGGCTGGCAAAAATGCCCGCCTAATGGAACTGCCACTAGAAAAGTGCCCTTAGGTATTATTGAATCCCCCCCCAAGAGTGCATCTAAGATGCAAGGGCTTTCAGGCCCAGACAGAAGTAATTGAGAGGCTTGTTAAATGCTATTTAGCATAATTGTTAATTTGGACACATTCATGTACCTAATGGGTTGACTTTAAATACATGTTGATAGCTATTGTAAAGCATTATGGTACCATTTATTTTGCCAAATGCACTTTAACCTCTTGATGCTGAAGTAACACATATATGAGTTACCTCACTGCACTGTCTAATTGGGCAACTAAGTGGCAAATGAGGTTTAATGTTGATAAATGTAAAGATATGCACTTGGGGGCTAAGAATATGCATGTATCATACATACTAGGGGGAGTAAAACTGGGGGAATCCATAGTGGAGAAGGATCTGGGGGTTTTGGTAGATCATAAGATCAATAATAGCATGCAATGCCAAGCTGTGGTTTCCAAAGCAACTAAAGTTCTTTCTTGAATTAAAAAGAGAGGTATGGACTCTAGAGAGAGAGATATAATTTTGCCCCTGTACAAATCATTAGTAAGACCTCATCTGGAATATGCAGTTAAGTTTTGGGCACCAATTCTCATAAAGGATATCAGGGAACTGGAGAAAGGTGCAGAGAAGGGCAACACAACTGATAAGAGGCCATATAGTGAATTGCTGTTGAGTTATCATCACAGAGAGCAAGGGAGCACCCTTTACATCTAGAGCAAAAAAGATTTAATCTCCAAATACGGAAAGTTTTCTTCACAATAAAAGCTGTGAAAATGTGGAAGAATCTCTGCAGAGATGGTTTTGGCAAGCTCCATAGAGTGCTTTAAAAAAGGCTTGAATTCTTTCCTTATTGTACATAATATAACTGGGTAGTGACATTTATAGGTAAAGTTGATCCAGAGAAAATGCCTCTGCCTCCCGGGGATCAGGGATGATTTTTTCCCCTGCTGTAGTAAATTGGAGCATGCTTTGCGGGGGGTTTTCGCCTTCTTCTGGATCAACTGTGGGTGAAGGATTGTGTATATAGGATTGTATGATTGATATATATATATATATATATATATATATATATATATATATATATATATATATATATATATATTTACTTTTTTATTTTTTCTTAGCTGACAACACTATGTCCACAATAAAGCAAGCTCTATCACATGAACAAGAAAAGTCAGTATTACTTGTCATAAATGTCAACTTAACAGCATTAATTCAGCTTGAAAGTATGAAATCACTGTTTGATCCACACATATTTCAGTAAGGTGGTAGTCAACATATTGTGTACTTACTAGACTGCTCTTCTGTAGATTGTGATGGCAAGTTTGTCTGTGGGGAAAAAAAGTATTACTGTTGTAAAATATTGCTGTTTGTTCAGTTACTCAGCAGTATCAATCAATTACTACAATGTGTCCCCCATTTTCTTCAGCATGTGTTTATTTGTAATGACAATGAGTTGCCCAGAGTATAGAACCCCTTGCAGCCACACACAGTACTATTGATGAAAGCCACTTTTGCAAATACCAACTTTAAATGAAGCATAATGTTCGGAAATGCCCAAACAGCAATTTGCTGTGAATTTTTCAAGCACCCATAATGCTTTCTAGTGTCTACATCCTTTAACCCTAGCTAGCAAATTTAGAAAAGTCAATAATTGGGGACATTGTGTGTTGGTATATGTATATCTAACTATATATATATATTCCCCTCTTTTTTGGGGTTTACTATTAATGAGGTGTGGAGGTGGGATGGATAAAAAAATATATAAATTTTTTTTTTAAAATAAAGCCTCTTTTTTTATACACAAAGGCCTGTCCAGGTGGTTATATATATAAAATTTAAACTGCTCCTTTTTTTTTGTAATTGGGGAAATTATGAAATAAGTAATTGGGGAAATAAATAATTTAACCTCCTCACTATTAAACAGGGGGCTCAAAGCGGTCTTGGTGTCAGCAAATGTAAGGTGCAGTAGTAAGAAGATGGGGAGAACTGACAAAACACTTAGGGAGTGCTGTTCCTTACTTCTGTCATTTGCAGTCTTGTGGACTTGTGTTGACTTGACATAAGAAATCTGCTTTTTTACCACAAGGCTTAAAATAGTGGGATTTTGTTCACAGGAGTGGTATTTTAGGGTTTTTATTTCCTTTTGTGGGTATTTTGTTTATGTTGATAGGGCCTTTCTGAACTTTGGAGTGCATGTCCATCTGTTCTTGGAGCTGCCTTTTGTTGACAGCACTGCGCTTCTTAATTTTAAAGGAAAATAAATTTTAAAGAAAAAAAAATTTAAATGCAAAAACAGCATGCACCTGATGTTATTTCCTCTTCCCCTTGACTTTACCATTAAGGTCATCGACACAACCATTGCTCTCTCCACAAACGTCAAGGTGCTGGGTGTAATCTGAGACTCTGACCCCACATCCAATTATTGGCTACATCTTGTCGCCTCAACCTCCGCAACATTTTCAGAATTTGCCCCTTCCTGAGTAATGATACCACAAAAAAAATGTATTCACTCTTTGGTTATTTTTTGCCTACTACTGCAACTCTCTCCTCACTGGCCCTCCTCCACACAGGCTATCCCCCTTTCAGTCTACTATGAATGCTGCTCCTAGACAATAAACCTTACTAACTGATCCATGACTGCTTCTCCTCTCTGCCAATCCCTTCACTGGCTTCCCCCTCTTCGGCGGTCTTGCCGGGCCTCCGCTTTCTTCTTCCAGCTCTTTTACTAGCAGTGGCCCGGTCTTCTGTGGCCACCACCGCCGCCTTCTCTTCTTCTTCCTTGAGATGTTGACTCGACGTTCTCTCTGGCCGCAATGACAGGGACGCATTGTGCGGTGACTTATATAGGGACAAGGGGCGGGGTCACCGGGTTACCCCACCCCCTTATGATGTCACAGTCCCACTAGTAAAAGAGCTGGAAGAAGAAAGCGGAGGCCCGGCAAGAAGAACCGAAGAGGGGGACAAGACCCCCGAAGTCAGAAGAAGAGGCAGCGGCGACAGAAGACTGGGCCACCGCTAGTAAAAGAGCTATAAGAAGATAGCGGAGGCCTGGCAAGAAGAACCAAAGAGGGGAACAAGACCCCGAAGTCGGAAGAAGACCTCCGGACGGCGGCGGCGATGAAGAAAGCCGGGCTTCTCCGCTAGTAAAAGAGCTAGCAGAAGATAGCGGAGGATTCCGGCGAGAAGACCCCCCAAGACGGAAGACCACCGGAGCTGTCCAATAAATTATTTTAAAAACATGTGTTTGTGGTTTTTTCTTTACACTTTTTTCACCAGGTGAATGGGTAGGGGTACATGGTACCCCAATACTCATTCACATAGGGTGAGGGCCGGTATCTGGGAGCCTCCTTATTAAAGGGGGCTCCCAGATTCCAATAAGCCCCCCGCAGACCCCGAGAACCAACGGCCAGGGTTGTCGGGAAGAGGCCCTTGTCCTCATCAACATGGGGACATGGTGCTTTGGGGTGGGGGTGCCGCAGGGCCCCCCTTGCCCAAAGCATCCCCCCAATGTTGAGGGCACGCGGCCTGGTACGGCTCAGGAGGGGGGCGCTCGCTCATCCCCACCCCCTTTCCTGACTGGCCAGGCTGCATGCTCAGATAAGGGTCTGATATAGACTTAGGGGGGACTTCCACTGTGTTTTTTTAGTGTAGGGCTTCCCCTTTAAGTCCATAGCAGATGATGGGGCTAGCGAGGTGTCAATCTCGCCAATGGAGGCAGCGACATTGACCTCCTTAGCTAGTCCAGTCTACCTGGAGCTGGGTTCAAAATGAACAGACTTTTCTCCATGTGTGGGCAAGTCCATTCATTTCAAAATTCCGGCGGACTCCCGCCATAGTCTGGCGATTTGTCCCCCGGAAAAGACCGGTCGTGTGTGGGCAGGTCCGCTCGTTTGGAAAGTCCGGCGGTTTGTCCGCCGGATAGTCCGATTGTGTGTACGCGGCATAAGGAGCAGCTGGTAGTGAGATCAAAGGTCTAATAATGTGTTAAAGCAAATCACATGACTACTGCTCCTCTCCAATCAACAGTGTGTTCAATTAAAGTGAGGTGATTGGTTACAAATTGTCAACAGATGTGTAGATAACAAATGAGAAGAAAATAGTCTAGCTATAATACAACACTTGAGATACAAAACATACAAAGACTATCTTGACACTGATCGGGTAAATGGAATTACCATTTATTTATCAAACATTTAGTTATTATTTTCAAAACATGTATTTTGATTAAGCAGATAAACTTGTTACAAAGGCCCAGGATTTATGTAGAAGCTGTTTGTGTTTGTGGTCAAATGCCATTCACACTGTCACGCTGTGAAAAGGAATTTTCCCAGAGAACTCTGGAAGGGATGTATAGGTGCTAAATGACCATCTGTTTATCAATGTAAATAACCAACAAATTGATTAGGACTTCAAAAGAGTCAAGGTGCCAAGTTGCCAAGGTGCCACCCCCTTCAGAATGTATAAATTGTATCACAGGGTTCTCTGTCATTTCACAGCAATTATTTCACCATGTACTGTATACGTTTACTCCCCTGCCTATGGCTGAAACTATAGGCTTGAATATTAATTACATCTTGTTGAATGTGGTTCAGCAGTAGGGATGAGCCGGACACCCCCGGTTAATTTCGCACCAGAACTTTCGAATGGACAGAAAATTTGTACGAACTTTAGAACCCCATTGAAGTCTATGGGACTCGAACGTTCGAAATTAAAAGTGCTAATTTTAATGGCTAATATGCAAGATACTGTCCTAAAAAGGGTTTGGGGACCTGGCTCCTGCCCCAGGGGACATGGGTCAATGCCTAAAATGTTTTTAAAAATGGCCGTTTTGGCGGGAGCACTGATTTTAATGACGATTAAAGTGGAAAAAATAAGTGAAATATTCCTTTAAATATCGTGCCTGGGGGGTGTCTATAGTATGCCTGTGAAGTACCACGTGTTTCCCGTGTTTAGAACAGTCCCTGCACAAAATGACATTTAACGGAAATAACGTCATTTAAAACTGCTTGCGGTTTTAATGTTATATCTAGTTCCTGCAATATGGATGAAAATCATTGAGAAAAATGGCATGGGTAGCCCCCCCTGCCCATTACCAGCCCCCATGTACGGATATTAAGGGGAACCCCGTACCCATATTAAAAAAAGGAAATACGTGTGGCCCCCAGGCCCTATATACTTAGAACAGCAGTATACAGGCGGTGCAAACAAGACAGGGACTGTGTAGGTTTGTTGTGTTAAGTTGAATCTGTTTGTAATTTTCAACTGGTACATTTTTAAAGTGTAGCTCCAGTCAAAAAATCTATTTTTAAGCTTTTTGGAAAACATAGGGAAGGGTTATCACCCCTGTATAATTTTTTTGCCGTCCATCTTTTTTCATCTCACTTCCTGTTGTCTCCTTCTGTTTGTAAATAGGAGACGTTTGTAAGTTGGATGTTTGAAAGTAGGGGCCTGCCCTATATGCTCTACAGAAATGGCGGAACAAGGTGTTGGTGTTGCCACAACATTGTAAGCCCTCAAAGTGACTCTTGGTGGGCGCTGGAGCACCCTGCTGTGAACAATTATATCAAGAATTGTAATTACATGCCATTGTTGAACAGTGGTAGAAAAATTGGGCCTTTGGTGGTTGTGGTGCTGGTGCTGGTGCCACAACACTATAAGTCCTCACAGTTACTCTCGGTCGGCACAGGAACGGGCCCTGCTGTGAAATATTATATCAAGAATTGTAATTACATGCCCTTGTTAAACAGGGGCTGAAAAATTGGGCCTTAGGCACTGGTGCTGGTGCCACGACACTACAACCTCTCCCATATACTCTAGTTGTGGTGCAGGAATGAGCCCTGCTACAAAGCATTGCATCAAAAATTGTAATTAAACACCCCTGTTAAACAAGGGCTGAAAAATTGGGCTGGTGGCACTGGTGCTGGTGCCACGACACTGCAACCTCTCCCATATACTCTATGTCATGAAAATCGCATGAAGAGATTGTCCTCCAGGTCTTCTGATTTACGATCGTCGCGGGTACGCACGATCGTACGAACGCCCTTACGTTCGTACACAGGTGCGTGTGCGCGGGCACGTGCGCGGTCGCGTGCGTGCGTCCGTGTTGGCGCCAAACGGCCTATTTAAACTAGCCTCTTGCCAATAGTCTTTGCTGTCTGCTCTACAGCGTTATACCTGTGAGACCTGATCCGTAGTGTTTGTTCCTGTTTGACCCGGCTTACCTGTGACCCATCTGCTATCTGCCTGCACCCGACCCCGGCTTGTTGTGACGATTCTCCTGCCTGCTCCCTTGTACTTCGCTTCCAGTCTGATATCTGACCCGGCTTGCTTTGACCATCCGTCTGCTTAAGGTGAACCTGCTCATATTGAACTGTGTCATCTGCTACAAATAACCTGCTTGTATTGAACTGTTCACCTGCTGCAAGTGCCTGCTCATATTGAACTGTTTACCTACTGCAAGTACCTGCCTATATTGAACTGTGTCATCTGCTACAAGTAACCTGCTTGTATTGAACTGTTCACCTGTTGCAAGTGCCTGCTTATATTGAACTGTTTACCTACTGCAAGTACCTGCCTATATTGAACTGTGTCATCTGCTACAAGTAACCTGCTTGTATTGAACTGTTCACCGGCTGCAAGTGCCCACTTCCCTGCACTGCTTTTCATCTGCTGCAAGTTACCTGTTCCATTGAACCGTGTTTTCTGCTGTTAATTACCTGCTGTTCCATTCGCTGTGATTACCTGCTCCACTGAACTTCACCTACCCATTCTACTCATCTGTTGATCCTGCCAGGCACCTGTACCCCTCCTTACTCCTGTGTTCCCTGTTACATTGCCAGGAGACCGGTAGTAGGAGTCGTAAGGGAGGCCTCTTTCCGCAATCCGGGCTCGCTACTAGAAGGTACGTGACAGTAGCAGACAGCCAATGTCTGAGCCCGAGCGGGGAGCCTCCGCCATGGAAGAACTTTGTCAACACCTGGCAGGACTTTCTGAGGCAGTTAAGGGCCTTCAGCAAGGCTACACCCGGCTGGAAGAACGGGTAATTGCTCTTTCCAACCCCTCCGGATCCTTGGGGGCCCCTCAACCATCAGTTTCTGCAGCTGAAGCAGGTCCAGCACCTACAGTTGTGATGTTACCACCAGAACCTAAAGTTCCCACACCCGAGCGATTTTCTGGGAATTGCAGTGGCTTCAGGGCCTTCCGCAACTCCTGCGAATTATATTTCGCCCTCCAACCATGGACCTTCTCTTTAGAGGCTACCAAGGTGGGTTTTGTGGTATCTTTACTCTCTGGAGACCCCCAGACCTGGGCCCACCGCCTGTTAGAACAGAAGGACGCAGCGTTGGCTAATCTTACTACCTTTTTTGATACAATGGCTCAATTATACGAAGATCCCCAACTTTCAGCAACTGCAGAAACTGCCTTGCGGACCCTCCAGCAGGGACGAAGGGCGGTGGAAGATTATGTGGCCGAGTTCAGGCGATGGGGCGCGGATACGGACTTGAATGATGCTGCCCTCCGTCATCAGTTCCGCATGGGACTCTCTGATTCTTTGAAGGATGAGCTTGCTAGAGTCGGTGTTCCACAGACCTTAAACGCACAAATTGACTTGGCGATACAGATCGATCGTCGTCTGAGAGAGAGGAGAGCTGAGAGGGCCACTGGTTTCTCTCGTCCAACCTGGATGCTTCCAAAGGCCCCAAGCCATTTACATCCAGCACCTGCCGCCCGACTCACGTCTGACACACCTGAGCCTATACAACTTGGAGTCTTGCGGCCATCTCTTACCCCCGAAGAACGTCAACGTCGGTGGAATAACAATTTATGTTTCTATTGCGGGGAATCTGGACATTACGTCAGGAACTGTCCTATTAAACTTTGTAAGTGTCCATCCATGCCTCCTGATCTCCCAGACTCTTTAATAAAGTTTTCATCTCACCTTATCATTTCTGTCTCCTTTCAGTTCCCAGGAAAGACTTTACAGACACCCGCCATTATTGATTCCGGGGCATGCAGCTGTTTTATGGATTCATCCTTTGCTGCCCAACATCAGATTCCTCTCCTACCTAAGACCCGTGGACTCTCTATTCATTTGGCTGATGGCTCTGCTATTAAATCTGGTCCTGTAACTCGAGAAACTGCACCTCTACCTACTGTTATCTCTGGTTCGCATCAAGAACTTCTCCGGATGGACATTATCACCTCCCCTCTTTTTCCTGTAATCCTTGGGATGCCCTGGCTACAGGCCCACAATCCAACCATAAATTGGGCTACAGGAGAAATTACCTTTTCTTCACCTTATTGCCAGAAGTTCTGTGGTTCATCCGGTTTTCTGAGACCAGCAACTTTATTATCTATTGACTCAGAGATCGATTTACGTCAAGCCATTCCCGAAGTCTACCATGAATTCCTGGACGTGTTCAGTAAACAAAAGGCAGAGGTGCTCCCGCCCCACCGAGCTTATGACTGCCCCATTGAGTTACTTCCTGGAGCCAAAATTCCGTTTGGAAGGGTTTTCCCCTTAACAGAGGAGAGGAGAGGAGAAACTCAAAGAATACCTCGAAGAAAATTTAAAGAAGGGGTTCATTCGCCCGTCTACGTCCCCAGCAGGTGCAGGTATTTTTTTTGTCGAGAAAAAGGACCACACTCTCCGACCCTGTGGGGACTACCGTGAATTAAACAACATCACTATAAAGAACCGGTACCCTCTCCCTCTATTTCCAGAGTTATTCCAAAGACTGGGAACTGCTACGGTTTTCACTAAACTCGATCTCCGCGGGGCTTACAACTTGATCCGTATCAAGGCCGGAGATGAGTGGAAGACTGCTTTCCGTACCCGATTCGGACACTTCGAGTATTTGGTGATGCCCTTCGGTTTGTGTAATGCTCCCGCCACCTTCCAATACTTTATCAATGATGTGCTCCGGGACTTTCTGGACTTATTCGCTGTCGTTTACTTAGATGATATTTTGATTTTTTCTTCCTCCCTTGAAGCCCATCGCAAGCACGTCAAAAGCGTGTTGGGTCGGCTCCGCCAACACGGACTATATGCAAAAGCAGACAAGTGTTTGTTCGAACAGGAAAGTACAGTGGTGTGAAAAAGTGTTTGCCCCCTTCCTCATTTCCTGTTCCTTTGCATGTTTGTCACACTTAAGTGTTTCGGAACATCAAACCAATTTAAACAATAGTCAAGGACAACACAAGTAAACACAAAATGCAATTTGTAAATGAAGGTGTTTTTTTATTAAAGGTGAAAAAAAATCCAAACCATCATGGCCCTGTGTGAAAAAGTGATTGCCCCCCTTGTTAAAACATACTATAACTGTGGTTGTCCACACCTGAGTTCAATTTCTCTAGCCACACCCAGGCCTGATTATTGCCACACCTGTTCACAATCAAGGCATCACTTAAATAGGAGCTGCTTGACACAGTAAGGTCCACCAGAAGATCCTTAAAAGCTACACATCATGCCGAGACCCAAAGAAATTCAGGAACAATTGAGAAAGAAAGTAATTGAGATCTATCAGTCTGGAAAGGGTTATAAAGCCATTTCCAAAGCTTTGGGAATCCAGCGAACCACAGTGAGAGCCATTATCCACAAATGGCGAAGACATGGAACAGTGGTGAACCTTCCCAGGAGTGGCCGGCCGCCCAAAAAGACCCCAAGAGCGCAGCGACGACTCATCCAAGAGGTCTCAAAAGACCCCACAACAACGTCCAAGAAACTGCAGGCCTCACTTGCCTCAGTTAAGGTCAGCGTTCATGCCTCCACCATCAGGAAAAGACTGGGCAAAAATGGTCTGCATGGCAGAGTTCCAAGGAGAAAACCACTGCTGAGCAAAAAGAACATCAAAGCTCATCTCAATTTCTCCACAACACATCTTGATGATCCCCAAGACTTTTGGGACAACATTCTGTGGACCGATGAGACAAAAGTGGAACTCTTTGGAAGGTGTGTGTCCAAGTATATCTTGCGTAGAAGGAACACTGCATTTCATAAAAAGAACATTATACCAACAGTAAAATATGGTGGTGGTAGTGTGATGGTCTGGGGCTGTTTTGCTGCTTCAGGACCTGGAAGACTTGCCGTGATAAAAGGAACTATGAATTCTGCTGTCTACCAAGAGATCCTGAAGGAGAATGTCCGACCATCTGTTCGTGTACTCAAGCTGAAACGAACTTGGGCTCTGCAGCAGGACAATGATCCTAAACACACCAGCAAGTCCACCACCGAATGGCTGAAGAAAAACAAAATGAAGACTTTGGAGTGGCCTAGCCAAAGTCCTGACCTGAATCCTATTGAGATGTTGTGGTATGACCTTAAAAAGGCTGTTCATGCTCGAAAACCCTCTAATGTAACTGAATTAGGACAATTCTGCAAAGATGAGTGGGCCAAAATTCCTCCAGGACGCTGTAAAAGCCTCATTGCACGTTATCGCAAACACTTGGTTGCAGTTGTTGCTGCTAAGGGTGGCCCAACCAGTTATTAGGTTTAGGGGGCAATCACTTTTTCACACAGGGCCATGATGGTTTGGATTTTTTTTCACCTTTAATAATAAACACCTTCATTTACAAATTGCATTTTGTGTTTACTTGTGTTGTCCTTGACTATTGTTTAAATTGGTTTGATGTTCCGAAACACTTAAGTGTGACAAACATGCAAAGGAACAGGAAATGAGGAAGGGGGCAAACACTTTTTCACACCACTGTATACCATTCTTGGGGCTGATCATTTCTAGTAAGGGTATAAAAATGGACCCCCAGAAGATTGCTGCGATTTTGGACTGGCCGACTCCTGTAGACAGGAAAGGAATCCAACGTTTTATTGGATTCGCCAACTTCTATCGCAAGTTTATTAAAGGTTTTTCAGCTATTGTTGCACCCATCACACAACTAACTAGACAAGGAACCCGTTTTCATTGGACCTCTGAAGCTCAAAAAGCATTCGAGACTCTCAAGGGACTTTTCACCTCCGCTCCTATTTTAAGACATCCAGATTCCTCCCTGCCATTTGTTTTAGAAGTGGATGCATCCGAAATCGCCGTAGGAGCTATATTATCCCAAAGACAAGGAACTAAGGCCTTGCTTCATCCTGTGGCTTTCTTTTCGCGTAAGTTATCAGCAGCCGAGAAAAATTACGATGTTGGAGACCGGGAGCTGCTGGCGATTAAATCTGCATTAGAAGAATGGCGTTATTTGTTCGAAGGAGCTTCTCATCCAATTCTAATATTTACCGATCACAAAAACCTGGAGTACTTAAGATCTGCAAAAAGACTAAAACCAAGACAAGCCAGGTGGGCACTCTTCTTCTCCCGGTTCTCTTTCCATGTGACGTATCGCCCAGGGTCTAAGAATATAAAACCAGATGCCTTGTCACGGATGTTCCACAAGTCCCAGGAAAATTCTCCTCCAGATACCATTCTCGCTCCTGGGAATTTCCTTCTGCTTCAGGAAGATCTTCTTTCCCGGCTTAGACAAGCCTCCATGGGACAAATACCTTTTTCAGAACCAGAACTACAAACCAGGGGTGGGTTACTGTGGTATAAAGACAAGATCTACATCCCCGAAACTCTGCGGGTATCTGTTCTAGAGCTGTGTCATGACCACGCACTCGCCGGACATTTTGGTATCACTAGAACCATTGATTTGGTACAACGTACTTTTTGGTGGCCTCAGTTACGGGAGGATTGCAGGAAATACGTGAACACCTGCACTACGTGCATTAGAAGTAAGAACTGTAAAACTAAGGCCTGGGGCCTCCTTAAACCGTTGTCTGTTCCGGACAGGCCATGGAAAATGCTGTCTCTAGACTTCATTGTTGAATTGCTTCCGGCAGACGATCATACCACTATCTTTGTGGTGGTCGATCGTCTGTCAAAGATGGCACATTTTATTCCCATGAAGGGTACCCCTTCAGCCTCTGAAACTGCACAAGTGTTTATCAAGGAAATAATTAGGCTCCATGGGGTACCAGCCAATATAGTTTCGGATCGAGGAGTACAGTTCACCTCTCGATTCTGGAAGTCCCTCTGCAAGGCCTTGAATATTGAGCTATCTTTCTCATCCGCCTATCATCCTCAGTCCAATGGGCAGACTGAGAGGACGAACCAAACTCTCGAACAATATTTACGCTGTTTTTCCTCTTTTGCACAAGATGATTGGATCTCCCTGCTTCCAGTAGCTGAATTTGCGTATAATAATTCTCTCCATTCCGCCACCAAACAGACACCCTTTTTTGCCAATTATGGCTTCCACCCTTCATTTTTACCCAACTCCCTTCCTGAATGTTCAGTACCAGAGGTCCAGGAAAAGATGAACTTTTTCTCAACCAACAACAAACTTCTGCAAGAAACAATGACTAGAACTCAAGAGCACAACAAGGCAACTTTTGACAAGAAGAGACGAAGGGAGTTAGTACTGGTACCTGGTGATTTGGTGTGGCTATCCACGTTAAACTTGAAGATGGCGTGTCCTTCAAGGAAACTAGGTCCCAAGTTTTTAGGACCTTTCTCAGTCAAAAGGAAGATTAACGAAGTTGCTTTTGAACTAGAACTTCCAGACACACTAAAGTTTCATCCAGTATTCCATGTATCCTTATTGAAACCTTTCACCCCCAATCCATTTCCTAACCGAAAAACCACTCCTCCTGATCCGATCTTGGTTGATGGTGAAGAAGAATTTGAAATAGAAGCCATCCTAAAATTCAGAAGAAGAGGAAACCAGAACCAGTTCTTAATCAAATGGAAAGGATATGGCCCTGAAGAGAACTCCTGGGAGCCCGAGGACAACATTCATGCGAAAAACTTGATTCAATCCTTTAAAAGGGCCCATCCGGAAAAGTTTGCCCGAAAGGGCATCCGGAGGCTGCCCCTTGGGAGGGGGCAATGTCATGAAAATCGCATGAAGAGATTGTCCTCCAGGTCTTCTGATTTACGATCGTCGCGGGTACGCATGATCGTACGAACGCCCTTACGTTGGTACACAGGTGCGTGTGCGCGGTCGCATGCGTGCGCCCATGTTGGCGCCAAACGGCCTATTTAAACTAGCCTCTTGCCAATAGTCTTTGCTGTCTGCTCTACAGCGTTATACCTGTGAGACCTGATCCGTAGTGTTTGTTCCTGTTTGACCCGGCTTACCTGTGACCCATCTGCTATCTGCCTGCACCCGACCCCGGCTTGTTGTGACGATTCTCCTGCCTGCTCCCTTGTACTTCGCTTCCAGTCTGATATCTGACCCGGCTTGCTTTGACCATCCGTCTGCTTAAGGTGAACCTGCTCATATTGAACTGTGTCATCTGCTACAAATAACCTGCTTGTATTGAACTGTTCACCTGCTGCAAGTGCCTGCTCATATTGAACTGTTTACCTACTGCAAGTACCTGCCTATATTAAACTGTGTCATCTGCTACAAGTAACCTGCTTGTATTGAACTGTTCACCTGCTGCAAGTGCCTGCTTATATTGAACTGTTTACCTACTGCAAGTACCTGCCTATATTGAACTGTGTCATCTGCTACAAGTAACCTGCTTGTATTGAACTGTTCACCAGCTGCAAGTGCCCACTTCCCTGCACTGCTTTTCATCTGCTGCAAGTTACCTGTTCCATTGAACCGTGTTTTCTGCTGTTAATTACCTGCTGTTCCATTCGCTGTGATTACCTGCTCCACTGAACTTCACCTACCCATTCTACTCATCTGTTGATCCTGCCAGGCACCTGTACCCCTCCTTACTCCTGTGTTCCCTGTTACATTGCCAGGAGACCGGTAGTGGGAGTCGTAAGGGAGGCCTCTTTCCGCAATCCGGGCTCGCTACTAGAAGGTACGTGACACTCTAGTTGTAGTGCAGGAATGAGCCCGGCTGCAAAGCATTGCATCAAAAATTGTAATTAAACGCCCCTGTTAAACAGGGGCTGAAAAATTGGGCTGGTGGCATCACCCAAAACCAAAAATGTTCTTCCAACATATCAGCAGAGGAGGAAGAGGATAGACAATCAACATAACAGGACAGTCACTCAGCATCAGCATAGGCAGTCTTGAAGGGATGTGATATTTAAAAAAAAAATTATTCGGTTACATCAGCTTCAGGTGCTTGGTAGCTGTGGGTGATCCAAGACTGATTCATCTTGGTGAAGGTCAGTCGATCAACTGAGTCGGTGGACAGGCGCACCCTGTGATCGGTAACAAAGCCAACAGCAGCACTGAAGGTGCGTTCCGAAAGAACGCTGGATGCAGGACAGGCCAGTAGCTCAATTGCATACTGTGCAAGCTCTGGCCAGTGATCCATCCTCAAGACCCAGTAAGCCAGAGGATTTTCGGTGGGGAAGGTGTCCAAGTCTGACCTTGCCCCTAGGTATTCCTGCACCATGTAAATCAGACGCTGGCAATGGTTGCTGGAACCGATCATACCTTGGGGCTGCGGACTAAAAAATTGTCTGAATGCATCGGTCAGACAGCCAACTTCTCCACCGCTCCTTCTGACCAATGCCTCAGCAACACGTTGTCCAGGACCAGGAGTTTGTAACCTCCTAGTCTCTGGGAACGCGTTGCACAGACCTTTCTGCAAGGCCTCCCAGAGATGTCTCATCCTCTGCTCCCTCTGCAATGGCAAGATAAGGTCAGCAACCTTACCCTTGTACCGTGAATCAAGGAGAGTGGCCAGCCAGTAATGGTCCCTCTCCTTGATCCGAAGAATATGAGGATCCTTCCGCAGGCTTTGCATGATCAGGGAGGCCATGTAGCGTAGGTTAGCTGAAGCATTCGGTCCGGAGTTCTCTGGGTCACTAAGGACAACATGATCCGCAGCTACCTCCTCCCAGCCACGTACAAGTCCACAGGTTCCTTGGGACTGTAAATCATCCCTACAAGACTGCTGCTGCTGCTGATGCTGAGTGCCAGCCTCCACCTCCATGCTGACACAATCCTCCTCCTCCTCACCCTCTTCCTGTGTGATGGATGGCACATCAGGAACACTGTCTGGATAAAGGGGGCCTTGATAGGCAAGGAAGTCCTCCTCTTCCTGCCTCTGTTCTGCCTCAAGTGCCCTGTCCATTATTCCACGCAGCGTATGCTCCAAGAGGTGGACAAGGGGTACAGTGTCACTGATGCATGCACTGTCACTGCTCACCATCCTTGTGGCCTCCTCAAATGGTGACAGGACAGTGCATGCATCCCTGATCACGCCCCACTGGCGTGGTGAGAAAAAACTGAGCTCCCCTGACCCTGTCCTGGTGCCGTAGTTGGACAGGTACTCATTGATGGCCCTCTGCTGCATGTGCAGCCGCTGCAGCATGGCCAACGTTCAATTCCACCTGCTTGCTTGCTTCAGGACATCTTCAGGACATCCTGTAAGCCCGGGTACCTGCTCAAGAACCGCTGCACCACCAGGTTAAGGACGTGAGCCACACAGGGCACATGGGTCAGTTGTCCCTGTCGGAGGGCGGAGAGGAGGTTGGTGCCATTGTCGCAAACCACCATTCCTGGCTTAAGCTGGCGTGGCGTAAACCACCTGCAGAGCTGACAAAACATCTGCCCCAGTGTGGCTCCTGTCCCCCAAACAAACCAGCGCAAGCATGGCATGGCATCGTTTTGCCTGCGTACTTGCATAGCCCCTGGAACGCCTACGGAGCACCGCTGGTTCTGAGGACAGAGCACTGGAAGAGGCCATGGAGGAAGAAGAAGAGGAGGGGGTGGAGGAGAGAGGTGTGTCACAACCAATAGTAGCATTTTGGAGTAGCATTTTGGAGGCGTGGTGGCGGAACAACCTCCAACACTACTGCACATTGTCCTGCATCCTTCCCAGCTGCCAGAAGAGTGACCCAATGGGCCGTGAAAGACAGGTAACATCCCTATCCATGCCTGCTGGACCATAAGTCAGTGGAAATATGCACCTTACCGCTGACTGCCCTGTCCAGCGAGGCAAGGACATTGCCTTCCACATGCCAATAGAGAGCTGGAATCGCCTACCGTGAGAAAAAGTGGCATTTGGGGACCTGCCACTGAGGAACCGCACATTGTACAAACTCACAGAAGGGGGCCGAGTCTACCAACTGAAAAGGCAGCAGTTGAAGTGCTAGCAATTTAGCCAAGCTAGCATTCAACCGCTGGGCATGTGGATGGCTGGGAGTGAACTTCTTTCGGCGGTCCAGCAGCTGGGGCAGGGACATTTGCCTGCTATAATCGGACGTGGGTGTACTGCTAGCAGAGTGCCCGGAAGCACTTGGCTGTGACACACCTAATTCTACACCTTCATTCCTCTCAGAGCAGGTTTCAGAGAGGACTGAAGGTCTAGTGGGGTTGGAGATCCCAGCTGATGAGGAGCAAGGAGAGGTCCGCTTTGTTCTTTGTTGTGGGTCTTTGAGGTACGCTTGCCAACGAGCTGCATGGCAGGTCAACATATGTCTGGTCAAGCATGTGGTGCCCAAGCGGCTGATGTTTTGGCCACGCGAGATACGCTTGAGACTTATGTTGCAAATAGCAGCGGTGCGATCTGATGCACTCGTCTCAAAAAAGGCCCACACCAAAGAACTTTTATAATAACGCGCAGAGGCAGTGCCCTGAACAAGCGGAGCTCTGCGGTGTGATTCAGTCGGTGTGCTGCCCCTAAGCTGGCCCCCGGAGGGCATCCTGCCTAGTTGGACATGTGCCTCCTCCTCCTCCTCCTCTCTCCTACCAGGCACCCACGTGGAGTCAGTGCCCTCATCATCCCCTCCCTCTTCATCGCTGGAGCAAACCTGGCAGTATGCTGCAGCTTGTGGAACATGACTGCCAGATTGCTGTCCTTCTTGAGCATTCCCTCTCTCTGCGCTCAAGCTACTGCCTTCCTCTAGCTGAGTATCATCATCAGAGCCTACAAAACACTGGGCATCCTCCTGGAGCATGTACCCAACACTGTGCTCAAAGAGTTCAGGAGACTCCTCAGGAGGACGTGGTGGGTCTAGGAAAGGAGTCACTGATGATGACATTGAGAGGAGGGAAGACGATGTGTTGGCAGCTGCTTTGCTAGTACTCTGAGCCTGGGTGAGAGAGGATGAGAAGGATGAAGAGGGCTTGGTCATCAACTCTACCAAGTCTTCGGCATGTTGCGGCTCAACATGTCCAGCTGCCGAAAAGAAGGACAAGCGTGTCCCATGGTCACGTGCTGATGATGACGATGCACCACGTCCACGACCAGCATTGTTGTCTCTAGACACAGAGCCTGCTTGCCATCTTTTATCGGCTCGCGCCTGTCTGCCTCTCCTTGCTGGCCTTCCAGACGTGGTAATGGCCTGAAGGGAGATGGGAAAACCAGCAATTGGGTAGTGTATATTGTGCTGGAGGCACACTCAGCACCCACTGCTGCAGATGGCAGATGGCTCAATTAGAGAAGAGCTATGTAGGTGGATATAACGGTGTATTCTGCGGTCAGGGCACGCAGACAGCACGCACAATCTCCTACAGCTGACTGCAAGCTCTATTTAAAAAGAGCAAAATAGCTAGCTATAACCCCTTCCCGCTGAGCGTACGCAGATCTGCGTACTCGGCTTCCGGGGGGCATCCCGGTACCGTTTTTTACAGCGGGCGATTGGCTTTCCAGCCATAACAACCGATGCGGCTAAAAGCCGCTCGGCTGTTATACCGGAGGAGCGGGAGGGGACGTCCCCCCCTCCCGCCGCCTCTCGCCGCTGTTACCGGTGCTCCCGCTCGATCGGGAGCACCGATTAGCGATCCGTCGGCTCTGGCTGCTGGGGAGGAACTGGAACGAAGCCGTAATCGGCTTCGTTCCAGTCTCCTCATCGTAAACACGGAAGCGACGTCATGACGTCACTTCCCGTTTACTCGGCTGCCAATGGCGCCGGTTTTAAAAAAATATCCGGTATTCAGAATCGCCGTTTTCGGCGATCTGAATACATTGAAGTGTAAAGGAGGGGTGGGGGGTCTTTTAGACCCCCGATCCCTCCATAAAGAGTACCTGTCACCACCTATTACTGTCACAAGGGATGTTTACATTCCTTGTGACAGCAATAAAAGTGATCAAATTTTTTTTTTTTTTTTAAACAATTTAGTCATTTTAAAATAAATAAAATAAATAAAAAAATAAAATAAAAAATGTTCAAAGCGCCCGCCGTCCCCGCGAGCTCGCGAAGCAAAGAAAACGCATACGGAAGTCGCGCCCGCGTATGTAAACGGTGTTCAAATCACACATGTGAGGTATCGCCGCGATCGTCAGAGTGAGAGCAATAATTCTAGCAGTAGACCTCCTCTGTAACGCTAACTTGGTAACCGTAAAAAATGTTTAAAGCGTCGCCTATTGAGATTTTTAGGTACCGTACTTTGTCGTCAATCTACAAGTGCGCGCAATTATAAAGTGTGACATGTTTGGTATCTATTTACTCGGCGTAACATTATCTTTCACATTACGCCAAAAAATTGGGCTAATTTTACTGTTTTTTTTTTTTTTTATTCATGAAAGTGTCCCTTTTCCCAAAAAGTTGCATTTAAAACACCACTGCGCAAATACCGTGTGACATAAAATATTGCAACAATCGCCGTTTTATTCTCTAGAGCCTCTGCTAAAAAAATATATATAATGTTTGGGGGTTCCAAGTAATTTTGTAGCAAAAAATATGGATTTTAACTTGTAAACACCAAATTCCAAAAATAGGCTTAGTCATGAAAGAGATATAGATGGATATAGCGGTGTATTCTGCGGTCAGGGCACGCAGACAGCACGCACAATCTCCTACAGCTGACTGCAAGCTCTATTTAAAAAGAGCAATATAGCTAGCTATATAGGTGGATATAACGGTGTATTCTGCGGTCAGGGCACGCAGACAGCACGCACAATTTCCTACAGCTGACTGCAAGCTCTATTTAAAAAGAGCAAGATAGCTAGCTATATAGGTGGATATAGCGGTGTATTCTGCGGTCAGGGCACACAGACAGCATGCACAATCTCCTACAGCTGACTGCAAGCTCTATTTAAAAAGAGCAAGATAGCTAGCTATATAGGTGGATATAACGGTGTATTCTGCGGTCAGGGCACGCAGACAGCACACACAATCTCCTACAGCTGACTGCAAGCTCTATTTAAAAAGAGCAATATAGCTAGCTATATAGGTGGATATAGCGGTGTATTCTGCAGTCAGGGCACGCAGAAAGCACGCACAATCTCCTACAGCTGACTGCGAACTCTATTTAAAAAGAGCAAGATAGCTAGCTATATAGGTGGATATAACAGTGTATTCTGCAGTCAGGGCACGCAGACAGCACGCACAATCTCCTACAGCTGACTCCAAGCTCTATTTAAAAAGAGCAAGATGTCTAGCAATATAGGTGGATATAATGGTGTATACTGCACTACAGAAGAGCAAGAACGCAAAATTGGCCGATAACGAATGGTGTATACTGTGTTGAAGGTACACAGAACACCCACTAACTCCTACAGACGCCAACACACTACACAAGGCCGCCGCGCAGCCTTATATAGTGTGGGGCGTGTACTACACAGCCTGAGCTATGATTGGTCACAGGCATCCTGCCTGTGGCCAATCATGGCTCTCCTCGCTGCCGGCGATGTGATTGGCCAAGCATGCGGGGTCACAGTGCATGCTTGGCCAATCATGAGCCAGCAATGCACTGCGATGGTGCAGTGCATTGTGGGCCGTGAGCGCCACACGAATTTGGCACGAACGGCCCATAACGTTCGGTATTCTCTGAACAGCCGATGTTCGAGTCGAACGTATGTTTGACTCGAACACGAAGCTCATCCCTATTCAGCAGTCAAAATGTTATTGGAATCCCCTAAGTTCTGGGATTTCCCTATCAATTGGTCCTTCGCAGCCAGCAATGATAACTCTACAGACATCGCAAAGAAATGGAACAACACCAGCTGGGAATTCACTTCTGCTGGTGAAGGTAAGCTAACTTTTTGCTTACTGTGACTTTCCCTTGTGCTGTGCCTATTTCTGTAAGTTGCTGTCATGGAGTACTCTTTCCAAGAACCTTGACTGTTGTATTTTTTATTTTTATGTTTCTTTTTACTTTCAATGCTATCTATACTTATTACTGTCCTTGCGTGAGTATGTTCTGTGTGAATGGCTTGCCCTATTTCAGGTGCAATGTGTGCTTAGCTAGGATTTCTGCAGTTCCTATGTCTGGGTGACTGGCATGGTCAGAAATCAGATCTTTGGACTTAAGTTATCATTCATAGGCTGTGGCTGATAAGGTACTATGTGTGGTAAGGCCCTGGTTTATTGCTGAGGGTGACAACTAGTGATGGACGAACTTCCGACGGGACGTTTCGCGAACGCGAAACGCGAACGGACACAAACGTTCGCGAAAACGACCGTTCGCCGCGGGCTCCATTGACTTCAATGGGAGGCGAATTTCGCAAACCTTTAGGTCGAATTTGCGGCCACGGGGTAATTATTAGGGGGTAGCACGTAGTCCCACCACCTGGACAATAGCATAATACATGTATGAGGTGAATTTGGGATCGATAACTACAAGCATTTTTTTTTTATTTGGGAAATTGTTCTGACAATTCAGGACTATGGAGCTAATGAAGGCAATGGAGGAGAGGGAAGGTCAGGGACCAGGGTAGGCAAACAAGAGGGTGCAGGAGATACAGAGCACTGACAGCAGCACCGTAATACAGAGCACTGACATCAGCACCGTGACATACAGCGCTGACAGCAGCTCCGTGACATACAGCGCTGACAGCAGCTCCGTGACATACAGCGCTGACAGCAGCTCCGTGACATACAGCGCTGACAGCAGCTCCGTGACATACAGCGCTGACAGCAGCTCCGTGACATACAGCGCTGACAGCAGCACCGTGACATACAGCGCTGACAGCAGCTCCGTGACATACAGCGCTGACAGCAGCTCCGTGACATACAGCGCTGACAGCAGCTCCGTGACATACAGCACTGACAGCAGCTCCGTGACATACAGCGCTGACAGCAGCTCCGTGACATACAGCGCTGACAGCAGCACCGTGACATACAGCGCTGACAGCAGCTCCGTGACATACAGCGCTGACAGCAGCTCCGTGACATACAGCGCTGACAGCAGCTCCGTGACATACAGCACTGACAGCAGCTCCATGACATACAGCGCTGACAGCAGCTCCGTGACATACAGCGCTGACAGCAGCACCGTGACATACAGCGCTGACAGCAGCTCCGTGACATACAGCGCTGACAGCAGCTCCGTGACATACAGCGCTGACAGCAGCTCCGTGACATACAGCGCTGACAGCAGCTCCGTGACATACAGCGCTGACAGCAGCTCCGTGACATACAGCGCTGACAGCAGCTCCGTGACATACAGCGCTGACAGCAGCTCCGTGACATACAGCGCTGACAGCAGCTCCGTGACATACAGCGCTGACAGCAGCACCGTAAGCAGCCCCAGGAGGAAGTCAGCACAGCACAGGGATGGTGTGATCCCCTCATAATAAGAACCCCCAGGAGGAAGTCAGCACAGCACAGGGATGGTGGGAGCCCCTCATAATAAGAACACCCAGGAGGAAGTCAGCACAGCACAGGGATGGTGGGAACCCCTCATAATAAGCAGCCCCAGTAGAAATATGACACCGCTCAACCTCTTCAAAGAGGAGGGTAGGGGCATATAGTACGGTGTGCTTTTTTGGGTCAGGGAAGTGAGCCAAATGAATTAAGAAGGTCTGTGTGCTTGATTCCAAAAATTGTTTATAGACATATACATGGTCTACTGATCACATGTGTTGAATTCCTCCGAGATCCATGCCTCATTCATTTTTAGAAATGTGAGGTAGTTAACACTGTCGTGAGCTAGGCGAGTACGCTTATCGGTCACAATCCCCCCTGCTGCGCTGAACGTCCTTTCGGACAGGACACTGGATGAGGGGCAAGCCAACAGTTCGATTGCAATTTGGGCAAGCTCTGGCCAGAGGTCAAGCCTGCCCACCCAGTAGTCTAGGGGTTCATCACTCCTCAGAGCGTCCACATCGGCCGTTAACCCAATGTAGTCGGACACCTGACGGTCTAGGCGTTCCCTGATGCTGGATCCGGATGACACCTGTCGATGGGTCGGCTGAAAGAATGACCTCATATCCGAAGTCACCAACACATCTTCAAACCGGCCTCTTCTTGCAGGCGCTGTTGGATTGGTACCCGCAAATCCTTCTCTGGGAGTGGGAATTGCTCCTCTGCCAGCGCACGCAAAAGCAGAATGCAGCATTTCTCGAAGCAAGGCCTGGAAGTGCTGCATTCTGACAGCCCTCTGCGACGGCGGTAACATTTCCGCCATTTTGTGTTTGTACCGGGGATCTAAGTACGTTGCCACCCAGTACTGGTCCTTGACCCTCATGCTTTTTATACGGGGGTCCCTATTAAAACACTGGAGCATGAAGGCCCCCATTTGCACTCAAGCGGAAGGTATGTGGTGGTGGTGGTGTTGTTGGTGGTAGTGTCTTTGGGGGTGCACATAGCAGAGAGTGAAGAAGAGGGTGCAGATCGAGAGGATGAGGAGGGTGCAGAAGAATAAGGCTGAGTGAGCCACTCAACCAAGTCTGGTGCGTCCTTTAAAGTAATTGAACGCACCTTCTGCAACTTCCCACTTTGGCTCAAGGCTGTTGCTCCTGCCCTACCCCTACCACCCCTGCGGAAGGGCCTGCCTCTTCCTCTGCCTGTCATTTTTTAAATCACCCTGTGACAAAACTCTTAGTCCCTATACCGCTGAAGGACTGCTGCAGTATAGGGCAGCGGTCAGCAGTAGTGCACGTCAACCCTATGTATTGTGGACCGATAGCGGTCCTTACAGAACAGCAGACTGTACTGCACTCAGGCCTATGTACCGTAGCACCCTATACCAAGTTACCAGTCCTTATAAAAACTTTTGTGGACCAAGCAGGTTGTGTGTTAGTGTTTAGCAGACTGTGCGTCAGTCCCTATACCGCTGAAGGACTGCTGCAGTATAGGGCAGCGGTCAGCAGTAGTGCACGGCAACCCTATGTATTGTGGACCGATAGCGGTCCTTACAGAACAGCAGACTGTAACGCACTCAGGCCTATGTACCGTAGCACCCTATACCAAGTTACCAGTCCTTATAAGAACTTTTGTGGACCAAGCAGGTTGTGTGTTAGTGATTAGCAGACTGTACGTCAGTCCCTATACCAATGAAGGACTGCTGCAGTATAGGGCAGCGGTCAGCAGTAGTGCACGGCAACCCTATGTATTGTGGACCGATAGCGGTCCTTACAGAACAGCAGACTGTACTGCACTCAGGCCTATGTACCGTAGCACCCTATACCAAGTTACCAGTCCTTATAAAAACTTTTGTGGACCAAGCAGGTTGTGTGTTAGTGTTTAGCAGACTGTGCGTCAGTCCCTATACCGCTGAAGGACTGCTGCAGTATAGGGCAGCGGTCAGCAGTAGTGCACGGCAACCCTATGTATTGTGGACCGATAGCGGTCCTTACAGAACAGCAGACTGTAACGCACTCAGGCCTATGTACCGTAGCACCCTATACCAAGTTACCAGTCCTTATAAGAACTTTTGTGGACCAAGCAGGTTGTGTGTTAGTGATTAGCAGACTGTACGTCAGTCCCTATACCAATGAAGGACTGCTGCAGTATAGGGCAGCGGTCAGCAGTAGTGCACGGCAACCCTATGTATTGTGGACCGATAGCGGTCCTTACAGAACAGCAGACTGTACTGCACTCAGGCCTATGTACCGTAGCACCCTATACCAAGTTACCAGTCCTTATAAAAACTTTTGTGGACCAAGCAGGTTGTGTGTTAGTGTTTAGCAGACTGTGCGTCAGTCCCTATACCGCTGAAGGACTGCTGCAGTATAGGGCAGCGGTCAGCAGTAGTGCACGGCAACCCTATGTATTGTGGACCGATAGCGGTCCTTACAGAACAGCAGACTGTAACGCACTCAGGCCTATGTACCGTAGCACCCTATACCAAGTTACCAGTCCTTATAAGAACTTTTGTGGACCAAGCAGGTTGTGTGTTAGTGATTAGCAGACTGTACGTCAGTCCCTATACCAATGAAGGACTGCTGCAGTATAGGGCAGCGGTCAGCAGTAGTGCACGGCAACCCTATGTATTGTGGACCGATAGCGGTCCTTACAGAACAGCAGACTGTACTGCACTCAGGCCTATGTACCGTAGCACCCTATACCAAGTTACCAGTCCTTATAAGAACTTTTGTGGACCAAGCAGGTTGTGTATTAGTGTTTAGCAGACTGTGCGTCAGTCCCTATACCGCTGAAGGACTGCTGCAGTATAGGGCAGCGGTCAGCAGTAGTGCACGGCAACCCTATGTATTGTGGACCGATAGCAGTCCTTACAGAACAGCAGACTGTACTGCACTCAGGCCTATGTACCGTAGCACCCTATACCAAGTTACCAGTCCTTATAAGAACTTTTGTGGACCAAGCAGGTTGTGTGTTAGTGTTTAGCAGACTGTGCGTCAGTCCCTATACCGCTGAAGGACTGCTGCAGTATAGGGCAGCGGTCAGCAGTAGTGCACGTCAACCCTATGTATTGTGGACCGATAGCGGTCCTTACAGAACAGCAGACTGTAACGCACTCAGGCCTATGTACCGTAGCACCCTATACCAAGTTACCAGTCCTTATAAGAACTTTTGTGGACCAAGCAGGTTGTGTATTAGTGTTTAGCAGACTGTGCGTCAGTCCCTATACCGCTGAAGGACTGCTGCAGTATAGGGCAGCGGTCAGCAGTAGTGCACGGCAACCCTATGTATTGTGGACCGATAGCGGTCCTTACAGAACAGCAGACTGTACCGCACCCAAGCCTATGTACCGTAGCACCCTAGACAGACCAAGTTACCAGTCCTGATAAAGAGCTTTGTGGAACAAGTGAGTTGTGAATGATTAGCAGACTGCAGCAGAAGGGCAGCAGTCAAGTATAATATTCTTTCTATATTTGGAAGAAAGAATATTATACGTGTACAAGCCTATTACCGTACCACTGATACCAGTCCTGAAAAGAACCTTTGTGGAACTAATAGTAACAGCAAGTCTTTAAAATTATCCTCACTGCCTGACACACTGCTTCCTGCCTGTCCCTATACAAATTGGCAAAAAAGAGTAGGCTGGAACGATTAGCTGGAACAGCTCTTTTGTGGACCTGATAGTAACAGCTAATGATGATGATGATGATGATGATGAAGAAAGACTAATCTGGCTGAGCTGTCCCTAAAATAGCAGCATACAGCGCTCTGTCCCTTTATCTAAACTGACAAAAGAAACTCAGGCTGCTGACCTAACACCTATACCAGTCCTGAAAAGAACTTTTGTGTACCAAATAGCTAGCGTTTTCTCTGTCCCTACTCCACACAGGATCCTTTCCCTACAGTGACAGAAGAAAGAATGTAAAATGGCCACCGGATCGGGTGTATTTATAGGTTAGGGGGAATGTCCAAGTGTCCATGAGCTGTCATGTCTCAATTGGTTGTCCTGTAACACATGATAAACGTGTCACGAAAGGTTAAAGTTCTTGTATACATTAAACACGTAAGTCCGCCGGGGCGAACGACGGAAAAAGGCGTTCGAACCCGCGGACGGCGAAAGTCGGAAATTCGCCGCGAAACGACCGCCGGGCGAAACGTTCGTCCATCACTAGTGACAACTGCTTGAAGCCTTAGTACCAATTTTGAATGAAATTTGGTTTTCCTTTTCTCTTTTGCGTAGTTCTCCATAAAACTACACAATGAGCAGAAGTACTATCTCTCCTATTCTGCATAGTGCCTATAAACTGATGTGGAAGACTTTAGGGAAGCAGAACTGTCAGATTCTATACTCTAGAATTTCTTATTACTGTACTGACTGTACAATTTGTTGGAATATGTGATGCTGTGTGTGCTGCATGAGTGGCTTGTCTAAGGGAGTGCATTTTACATTTTTGGTCTGTTTTAATCTTTCTAGGTGACCCCATTCAGTTTGTGTAACTGAACCCCTATTCAGTTGTGCGCCTGTCATGTGTGCTGCCATGTATCTTGCATATAAGTGGACTGTTTCTATTTAGAAAGGAGTGTGTTTTTACATCTTAAATCCAGAGTTTCCTTTTTAGCAGTTTTGGTCATAATAAAAAAAATAAAAGTAATGAATGTATTACTACATGTATGTCAGTGTTACTACATTAAGTGTTAAGATTATTATTAAGATTTTAAATTAGACCTGTCACATATAGTCAGCTTTTCTGCAGATCTGTCTCCTCTATTCCCAAAGATCAGCAAGTATGCTGGCATTACATAGTAGGTGAGGTTGAAAAAGACACACAACTCCATCAAGTCCAACCTATGTGTGCGATTAATGTATTGGTATTGCCATTTAGTTCCAATGCTTTAACTTATAAGGTCTGCGGTTGTATCTTGTCCCACAAAACTTGTTTTAAGACTAGATTAGACCTCCTGTTAATTGAATTAGCTACATGCCCAGCCAGTACTACCTTTTCAAGCAGAAGTAGATTGCCTTAGGCTTTGAATAATAATGTATCAAGCAAGTCTGCCTTTGTGTCTACAAGTCTATTTTAAGCTAGTTTCCTGTTCGGTGACACCATGCAACTTCACTACTGTTATAGATTCCTGTGTGACTGTTTACATGGCTAGTAAAATTTCTAGCTGTCTTATGTGTCTTTGTGTATCTGTCCCCAATGTCTGTCTGTCAGCTACTCCCTACTGTTTAGTGATCCCAGCACATCAGCGTTGCAAGGGATTCTCATTTGTCCATTGGCCATTAGTTCTAGGTATCTGCCTGTCTGGGTGAGTAAGGGGACTGCAACCAGGGAACTGTTTGCAGCACAAACCAACCATCAAGAGCTCTGGAGAAGGCAAGGCAATTCCTTAGACTCTGCGCCTCGGCCCTTTCAAGGGCCCTCACCTGCGTTCTCCCCAGATAGTACCATTGGGTATCCTTCTTGCCTTAGAATCCTTCTACACATCAACTGTATCTTGTGTACCTGACTTCCTGTGAACCTTGAACCCCAGTACTGCACTATACTCCTGTCATTCTTGTAAATCCTGTATTCTGTGCTCTCTCGTCTATGTTCCTGTAGGATCACTGATCCAAGCCATACGTGATAGGCCCCCCTCTGAGAAGCCTATTGTTCATAATAAATGAATGTTGAATTCAGGATAGTCTACACAGTTTTGTTTAAATTACATTTGAATAATTTGAATAATATTTTATATATAATAATAATATTTTATGTTAATATGAGAATGGTTTCTCCTTGTATTAAGACGTTTTTCTTTTCTTCTAGATATTATTACCTCTAGAACATAGATTTACTTCAGCAGTAAAAAACTCAACGGCTTTATGGGCATTTTTGTTAATGATCTAATGTTGGACTAACAATCTGACATCATCTTCAAAAATATCCTCCCTCATTCCTTGGCTTTATGATATCAGTCACAAACAGCATTGATGGAAAAGAGTGCTTTCAAAAGTTTTTTAGATGTCTGAAGAACTTTGACACTTATCATGTCAGCTGTCTAAAAAAATCAAAACTCAGTAATTGCAAAAAGATCTGCACACCTACTGGAAGTTTCTTGTCATGTGGACTGCGATAGTCCTGAAGAAAAGAAGATTATGTATGAACAGTGTATGCCTTCTTAAGGTGCTACAGTGGAGTCTTAGGGACTAGCTGTCAAAGTTACAGAGGAGGAATCAACTAAAGACTTGGCGTTCAAACATTGTTAGACCCATGTGTAATTTTTATTTTAGACATTTTTGTACTTTTAGATTTTGGTTTAGCCTTGACAAAGCAAAATTAAATTTTTCTGCAGAAGTAAATTTGGTTCATAAATTAGGAGGAATATGAACTAGAAAAATAGATTTTTAAACTAAGATTAGGCAGTTGGAGGGAGATGTTGGAATTTAGAAACGATTGATAGGAATTGGAATTGTATCTGCTTTTTTTTAAAATGCCATTTATGTTATGTTTTGTTAGTTATGTGGTCAATTTTTAATTTGACAAAGAGATGGGATTGATTGGTAAATGGAATCGCCATTTATTTATCAAACATTTAGTTATGATTACCAAAACATGTATTTTAATTAAGCAGATATACAGTGGAGCAAAAAAGTATTTAGTCGGCCACCAATTGTGCAAGTTTTTCCACTTAAAAAGATGAGAGAGGCCTGTAATTGTCATCATAGGTATACCTCAACTATTAGAGACAAAATGTGGAAATAAATTCAGACAATCACATTGTCTGATTTTTGAAAGAATTTATTTGCAAATTATGGTGGAAAATAAGTATTTTGTCAATATCAAAAGTTCATCTCAATACTTTGTTATATATCCTTTTTTGGCAATGACAGATGTCAAACGTTTTCTGTAAAGCCGCGTACACACGGGGCGGACTGTCTGGCCAACTTAGTCCATCAGACAATCTGACGGACAGTCCGTCATACTTTCGAATGAACGGACTTGACTACACACACCACTTTTTGAGCGGACTAATACGGCGTACTAAGTCCGCCATACTATCCGCCCTACTTTTGAAATGAACGGACTCGCCCACATACGCGGAGGAAAGTCCGCTCATTTCGAGCACGTCTCCAGGTAGGCGGGGCCCGCGAAGGAGACGTCGCTGACCCCGCCGCCTGGAATGGACTTAAAGGGGAACCCCAACACCGGAAAAAATCGCGCGGCCCTCCCACCCCAAAGCACCTTGTCCCCATGTTGATGAGGACAAGGGCCTCTTCCCGACAACCCTGGCCGTTGGTTGTCGGGGTCTGCGGGCGGGGGGCTTATCGGAATCCGGGAGCCCCCTTTAATAAGGGGGCCCCCGGATACCGGCCCCCCACCCTATGTGAATGAGTATGGGGTACAATGTACCCCTACCCATTCACCTGTAAAATAAAAGTACCAAAAAAAACACAACACACGAGATAAAATACTTTATTGCACAGCTCCGGGGGTCTTCCATCTTCGGGGGTCTTCTCGCCGGACTCCTCCGCTATCTTCTTGTAGCTCTTTTGCTAGCGGAGGAGTCCTTCTTTCTTCCTCGCCGCCGGCCTCTTCTCCCGACTTCGCGCGCCTTCTTATAGCTCTTTTACAGGCGGTGGCCCGGTCTTCTGTCGCCGCCGCCGCCTTCCGTTCTTCTTCTTCTTCTTCTTCTTCTCCAGGAGATGTTGCCTCGACAATCTCTCCGGCCGGAATGCCAGGGACGCACTGCACGGCCACTTATATAGGGACAAGGGGCGGTATCACATGGCTTTATGTCACATGGGTTGGTCACATGGGTTGATGTCACATGGGGACTATGACATCGTAAGGGGGCGGGGTCACCATGTGACACCAACCCATGTGACATAAAGCCATGTGACACCGCCCCTTGTCCCTATATAAGTGGCCGCGCAGTGCGTCCCTGGCATTCCGGCCGGAGAGATCTTCGAGGCAACATCTCCTGGAGAAGAAGAAGAAGAAGAAGAACGGAAGGCGGCGGCGACAGAAGACCGGGCCACCGCCTGTAAAAGAGCTATAAGAAGGCGCGGTGGCCCGGCAGAAGAACCGAAGAGGGGGACAAGACCCCCGAAGTCGGGAGAAAAGGAAGAAAGCCAGACTCCTCCACTAGCAAAAGAGCTACAAGAAGATAGCGGAGGAGTCCGGCGAGAAGACCCCCGAAGACGGAAGACCCCCAGAGCTGTGCAATAAAGTATTTTATCTCGTGTGTTGTGTTTTTTTTGGTACTTTTATTTTACAGGTGAATGGGTAGGGGTACATTATACCCCATACTCATTCACATAGGGTGGGGGGCCGGTATCCGGGGGCCCCCTTATTAAGAGGGGGCTCCCGGATTCCGATAAGCCCCCCCGCCCGCAGACCCCAACAACCAACGGCTAGGGTTGTCGGGAAGAGGCCCTTGTCCTCATCAACATGGGGACAAGGTGCTTTGGGGTGGGGGGGCTGCGCGGCCCCCCTTCCCCAAGGCACCCCCCCATGTTGAGGGCACGCGGCCTGGTACGGCTCAGGAGGGGGGGCGCTCGCTCGCCCCCCTTTCCTGGCCGGCCGGGTAGCTGCTCGGACAAGGGTCTGTTGTGGACTTGGGGGGGACCCCCACGCCGATTTTTTTCGGCGTTGGGGTTCCCCTTTAAGTCCGTACCAGGCGGCGGGGCCAGCGACGTCTCCTTCGCGGGCCCCGCCTACCTGGATACCCGCTCGAAATGAGCGGACTTTTCTCCGGGCGGGAAAAGTCCGCTCATTTCAAAAGTACGGCGGACTGGCACACACACGGGCGGATTGTCCGCCGAAATGCGAGTCCGATGGACAGTATTACGGAAATTCCGAAATACTTAGTCCGCCAGACTGCACGCTGAAAATGTCCGCTGAAGCCCACACACGAGAGGACTGTCCGCTGAAATGTGTTTCGGTGGACTAAGTAGGCCAGACAGTCCGCCCGTGTGTACGCGGCTTAAGTCTTCACAAGGTTGTCACACACTGTTGCTGGCATGTTGGCCCATTCCTCCATGCAGATCTCCTCTAGAACAGTGATGTTTTGGGGCTGTCGCTGGGCAACACAGACTTTCAACTCCTTCCAAAGGTTTTCTATGGGGTTGAGATCTGGAGACTGGCTGGGCCACTCCAGGACCTTGAATTGCTTCTTATGAAGCCACTCCTTTGTTGCCCGGGTGGTGTGTTTGGGATCATTGTCATGCTGAAAGACCCAGCCACGTTTCATCTTTAATGCCCTTGCGAATGGGAGGAGGTTTGCACTCAAAATCTCATGACACATGGCCCCATTCATTCTTTCATGTACACAGGTCAGTCGTCCTGTTCCCTTTGCAGAGAAACAGCCCCAAAGTATGATGTTGCCACCCCCATGCTTCACAGTAGGTATGGTGTTCTTTGGTTGCAACTCACCATTCTCTCTCCTCCAAACACGACAAGTTGTGTTTCTACCAAGCAGTTCTACTTTGGTTTCATGTGACCATACGACAGTCTCCCAGTCCTCTTCTGGATCATCCAAATGCTCTCTAGCAAACCTTAGATGGGCCCGGACATGTACTGGCTTAAGCAGGGGGACACGTCTGGCACTGCAGGATATAAGTTCCTGGCGGCGTAATGTGTTACTGATGGTAGTCCCAGCTCTCTGCAGGTCAATTACTAGGTCCCCCCGTGTGGTTCTGGGATTTTTGCTCACCGTTCTTGCGATAATTTTGACCCCACGGGGTGAGATCTTGCGTGGAGCTCCAGATCAAGGGAGATTATCAGTGGTCTTGGATGTCTTCCATTTTCTAATTATTGCTCTGTACGATTATTTTTTATTTTATTTGTACGATTACTTTTTATTTTATTGTACGATTATTTTTTATTTTATTTGTTTTTAAGGTTGAACTGGATGGACTCGTGTCTTTTTTCAACCTGACTTACTATGTAACTCCCACAGATGATTTCTTCACACCAAGCTGCTTGCCTATTGCAGAGTCAGTCTTCCCAGCCTGTTGCAGGTCTACAATTTTGTTTCTGGTGTCCTTCAACAGCTCTTTGGTCTTCACCATAATGGAGTCTGGAGTGTGACTGAGGTTGTGGACAGGTGTCTTTTATACTGATAACAAGTTCAAACAGGTGCCATTGATACAGGTAATGAGTGGAGGACAGAGGAGCCTTTTAACCACTTCAGCCCCGGACCAATAAACACCTTAAGGACCAGAGGTCTTTTTCCAATTTCGCACTGCGCTGCTTTAACTGGTAATTGCGCGGTCATGCAATATTGCACCCAAACGAAATTTGCGTCCTTTTCTTCCCACAAATAGAGCTTTCTTTTGATGGTATTTGATTGCCTCTGCGATTTTTTTTTTTTGCGATATAAATGGAAAAAGAGCGAAAATTTTGAAAAAAAAAGATATTTTCTTCTTTTTGTTATAAGAAAAATCGAATAAACTAAATTTTAGTCATACATTGAGGGCAAAATTTATTCAGCCACATGTCTTTAGTAAAAAAAATGTCAATAAGCGTATATTTTTTGGTTTGCGCAAAAGTTATAGCGTCTACAAACTAGAGTACATTTTCTGGAATTTACACAGCTTTTAATTTATGACTGCCGATCTCATTTCTTGAGGTGCTAAAATGGCAGGGCAGTACAAATATCCCCCCCCCAAATGACCCCATTTTGGAAAGTAGACACCCCAAGGAAATTGCTGATGGGTATGTTGAGCCCATTGAATATTTATTTTTTTTGTCCTAAGGGATTGAATAATGACAAAAAAAAAAAAAAAAAATTATTTTTACAAAAAGTTGTCACTAAATGATATATTGCTCACACATGCCATAGTTATATGTGGAATTGCACCCCAAAATATATTCCGCTACGTCTCCCGAGTATGGGGATACCACATGTGTGGGACTTTTTGGGAGTCTAGTCGCGCACGGCACCCCGAAAACCAATCACCACCTTCAGGATTTCTAAGGGTGCAAATTTTTGATTTAACTCCTCACTACCTATCACAGTTTCGAAGGCCATAAAATGCCAAAATAGCACAAAACCCCCCAAAATGACCCCATTTTGGAAAGTAGACACCCCAAGCTATTTACTGAGAGGCATGTTGAGTCCATGGAATATTTTATATTTTGCCACAAGTTGCGGGAATATTACAAACTTTTTTTTTTTTTTGCACAAAGTTGTCACTAAATGATATATTGCTCACACATGCTATGGGCATATGTGAAATGACACCCCAAAATACATTCTGCTGCTTCTCCTGAGTACGGGGATACCACATGTGTGGGACTTTTTGGGAGTCTAGTCGCGCACGGCACCCCGAAAACCAATCACCACCTTCAGGATTTCTAAGGGTGCAAATTTTTGATTTAACTCCTCACTACCTATCACAGTTTCGAAGGCCATAAAATGCCAAAATAGCACAAAACCCCCCCAAATGACCCCATTTTGGAAAGTAGACACCCCAAGCTATTTACTGAGAGGCATGTTGAGTCCATGGAATATTTTATATTTTGCCAAAAGTTGCGGGAAGATTACAAACTTTTTTTTTTTTTTGCACAAAGTTGTCACTAAATGATATATTGCTCACACATGCCATAGTTATATGTGGAATTGCACCCCAAAATATATTCCGCTACTTCTCCCGAGTATGGGGATACCACATGTGTGGGACTTTTTGGGAGTCTAGTCGCGCACGGCACCCCGAAAACCAATCACCACCTTCAGGATTTCTAAGGGTGCAAATTTTTGATTTAACTCCTCACTACCTATCACAGTTTCGAAGGCCATAAAATGCCAAAATAGCACAAAACCCCCCAAAATGACCCCATTTTGGAAAGTAGACACCCCAAGCTATTTACTGAAGGCATGTTGAGTCCATGGAATATTTTATATTTTGCCACAAGTTGCGGGAATATTACAAACTTTTTTTTTTTTGCACAAAGTTGTCACTAAATGATATATTGCTCACACATGCTATGGGCATATGTGAAATGACACCCCAAAATACATTCTGCTGCTTCTCCTGAGTACGGGGATACCACATGTGTGGGACTTTTTGGGAGTCTAGTCGCGCACGGCACCCCGAAAACCAATCACCACCTTCAGGATTTCTAAGGGTGCAAATTTTTGATTTAACTCCTCACTACCTATCACAGTTTCGAAGGCCATAAAATGCCAAAATAGCACAAAACCCCCCAAATGACCCCATTTTGGAAAGTAGACACCCCAAGCTATTTACTGAGAGGCATGTTGAGTCCATGGAATATTTTATATTTTGCCAAAAGTTGCGGGAAGATTACAAACTTTTTTTTTTTTTGCACAAAGTTGTCACTAAATGATATATTGCTCACACATGCTATGGGCAGAAGTCAAATTACACCCCAAAATAAATTCTGCTGCTTCTCCCGAGTACGGGGATACCACATGTGGGGGACTTTTTGGGAGCCTAGCCACGTACGGGACCCCGAAAACCAAGCACTGCCTTCCGGATTTAAATATAAAATGCTACCAAAAAACCTGTTAGCGATGGCAGGGATCAGGCCTGACTCTGCGATCGCTGCAGTTATGTGTTTAGTGTTTTGTAAGTGACAGTGATCGATCGATACTGCACTTGGGTGGGCTGGGCAGAGGGGCAAAACGCAGGTGCTAGCAGGTATCTGGGCTGATCCCGCTAACAATGCGTTTTTTTGGAACCCTAAACTGCTGGGGACGCTAGTATAGATCTGATCAGATCAGATATTGATCTGTTCAGATTCTATAGCACTACGGGAGGTGTATGCTTTGCGTGTGGGTGTTAGCGGTACTGGCACTAACCTAGCGCTGCCTGGGGCGACGCAGACCCTGACCCTAAAACCTAATTGATATCACCCGCCGGGTGATCAGGGGGTTAAACCTTTATTGGGTAATAAATGGTGGGTGCCCTGATGCTATAAAAAACAAACTAACCAGAGTCACCCGTAACACTTATACGGTGATCAGTGGTGAAAGTGTTAACTAGGGGCAATCAGGGGGTTCAAATTTTTATTAGGTAGTATATGGGGGTCCCTGGCGCTATATAAAAACCTGACGGGGAACCTAAATAACTAACTGGCTAACCAGCGTCACCAGTGACACTTATACTGTGATCGCTGGTGAAAGGGGGTGAAAGGGTTAACTAGCAGCAATCAGGGGGTTAAAACCATTATTGGGTAGTATATCGGGGTACCTAGCGCTATAAAAACCTGGCGGTGAACCTAAAAAAATAACTAGCTACCTAGCGACACTAGCGACACTGATGCAGCGATCAGAAAAATGATCGCTTAGTGACACTGGCAAAAGGGGGTGAAAGGGTTAACTAGCGGCAATCAGGGGGTTAAAACCATTATTGGGTAGTATATCGGGGTACCTAGCGCTATAAAAACCTGGCGGTGAACCTAAAAAAATAACTAGCTACCTAGCGACACATGCAGCGATCAGAAAAATGATCGCTTAGTGACACTGGCAAAAGGGGGTGAAAGGGTTAACTAGCGGCAATCAGGGGGTTAAAACCATTATTGGGTAGTATATCGGGGTACCTAGCGCTATAAAAACCTGGCGGTGAACCTAAAAAAATAACTAGCTACCTAGCGACACATGCAGCGATCAGAAAAATGATCGCTTAGTGACACTGGCAAAAGGGGGTAAAAGGGTTAACTAGCGGCAATCAGGGGGTTAAAACCATTATTGGGTAGTATATCGGGGTACCTAGCGCTATAAAAACCTGGCGGTGAACCTAAAAAAATAACTAGCTACCTAGCGACACTAGCGACACTGATGCAGCGATCAGAAAAATGATCGGTTAGTGACACTGGCAAAAGGGGGTGAAAGGGTTAACTAGCGGCAATCAGGGGGTTAAAACCATTATTGGGTAGTATATCGGGGTACCTAGCGCTATAAAAACCTGGCGGTGAACCTAAAAAAATAACTAGCTACCTAGCGACACATGCAGCGATCAGAAAAATGATCGCTTAGTGACACTGGCAAAAGGGGGTGAAAGGGTTAACTAGCGGCAATCAGGGGGTTAAAAACATTATTGGGTAGTATATCGGGGTACCTAGCGATATAAAAACCTGGCGGTGAACCTAAAAAAATAACTAGCTACCTAGCGACACATGCAGCGATCAGAAAAATGATCGCTTAGTGACACTGGCAAAAGGGGGTGAAAGGGTTAACTCTAGGGGCAATCAGGGGGTTAAATCTTTATTGGGGGGTGATAGGGGGCTACCCTGGACCTAACACTAACTGTCCTGACAGTTTTTACTGTCACAACTGACACTGAATGCATTGATCAGTAAAGAAATGATCAATGCAATCAGTGACACTGTGACTGGGGGGGGGGAGGGGGGGCGGGGGGCGATCGGGGGGGGTTTGTGTGCCTGTGTGTACCTACATGTCAGTGTAGTGTTGGTGCACACTTACTATTAGTCTTCTCCTCGTAGTCCGGTCAAAAAGACCGCCCCGAGGAGAATGACATCACTTCCTCCTTCCTGTGTAAACAATACACAGTGGGAGGAAGCTTCTCATTGGCCAGGAGCGATCCAGAGGGGGTGGCCGAAAACCAACGGCCATCCCCTCATCACGGAGCGCTCCTGGAGCGAACCGGACCGCCGTATCCAACGGGAGGGGGTCCGATCGGACCCCCCACCCGCTGGAAGGCAATCACGTACATCTACGTGATTGTGCCTGCCTGTGCCATTGTGCTGACGTACATTGGCAATACGGCGGTCCTGAAGTGGTTAAAGAAGAAGATACAGGTCTGAGAGAGCCAGAAATCTTGCTTGATTGTAGGTGACCAAATACTTATTTTCCACCATAATTTGCAAATAAATTCTTTCAAAAATCAGACAATGTGATTGTCTGGATTTGTTTCCACATTTTGTCTCTCATAGTTGAGGTATACCTATGATGACAATTACAGGCCTTTCTCATCTTTCTAAGGGGGGGAACTTGCACAATTGGTGACTGACTAAATACTTTTGTGCCCCACTGTACTTGTTACAAAGGCCCAGGATGTATGTAGAAGCTGTTTATGTTTGTGGTCAAATGCCATTTACACCTCCAGCTGTGAAAAGCCATTTTCTCAGAGAACTCTGGAAGTGATGTATAGGTGCTACATGGCCATCTGTTTATCAATGTAAGCTACAAAATGTATTTCCTGAGAAAATGCGTGGGAATGCTGAATTGCCCCCCACTTCAGAATGTATAAATTGTACCACAGCGTTCTCTGTCATTTCAGAGCAATTATTTCACCATGTACTGTTTAAGTTTGCTCCCCTGCCTATGGCCAAAACTATAGGCTTGAATATTAAATACATCTTGTTGAATGTGGTTCATGTATAGATTAAAGAATCATATTGCTTGATGTGAAATATAAAGACTATACATAAAAGATGTGCACATTCAGGGCCGGCTCACACTACTGTGTGGTGCGAGATCACATGCGATTCGCACCACACTGCAAATCACATGCGATGTCCATGTGATGCAACTCCAGCCACACAAATAGCATGGCTAAATCGCATCCTATTCAGAACTAAACTCGCACAGGACCCATGCAATCCGATTTGTGCCCGAACAGACAGCTCACAGTTTGACACGCAAGCTGAAATGGGGGTGTCACTAACAATTTATTGACACTCCCCAGCAGTTCACATATGCCAGTGTGAACTGCCATGCGAGTCGGTGCGATGCAGGAACCCGCAGTAGATTCGCAGGGCTCCCGCATCACAGCAGTGTGAACTGGGCCCCAAAGTGTATCACAAGCAATGAGCATAATACAATATCCATTGCTCTAGGACTTTTTTAAACTTTGTCTATTGGTGTGTGGGAGGACACCTCAGCTTGGACTCCCTGACTGTAAACTTCCAAAGTAAGACTTTGTTTCCCACAGTTCTGAGCCATACAATCTTTGACCAAACCACAAAATAAAGCTTTGGACCCTTTTGAGAAATCCTTGATGTGCTGATGATATTCCTTCACACTGTACAGAATGGGGAACCTCTGCGGTGCAATCCACTCCTGTTGCTATGGGAGAAAGACTGCTGGCAACATCCCCCTTAATGCTAGAGGCCGTGCCACCTAGAAGAGGTACATAATATCGACAGGCTGCTTGTTACACTTCTGTTACTCTTGGCAACTTCTTTTGTCTTCTTCTTTTTGTCTTCACATTACTCTACTCCATACTGATGTCTTCATACTCCAATGTGTACTTTTAACTGTGTGTGTGTGCCGGTTACTTACAAAACACCCCATTCAGTAACTTCAGACCAGGCAAGGACAACTTTTTAATATGCTTTACTTAGGAAAGATGCAAGTACACATTTCACAGTACAGCATTATTATTTCCTATTCCCAAACTATAACTACAGGCTTGTGTGTTGGCCCAGCATACGTGAATTGATGCAGTCCAGCAAGAATAAGTCTTTCAGAGGCATTTCATTTTTGGTATCTAAAGGCCAAAGCCCGAGTTAAGTCTCTGTTACAAACCATGACTAGCGACATTCTCCTACTCCTGTGGGTCTTTTTATCCATCTACATCCCTCACGGGCCTCACAACCCAAGATTGCACTGGAACTCCTTGTTTTTTCTCTCTCTTGTGGGCTTTCTCCTACAGAGCTGATGACGACTCCCCAGGGGGGACTCTCTGCGGTCGAACCACTGGCCCAATTCATATCACACAGGGCAAGTGGGCCACACTCAGCCAGGATCCCACCAAAAAGCCTAAAAGACTGGGCAAAGTATTAACCCCAGCCATCCCTGTCAGGACAGCGCCCACTGACTGTGTCAGCCTGCTTACAATGTGAGCCCCAGAAGCTTCTTGTAAACCTAGTCCTTTTGGGGAACACCTTCTCAGTTCAAGTTTAATGGGTTTAATGGGTTTACCATTAGGGATATCAGGTCATAGGGCTGCCACGCATACCCAGATCTATGACCCCCAAACTCAAACATGCCTGCAGCCAAAGACCCTGACAGACAAATACTGTAATAGGAAGAGTTGTCATGGACTGATCTCTGCAATCCCTATCTGTAAAAGGGGTAGAGTCATGGAGATCCCCAGACTGTATATCAACTAGCTTAAATGGGGCTACATTAAGGCCTGGTTCACACCTATGCAGGTTGCAGTTTGCATATTCCAGGTGCATTTTGCATTTTTCAATACACGGTTTGATCTATTGAAGTCTATGGAACCAAAAAACTGAAAAAAGCCCCTGGCCCTTTCAATAAAATGCACAGATGTGAATGTGACAAATAGGAAACCATGTTAAATGGACCATGTAAAGTGATTTGATTTTTAAAATGAAATCCGGGGACATAGTTTACCATTTCCCAATTTAAAAAAAAATATTTAATAAGTATATTTTCCTCAAATGATATATGTAGTGTATGTGTTTATGGGATGATTGTATGATATATATATATATATATATATATATATATATATATATATATAATTTCTCAAATTTCGTCCATGAGATTAAAAAAAATGATACCCAAAGATAACCAAATGTTAAGAAGATAAGATAGAGAAAATACTTTTCAATTAATATTTTGTATTTTATTCTTTTTATGTTCAGGGGTGCACTATGTACAGAGTGCAGAGTTCCGGGGTGTGATTTGTGCAGAGTCCAGGGGTGTGCTTTGTACAGAATTCAGGGGTGCGCTACGTACAAAGTTTAGGGGTGTGCTATGTACAGAGTGTAGAGTTCAATGGTGCGCAATGTCAGTGCAGTGGGTGAGGGAAATAACTGAAACCGATCTTTTGTGGCTCTCACTGCAGCAGCTGCAGCAGGAGATGTTAGCTTTTAGCTGTTGTAGTGAGAGCCATAAAAGATCAGTTTCAGTCAGGACTTTTTTCTCAGAGACTAGGGACGGTACTTATATCCCCCTCCCCCTTCCCCCAAAGAAACCATCTATTGCTCACCACTGCACACCTCTTTAAAGACAGGAGTTGTCAGACAAACCTGATTTCTTTTTATGAGGTGGTAAGTAAAACCTTGGACAGAGGGGTGGCGGTGGACGTGATATATTTGGATTTTGCAAAAGCATTCGATACTGTTCCGCACACACGGCTCATGTGTAAGGTAAAGTCTACAGGTTTGGAAACATCAGTTTGTAGATGGATAGAAAACTGGCTAAAAGACGAGTAGTGGTTAATGATTCTTACTCTGAATGGTCTAAGGTTATGAGTGGTGTACCCCAAGGTTCAGTGCTGGGACCCTTACTTTTTAATATCTTTATAAATGATATTGGGTCTGGGATCAAGAGTAACATTTCCGTCTTTGCAGATGACACCAAGCTATGTGGTGCAATAACGTCCTTACAGGATGTCACCAATTTACAAGCAGACCTCAATGCTCTGTCTAATTGGGCGACTATGTGGCAGATGAGGTTTAATGTTGAGAAATGTAAGGTTATGCACTTGGGGGCTAAGAATATGCATGCATCATACACGCTAGGGGGAGTACAACTGGGGGAATCCATAGTGGAGAAGGATCTGGGGGTTTTGGTAGATCATAAGCTCAATAATAGCATGCAATGCCAAGCTGCGGTTTCCAAAGCGAGCAAAGTCCTTTCTTGTATTAAGAGAGGTATGTACTCCAGAGAGAGAGATATCATTTTGCCCCTGTTCAAATCATTAGTAAGACCTCATCTGGAATATGCCGTTCAGTTTTGGGCACCAGTTCTCAAAAAGGATATCGGGGAACTGGAGAAAGTGCAGAGAAGGGCAACCAAACTGATAAGAGGCATGGAGCAACTCAGCTATGAGGAAAGATTAGAGGAACTGAATTTATTCACTCTTGATAAGAGGAGATTAAGGGGGGATTTGATCAACATGTACAAATATATAAGGGGGTCCATATAGGGAACTTGGTGTCGAGTTATTCACTTTAAAGTCAACAAAGAGGACAAGGGGGCACTCTTTACGTCTAGAGGAGAAGAGATTTCATCTCCAAATACGGAAAGGTTTCTTCACAGTAAGAGCTGTGAAAATGTGGAATAGACTCCCTGCAGAGGTGGTTATGGCCAGCTCAGTGGATTGCTTTAAGAAAGGCCTGGATTATTTCCTAAGTGTACGTAATATAACTGGGTACTAAAATTTATAGGTAAAGTTGATCCGGGGAAAATCCGATTGCCTCTCGGGGGATCAGGAAGGAATTTTTTCCCCTGCTTTAGCAAATTGGATCATGCTCTGCTGGTTTTTTTTTGCCTTCCTCTGGATCAACTGTGGGTATAGAATTGGGTATATGGGCTGGTATATGTATGTGTGTATATATGTGTATGTATATGTATGTATATATATATATATATATACATATATATAATATATATATATATATATATATATATATATATATATATATATATATATATATATATATATATATATATGTATGTATATATATATATTTATATGTGTGTATATATATATATATTTATATGTGTATATATGTATATATATGTATAGTATATTTTATATTATTTATTTTTATTTATTTTTTTTGGTTGAACTGGATGGACTTGTGTCTTTTTTCAACCTGACTAACTATGTAACTATGTAACTATGTAACTTACCTCTGCACCTACCCCTTCAATAATCACCTCTGTACCCCTGATCCACAGCTCATCTATGGTCCCCCATCCACAGCTCACCTTTTCTCCACCAGTCCACAGCTCACCTCTTTGCCCCCAGTGCACAGCTCCCCTCTTGTCCACCACTCCCCTTTTCTCCTCCAGGCCACAGCTTCCCTCTTGTCCCCCAGTCCACAGCTCCCCTCTTGTCCCCCAGTTCACAGCTCCCTTCTTGTCCCCCAGTCCACAACTCCCTTCTTGTCCCCCAGTCCACAGCTCCCCTCTTGTCTCCCAGTCCACAGCTCCCCTCTTGTCTCCCAGCCCACAGCTCCCCTCTTGTCCCCCAGTCCACAGCTCTCTTTTTCTTCTTTAGTCCACAGCTCCCCTCTAGTCCACCATTCCACTGCTCCCCTTTTCTCCCCCAGTCCACAGCTCCCCTTTTTCTCCTCCAGTCTACAACTCCCCTCTTCTCCCACAGTCCAGAATTCCCCTCTCCTCCCCCAGTCAACAACTCCCCTCTTATCACGCAGTCCACAGTTCCCCTCTTGTCTCAAAGTCCACAGCTCCCCTCTTTTCCTCCAGTCTACAACTCCCCTCTTCTCCCACAGTCCAGAATTCCCCTCTCCTCCCCCAGTCAACAACTCCCCTCTTGTCCACCAGTCCACAGCTCCTCTTTTCTCCTCCAGTCGACAGCTCCCCTATTTCTCCTCCAGTCCACAGTTCCCCTCTTGTCCCCCAGTCCACAGTTCCCCTCTCCTCCCACAGTCGCCAGTCCAACTGTGCACTACTGTCCACAGTTCACAGTTTACCTTAGCAGCTTCAACAAACCTGTAAACAACCCACCTCTGCATCTGCAGTCCACGTTTTACACCCTCAGTCAACAACTAACCTTTGCATCCGACACTACAGCTTATCCCTGTCCCCCCTCCACATTTCACTTCTACACCCCCATATCTATAACTTACCCCAATCCACAGCTCTTTTCAACACCCCATCTTTATCTCTACACATCCTGCCCTCCCCACCCATCACCAATGAACAACACCTCCAAACTCCTCATAATTGTTTCTCTGCACAACCCACCCACCCCCCCCCCCATTCTCTCGAAAACTCTTACCTCTGCAAAAATAACAATCCCCCATTAAGCCCCCCACCACTTTCAGCTCCGCACAACACCCCCAACCCACCTTTTCCCTCATAGCTCTTGCCTGTCCAACCCTCCCCCCCAGCTCTTACCTATTCACAATCCTCCTCCCTAATCCACAGCTCTCACCTCTTTACAAATCCACCCACCCCTAGCTGTCACCGCTGCAGTACACCTCCAACCTCCCCACATCTGCCCATTTCTCTGCAAAACCACCCCCCAATGCTTCCCTTTGCAGCTCTCTCACAGCTTCACAGTGATGCAGCCGCTGTGATACATGTCTGACAGGTGGGGACAAAAGTCGAGGACACCCATCAACACATGCCCTGCCCGATACCCAGAGCTAGTACACAGAAGCAAGTAGAGGAAGTGGTGAGCAGTGCAAAAACTTCCTCTACCGCTGTGTCAGTTTGCAGAGGACAGAGCTGTCAGACGTTCTAGATAAAAATAATTTTTACTGGCAATTTATCCAAAACGAACTCTGCCACAGTAAATGTTTACCTTGCTAATTAAACAAAATCTGCAAAGGATATGTACTAATGTTTTAATCAGCAAGGCATACTTTCCTGTGGCAGGGTGAGCTTTGGACAAATTCTCAGATTTTTTTTCAGTTATTTTCTTTTTCTCAGTTGGCAAGCACCCAAATTTAAGTGGAAATCCATTAAGTGATCCTTGATAAAGCAGGATGAATAAAAATCTCAATCAATTTTATAAATTGTTCAAGCAATATGCTATATGTTTGTCTCTTTACCTTGGTTTCAGGGACAGCTATATTTTCCTGCAGATACCAATTAGATTTTCTAGTAAAATTTTAAGTAAAAAGTACTATACCTTTTCCTGATTGCCATCTGCTTCCATTGTGAAATCTATCACTTCCCCACAAAAGTCTTTCTTGTGATCTGCATAATTTAGGACTCTCTCCATCACTATCATGCAAACAAAAAGGTATAGTCAATATACAATGATGATTTTTTTTTTTTTTCACCAACAGTCTCAATTAGTCTGGCATTAATTACTCTACCACACTGGATACCCTGGATTTCCTTCAGATATTTCCTGTATTTTGCATTTCACTGAGTGCAAGATTTTAGGCTTACCAAGATGCTTTGGAGAAATGTATGACAGAAGGGAAGGTGATTAATGTAATATATTTATTCTACTACTCAATTAGTACAACTGTTCTTTGTAATAGAGTATAATTCTATTCAATATATTTTAAAGCTAAATTATAGGTATGTATATTTTTGTATAGTTACAAAAGTCCAGGATCAATGTAAGTATGTATGTGTAGCAGCTGCCCTGCATCTCCCGTGGCCATGCCAAGCTGACTCTCACTAAGACCCCTTTCACATGGGGCCGGGGGGCGGTGCCGGTGGTAAAAGCTGCGATTTTTAGCAGTGCTTCACCACCAACTTCTTGCCGTTATGCAGCCACTAGTGAGGCGCTTTTATCCACCCGCTAGCAGCCGAGAAAGAGTTAAAACCACTGCAAAGTGCTGCTGCAGCAGCGCTATGTTGGCGGTATAGCCACGCTGCCCCACTGATTTCAATGGGTAGGAGCGGTGAAGGAGCGGTGCATACACTGCTCCTTCACCCTCCAAAGATGCTGCTAGCAAGACTTTTTTTTACCATCCTGCCAGCGCACTACTCCAGCGCCAAAGCCCTCTGCACTTTCAGGGCACTTTGCAGGTGCTATTTTTAGTGCTGTAGCGCCTGCAAAGCACCCCAGTGTGAAAGGGGTCTTAAGGGGTCTTAATTTCCCCCTTTCTCTCCTCTTCTCACTGTGCAGAGAGACTCCCACACACAGCTGCTCACTCTGCATCCTCCCCTGCTTCCTCATTAGCAGGGAGAAGGGAGACAATACACAGCCACCTGAACTGCACCAACACATTGTGCAACATGTAGTCCCTAACACAATCGGTCCAGTGGTTTCCTGTGGGAACAGGACTACACATTCTCTGGCAAGGAGATAAGTGAGGACTCCATGTTTTCTGACTGAGAGCTGGAGAGACACAGCACGAGGCAGGGGAAGACAGGACCAGAGGGGCTGCTGTAATCCTCACCATGTGCTGATCCTTCCACAGCTCCAGAATACTTCCAAGTACACTTTGTTTATCCTATTTCCAAGTGCACTCTGTTTATCCTGCTCAACAGGACATCAAGTGCACCAATGCCAGGCTAGCCGAAGGACCTTTTTGCTATCCTTTCAATATAAGTGATATAGTAATCATGGTGATTATTCCGAAGGAAGAAGTCTTACATTTATTCTTAAAGTGATAATTTGCCGTGAGGTCTTTTGCTTCATCTGTTCATTGCCTGGGTCTGTGATTTCAGTATGGTATGTATGGGTCTTCAATAAGTATACCTTCTGGCTTACCACAGTTTGTTTTTCTTTTCTACTGCTGTGTTTTGCACTAACACTGCTTACTAAGTGTGCAAGAGGATTTGGGACTGTTCTTGGGGTTGAGAGGCAAAGTATGGAACCAAACATACTTAAGCAGCTCCTTGGGGGGGAAGGGGGGGACCTGGAAGATCCAAGTGGAAGCCAGAATTCACTGAGTTAGACACTGCTACTACAGCACTAGCTTCTGGGTCCCATGCTGGGCAGCTGCCCTGCTGCTTAGTGAACACAGGAAGTCCCTAATTTGCCACAGGTGACACAGGTGCCCTTCAGGGAACACTATGACTTTTACTAAAGAATGTAAAGCATTCTCTGATTGGACAAGGTGAAGAGGAAGGATTGTGATGTCATCATCTCCACCTTTTCCAATAAGAATGCTTTTAAACCATTAAGAAAATGCAAAGTGCACCAGAGGAAAAGTTTACTGTTCATTTCTGAATTGTTAATGTAGCGCCTTAGAATTACTATGCATCCTATATCCAGACAGGGCCATCTTTAAGGCAGGGCAAAAGGGGCAGCTGCCCTGGGCCCTGCCATTGTTGTGGTGCCCAAAGCAGCTGCCTCATACTTGCCAACTATCCCAGTTTAAATTCCCTTGTCCTTTGTATTTTTTGTCCTGTGCTGTGTCCCAATATCTCAGTGTGAAGTGCTGGTACTAGTGCTACCCAGCTCTGCCCTATTGTTGTGTACAGATGACTCACCTGCAAACCCTGTGTTTTATATGTAAATAACCGGCAGTCATATGTAAATAGAGGCAGCATTAGCAAGTAAATAGCTGCGGCCCGCGGCATTGATATGTAAATAAAGGCGGTAGTCATATGTATATCATGCTCCCCTGCAGTGAAGAGATGGTGTGCTGTAACCTCTAGCAACCAATCAGTGAGAAGTATTACTGTACAGTAATCTCTAGCAACCAATTAACAAGCAGAAACCTCTAGCAACTAATCAGTGAGCCGTAATGTGTGCTGTAACCTCTAGCAACCAGTCAGTAAGCAGTAATGATATGCTGTAACTGCTGACAACCAATCACAATTGCTGCCTGATCTGATACAGTAAACTGATTTTAAGTCTAGCTATTATTTATTGTATGTCTCAGAGCAGGTGGAAAGTGAAATTGCATTGGGGGAGGGAGCCCGAGAAAATTTTTGCCCAGGGTCCAATCAGTATTAAAGACGGCCCTGTATCCAGAGACCCTCAATAAGGTCCAAGGTGGGCTGCCTCCCAATAAGATTAATAGTGTGCCTGATCACACTGAACTGGATGGACTTGTGTCTTTTTTCAACCTGACTAACTATGTAACTATGTAACAGCAAGTACCCATTTGGATTGACAGGCCATACCTCCGGTTGAGGTCTTACTCTGCATCTTTTTTACAAAGTAAAAATGTCTATACAGTAAGTTGGCTTTTCTGTTCCCACTTCCACTCTGTATCTTTATTATATTGTAAGACATATTTTCTATTTCACGTGTACACTGTGGAAATGAATAAATATCTATGGTTAAGGAAAAAAGAAAATGCAAAGTGTTCTCTGAATGGCACCCGAGCAACCTCCTGTGCTCAATAAGTAGAAAGGCAGCCACTCTCCATGGGAAACTAGCAAATAAGCTAGCATGATCACTGTAGTAGCAGTGCCTGCTACAGACATTTCCAGCTTCCATGTGAATCTTACAGGTATGACATATGCATGCTTACATTGGTCCAAGCAGGGCCAATGTAACTATGCAAAAATATGCTTGCCTGGAATTCAGCATTAATTATGCATTAAATGTATAATTTACATGTGCATATTCTATCATGTTTTAGGGGAATGATCACCATCATTTCTTTTTGATGCAAAAACTTGGGCATTCTAGACTGATTGACATGTTACCCCACATTATAACAATCATTATCCTTATTTCTGTGTCTCTGTGATCAGGATTGCATGACATTGCCTTCTTTATGTATATCTGTATTTAATATACATCTTTCTTATGCATGTAAATGAAAAGTGTAATAAATAACGACAAACTATGCTAACTTAATATTTTCTACATCATAACAAAAAGAAGCAGGTGGGCTACTAAGGCAAATGAATATGTGCGGATATTACCTTATCTAGAAGTATTCAAAGTGGCTAAAGTAACTAACATTATAATATCATTCACCAAAATAAGCAAAGAGCGGATTTTAATTGTTGAACTGGTATCTTCTGTTTATTTTTAAACTTCATTCCGGTGGTAGGGACCTGACTTGCTGGTTAGAAGCTAAACAGTGGGAACCTTGAGTGGAAAATTTTAAATAATGCATTTAGGTGGCAAAAATATGAATGCAATCTACTCACTAGGGGGTGAACCTCTTGGGGAATCTAGGATGGAAAAGGACCTGGGGGTCCTAGTAGATGATAGGCTCAGCAATAGCATGCAATGCCAAGCTGCTGCTAACAAAGCCAACAGAATATTGGCATGCATTAAAAAGGAGATCAACTCCAGACATAAAACGATAATTCTCCAGCTCTACAAGACTCTGGTCTGGCCGCACCTGGAGTATGCTGTCCAGTTCTGGGCACCAGGAAGGTTGCACTGGAAATGGAGCGAGTATAAAGAAGGGAAACAACACTAATAAAGGGTCTCAAGGATATTAGTTATGAGCAAAGGTTGTGAGCACTGAACTTATTCTCTCTGGAGAAGAGATGCTTAATAGGGGATATGATTTCAATATACAAATACTATACTGGTAACCCCACATATAAAACTTTTTCGCGGAAGGGAGTTTAGTAAGACACGTGGCCACTCACTAAAATTAGAAAAAAAGAGGTTTAACCTTAAACTAAGTAGAGGGTTCTTTATTGTAAGAGTGACAAGGATGTGAAATTTCCTTCCACAGGCGGTGGTATCAGTGGGGGGGGCGCTGGGCGGCATCAATTGTATCAAAAAAGCTATTACCGTATATACTCGAGTATAAGCCGAGATTTTCAGCCTCTTTTTTGAGGCTGAAAGTGCCCCCCTCGGCTTATACTCGAGTCATCGCTGTCTGTCTGCCCGATCAGCGTGTCGAGCAGACAGACAGCGGCCATTCTAGGATTCAAAGGCCGCGCCTCCGTCTCCGCCTTCGCCTGTGATAGGCGGAACACTGAATTTCCCAGCAGTCTGTGTTCCGCCTATCACGGACGTCCTCTCATCCTCGTCCGTAGTATGAGGATGAGCGGACGTCCATGATAGGCGGACCACTGACTGCTGGGAAATTGAGTGTTCCGCCTATCACGGACATCCGATAGGCGGAACACTCAATTTCCCAGCAGTCAGTGGGAAATTGAGTGTTCCGCCTATCACCGACGGAGGCGCGGCTTTTGAATCCTAGAATGGCCACCGACGAAGAGCTGCGGGACGGGCCGGGACGCAGGCCGGGACGGGACGCAGGCCGGGACGCAGGCCGGGACGGGACGCAGGCCGGGACGGGACGCAGGCCGGGACGGGACGCAGGCCGGGACGGACACAGGCTGGACGGACACAGGCTGGACGGACACAGGCAGGCTGGACACAGGTAGGCTGCACGGACACACACACACACACACACACACACACACACACGGATGCATGCACACACAGGGATGGATGGACACACACGGATGCATGGACACACACACACACACACACACACGGATGCATGCACACACACAGGGATGGATGGACACACACACACACGGATGCATGGACACACACACACACGGATGCATGGACATACACACACACACACACGGATGCATGGACACACACACACACGGATGCATGGACACACACAGGGATGGACGACACACAGGGATGGACAGGCATGTCTCACCCTCGGCTTATACACGAGTCAATAATTTTTTCCAGTTTTTTGGGGGTAAATTGGGGACCTCGGCTTATATTCGGGTCGGCCTATACTCGAGTATATACGGTAGATAAGCACCTGAACGACCGCAACATACAGGGATATAAAATGCAATACTGACCTATAATCACACACATAGGTTGGACTTGATGGACTTTTGTCTTTTTTCAACCATACTTACTATTTAACTATGACACACCGATACTGTGTTCTCTGTGTACTGTGTTTATCTCTGTGAAACACTACGCTTCCGGGTTCAGTGCTGGGCAAATGCTCTCCTGCTTAGTGAACGCAGTAAGTCACTCATTTGGCACAGGTGCCATGCAGGAAACACTGAAGGGTGCTGTGCAAAAAAAAAAAAGTCTCCATAATCCATAATAGACCCTTATTCTAGATTTTTAATGGGGTACCCCATGCAAAAAGTGGAAATGAAAATCGACACCAGACCCTTATCAAAGCATGCAGCCTGCCTGGCAAGGAAAGCAGGGGCAATAAACATGTGCCCCTCCAATCCTGAACCATACCAGGCGACATGTCCTCAATATAAGATGGCTACCTGCAACCCCTACCTTGTGGGGGGGGGGGACCTGACAAAGCACCTTGTCTGCATGTTGATGCATGTTGATGTGGTAAAAGGCCTTTCCCCATACCCCTGGCCCAGTGTTTGGGGGGGGGGGGGATGATCAGAATCTGGGATCCATATTGTCTGTTTTTTCCTGGGCTCCCCCTCAAAATTTATATTAGACCATTATCAAGGATAAAAGTTTGGTGTGATTCGTTCTACTTTAATGTGTATTGCAGTAAGGCAGCCTGCTATTTTGAATGGGCTGCTTAATGCACTGCAATACAGATATGTCAAGATACTTTTGATGAATTAAATTGCAGCACACCAATGCATGTAGTGTTATTGCAGCACACTGGAATGAACAAGCCATTAATATGAAGGCTGACATTGCTGACCTCTCCTTAAAATTCTGTTCACCTCGCTGCCAGCCTTGTCGAGTAGCTTTAGTATTTTCAGATCCTCTAACTTAAAATAAAGCTTTGATATCAGAAGATTTGGACCTCGCATTAGGATCTACATTTTGCAATCACGTGTTATGTAGGGTTGCCACCTCATCCCTTTAAACTGGAACACATATTAAATACACAGGTTCTATGGCTGATTTAAGCTGGTAATTAAACTCACTTGGTGCCTTATCTGCATTAAATTAGCCTCAGAACCTGTGTAATTCATATGTGTTTGGCTTTATAGGTAAATTTGATCCAGGGAAAAAACGATTGCCTCTCAGGATCAGGAAGGCATTTTTTCCTCTGCTGTAGCAAATTGGAGCATGCTTTGCTGGGGTTTTTCACCTTCCTCTGCATTGACTGTTGGTGAAGGATTGTGTATATGGGATTGTATGATATATATATATATATATATATATATATATATATATATATATATATATATATAACTTTTATTTTTATTTTTGGTTAAACTAGATGGACTTGTGTCTTTTTTTTCAACCTGACTAACTATGTTACTCTGTAAAGGGATGAGGTGGCAACCCTAGTGTTATGCAAAGTGAGGTAGAAACCTTCAGCATGTAGAGATTGCAATACAGAAGTTCACAAATAAAAAAAGTCTGTCATTTTTTATTTTTTCACAATTCCCCTGCTTAATGTAAAAAAAACACATTGATATTGACATAGCTGTGAACTAGCCACATACTAACAAATGGCATTTTATATTTTCATGTAGGATTCAGACAGGTATGATTGGCTAGAATTGGGCTACAAAATGGAAAATTTATATCAAATACTTACCGTAATTTTCCTTTCCTGATGGACTCCATGGCAGCCTACGTATGGGTTAATCCCCGCCTCTCATACCTCATAGGACCCCACTCCCATAAATCTTTGCTTCTAGCCAGAGACTGTGTTCCGTAACTTAGCCTACTCCAGCAAACGGGAGGGAACTCCTGCTGCCATGGAGTCCATCAGGAAAGGAAAATTACGGTAAGTATTTGATATAAATTTTCCATTTTCCTGACAGACTCCATGGCAGCCTACGTATGGGAAATAACTAGCCATACACACCCGAGTGGGCAATTGCTGGACAAAGAAAAAAAAAGGTTTAATTGGCACCGTCAACAGATAAGACATTCAAACCAAAATTAACCGAAGACAAGGACGCTGGTTCTACACAATAGTGCGTGATAAATGTATTGATTGACGACCATGAGGCCGCTTTACAAATCACTTCTGGAGAAACGTGACGGGCAGCCGCCCAGGATGTAGAAACGCTCCTAGTAGAATGAGCTGTCACTGCTTCTGGAGGAGCCAAGCCCCTAGCCTTATAAGCCCCTTGGATGGCCTGAACGATCCAAGCTGCGATAGTTCGGGAAGAAGCACGTAAACCCTTATTCTTTCCGTAGAAAAGGATGAACAGACGATCAGATTTCCGGAAAGGAGCTGTGGCTTTCAAATATTGTTTCAAAGCATCCCCAACGTCCAAAGGATGAATACCAGAATCTTCAGAGGCCTGAAAGATTGGAAGGACAATCTCCTGATTTTCATGAAAAACGGATGACACCTTCGGATTTGACCCTAACATAGGGATCAAAACTGCTTGATCAGGGAAGAAAGTGAGAAACGGCTCCTTGCAGCCCAGAGAACTGATCTCCGAAACCCTCTTGGCTGACGTAATGGCTACTAAGAAGGCAGTTTTACAAGAAAGTTCTTTAATAGATACTTGATCCCCATGATGTAAATCTTTCTCTGAAAAGTAATCCAGGACAAAGGGGAGATCCCACTTAGAAAACCTCGGTTTCCTCTGAGGTCTGAGCCTCATTGCTCCCTTGCTCCCTTGAAGAACTGTTTTGTGAGAGGGTGCTTGGCCCAGGAGACACCTGAAAAGGCAGATATTGCGGAAACTTGGACCCGCAAGGAGCTCACCGATAAGGACAAGTCCAGGCCTGTCTGAAGAAAGCCAATAACATCCCTTATCTTCGGGTCTTTACACGAACCGTTGGTTGTGGACACATAGTCTGCAAATTTTGACCAAATTCTCTGATAGACCCTGTTGGTACCTGGTCTTCTAGCATTCAGTAAAGTAGCGATTGCCGTGTCGGGACAACCTAACGCTTCCAGCCTTTCCCTTTTAAAAACCATGCCATCAGATGGAGCTGGGATGGACATGGGTGAAGAGTCGTTCCCTGTGACAAGAGATCCGGTCTGGAGGGCAGAGGAACTGGGTCCTGGAAACTGAGCTGCCACAAGAGTGGGAACCACGGCCTGTTGGGCCAATACGGAAGAACCGCTATTACTTTGACCTCTTCCCACCTGAGCTTCGCCAGAAATCGGAGAATGATCGGAGTCGGGGGAAAGGCATAAGCCTTGTGGAATCTCCACTGGTCCGTCAGGGCATCCACCCCCCCGAAGGCCTGAGGGCAACAACACTTTGTGTAATATTTCTCCAGTTTGAAATTGCACGGGGAGGCAAACAGGTCCACTTCCGGTAGGATCCCCAGAGACAGAATCCAATCGAATACCTCGCTGTGGAGAGACCATTCGTTGTTGTCCAGGGAGAATCTTGAAAGAAAATCTGCCTGGACATTTTGAACTCCTGGTAGATAAACCGCCGTCAGATCCGTCAGATTGAACGGGGCCCAGGACATAATCGGGCTTACTTCCCTCAGTAAAGAGAGACTGCGAGTACCCCCCTGTCTCTTGACGTAGGATACAGCTGTTGTATTGTCCATTCGAAGGAGAACTAAAGCTCCTGACGTCAGGTGAAGAAAGGCTTGCAGTGCTTGGAAGGCGGCTCGTAGTTCCAGCACGTTCGATACCACGCTCTGGGCAGGGAAATCCCAACTGCCTTGGGCTACTTCCGAGAGACAGAGAGCACCCCAACCTCTGCTGCTGGCATCCGTTGTCACTGTGACCCAGGAAACAGGTGCTATGGAATGACAATGAAGAAGATTTTTCTGCTGTAGCCACCAAGGGAGACTCTGCCGCATGGAAGGGGTTATCTGGACGAGATGATCTCGAGCCCTTGGATCCCACTGTTGGAGGAACCCTTTCTGAAAGGGACGCATCTTCCATTGTGCCCACTTCACCATAGGGGCTGTGGCTACCATAGTGTCGATTATCTTTTGACATTGAGAGACCCTGAGGAGAGACGATGACATTGCAAGCCGAATCCTGTTTCGGATCACCGGAATTTTCTTCAGGGGTAAGGAGATGGTGCTCATTACCGTATTGAACTGGGCTCCGAGAAAGATTAGAGACTGTGTTGGCTCTAGATGGCTCTTCTCCTTGTTCAGGAGCCAGCCGAACTCCGTTAGGGTAGAAATAACCTGTTCTCGATGAGACAACAGTTGCTCTTTGTCTTGAGAAAGTAGGAGCAGATCGTCCAGGTAGTGATGTAACCGGATGCGTCTGATCCTGATTAAAGCCACGACCGCCAGTAAGTGTTTTGAAAATACTTGAGGCGAAGTGGAGAGCCCGAACGGGAGACATGTAAACTGAAGATGCACCTGATCTACTGCAAACCTGAGGTACTTCTGGTAATCTTCTGCAATCGGTACGTGGAAATAGGCATCCTTGAGGTCTATTGAGATAAGCCAGTCGCCTGGTTGAATAGCCTGGCGTATTGTCAGTAGAGACTCCATTTTGAATTTTTCCTTTTTTATGAAGGAGTTTAGATGTGTCAGATCGATGACCGGTCTCCAGGAGCCATTCTTTTTGAGGACCATGAAAAGAGGGGAGTAAACTCCTTGAAACCTTTCCTCGGCTGGAACCGGGATGGCGGCTCCTTGAGCCATCAATGATTCTGTGTATGATACGAGAATCTGTCTTTTTTTCTTCTGAATGAGGAACAACCGTTGGGATAAACTGGTGAATGGGTGGATTGTTGAAGACCCATGAATGTCCTGAGGAGACCGTTTTGATGGTCCAGTAGTCCTGAATCGAGACTGCCCAGACATGCTGAAAACGGAGTAAACGAGCCCCGACTTGCTCCGTCTGGACAGACCCCATATAAAAAAGGACTTCGAAGCCTCCCGACCACCAGAAGAAGAGGCTTTTGAGGACTTTTGACCTGAAGGCTGGCTTCTTTTCCAGTTTTTCCTAAACTCGCGTCCAGGTCTGTAACGACGTGCGTCCCTAGCACGTTCCAGTTCTTGCCTGGAGAGAACACTTCTCTGACTCATGAGGCGGCGATCCTGGGGCAGAAAACCCGATTTACCCCGGTAGCACGGGTAATAGCTGAGTCAAGCTTGTTCCCAAAGAGGGAAGATCCCTCGAAAGGAATTTTACACCATGCCTGCTTAGAGGCAGGATCCGCAACCCATGGGCGCAACCACAGGGCACGTTTTGCCGTGACCGAAGAGAGCATTACACAAGCTACCAGACGGATTATGTCAAGGGATGCCTCCCCCAGGAACGCCGAGGCCATCTTCAGTTCATGCACTGGTGAGCTTTTGACCAGCTCTTCAGAAATGCTTCCTAAGGTCGTACCTATATCATCAGTCCATGATTCCATGGCCTTAGATAACGCAGCAAGGGCTAGGGCTGGTTTACAAGCCATGCCTGCAGTAATGTAGATGCGCTTGAGGTCTGTATCTATCTTCCTTTCCAGACCATCTTTGAAGAAAACTGAATCTTCCAGAGGGAGAGTAACATGCCTCACCAACCTCATCAAAGCGGCATCAATAAGAGGGGCCGACTCAAGATGTTTGACCTCATCGCTCTTGAAAGGATACATTTTTGCTACCTTAGAGATCAAGGAATTTTTCCTCTCAACCTTGTTCCACTCATCAGAAATAATTTCACCAAGTTCTTCCAAAAAAGGAAAATTTGGGCGGTCTTTCTTGAGATGCTTGAAGTATTTCCTCTGCTTAGAGGGAGCTTCCACTGGTTCATCCCATTTTAAAGCATCTTTGACTGCTCTAACCAGGAACGGAACCTGAGAAAATTCAAAACCTGCGCCAGGTTCATCCGTCTCCACCTCGCTATCGGAGGATCCACTAATAGAAAGACTGTGATGAGAGGGACCTGGAGCCTCAGGATCAACCACCTCAGTAACTAGGGCTGGGAGCGAAGGAGGATTGGAAGTATGGCTGGAATCCGACTTGTTCATGGATTCTTGGATCACCTTCCTGACCAGAGCCTCCACATGCTGATCTTCAGATCCTCTTTCCTTCATAGCCCGAGAGTAACATAACTTGCAGAGAGATTTACCCTCTGGGACCTGAGTTTTACAACCCCAGCAAGTCCTTTCCACAGGACGGCTGGAATGGCGATAAGAATGGTGTCCAGAACCAGACTTTGAGCCTTCCTTCCTATGTCTGGAGGATGATCCGGTATGTCTAGTGCTTGAAGACGAATGATGGCGTTGTGACCTAGACTTGTCACTATCACTGTGTGCCAAGACTTGAGATTCAGACCTAGAGGGGCTGAAAAAAAAGAGTATAAATGGTTAACTTGCTCCAGAAACCCAAATACAAACAGGCAGAGGGAAAAAAAATTCCATCCTACCTGTGGCATTAGGGTTGGCCACTAGGGGGCGGTGACACATCCATCGCAGCTGAGATTTAAAGCGGGAGTCCACCGGGACTCCGCGTTTTTTTTTTTTTTTTTAAAAGCCAGCAGCTACAAATACTGCAGCTGCTGACTTTTAAATAGTGACACTTACCTGTCCAGCGCGCCCGCGATGTCGGCACCCGAAGCCGATCGCTCGCTCGGCTGCCGGGTCCCGCCGCCATCTTGGGTATGGGAATCAGGAAATGGAGCCTTTCGGCTTCATTTCCCGGTTCCCTACTGCGCATGCGCGAGCCGCGCGGCGCAATCCGGACGGTCCCCGCTGCCTCTGGGAGCTGTGTGTTTCCCAGCAGGCAGCGGGGCACTTGCTGAAGGGGGCGGGCGCTTGCGGAACGTACGCCCCGTTCCGCAGAGAGCTAGCCCGGAAGTGGGTGCAGTTACCTGGATTATCCAGGTAACTGCACCCCCCTCCCCCCTGAAAGGTGCCGATTGTGGCGCCGGAGGGGGGGGGATTCCGATGAGCGGAGGTCCATTTTAGGGTGGACCTCCGCTTTAAATGGCTAAAACAAACACAATTCAAATAAGCATGTAAAAGGTAGGAACATAGAGAGAGCAATGATATGCACAATACCACAAAATAATACTCCCCCCCCCCCCCCCCCCCACCTTGAGCAGAAAATCCAAGAGCACGGGAAGTAGCTGCCTTGCTTGGAAACCTTCCAAAGTATAGCTGTCTCTGACAGCTATTTAAATCTGCCGCCATGATGATGTCATTACGTTAGCAGCGCACCTGCGCTGTAACTACCGCCACTCCTACGGCGTCCGCGCGCATGTGCGACCGCCGCCATTTTGTCCCAACTGCGTGCGCGCTAACCAAGCCTCGATCTCAGTCAAAGCCACGCAGCTGCGCAGAGAGAGCGAATAGTGGCAGACTGGAACGCAAAGCGTTCCAGCCGCCATGGCTACACCGGAGCAGGTAAAGACAAACAAACACACAAAAACAGGCTGCCATGAAAATGTTATACATCACCACACTGAAGCCAGCACAATCCATCCTGGGACTGGGAGGGTCGATACACTCTCTGCACGATCGGCACATTAATAAAGGGCCTCCCGCTAATAGCTAGGACGAATGGCCATGATGCAATCTGTCAACCAATGGATGACTTTAAGATCTTCACAGCATCGCTCTTCAGTGCCTGTGTCCTCCCTGCTAATAGCTGGGAAATATGGACTCCGAGAATAACCGCCATCATCATCAACGTGCAAACCACCAGGATAGGATTAAAGCTTCCGACAGGTAAGAAAAACACCTTGGTCCTAGGAGGAGGACAAAAAAGGAACACAGTCTCTGGCTAGAAGCAAAGATTTATGGGAGTGAGGTTCTATGAGGTATTAGAGGTGGGGATTAACCCATACGTAGGCTGCCATGGAGTCTGTCAGGAAATGACATTTTAATGGTAAGGAGAGGTTTTAAAGGAGAGATCCAGAAAGAAAAAACATTTTTGTAGGTTTGAATAGACTAGGGAATGATTGGAACCACGGTTATGATGGCCACCTGATTGATGTGCAATTCGAACAAATACACAACAATTGAATAGCATAAGTTTCCTTTTGATCAATTTGGACTCCATTTCGATTTGGATCCAATTTGGGTCAATTCACTGTGGTAGAATATTATTGATCATTAATGCTAATTAGTGGCACAGATATACTTTGTTCAGGAATACATTCATCATAGGTGTCCGTAGCCCATTGCCTTAGGATGTGCACCCCAAACCTCAAACACACACATGCGTGTGTGTATGTATGTGCATATATATATATATATATATATATATATATATATATATACACACTTATCAATATATGTAAACAAACAAATGTTAATTAAAATGTATTAAAAAATGGACAGTATAAGTAGATCAGTGAATGAGAGCAGTGAATGGTGTCAGTAGAACAGTGGACAGTGTCGATCCATAGGGCAGAGGTTGGTGTCTGTAGAGCAGTGGACAGTGCCAGTAGAGCAATGGATGGTGTCAGTAGAGCAGTGGATAGTGGCAGTGGAGCAATGAATGGTGTCAGTAGAGCAGTGGACAGTGGCAGTGGAGCAATGGATGGTGTCAGTAGAGCAGTGGATAGTGGCAGTGGAGCAATGGATGGTGTCAGTAGAGCAGTGGACAGTGGCAGTAGAGCAATGGATGGTGTCAGTAGCAGGGGGAATCTGTGCTGCACGCGGTGATTAGGATGTGCCGGGCACACCTGGCAGACCCTGTGCGCATGCCTATGACAATCGTATTTTAATCAATGAGGTTACATAGTAGAAACAGAGTGTAGTTACAAGTGTACTTCACAATCATATTTTAACGATCAATTAAAATATACTTCCCTGTCTGTGGCATATTGACCACATAGGCCAGTGAGGGCGAACCTTGGCACCCCTGAAGTTTTGGAAATACATTTGCCATGACGCTCATGAACTCTGTAGTTGAGCATTATGGGAAATGTAGTTCCAAAACATCTGGGCTGCCAAGGTTCACCATCACTAACATATGCTGTTGACTATAGATGGATTATTCAAATTGGAACAGATCATTTAGAAAATAAATCAATAATTTACCAAATTGTGAATAACCACTATTAGGTAGAATAACCCTCTTTACTTCTCTTGGTGACCGTTATTAGCGGGATTGAAAGTGATGAAAAATCTAAAACGTTTGAGTTCCCACCAGGAAATAAAACAAAAGTAAATACTCTTAGGCCGCGTACACACGGGCGGACTGTTCGTCCAACTTTGTCCGCTGAACAGTGTTTGGGCGGACAGTCCGCTCGTGTGTGGGCTTTCAGCGGACAGTTTCAGCGGACAGTTTGACGGACAAGGTTTTTCGGAAATTCCGTAAAACTGTCCGCTGAAACCTTGTTTCAGCGAACAGTCCGCTCGTGTGTAGGCTTGTTCGTCAAACAAAGTTGCGCGCATGCTCAGAAAGGATTTTCACGCCGAAAGCTATAATGCAGTGTATAGGACGTCGTATTTTTCGTCCCGTCGTACGTGCCGTTCACGTCATCGCGCACGGTTTCAGCAAACTGTTCGTCCGTCGTGTGTGGCCATGTCCGTCCATGCTAAGTTTGAGCGGACTGTTTGCCGAAACTGTTGGACGGACAAAGTTGGGCGAACAGTCCGCGCGTGTGTACGCGGCCTCATGGGTAAGGTTTAGGCCAGATGCGGATTAGGGCATTCACCTAAATTTGTAGAGATTTCCCTTGACTTTCTGTTTATTGTTATTTGTGTCCTCATTAAAATTGATTTGTAGTTGTGATTGACCAATGACCACAGTCATTACCAGAAAAATTGAGATAGAAAGAAACGGCCTATATCCAGGCACTAGGGGGAGGGCCGGCATGACGAGGGTGGGGGGCAGTGAGGCTCGGTCTGAGCGTCGCTGGCGATGGCGAGGAGGCAGGCCAATGGGCGGCAATAGTGACGCAGCAGGGGGCGGAGTCGGCACGCGGAGGCTCAGTTCGCGCCGCGATCGTAAGGCGGAGGAGAGTTTTTCCCACCCTCCCTCCCTAATTGAAGCTTTATTTTGTCAGAGAGACGTGGCAATTGGGGTGGTTTCTTTTTCTGGGTGGTTCTTTGATCATTCCTTGGATACTCAGGGAAGGTTAAAAATGTTGTTGTCTTAGCAGCGTTAGCTCTTTGGGGTCTTTGAAGGCGGTTCTGAGAAATAATGGAGGTTTAAGGGGGTTGGGCACATATGGAGGTATGTGTGTCCTTTCCCTTAAAATGTTAACAATGGAATGGAGAAGGTTGTATCTGGAAGGAAGTTGCTGGTTTGTCCCTGAGCTTGCGTAATACACGGCGGGGGGCCTTTTTATGGTTTACCGATACAACTGGTTGGTTGAAAATTCTAATTTACCTTCAAAGACTTCTAGATCAGAAAAGTGTTAATGCTGATGTATATATTTGGTTTATAATGTTTGTTGTAAAATGTATTTATATGCATTAAGTTATGTTTCAGAGTATTTTTTGTATTTCATATGTTTTGTAATAAAAAAGGGCTGCTATGGCCATTCGACTCCAAAAAGAATGTGTTGTCTGGTCAATTGTTAGATAAGTCTAAGCCCTCATACACACGGTCGGACATTTCGACAACCAAATCCGTCGGATTTTGTCCATCGGGTTCTGTCCGTCGGATCTTGTCCAAAACTGTTGCATACACACGGTCGGACAAATCCAATCTTTCGGAACGTGATGACGTAATTTCGTTACGATGGGACTACGTTCAGGCTAGTAGCCAATAGCTTTGATGTAGGAATTTGATCTGAGCATGCGTGGCACTTTGTCCGATCGAAATTCTCTACACATGATCGGAGTATGTCCTATCGGACCAGTTGGTCGGAAAATATTTCCAACATGTTGTAAAATTTGGTCCGACGGAAACAGACCGATGCATACCACACACAGTCGGATTATCCGACAACACGGTCCGATAGGACACATTCCGACGGATTCTCCGACCGTGTGTACAAGGGCATAGAGGGTATAGGTGGTCCTTAAAAGAGCCTCACGAGTAAGCACATCCCCTAGTCAAGCAAAAGATCATGGTTGTCACCAGAATAGGAATAAAGGGGGTAACTTCTAATGGAAAAGGGTGTGGGGGTGTGGCTTAGTGGGATATGTGACAACTTCACAGCTCAAAAAACACATTTTGGGAAGATTCGGATTTCTCACTGATTGAAAACAAATGCCAATGACAACAAAAAGCCTGAAATAGTACAAATTGCTATCCATTCTACACTAACTTTAATTTAACTTTGAATCATAACAGTAAACAGGTGTTCTCCTCCCTATCCACTGTATCCAACACCAAAAAAAAAAGAAAATTGTGTTTAGTTATAGGTCAAACTTTAACTCCTTGCTGACATTAACTGAATTTGAATAATAAAGTTATTTTGTTTATACATACTTTGTGTCCTGTTGTACTGGGCCCAGACCTCATCATCTAAACAGGAGGGCCCAGGGCAACTTTATTGTTAATTTTTTCCTAAATCAAGAGATGTATTTTACTAGAGCACACCCTCGCTCCTACTTGTTTACCAGGGCTTAAATTACATTTCCCTGGGACCCATTAGTGCAACAGGGGAGCCCAAGAAGTGGGACTTTTTTTTTTTTCATTTTCCAGACGTAGGGGGGTAAAGTCAGTGCCACTCTTTCGCTGCACCCCAGAGTGGAGGGTAGGGTTGCGGGGGGCCCCTGTCAGAAAGGCCGTACAGGGCCCCATGATTTCTAACAGCAGCCCTGTACATACTTGACGCCAGTGTTAATTTTGTCGACTAACACGACTAAAACATTTTAGTCTACTAAATGAATATTATTTTAGTCTACTAAAATAGACTAAAACTAAGATGACTAAAATACGACCAAAACTAAAATGGCATTTTAGTCAAGACTAAGGCTGGATTCACACCTATGCATTTTTACTGCTTTTTGCATTTTGCAGATTTGCACTACAGAACGTGTTCCATAGGAAACCATGGTAAATGGACTGTAGTGCAAATCTGCAAAATGCAAAAAGCACTAAAAATGCATAGGTGTATATCCAGCCTAAGACTAAAACTAAATTGAAATTTAACTTCAAAATGAACACTGGTCTGTAGTGCATGTTCATACCTCAATGTAATAATAAATAACATATTAGATTTTTCACTCCAGCAGTATATAATGAATTTGCAAGTTGTGGAGAATTGTTAACTAATGCATTACAATTGAATTACACTCATTAGATTTTAGACGACTAAAATGAGTTTCAGTTGACTAAAATGTACTGGAGATTTTAGTTGACTAAAACGTAGGACATTTTAGTCGAATAAAATGTACTGGAGATTTAGTCGACTAAATACGACTAAAACTAAAACAATTGCAGAAGACTAAAATGCCATTTTAGTCCTAAGACTAAGACTAAAACTAAATTTAAATTTGCTGCCAAAATTAACGCTATTGACGCTATTTAACCCCTTCCCGCCGAGCGTACGCAGATGTGCGTACCCAGCTTCCAGGGGGTATACCGGGGTGATGCCCGCACCTGCAGGCATCATCCCGGTAACGTTTTTTTTCAGCGGGCGATTGGCTATCCAGTCATAACAACCGATGCGGCTAAAAGCCGCTCGGCTGTTATGCCGGAGGAGCGGGAGGGGACGTCCCCCCCTCCCGCAGCTGTTACCGATGCTCCCGCGCGATCAGGAGCACCGATTCCACATCCGCTGCCTCCGGCTGCTGGGGAGGAACTGTAACTAAGCCGTAATTGGCTTTGTTCCAGTATCCTAATAGTAAACATGGAAGCGACGTCATGACCCTCCATAAAGAGTACCTGTCACCACCTATTACTGTCACAAGGGATGTTTACATTCCTTGTGACAGCAATAAAAGTGATCAATTTTTTTATTTCATTTTTTAGTCATTTTAAAATAAATAAAAAAATAAAAACATTTTTTTTAAAGCGCCCGCCGTCCCCGCGAGCTCGCGAAGCAAAGAAAACGCATACGGAAGTCGCGCCCGCATATGTAAACGGTGTTCAAATCACACATGTGAGGTATCGCCGCGACCGTCAAAGCGAGAGCAATAATTCTAGCACTAGACCTCCTCTGTAATGCTAACCTGGTAACCGTAAATTTTTTTTAAAGCGTCGCCTATTGATTTTTAGGTACCGTACTTTGTCATCAATCCAACTCATGAAAGTTTCCCTTTTCCCAAAAAGTTGCGTTTAAAACACCGCTGCGCAAATACCGTGTGACATAAAATATTGCCACAATCTCCGTTTTATTCTCTAGAGTCTCTGCTAAAAAATATATATATATAATGTTTGGGGGTTCCAAGTAATTTTCTAGCAAAAAATATGGATTTTAACTTGTAAACACCAAATGCCAAAAATAGGCTTAGTCATGAAAAGGTTAACAAGTGATTAAATCTCTCGCTATTAAACCTTAGGCCTGTATTGGTTTTATTTTCCTTCATCACAAGTTATCTTACAAGTACTTAGACTTACCTTCCCTTGTCTTGTAGCTCACCCTGTACTGGGTGGGGTTCAGCTGAGTTATGTTACAATCTCCTCCACCAGATTTTCTCTTCATAGTAAAATAGCGTCTCTGCTCTTTTTCTTGTCGCTGGTTCAGTGCTTTGTTGTATTTAACAATTATGGAAAATGGATAGTCACCCATGTTTTCTCGGTGCCACAGACAGCGTTATATGCTGTTTGTGAAGGAGCGTCTCTAATAAAAATGAAAGTGAAAGCTCTGTGTTGAGACTATAGAGGAAATGAGACAGCTGAAACCAGTCAGCCTTCTGTGTTTACAGATATAGCATGAGCAAGAAAAGTCCTGATTCTTTTCCAACCAAAACTAAAAATGTAATAATCAGATCGTCGAATATATTACACCTTAGCAGTCTTAACCATAGCTCCCAACTGTTCCTGATTTCCAGGGACTGTCCCTGATTTGGAACAAATTCCCTCTGTCCCTTTATCTTCCTTCCATTTGTCCCTAATTTTGGTCTGATCTATATAGCTGTATATAAAACGCACTATTTATCTTTCAAATAGTGTTTCACAGTGCGGAACTTTTCATCCAAATTCAAAAAATTTCTGCATTTGTAAATTTCTAAAGCCAGAATAAAGGAATAGTAGTGGTAAAAAAAAAAAGTATGTGGCTTTAACTAATATTTTTTTTTGTATAATTTTCCTTTAAGGGGTGTGGCAGGGGGTATTTCCTACATACTTTGCTAATAGGTGTCTCTCATTCCTATGTTGGGTTTGTCTTAACTCTTTTGAAATATCAACTTGCATGCTTGAAAATATAAACATTCATAAACAGTTGCAAAATATCTACAACAGTGAAGTGAAAATACATTTTTACTGGGACCTGTACATTTTAACCACTTGCCGCCCACCCACCGTCAAATGACGGCGTAGCGGCGAAGCTCTCGTTCTTGGACGACATCATATGACATTGCCCAGTATAGCCGCAATCATGCGCCCTGGGACACGGCTGCGGCTCTTTGCTTATGTAATCGGCTCCAATCCCAGCCGATCACATGTAAACAAGGAAGTGACGTTTATCGGCTCTCCTCGCCTCACACTGACAGATTGTTAGGTGAGGAGAGCCAATCAGCAGCATCTCCTCACAGGGAAGATGTGTAAAGGTAATCAGGGCACTTACTTACAATGCAGTGCCCATTAGTTATGTTACTCCCTGCCCATTAGTGACACCAGCCTGTACCCATCAGTTACACCAGTCTGTACCCACCAGTTACACCAGTCTGTACCAACCAGTTACACCAGTCTGTACCCATCAGTGAGGCCACTCTGTGCTCATCAGTTATGCCAATCAGTACTGCCTTTCAGTGCCCATCAGTGCCGACTATCAATGCAACAAGCAACAAAAGTCCTTGAATTTGCCAATGAATCTGACTTCCAAGACCAGGTCATCCCTGGAAAGGGGGATTCTAGATACCAGGAAATCCTTCTTTCAGATGAATTGGAAGGTCTTGAGGACAGATGCCAGTTTTTCAGGCTGGGGTGGTGTTCTAGAGAACTTCTTAGTTCAGGTAACATAGTCATCTGAGTAGGGAACATTGACAATCAATACCTGGAACTTTGGGTGATTCTGCCTGGCTCTCCTACACTGACCTGTACCATCTTTGGGGTCTGCCTGTCAGGGTGCAACTTGGCAATTCCACAGCTGTGGCATACATTAAACATCAAAGAGGGGCAAAAATTGGAGCTGATCTTGTCATGGGTAGAACCTAATTTTCCAAGCCCTTCACATGGAGGCGTATGGAGAATCATGTCTGCTTTGCGGGATCCCAGATGTGGATCTCTTGGTAAACATATTCAATAACAAACTAAAGATATTTGTGTCCTGAATGGATCCTCAGTCATTTCCATTAAATGCACTGGTAAAATCTTGATAGTTTTTTTTCTGATCTATGCCTTCCCACCACTGCAGTTCTCTTGGGATCTTCCAGATCAGCCAGGACCATGATCCAACAGGCAGGCCTATAGATTTCAGTATTATTATTGTTGTTATTACACAGGATCTATATTGTGCCATCAGTTTGCACAGTGCTTCACAAAATTAATAGAAGTTATCTCACTGAAAAAAGTCTGTGTATGTAAAAAAAAACTCTTCATTCTGTATTAATTTTTCCTCTTAAATTGGGGATACTAAAATGTGTTGCATAACATGGCAGTAACCCTGAGGAGAATAATAACACTTAATATTGAATCAGTTTATTCCAGCATACCCCATCAAAAAGGGTTTAAAGAAAATTCAGCACTTGCTGGATGAGACGGATGTAAGTGTAGCAAGGTCTCTGGCCTTGTCCAGTCTAATAAGAACTTTCCCAGGCCAAAGATAGCTGACATTATTCTGTATGTGGTGGGTTGTGAGGCATAGTACGTGCAAGGTGGACAAAGTTATTGGGCGCCAGACACTTCTTGGATGTAAAAGATGTTTTATTTCTCTTAACAGTCCTTTTCATATTTTTGGGGAAAAGAGGGTTAGGGTCAGGATACCCTTAAGTAGATTCAATTGGCAGACTCTGAGACTATAATAGGAGGACAGTCATGAAGGGAAAGGCCCCCAGCATGGCACCACATCTGCACATGCAGGAATACTGTCTCCTATGGCAACAGTCTTTAACAGTTCCTAACTCAAACGTAACACTGAAACACTGAGCTGCCAGTCTCTCACTGGACTCTCTGATTCACTCACTCTGAATCCCTTGAGCTCCTCCAATATTTGTGTTGGTATTGCGGTGATATCACCTACCCTTCCCTGCTGGGTCCCTAGCTTGGCACTCCAGATACTTCTCAAGCTTCACCCCTGCTGACTGGTTCGGTCCCTGGCTTGACTCACAAGGCTGCTCTGCAAGCGTCACCTCCGCTGGTTGAGTCACTGACTTTTTCAACATCTGAAGTTTCCAGATTCTCCACCATGCCTATTTGGTGAGAATGCTGCTCTGGTACTTGCTTCAGTTACTCACTGTGGCCCAGGTAATAAGGTGGTTGGTCCCTTTGTGACGACAGCTTCCCTTCTAGCTCTGGCCACTGACAGGTTCTCCAGCCAGCAGAACCGTCACTTCTGGTTGGACTGCAAGCCACAATCCCAACCCTGCGCTGCTCTCTTACTTCTGGATAGGCCCTCACATAGGCTAGCAGCCAGATGCCCCCGGGATAGGCCCAATCTTTGGCCTAGCAGCCCATGGTACACGGCACACATCCACCCAGACAGCTGTCCAGGAGGCACAGAATCTAGATCCCCTGACTCCACCCTGGCCCAGTGGCTGAGATGCTCTATATACCCATAACCTGACCTTGAGTTGTCCTCCTTATATCTAGCACCACCAAGAGCCCAGCCACCAAGTGAGAGAAGCACGACCAGGCCAAGCTTAGGGAGAAATCAATGGATCTCTAGCAATTGACCAGGGTAACTTCTCCTGGCAAGTAAATTTGTGAGGAGCATTTCTGACTAAATCCCAGGGTGCTACATAAGTAAAAGATTATATAACATCTTTTTCCAATTTGTTGAAGTTCCTGTTAACTCATAATGAGTTTAACAGCTTCCATTTCATGCAAATAAAGAGTTTCGCTATAGAAACCAAGTGCGCTCCGGCCTATGCAAACCTATATCTGGGGGCTGAGAACAGAGTATTTCTGTTGGTGATGGGCATGCACATCTGTGCTGAGTAATAATCTGTCACATATATATATATATACAGTATATTGCGGACCTGCTGCTAACAGCTTTGATCCTAAATTTCTGATCAAAGGGATACAGTGAGGCCGAATGTTTGAGTTCTAAGCCCTTGTACACACGGTCGGAGAATCCGTCGGAATGTGTCCTATTGGACCGTTTTGTCGGATATTCCGACTGTGTGTGGTATGCATCGGACTGTTTCCGTCGGAATATCCGTCGGACCAAATTTTACAACTTGCTGGAAATATTTTCCGACAAACTGCTCCGATCGGACATACTCCGATCATGTGTAGAGAATTCCGATCGGACAAAGTGCCACGCATGCTCAGATCAAATTCCTACATCAAAGCTATTGGCTACTAGCGTGAACGTAGTCCCATCGTAACTAAATTACGTCACCACGTTCTGAAAGATCAGATTTTCCGACAACTTTGTCCGACCGTGTGTATGCAACAGTTTCGGACAAGATCCGACGGACAAAATCCGACGAATTTGGTTGTCGGAATATCCGATCGTGTGTACAATTTGTATTTGATCACCTCTGTGATTTTTATTTTTTGCTAAACAAATAAAAAAAGACCGTAAATTTTGTAAAAAAAAGTTTTTATTATGTTTCTGTTACAAAACTTTGTAAATAAGTCCCGTAAACGGGACTAAACATGGAAGTTCAATAGCCAGTAGCCAATAGCTGCCCTTGCCTTGTATTTGGTCCGTCGGACTAGCACACAAACTGTTTGCATGCTAGAAAGCCGAGTCTGTCGGACAAATTTGAAACATGTTTTATTTCTAGGTCCGGACTTTTGGGAAAAAAAACTCTGCTGGAGCCCACAAACAATTGAATTGTCCGACGGATTCCGATCCGCCGGACCTAGTCTGCCAGAAGGTCCGATCGTGTGTACAGGGCCGGTGCTACCACTAGGCAAACTAGGCAGCCACCTAGGGCGCACTGCTGCCTAGGGGCACTTGGCCGCTGGTTTCCCTCCATGTCGCATGCTCTGCAAGCTTCAGCATGTAACTCAGTCTCAGGCAGCTGTTCTGTCCGGCCAGTAGTGTAATTAGAGGTGCAGCGCTAGCGGAAGAAGATCCAATGCTTCCTGTATAGCGGCGCCTTCTGTCACATGGACAAGGCAAAGGGGGTGGAGTCAGGAGTGGAGCCAATGGGGGTGGCAAAATTAGGTTTTGCTAGCTTGTCAAAAATCCTTGCACCAGCCCTGCGTGTGTACAGGTCATTACACTTCCCTAGTGGTTAACCTCTTCACTGCCAGTCACATTTACAGAGTAATCAATGCATTTTTAACCCCTTGCCGCCGAGCGTATGCAGATGTGAGTACTCGGCTTCCGGGGGTTATACCGGGATGATGCCCGCACCTGCAGGCATCATCCTGGTACCATTTTTTAGAGCGGCGATTGGCTTTGCAGCCATAACAACCGATGCGGCTAAAAGCCGCTCGGTTGTTATACCGGAGGAACGGGAGGGGATGTCCCCCCCCTCCCGTCGCCTCCTGCCGCTCTTACCAGTGCTCCTGATTGATCGCACATCCGCCGTTTCCAGCGGCTAGGGAGGGACTGGAATGAATCTGTAAGTGGCTTCATTCCAGTCTCCTAATTGTAAACACGGAATCAACGTCATGACGTCACTTCCCGTTTACTCGGCTGCCAATGGCGCCGGATTTAAAAATATATACACTATTCAGAATCGCCAAAAACGGCGATCTGAATAATTTGAAGTGTAAAGGAGGTATCGGGGGGCATGCCCGCATATGTAAACGGTGTTCAAATCACACATGTGAGGTATCGCCATGATCGTCAGAGTGAGAGCAATAACTCAAGCACTAGACCTCCTCTGTAACTCTAACCTGGTAACCGGAATTTTTTTTTAAAACGTCGCCTTTTGAGATTTTTAGGTACCGTAGTTTGTTGTCATTCCACGAGTGCGTGCAATTATAAAGTGTGACAAGTTTGGTATCTATTTACTTGGCATAACATTATCTTTCACATTTTGCATAAAAAATTGGGCTAATTTTACTGTTTCATTTTTTTTAAATTCATGAAAGTGTCCCTTTTCCCAAAAAGTTGTGTTTAAAACACCGCTGCGCAAATACTGTGTGACATAAAATATTGCAACAATCGCCGTTTTATTCGATTGATGGTGGCACGGAACAGCCGCTACTGTGCGCCCAAGGAATCGCGCATTGTGGTGGCACCTTGTTGCTAGGACACGGTGCGACCCCAATCCTTGTAAAGTGCTGCGTCCGCGGCTCTTTAACCATTTGGTCGGCTGTGTCCAATCACAGCTGGTCACATGTAAACACGGAGATGCCGATAATCGGCGCTCCTCGCCTCACACTGACACAGTGTGAGGAGAGGAGAGCCGATCAGCAGCATCTCCTCACAGAGGACATCTAGGGATGTAATCAGGGCACTGATCATCAGTGCCCTGATTACAATTAAGTGCCAGCAATGCAAACAATGCCAGCAATGCCACTGCTACCAATCGGTGCCCACAATTGGCACCAATCTGTGCCCACAAGTGCCAGCAATCAGTGCCCACAAGTATTGTAGAAAAAATGATCCACACTCCGGTTGTTGCTCTTAAAATGCCTGCATAATAATAATAATAATAATAACAATAATATGCACATGTATGTGCACATATGCATGTACACATACAGTGGTGTGAAAAAGTGTTTGCCCCCTTCCTCATTTCCTGTTCCTTTGCATGTTTGTCACACTTAAGTGTTTCGGAACATCAAACCAATTTAAACAATAGTCAAGGACAACACAAGTAAACACAAAATGCAATTTGTAAATGAAGGTATTTATTATTAAAGGTGAAAAAAAATCCAAACCATCATGGCCCTGTGTGAAAAAGTGATTGCCCCCTAAACCTAATAACTGGTTGGGCCACCCTTAGCAGCAACAACTGCAACCAAGCGTTTGCGATAACGTGCAATGAGGCTTTTACAGCGTCCTGGAGGAATTTTGGCCCACTCATCTTTGCAGAATTGTCCTAATTCAGTTACATTAGAGGGTTTTTGAGCATGAACGGCCTTTTTAAGGTCATACCACAACATCTCAATAGGATTCAGGTCAGGACTTTGGCTAGGCCACTCCAAAGTCTTCATTTTGTTTTTCTTCAGCCATTCGGTGGTGGACTTGCTGGTGTGTTTAGGATCATTGTCCTGCTGCAGAACCCAAGTTCGTTTTAGCTTGAGTACACGAACAGATGGTCGGACATTCTCCTTCAGGATCTCTTGGTAGACAGCAGAATTCATAGTTCCTTTTATCACGGCAAGTCTTCCAGGTCCTGAAGCAGCAAAACAGCCCCAGACCATCACACTACCACCACCATATTTTACTGTTGGTATAATGTTCTTTTTATGAAATGCATTGTTCCTTCTACGCCAGATATACTTGGACACACACCTTCCAAAGAGTTCCACTTTTGTCTCATCGGTCCACAGAATGTTGTCCCAAAAGTCTTGGGGATCATCAAGATGTGTTGTGGAGAAATTGAGACGAGCTTTGATGTTCTTTTTGCTCAGCAGTGGTTTTCTCCTTGGAACTCTGCCATGCAGGCCATTTTTGCCCAGTCTTTTCCTGATGGTGGAGGCATGAACGCTGACCTTAACTGAGGCAAGTGAGGCCTGCAGTTCCTTGGACGTTGTTGTGGGGTCTTTTGTGACCTCTTGGATGAGTCGTCGCTGCGCTCTTGGGGTAATTTTGGGCGGCCGGCCACTCCTGGGAAGGTTCACCACTGTTCCATGTCTTCGCCATTTGTGGATAATGGCTCTCACTGTGGTTCGCTGGATTCCCAAAGCTTTGGAAATGGCTTTATAACCCTTTCCAGACTGATAGATCTCAATTACTTTCTTTCTCAATTGTTCCTGAATTTCTTTGGGTCTCGGCATGATGTGTAGCTTTTAAGGATCTTCTGGTGGACCTTACTGTGTCAAGCAGCTCCTATTTAAGTGATGCCTTGATTGTGAACAGGTGTGGCAATAATCAGGCCTGGGTGTGGCTAGAGAAATTGAACTCAGGTGTGGACAACCACAGATATAGTATGTTTTAACAAGGGGGGCAATCACTTTTTCACACAGGGCCATGATGGTTTGGATTTTTTTTCACCTTTAATAATAAACACCTTCATTTACAAATTGCATTTTGTGTTTACTTGTGTTGTCCTTGACTATTGTTTAAATTGGTTTGATGTTCCGAAACACTTAAGTGTGACAAACATGCAAAGGAACAGGAAATGAGGAAGGGGGAAAACACTTTTTCACACCACTGTACATGCATACACGTAAAGACATATGCATAAGAAAGCACATCATAAAATTAAAAAAAACATTAAATAAAAAAGATGAAAATAATAATACAGGTATGTGAAAAGAAAACAGAAGAGAGAAAAGAGAAGAGAGGGAGGAGTGCCCTCAAGTGCCAGCAATCAGTGGTGACCAGTGATGCCAGTCAGTGCTGGCTATCAGTAGTGCCCATCACTGGTGCCCATCAATGCTCATCACTGCTGCCCATCAATGCCACCCATTAGTGCTACTATCTGTGCCGCCTATCTGTGCCCACCAGTTCCGCCTATCTGTGCCCAGTGCACCCATCAGTGCCGCCTATCAGTGCTCATCAGTGCCACATATCAGTGCCACCTATCAGTGCCCATAAGTTTGGAATATTCATGCCACCTCATAAGTGCTGCCTCATCAGAGCCCATCAGTGCTTCCTCATCAGAGCCCATCAGTGCTACCTCATCAGTGCCCATCAGTGAAGCAGAAAAATTACTTATTTACAAAATTTACTGACAGAAAAACAATTTTTATCAAAATTTGGGTATTTTTTTCCAATTTGTTTGAATAAAATGATAAACATTTCACATGGTTGCAGTGTAGCATGACCGTGTAATTGTCAAAGTGTGACAGTGCTGAAAGCTGAAAAATGGCTTGGGCATCAAGGGGTGTAAGTGCCCTGCATTGAGGTGGTTAATGTAGAAATATGTAAAATAATGCATTTGGGTGGAAAAAATATGAATGCAATCTATACACTGGGGGGGAGAACCTCTGGGACAATCTAGGAAGGGAATGGACCTGGGGGTCATAGTAGATGATAGGCTCAGCAATGGCATGCAATACCAAGCTGCTGCTAACAAAGCAAATAGAATATTGACATGCATTAAAAAGGGGATTAACTCCAGAGATAAAGCGATAATTCTCTTGCTCTACAAGACTCCGGCTGCACCTGGAATATGGTGTCTAGTACTGGACACCAGTCCTCAGGAAGGATGTACTGGAAATGGAGCGAGTACAAAGATGGGCAACAAAGCTAATAAAGGGTCTGAAGGATATTAGTTAGGAAAGGTTACGAGCACTGAACTTATTCTCTCTGTAGAAGAGACGCTTGAGAGGGGATATGATTTAAATTTATAAATACCATACTGGTGACCTCACAACAGGGATAAAACTTTTTTGTGGAAGGGAGTTTAAAAAGACACGTGGCCACTCAGTAAAATTAGAAGAAAAGAGGTTTAACCTTAAACTATGTAGAGGATTATTTACTGTAAGAGCGGCAAGGATGTGGAATTCCCTTCCACAGGTGGTGGTCTCAGCGGGGAGCATCAATAGTTTCAAAAAACGATTAGATACGCACCTGAACAACCACAACATACAAGGGTATACAATGTAATACTGACATAATACTGACATATAATCAGACACATGGGTTGGACTTGATGGACTTGTGTCTTTTTTCAACCTCACCTACTATGTAACTATGTAGCTATGTTTTGTTTTATTGATTCGTTTTTGGAATTCATTTAGTTTATTAGTTTTCAAACAAATTCTTGGATGTCAAAGGTCGGCCCATCGCTAGTGAAAGTCTTTTTGCCATGACACAAAAACTTACAGGCCTTGCACCTGCTCAGTTTAAATTTATATGATTCGATCATATTAAGGAACAGAGGAATGTCTTTAACCTGTCGTTCACTATGAATCTGACTAGGTGCACTCATGCTTTTAATGTTTGCCCCTCTGAAAACCACCCTTGACCTTTCAGGGAGTGCCGGAATAAGAGTCCTGCAAGGGAATGTGTGTCCACTACATGAGTGAACTTAATTCCATAAGTGTTGGAGTTACACAAAGGACACAAAACTAGCAACGGTTTCCAGTGGACGATCCCAAATGATGGGCACATCATCAATATAGCACCCATAGTACGCTAGGTTCCTAAGAAACGGGTTCTGGGCTCAGATGTTTTACTTCTCATAAAACCCCATGAACAGGTTGCAAAGTGTGTACCCATAGCTGTGCAAGAGATCTGTCCAGGGCAGCCATCAGAAATTGTGGGGCTCCTAATACAGCTTTAGGCCTGGGCCTCCCCTCCGACCCTGACTACCAACATTCCCCAGGGTCCTGCCCACTGGCTGTCCCATCAAATCTGCCACTAGCCATCCCACTGAGTCCTTTAGTGTGTCAGCCCCCCTCACACCTGTTTCTCCCAGAACCACACACATGTGTATATATGACATGCATGTATACACACACAAGCATGTATACACACACGAGACATGCACACACATGAGACATGCACATACACGAGACATGTACACACATAGATGTGTACATGTACAGAGATGTATGTACACACAGAGACATGTACACACACAAGACATGTACACACTCACAGGCATGCACACACACAGAGACATGTGTACACACAGATAAATGTACACAGTCACACACACACAACAGCAACGCATTTATTTTTTTATTTTTTTAATGCCAGCACGGGTTTGTTTATATTCTGCTGTCAGTGGAAAATCCCACTGACAGCAGTAGAGTCATGTTTGTTAAGGACATGGCGGCCAGGAGGCTGCCCTGCTTCTTAACAATAAGCTGTTATAGTATGAACTGGAATCATTTCCTTATTGTGTTACTGTTTATTTTATATTTGTTGTATTCAGAAACTTGTATACATCCAAATTTTCAAATAACACAAATTTCAACCTCACATGTTCATTTCACACATCCAAAAGTATGGAATAAGATCGGTGATGAGAATTCTCCTCTGCTTTTAATGTAATCTAGGATTCATTTGGAAGCATCACACTGACATTCTGCAATCCGGTTTTCTATTGCTGCAATTTGGAATCTAATTTTGGATCATTACAAACTAGATCAGGTTTGTAAAGACTGTCAAGTTGTTCCAAGAGGAGAGTTCAATGCTGGTTCTAATATACTGTAGATCTATGAAGTCACTGTATTCTATGAGTGTGGAATGCTGATAAAGGGGGAGTGGTGTTGCCCCCCGAAATGTGTTGGATGTTTTTATATGATTTTTTTTTTAAATCAACAATTAAAATATTTTGGACTCCTTTTATCTGAATTTCATTTAGCGCTCCTTTCTATATATACTGTATTGTTATAAAAATGGCAGCTCATATCACCCAAAAAGAAAGAAAGAAAATCCCCATATAATGTAAAATAGTTTATTACATTTAAACAGACTTTGGCAGTGTGCTAACATTAAATCTTTGTGCTACTTTGAACAGTTTAGAGCTTTGGAGTGATTTGTAACCCACCTGATCTACCTAATAATACCAAAATATAAACCAATTAACAATTGACAAATAATAAGCAAAACCTAATGCAAAGTTAGAAAAAAAAAAAAACTATGCAAAAGCAAAAAAGGAAAAAAAGTGCTTGCTTCACAGTAGTATAGATGGTCCATGAGTCATTTATGCTCCCCCTCCCCTTCTAATGTGTTTGTACATTTGATGGCTACATTTGTTTTCTCTTTTTTAGGATTTTTCCCTTTTATTTTCACTTGATAATACTGAGATTTCCAAGGCAACGTGCATCAGGGTGTGCTGGCCTTGGTGTTTTTCAGCTGACCCATCTAGATCCATGTGTTTAGATTAACCTGTCTTCACGGCTTGTCTTGCAGTCCAGTCCTGTGAGATTCCTTTTATTGCTTTCAGGTTGCAAGCTGGCTCTTCTGTTTAGGCTGCTAACCTCTGATCACTGCTAGATGTGATGCTTGCTTTCAAGTATGGGGGAGGACAAGACTGTCATGGCTGTAGTGCCTTTGTACTATGCTTGTTGAGGACTGGCACTGTTGGCGTTTGCACAGGCATATGCATAGTCATACATTATTTGAGTAGTCTCAGCTGGGTGACCGTTATAGCACTAGATGCCCCTGCCCTCTCTTGGGCAAGAACATCCTATTGGTACCAATCCAGCTGTATATATATATATGCCCTGGAAATCTATGAGGTGGGTGATATATAGGGTCCAACATTGGGAGGCCTTCATGATTTTTTCTGCACAGAACACCATCTGTATTTTTCCCAGCATTATACTGTAAGCACTGAAAGTAGATCCACACTCGGTTGCTGACAAGGCTCATGGATAGGGTTTACAAATATAGAAATATTAATACAGTCCCTACAGATCCAATGATATTCAATAAATAATATTCCAAATGCTGGAAACATATTTTAGTTGATTTTAAATGTTGCTTTGTTGCATTGTACTGCAATTGGATTTGTTTTGATGGATTTTTATTTCTCTGGATTGGGTTTGATATTATTTGCATATATGAAAATATTATGTTGTAATGATGCCATGCCCTGAGTATTAGTGGATTTATTACTGTGAATAACACTTCCTGTCCTAGGATGGCGGTTGTTTTTTTTCAGGCTACAAACATTTTTGGTGGAGCAGTATCTATGGTGGAGCAGTGTGGTCAACATAGGCTGCTCTAATGACTAATGCCCCGGACACACGATCGGAAATTCGGCCAGCAAAAGACAGATGAGAGCTTTTGGTTGGAAAATGCAACCGTGTGTACGTTCCATTGGACTTTTACTGGTGGAATTCCAGCCAGCAAATGATTGAGAGCATGTTCTCAATTTTTCGGTCGGAAAAAGTTCCGATCGGAAATTCCGATCGTCTGTACTAATTTCAAAGTGCAATATTCCTACGCATGCTCAGAAGCATTGAACTTAATCGTAGTGTTGTACGTCACCACGTCTTGTCAAAAGTTCAGCGAACTTTTGTGTGACTGTGTGTATGCAAGCCAAGCTTGAGCGGAATTCCGCAGGGGAAAAAAACAAAAACGCTTTCAATGGAAATTTCACTACGTTTGTACGGGGCATTAAAGTGATTGTTATTTTTATAGAAAAAAACAAGACCTTACAAACACGTTATACTTACCTGCCCTGTGCAGTGGATTTGCACAAAGTAGCCTGGATCCTCTTCTTCTCGGGTACCTCTTCTGTGCTCCTGGCCCCTCTGTCCTGCCAAGTGCCCCCACAGCAAGTAGCTAGCTATGAGGGCACCCGAGCCGAGTCACAGCTCCCTGTGTCCATTCAGACATTGGGCAGCGCCCCCTCTCTCTCCTGATTGGCTGAGTGCCTTTGAGTGAAAGGAATGGTGCCGCAGCTGTGTCTCAGCCATTCAGGAGAGTCTGGGATGGCCAAGACACTTGTGGACATCACTGGACAGAGTTGGGGCTGTGGTAAGTATGAGGGTTGGCTGATGCACACAGAAGGCTTTTTATCTCAATGCATAGACTGCATTAAGATATAAAAAAAAATCTGACTTTACAACCCCTTTAAGCTACAAACACATCTACCTCTCTTCCCCTCCATTACTTGGGGGTGGTGGAAGAATAAGTAGTTTACAAAAGATGCACAGGTATTTTCAGTACATGCTAAAAATGTTTGTAGGCTGAAAAAAAAACAACCACCACATCTAAGGGCTGGTAAGCTGCAATATATTATATTTTTGTTTTGGGGTTTAGATATACTTTAATAATTTTGACATATCTTTTCATATAAGCTATCACAGCCCCAACACAACAACAAAGTCCCAGTGGATCTAAAGATGTTATATTCTCATAGCAGATGGTGCTGTGGATAATTTCATTGTTTTTTACGTTGTTGAGACCGTTTTTAACCACTGATGTTGCATACAGCATAATATTGCAGAATGACACACATGATTTATGTTCCTCAATGACATTTCTGAAACCGACAGTCCAAACATATTCTTCAACAACCTTTGGAGTTTTCTAGAAAAAGAAATCAATGCTTTAGGTATCATTTGATCTGAAAAGGAAAGGAGAAACAATCATATTTTATTAAATAACAAAAATGCAACCCTATCATATTAAAACAAATATCCAGATTGAAGTTCCATGTAAGTGAAGATGTAATATACTTTCCTGTCCAGCAGCTTGTGACTTTATTACCTTCCAAAAACCTATCAGTGTCTTTGGCATTCCAAAGGGCACCCAGGAATTTTGGATGCCTGTATCCCCCACCACACAGTATGGTTCAATGCTTGAAGCTCCACATCATTACAAGACACATAATATAAGGGCTGGAGAGTGGAACCGTGGTGTGCAGTAGAGGACACGGGCATCTAACACTCCTGGATGTTTTGATGCTAAACAAACTGACAGACGCAGCAGCCATTTCTCAATCTATAAAAATTGACTTGCCTTACATGCAGGTTTGATTTATTTGCATGCATATATCCCTACAATTAGGCTGCGTGCCTTGCGTGTCAGGTTTGAAACTTTTGGGTGGTTTATGTCTTTTCTTTTTCACACTTAAAAAACAGTTTTATTATGATGTAAAACAGGAGTAGATACAAGATTACTTAATAATGTAAAACCAGACATTTGTGTGGCTCTAAGAGCCAGTCAAGAACATAAAATTCAAAAATACAAGGCAAAGGCAAAATACGTAATAGTTGTCTCATATACATGTAGCAGGTTGTGCCAACCATCTGTCCCACACTATTGTATTTAGCTGGGCAGTCTCTATGTATGTAAATTATGTTTTGTTAAGGGAGCATGAGCGTAGAGTTTACCTCACGTATCCATATTTCAAATGTTGGAGAGGTGGCCTGCATCCAGTTTTGTGCTAGAACTTTGCGAGCAATAAAAAAATTTTCATGCAAAAATATATTCAATAAATAAAGAGTCAAGAAATATACCATGGGTTTGGGGAAAAATGACAAGGGGGGGGCCCATGTGGTCATGCAGGAACTGGACAAACTGAATTCAGTAGGTTCGTACAATCGGACAAGACCAAATACTGTAAGGTGAAAAAAGTTCATGTGGCAAACAAAGAGGACAATGGGACTATGAGAGGGTTTACTGTAGCAAACATGAACTGGAGTCAGGTAAGCCATGTGTAGTATGTACACCTGAGTTAAATGATCAGAAACCTTGGGGGGAAACTAGCTTGTAATTATCTGACATTTCCCAATCTGCCTCTTAGTCTTAGTCCCACTTTGTTTTAGCTTGGTAGGCTAGTTTAGTTGCAGAAGGGGTCAGTGTAATATTGCACAATGTTGAAATCAGTTTTGCTGGGTCAGTGCCCAACAGTACCTACGTCAAAGTGGCAAACTAGTGTAAGAGGGAGTTGCATGTGGTAACTGAGCTTGCAGAGCATGCCAAAGCTATATAGATGGAACAACATTGTGTTAGGAAAGGTGAACTCAGTTTGCAGTTCAGAAAACATTTTAAGTCCCGAAACTGTAAACATCTGATATAAATAGATGTTACCATAGGAAGCTCAAAGGACCGTGTCCAGGACCGAAAGTAATTCTTGTTTGACAGCATACCATAATGGAGTGTGACTGTGAGAGGGAGGGTTGCCAAGTCTGGACAAAACTATCTCCCAAATGCATTGGTGGTGAAATAAAATGCTGAACTGAAAATCATGAACATACTGATTGACACCTCTAGCCCCCGGAAAAATAGATTGTATGGGTTGGATGAGATGGATGCTCAGACCAATGTTCAGTACCTATCGAGGTCAGTTTTCTTAAATGATATAAATGAGATAGCTGGGCAGAAAGATAATATAGATTAAAGTCAGGTAGCACTGCAGCCCCATACAAGTGGTTGGGTTTTTCAAAATCAACTATGGTTATTTATGCCTACCATTGCACCAGACTAAAGTCTTTAGAATGAAGTACATGGTCTTAAAAAGTTTCAGGGGTAAATGGACAGGGCAGTGCCAAAGGACTTAAAATAGTTTAGGTAATAAAATATCGTATTTATTGGCGTATAACATGCACTTTTTCCCCCTTAAAATCAGGGTGAAATTGTGGGTGCGTGTTATACACCGATCTCTGCTGTCTCTGAGGGAAGAGGAGCAAGCTTCACTGAATTACATAAAGCTGTGATCTCCTGTGTAACCGGCGCTCCGTCACTCATAGCCACACCTCCTGGCCCAGCACTGGGCCACTGTTCTGTCTATCATATGAGCAGGGCCATGAGGCGTGGCTGTGAGTAACAGAGCGGCGGTTACACAGGAGATCGTGGCTCTGTGTAATTCAGTGGTGCTTGCTCCTCCTCTTCCCTCAGAGACAGCAGGGATAATTCAATACTGTTTCAACAACAGTTTCCACCAAGTGGCCAGACCGGTGGCCACACACACCCGGGTGAGACCTCATAAAAATAGCCAGGGGTTCCTCAATAGGGCATACATTAATGGGGAAAGGGGACAGCCCTGCTGTGTGCCTCAACTCAGAGGAAAGGAGTCCAATACCCAGCCTTTCACCAAACTTTTAGCTATGGGTAGTGGATATAGTAGCTGCACCCACTTAATAAAATGGGGACCAAACCCGTACCTCATCAGGCACTCCCAGAGGTAGCCCCACTCAATTAAAACAAATGCCTTGCGGTATCTAGCATCACCACCAATCTAATGTCAATAGTCTTGTGTGAAGCTTGGATGTTCATGTATAACAGCCTAATGTTGATTGCGGTACTCTTACCAGGCATAAAGCCTGTTTGGTCCAAATGAACTAGCGATAATATAACTTGGTTTAGCTGGGAAGCCAATACTTTCGCTAGAATTTTGATCTCTACTTGCAATAAAGATATGGGACAATAAGATTTTGTAAGCAAGAAAAATGATTACGGCTTCAAACATAGTGGAGGGTAGAAAGGAGGTGTCAAAAATTAGTGTACATAGATTGCAATTACAGGAGCACAATATTGGCATAGGTAGCACAGAATTCAAGTGGTAGGCCGTCTAAACTCAGGGGCCGGGGCCTTATCAGTGGCTAATTGGGATATGTCTTTTCTTTAAGATAAAAAAGAATCCACATCAATGGTGAATCTTGTGATATCTGCACCTTTTGTGAATCAGCCCAATCCGGGTCCATCCTCAAACTTTTTTGGATCTATTTGCTTTTCTCTATTCAGGGAGCATGTAGTATACACTTTTTTTTTTTTGTATGAAAAAAGATACTTATAGTAAGATGACAATAAGTAGGTGATACTCCTGTCAACAACAGAAAAATGCTTAAAAGGAGGCCCAGAAACAGTTCCCCTACACTTGAAACACTAAATTGATGCTAAATGCACTAGGTATTCCTACATTGAATGCAAATTTTTTGTCCTGGCCCACTGAACTGGTCATTTCCAACTCAAGCACATTGCAAGTAGAGACAATGTAAGGTAAAGGTACTAAAGTCCAGAATTTTGCTTCACTCCTCCTGGAGGTTTGAGTAAGTGCTACATTCAGCGCCAAACACATTAGCTTTTTGTGTCCCCGACATACATGTGATGCTATTTTAATATTTATTTTTTTCAAATAGTTTTTTTTATTGTTTTTTCATAAAATACAACAGAGAATAACACATCCTATTTTAATTTCAATAAAGATTTAGAGCAGTGCAGCAAAATTCCAAACTTTTGCATCTTTACTTGGCTTTGCAAGACGAGCTGTGCAGCACCCTTGAGCTATGCTCACAACACAAAGGCCTCATGCACACGAGACGCAGTTAAACGCGCGTTCAGATGCAGTTGGACAGTTTTTTCAACTGCCCCTGAACTCATTCAATGTTATCCTATGTGTCCATGCACACAGTCTCGTTTTTTTCCGTTTTTATGCAGTTGCGTTTAATCTCGTTTTTCCAGAAGCAAAAAAATGCGTTCAGAAGCAAAAATTTCCACGTTTCAGACGCAAAACGCGGCAAAACGCGGTAAAACGCGGCAAAACGCCGCTACCGCGTTTAGCCGCGTTTGCGTTTATATGCGTTTTTAAAGGTGACCTTTTTTTTACATTAAAAATCTAAAAAATGATTGCAAATGATGAAAAACCATTAGAAAAATATTTTAAACAATTGCAATTGCAAGTGGACAATCCACAACTTGTGGCAAGTGACGTGGCAAGTGGACAATCCACAACTTGTGGCAAGTGACATGGCAGGTGGCAAGTGATGTGGCAAGTGGACAATCCACAACTTGTGGCAAGTGACGTGGCAGATGAAGTGGCAAGTGATGTGGAAAGTGGACAATCCACAACTTGTGGCAGGTGACGTGGCAAGTGACCTGGCAGGTGACGCGGCAAGTGACCTGGCAGGTGACGTGGCAAGTGGAAAATCAACAACTTGTGGCATGTGACTGGCATGTGACGTGGCAAGTGGACAATCCATAACTTGTGGCAGGTGACGTGGCAAGTGACGTGGCAAGTGGACAATCCACTTGTGGCACGGGACGTGGCAAGTGACGTGGCAAGTGGACAATCCACTTGTGGCAAGTGACGTGGCGAGTGGACAATCCACAACTTGTGTCAGGTGACGTGGCAGGGGACGTGGCAAGGGACCTGGCAAGTGGACAATCCACAACTTGTGGCAGGTGACGTGGCAGGTGATGTGGAAAGTGATGTGGCAAGTGGACAATCCACAACTTGTGGCAGGTGATGTGGCTGGTGACGTGGCAAGTGGACAATCCACATCTTGTGGCAGGTGACGTGGAAAGTGGTGTGGCAAGTGGACAATCCACAACTTGTGGCAGGTGATGTGGCTGGTGACATGGCAAGTGGACAATCCACAACTTGTGGCAGGTGGCATGGCAGATGACGTGGAAAGTGGACAATCCACATCTTGTGGCAAGTGACGTGGCAGGTGATGTGGCAAGTGACGTGGCAAGTGGACAATCCACAACTTGTGGCAGGTGACGTGGCAGGTGACGTGGAAAGTGATGTGGCAAGTGGACAATCCACAACTTGTGGCAGGTGATGTGGCTGGTGACGTGGCAAGTGGACAATCCACATCTTGTGGCAGGTGACGTGGCAGGTGACGTGGAAAGTGGTGTGGCAAGTGGACAATCCACAACTTGTGGCAGGTGGCATGGCAGGTGACGTGGAAAGTGGACAATCCACATCTTGTGGCAAGTGACGTGGCAGGTGATGTGGCAAGTGACGTGGCAAGTGGACAATCCACAACTTGTGGCAGGTGAAGTGGCAGGTGATGTGGCAAGTGATGTGGCAGGTGATGTGACAAGTGGACAATCCACATCTTGTGGCAAGTGACGTGGCAGGTGACGTGGCAAGTGACGTGGCAAGTGGACAATCCACATCTCGTGGCAAGTGACGTGGCAGGTGATGTGGCAAGTGACGTGGCAAGTGGATAATCCACAACTTGTGGCAGGTGACGTGGCAGGTGATGTGGCAAGTGATGTGGCAGGTGATGTGACAAGTGGACAATCCACATCTTGTGGCAAGTGACGTGGCAGCTGACGTGGCAAGTGACGTGGCAAGTGGACAATCCAAAACTTGTGGCAGGTGACGTGGCAAGTGACGTGGCAGGTGACGTGGCAAGTGATGTGGCAAGTGGACAATCCACATCTCGTGGCAAGTGACGTGGCAGGTGATGTGGCAAGTGACGTGGCAAGTGGACAATCCACAACTTGTGGCAGGTGACGTGGCAGGTGATGTGGCAAGTGATGTGGCAGGTGATGTGACAAGTGGACAATCCAAAGCTTGTGGCAGGTGACGTGGCAAGTGACGTGGCAGGTGACGTGGCAAGTGACGTGGCAAGTGGACAATCCACAGCTTGTGACAAGTGACATGGCAGGTGGCAAGTGATGTGGCAAGTGGACAATCCACAACTTGTGACAGGTGACGTGGCAGGTGATGTGGCAAGTGGACAATCCCCAACTTGTGGCAAGTGACGTGGCAAGTGACGTGGCAAGTGGACAATCCAAAACTTGTGGCAGGTGACGTGGCAAGTGACGTGGCAGGTGATGTGGCAAGTCACGTGGCAAGTGGACAATCCACAACTTGTGGCAGGTGACGTGGCAGTTGGACAATCCACAACTTGTGGCAGATGACGTGGCAAGTGACGTGGCAGGTGATGTGGCAAGTCACGTGGCAAGTGGACAATCCACAACTTGTGGCAGGTGACGTGGCAGTTGGACAATCCACAACTTGTGGCAGATGACATGGCAAGTGACGTGGCAGGTGATGTGGCAAGTCACGTGGCAAGTGGACAATCCACAACTTGTGGCAGGTGCCGTGGCAAGTGACACGCTAAATACAAGTACACTGCAGCTCTCACAGCTGCTGCTACTCACTCTGGTCTCACAAAATTGCTGAAATAGTTAATTTTTGAGCTGGGGAGGGTCTATGATGTTAGCTTAACTAAACGCTTCTAGACGCAAACGCGGTAAAACGCCGCTAAATCGCGGTAAAAATCGCGGCAAAATGCACGTTTCTAAACGCCGGTTTCAACATGTGTCCAGCAGCGTTTGCATCTGCGTCTCCGTGTGCATGAAGCCAAAGGAGTCACTCACCTGGAGCAGCATTGTCTTGGTTTTGCTTTCCTAGAGACTATGTAACTACAGATGGAACAATTTTATTTTGTAGAAAAGTAATATGTAATATAGATTATTGCTACTTTCCAGCAAAAAAAAAAAAAAAAAAAAACAATCAGCACATGTTTTAAATTTTTTTGCTATGGGCCTGTTTTTCGGCAATAACTTTGTCATTACATGAGACAGCAAAGTAATACATATGTAGCCTGCAGTGCTGATTGGGTGGGGAAAATCCCAGTTGATCAGTAGATTCTGTACAATTTCACTGCCCATCTATGGATTGAAATTCAGCGGGTCCCTGCTGAACTGGACAAATTGCAGTCCATGATTAGAGCCAGGGGCTCTAATAGGCTTCCAAAAGGGTAAACAGCGGGCGCACTGCTGTGCATTCGCTGATTACTCATTGGTGTGTTGGGAACCGAATACATCGCTTCCCTAACACTGACCCTGTCTCTCAGCCAATCAGGTTGCTCAGGTCTGGTTACCTGTCACCTGATTGGCTGAAACAACAGGCGCCGATATTGGACGCCTGACGGGAGGAGAGGACTGGAGAAGTGCAGGAGATACATGAAGGACTCTGCTCGTCGCCATCACCCGCTGCCTCACAAGACAGGGTAAGTGCCGGACAGAAGGCGAGTGGGGGGGGCACACTGTCACCCTGCCAGCATTGGGAGCACTGGAAGCATTGGGCACACTGTCACACTGGCAGAATTTGGCACACTGGTAGCATTGGGCACACTGTCACGCTGGCAGCATTGGGCACACTGTTAGCATTTTATGGGCACGCTAGCAGCATTTGGCACAGTGGCAGCATTTCATGGGCACAGTGGCATCATTTGATGGCACAGTGGCAGCGTGTGATGGCACAGTGGCAGGTTTTGGTGGCACAGTGTTTTTCAAAATGTTTTCAGTTTGTTTTCAGTTTGTTTGAGCCGCCCCAACCCCCAATATTTTTTAGCACCAGCCGCCACAGTCCAGCTATCAAAATTATATTTACATTGCCGGTAAACGCTAAAAAAACGTTGAGTTGGCAGCAGGGCAGAACGACAGTGCATACTGCAAACACCCTTCAGTTTTTTTCTGGTGTGTGTAGCATGCCCAATTGAAAACTGGTTAAATACAATTGTAATGTAAATATATTTCACAGTTATAAGAGTGTGCATTTTTAATAAATCTTTCGCTTAGGCCCTCAACCAATAATTTATTCAAAGACTAAATCTCACACTGCAGATGGTACTTTGCAGAGTTATTGACTATTATTGTCAGAAAGAAGCATCTTTAGAATGCACCGTTTTTAGTGGTAAAAATAGGTATGAATAACACAATTGCAGACAATGACTGCTACGGATTACTGATTACTGTTCATTCTGTTTACATACCGTACATATGGCACTTCATTTATATTCATTCCTCAGAAAAGCCTCTGAAGTTCAGTGCAGAAAATATGGTAAATAAATGGGGTGAATGCAACCAGGCGAATATTTAATAGACATATGTTTTGTTTTCTGGCTAAAGAACATATGGCTTCAATCATAGTTTCAGCAACACGCTTTGGGGGTAACATGCATTCTCCTGAGTGAAAGAAAATGAAACATACAAAATCACAGTAAGCCTGTAATAAATTTACATTAAATAGTAGGAAGTAACACCATAATTTCCCCAAATAAAACATTATACAATAGACACACAAAGTCCATACAGCTGGTATTGTAAGTGAATTCAGTGACATTCTGTGGTAAATTTTCTTCTATAGACTGTATGTATAGGGATTAGAGACTGCAGATAGAACCAGAAAACAATGAAAATATCTGTAGATAGAAAAATGTATTCTAAATTAATTAATACAGCAATCTCACATTGTATTTTCTTCAGTGTTCCCCCAATATATATTTGTGCAAACATTATTCCATAGACTTTCACAAGCATATGCCATGTTATCAGCAGCCCTACATTATTCATACAGGCATGACAAGAAAAGCAGTCCCTGCAAAATTGTTCTACAAGCAAACTAATATCCTGTGACTTGCTTATGGCCTATTATGGACAACAGGGGACAGGAAAAAAAAAATCTAACTTCTAAACAATCTTTCTTAAGCCTCATACACACGATCAGACTTTCTACAAACTTTTCCGTGTACAAAGGGCGTTGGCCGTAAGTTTACACATGATCTGAGTTTTTAGGCAACAAACATGAACGTTTCAACGTACCGATGACACTTTAAAAGAGGACGTTCAATTACTCCAGCGCCACCTTTGGTCAACTTCTGTATTGTTGTCTGATCTTTTGCATGGTTCTGAGCTGAGATGTTTGTAAAGTCCGATGGTTTTGTGTACACGCGATCGGACTTTGCTCCATCGGACTTATGTTGTCAAAAAGTTTGTCCATTCGCACAGCCAACAAAAGTCAGATGAAAACCAAAAAAGTTTGTCTGATGGAGCATACACATGGTCAGATGTTGCTCCAAAACAGCTAATTTGCATGTTTTTTGTCAAAAAGTCAGATCGTGTGTACAGGCCTTTACAAAAAAATCTATTTATATGCATGTAGTCATTTAAAGGTGTCGGTTTTAATATCCATCATCTAGTTCTGCCTTCTGAGACATATGATCTTATGCCGCGTACACACGATCGGAATTCTCGTCGGAAAAAGCTCTGATGGTTTTCCCAACGGAATTCCGACGGAATTCGGCTCAAGCTGTCTTGCCTACACAAGGTCATACCAAATTCTGATAGTTTATAAAGCAGTGACATACAACACGTACGACGCAACTAGGAAAAAGGAAGTTCAATAGCCAGTAGCCAATAGCTTCTGTCTCGTAGTTGAATCTGAGCATGCGTGATTTTTGGCGTGTCGGAATTGCATACACACGATCGGAATTACCGATAGAAAGTTTTTCTGTCAGGAAAATTTAGAACATGCTATCAATTTTTGGCTGGCAAGAATTCAGACAGCTAAATTCCGATGGAGCATACACACGGTCGTATTTTCCAATGAAAAGATCTGTCATTTTCTGGCCGGAACTCCGATCGTGTGTACGCGGCATTAGACATATGATCATTGGTGGAACTGCTTGATTAGATAGTTACATAATTAGTCAGGTTAAAAAAAGACACAAGTACATCTAGTTACGGCTTTCTCAACCTCAACCCCCAAAAATTATTTTCATGTCTCGAGGAACCCTTACTAAATCCAAATCAGCAGGGCTCAATAGGAACAATACTCCTTATATTGGTGGTCAATAGGAAGAATGCCCCCCTTAAAGTGGTGTTCAGAATGCCACCCTTAAAGGCAGCTAAAAAGATATTTGGTGTCATGCTGCTGGCTTTGCTAAGTGGTGCTGAACCTTGAAGCCTGTAGGCATCATCAAATAGGTGGTCCATCAGCCACACCTCAAGGAACCCCTAGTAACCTCTAGAGGAACCCAGTTGAGAATGGCTGATCTAGTTCAACCAATAGAAGGGGGGGGGGACAAATCATACAATCCCATACACACAAGCCTTTAACCACAGTTGATCCCGAGGAAGGATAAAAGCCATACCTGTTCCTATTGCAGGAAGCGATAAAGATTTTAGTCCCGTTTCATCACATAATTTAAATAGGTCATTCAAGAGATGTTTAAGAGTTTCAATATTACCCTCACAGTCGCAATGTAAAATCCAGTGGCATTTTAGATTAGCAGAATTGGTCATAACGACTTTTTTTCCAGATTTGTGACCTGAAAAGAAATAAAGTTGTCAGTAATTATTCACAGAGTAATGGCAACCAAAGAAGCATATGGCCCACCCAGCTATTTTGCTTTCTGTGTTTATTCAAACAAAACATGTTATATGTTCCCTTAAAAATATTTGAATTAAAGTAGAAATCTGCAACCTTAATTAAGTGTAGCACTAAATCTCACCAATACTCCATTACCACAATAAATACCTAATGTGCATAGAAAAAGCCTTCATGAAAAATCATATAATTCATAAAAAATTAGAATTCCTATCTAAAGTAAAAATGTGCATCCAACTATATATGGCTTGTATTTTTAAATCATTTTTCCATAACTTTTTTTTTTTGCTATGCACAATAGACAATTATAGTGATAATGTATTGGTGATATTTAGCATTACACTTGCACCATTTACATTGTATATATTGCAAATCACAATATAAGATGAGTTGCTTTTCTCTGTCATTTTTACTCATAGTGTGGTTAGCTATTTATCTTTAGGCCTCATGTACACTGGATGTTTTTGGACGTTTTTACAGCTGCTGTTTTTGACGTCAGAAGTTTTTTTTTTCTATAGTCAATAAACTCTCCAGCATGTTATCCTATGTGTCCATGCACACATAGACTGCAACTGTTTTTGGCAGGGGCATTTTTTAGCTGTAAAAACAAAACAAAAACGAGTGTGTTCTGAGAGGAGTTTTTCAGCTGTAAACATAAAAAAAACGCTGATAAACATAAAAAAACTAGGCTCACCAGCGTTTAATGTTTTTGATCCCATTAAAAAAAAAAACACTTAAAGGGATTGTAAACTCTTGTGTTTTTTCACCTTAATGCATCCTATGCATTAAGGTGAAAAAACTTCTGGCAGTGACCGGCCCCGCAGCTCCCATTTTACTTGCCTGAGCCCCGTATTTCCCTCAGTGGAGACGCAATGTCCCTCTCTGCATGGGCCCCCCGGCTCTTGATTGGATAGATTGATAGCAGCTCAGCCATTGGCTCCCGCTGCTGTTAATCAAATCCAGTGACGCGGGCGCCGGGGGCGGGGCCGAGTCCGGCATTTGAGTCTATTGACGCCGAATTCTGGACTTGGGAGCGCGCCCGCAAGGTAACCCGCTGGGAGAACGCTTCTCCTAGGGGGTTATCTGATGCAGGGAGGAGCAGCAAGAGAAGTTGAGGATCAGGGCCACTCTGTGCAAAACGAGCTGCACAGTGGAGGTAAGTATGTATATTAAATAAATAATTAAAAAAAACAAAGGCTTACAATCAGTTTAAAAAACGGTAAAAAACACTATTGCAAAAAAGCTGAAAAAAGTATGAAAAACTCACTGCAAAGCTACTGACGTTTTTATAACGTTATTATAACGTCCAGTGTGCATGAGTCTTTAATTGCTCATTTTATATTTTGCAAGCAGCTTTACATAAACTGGAACTTTAATTTCAGCACTCAGGATTGTTACACCTCACTTAAATTATCAATAAGATTACAGTTTTTAAATTTGTGACAAAAGTATTCAAAACATGAACAAAAGTTCATCTAACCCTACTAAAACAAAATTCAGCATCATCATATATGAAAACACTGACTTTTCTACTATTTGTGTCCTCCCAACATACGTTTCAAAATGTATTAACGCTGCTTTGTTTGCTTGCTTGAAGACCATTGTTACATTTTGACAACTATTTTTGCTAACTAACGGTCACCTCCCCCAGTTAAACCCCTCCCCCCCACAGTTAGAATCACTTCCTAGGTAAAACATTTAAACCCTTGATCGCCCCCTAGTGTTAACCCCTTCCCTGCCAGTGACATTTATACAGTAATCAGTGCATTTTTATAGCGCTGTTCGCTGTATAAATGTGAATGGTCCCAAAATAGTGTCAAAACTGTCCGATCTGTCTGCGCGAATATCGCAATCCTGACAAAAATCGCAGATCGCTGTTATTACTAGTAAAAAAAAAAAAAAATGCCATAAATCTATCACCTATTTTGTAGGTGCTATAACTTTTGTGCAAACCAATCAATATATGCTTATTGCGATTTTATTTTTATTTTTTTTAACCAAAAATATGTAGAAGAATGCATATCGGCGTAAACTGAGGGAAAAAAACATTTTTTGTTTTTTTTAAATTTGGATATTTATTATAGAAAAAAGTAAAAAATATTGTTTTTTTCAAAACTGATGGTCTTTTTTTGTTTATATCACAAAAAATAAAAACCGCAGTGGTGATCAAATACCACCAAAAGAAAGTTCCATTTGTGGGGAAAAAATTATCAAAATGTCATATAGGTACATATATGACCATGCAATTGTCATTCAAAACGTGACAGCGCTGAAAGCTGCGAAAATGCCCTGTATTGAAGTTACATAGTTAGTAAGGTTGAATAAAGACACCAGTCCATCCAGATCAACCTGAGTGAGTGTCTACAATTGTCCCTATCCCTGTACATTGCACACTCACATCGGTCCCTACCCTCAAGGAGCCCACAATCCAAGGTCCCCATTCATATACTAGGGTCAGTTTTGGACAGAAGCCAATTAACCTACCTGCATGTCTTGGAGGAAACAGGAGGAAACCCACACAGGCATAGGGAGAACATGCAAACTCCAGAAAGGTAGTGTCGTGGTTGGGATTTGAATCAGCGACCCTTCTTACTGTGAGATGAGAGTGCAAACCAAAAAACCACTGTGCCAAAGTGATTAAACTTCTCACTCACACATCATGAGACCCTGGGCAAAGTAATGCACTGGGGCTCCTTCAAGCCTGCCATAATTTATGCACCTACTCATGAATTAAAACCTGCTACTTATAAATGCAACCTATTCAAATAAAAGAGTCTGTGCTGCAGCATTTAGGGGTTTAATATAGGTGGTGAGGAGGTAGCATCCTCAATGCCTATCAAATGCCTCTGAAAATAAATCTGTGTGTAGATTGCTTGTCAGAGGAGTGGCAGTATTTTTCAATCAGAGCAGTAAAAGGGGGAATTAGTGTAATTGTCTGGGGAGGAGGTGGTGTTTAACCTTACACTCCAATTTTCCAGCCTCTAATGTGCATGTACTCCAATTGGCCACCTGTCCTGTGCACTTTACCATACAGAACACACAAAGTATGTGTGCCGGTTCACAATGGTGTAATTCCAGACATCACATGTGATGTCTGTGCAATATGAATTCAGCCATACAGACTGTATGGCTGAAATTGCATCACATTCAGACCAAACGTATGCAGGACCCTTTTTTTGGTCCACAGCAGAATCAGATTGCATGGGTGTTCACACCCATGCAATCCGGTTCCTTTCCGAATTCACAGTTTGCACTGCAATCTGTAAACCAATCTGGGGGTGTCATTAACTTTGTGTATTGACACTCACAGGGGTTTGCATAGGGCACTGGATTTGCAGGGTTTTTGCATTGCACCAGTGTGAACCGAGCAAGTCTCTGTGTGCATCAGGGGGTGGAGTATGGACACAGCCGGTGGGGCAGGCACAGCAGAGATTGGATAGATCATAAGTAGGTGGGGCAAAATCATTGGCCTGTTCGGCAAACTGCAATGTTCACTCTAAGGCTCCGTTCACATTGATGCGCTGTGAGGACCTGTGCGAATCCAGTGCAGTTACCCGCATCGCACCTGACTCATACTGCCATATGCAAATCATTTTGTTGGTGTCAATACAAAGTTATTGACACCCCCAGATCGGTTAGCATATTGCAGTGTGAACTGTCAGTTCGAACATGAATTTGATTTGGACCAAATTTGTGCAGGACACTTTGTTATGGTCAGCACCAAAAAAAAAGTCCTGCACGACTTTAGTCCAAATGCAAACGCATCTATACGGCTGAATTTGCTTCACACAGACATCGCATGTGATTTGCACTGCAGTGCGGTGTGAATCACATGTGATCTCGCACAGCGCAGAGGTGTGAACCCAGCCTGAATAGAGACATGTGTAGTTAAAAAGACACACAATAATAATAATAACAATTTTATATTTGGGGAAAAAAGGCACACAAAAAAAGAGAGAAATATCCGTCAGTCTTAAATGTGGTCAGCAGGATGGACAATACAATTGAGACTGATCTATAATGAGAAATTACACTTTTCTTAATATGTTAGAAGCAGGGGTGAAACTAGAACCTTCAGGGCCCTGGTGCCAAAAATCAAGAAGGGCCCCCCGCCCCATGCTTCAGGGGGCCCATATGTCACCCCTGTACACCTGGATAGGAGGAGCAGCGGGGGCGGTATATGGAGAAACCAATCCCCTCCATTTTCTTCCTGCAGCCACTGAATTCCAGCGGGAGGAAGAGGAGAAGTAGACTTTCAGTGACTGCAGGAGGAAAATGGAGGGTAGTGGTTCGATCAGTGGTGGGGGGGATTAGTGGTTGCAGTGAGGGGGTTAGAGCAGTGCAGTGGTGGTAGCGGTGGTGGTGGAGGTCATGGTAGGGTTGCCACGTCATCCCTTTAAATCTGAACACATATTAATTACACAGGTTCTGTGGCTGATTAAGGTTCACTTAGTGCCTTACCTGCATTGAATTAGCCACAGAACCTGTGTAATTAATATGTGTTCAGGTTTAAAGGGATGAGGTGGATACTCTAGGGGGTGGTGGTGGTATCAGTTGCGGTGGTGGTGAGGGGGGTGGGATCAGTGGAAGTGGTGGTGCCATCCTCCCGCACCACCACCTCTGCCTCTTACTAATCCCCCACCACCACAACTACAGATCTTATGCCTATCCCACCCATCACCAACAGGGGGAGGTCAGTAAGAGGCAGAGGTGATGGAGGTTGGGATCAGTTGCACTGAAAATTTGTCACTTACTTTGTCAGTTAGTCAATCTTTTCCCCTTCATTATTCCCGTGCCTCCAGGGAAGCTCCGTGCATGGGGTCTCCTGCAGAGGGGAGAGCTCTGCCCCTTCAAACCATTGGTGTAAGCTGCTCAGCTGACTTTTTCTTCCAGCATCCACCTCCCTCTCCAGAGATAGCAGCCTTTCCTCAGCGGCCAAGTGGAGAACTGCTCGCGCATTCGCAGTGCGTGCCCCGGCGCCACAGCCGGGCGCCCACAGTAAGAATGCTGGTCCCGTAGAGAAGAGGGGGAGAGGAGAGAGGCTTCATACTCCCGCATCGCTGGACCGTGGGACAGGTGAGTGTCTGATTATTAAAAGTCAGCAGCTACAATTTTTGTAGCTGCTGACTTTTAATTTAGTTTTTTTTTTTTTTGGCAGAACTCCACTTTAAATTTCATTATGAAAATGACATAGATCTGACAAAGATCTGAAATTTAATGTAAAAAAACATTTAAATACAGGAGCAGCCATCCTTTTCACATTAATGGATATTTAACACAAAACAATAAGTAGACAATACTTTTGAGGGCGGTGGAGGTACAGTATAAAAAGAGTACAATTGACACACTACATTCCCTGTACCAATCCTCACTTGTGGATTTGTGAGGAATTGTCTTTTAATGTTTGTTTAATATTTGTTCTATATTATACATTTACTAGATACTCTAATTTATAGTTCTAATATACTACTGGGACATATACAAAGCATAAAAAAATAAAAACATAACACTCACCACGCTGAGCTTCCTGAATAACTTCTTGTCCCGTTACAGAAAAGACTGAATGTGCAACAGCTGTAGAAGACAAGTCATGTACACAAGGGGAATTATTGATACAGTAAACAGGAACATTAACATGAAAACATGATGATGATGATGATGAGGTTAACCGCTTGCCGACCAGCCAACGTCATTATACTGCAGCATGTTGGCATGGACGCATGAATCGGAGTAGATGTACGACGGACACTTTAAGAGCTCTAGAGGGCACTCGCCTGCAGAGCAATGCTGGAGCCGATGCACGTGGCCGGCTGCCGTGATGTCCGCCGGCCACCCAAGAGAGCTAGAACGGGGGGGGGGGGGGGGGGGTACATGTAAACAAAGCTGATCCATATTCTGACAGGGAAGTGGAGAGAGATCTGCCATTCCTAGTGATCAGGAACCGCGATCTCTCTCCTCCTCCAGTCAGTACACTCCCCCAACAGTTAGAATACCTCCCTAGGGAACACTTAACCCCTTGATCGCGCCTTAGTGTTAACCCCTTCCCCGCCAGTGACATTTATACGGTAACCAGTGGCTATTTTTTAGCTCTGATCGCTGTATAAATGTCAATGGTCCCAAAAAAAGCGTCAAAAGTGTCCGATCTATCCACTGCAATGTCATAGTCCCGTCGTACATGCTGTACGTCATCGCGCTAGCAAACGCCGGACTTTGTGTGTCCGTGTGTAGCCAAGTCCGTTCGGTAGAAAGTCCGCCAGACTATCCGCCGGATTGTTTGCCAGACTAAGTATGCCGGACAATTCGCTTGTGTGTACGCGGCATTAGAGTCAATTACCTCCACGTCGGAAGTGTGGCTTTTTTGTCACAATTCTTTCATGAAGACCACTTCTGGCCATGCTTCTCAGTAGATGGGTGTGCCTGGGTCCCACTGGTTTCCACCAGTTCTGTGTTGATGGTACTGCTGGACATCTTCTGATGTCAAAGGAAGGTAAGCATGATGTGTCATTCATCTGCTGCAATAAACTGGCAGTAAACTTCCATGCATGACTTTTAGCAATAGGTAAGCCTGTATAGGGCTTACCTATAGGTACAGTTAATATCTCCTAAACATGCACCATTTAGGAGATATTTACGTTTGATGCAGCCAATGACATCACTGGTGCATCACTGGTGCATGCACTCTGAAGAAACGGCATAATGTGAAATTCCTTCAGAGTCTTAAGCCATGAATGGTGGCTCCCGTGCACAAAAATGTGAGGGGTGTACTCACTTTTGTGAGATACTGTATATATACAGACACTGTATATAACATCTCCAAACCTGCCACCAAATTAAAGCTCCACCTGACCTGAGAGCAAAACATTGTCTAACACATTAGGGCAGGGGCGTACTAAGTGGGGGGGCGGGGGGGCGTGCCGCCCCGGGTGCCACACACTGGGGGGGTGTCAGGCCAGCGCCCCCCCTCCCCTCTCCGCAACTGAAGTGTCAGACAGCGCCGTGAGGAGCCCGAGGCACTGGCAGTGGGCGGCATTTCGGGGGGGGGGGGGGGGGTGGGTGCGAGCAGCACCCGAGTGGAGTGACATCTGCCGGCTCAGTGATCCGGCTCCCCTTCTCTCTGTGGTCGCGTCGCGCTGCCGTTCTGATCAGTCTCGGGCAGCGGCTGTCACTCACAGCCGAGCAGAGTGAAGCCGCCTCCCCCTCCTCCATGCACAGCACTGTGTAGACAAGGAGGGGGAGGCGGCTTCACTCTGCTCGGCTGTGAGTGACAGCCGCTGCCCGAGACTGATCTGAACGGCGCGATGTGAGTCACGTGACTACAGAGAGAAGGGGATTATTGCGCCGGGTCCCGGATCACTGAGCCGACAGGTGACACTCCACTCGGGTGCTGCTCGCATCTCCCCCCTGCAATGCCGCTGCCTTGGGCTCCAGGTACACTAGGGGTTCTTTACTGTGGTGGGTCCTGCACTGTAGGGGGGTCCTGCACTGTAGGGGGTCTGCACTGTAGGGGGGGGGGGTCCTGCACTGTAGGGGGGTCCTGCACTGTAGGGGGTCTGCAGGGGGGGTCCTGCACTGTAGGGGGGTCCTGCACTGTAGGGGGGGTCCTGCACTGTAGGGGGTTCTTTACCGTGGTGGGTCCTGCACTGTAGGGGGGGTCCTTCACTGTAGGGGGTCCTGCACTGTAGGGGGTCTGCACTGTAGGGGGTCTTCACTGTAGGGGGGGTCTGCACTGTAGGGGGGTCCTGCACTGTAGGGGGGGGTCCTGCACTGTAGGGGGGGTCCTGCACTGTAGAAGGGGTCCTGCACTGTAGGGGGGGTCCTGCACTGTAGAAGGGGTCCTGCACTGTAGGGGGGGTCCTGCACTGTAGGGGGGTCCTGCACTGTAGAAGGGGTCCTGCACTGTAGGGGGGTCCTGCACTGTAGAAGGGGTCCTGCACTGTAGGGGGGGTCCTGCACTGTAGAGGGGTCCTGCACTGTAGAAGGGGTCCTGCGCTGTAGGGGGTCTGCACTGTAGGGGGGTCCTGCACTGTAGAAGGGGTCCTGCACTGTAGGGGGGTCCTGCACTGTAGAAGGGGTCCTGCACTGTAGGGGGGGTCCTGCACTGTAGAAGGGGTCCTGCACTGTAGAAGGGGTCCTGTACTGTAGAAGGGGTCCTGCACTGTAGAATGGGTGGTCCTGCACTGTAGGGGGGTCTGCACTGTAGAAGGGGTCCTGCACTGTAGGGGGTCCTGCACTGTAGGGGGTCCTGCACTGTAGAAGGGTTCCTGCACTGTAGGGGGGTCCTGCACTGTAGAAGGGGTCCTGCACTGTAGGGGGTCCTGCACTGTAGGGGGTCCTGCACTGTAGAAGGGTTCCTGCACTATAGGGGGGTCCTGCACTGTAGAAGGGGTCCTGCACTGTAGGGGGGGGTCCTGCACTGTAGGGGGGGGGGGTCTGTACTGTAGGGGAAGATTCTGCACTGTAGGGGGGTCTGTACTGTAGGTGAGGATTCTGTACTGTAGGGGAGTCTGTACTGTAGGGGGGTCTGCGCTGTAGGGGGGTGGGTCTGTACTGGGGGGGGGTCTGCGCTATAGGGTGGAGGGGTCTGTACTGTAGGAGGGTCTGCACTGTAGGGGAGGATTCTGTACTGTAGGGGGGTCTACACTGTAGATGGGGGTCTGTATGGTAGGGAGGGGGGTCTGCACTGTAGGGGATCTGTGTAACATGCAGAGGGTCCAGAGCTGTGAGGGGCTGTGTAATGTTAAGAGGTGCAGAGGTGCAGGGTGCTGTGTAATGTAAAGGGGTCCAGAGGTACAAGGGCTGTGTAATGTAAAGGGGTCCAGAGGTTCAGGGTGCTGTGTAATGTAAAGGGATCCATGGGTACAAGGGCTGTGTAATGTAAAGGGGTCAGGAGGTTCAGGGTGCTATGTTATGTAAAGGGGTCCAGAGGTACAAGAGCTGTGTAATGTAAAGGGGTCCAGAGGTGCAGGCTGCTGTGTAATGTAAAGAGGTCCTTAGGCGCAAGGTCCTGTGTAATGTAAAGGGGTCCAGAGGTGCAGGGCACTGTGTAATGTAAAGGAGTCAGGAGGTTCAGGGTGCTATGTTATGTAAAGGGGTCCAGTGGTACAAGAGCTGTGTAATGTAAAGAGGTCCAGAGGTGCAGGCTGCTGTGTAATGTAAAGGGGTCCAGAAGTGCAGGGGGCTGTGTAATTTAAAGGGGTCCAGAGGTGCAGTTGTGGAGAGGGGGGGTACACAGTAGTGACAAAAAGATATTGAAGGATGCAGAGGTATGCAGGGGACACGGTGGGTGTTTTTACATTTTATGGTGGGGGGTGGGGGTGCCAGATATAGGATCCGCCCCGGGTGCCAAATGCTCTAGGTACGCCCCTGCATTAGGGTAGACTACAAGTGTCAACTATACTGCACTGCTCCTGAACGCAGAGTTGTCACTCACATGTAGGCTACTAGGATGCACTTGATTGCACTGCAGTGGAATAAAAAAGTTTGCAGGGGTGTGACTATCAGCATTGTCACTGCTGATTCAAAAGCCTCTAGTGGGTCAATCAGCTTCATGGTCAGATCTAGGTGGCTGCTCTCCCCAGATTTCATTAGTGCCTCCTCCAAAGTCAAAGAATATCCTGTGTTTCCGCAGGATATTCTGTGTTTTCGCAAGAAAAACACAGGTTCCACCTACCGCTACTGCCTGCTGCCACCTGCCACTGTCAACACCAGCTACATCAATTTGTGTACATGATAAACAACTGTGGTTGGTTGCTAGTACTGCCCAGTGTCTTAGCAGTCAATCCACATGCTTACTCTGCCCCCCCCCCCCCTTCCAGCATTCAGAGGAGGAGGACTGAACTTCCTCCGCCAGACCTGCTGCCAGTGCTCTGCCTCCCCCTCTTCCCCTGTAGCTACCGGGTTCACTGTAACTGAACTCTGATGCAAAGAGAGTAAGGAAACTCTTCAGACCCTGATCATTGTTCTGGGGGGGGGGGGCAGCTTTGAGGGGGCCTAATGTAAGGGTTGGAGACTCTGGGGACCCATAATGTTAAGAGGGGTAACTTTGGGGACCCTGATGCAAAGGGTGTGGCTTTGGGGACCCTGATGCAAGGTGGGTGACTCTAGGGACCCTGATGTAAGGAGGAAGGCTCTGGGGACCCTGAAGTAAGGAGGAAGAACCCTTAGGTCCCTGATGTTTGGAGGGGGGACTCTGAAGTCCCTGATGAAAAGGGGGAGCAGGGACTATGGGAACACTGATAACTCTTGAGACCTTGATTTAAGGTGGGGGGACCCCAATATAAGGAGGCGGGGGACCATGATGTAAAGGAAGAACTCTGAGGATCTGATGTAACTAGGAAAACTCTAGGGAACCTTATTTAAGAGAGTGATTCTAGTGACCCAGATGTAATAGAGGGTGACTCTGGGGACCCTGGCATGGGGGGGGGGCATTGCGGACCCTTATGTTAAGGGCACTGATGTTAGGGAGGACTCTAGGGACCCTGATGTGAGGAGGGTGACTCTGGGGACCCTGGTGCAAGGAGGGTGACTCTGGGTATCCCAATGTAAGAGGGGCTCTGGTGATGCTGGTGTTAGGTGGGATGACTCTTGGGACCCTGATATAAGGGCGATAACTCTGGGGAGCCTGATGTAAGGGGGAGGACTCTGGGGAACCTGATGTAAGGTGAGGGGTCTGGGAACTGAAGGGGTGGTTCTGGGGACCCTGATGTAAGGAGTGACTCTGGGGATCCTGATGTAAAGAGGGGGCTCAGGGAACCCTAATGTAAGAAGGAGTGCTCCAGGGACCCTGATTCAAGGTGAGTGACTCTAGGGACCCTGATGTAAGGAGGGTGACTCTATGGACCCTGAAATAAGTGTGGTGACTGTAAGGACTCTGATGTTAGTGGAGGACTCTGGGGACCCTGATGTAAGGGGGACGACCCTCCTGTAAGGATGGGGTGCTCTGGGGACCCTGAAGTAAGGAGGAGGAACCCTTGGGACCCTGATGTTTGTAGGGATGATTCTGGAGTCCCTGATGAAAAGGGGGAGCAGGGACTATGGGAAACCTTATGATTCTTGAGACCCTGATTTAAAGTGGGGGGGAGCTCTTGGGACCCTGCTATAAGGAGGAGGGGGGACCGTGATGAAAAGGGGGAACTCTGAGGACCTGATGTAACTAGGAAACTCTAGGGAACCTCCTTTAAAAGAGTGACTGTAGTGACCCAGAGGGTGACTCTGGGGACCCTGACATAAAGGGGGGGAGGGAACCAGGGGACCCTGATGTTAGGGAGGACTCTGGAGACCCTGAAGTAGGGAGGGTGACTCTGGGGACCCTAAGAAGTCCACCCTAAGAAGTCCCTGATGACTCTGCTGTAGAGGGGGGACTCTCAGCATAACATGATTACTTTTTGTGTGCAGAAAAGCATATGTGATGGTAATGTTAAAATGTTTAGAAATGATAATTCATTCTGGAGTTTATGTGTAGTTGAGACTGTCACTTGTGACATAGTAAGTAGGAGTAACTTGTGGGTACAAGAACTTTGGTATATTTTCGACAGAAAAGGTCCGACAGCAAATCCGTCTGACAATTCAATTCTGACAATTCAATCGTGTGTGGGCTCCATCGGACCTTTGCTGTCCAAAAATCTGACGGACTTTAACATTTTTTCGCATGAACTCTGCCGGACCCGGTTCCTACCGAGAAATCCGCTTGTGTGTATGCTAGTCCGACGGATGAAAACCGACACTAGGGCAGCTATTGGCTACTGGCTATGAACTTCCTTATTCTAGTCCGGTCTTACGTCATCACGTTCGAATCCGTCTGACTTTTAAACGCGCCCCATCCCACCGAGCTCGCGCGCAGAAGCGAGCGCATATGAGTATGAGTAGCGCCCGCATATGAAAACGGGGTTCAAACCACACATGTGAGGTATCGCCGTGATCGGTAGCCCTAGACATCCTCTGTAACGCAAAACATTCAACCTGTAGAATTTTTTAAACGTCGCCTATGGAGATTTTTAAGGGTAAAAGTTTGTCGCCATTGCACGAGCGGGCACAATTTTGAAGTATGACATGTTGGGTATCAATTGAGCTAATTTTACTTTACTTTTATTGCAATGACTGCCATTTTATTCTCTAGGGTGTTCGAAAAAAAAAAAAAAAAACAATATATAATGTTTGGGGGTTCTAAGTAATTTTCTAGCAAAAAAAAATGTTTTAAACATGTAAACACCAAAATCTCAAAACAAGGCTGGTCCAGCGGGAACTTCCGCTGATCGGAACCCTCCCCCCCTCCGGTGTCACAATTGGCACCTTACAGGGGGGAGGGGGGTGGAGATACCTGTCAAAGACAGGTATTTACACCCACTTCTGGGCATAGACTCCCGTGGGAGTCTATGTCATTTCCTGTCCTTCCGCGCTGTCTGCTGGGACACACACGGGTCCCAGTGACAGCACGGACAATTCCTATTGCGCTGCGCGACTCGTGCATGCGCAGTAGGGAACCGGGAAGTGAAGCCGATTCGCTTCACTTCCTGATTCCCTCACCTAGAATGGTGACGGCAGCAGCCGAGAGCCGAGCGATCGATCGGCCTCGGCTGCCGGCATCGCTGGAACCCGGGACAGGTGAGTGTCCATTTATTAAAAGTCAGCAGCTGTAGTATTTATAGCTGCTGGCTTTTAATATTTTTTTAGGTGGAATCCCTCTTTAAGTGGTTAAAGATAACATATACCAAAACAGTACTAACTGTTAAACTATTATTAAACCTTGCACAACATGAAATCATATAGTGGAGAGATGATGGGTACTCACAGCCTTCATTCCACTTTTTAAAGTTGGTGGAGTTAACAATGGCATTTGTAGTTTCTTTCACAATGTCACCATAAACCACAGATACTGACAGATTTCCTATTTGCTTTTGCACACAATCTCCGTGTTGTGTCCTAGGAAAAGGAACTACAAAAAACAAAAACATGAATACATAAATACAGAAAAAAAAAATGAAGAAAATGAGAAACTGACAAAAGATTTAATCTTCCTTTGTGGATGACAGATATTTATATAGGAATGATATTATATGCTACTGTCATTCCAGCATTGGGACCCGCCACATTTCTCAGATGACACTGACAGGACTTGTATATGTGTCCTTAGTCTTTCATCTCGCTCATAGACATAAGAGGGATTTGACTTGAAAATTTAATTCAAAAGCACTCACTAGAGAGGACATACAGGTATATGACCCAAATATCACAAGTTATGCTTAAATCTGGTCACAACAGGTCAGTGAAGCATTTTTTATTTATTTTTTTATATGTAGATGTTTTTACATAGATACATGTTTTATTTTTTATTAAAGCTTAAATTTTATCTTTTACAAATGTGTTTGTCATTTGAGCTTCAGCTATTCAGGTCTGTAAGCAGCATTTCTTTTTCCAACAAAGCAGGAAAGGTTAGCCTGGTAAGCTTAGAGGACCTCCTGCTGGCTGGAAATAATAACTATAATATGTTCATATGTAGTGTAAATATAATATGTTTATATGTAGTGAAAAAGCTTAGCGGTCCACCTGCTGGCTGTAAATATAATATGTTCTTATTCTCTTTCCTCTCCCTTTATATGCCTCTAGTCTTATCTGCTCATATCTTTATTAAAGCCAGTTTTTACTTTTACACACCCATATCAGATTGTTATCTTTTACTTTTGAACGCTTAGGCCTATAAAATGGTGGAGTATTGATTCTTATCCTCATACTTTTGGCAGATCCTAGTTTTTTATATATTGCCTTACCCACTATTGCAGGCCATCATCTCGGACTGAAGAGATGGCTTGACAAAGACAACTGAATGTTTACTTCTAATGTGCTTTCTTTTCAAAATGTGAAGAATATTGTCAAACCTTCCTTATGTAAAAATGTCTCACTTGCTGTAATTTTCGCTACCGCCTCCTTTTTTTCTGTATCTTACTCTTATTGAAAATTCTTAATAAGCATGAGTTGAGTAAAATATATATCCATATGTAATATTTCATATTTACTAGTCTAAAAAAATGCTTTAACTTTTTTTAGTTGTGATTATAGTTTTAATGTCTCAACAGCAAAAAATGTATTTGGGTCTTTATATAAAAATTGGTTGTGCGGATGCCTTAAGTATTCGCACAGGTGCAGCGAATGATCATAAGCTACATCTAGTGCCCAAAATGCAGTATTTTTTTTAATAAGGTATTTCAGGAAAATACCGCATTATGGCCACTAGTTGCAGCTGACAATCATAGGAGATGATCACAAAAAATGCAGAATTCATTCATTGCGCCTGTGTGACTGCTTAAGATTTTTCTATACGTAGTTGTTAAGCAGCTCTCTCCTCCTACCGGATTCCCTCTTTTTTGATAAAAGCTTATACACACACACACACACACACACACACACACACACACACACTGCAACATACCTCCTTGTTCATTGCATACAATGATTTGGTTTCCAAAATCAATTGCAGAGAGGGTTTCTCTGAAAGCCTATATAAAAAAATGCAGTAGAAAATTACAATTGGATTTTCTTGTGTCTCTGCCCCATTTATCTTTTCTGTAACTAGCGTAGGCAGTTCATAAACCCAACGTGACATTTCAGCTGCTCGGATGGTCAAAATTTAAAAACAGGGAAAGACCAAGTAAGTCATCACATTAAATTTTCTGTGACATATGTTCACTATGGTTAAATTAAAAGTAGAGCCTTTTATTGAAACAGGATTTATTTTTTTAGGTCAGACTCTGAATGTCTCCTGTGTAATAAATGCATCTTACCTGCTTACTTGCAGTGTTACTTCTAAATGTACATTGTACCATGTCTGCACAGCTCAGTGTAGTTTCTCTGCATTCTGCAAGGGCAGGTAGATAGCTAAAGACACCAAACTCAAAAAGAGATTGGGCAAAGGTGTTAGGCTGGATTCAAACCTATGCAGTTTTAGCGCTTTTTGCATTTTGCAGATTTGCACTACAGTCCATTTAACATAGTTTCCTATGGAACATGCTCTGTAGTGCAAATCTGCAAAATGCAAAAAGCGCAAAAAATGCATGGGTGTGAACCCAGCCTTAGTAGTGGCGAGGGAGTTTGGTTCCACTTTGAGAGATGGAAGATTTTTGATTTAACAATGTAGCACAGGTTTCATACACAGAACAATCTAGACGTGATGAAAACACTTATGGTAAGATATTTTAAAAAGGTACTTTTTTTTTTCTTCACCAAATGCCTTTTAAATGAAAGCCCCACTGAATTTTTAGTTTAAATCAGTAAATTCCAGGGGCCTCAATACAGAAACGTGTGCAAAGTTTTTTTGAATTTGGAAAACCAGCCACATCTTGCATAGCAAAGCTGTTAACAAGGTGTTGGAAAAGTCTCTTGCTCTCTCTGTGGAAGCAGTGGTCTCTTTGCAAAGGTCCAGCACACTGAGTCAGAGCTTCAGCTCCTAACTCAGCAAAACACATGCTCCCTGCCTGCTTAAAACAACAAGATGAAAATAAGTAGCCCATTACAAGATACAATAAAAAAGATAAATAAAAAATGCTTTTTTTCTTTTTCTTTTTTGCAATATTCATCTTCAACAATATACACTAGTATAACACCTTCTCCATGCTTCAGATAGTAAAAAAAATGTAAAGTAAAATAAAATGTAAAGTGAAAAAAATCTCCCAAAAAAATCATTGCCGCTACTTTACATTTTTAAACAAATATCAAGTAATCAAACAATATAGTGTTCAAATTACTAGCAGCAGTAGTAGAAAAACATAAACCACCAAAAAAAATTATATATATATATATATATATATATATATATATATATATATATATATATATATATATATATATATATATATATATATATATATATATATATATATATAAAATAAAAATTACAATATATATTAAAAAGTCTACTGTGCTCAAAGTAAAAAAGAATGTTTTTAAACAAAGCATAAAATGTTTTTAAACTGAATGCACTTGGCTCTTATGCTTTGTTTAAAAAACATTTTCACTTTGAGGCCAGTGAACTTTCATTTATAGTTATCTACATATAATTATTTTATTTTGTTTAGCGGTTTATATGTTTTTTACAGTGCTACTAGAGGTTTGAACACAATATTGTTCGGTTACTGTGATATTAACCACTTGCCTACTGGGCACTTAAACCCCCTTCCTGCCCAGACCAATTCTCAGCTTTCAGCGCTGTTGCACTTTGAATGACAATTGCACAGTCATGCAACACTGTACCCAAACAAAATTTGTATCTTTTCTTTTTATACAAACAGAACAATTTTTTGGTGGTATTTAATAACCATTTTTTGCTAAGGAAACAAAAAACTATTTTTTTCCCCATAGTTTGTTATAAAATTTTGCAAACAGGTAATTTTTCTCCTTAACTGCGCTGATGAGGCTACACTGATGGGCACTTACAGACAGTACTGATGAGGCGGCAATGATGAGACTGCACTGGTGGGCATTGATGAGGAGGCACTGGTGGGTACTGATAAGGAGGCACTGATAGGCAGCACTGATGAGCTCTGATAGGCAACACTGATAGGTGGCACTGTTGGGCACTGATAAGCGGCACTGATAGGTGACACTGATGATGAGGCATTGATGGGCAGCACGGATAGATGGCACTGATTGGTACTAAAAGGTGGCACAAGTAGGCACTGATTGGCACTGCTGTTTACTTCCTGGTCAGCTGTCATTGGATGACAGCTGATCGAATGGTGATGGGCCCACGGTGATTAGCCCTTTACCCTGTTCTGTGATCGGTGATCACAGTGCCGGGACGTCTATTGACACCCTCCCGACACTGGAAGCCCACACTGTAGCAGTCATTTGGCTATAGCGCAGGAGGAAAGTGGTTAATATAAATTTTCAGTCAAGAGATTTCCTCATGCAGTACATATTTTCTTCTACTAAATGTTCCCAATTCCAAAGGCCAACATCATTTAGCCCACCACCTCTGAGCTCACTGTGACTAGACAGTAAAAGGGAGAAGCAAGCAGCACAGTGATGAGCTCATCTCTCTGACGCTCTGCTTTCACAAAATGTTAAAAAGTTACAGTACTCAAAATCATAGTTACATAGTTAGTAAGGTTGAATAAAGACCAGCCCATCCTGAGTGAGTGTCTAAAATTGTCCCTATCCCTGTACATTGTACCTCACACACTCCCATCGGTCCCTACCCTCAAGGAGCACACAATCCAAGGTCCCCATTCATATACTAGGGCCAATTTTGGACAGAAGCCAAATTAACCTACCAGCATGTCTTTGGAGTTTGGGAGGAAACCGGAGTACCTGGAGGTTGACTGGTTTAACGCGCTCTGGCCCCGCACTCTGCCCCCTATCGGCTGGCTTGACGCCAGAGCCGATGCACATGGCCAGCGGCCGTAATGTCTGTTGGCCACCCGCGATCATTCCACAGAGAGTCAGAACAGGGATCTGTGTATGTAAACAAACAGATCCCTGTTCTGACAGGGGAGCAGAGCGAGATCTGCTGTTCCTAGTGATCAGGAATAGCGATTTCTCTCCTCCTCCAGTCAGTAGACTCCCCCCACAGTTAGAAACACCTCCCAGGGAACGCGCAACTCCTTGATTACCACTAGTGTTAACCCCTTTCCTGCCAGTGACATTTATAGTAATAAGTGGCTATTTTTATCTCTGATCGCTGTATAGATGTCACTGGTCCCAAAATAGTTTCAAAAGTATACGATCTGCCTGCCGTAATGTCGCAGTCCCGCTAAAAATAGCAGATTGCCACCATTGCTAGTAGTAAAAAATAATTACATAATAAAAATGCTTTAAATCTATCCCCTATTTTGTAGACGCTATAACTTTTGTGCCATACAATCGGGCGGCACAGTGGTGTAGTGGTTAGCACTCTCGCCTAGCAGTAAAAAAGGTCACTGGTTCAAATCCCAACCATGACACTACCTGCCTGGAGTTTGCATGTTCTACCTGTGCCTGCATGGGTTTCCTCCGGGTACTCTGGTTTCCTCCCACACGCCAAAGACATGCAGGTAGGTTAATTGGCTTCGGTCTAAAATTGGCCCTAGTATTCAACTGGGGATCTTGGATTGTGGCTCCTTGAGGGTAGGGACCAATGTGAGTGTGCAATGTAAAGGGATAGGGACAATTGTAGACACTCACTCAGGTTGAACTGGATGGACTGATGTCTTTATTCAACCTTACTAACTATGTAACTATGTAACAATCAATATATGCGTATTTCGATTTTTTTGTGATATAAGAATATTTAGGGTAAAATACACTTTAAATACTTACAATGAAAATGGTCTGATTTTCTGGCAGCTGCATGGTTACAATCTGAATTTGTTTGATGCTAGTATTTGGATTTCCCACTACAAAGTTTTTTAGTTCTTCTCCAATTATTTTAGCTGCAATTTCAGGGGGAAAAGCCAAAGCAATGCCAGTACCTATTGCAGACATGGCCACGGATTTAACATTTTTAGAATTGCATTTTCCAAGTAAATCGCGAATCCCCTTTTTCAGGTCCTGAAAAATACATACATATACATGTTTTAATTATATGCAAACAATTGCAAAAAAAAAAGCTTATGAATCCCATAAAAATGATCTCCAGAAATAATAGCTTTTGTACTAGCTATAATCTTTATCTAAACCTTATTAATTAAGAAAGTCTAAATGTAATATTTATTTTTTTTGGTTTACATTTTTTATGTTTAACTCCTTTCTGATTCAAAATTTTATTAGTTTTTAATTATTATTTAATTAGATTAATGCTAGTCATCACATATATCCAAACAAGACTTGCTCCCTCTCTATTAGTATATGGTTTGAATATGTTAGGACACATACTGTATGCCCATGGCTCAACTCTGCACCTAGAGATGAAGAGAAATGTCTAAATTTGATAAAGATGTTTTTTTTTATTTTTCCCAGCAGAATGCAGTGCAGGGAAGGTAAGTTCTGTGCGTTCCTTACACAGCGTTCAAAGCACTGCCTTCATGATCTACTGCAGGTGGCAATATGTTGTTAACTGCACCCGAAATGCAGATCACAAACACAGTGCATTTGTGGGCACCGGATTGCATGGTACCACAGTAACATGCAGTTTGGTGCGGCACATTTTTGAAAAGTAGTTCATATGCTTTTTGTGTATTCCGGTACGATTTTCAGCCCAATATTAGGTCTAAAGCAGTGAGTATGGGATTAGACTTGTATTCTACACCAGGGCTGCAATTGCAATCACTAAACTCTATAAGATTTGAATATTAATGCAATTTACAAAGTACAGTCATTTTCAATATTTTTAAATCAATAGTTTTAAATCTGCATTTTTTTTATTAAAACGACCCTCCATGCTACTCTCTAAGATGGTGGCAGGTGGTTTAGGTTTTCCCTAAAGATAGGCTTTATTAAAGTAATACCTGTTTACCCTGCCAAAAAGACCCTTGTGCAGGCACCTACTGTTACAGCACAACAACACGTTGTCCCTGTCTCCCAACTGTCCTTCTGCATTGTCACCTTGCAACACACTCTCCCCTGACTACTAGTGACCTTGGTGGCAGAGGCTGCAAAGAGGCTGAATGATATTTTTTTTAAAAAGGCATTTATTTTCATTTTTAAACAACAAAAGGAAAACAAAACAAAAACAGGTCAGACTGTCTTTACATATAAGTATAGTACAATCAGCAGCTTAATTCAGACAGTGATTGAATGAACGATTAAGGAGTCTGGAGAAAACATAGATACCCTGAAAAAAAACAGAGACTAATGACATTCACACTCACATTCATCCAAACTCACAGCACACACAACTAGAGGTCGACCGATATGGGTTTTTCTCTGGCCGATGCCGATATTTAGAAATCATGGCGGCCGATAGCCGATATATGATGCCGATTTTTTTGGGCCGATATGTTAGGCCGATTTTATTTTATTTATTTATTTATTTTTAATCCCCCTTGATCTAACACACCTTTCCCACTGGGGCGTTTTAAGGCGCTTTTGGGCTAAAAATAGCGCCTGTAAAGTGCCTGTAAAATGGCTCCCCTGCAGTCTGTGTGAAAGACAGAGTGCTTTCACACTGAGGCGATGCACTGGCAGGATCTTAAAAAAAAGTCCTGCAAGCAGCACGTTTGGAGTGGTGTATACCGCTCCTCCACCACTCCTGCCCATTGATATGAATAGGCACCACTGCCGAAGCGCATGCAATGCGATTTGGCAGCGGTGCTTCATGGGCGCATTTAACCTCTTCCTTGGCCGCTAGCTGGGTTATATGTGCCCCACTAGCAGCCAAATAGCACCGCTAAAATGATGGTAAAGAGCCGCTAAAACTTGCGTTTTACCATCAACGCCTGTCCGCTCCAGTGTGAAAGCGGCCTTCATACGTGATACAGAAAATTTCTTACACTTAAACATTTATTAAACAAAACAAACCTCCAATCAGTTTACTTGTATGTATGATTTAGATAAAAAAAAAAAAAAAAAATATATATATATATATATATATATATATATATATATATATATATATATAAAATAAAAACAGGTAGTCAAAACTTTTGGACAAAAAAAAAATGGGCTAACTTTACTGTTTTTATTTTATTTTTATTTTTTAAATGGTGTATTTTTTTCCCAAAAAAATGCATTTGAAAGACCTCTGTGCAAATGCCGTGTGACATAAAATATTGCAACAACCGCTATTTTATTCCCTAGGATCTTTGCTAAAAAAATATATATCCTTTTTGGGGGGGTCTAAGGGATTTTCTGGCAGAAAATACAGGATTTTTTACTTGTAAGCAACAAGTGTCAGAAAAGATTTAGTCTTTAAATGGTTAAACTGAGAACTTCTACACACTGAGATGACTTAATTCATTCAAGTGTAAACATTGTATCTTTCTGTTCTTTTCTTGGCAGCCTGCCCAGAGTGGAGGAAAGGGTTGCTATGACGACTCAGTCAACTTAGACCATTCTATACAGAAGTCATTTCAAAGTCCCGCTGTAGTTCTAAATCGGCTTTTTATCAGCACAAATCGGCCGATGCCGATTATTTAAAAAACGGCAAATATCGGCCGATATATCGGCCGGCCGATATATCGGTCGACCTCTACACACAACCCCACAACAGCAGTGTATTTCCAGAAACCCACAGGCAGTATATTTTTAAACATATAAAGGAATCTTTATCCATTTGTGTAGGTGTATATCAAGTATCGATTACTCCTTCACAGTAGCATAACACTCACTGAAAGAGCTGTGAAGAGAGGACATCCCCCCAGAAGTCCTCTGAAATATTGAGCCACGGTTGTGGCATAAATAACAATATACGTATCAAAGTCCTGGCATGAGTGCGAGGAACATGGTCATTCAAAAGTCCAACCTTAGGGGTATGAGGTATCAGTAAATGTAGTTTGTGATTGAAAAAAGCAAACACATCCTTCCAGAAGGTTGCAGGTCTAGGGCACATCCAGAACATATGAAAGAAATTGGTAGCAATCATGTTACATCTAGCGCATGCAATGTCTCGGCCCAGACCCATCTTAACCAACCTAGCTGGTGTATAGTGTAAGTGATGTATAAACTTAAACTGTATCAGGAGATTAGCCGTGCTAATGATATCCTGAAAACATATTTCCATTGCCTCTTCCCAATCCTCTTCAGAAAGCTCAGGCATGGACAACTGCCATTTACATTGAGAATTCTGAAAGGGATCCACTCCCATCACCTGAAGCGTCCATAAAAGGTCATCACTAGTTTGTTCATTTCTGGGAACGACAGGAGGTCCTCAACAGAAGATTCTGTGAGCTCCATGGTCAAAGACCCAAACTGTGGCCGAAGAGCATGTCTCAATAACAGATACTTGAAAAATAATTTGTTGTCGAGGCCATATTTAAGTCTAAGGCCGCGTACACACGGGTGGACTGTTCGCCCAACTTTGTCCGCTGAACAGTGTTTGGGCGGACAGTCCGCTCGTGTGTGGGCTTTCAGCGGACAGTTTCAGCGGACAGTTGGACGGACAAGGTTTTTCGGAAATTCCGAAAAACTGTCCGCTGAAACCTTGTTTCAGCGAACAGCCCGCTCGTGTGTAGGCTTGTTCGTCAAACAAAGTTGCGCGCATGCTCAGAAAGGATTTTCACGCCGAAAGCTATAATGCAGTGTATAGGACGTCGTATTTTTCGTCCCGGTGGTACGTGCCGTTCACGTCATCGCGCACGGTTTCAGCAAACTGTTCGTTCGTCGTGTGTGGGCATGTCCGTCCATGCTAATTTTGAGCGGACTGTTTGCTGAAACTGTTGGACGGACAAAGTTGGGCGAACAGTCCGCGCGTGTGTACGCGGCCTAAGTGTTTCAAAAGATAGTAGGGTATGCTCTTCAATTACAGTGGGGCAAAAAGGTATTTAGTCAGCCACCAATTGTGCAAGTTCTCCCACTTAAAGAGATGAGAGAGGCCTGTAATTGTCACCACAGGTATAACTCAACTATGGGAGACAAAATGTGGAAACAAATCCAGACAATCACATTGTCTGATTTTTTGAAAGAATTTATTTGCAAATTATGGTGGAAAATAAGTATTTTGTCAATATTAAAAGTCCATCTCAATACTTTGATATATATCCTTTGTTGGCAATGACAGAGGTCAAACATTTTCTGTAAGTCTTCACAAGGTTGTCACACACTGTTGCTGGTATGCTGTCCCATTCCATGCAGATCTCCTCTAGAGCAGTGATGTTTTGGGGCTGTCACTGGGCAACACAGACTTTCAACTCCCTCCAAAGATTTTCTATGGGTTGAGATCTCGAAACTGGCTAGGCCACTCCAGGATCTTGAAATGCTTCTTACGAAGCCCCACCTTCGTTGCTCGGGCGGTGTGTTTGGGATCATTGTCATGCTGTCATTGTCATTGTCATGCACGTTTCATCTTCAATGCCCTTGCTGATGGGAGGAGGTTTGCACTCAAAATCTCATAATACATGACCCCATTCATTCTTTCATGTACACGGATCAGTCATCCTGTTCCCTTTGCAGAGAAACAGCCCCAAAGCATGATGTTGCCACCCCCATGCTTCACAGTAGGTATGGTGTTCTTTGGTTGCAACTCAGCATTCTTTCTCCTCCAAACCCGACGAGTTGTGTTTCTACCAAACAGTTCTACTTTGGTTTCATCTGATCATATGACAGTCTCCCAATCCTCTTCTGGATCATCCAAATGCTCTCTAGCAAACCTCAGATGGGCCCAGATATGTATTGGCTTAAGCAGGGGGACACGTCTGGCACTGCAGGATCTGAGTCCCTGGCTGTGTAGTGTGTTAATGATGGTAGCCTTTTTTACGTTGGTCCCAGCTCTCTGCAGGTCATTCACTAGATCTCCCCGTGTGGTTCTGGGATTTTTGCTCACCGTTCTTGTGATCATTTTGACCTCACAGGGTGAGATCTTGCATGGAGCCCCAGATCTAGGGAGATTATCAGTGGTCTTGTATGTCTTCCATTCTCTAATTATTGCTCCCACAGTTGATTTCTTCACACCAAGCTGCTTGCCTATTGCAGATTCAGTCTTCCCAGCCTGGTGCAGGTCTACAATTTTATTTCTGGTGTCCTTCGACAGCTCTTTGGTCTTCACCATAGTGGAGTTTGGAGTGTGACTGTTTGAGGTTGTGGACAAGTGTCTTTTATACTGATAACAAGTTCAAACAGGTGCCATTAACACAGGTAATGAGTGGAGGACAGAGGAGCCTCTTAAAGAAGAAGATACAGGTCTGTGAGAGACAGAAATCGTTCTTGTTTGTAGGTGACCAAATACTTATTTTGCACCATAATTTGCAAATAAATTCCTTCAAAAATCAGACAATGTGATTGTCTGGATTTGTTTCCACATTTTACCTCTCATAGTTGAGGTATACCTATGATGAAAATTACAGGCCTCTCTCATCTTTTTAATTGGGAGAACTTACACAATTGGTGGCTGACTAAATACTTTTTTACCCCACTGTATATAAAAAAGGTATGTAATGCCAAAACTGGCCCACCACGTCGAGTCCGGGTTGCCAAAGAGCTCAGGAATATTTGGATTCCGCCACAGGGGTGCCTGTGGCGAGATATATCCGGTGGGCACTGTGTCAGTGTTTTTCCCCCCTCCAACCAAGCCATAAAGCAAACCTCAAGAGGGGAGAATTCGGAGCTGCCAGACCTCCTTGATATATGCAATTCATCCCTCAATGAGGTAGGAGGTTCAAATAAGGTCAAAAGGAAGGCAGTGGCGGGAGTCTGGGGCTCAGAGTGCAGCCGATGCTGAATGATATTAGCATTGCCAACATACAACAAAGTATGAAAAAATAAATTGTCATTCTGTTAGAGCTCTTTGTTTTACAGGTGGTCTAATCTAGTCTACCTGTCAGTTTTTCAGGTAGACCTGATCAGAAGTTCCATGTAAGTCTGTAGGCAGGTGGATGTAAACGGACAAGATTTTGTTACATTCAATAACCATCCGATTCCATCCAGGTCCACAAAAAACTGGAAAGGGTATGTGTCCCTTTTCAGTTTGTTTAACCTAAATGTGATGGATCAAAGGGAGTCTGTTGAAAATGGACACAAATCTGTCTGCCAATAGGTCTAATATGGGTCCAGAAAGCTCTGGGATTTCAACAGAAAAACATGAATGTAAGGGATATATAACAAAAATCCCATCCTTTTCAGTCTACTCCGATTCAACTGGATCTGTTCATGGATTTCTTGTTGATCAGACAGCACCCGCATGAAAGGAACCTTAGGTATTTTCATTTATGCTACTGGCTCTAGTTATTACCGTACAGGTTGAGATGGTAAATTTGATATAAATATTTCATATCTATGCTTCTAATATTGATGACATTCATGCCAATTACAAACAAACCTCACCGTGACTGAAGAACCTGTAGCTCCATTCCACCGTTCAAGAGCAATGAGGATAACAAATTTACAGTTCAATGAATAGCTTTCTTGAACTGTCATTTCAAAAAGACTCCCTGCTTTCAGAGATGTGCGACCATTTAATGCAAAATCAAAAAGGTTAGAGAATTTATCCCCTGCTGCATACCGAAGAGCCTTAGTTACATTTAAGCTATTTAGGTCTAATTTCCTTGCAAGTAGCGGAGCAGAGAGTACATCAGCCTGAAAAAAGCAGAAAAAATAGCAGTTGGCATTATTATTAGTGATAAAAGTATTAATAAGCATGAGACACTTATCAGATTATAGGAGGTTTGCTGACACCCCATATGTAATTTGATCTAAAGTTAATAGATTACTACAATCTTGATTGGATCTGATATTTTTAAGGGCAGAGGATAGATGCCCTCAAAATGAGCCGAAATCCCCATGCCGTTTTTATCAATGAACTTTTATGTGTATTGCGGATCGACAATTCATTATAGCCGCGAGTAGTTTTAAATTACTTTTTTGTCCTTTAGAAATGTCATTTTGCTGTCAGACTGTTCTAAACATGGGAAACATGCACCCCTTTACAGGCATACTATAGACACCCCCCAGGTACGAAATTTAAAGGAATATTACACTTTTATTGTTTCACTTTAAGCATTATTAAAATCACTGCTCCTGAAAAAAACTGAAGTTTTTAAAACTTTTTTTTGCATTGATACACGTCCCCTGGGGCAGGACCCAGGTCCCCAAACACTTTTTATGACAATACCATGCATATAAGCCTTTAAAATTAGCACTTTTGATTTCTCCCATATACTGTTAAAGGGTGTTCCGCGGCTTTCGAATTTGTCGCGAACACCCAAAATTGTTCGCTGTTCGATGAACAGCCAGTGTTCGAGTCGAACATGAGTTTGACTCGAACATAAAGCTCATCCCTGAATAGAACCCAGATCTCTCCATAAAGAGGACCTGTCACAGCCCACGCTATCTTAAGGGATATTGTTCATCCCTTAAGATAGCAATAAAAGTGATCAAAAAGATGAAGAAACAGTGTGAAAATAAAAAAACCTAAATAAAATAAATGATAAAATGTAAAAACATTATTAACCACTTCAGCCCCGGAAGATTTGGCTGCTCAATGACCAGGCCATTTTTTGCGATATGACACTGCGTCGCTTTAACTGACAATTGCGCGGTCATGCAACGTTTTACCCAAACAAAATTAACATCCTTTTTTTCCCACAAATAGAGCTTTTGGTGGTATTTGATCACCTCTGCAGTTTTTATTTTTTGCATTATAAACAAAAGAGCGACAATTTTGAAAAAAAAAACACAATGAGGGTTATTTACGAAAGGCAAATCCACTTGAAATTGCACTGAAAGTGCACTTGGAAGTGCAGTCACTGTAGATCCGAGGGGGACAGGCAAGGAAAATAAAAAAACAGCATTTTAGCTTGCACATGATTGGATGATAAAATCAGCAGTGTTTCCCCTCATTTCAGATCTTCCCCTCAGATTTACAGTGACTGAACTGCCAAGTACACTTTCAGTGCAATTTCAAGTGCACTTTGCACTTGTAGTGCAAAGTGGATTTGACTTTCGTAAATAACCCCCAAAATCTTTTACTTTTTGCTATAATAAATATCCCACATTTTTTTCAAAAAATATTTTTTTTCCTCAGTTTTGGCCAATATGTATTCTTCTACATATTTTTGTTAAAAAAATAAAAATCACAATAAGCGTATATTGATTGGTTTGCGCAAAAGTTATATTGTCTACAAAATAGGGGATAGATTTATGGCATTTTTATTATTATTTTTTTTTTTTACTAGTAATGGCAGGGACCTGCGATTGTTATTGGGATTGTGATATTGTGGTGGAAAAATTGGACACTTTTGACAAATTTTTGGGACCATTGACAATTATACAGCATCAGTGCTATAAAAATGCACTGATTACTGTATAAATGTCACTGGCAGGGAAGGGGTTAACACTAGGGGTAGATAAAGGGGTTAAATCACTATTCATACTTCGTATGAACATACGATCAGTCTCTTCTCCCCTGAAAGAACCGGGATCTGTGTGTTTACAGACACAGATCCTAGTTCTCGCTCTGTCACAATCGATTATGGGTGCCCGGCAGTCATCGCGTCTGCCGGGCACTCGCATTGCGTCTGGTCGGTAAGTCACAGGCACGTGTGCGTGCCTCTGGCGGCACGCGCGCTCCCTAGTAGCCACAATGAGAAGTGACGTAAGGTTACATCGATTTGCCCAGCTGAGCCAACCTGCCACAGTAAAACTGCGGAAGCTGGTCGGCACGTGGTTAAAGACCCCCCATTCCCCTGTTCTTGCACGCAAATGTGAATGCACGCATCAGTCCTCCGCACAATGTAATCAACGATTGCACCACACATGTGAGATATCGCAGTGAATTTCAGAGTGAGAGCAATAATTATAAGTTTAGACCCCCTGTGAAACTCTAAACTGATAACCTGTAAAGGCTTTTAAAGAGTCGCTTAAGGAGGTTTTAAGGTACCGTAGTTTGGCACCGCTCCACGGGCATACGCAGTTTTATGATATGTTTGGTATCTATTTACTTGGCGTAAAATCATCTTGTATACCAAAAAAATTGGGTATTATATAGTGTGTGTGTGCACTAAAATTCATAAAGTTGTATGTTTCCAAAAAGATTGTGTTTGAAAATCAACTGTGCAAATACCATGTGACATAAAAACTTTCAACACTCATTTTATTCTCCAGGGTTTCTGCTAAAAATATATATAATGTTTGGGCGTTCTAAGTCATTTTGGACTGGATTATTCTTCTGAGGGCACCGCAGGCCACTGCAAAATGTGAAAGAGCCCCATCAAGGTATTTTGTATAGTACAACAATTCTTTTAAAAAATGTCACGTATAGAAGTGTTTGTGAAAATAAATTTTAGAATCATATAACTATAATCATTTATACACACTCATCCCTATTCAAGGCATTCTATTTTACCGTTTCCTGTTCCAGATTTGCATACTTCACAATAAGTTTAATAGGTTGAAATGTATTCTCTGTGTTTGGCTGGTTACTTTGGTATTCTGCTGTAACGGGTCTTCCATCTGAAAATGTAAATACTATCTATAACACATTTACAAAATACTCACACACACCAGTTATTGTAAACAAGGAACAACATAGTTTAGGAGACCATTAATATTTAGACTATTTCTGTGGCTGTCATACAGAATTATTCCAAGCCCTTGAAGACTGAACCCCATTGTCCTTTTCTAGAAAGATAGCACAACCAGGCTTGCCTTATTGTCGCTGCATAATTCCTGGCAGCCAAGAACTTATAATGTAAGCTGGCCTGTAGCACTATGCTGATCTGATATTCAAGTGGATTTATTATCTAAAATAAAAATTTTCATGTAGATGCATGCTAAATATTGACAATGGTATTTATTACCTCCGTCAATCACACTTGGGAAACGCATGGCGAGCCTATGCTACAGACTCCCTGGGACCTATGGTCCGCTCTGGAATGCCAATTTGCCAGAAGAAATCCACACTTGGACTTCTGTGTTAGAGCACTGCCAAGTTTGGACTGTTACCGAAAAGACTTCGCCCGTACAGGTAATCTGAAGCAGACACAGTAAGGGAAAAGACATTGTTCTGCCAAAAGTTAAGTAAAGTTGTTTCAACTACTCAAGGTCAGGTCTGAAGTTATTCAAGGGGTGCTTGTAGGTCCTGGTGTCTTTTCAAGGGACCAGAGTCTGAGATAGCATAATGGGGTCTGTGAATATCACCACAACACAAGGTTAGAACTAGAGTCTAAGAGGGGAAGACATTGCTGTGAGTAACCACAGAAGGAAACCGCAACAAGTCATTGGTGTGGTACCTGGTTAGGTGACGAGTCCTCAGGTAGTGAAGAGGTTTGGAGTTCAGACTCCCTCCCTAGCTGTCTGTCTCCGCCGAGCACCGTAAGTGGAACAGCATAGGATAAAACAAGGGACAACACAGTTTGGAGTGACTCTGCATACAACACTACACACAAGTGGCTCATTTTTTATTTTTGGGGACTGCCTTAATGTTTGGTTCTTCACATGACCATGACTCCCGCCTGGTCCTGGGCATTGGTGAGCATACCTTCGGAAAAGGTGTTACCCAATGCGCTAATATTAGTGCCCCCGGACATCGCCTCAAGGAACCCACAATGGGGGTAGTCTTCTCATGTGACCCAGAATTTGGCACCCAATAAGTTAACAGGAAACTTGGAGGAAATGTCCATCACACCCACCTACCACCTCCTACAGGTGTAATAGTGTAACCTTTTAGGCACTACCGCAGACAAAATCTGGGTCTTGTTCTGGAACACCGTTTTGATCCAATCGCATCTATTCTAAGGAAATGCCACTTGTGCCACTCCACTTCAAAACTCCAAAACAAGCAAATAATTGGATTTCTCTTTGCTCTCATCAAGCCAATTTCAGTTTCATAGTACATTTTAAAAAACATGTTATAGAACCTGTAAGTAAAAAGAGTAGCTTTGTTGTTTCCAGGGAACACATTGTTCCCAGGGAATATTAAGTAGGCTTAACCTCACTAGAAGAGACTACTGTACAGTGGCATTATTGAAAAAGATTTGGACTACTTGGTGTTACCCAGGATCTCGTTGGAAGGAAGGTGACATCATCACCCCCCTGCAGCACAGGGGAAAAGTATATTAACAAATTTTTGCAGGAATAAAACATGTGGCAGAGTCACATTACATAAGCAAACCAATAGGTGGCACTGATATGCAGCACTGATGGGCACTGACAGACGGCACTAATGGGCACTGATAGGCGGCACTGATGGGCACTGACCGGCGCCACTGATTGGCACTGATAGGTGGCACTGATTGGCACTGACAGGTGGCATTGATGGACACTAATAGATGGAACTGATGGGCAGCACTGATTGGGCAGGTACTGACAGGTATTGATGCTGGGCACTGATTGGCACTGTGATGGGCTCTGATTGACACTGTGATGGGCACTGATTGGCACTGTGGTGGGCAGTGAAGCACTGGCAGACTTATTGGGGCACTGCTGGGTTCTGATTGACAGCTGATTGGCACATCTGACGGGGCTGTGCTGATAATCAATGTGCTGATTGCTGAGTGCTGGCAGGGAGAGGCGCCGATCGGCTCTCCCTGTCAGCGCGAACTGAGGAATACCGGCACTTCCTAGTTCTCGCGATGATCTGCTGTGATTGGTCACAGCTGATCACGTAGTAAGAAGCCTCTGTCAGAGGCTTCTTATCATGATCGGAGATGTGGCGTGTCAGAATAACATGCTGCACTGCGCGCCCACGTGGGCACGTGCCGGCATTTTATCCTGCTGTAGGTCATATGACGCCCAGTCAGGATAACAGAACCACTTCACGGCCATCATTCTGTTATAGGCCGGGTGGGAAGTGGTTAAAGGCAAAAACAGCCTTCATTAATGCGTTTTCATTAGTGAAATAAAATGTTTTTGCAAAAAAGCAGAGGGCACTGGGGCTCAGTAAAAACCATGCCCAAATAAAATGTTTTTAAGTTACTGACAAGTTAAGTTAACAATTTTAGTAAAGAGCAAAACCCAAAATAATAACTGGTATGAGAACCCATGAAACTTACCAGTTTCTTCCACACTAAATGGAAATGCTTTATTCTCCTGTAGACAAGACCAGAAAAGTCAAATCATCAATTTTACACTGCTAAGAGTACCCAGATTTACTGATACAACTTACTGCAGATTTAGGTGATGTATGATTATGAGTTATATGATATATAGTCTTAGGTAATGATAACTACTACCTATAGTTACAGTAAAAAAAAGTTCACTTTTTTGCTGTCTGTGTTGCAGAAATTTCTCTTCACTTCTTGTTCCTGGACAGAAAAGGAAATGGGAAAAAAAGTCTAAAAAGCACTTGAGCTGGTGACGATAGCTTGGTCATCAGGACAAACAGATTGATTCTCTTCAGCAAGGATGCAGACAATAATATAAACTTCACAGCCGCTCCAATCCTTTTCTACATCTAAAAAAAAAAGTGTTTTTTTCCATTTCTTGCAGTACAATACAAAAATCAGGCTCTGGCAGAATTCGGACCTGAAACCGACAAAAAGACGTACAGGACTTCTGTGCAATTCGCACCAGAGCCGCTGCAGAGATATGTGAACCGGCTCCTTGGAAAGCCGGTCACAATCTCCTGCTGTGCGAATTGGATGCGGAGAAAACCTCATCCAACTCGCATAGGTGTGAACCCAGCCTTAAAGTTTTTAGGACAGTACATATAACCCCTCCCACTCCCAGCAATACCCAGATTTTTAGCAAGTAACAAAAGGAAAATTATTTTACAGGTTATTTAAAAAAACAGGACACAGGCTTCCATTAATCAAGACCATGGGATGTCCCCAAGAAATTCAGCTAAGGGCTGGGCCACATAGCAAACAATGCCAATAGATATAAATTTAAAGCGGAGGTTCACACAAAAATTGAACCTCCGCTTTTCATAACCTTCCCCTGCTCCGGTGCCACACTTGTTACCTTTCGGGGGGGGGGGGGGTGCAGATACCTGTCTAAAACAGGTATTTGCACCCACTTCCGGGCATAGACTTCCAAGGCAGTCTACGCCTCTTCCCGTCCCCCTGTGCTGGGGCACAGTAGGGAACCGGGAAGTGAAGCCACAAGCCTTCATTTCCTGATTCCCTTACCGAAGATGGCGGCGGCAAGACCCGAGGGATGGTTCGGCCTCGGGTGTTGACATCGCTGGACCCTGGGACAGGTGAGTTTCCTTATTTTAAAAGTCAGCAGCTGCAGTATTTGTAGCTGCTGACTTTAAAAAAAAAAATTTTGTGGGACTCCCGCTTTAAGAGAATCGGGTTAGCATTTGAACAGAAAACCAGGTGGCTGCCTTGCAATTCCAGAAGCCCACACAGATGACGCCGAAATCGGGACTGACATGCGGGAGTGAAATCGTGTAAGTTCTCCACAGCTCAGTGTGAACCAGGGCTCAAAGGGTAAGCCTTGATGATAACATAAGAAGGGATGGAAAGAGAGAGCGCAAAAACATAACGTGGTGTAGTGAGGAAAAGGACTTAAAACTACAATGATTCTACATACAGGGCAACAAAAAATAAACAAGCAAACCAGCAGAATAGGATGGAACACTGGCCTTTTCCCCTCCCTTCTTTGCTTACATGCAGTTGGAGCTCCCTCTCCATTCCATCTTTGTGTTGGCGCTAGTGAGATGTGTATGTCTAGTATATGGGCTGCCCACTCTATTTGGTATCCATTTATTCATTTGTTCATTTTGTTACTTTGTATTACTCATTTCCTCTGTGGCTTACCCACATACCGGTAGTTAGAAAAATGGGTAGTAATTGCGCAGGTCAAAATAACAAATCAAAAAACAGCAGCTGACAATCATACAACAGAACATTTGTGTAAAGACAATAGTAAATAAAGATTGCTGTGCTAATAAAAATGTGAAAACCAAATATACATGAATAAATAACAGTGATCAGTTCATAGAAAAGGCCAAAACAAGTGATGTGTGGAATATCCTTAGCAGTCGTGTCTCAAGGATGCTAAATGACTAGACACCGAAAGTGCACCTTTCACTGTGATAAGATAAAGGCTGTGCCCTTATTGTATAGCTAGACACTATATATATAAAAAAGACTGAGACAGAAGTACAGTTAAATCACACTTGTTTAATAATAAAAAAAAAAAAGCTAACAGAGTATTTGTAGTCAAAACATAGCAAGAGTTCAGGAACCAAAACGGATAGTCAGACGAGCCAAAACGTCAGGGAGCCAAAAGGAATGTCAGCCAAGCAAGTCTTTAACAGGAACACAGGAGAGCATCTCTAGAGATGTGACCAAGGTGAAGGCAGAGATCATCTGGACTGGACGGCTGGACCAACAAGCAGGATCATCAACAGGTGCAGCAATGTGGAGAGATAGGAGCTGGCAACTGGCCGACAACTGAGCGGCCAGCTCAGAGAAGGAAGGACTGGGCCCAGCTCTGACAGTACCCCTTCTTCAACAACCCCTCCCCCTCGGGGAATCACCAGGCTTGAGAGGAAAACATCTATGGAAATCACGGATGAGGACAGGGGCATGTACATCTGAGGATGGGACCCAAGAGAGTTCCTCTGGACCGTACCCTTTCCAATGCACCAGGTACTGTATGCACCCACGAAACCTACGGAAGTCAACAATGGATTGTATTTCATACTCTCCATGGTTCTCAACCTGAACAGGGTGATGATGTGGCACTGAGGTGGTAAAGTGGTTGCAGACCAAAGGTTTTAATAGGAGACATGAAATACATTTGAGATACGCATATTAGAAGGAAGGTCTAATGCATAAGGGTTAATCCTGCGAAGAATACAGAAAGGTCCAATAAACCAAGGTGCGAACTTCAGAGAGGGAACACAAAGTCAGAGGTTGCGAGATGACAGCCAGATCCTGTCCCCAACCTGGTAGGAAGGCGCAGGCAGGCATCTGCAGTCAGCATGGAGTCTGTACCTATCATTAGCATGTCGCAAAGCCTCCTGGACTTGTGGAACGAAGACCACTGAGATGCTCCTCTAACACAGGAATACTCTGCTGAACAAAAGAGTAAGGCAACATGGAAGGTTGGAAACCATAGTTTGCCATAAACAGGGACAATCAGGAAGCAGAATTCAAGGCACTATTGTGAGCAAAGTCTGCCCACGGTAAGAGGTCTAATCAGTTGTTATGATGGTGAGAAATATTGCAACGTAGGAATTTCTCCAAGGACTGATTGCCTCATTCTGCAGCCCCATTAGACTGCAGGTGATATGCAGAGGAGAAAGCAAGTGAATTCCTAACTGAGCACAAAAGGCTCGCTAGAACCACAAACTGACTACCCCTGTCCGAGACAATCACCTTGGGTAGCCCATGTAAGCGAAAGATCTCCCAAGCAAAAATGGAAGCCAGTTCCTTAGAAGTGGGAAACTTCTTAAGTGGAATACAATGAGAAATTTTTGAGAACTGGTCCACCACCATCAGGATAACTGTGTTTCCCTGGGAGTTGGGTAACTCCACAATGAAATCCATAGACAGGTAGGTCCAGGGGCATTGGGTATGGGTTGTAGGAGACAAACTGGAAGGTGTTGTGGAGTCTTACTCTAAACACACACGGAACAGACAGCTACATAGGCTAGACCCCCAGAATTGTTGGGAAATGGCCCAAAAGAGTTGATTCTTCCCAGGGTGGCCAGCAGCCTCGGGAGAATGGTAAGTCTGGAGCACGGCAGTACGGAGACTCTCTGGGACAAAGCAGCCATCACAAGGTTTCTCAGGAGGTGCATGGATCTGAGCAGCAAGAATTTTGTCACTCAAAGGAGAAGTGAGACTAGTGCGAACCGTAGCCAGAATACGATCAGGAGAAATCACAGGAACCGGAACCGACTTCATCTTGGAAGTGGAGGAAAATTGTTGTCACAAAGCGTCAGCCCTTACATTCTTACTACCGGGTAAGAATGAGACAATGTGATTGAAACTTGACAAGAAAAGAACCCATCGCGCCCTTCTGAGAGAGAGGCGTTTAGCCTCAGACAAGAATGTGAAATTCTTATGGGTAGTAAGAATGACAACCGACACAGTGGTACCTTCGAGGAGATGTCTCCATTATTCCAGGGCTAAAATAATCGCTAATAGCTCTCTGTCACCAATCTCATAATTGCACTCCGCAGGTGACAAGTAGCCACAAAGATGCACTGCGCTCTCAGAGGTAGGACTTTGAGACAGAAGGGCACCAACTCCAGTCTCAGAAGCATCAACCTGAAGGATAAAAGGTAATGTAGGATCAGGATGTGCCAACACAGGAGCAGAAACAAAGGCAAAGGCTTGAGACTCTCAAAGGCCTTAATGGACTCCGGAGACCAATTCTGTGGGTTACCGTCCTTTGTGGTCATATCAGTCAGGGGTTTGACCACAGACGAGAAGTTACGAATAAACTTCCGATAATAGTTGGCAAAGCCAAGAAAACACTGCAGAGGACATAAACCCATGGGTCGGGGCCACTGTAGGACTGCTAAAAGTATCTCTGGGTCCATCGAAAAAAACCAGCAGTGGAAAAGACATAACCCACTAATTTAACCTGTTCACTATGGATTCACACTTCTCCAATTTACAATAGAGATTGTTCTCCCTTAGTTTCTGAAGCACACAACAGACATCTGTGTGGTGGCTCTTCAGGGAAATATGAGGATAGCGTTGAGAAACCACCACACATAACTGCAACAAATCTCAGAAGACATCGTTAATAAATTCCTGGAAAACTGCCGGGGCGTTACAAAGGCCAAAAGGCATTATGTGGTACTCATAATGGCCTGTTCTGGTATTAAACACAGTTTTCCACTTGTCACCCTCCTTAATCCTCATGAGATTGTATGCCCTTCTCAAATCAAGCTTTGTGAAAACCGTTGCTCCTGTGAGATGGTCAAATAACTCCGTAATCAACTGAATCGGATAGGCATTCTTATTCGTGAAATGATTGAGACCCTTATAATCAATATAAGGTCTCAGTTCACCACTCTTCTTCACAAAGAAGAAACTAGCACCAGCAGGAGACGAAGATTTTTGGATGAAACCTCAAGTCCATGGCCTTATCCTCCAATACTGACAAAGTGTAAACCCGGCCATGAGGGGTATGGCACCAGTTTGAAGGTCAATTGCGCAATTATACGACCGGTGTGGAGGCAAACTACCAGCTTAACCTTTGTCAAAGCCATCGCTAAAATCTTGGTACTCCTCCGGCAGGGAGGAGAGTGAAGAGGTGCACAGGACCTTGGCTATCTTCTGGAAGCATGACTTACTGCATTGTGGCGACCAGGAGAGAACCTCAGCATGGAGCCAATCAAAAGAGGGGTTGTGCCTCTGTAACCAAATTTTTTTTTAATTATTTATCATTTTTTTATAATTTTCTGGTTTCTATGTTATTATTATAATTGCACTGTAATAAATTGTGTTTGCTAAATAACATATTCACTCATAATATATATTGTGTATACTAATTTGATTACATTTTCTGGTTATTTTTCATTATTCAACTTTTTTTCTCTTTTTTTAATGTTTCTATTATGTTAATGTAAACACTATATGGGTTTTTTTTTCTTTTTTTATATATAGATATACTATAGACTTTTTTTTATAGAATACCGCCTGACCTTCCCTTGATAGTTTGGTAGAACCGCTCTATCTTATACTTAAGTATTTTGACGTTTTCAGTAGTTACTGTCTGACCATATTGTTTTTGTTTTTTTTTGCTGCCCCTGGCTTGTCTTCCTGTGTCTCGTTTGATGATGTATTTCCCTCTGGGTGAACCAGCTCGGTCTTTTGCCTTACGGTGCCTGTATGGACGCCCGGGCTCTGTTCTGTGGAAACAGCACCCGTTATAGCACCTTCTGTTTTATCTACGCTCGTTCTGTGTCAACTCTCCTATCCATCCCCCCATCCGGTATTTCTACTCCGGATCATTCCATCTGAGTTTGCCCCATATTGTCATCACTGGCACTTGCGTCATACACATTGCTGTGATGACGCACTGCCAGCCGCTAAGCACTCTGGGGATTGTAGGCCTAGGACATGGAGCGAGCGGCCGTACAGAGAGTGCTTGGTCCGCTCTCTGTCGGCGCTCGTGCTCGGCGCATGCGCGGTGTGATGCTGGCGTCCACGCTCCAGAGCTTACTGAGTGGGGGGTATATAAGACCCTCCAGCTATAGGCTGGTTGCTGGCTCTCTGGGGACGCTGTCTTGCACTGCACATGCAGATAAGGTTAGTCTTAAGGCTTGGCTGATTGCGATCCACACCTCTCTAGCCTTCCTTGTAATTGTACTTATATTTATATCTTCTCTTTTTGTAACAATAGGGGCCCTATTATTAAGCAGTTTGCTTACTATTTAGCCTTGTTTAGGCTAGGCTTTTCCTGTTGGACACCAACTACTGCCCCTGATTGGTGAACACATTAAAATACCTCTAATTAGGGTTCAGGTGAGCATATTTATAAACTATCTATCTAATTTTCAGCTCTCCTATTCTCTTTAAGATGTCCGCTTTTTCACGGTCATGCTCTTGAGGTACTCTATACATATCTTTTTTGTGTGTATCCAGGTTGCTTGACTGTGTGTCCTTGTTCTCTTAAACTTGTTTAAACTTCTGGTGTCCCCGATACGTAGTTCTCTACACTAATTTCTTATGGTATGTATGAGGTATATACTTCTCCTGCATGCCATCATTTCAATTTTTATTTTTATTTGCACCATTTGATCTCCTTATTTATAATTTATGTTGATTGGCTTCTCCTCTACCCCCTGCAGTCACCATAGGTGAAACCTAGGGCTGGATGTTCCATTCCTTTCTCCCCTCTTTGGGATAGTTTCATGGATTGTGGGCCTGTGGATGAGCCAGGGGTACGTATTTAATTCAAGTTTGATTAATATTCTCTCACTAAATTTAAACTTATTCCTTTTGTGCTTATTTTTTATACTGATTGTTAGTCTATACAAATTATCTTGGTTGGGGTAACAGGCAGTATTCACTTATTTACTATTTGTAAAATAATCATATGTTATCTATTACTATCTCTAGTTGCTATTCGTCTCCCTTTGGGTCAAAAAAATGGTTGCCCTGAAGAAGCCATGGTAATGGCGAAACATGTTGGGACTCTCTTGACCAGCGATCTAAATTGAGTAGACTGAATATTTTATCTTTTGTATTGTGGTGTCTTGTCTAGTATTCTTGAGAATACATATTTTTATGAATAATTGTTTTTTCAATAAAGCTTCAATGTAAAAATTTTATGTAATGTATCACATTCAATTGCCTGTAATTTTGGTAACTTACGTCATACTTTATCACCTTTAGGCACCGTAATAATCCCCTCTTCCCCATATCCACATTTTCATATTGCTTACCATATTGTGAAGTTTTTTTTCATAGTTGAGCACAGTCTAATACTCTTTCTGGTTGGCGAGAGCACCGTGTGTTCAGCACTCTTCGGTTTGTCTTGGTAAAAACCTGCCTAATCCACATAGAAATGGTGAAACAAGACAAAGGAAAGTGGTTGTGAAAGCCCAGAGGCAGGATACATAGAGAATTTGAAGTTCAGATAGAAGATACATCCCACAGAGTATCCTCAAGGATATTACTTGAATGAATTGGACCATGAGAAGTAAGCATTCCAAGAATGATAATAAACCATCAGAGAGATAGATTTTCTAGCTTTAAGCAATGTAGGAATAAGAGTCTGAGAGACCCTGTTCCCTATGAACTTTGTTTTCAATAGCCAAGCAAGTCTTGCCCTTGAGACAGTAGCTCAGGTCAGTCTGTAAGGGCCCCAGACGGTCTTCCAGGAGTCAGAATTTCGGAGTAACAATTGCTTCTGGGAAAAATTAGTGCCACCAAGGTCCTTGGAATGCCCTTTACCTCAATTCTGCAATGTAGACAAGGGAGAATCTGTAGGTAAGGGATTTTAGTCAGAATTGATCCCATGGAGTCTCCAGTGACTCCACTGTAAAGGCCTTTGGATCCCCGATCCTGAACCTGCCCCCCTTTTTGTTGAAGCAGGATGCCAGCAGATATACAGTATGTCTGGTATTCCTCAATGATTACACATGTCACTTCAGGGTGAAAAGACCATGCCCCCGCATCCAAGGAAATCCATCTGCCAATTATATACTCTGAGTGGATTGTGAACAAGGCTAAAAAAAAAGCATTTTGGCCAAAGTCTGGTCAAGTGGATCTGACTCAGACTTCTAGAGGTTGAGGATCCACCTAAAGTGCCTGCATTGTCCACCAGACATTAACTGCAAGAAGCTGGGTGGAGTACTTCTTCAAGAGGAGATTGTCCAGATAGCTGATAATGTGGACTCCCCAGAGCTCAGCATCGCAAGGATCAGGGCAAGAAACTTGGGAAGACCTGGGAGGCTGTGGACAGGCCAAAGGGAAGAGCCACAAACTGGAAGTGCCACCCACTGCAAATCGCAGGAACAACAAATGTGCAGAGGAAATGGGGACATGTTAATACACATACTGGTTTATCAATGCAAAAATTTTCCCTTGTTGCTAAACATCCCCTTGATGCAAAAAAATTCCCCTTGTAATGCAATTACATGCATGCAACATGGATTTTTAGAGAAAAAAGCAAGTGTAAAGAGGCCTTGCTGCGTATCAGGATTGGGGTAGCTGACAGAGTCAGAGGCAAATTTCAGATATACATATTACAATAATATTTATGCCTATTTGCTAATGGTCAAGACTTGGGCCTCTACTATCTTTTGTGAGAAAAAATTTCCAAAGAATGCCATGTAGCAGCACAGTGGAATATTGGTTAGCAGTCCTGCTTCACAACTCTAGGGTCCCAAGTTTGAATACCAACAAGGACACTACCTGCATAAAATGTGCATGTTCTCCCTGTTCTTATGTAGGTTTTCTCCAATGGGCTCCTGTACAAATAGGTTGTAGTATTGTATGCATAGGCAAAGACTGATGTGAATGTACAATAAAGTAAAGTGAATATAGTCAATACTATTTAAATGCAAGTAATTAATATGGCACTGACCTGTTCTGGTTGTTCTTTGTAACGAAAAGTGAATTGAGAATTACCCTCCATACTGCAAGCTTGTTCATTAACTAGAAGAGAAAAACATTTGCATGTTTTATCTGAATATTTTTATTGTGTTACGTTCAAGCCTATTGGTGCAACTATGCATTTTGGTAAATTGCTGTGACACATATAAACCAGTCTGTTTCAGCCTAATCTATGAAAAGTCCATATCCATACAGCAAAAAGCCTTACAGCAGCGCTGGGTTCCAGCCAAACTCTGGGTCCATCACCTTTCCCATTCAATAAATACGATTTTGAGGCTGCACTTTTTCCAAGCATGCCTTGGATATACTGGGGGTCATTTACTATAGCGCCGTGGCACTAATTTGGACTAATTGCCATGAATTAGCGCTAATTAGCAGCAATTAGCACAAATTAGTCCTAAAACTGTAGTCACTATAGCGCTGGTGAGAAGATACTCCCAAAATCGAATTTATTATAGTTCCCTGAAACTAAATAGCGTCCAAATCCTTACTCTGCTAAAAGCTGGAGAATTGCACATAAAAATAGTGTTTAGAGCATGATATAATTGCCTTAATGGTACTGAAATATGCGGTATATTATTTAAAGATAATTAGCTTTAAAACTGTGTGAAAAAGTGATTTCTACACTGAAATAACTTTAAAAGTCTGAGACAAGATAAATTCCCCGTTTTTGTACAACTAGGTGCCAGCTAGGGTTGCCACCTTTTCTTCAAGCCAAACCCGAACACTTTAGCGCCGCATGGCAAATTTTTTTGTGCTATAGGATTTTAAAGACCTGGAGGAGAGCAATAATGCATCACACTTAGCACACCGCAGCAAACAGTTGGAGTGGCCAATTTTAACAGGTGGCAACAGATTGGTGTCCGACTATTTTGGTTACTTGGGAAGCCACAGTCCAGTCTGAATAATGTGTCTGGGTTTTAAGCAGACTGAACTCCAGACACATGATTCAAAATGTGAGCTATTTCCGGTGGACCCCGCACAGGTGGCAATCCTAGGCGTCATAATACAGGGGTCAGTATCACCCCCCCCCCCCTTTGTAATATAGGGGTCAGTGTTACCCTCATCCCCCATAACACAGGGTTGGTGTCACCCACTTAATATAGGGGTCAGTATTACACCCTCCATAATAGAGGGACCCCCATAGAGGAACCCATTAGATCAGAATCCCCTTATATCAGTCCTCCCCTTAAAAACCCCAAAAAATAAAAATTGAAAAAATGCAGCACAACCTTAATTGTGAATGATAATCCAAGTATTAATACACTCCAATCTTATTTAAACATACATATTGTTCAATTTCCACACACATACAATAGTGTATGAATAGTGGTGTAAATCCATTTCAAAATGTGTTGTGCTAATATCCAATCTATAAACACCTTTTGAGTTAGATACGTTGGATATTAGCACAGCACCTTGTGGAATGGATTTACACCACCATTCATACACTATTGTATGTGTGTGGAAATTGAACAATATGTATGTTTAAATAAGATTGGAGTGTATTAATACTTGGATTATCCTGGGGGGTTTCCAACATCATTCACAATGAATTTTTTTCACATTTGTATTAATATAATTATATGTGGAGGTTGCACTGCATGTTTAAAAAAAATAAAAAATGTAGGCTTTTTTTTTATTTTATTCTTTTAAATCAGAGTCCCCTATATCAGATTCTCTTTAGAGACCAGTCTCTAAGGGGGGGGGGGGGGGGGTGTTGATGTAAGGGGACTGTGAAATAATGGGTGTGTCTAAAGAGAGGGGTGATATAAGGAAACACCGATCCTTATATCATAATGTGGGTCTCCAAAGGGGGTGCTTATATAAAGAGAGTTTCCCTTATCGAATAGAGGTCTCTAAGTAGGGGGGTGCTGATATAATGGGGGTCTCCAAGTGGTCAACAGCAGTCAGAACCCCCCTCCCCACAGACTCGCTCCATTAGTTTAGATTCCCCTTCCCTTATATTGCTCCCCCCCCCCTTGATTAGATCAGGGACCCTTCATCAGTGTCCCCTGACCTGAAAGACCCCCAATAGACTGCCTTTCCAAGAGCTGCTTCGAGCCAGGAAGTGTTGGAGTCGAAGCATTCACTCACAGGGCTTCTGTTAGAAATGATTGGGGCCCGAATCACCTGAGGAGGGAAAGAGGGGTTGGGGGGGGGGGGGTGAAAGAGAGGCAGGAGAAAGAGAGAGAGGGGGGGAGAGAGAAGGGGGTCTGAGAGAGAGGGAGGCTGAGAGAGAGAGAGAGAGAGAGAAGGGGGTCTGAGAGAGAGAGAGAGAGAGAGAGAGAGAGAGAGAGAGAGAGAGAGAGAGAAGGGGATCAGAGAGAGAGAGAGAGAGAAGGGGGTCAGAGAGAGAAGGGGGTCAGAGAGAGAGAGAGAGAGAGAAGGGGGTCAGAGAGAGAGAGAGAGAGAAGGGGGTCAGAGAGAGAGAGAGAGAGAAGGGGGTCAGAGAGAGAGAGAGAGAGAGAGAAGGGGGTCAGAGAGAGAGAGAGAGAGAGAGAGAGAGAGAGAGAGGGGTCTGAGAGAGAGAGGGGGTCTGAGAGAGAGAGAGAGAGAGGCAGAGAGAGAGAGTGGTCTGAGAGAGAGAGAGAGAGAGAGAGAGAGAGAGAGAAGGGGGTCTGAGAGAGACAGGCTGAGAGAGAGGGTGGAGAGAGAGAGAGAAGGGGGTCTGAGAGAGAGAAAGAGAGAGAGAGAGAGGGGTGGGGTCAGAGAGAGAGAGGGGGGGTCTGAGAGAGAGAGAGAGAGAAGGGTCTGAGAGAGAGAGAGGGGGGTCTGAGAGAGAAGGGGGTCTGACAGAGAGAGAGAGAAGGGGGTCTGAGAGAGAGAGGGGGGGGGGTCTGAGAGAGAGAGAGAGAGAGAGGGGGGGGGGGTCTGAGAGAGAGAGAGAGAGAGAGGGGTCTGAGAGAGAGAGAGAGAGAGAGGGGTCTGAGAGAGAGAGAGAGAGAGAGAGAAGGGTCTGAGAGAAAGAGAGAGAAGGGTCAGAGAGAGAGAGAGAGGGGTCTGAGAGAGAAGGGGGTCTGAGAGAGAGAGAGAAGGGGGTCTGAGAGAGAGAGAGGGGGGTCTGAGAGAGAAGGGGGACTGAGAGAGAAGGGGGTCTGAGAGAGAGAGAAGGGGGTCTGAGAGAGAGAGAGAGAGAGAGAGAGAGAGGGGGGTCTGAGAGAGAGAGAGAGAAAGAAGGGTCTGAGAGAGAGAGAGGGGGGGTCTGAGAGAGAGGGGGGTCTGAGAGAGAGAGAGAGAGAGGGGGGGTCTGAGAGAGAGAGAAGGGGGTCTGAGAGAGAGAGAGGGGGTCTGAGAGAGAGAGGGGGGGTCTGAGAGAGAGAGAGAGAAGGGGGGGTCTGAGAGAGAGAGAGGGGGGGTCTGAGAGAGAGAGAGAGAGAGAGAAGGGGGGGTCTGAGAGAGAGAGAGAGAGAGAGGGGGGGTCTGAGAGAGAGAGAGAGAGAGAAGGGGGGGTCTGAGAGAGAGAGAGAGAGAGAGGGGGGGGGGGGGTCTGAGAGAGAGAGAGAGAGAGAGAAGGGTCTGAGAGAGAGAGGGGGGGGGTCTGAGAGAGAGGGGGGTCTGAGAGAGAGAGAGAGGGGGGGTCTGAGAGAGAGAGAAGGGGGTCTGAGAGAGAGAGAAGGGGGTCTGAGAGAGAGTGAAGGGGGTCTGAGAGAGAGTGAAGGGGGTCTGAGAGAGAGAGAGGGGTCTGAGAGAGAGGGGGGGTCTGAGAGAGAGGGGGGGTCTGAGAGAGAGAGAGGGGAGTCTGAGAGAGAGAGAGAGAGGGGGGTCTGAGAGAGAGAGAGAGAGAGAGAGAGAGAGAAGGGTCTGAGAGAGAGAGAGGTCTGACAGATGAGAAGGGGGGGGGGGGTCTAATAGAGAGGAGGGGGCATTTCATTTAGGAGGAGCTGAAGGGGGGGTCTGACAGAGAGGAGAAGGGGGGCCGGTTGGGTTGACAGAGCAGATGAGAGAGAGAGACGGAACTCAGGTGTGGGACACACAGCGCGGATTAGCACTCCGGAGCATGCAGGGCTAGCGCGATTGTCCAGACACAGTGCAGCCCTGCATGCACATATGACCAGCAGCTACGGCTCTCTCACTCTCAGGCAAATTTTTCACTGACCTTCAGGTCCGCCATCCAGTCCGTCCCGCACATGACCTGTCACCTGTAGCCTGCTCGGCCAATAACAGAGCACCTGCCGCTGCCCTTTGCTGAGCTGGGCTCAGACTCTGAGTGCAACGATGTTTAGGCAGTGAGCCAGAGATCCGGCTGCCACAGGATGGTTGATATGTGTGCCCGGGTTTCCGATGGGTGGAAACCCGGGCACATGTGTCCAAAACCGGACTGTCCGGGTCAAAACCGGACAGGTGGCAACCCTAGTGCCAGCACAACTGAGCATGCTCAGACCTGCAAATAGCTTTCATTCACCTGCTATCCCAGGTTCACCATTTCTTATTTCTTATTGAACTCCCTTAAGTTTACCTTCAAACATCATATGTAGAAATTCAGATTTGCATATCTGCAAATAAACGAAAAAATAAAAAAATAATCATGGTTGCGATCAAATATTCGTAGCTGCGTTCAAAAGAGTGTGGTTTCACCTTCTGACCAAAAAATTAGTCATTGTAATCACCCAGAAGTTCCTGTGCTGGTCAGGATCTCCATCTAGGTGGACATGGCGAGGTCCCTCTTTAGCAAAGAGGAGGTAATGCTGATTTGTGGGGTAAGTGTAGGATATTTACTTGTGCTTACTCAATGTGGGGGTGGATGTGGTAGTTAGATTTGGTGTGGTTCTTTGATTTGTTTGGCATCATCACACATTTGCTTCCGTTGTGCACACATCACGTCCTGCATTTGTTCTGCTGATGTAAGTCAGTAAGGACTATGCAAGTATAAATGAGAGCTCCTTTCTATTAAAATATATATGACTTGTTTCACAGTTGGGCAAGTATTCCAGCAAATTTGGACCTCTGAGTTGCATGACAAGTTGTACCCCATGATTCTCAATGATAACCATTCATATATGTGCTACTTTAAGTCGCACCAACTTCAAAGTAGTCCCTGTACTACTTTGGTGTGACTTTGATGTGACTTGAGGTACATAGGGTGCAATATTACACAGGCATTCCCAGAAGTTGGGGCCAAGTTGCAGTGGCAAAGTGGCAGCAAAATAGTGTGACTTTCAGGTCGCAGCAGTGTGAATGAGATTCAAGGATAACACCTTTGAATTTGGCCCTATTGTCACTTGTGCATCCTGAAAGTGTGGCAAATTCATCACTGTACTACCTTGGTTTGAGTTTGATGTGATTTGCGTTCCATATGCCATATCTCAAATTGCAGGCCAAATCGGCACCTATTGAAGGCAATGGAACTGTTCGAATTGGTGCGACGCCACAATGATTCCCAAAAGTAGTTCCTGCACTACTTTGGGTGACTTCAGGGGGCGATTTCTTACCTCCCAACTTTTTGAGATGAGTATAAGGGACACCTATTAGCAAAAGTATGTAGGCATAGGACACACTTCCTACAGGAGAAAAAAAAATATTAGTTAAACCTCCAAGTGCTTTTTTTCTTTCAAAAAATATTCCTTTAGCTTGGCTTTGGAAATTTACAAACAAAGCAATTTATAAATTAGATGAAAGGTTTAGCACTGGGAAACCCTTTTTGAAAGATAAAAGGTGCTCAGAACAAAATGAGGGACAAATGAGGAGGGACAGAGGGACTTTGTTCCAAATCAGGGACAGTTGGGACCTATGTGATTTCACTAGACATCTGTGCAGGAAAGTGCACTGATAGCTCTGAAATCATTCACAAAGTCGGGCTGATGCCCCTTTCACACTTGTGCGACTTTGGACATCAAAGTCTCATGACAAGTCATACCCCATGATTTTCAATGTGTACCATTCATATCTGTGCGACTTCAAGTCACACTGACTTCAAAGTAGTCCCTGTCCTACTTTGCAGAACAGAAAAAGCATCGCATGAAAATGTATTAGTCTTTAGATAAGTAACATGATGAATTTATTGCACTTAAGCCGCGTACATTTTATGGCCTACTTAGTCCGTCATACAATCCGACGGACAGTCCGTCATACTTTCGAATGAACGGACTTGACCACACACGGATGCACAAACAGTCCGTTGAAAGCTTGCGTGATGACGTGTACAGCACGTACGACGGGCCTAGAAATAGGAAGTCCAATACACAGCAATGCAACCTTCCGCCGTGTAAATCCTTTCTGAGCATGCGCCATTCTTAGTCCGTCGAACTAGCCTACTCACGAGCGGATTGTCCGCTGAAACCAAAGTATGACGGACAGTATTACGGAAATTCCAAAATACTTAGTACGCCAGACTGCACGCTGAAAAAGTCCGCTGAAGCCCACACACGAGCGGACTGTCCGCTGAAATGTGTTTCGACGGACTAAGTAGGCCATACAATCCGCCCGTGTGTACGCGGCTTAAGAGTCAAATATAAAAAGTTGCAGCAACAGTCAATAGCAGTATAGATACTTGTAGATGGTTGCAGAACAGTCATAAAAGCATATAGCTAAATAAGATACTGGTATAAATAATAAATGATACCACTGCTGTGTCCGGATGAGAGGGGGTTAACATCAACCAATCGGCTTCAGGCTGGACCGTGGAGAGGGCTGTCACAACTCTAAATAGATGGTATGTATGCCAGTATGACAGGGGGCAGGATGGTGTCTCAAATCTTGTAGCTGCCAGATGAAAGCGCTCAGCCTACAAACACACGTACAGACAGGAGGATCCTCAGATGGGTACAGCAAGCCCTACCGTGGGATGTGGGATGACGCTTCTATGAGGATGCTGTGTAGCTGAGCTGAGCTGTGTAAAGGCTAGACAGCGACAACCGCAAGGGGGAAGGAGGCCAAAAAAGCCAAGCAAGCAGACTAGGAGCCGTACGCACTGGGTGACATCAGTGTTACCATGGAAACAAAGGGAAGCCGGAAACAACGGCGACTCGTCAGTAATCAGCAGTGGAACATCATAGGCTCAGGGGAAGCCGTGACTACATATTTCACGCTTTAGCGCTTTATCAAAGTCACCCTCCCCTTCTGAACAGTACCAGGCCACATGCCCCAAAGCACCTTGTCCCCATGTTGATGGGGACAAGGGCCTCTTCCCAACAACCCTGATTGGTGGTTGTCGGTCTGAGGGCAGGGTGTTTATCAGAATCTGGAAGCCCCCTTTAACAAGGGGGCTCCCAGGTCCTGCCCCTCTATGTGAATAGGTATGGGGTACATTGTACCCCTACCTGTTCACCAAAAAAAGCAGTGAAATGTAAAAAAATCCTTTATTGCAAAATAGCTCCGAGCTGTCTTATTCTCTGAGCCCTCTTCTCCAGATGCTGTCTCTCCCTCCTCCAACTTCTCCCAGAGCCGTATTTCCTGCTGCCGCCATCTTCTCCGTCTGCTGTGTTCTTCCACACCGCCATTTACCCGCTAATAAAAAAAAGCCGCTCTTCTTCTGTGGCGGTCTTCCTCCACTGTGTTGTCACCCGCTGCGTGGCGTCTCTTTCATAGCCATTGAGCAGACTCTATGGGTGACGTTATCGGATGGCCACAGAAGAGCAGCGGGAGAAGGCGGTGGTGGCAGGAGAGACAACTCTGGGAGAAGACAGCTCGGGGAGAAGAAACATCAAGCACTAGTAATAGTATTTTCTATGTATGATTGTGCTATGCCCAATGGGCTAGGGGTCAGCACTACCTTGAAAAACTTAGGCTTTGAAGGACTCATGGGTTCTAATCCCACAGAGAGATACTAAAAGATTGAATTGGTGAAAAAAAGGCAAATGACAATTAGCCAAAGCAGCATATGGTAAATGCCAATTAGCCAAAGCACTTTAATTTGGCTGATTCTATTATATTAACTCTTCAAATGCATGCAACGGTATGTAAGTATTCAATAATATAATATAATTGTGTAAAATTCCAAACACCACACTCTAGCTAACGGGGAGTTTACATTTGTTTGTTTGTTTATTTTAATTCACTTGTGTACTGAAAAAAAAAAAAACACAGCTGGAGGATGGTAGGTTGGCTGGTATTTGAACTCGTACCATGAGTGCTGTGGAGACATCTGAGCAGACCACTAAGCCATTGTGCTAAGTACAAGACCTGCATAATAGTGTAGCATGATTAAAGAATGAACATAAATAATTACGGCTTTATAGTCACCTAAATTAAAAAATGAAAAATAAAAAACATTAAAAAAACAACATACACCAAATAGGTAAAAAAAAAAGTCAGAGAAAGAAGGAACACAGTCTGCATCCCTTATGGCATGTTGCAAAATTTCCAAGGTGAGCTGTGCACTCCAGCAGTCTCTCATGCACCTGTAGGCAACAATAGAAATCTCCAGGCACACTTCACTGTTTCTTTTTAAAGGTTTTTATTTGCCAAATGTACATACATGTCAAAAAAACAAAACAATTGAGAACAAGATACAGTCTGGAATGTATCAAAACATACAGAATTTAAACGGACAGTAAAGGGCATTTAGCTCCGTGTCCTCTTTCAATTGTACATTTAGCTCCTTTTTTTTTTAACAGGTTTAAATATAATACATTAGACAAAATGTGTGCTCTCATGAGTACTGATACTCATACTGATCATATAGTACAACAAACCATCGAGAGAAAACTCCCTCTTGAACTTTTGTGCCATGCGCTGCCACTCATCCCCTATCAGGAAACCACTGTTATTATTCCAAACACATGTCAAACTCTCCTAATTATATGTAAGATTGTGCAGTTTTCTTGGATTTAATCCATTTTCCCCAAAATTTATTGAATTTCTAGGGGCAGCCCTTGGACTCATTTGTCATTTTATACATGGTGACATTGGCATTCACTAAGCCTTTCCAGGCGTTCAGTGTAAGATGATCCCTTCTAATCAGTTAAGGGCAATTATCTTTCTAACATAGTAGCAGGGGCGGATCCAGGAGGGGGCAACGGGGCAATTGCCCTCTCCGAAAATATCACTGATTGCAGTCCCCACTGAGTATCTCTCTCTCTCTCACATCAGTATAATCAGCCGATCGGTGGCGCAGAGAGAGAGACACTCTGTGTTTGTGGTCATTACGCTGTGCTGGACCTGGAAAAGATGGAGGGAGGAGGTGTGTGGAGCTGCGCCGCTGGCTAGTGTTCCCTGCACTGGTTGCTAACGCTTGTGCCGCCTGGCGTGTAGCAACCAGTGACGTCAGTCATGTGGGAGGCTGGAGCAGCTGCTGAGGAGAAGGAGAACCCCAGCGGAGCCTTCTTCGTCCTCCGCCCCTGAGTGAGAGTGTTGGCTCCACCCACCTCCTCCCTCCATCTCTCCACAGCACGTCGTGAACACAGGAAGAAGCAGGGACTGTGTGTCACTGTCATCTGATGCTGCCGGCTGCACCTCCAGATCCCACTCATCTGCATTGCTTCTCCCTGCATGGGAGCCCCTCCCCCCCACCAGAGCACCAAAATATTATATAAAAGTAAAAAGTAAAAGTGGGTAAAAGAATTAATGAATGTGAATGTGTAAGATAGCAAAATCTTGTGTGCCATACTGTCATTATTTATGGAAAGCAAATGTTGCCCTTTTAGTCTTGTTCAATCCAAACCCCTTCAGCTCCGGAAAGTTTTACCACCCCCCCCCCCCCCCCCCCATAACAAGCCATTTTTTGCGATACTGCGTTGCGTTACTGTAACTGACTGACAATTGCGCTGTCGTGCAATGCTGTAACCAAGTAAAGTTGCCATTTTTTTCCACTAATAGCACTTTCTTTTGGTGATATTTTATTTTTTGCAATATAAACATACCGACAATTTTGAAAAAAAAGCAATATTTTTAACTTTTTGCTATAAAGAAAAAGTCTTCCTCAATTTAGACCAATATGTATTCTGCTATATATTTTTTGGAAAAAAAAATCCCAGTAAATATTGATTGTTTTGAACAAAAGTCATCGCATCTACAAAATAGGGGATAGATTTATGGCATTTTTATTAATTTTTTTCTAGTAATGGCGGCAAGCAGTGATTTTTTAGCAGGACTACAACATTGTGGTGGACAGATCGTTCACTTTTTGGGGACCAGTGACACTAATACAGTGATCAGTGCTAAAAATATGCACTGTCACTGTACTAATGACACTGGCTGGGAAGAGTTAACAACAGGGGTGATCAAAGGGTTAACTGTGTCCCTAGGGGGTGCTTGCTAACTGTATGGGGATGGACTCACTAGATGAACAGAGTGATCCGTGTTCCTATTTAGCAGGATCACAAGATCACTCTGTTGATCTCTGACAGAACGGCGATCTGCCTTGTTTACATCAGCAGACCGCTGTTCCATCTCTGTGGAAGCGACTGCAGGTGGCCAGCGGACATCACTTCCACCGGACCCACTGATTGGCTCCCCCTCTGGCAAATCAGCACGTGTGCCTTTGCTGGCTATTGCACAAAATGGCATACAGGTACACCTTATTTTCTGGCAGTGCCCCTCCCGAGACTAGACTCTGGATCCGTCCCTGCGTAGTAGAACAACAGTCTTAATTGTTACTCATAACTTCATCCTCTATGACTCTCAGTGACCCCCAACAGTGGACTGTAAATGTTTGATAGATCAAATGTGTCAGCAATGAACTGGGTTACCTGCGACCATAATGGCCGTATCCTATCGCATTCCCAAACCATATGTATAAAGGATCCTTCTGCTACCAAACATTTATAACATGTGGGGTTGTCCTTCTTTCCCATTTTATACAACCTGAGAGGGGTTTAATACATTTGGTGTAAGTATCTGAGTTGCATCAGTTTTCTCTGGCAGAGATAACCATAAGTAAATATGAAGCAAGCACACCCTCCCATTGTTCCTCTGTGATTTCTGGTAGAGTCTCGGGCCATTTTTCCCTAAGTTTCCTTTTCTTTGGGTTCACTCTTTCAGCAAGTGTATTATAATAGGTAGAGATCAATTTTGTGTGATCTGGGGTATCAAGAAGTTTTTCCAGAGTTTTCAAGAGATATTGGCCCTGTTCCAAACTGAGCATGGGCAGCATGTTTTAGTCGAGTGAACTGGTATTCCCATGTCTCTGGAATATCTAGGTTTCTTTTCAACTATACAAGGGACTTTAGTTCACCATTATCATACAGTTGATGTAGATATGTGAGCCCAAATTTGGCCCACCTAAATCCATCCTCTAAATGGAAAAATGTATTTAAACATGGGTTAAACCATAATGTGGCTTTAGGTGATAGGTGAAGCGGAGTATCCATTATATGTTTTATACAGATCCCCAGGACCCGCTTAGCAGATCTAAGTATCTCCCTACCTCCCTCACTGGGTGTCTTTCCTCTGAAAAAGTCACCACAGCCGCTTCAACTGCCACTGCAGCATTGTTCAGCTGTGGAAACATTCGCCAGTGAATATGTAATAACTGCGAGGCCAGATAGTACAGGCGGAGATCAGGCATTGCCAATCCCCCTCTCTTCACCGGTAGTTGGAGGAGCTCCAGGGAGACCCTAGCCACCCCGGTACACCACAAGAAAGAAGTCAGTAAAGAGTTAATGTGTTTAAATATTTTTTTCAGGATGTAGATTTGGGCATTGGAGAGCACATAAAGAAATTTAGGGAGGAAGATCATTTTGAATAGGTTAGCCCTACCAAACAATGTGAATGGTAGGTCCTTCCATTTATGTATCCTATCCGGGAATGCTCTAATTATGGGCCATAAATTCTCCTCAATGAATGAGTCCACCGGTAGCTGGATCATTATTCCCAAATATTTAAATTTAGATACAATTGCCAAAGGACACTGAGTGGGAAGAGTTAAGTTTGGCTGTGTGTCTAGAGGAAAAAGGACCGACTTGGTCCAATTGATTCAAAAACCAGAGAAGTCTCCAAATTCCTGAATTAGGGAGACTGCAGCTAATAAGGACATGTCAGAGTCTCCCAAGTAGGAGCATGTCATCCGCGTATAATGACACGTTCCTCCAATTCTCCAACCAAAAATCCCTTGGTGTCATGGGTCCTAAGTTTAGCCGTTAGAGGCTCAATAGCCAGAGCGAATAGGAGAGGAGACAGGGGGCATCCCTGTCTCGTTCCCCTATGAATCTGGAAGGAGTCTGATATGAGCCCATTTACTCTAATTCTCGCTCGGGGGTCTTTGTATAATAGTTTTACCCAGGAGATAAATTTCTGTCCAAAGCCCATTCTACCTAGAAGTGGAAAAAGGTAATCCCATTCTACTGAATTGAACGCCTTTTTTGTGTCTAAAGACGCAATCACCCTTTTGCCCGTATTTATATGTTGGATCTGTAGATTGACATATAGTCTGCGAAGTTTCATTTGTGTACAGCGACCGAGTATAAATCCTGTCTGATCAGAATTAATTAATTTGAAGATCACTGATAACAGTCTATTGGCCAAGACTTTGGCCAGTATCTTGACATCAGAATTGATCAAAGAAATCGGCCTATATGACTCGAATTCTTGCGGGTCTTTCCCAGGTTTGGGGATCACAACAATTAAAGCCTCCGACATAGAGTCTGGGAGTATGCCTTCCTTTTCCACTGCTATAAAGACTTTTTGCAGAGGTGGTGCCAGTTTCTCCTCATGCAACTGGTACCAGTCAACTGGGAACCCATCAAGGCCAGGCGACTTACCAGTTTTGAAAGAGGAAATAGCACCACATATCTCCTTCTGTGTTATGGGTTGGTCCAAAGCAGCACTATCCTCCTGGTTTAATGAAGTTAGAGTCAAGCTCTCTAGATAAGAGGCTAGTTCCTGATCTGTATGTTGGGTCTGTGTCTGAAAAAGGGTTTCAGAGAAGTCCAAAAAAGTGTTTAAAATCCCAGGAGAGTCTCTCACCACCTCTCCACTGGGATGTTCAAGTTGCATCACTGAAATCGGAGCATAAAGTGGCTTCGCTAGAAAAGCTAGGAGGCGGACACCTTTGTCTCCAAACTCAAAAAAAGCATCTGGTCTGGTGTAGTTGTTTTTTTGCAGTATATTCAGTTAGAAATAGTTTGTACTGTCACGTTTGGTCCTGCCAAAATGGGTAGTTACTAGGAAATGGGTCCTGTATATAATCTTTTTTTTTTACATCAGAGTTCAAAGCTTTCGGAAAAATCCCTAATTTCTGCAGTGGACACCCCTCTCATAGTTGCCTTGAAAGCATCCCATTGATTAGTAACTGGTGTTTCTCTCTCTAGTATTGGTCAATGTTCGTTTTACATTTTATAGTAATAAATTCCTCTTGGAGCCAATGCACATTAATACGCCAGTGTCGTCCCCCCCGTGGAGCATTCAGATCTAGTATAACCTCCATTGGGGAGTGATCTGATATGGCTCTAGGGAGATATCTGACACCGGATATAAGCGGGAGTCATTCTATTAGATGATAATAAAGCTGGGCGATTTTCTAAAAAAAAAAAAAAAATCTGCGATTTTTAAAACAAAAACTTGATTCACGATTCAAATCGAGGTTTTTTTGTTTTTGCATCTAGCCAGGAGGACAGAATATGGCAAGATTTAGACATACAACCATGTCTGCAAGAAAAAATATATTGGGGACTTGAATTTGAACTTGATTGAATATTCTATTTTGTTATTATTTCTGGTATCTATATGATACTCCTTTTCTATTTTACTTATGGATGCCCCCCTGTTTTTTGTTGGGCATCGTTTAGTTTCAATCCGTGTGTTATTTAGTGTGGAGATGATTCAGTCTGCTACACCGTGGTGGTCTTGAGTACTGTGCGGCCACCCAGCGTCACAGGTTTTTCATCCCGTTGATGCATGTATATCTCCTTCATGGCCGGTATTTTTTCCATCCCACCGGCCTCGGAGATCTCAGCTCTGGCGGTGCTGTATGATCACCCTCCTCCCTTGGGTCCAGCGGAGTTTCCACGCAGGCGCAATAAAAACGGGGGTGGGGTGGGCTTAGCACACGCCGGAGCTTTCGGCCGGCCCATTCGACGTCATTGTGGCTCCCTGCCTATTGGACGACGGGGGCAGGACATACACATTTAAGGCAGACGTTGTAATAGCATCTCCTTATGATGGAATATCTACTTGCCCTTTCTCTCGGGCGGCTGGACGCGCTTGTATCCCTATTTGGCAGTACTCTGTAGGTATTTTATTGTTTGACTATGGTGTTTTTATAACACGCCGAACTGTTAGTCATCCCCTGCGCTTTTTATAACTAAATATCTACATATATCTTGTGTTTTCAGACACCTTGTTTACTTCAATCCTTTATACTGGGTGTGCCTGTCAGCTGGCCTTCTACACCATTCTGTGGAGATTAGAGCACACAGTCTCTGATACTGTTTCTATCCTCCCTTATATGCTTGATTTTACTCAAATCTTGGGAATGAATTGATTGCATTCTGGTGAGCTCCCTTAGTGTTTGTTTATATTGTTGACACCGTTTGTACTTCGTAGCAATGCGTAGCAATGCATTGGACTATAATAATTATACAACATTAAAATATCATTTTTGTTACTTCCCTTTTTATATTTTTTCAGCTGACTAGCTGCCATATTTATTAACTTTCTTCGAGATCTATATGCTGTAGAATCGGCCGTGAATCTTTATATTAAAGGGTAACTCCATTTTTTATATTTTTTGTTATCATTTTGCTGTATGCCCCCACAGGGCTCTATTTTTTGACCATCCACATGGTGCATATTTGAACTGTCTCCTGGATAGCACTCGTTTTGATGATATCATCTGTCTTCTATTTATATGTTTTCTTGTTGGTAAACTTTTTTTGATTGTATACTTTTTGTTTTTCTTTTAAGAATTTCTTACTTAGCCCCAGAAGAAGCGTCGACTTGATGCGAAACATTTTGGGCATGGGACCCACATCAGCATATCATCATTAGTGAATATATATCTAAGATCTCATTACTATAGTGATGGCCACTGCACTGAGTCTGTATAACATATTATATGTATTAATGATACGCTTTGCTGATTGTTGGTCTCTATTCAGTAATGTATTTATTAATTCCTGGCTTTTTTAATTAATTAATTGTTTGTATGTTTTTTGAATAATAAAATTGTTTAATATTATTTGTGTTTCCTACTGGTGCCTGTAAAGTCCATAAGCCCCCGATATATTTTTTTCTTGCATACAATTACTTCGGACGTTGGCACTCTCTATCAATATGTTTATTGGGATATCCACTCTTACCACTAAGTGCGTTTTTGATATCCCTTACTTGTTTATTTCTTCTACCTACAACCATGTCTGTCTAGATCTCCATCTGACACTGCATTAAAGTCTCCTAAGTGTAGTAAGGGACCCTGTGCAATTGTTAGGCCGCGTACACACGCGGGGACTGTTCGCCCAACTTTGTCCGTCAAACAGTTTCAGCAAACAGTCCGCTCAAAATTAGCATGGACGGACATGGCCACACACGACGAACGAACAGTTTGCTGAAACCGTGCGCGATGACGTGAACGGCACGTATGATGGGACGAAAAATACGACGTCCTATACACTGCATTATAACTTTCAGCGTGTAAATCCTTTCTGAGCATGCGCGGAACTTAGTTTGACGAACAAGCCTACACACGAGGGGACTGTTCGCTGAAACAAAGTTTCAGCGGACAGTTTTTCGGAATTTCCGAAAAACCTTGTTCAGCGGACTGTTCGCTGAAACTGTCCGCTGAAAGCCCACACACGGGCGGACTGTCCGCCGAAACACTGTTCAGCGGACAAAGTTGGCCGAACAGTCCCCGCGTGTGTACGCGGCCTTAGAGCTTTTTCAAAATATTTTCTAGTACATGGAAAGAGAAGGGGGGGGGGGGGGATATAAATACACACCAATGTCAAGCATACTTTAAATATTTGACACACCAGTATAGCATATCTACCATTTGGGTCTAATTTGACCTGCAGGATGTGTGCTGCTGCTTTTTTGATGACCAAAATGGCTACTCCCCTCGAATAAGTGGTGTATTCAGCATGAAGTACCCTCATAATATTAGCTTTTTTTTAAGGCTATAACCTTAGAACCTTGCGTTTCTTGTAATAGAGTAATTTGGGGTTTGTACCTCTTTATAAAGTCAAATATAAGAGATCTCCTAACCTTTGAATTCATAACGCGTATATTCCATGACATTAAATTTATTTTACTCGCCATTGATACGTAGAGAAGATAGGTATAACATATCTAGGGGGAACATATTGTGAGCAAGCACCTGACAGACTATTCATCCTGTTGAGAGCAAAACAAAGAACACCAGCAGCACACAGCACAAACCTTTACCGTACATTAATCCCTCCCTCCTCCCCCCCTGCACAGAACCCCAACCAGTTGTGTGCCTGAATTCCATAACTGAAAATAATGTAAACGACCTGGGGGGGGGGGGGGGTCAGCGGTCGTTAATATTCAAAGCAGACATCACATATTCATAGGCAGCATAACTTGAAGGAGGTAGATAGCGCCCAGGGCAATATGCCACAGAAAAAAAAAACACTGGTAGAACAGGAAAAATTGGACAGTGGGCCGTCAAGAGAGAGGAAAAAAAACGCCAACAAAAATTCCTTTCAGGTAGGCAGTCAAACCAAGAACCAAACATAAGGGGGAAAAAGGGAAATTAAGAAAAAGGGGATTCCAGAAAAGTTTCAACTCTTTTGCCCTTCTCCTTTTCCTCTCTCTCTTTTGCAAAAGTCCAGAAAAGTGGTTAATCCATGTATGGATCAGGGCAGCACATCTCGCCATATTGTTGTAGTATCAGATAATAAACCATGTATGGCCAGTATTAGGAGGCAGTCAAGTGCATATGTTGCTAACTTCGCATGTGTGCAGCAATTAACTTACTGCATATTCAACGGTGAGCATCAGGGCTGTGGCGCCCCCTAGTATCCAGCCAGCGTGTTAAAGAAGGAAACTTTACCTCTATCCACCACTCTTAATTTTGACGGGTACAGCATGCTGTATGCCAGTTGTAAGTCTCAAAGTCTTATTTTTTACATGAATAAGGCTGTTTCTCTGCTTCTGTGTGGCTGCTGAGAAGTCCGGATATATGGAAATGCGGTTCCCATTATATTGTACTTTTCCCCCTCTACGGGCTGCATGGAAGATGCTTTCACGGTCTCTGAAGTGCAGGATACGGGAAATAATTGGGTGCGGATGTGCTCCAGGAGGAGGAGGTTTAGAGGGGATCCTATGTGCCCTTTCTATGGCGACCAAGCATGAAAACGTGATGCCGGCCATGTTATCTTTAAGCCAGAGCTCAAGAAAATCTTCAAGCTGTTTACTCTCTGCTAGTTTGGCAAGTGTAAATGGCCTCCATAATTTGTTTTAGTGGGGGTTCCTCTCCTCTCTCTGCCAGCTCTATTTTCCCCATATCTCTACAGTACAATCTATCCAGGGACAAGCCTCTTCTCTTCCCAAGATCTGCCGGGTAGCGGGCTTACCTTCCCAGGATGTATCCGCTCTGTTGTGTATTACTGGGGCCCTGGTCTGCTGCCTCGTGTTCGTTGCCATTTTGGGATCCCCATGCATAGCGGGACAGGTTATCGGCGGCAGATTCCATGGGTGCTGGCCCGTATTTCACCATACCCAAATATTCTGCTAGGTCCAGGCAGTATGAGGGGGGCAATGCTTGACAGGGAGCTCCCACTAGTTGCTATGGACAATGGCACTTAATGCTGTAGTACTCATGGCAGGCACAGCACATAAGTCCTTCCCTGGGTTCAATTCCTCAATGATGGTGGAACAAACCGCAGTTCTCCTGGCTCAGTCAACTTTGGTTGCTAGTGGCAATGGCTGGTAGGTTACCTGTGAACAGACGGTCCTGGAACAAGTCCCCAAATGTAGCGGTACCCTCTTGAGGGCTGCTGAGTATTGTGGTCCATCTCTCACCCTGCCCAGCCAGGCACACATTCCCCCTCAGGTAGGAAACCAAGCCTTGAACTGTTTTTTTTATTTTATTCAGGGGTATTAAACTTGGATGGGGTAAGGGAGTATGGGATGCCTACTTGATTGAAACAAAATGTACACAGGACTAAACCTATATACACTCTCTGTATATTTAAAAAAAAAAAGACCAAAGCAGCAGGCGGGACTTTGTATGAGGCACACGGGAGCAGAAGCATAAAATTTGGTAAAAAGCAAGTTTTTAATAAATACAAGTGATCATATATTTACATGTTATTGCACAGTTATACATTAATGTTTTCTATTTCATCAATGTTTACACATTCCAACATGGACTTGATTGCAATCAAGTCCATGTTGGAATGTGTAAACATTGATGAAATAGAAAACATTAATGTATAACTGTGCAATAACATGTAAATATATGATCACTTGTATTTATTAAAAACTTGCTTTTTACCAAATTTTATGCTTCTGCTCCCGTGTGCCTCATACAAAGTCCCGCCTGCTGCTTTCGTCTTTTTTTTTTTAAATATTAAATCGGGATGGAGGAGGGGATGTGAACGGCCCCTATTACCTCATTTAAAGTCCCAAATAATTTCCTCTCTTCCTTTTAACTCTCTGTATATACACCTCCACACTTCAGCTCCAACACAACTCTTGCTTGCAGACTATCTTTCCATCACTTGCTTGCACTTTCAGGACCAGCTAGCACTGATTTGCAGGTCTGACACTGGCTCAGCCAGGCCTAAATTGAATGCCCTTTGCAGGCAGGGACTGCGGGCCCCTTTGGTGTAACAAAAAATGTATAAAGTCCCAGTGCTAGCTGTCCTCGTGGGTACTGCTCCAAGCACCACCACAGCCCACTTCACTGGCTCTGCACCCACCCCAGACAGCAGTCCTCAGCTAACTGTGTGTCACTCACCAGCCCTCTTGGCTGCGACCTGTTGTTCCTCTCCTGGAGACTTTGCCTGGCTGTACTCTCCAACTGTCCTCTCTTGCTCCCGTGCCACCTGTTCATGACACCTCTGTGTGTCATGAGAAGGGTCCTTGTCCGCACCCAAGCCCTAGGCACAAGGTCACCCCCTCCAACCCCCCAGACTGGGGAGCTCCCTCGAAGGCCACAACAGCTTAGCACTCCATCTCCAGCTTCCACCTGAACAACTCCTCCCCAGCTGGGCTGACCCTGGATATTTAAGGAGGCCTGCCCCCTGCCAATCCAAGTTGGGGATTGGTCAGGGCACCTCAGAATACCCCAGGCAGCTCCACCTTTCTTCTCCTCTTTCCTTTCAAGAAGATACTAGAATATTCTGGAAAGAAGTGGGAGGTGTTTGGTGATGCTGCCTGTGAGTCACCACATCTCTGCTCTGAGTTATTCCCAACCCAGATCAAAACACACCCAGGCTTGGCTGCCAGCCAAGCCTGGAAATTTACCTACTCTACCAAAAAAACAACACTATCACTTCTAGCACACTAGAGGGTACTACATTAGAAACACCTAAATATTTGTTAGTACTAGTAATGCGACTGGCACACAGGTTTCAGGAATTTGTCCGAGTCCATGTTAAAGGGGCCATACCACCAGAAAAGTGGCAAAAAATTATTACTCTACTGAATTCCTCCAAGGGTGTGATGGCTATTTCCCCTTACCAACCTCACCTGTCTATAAATTCTAACACCTTTACCGTCCCTGAAAGACCTACACAGTGACTGCAATATCCTGTCCTCTCAGTGCTAACAGCTCCACGTTATGGAGTAGGCATGTATTCTGGTTTCCCTGGCCTGTTTTTAGCTGTATGGAGAATGGACAGAAACACTGCAGCAGTACTGCATCCCAAGAAGCAATGAGCATGTCCACAGTAGTCCCATCTCTACCCTGCAGGGACAAAAAAAATGACTCCCCCCCCCCCCCCCTGCACATTTGTCCAAACACCAATACATAGCAAACCTGATTATCAAGCAGTCCCTGCTGCACAAGACCCAGGCTTTGAGAAAGGCAGACATGTATGTCTGCAGTAGGAACCTCTAGTAACCTCTTATTTTGATATGGAGAGAAGTATGCAAAAAAAAAAAAAAAAAAACAGACGGTCATTCATACGATAAGCTCATCTTGTGTACCAGGCTTAAGCATGACTGTCAGGTGATAAGGCAGTACACAGATCCCACTACCTTTCCCAGAAAGGCCCTCCTGATGGTATAAACCTCCAGAAATTGCATACATTTTAGGAAATATTGACTGAGAACCAGAGATGGCAGATCCCAGTGCAGACAGTGGTAGTGGTGGTGGCGAAGGAGGGGTGATCAGTCAAGACAGCCAATAGTCAAGTATCCTATGTTCCTTCTCTTCCTCCTGTGCACCTATGTTCTGGTGCCTTTAGCCAGCTCCAGGAGATTCCAACTCCCTGTGTGATCAGGAAAGACTGAAGGGCACTGGAGCTAAGAGACCTGGCATGAGCACCCTTCAAAGGACAACTTTCCGGGGGCGTGGCCTGGAGCTTCATGGTGTAGGACGTGCTGAGTGAGAGCTCCGTCTGAGACCTTATCCTTTTACCTTATCCTTTGGGGATTTTTCTTAGCTATTTACCGTACAGACGCCCAGGAACCTTGTGCTCACTTTGTGCCTCATGTCGCCGACTAAAAGACCCTCTGAGGCGGCCGCCAAGCTGGCTAAGTTCCGCCACGAGGGCCAGGGAGCGACGGAGCAAGATGGCGCCGGCCCCGCACCTACCGCGGAGGAGTCTCCTGCAAACGACACCGCTAAGATCCTCGAGTCCGTCTCCTCCTGCCAAACCGCCCTCACTACCAAGATAGAGGAGGTTAAGATGGACATCTCCCATATTCGGCATGACCTGCAGAAGCTGAGGGACAGGGTGTCCGAGGCCGAACGAAGAGTGGAACACGTGGAGACGGACATCCCTCCTTTACAACACTCGGTCGAACGTTTACAGCACCAACTTAGTGTCGTCCTTCACAAGCAGGACGACATGGAAAATAGGCTTCGACGCTGCAATCTTCGTTTCGTGGGCCTCCCGGAACGATCGGAGGGCTCCGACACTCCCACCTACCTGGAAAACCTCCTCGTTAAAACCTTCGGCAGGGAATCTTTCTCCTCCACGTTCGTGATCGAACGAGCGCATCGTCTGGCGGCCCGTCCGCCTCCAGCCGGCGCACCCCCGCGGACTTTCATTGCCAAGCTACTTAACTACAGAGACCGGGATACGGTGCTTCGCCTCACCCGCGAACGTGGAAATATCCCGGTTGACAATGTTACGGTGGCAGTGTTCCCAGATTTTTCGGCGGAGGTCCAACGAAAACGAGCACAATTCACGGAGGTCAAGCGCCAGCTGCGAGTTCGCCATTTGCCATATGCAATGTTGTTTCCAGCTCGACTCCGGGTGACCCGTGAGGGCAAGACCTATTTCTTTGAAGATCCTGCTGCGGCCTCGTCATGGTTGGAACGGGATGCGGTGCAAGGCCCTGCTTGACAGCTGACCACTACAGCCCCCGAGTAGTGCCTACCTATCCACCTTGGCTACCGTGAGTGATCCCTGCCCTCTCCTGTTCCCTCTACTATACCCCCCCTCTTTTTTTCTCTTTTGACCCTATGGATTGCCTCCATTTTTGCTGCTATCACCCCCTGCATGGGAGAACGCTGTGCTGATTGCCCTCTGCGGTGACCGCCGCTGGACTCTCTCTGTGCCCTGAATTCACAGGTTCTGCCTCCCCTCCTTTGTCAGACTCCCGTGCACCCTTCATTGTTTTCTCTGAGATGAACACCGGTGTGATGGCGCAGATCGTGAGGGGGGCCATGTTCTGGGACGTGCCACCCCTGCCCCTGTCTCGCTCCATTTTTTCACTCTCCCCTCTCTCCCTTCCCTCCATATTTTTACTGATGCACACGGAGGTAACCATGTACTGCTTGAACTCCTTGTCTCCCCTATTGGGCCCATTTTTTCCCACATGCCTGGGTTCCCCCCCCCCCCCCCCTTTTTTTTTTTTTTTTTCCTGTCAGCCCCACGCGTTATGCTTCTACCTGGTCTCTCAGACGACCTGCTGACTCTTGCTCTGGAACGTACACCCACTGCAACCTGCTGCACTGTCTGCTCTGCAGTTTGTTATAATTGCGCCCATGTTTGTGTTGTTTCCCTGGCCAGCAGTCACTACCGCGGCTGCGGCGAGTGACAGTTTTTTTGTTTTGCCCCGCTGGTCCAGAGTAGGCATTGTTATGACTGTTTTACTGGTTCTATGTGTTTTATATTGTGTTATTTACAGCTGTAACTTTATTGCAAATGTGTTCTTGTATTTGTTGCTGCTAGCCATGGAGGATCCGGAGGTTGCCCAGGCGCCCTGCATGCCCGAACTTTCTGGGCCGGGGGCCTACACTAGTTTAATCTGTGCCGACATGTTCCATGGCTGCGCTTAAATTTGTAACCTGGAATGTCAGGGGCCTTGGCGCTAAACCCAAGAGATTAGCCGTCCTTACTCACCTCAAACGCCTGAAAGTGGACATCTCGATCCTCGTCGAGACTCACCTTACAGGCCAGTCCCAAAGGGCGCTTAGAAAACCTTGGGTCGGCTGGATGTACAGCTCCCCTCACACTTCCCATTCCCGAGGTGTAGCCATTTTAATTGCTAAAACTGTGCAGTTCCAGTTACATGACCTATGCTCAGACCCTCACGGTAGATTCCTATTTTTACATGCCACTGTGAGCGGCCTGACGATGCTTATTATGGCGTTTTACATACCACCACCTTTCCAGTTTCAGGCCCTGCACGAAGGTCTTAATTTTATGACCAAATTCCCTACAGTTCCGGTAATCTGGATAGGTGATTTCAACATGACCATCAACCCCGGTCTCGACCGACTTGGCGCACCTGACCGCACGTCTTCCCCCCCTCATACCACTAGATTCGGCAGATTTGCAGCTGAACTGGCCATGACAGACTCCTGGAGACATAAGCATCCAACAACACAGGCCTTTTCTTGCTTCACCCCCGCCCGCCGAGCTATGTCTCGTATAGACATGGCCCTGCTCTCTCCCTCCCTGCTTCCCGAATTATTGGAGGTCGGCTTTGACGCCAGGGTGCTGTCGGACCACTCCCCATACTGGTTGACGCTGAGACTGCCTGCGACTGTCCCCCCCCGTGTGTGGAGACTGAACCCCTTCTGGCTTACGGTTATCCCAGATCTGGAGGACCTACAGAGGGAACTAGTTTTTTTTCTCCGCTCAAACGCGGGATCTGCGTCCCCTGGGTCAATATGGGAATCATTTAAGCTTCATGCTAGGCTGCTCCTGATCACCCGTATTAACAGGTACAAGGCTAATTCTAGACAGGCACTGACACAGGCTGAGGAGCGCCTACAATCCCTTGAGCAACTGTTTGTGATGGACCCTTCCCTGGAACATGCCACCCAGCTCCGCCTCCAGTCCCGACTGACTGATCACCTTCATTATGAGAAAGCGAAGCAGGGCCTTTTCTTTAGTAGACAGCGTGTGTTTGAACACGGCGAGCGGGCGGGCAAACTGCTAGCTTATATGGCCCGGCTTGACCATAGCCCTCCGGTGGTGGTTCAGCTCCGTGGCGCCGCCGACGACTTGATCTCTGACCCTGACCTGATTCTACGTGAGTTTAGAATGTTCTACTCCAATCTATATACCTCCACAACCAGACACACACACGCTGACCTCACCCAATTCCTTCACTCCATAGATTTCCCCTCTATCAGCCCAGAGCAGAGAACCCTCCTGGAAGCCCCCATCTCCCCTGACTGTATTGCCGAGGCACTTGCCTCCCTCCCGTCCTCCAAGGCGCCTGGCTCGGACGGGCTGCCCCTGGAATTTTATTCTCATTTTCAAGACACGCTAATCCCAGAACTGCACACGTTATACACCCATATGTTCGACACAATGTCCCTTCCCGCCTCCATGGGGGAGGCCCTTGTTGTCCTCATACCCAAGCCCGGTAAGGACCCCTACTACCCAGAGTCGTACCGCCCGATTTCCCTCCTACAGCTGGATGTAAAAATCCTGGCTAAAATTCTGGCCCTGCGACTCAATAAAGTTGTCCTCAGCCTTATACATCCAGATCAAACGGGGTTCATGCCTAATAAAAATACTGCCTTCAATCTCCGCAGACTCTTTATGAATCTGCAGGCCACCCACGATAACATCGGTTCCCGGGTAGTCGTGAGTCTGGATGCCGCGAAGGCGTTTGACTCCGTTGAATGGAGTTACCTATGGGAATGCCTGACTAACTTTGGCTTTGGCCCTAATTTTATTAAGTGGATTCAGCTTTTATATAGCGCTCCCACTGCCCGGATCCAGGTTAATGGCAGGATCTCGGATCCTTTCCCTCTGTCTAGGGGTACTCGCCAGGGTTGCCCGTTGTCCCCCCTCCTGTATGCCCTCGCGGTTGAGCCGCTGGCCATTGCCATTCGTGCTCACCCGCAAATTAAGGGCCTGCGTTCGGGCCTTTTGACAGAAACCCTCAGTTTATACGCTGACGATATGTTATTATACCTCGAAGACTCGGGTCCCTCTTTGCAAGCAGCCCTGCGATTGATAGAGCAGTTTGGGGAATACTCTGGATTACGTATTAACTGGTCCAAGTCCCAGATCCTCCCTTTAGACTTGGGTGCCCCGTCCGCTGATCAGGCGGCAATGCCCTTGGTCAGGGCAAGTCAGGTGAAATATTTGGGAGTGCAATGTTCACGATTGCTGACTGACTACACCCTTTTAAATGTGGAACCCTTATTCACCCTGCTCAAGCAAAAAACCCAGATTTGGTCCCGTCTCCCCCTTGGGGTGATGGGCCGTGTAAACTTGGTCAAAATGATTCTCCTCCCCAAGCTGCTCTATGTGTTTTGGCATGCTCCCCTGCGCATCCCTCTCAGAACCTTCAAATCCTTGGAGGCCATCTTAAACACGTTTGTTTGGGGTTCGTCTCGACACAAGCTCTCATGGAGTGTTTTGAAATGTCCTACCCACCTGGGCGGCACCGCCCTACCAGACCTGCACTATTATTATCTGGCCGCTCAACTGTCCCATTTCTACTATTTCAATCAGACTGACAAAGATCGCTATGCCTCACTGGTATGCTCCCCACACTACACTCTGGTCGTACACCCGCTCCGTCTCCTTATGCGTGGCTCCGGGGGACCTTCCGTCCCGATGAGAGACATGTTGTCCCACCACTGTTTGATTTGGCAGCAGGCCACGTCCATTACTGGGGCCCCTAGGTTTCACTCCCACACCCCCCTTTGGGACAATCCCCTACTTCCCGAACTCTCTACGATCCCCGACCGCTCTGTGTGGCTAGCCGGGGGCGTTATCTTTCTGTCCCAGGTTATTACCAATGGCTCTGTCAGACCCTTCCAGGCCCTCAGAACTGACTTCAACCTCCCTAATAGAATGTTTTTTAGGTATCTTCAACTCCGCCATGCCCTTAGCTCTCAGTTTGGCTCCCATATCCCCAGGCTTGAAACACCTCCGATAGCAACAGCCGTGCTAGGTGATGACCCTAAGAAACTGATTTCTTTTTTTTACACCAACCTGCTCACGCCTGGGGCGACTGCCCGCGCCTACCGACTTAAGGCTAGATGGGAGGCCGACGTGGGGGTTATCGAAGACGCGGACTGGGAAACTGCACTTGACACCCCTAAGCTGGTCTCCCCGAAACTTTCTGACAGACTTACACACCTCTACATGCTACATAGGTCATACCTGACCCCTGGGCGGCTGTCCAAGTTTAGACCTGGCTATGATCCAGCATGTCCTAAATGTGGTGATCCTCAGGCCACGTTCTACCATCTCCTTTGGTCCTGTCCTGAGTTGCAGGTTTACTGGAAGCAAATTGTTGACTTCCTACATGACCAAATGGGCTCCCCTCTGACGCTATGCCCCCGCCAATGTTTGCTGGGGATTCTCCTCGTATCCGAGGAGGCAAGGATCCCGACTGTTTTTCTACAGGAGACCCTATACCTAGCCAGACTGCAGATAGCCCGCACCTGGTTGCGCTCTGCGCCCCCCACCGCCCGACAATGGAAGGCGGCTGTCAATGCCACTCTCCCCTATAAAAAACTGCTGTATATGCATAGAGGCTGCCCGAGCAAGTTTGCCAAGCTGTGGGATAAATGGATGGGGGATTCAGATACATGTACCGACTAGTGTAGTCTGTGGTCTGTACGCCTCTTTACACCTATCCGGGTTCGGCCCGGCGAGTCCGGCTGTCACCGTGGTTGTAGTTGGGCTCCCCGCCCTCATAATAATGATTTCCTGCTCCTCTCTGCAAATTACTTTGAGTAGAATGTATTATGGCTCGGCATATGATTCCCAACCTCTGAGTTCCTCTTTTCCCCCCATATCTGAACACACTATATTGCCCCTTGTTTTTTTTATGTAACGTGCAATCTGTAAACAAAGAACCCCCCCCTCCTTGTGTTTTTCAGCCTGTGGTATTGTTAGCAGCTGTTTTATATCCGTATATTTGGTGTATGTTGCACCCCATATGTGTTACTGTTATCCTATGTATTTTGTATGCTCAATAAACGTTCTTTTTTTCAAAGGACAACTTTCCCATTACCACAGCAGATTTCCAGCACATCTCTAGCCTCCTCAGCACCACCCCAACTTCACTCACAGTGGATCCCTGCTCACATTTCTCAGTGACCAGCCCCCTCTCAGTGGATCAGTGCATGCCCATCCTGCCCCCACTCAGCCCTGCTCATAGTGTTCACAACACATACCAAGCCTACCCTATCTAAACCCAGCCCCCTTCATCTCCAGTGTGCCTCTTAGCACATCTCCATCATGCCCCTTCTACTGAAAGTGGTCATAGCACACCCCCAGCCTTCAAACCCCCTGCCTCTTTATACTTACAGTTTGCCCTCATGCTCTGCTCATAGCAAATGCATTCCTTGCCTGCCACCTTATAGTAAAAACCACGTCTTCTGTGTGGAGCACATCCCTTCCAGCCAGCACACTTCTACTCACAGGATATCTCTATCACTTCTCTCAAAACTTGTTCCCCAGCTCACAAGAAATTCCAAACCCATGCCCGTCATAAACGTTACTTTACTGCACATATACCCTTCTCTACCTTCGCTATCATATGCTCCAGACAGGGACGGTGCTACCACTAGGCAAACTAGGCAATCGCCTTGGGTGCACTGCTGCCTAGGGGCACCCGGCCGCTGGTTTCCCTCTGTGTCTGCATGCTCTGCAGGCTGCAGCATGTAACTAACTCAGTCTCAGGCAGCTGCTCCGTTTGAACAGAAGTGTAACTGGAGGCGCAGCACTCGAGCCATTTTTGTGAGATACTGTATATAGTTATTTGGATTGTTCTGTGACCTGTACTTTGCATCAATGCTTACTAGTGTTCTATAGGCTGCTAGGTTTATGTTGTTTCTAACCTGTGTTCTATGCTAAATATAATTGTTTTTTGTACTTTAGGTGCGTGCTCACTTATCGTACTTATCTTACACCTGTTACACCTGTTCTACAGGATACCAGCTACAGGATACCAGCGCATAGTATTCTAACATAATGCTGAGACCAGTAGTGACTCGATTGACTGCACAGGGGATATGTGATTTTTTTTTTCATTTAACCGTTTAAATTGCTCATTTACTCACCCCTATTCATGCGCCCAGACCGTTTCAGGATGCTGGGCGCATGAATTCCTATCCAGGAGTGGGCAGGTTTTTTTTTAAGCACATGATTAGAGCCAGAGGCTCTAATAGGCTTAAAAAAAGGGTGGGCTGGGGTGCAGAGAGTATGCCTCGATCCCACCCAATTGTGTGACGATAGCAAATTAATTTTCGCTATTTTTCAGACTACAGTTCCTCCCCGCCAATCAGTAGGCAGGTTGTGAGACCTGTTTCCCAATTGGCCAATGCGCCAGGCAATCAGGCAATCCTATTAGATGCCTAGCGCTTAGGTAGAGGAGACACACACTGGAGCCCGATTTCCCACTGTTGCCTACATGCCCACACTCCAGAGGAGAAGAGGAGAGCACATCAAAGAGGGTCGCTACAGAAGGAATGTATTTAGTCGAAATATTTTGACATGTACTTTTCTATTGGAGCTTTCTTCCTACTTTGCACTGTGTGCTGAAGATAAGCTTATTGTTTTACCTCTTTGCTGAAATAAAAAGCATTTTGTGTTTGTTTTCCAGAGAAATAATAAAAGGAACTTTTGTTTTCTCAAGATTATATATCTGATGCCTTACTTTCCCCCAATTCCCACATACTACATATGCTGAGCTATATACCCTGATCTGTAATGCTGAGCTATATACCCTGATCTGTGAGGCTCGATATATACCCTGATCTTTAATGATGAGCTATATACCCTGATCTGTGAGGCTGAGCTATATAACCTGATCTGTGAGGCTGAGCTATAGAACCTGGTCTGTGAGGCTGAGCTATAGAACCTGATCTGTGAGGCTGAGCTATATACTCTGATCTATGAGGCTGAGCTATATACCCTAATCTGTGAGGCTGAGCTATATACCCTGATCTGTAATGCTGAGCTATATACCCTGATTTGTGAAGCTGAGCTATATACCCCGATCTGTGAGGCTGAGCCATATAGCCTGATCTGTAATGCTGAGCTATATACCCTGAACTGTAAGGCTGAGCGGTATACCCTGATCTGTGAGACTAAGCTATATACCCTGATCTGAAAGGATGAGCTATATACCCTGACATGTGAGGCTGAGATATATACCATGATATGTAATGCTGAGCTGTATACCCTGATCTGTGAGGCTGGGCTATAGACCCTGATCTGTAATGCTGAGCTATATACCCTGATCTGTAATGCTGAGATATATACCCTGATCTGTGAGGCTGAGCTATATACCCTAATCTGTGAGGCTGAGCTATATACCCTGATCTGTAATGCTGAGCTATATACACTGATTTGTGAGGCTGAGCTATATACCCCGATCTGTGAGGCTGAGCTATATAGCCTGATCTGTAATGCTGAGCTATATACCCTGAACTGTAAGGCTGAGCTGTATACCCTGATCTGTGAGGCTATGCTATATAACCTGATCTGAAAGGATGAGCTATATACCCTGACATGTGAGGCTGAGATATATACCCTGATATGTAATGCTGAGCTGTATACCCTGATCTGTGAGGCTGGGCTATAGACCCTGATCTGTAATGCTGAGCTATAAACCCTGATCTGTAATGCTGAGCTATATACCCTGATCTGTGAGGCTGAGCTATATACCCTAATCTGTGAAGCTGAGCTATATACCCTGATCTGTAATGCTGAGCTATATACCCTGATTTGTGAAGCTGAGCTATATACCCCGATCTGTGAGGCTGAGCTATATAGCCTGATCTGTAATGCTGAGCTATATACCCTGAACTGTAAGGCTGAGCTGTATACCCTGATCTGTGAGGCTATGCTATATAACCTGATCTGAAAGGATGAGCTATATACCCTGACATGTGAGGCTGAGATATATACCCTGATATGTAATGCTGAGCTGTATACCCTGATCTGTGAGGCTGGGCTATAGACCCTTATCTGTAATGCTGAGCTATAAACCCTGATCTGTAATGCTGAGCTATATAACCTGTTCTGTGAGGCTGAGCTATATACCCTGATCTGTGAGGCTGAGCTATATACCCTGATCTGTAATGCTGAGCTATATGCCCTGACCAGTGAGGCTGAGCTATATACTCTGTCCTGTGATGCTGAGCTGTATACTCCTGACACTATGGGTGGAAGCAAGTGGAATACAGGGGACAGAGTGGGTGGATTCTATAAAGGGTGTGGCTTATTACAAGTGGGGCGGTGTCAAAAAGGAAGGGCGGGGTCTGCCCCCATCCTAAAACTTCACCAGCCGCCACTGAATGCAGGTCAGTTTATCTGTCAAAGATTAGTAGCTCTAGAATCGCTAAATAGTCTCAGGATCTAAGTTGTGATTTTCAATATTTTTTTAAGCCATCAAGACCTATACAGAAACATATATGGCTCTGATCTGCCCCAGAACCTCAACAGCATTGTTGGCAGTGGCATCGCTAGAGTTAATGTCACTTGGTGCGGTAATGTCACCCCCATGCGTTAAAACATGGTTTCACCTCCACCACCACCCCAAATGGAGCAAATGAAAGTGGCCATATTAAAGACCCTCCAATTCAAGTAGAAAAAATGGAACATGTTCCTACGCCTGCAAAAATGTTTGTCACTAAGCAACAGATTCCTGTGGAGGGGCTTTGGAGGTAAGTATGCATACATGGGCTAGGTAGAATGATCATACAATGTGTGGTGTAAGCTAACCATAACAGCAAGATCTGGCTTTGTTTTTAAGTACCCCCTGGAACATTTTGTGGATACGTGTTGATCCTGCCAGTAGAGGGATTGAATAGGCACTACCTTTGATGAGGTGACTCTTGCATCTGCAGTTTAAATCATTGCGACATTGTCACCCTTGCCGCTGTTGCAGTGGTTTAAATGTTGGCACCTTTAAAAGCCCAATCAGTGACCAGCCACACCTAGCTCATCTGCTGGAGCTTCAGGAAATTATGTAAAAGCCCTGTTTAGTCCCTCCCATCCTCTTCAGACCTTTGTCTAGCAAGGTGCTGGCAGGGCTGGACTGGGACAAAAAATTTGACTTCATCCAGACCGGCTCACATTAACTTTGCAAACACCCACAAAAACAGTTCAGAGGCAGCCTGGTGTACACCTGCCCCAGGATCGCCCCAAAAGCGGCTCCAGGGCAATAGCCCTGAATTAAGCCCTTTGGACTCGGAGACAATAATGGTCATTGGTACGACAGAGACCCTTGGCTTTTTGGGGGCCCACTCGGGGCTTTAGCCCCGGTCAGACCCCCCCACCTTACACCACTGCCCACAGGTCATGGCACAGGACCTGACAGAAAGAGAGCTTTTTCCTATTTTGAGGTTACTGGGTGGTGGGTAGGACACTGGGGCAGGGTAAATGAGGGGAGGGGGGTGGGATGTGGGGGCCAGCTGATTGTGTCAGGGTCTGGGTCTGTCTCCCAACTGAGCAGGTCCTTGCACCGTGCACTGCCTCTTGGGGGGGGGGGGGGTAGGGTTGCCACCTTTTCTTCAAGTCAAACCCCAACAGTTTTGTGGCGCACAGCAATTTCTTTTTTATAGTATAAGCTATACATATATTTTGCTACTAAATACCATTTCTAATCATATGTATATAAGTTAATAACAAGAGTCCCCTTTTACATCAGAGTCCACAGAGTTCCCCTTTTACCTCTGAACTCTGGGGACACTGACATAAGGGATGCTCTGTGAACCCTGATTTATGGGGGAACACTGAGTACTCTGATGTACGGAGAGGACTCTGCTGTAAGGGGAAACACTGGTGTAAAGGGTAACTCTGATGTAAGGGGTGCTCTGAGAACCCTGATTTGACTTAGTGTACTCTCTCTGAGGAAGGAGAGGGAAGGGGGGAGACTTCATTCAGAGACAGGGATGGATGGTGAGCTCACTCACCCCTTGGCAGTCTGCACCTCTCATTCAGATGGATCTGAGGCTGCTGGACTTCAAATTTTCAGCCTCAACTTTCCTTTTCTGAGGCACAGCGCCGGGGATTGGAGTGTGGGCAGACACAGAGGGGTAGGGATGGGGGGGAAGAGGTGCAAATCAAGCCCTCTCTCTTCTCCCGTCTGTATGTGTTGGTGGGGGGGTGGAGGGTATGGTTTGTTAGTGGTGGCTTTGGGCAGTGTGAAAGACAGTGTAACAGACACTCTCAGCAGTGAAAACTGCAGCCAGAAACCCTGCTGGGAAACCATAGTCCAGTCTAAATAATGTGTCCGGGTTTCAGACAGTCTGAAACCTGGACGCATGATTCCAAACCCGAACTGTCTGGGTGAATCCTGGACAGGTGGCAACCCTAGGGGGGGGGGGGGTGATGACAACTTCCAAGCTGCCTCTCTGCTCTGCTTGTCTCCTGTCCAAAGACTCCAGGAGTGTAGTGGAGGGGTAAGCTCAGCTTCCTGCTGGTCTCACTCAAGGTAGGCTACAGTGCTACTCTCTGTCACATCTTTGCTCTCCTCTCGAAATGAGTTAGAACTTGGCTTGCAGCCACTCCTCAAGCCAGTGCCCAGCCCACAGCCTGAGCAAGTCACCTGACGTTTGTCATGCATGCCCTGGAGTACCACATTCCCTGCCTCTGCCTACCACAGAGACTCATGGGAGCTGTAGTTTGCTGCACTGCTGAGTTCCACCCACAGCCAGGAACTTGAGTGGGGCCGGACTACATCTCCCAGAATGCAGCGCAGCAGCCAGCCAGCCATTCGGCAGCTGCCAGGGCTGACTTCTACCCGTAACGAGGGCTGTCACAGCCTGGAAAAAAACGGCTTACTGAGCTATCGGCCTCCTGGGAAACTCCCAGTACATGCACATGCCTGGGTGCAGGTAAAATCCAGCTTCCCAGCTTTATTTACTATTTAAGAATAGGGAAATTAAATTTATTTTGAACGTTAAGGCTGGACTGTTGTAGTGTATTATGCATTAACATGCATTCTTTTAAGGATACCCATTAATTTGAATAGAAAATCAGAAAACTAGCACCTCAAATAATCCAAAACATGCACCAATAAAACATGAATATGTACATTCACATATATATAAAATATCTGAAAATTGTATCAATTTTATAAGTCTGAGATCCAAGAGGCCAATAATGCATGTTCTTGCATTTTTCTGCAAAAGAACAGTTGAGCCCTGCCTAATATGCCAACTTTGAATAGTTACAAATAACCTCCATATACACAAACCTATACCCACAGTTTGTCCAGAGATGGAAATGCAATAAAGCATTGTCCAACTTGCTCCATCCCCAAAGAGGCAATCAGATAACAACAGATATTGCTGATCCTTGGACTATCACCTATAAATGTTAATGTCCAGTTATATTTTGTGCATTTAGGAATCTACGGAACTGGGCAGAATTAGTTCTTGAGGGAATCTATTCTACATTTTTATGGCTCTGTAAAAAAGCCTTTCTGCATGTGGAAGTTAAGGTCTCATTCAAACTGACGTTAATGCTGTGTACACACGGTCAGAATTTCGGCCAGCAAAAGACCGATGAGAGATTTTCATCGGAAAATGTGACCGTGTGTATGCTCCATCGGAATTTTGCTGGCCCGAATTTCCTCCAGCAAAAGATTGAGAGAGGTTCTCAATTTTTCAAACGGAAAAAAAATTTCTATCGGAAATTCCGATCGTGTGTATGCAATTCCGACGCGCAAAAACTCACTTATGCTCAGATTCAACTACGGGACAGAAGCTATTGGCTACTGGCTATTGAACTTTCTTTATCTAGTCCAGTCATATGTGTTGTATGTCACCGCGTTCTTGAAGGTCGGAATTTGATGTCACCGTGTGTATGCAAGACAGCTTGAGCGAAATCCCGTTGGAATTCCGTCGGGATCAGAGCTTTTTCTGACCAAAATTTCGATTGTGTGTACGGAGCATAATGCGACCTTAACCTCATTCAAATCTCAAAAGGCTATGTGCGTTCAGGGCACGCAACAGTACCGGCATGGATGTTAATTTGGGAGCAGCAGCTGTGTCAGTGGAGCTGCTGCATCCCAATTAACATGAATGGGATGGTCTACACGAGGATACATGTAACACCAATGCATCCCCTGCGGGTAGAGAGTGCCCACTTTGTACTCTGTAATAACTTGAAAGTAAATAACTGTATACCAAGTTCACTATGTAGACTACCTTAACTTGCCTGGAATTCACCTGTTTATTATGCAGAAGGAAAATCAAGAAGAGATGCTTCAGATGAACTTTAAGAAAGTGTTAGTGATTTACTGTATATACTGTATGTTTTGTGTTTATGGTTTACAGCAACCAGATTTGTCCAAGGTAACATTGCTACTACACTCCTGGCATTTTCACGTACCTGGAAAGCTGCAGGTGGCGTCTACAGCTGACCATAGGTGCATGGTTGTACACACCTGTGTTCTTGCATTTACCCACGCATGCGCATATGATGTATTTTACTGAACTCGCAAGTTTCCCATTCAGGATATTCCTTATACACATATCCACAGTAAACACCTATGTAAAAGAGCATCAGCATTTACACAAGTACAAGCGCTCACAGCCATATACTTCCACAATCAGCTGTACGCATTACAAGAAAAACCCCATGCTTGGGAGTTTTAAAGGGGTTGTAAAGGCAGAAGGTTTTTTTTATCTTAAAGTGTTACTAAACCTAAAAATGTTTTTTACCTTAATGAATTATTTGCATTAAGGGAAAAAACCTTTTAGTCTCCCTGTGCCCCCCTACCATTGTGTGAAGGGAAAGAGAGGGGAGAAGAGATCAGCGATGTGCACGACTGCATATGCTCCCCTCTTTTCTTCTTTACACAGCATTCGAGCAGCAGCAGGAACCATTGAGGAGGAAGTAGGGGGCGGACCCAAGTCTGGCTGTGTAAGTCTATGAAGCATGGATCTATAGACACAGGTTGGGAGCAGGGCCGTCTTTAAGGCAGGGCAAAAAGGGGCAGCTGCCCTGGGCCCTGTCATTGTTGTAGGGTCCAAAGAAGCTGCCTTGTAGTTTTAGTCCTGTGCTGTGTCCTGATATCTCAGTGTGAGATGACTCACCTGCAGACCCTGTGTTTACATGTAAATAACTGTCATTTCTATGTAAATAATGGCAGCAGTCATATGTAAATATCAGCAGCATTCATATATAAATAGCTGAGGCTGGCTGCATTGATATGTAAATAAAGGCAGCATTCATATGTATATCATGCCCCCCTGCAGTGAGGAGAATATGCGCTGTAACCTATAGCAACCAATCAGTGAGCAGTATTACTGTACAGTAATCTCTAGCAACCAATCAATAAGCAGAAATCATGTGCTGTAACCTCTAGCAACTAATCAGTGAGCCTTAATGTGTGCTGTAACCTCTAGCAACCAGTCAGTAAGCGATAATGATATGCTGTAACCTCTGGCAACCAATCGCAGTCACTGCCTGATCTGATACAGTAAACTTATTTTATGTCTAGCTGCTATTTATTGTATGTCTCAGAGCAGGTGAAGAGTGAAATTGCATGGGGTGGGGGGAGGCCCAAGAAAATTTTTGCCCAGGGTCCAATCAATATTAAAGATGGCCCTGGTCAGGAGCGTGGGGACTATGTTTTTCCCCATAGCCAGCGGCTATGAAAGAGGAGGAGCCAGGGTCGCCGCCAGGGACCGAGAAGAGGGAGGATTGGGACCTCTCTAAGCATTACCACTGCACAGAGCAGGTAAGTTTAACATGTTTGTTATTTTAATGTTTTAAAAATTGCCTTTAGTAACACTTTAATACATTCTATGCATTAAGATAAAAAGCCTTCTGTGTGCAGCAGCCCCCCTCAGCCCCGCTAATACTTTCCTGAGCCCCATCTAGATCCAGTGATGTTGTAGAATTGGCTTGGCTGCCCGGGACTCCCCTCTTTACTGAAATAGCAGCATAATGCCATTGGCTGTGCTGCTGTCAATCAAAGTCAGTCAGCCAATGAGAAGAGAAAGTGGGTGGGGCTAGACCGCAGCTCCGTGTCTGAATGGACACAGGGAGCTGTGGCTTGGCTCGGGTGCCCCCATAGTAAGCTGCTTGCTGTAGGGGCACTCAACAGGAAGGAGGGCCCGGAGCCCTGCAGAGGGACTCGAGAAGAGAAGGATCCAGGCTGTTCTGAGCAAAACCACTGCAACAGAGCAGGTACGTGTAACATGTTTGTTGTTTTAAAATTAAAAAAAAAAAATAGACTTTACAATCACTTTAAGCTAGAGCTCAGTAATACCTATGAATGTCCCCATGTGCCCAAAATGATTATGGCCAATACAGAAGGGTGGCATAGAACATTTGTTTGTGCAGCATGACAGCTACCAGCTGGGGTCGATCTGACATGAGGGGAAGCTCTGCTGATTTTATCATCCAATTATGTGCAAGCTAAAATGCTGTTTTTTATTGTCCTTGCATGTGCCTCTCAGATCTACAGCGACTGTACTTCCAAGTGCACTTTCAGTGCAATTTCAAGTGCATTTGTAGTGCAAAGTGGACATTCAACATTTGCTGTGCTGTTAAGAGGTACAGAATGTCTGCAACAACCTTAGAATACAGCAAATTAAGAAAACTCCAAAACAAGAATATTTCATCTTTAAACAAAAGCGAATATCCCTGCTTATTTCCTTGTACTTGGTCACGTTAGCAAACGGAAACTGACATGAAGCAATCAAAGTAATGAGCACGTACCAGTTGTTAACGAAGTTGATCGCAGCGCTGTTCATGAAGTATAGGCTGATGTTGTTGCTGGACGCAGTCCACAGTTATTCAGACTTTCACGTTAAATATTATAGTTGAAGCCTAAATATAACAAAGAAACACAAGGCGGGGTCGAGGCCATCTGCACTGCAACTGAAAGTGAAAGTATTATATTCCCAACAGGAAGCTGAAGAACAGGCCTCACCAGAAGACACATAGCACAAACGTAATTTCCAGGGAGAGACTGACATGTAGTGAATTTTAACCCTTTGGCTACATTCGCACGGGCAATTTGGCCCAGTGCAAAAGGCAGTGACAGGAATCTTTCGATTTTTTGCAGCTGTTTTTGCCACCTGTGAGCAGCTAGCTGCAGCCACCCAGCTCTGTACACTTTTAACGACGGGTCTGCATCAGCCGCAGCTATTGCCTGCGCAAAAACAGCCTTTCTAACCAGGAGCTGTAGCAAGCTTAACCCCCTCAATATCAGCATGTCACAACCCCTTCCTTTCCAGGAAGCCATTTTTCAGTTTTCAGTGCTGAAGTAGTTTGACAATCTCTTATTCATGCAACGCTGTGCTCAAATTTTATATCATTTTTTCAGACTGATAGAACGTTCTTTTGGTGGTTTTTAATAACTTCTGTGTTTTTTACTATATGAGAAAAAAAGACTAAACATTTTGAAAAAAACGTTTTCCCTTACTTTCTGTTTTTAAAACCAATTTAAAAAATGGCATTAAAAACACCTTCAGAATGACCAATTTTTTAAAAGCGGACACCCCCAATATGAATTTTTTTCCAACAGTTTTTAGAAATGAAGAAAATATTAGAAAACTGCGCCTATTCCTACTTAAAAAAGCGCTTCTGGACTAGGTAAAAAGCAAAAAGCATTAATTCCTCAATGGGAATAACATATGGCCAATTATGTTTTTAGAAATGATGAAACATGTTGGTGTTGAGGTTGTTACAATGGTTCTAAAGGTTTTTATACCTTCACGCATTCTATGCAATAAGTTAAAAAACCTTCAGTATGCTGCTCCTCTCACAGTCCCCCCCCCCCCCCCCACAATACTTACATGAGCCAGATCACGATCCAGTGATGTGCATGAGAGCAGCTGCTCTCCCTGGTCTCTGCCTCCTCATTGGCTCAGAGACAGCAGTGGGAAACATTAGCTCCCATTGCTATCAAACACAGCTAGTGAGGAGGGAACTGGGGGACGCTTGGAGAAGAGAAATTAAGGATCAGGGCATGTAAGTATAACATGTTTGTTATTTAAAAAAAGATATACCTTTAATATACTTTAAAGAGGAGGGCCAGCTTTAAAAAAAATTTTTTTAAAGTCAGCAGCTGCAAACACTGTAGCTGCTGACTTTTAATAAGCAGACTTACCTGTTCAGGGCGCCCGCGATGTCGGCCGCCCGAGGCTGACCCGTCCCTCGGCTCTCGGGTCCCGGCGCTGCCATTCTATCTAAGGGAAACAGGCAGTGGAGCCTTTACCCAGAACACAGCGCTACCCATTACCCAGAAAACACTGCACGAAGGAGAGAAGACAGAACATCACAGCGGAGGAGGAAGAGGCAGTGAGGTCACTGGTTGCTAGCCACCAGGTGCCTCTAGCAACCAGTGGCCAGAGTTAGATTTTCCATCGGCCAAATTTTCCATCTTTCGGACATTCGGATGCATCCGAATGCCCAAATAAAAAAATAACAAATTTCAATGAATACAAAATAAATTATAGCGGATGTAATGAATGAATTTGACATGATTCAGTAATTTTTTAAAGATCTAATGAAACAAAAGGTCAACTCAAAGTAAATCTTACAGTCCAATCAGCTAATTAATTTTGTGCTAGAGGTTGGATTACTGGCAAGAGGAGAAGAGATATTGTCATTGTGTGTGTTAAAAGGTTCAATAAACAAACGACTTTCCAAACTACGAATCATTATCACAAATCAATATACATACATAAATATTGAATGTCAACTAATATGAAAGAAATTATAGGGGATATAACAAACTGATTCGACATGATTCGAGATTCAGTATAATGAATATAACTCTACAGAAATAACAAATTATCCGAAAGTCTCAGGTAGAGCTAGAGGCGGAGTGAGCGCCAGCACTATGGCGGGGTTTGCTCGCTCTGTCAATTTCATTCTGGGACAATACAGCCTGGGACCCAGCAACAGACCTGCTAATTGCAGGATTGTCTTGGCCAATCTGGGACACATGGGCACCCTAGTGCTTATCCCTTAACCACTGTAGGACCGCCCCCACGTAATTTGCTGCAGCAGGGTGGCCTTTTGTACATGATTCCTCAGATTCGCTCTGGGGTACACGGCGGGAGCCAATCTCCAGGACCAGGGGCCGCTATGGCCGATGGGACCTGCCTATCATTTGTAGGAGAGGCAGAACGGCAATCTGCCTATGTAAACAAGGCAGAACGCTATTCTGTCAGACGGGAGAGAGGGATCTTGGGCTGCTAATCAGTAACACTTATGTCTTTCTTTCTCCAGTCAGTCCATCCCCCACACAGTTAGAAATAACTCCATAGGAGTCCATTAAATCAGGGCTCGATAAAACCCGGGCGCCAGGTCGCATTTGCGACTAGAATTAGCGACCTGGCGCCTGGGGCAGCACAGCTGGGGGTACCCTGTCTCTGTGGACCCCCCCCCGCTCGATCGCGACGGGCCGCGCCGCCGGCGGCCGGTAATTGAGCCCCCGGCTTTGAGGCCTTCTGTGATCCTATGGTTCCTTCTGGAATCTGGCGCCCTCTTGTGGTGGCCGTTGGAATTACAACCAGCAATGCTAATAGAGCTATCTCCTTCCCTAAACATTATAATATATGTGTGTGTGTGTGTGTGTGTGTGTGTGTGTGTGTGTGTGTGTGTGTATATATATATATACATATTATATTATATTATATACACACATATACATATATATATATATATATATATATATATATATATATATATATATATATATATATATATATATATATTATTATATTATTATTATTATTATTTTTTTATTCTAACACCCTAGGGAGTAAAATGGTGGTCATTGCAACACTGTCTGTCACACCATATTTGCACAGCGGACTTACAAGCGCCCTTTTTTTTGGGAAATAATAATTTATTTAATTTAAAAAAAATAAGACAACAGTAAAGTTAGCCCAATTTTTTTTTTTTTATATGGTGAAAGATAATGTTACGCCAAGTAAATCAATACCCAACATGTCATGCTTCAAAATTGCGCCCGCTCATGGAATGGCGACAAACTTTTACCCTTTAAAATCTCCATAGGCGACGTTTAAAAAATTCTACAGGTTGCACGTTTTGAGTTACAGAGAAGGTCTAGGGCTAGAATTATTGCTCTCACTCTACCGATCACGGCGATACCTCACATGTATGGTTTAAACATCGCTTTCATATATGCGTTCGCTTCTGCACGCAAGCTTGGCGGGACAGGGCGCATTTAAATATATATTTTTTCTTATTTTAACTTTTTATTTTTATTTTTTTCACCGTTTAAAAAAAAAGTGTGTCACTTTTATTCCTATTACAAGGAATGTAAAAATCCCTTGTAATAGAAAAAAGCATAACAGGTTCTCTTATATATGAGATGGGGTCAGAGAGACCTCACATCTCATATTTACACTAAAATGCAATTTAAAAAAAAAAGGCGTAATTTGAAAAAAATAAAACAAATAAAATGTCCCTCTAAGAGCTATGGGCAATGACTTGGAGACAGGTGGGGGGCTGGGGGCTATCTTCCCCTCACTCGTCTCCATGTCAGGCCAGGGACAGGTCCAGATCGCCGCCACGGACCTGGCTCCTAACTTTTTTAGCTGGCTCCTAGATTCCAAGCAAATTTGTCAACCCCTGCATTAAATGCATTATTAACTACTTTTTATCCTTTAAATCCTTAGATGATTCAAAGAAGGAAACAAATGTTTTTAACATGAGATCCAAAATGCTGTGACAGAGAATAAAGCTGCAACAGAGAATTGACCCCTAATTGAAATAGATTAAAGATTTGCATTCCTGACCACAGCACTTTTTGCGATACTTCACTGAGTTGCTTTAACTGACAATTGCACAGTCGTGCGACGTTGCACCCAAACAAAATTGACATCCATTTTTTCCCACAAATAGAGCTTTCTTTTGGTGACTTTTGATCACCTCTGCATTTTTTGTTTTTTTTGCGCTATAAACAAAAAAAGAGCAACAATTTTGAAAAAAAAACAATATTTTTTACTTTTTGTTATACGGTAATAAATATTCCCCAAAAATATATATAAAAAAAATTCTTTCTCAGTTTAGGCCAATATGTATTCTTCTACATATTTTTGGTAAAAAAACAAACAAAAAAACGTATATTGATTGGTTTGCGCAAAAGTTATAGCGTGTACAAAATAGGGGACAATTTATGGAATTTTTATTATTATTTTTTTTTATTAGTAATGGCTGTGATCTGTGATTTTTATCGTGACTGTGACATTATGACGGACACAGTGGACACCATTTTTCAGACCATTGTCATTTATACAGCGATCAGTGCTATAAAAATGCACTGATTACTGTGTAAATGACACTGGCAAGGAAGGGGTTAAAAAATAGCGGGCGATCAAGGGGTTAAGTGTTTCCTAGGGAGTGATTCTAACTGTGGGGGGTGGATTGTCTCACTAGAACACGACAGAGATAACTGCTTCCGATTACAGGGAGCTGTAGATCTCTGTCATGTTGCTAGGCAGAACAGGGAAATGCCTTGTTTACATCTCCCCATTCTGCCGCTCTGTAACACGATCTGCGGGACCCGTGGACACGGTCATGGAGTAAGCCGCGGGCCACAATTCCTCAATTTAAAGGGGACGTACCTGTACGTCCATTTGCCCAGTGCCATTGTGCCGACGTACATTGTCGTTCGCTGGTTGGCATATGGTTAAAGTCCGCAGTAGAAGATCAGGTTTTCGTTTAAACCAACTCAGCTGTTTTTCAAATGATCAGCCAACCATGATCTCACTGTACTTGCCAAAGATCAGACCATTCTTTCTCATCCTTTAAGCACCTTTACCCTCAGCTTCTTTAGCAAGGCAGTGGTCATCTTGGAGGTGTGTTTAGGGTCTTTATCATGTTGGAATACTGCCCTGCGGCCCAGTCTCTGATGGGAGGGGATCATGCTCTGCTTTGGTATATCACAGTACATGTTGGCATTCATGGTTCCCTCAATAAACTGTAGCTCCCCAGTCCCGGAAGCACTCATGCAGGCCCAGACCATGACACTCCCATCACCATGCTTGACTGTAGGCAGGACAAACTTTTCTGTGTACTCCTCACCTGGTTGTCGCTACACACGGTTGACACCATCTGAACAAATACGTTTATCTTGGTCTCCACAGGACATGGTTCCAGTAATCCATCTCCTAAGGCCGCGTACACACGCGCGGACTGTTCGCCCAACCTTGTCCGCTGAACAGTGTTTGGGCGGACAGTCCGCTCGTGTGTGGGGCTTCAGCGGACAGTTTCAGCGGACAGTTGGCCGAACAAGGTCTTACGGAAATTCCGAAAAACTGTCCGCTGAAACAAGGTTTCAGCGGACTGTTCGCTCGTGTGTAGGCTTGTTCGGCCAACTAAGTCTCGCGCATGCTCAGAAAGGATTTCCACGTCGGAAGGTTGCATTGCAGTGTATAGGACGTCGTATTTTTCGTCCCGTCGTACGTGCCGTTCACGTCATCGCGCACGGTTTCAGCAAACTGTTCGTCCGTCGTGTGTGGCCATGTCCGTCCATGCTAAGTTTGAGCGGACTGTTCGCTCAAACTGTTGGACGGACAAAGTTGGGCCAACAGTCCGCGCGTGTGTACGCGGCCTTAGTCTGCTTGTCTTCAGCAAACTGTTTGCAGGCTTTCTTGTGCATCACCTTTAGAAGAGGCTTCCTTCTGCGACGACAGCCATGTAAGACCAATTTGATGCAGTCTTCAGCGTATGGTCTGAGTGCTGACAGGCTTACCCCTCACCCCTTCAACCTCTGCAGCAATGCTGGCAGCACTCATAAGTCTATTTCCCAAAGATAACCTCTGGATATGACGCTGAGCATGTGCACTTAACTTCTTTGTTTGACCATGGCGAGTCCTGTTCTGAGTGGAATCTGTCCTGTTAAACTGCTGTATGGTCTTGACCACCATGCTTCAGTTCGGTTTCAGGGTCTTGGCAATCTTTATGTAGAGCAACAATTCTTTTTTTCAGAGCCTCAGAGAGTTCTTTGCCATGAGGTGCCATGTTGAACATCCAGTGACCAGTATGAGAGTGAGTGAGTGAGAGTGAACCAAATGTAACATACCTGCTTCCCATTCATACCTGAGACCTTGTAACACTAACGAGTCACATGACACCGGGGAGGGAAAATGGCTAATTGGGCCCAATTTGGACATTTTCACTTAGGGCCAGTGGTTTAGACATTAATGGCTGTGTATTGAGTTATTTTGGGGGGACAGCAAATTGACACTCTTATACAAGCTGTACACTCACTACTTTACATTGCAGCAAAGTGTAATTTCTTCAGTGTTGTCACATGAAAAGATATAATAAAATATTTACAAAAATGTGAGTGGTGTACTCGCTTTTGTGAGATACTGTACATAGTTACATCAGTCAGTAAGGTTGAAAAAAGACACCAGTTTAACTGCTTTCTGCCTGCCCACCGTCAAATGGCGGTGGGGCGGTGCAGCTCTCATGCTGGGACAACATCATATGACGGTGTCCCAGAACGGCCGCTCTCGCACGCCCATGGGGGCTCGCGGCCGTGCCGTGTTGCTAGGGCATGGTGCAACCCTGATCTCTGTAAAGAACCGCGTCTGCTCCTCTTTAACCATGTGATCGGCTGTGTCCAATCACAGCTGGCCACATGTAAACAAGGAGATGCCAGTAATAGGCTCTCCTCTCCTCACACTGACAGAGTTTAAGGAGAGGAGAGCCGATCAGCAGCATCTCCTCACAGGAGGACATCTAGGTATGTAATCAGGGCATTGATCATCAGTGCCCTAATTACAATAAATAAATACAGTGTCACAAAACAATGCCCGCCAATGCCAGCATACAGTGCCCACCAGTGGCGTCATCGCTGCTCCTGCGCTGTGAGTGGCTGGAGCAGCGATACCCAGAAGGAAGATGGACGCTGGATGACATCACTGGATGGATGGATGACATCGCTGGCTCCTGTGTCAGGTAAGTGATGCATAGTAGCCCATTATGCTTTACCTTTGCAGGGAGACAAAGAGGAAGTAAACCCATCAGGGTTTACTTCCTCTTTAATGTTAGCTGTAAGCAACAAACATATACCGGAAAGACAAAAACACTTAACTATAAGCCCTTGTACACACGGTCAGAGATTCCGACAACCAAATCCGTCGGAGTAATTCCGCCGGATTAATTCCGGAAGAGGTCCAGAAGTGATGTTGCATACACACGGTCGGACTAAGTTGTCGGAAAATCCGATTGTACATAACGTGATGGCGTTATTTCGTTACGACGGGACTACGTTCAGGCTAGTAGCCAATAGCTTTGGTCTAGGAACTTGATCTGAGCATGCGTGGCACTTTGTCCATCGGAGTACACATGATCAGAGTATGTCCGATAGGAGCATTTTGTCGGAAAATTTTACCAGCAAGTTGGAAAACTTGGTCCGTCGGATATTCTGAAGGAAACAGTCCGATGCAGACCACACACAGTCGGAATATCCGACAAAACGGTCCGATAGGAAACATTCCATCGGAATCTCCGACCGTGTGTACAAGAGCTAAAAGAGCACATTTTCCAAGGATGAGGGCTGCTCTCCAGGACTTAGACTGGGGGGGAATATTGGCATCAATGAACATAGAACAAAAATATGAATTCTTCAAAGTGACTGTATGTAAACTCACTGCAAAGTATATTTCCATGGGCAATATGTTTAAAAGGCAAAAAATAAAAACTATGTTGCTCACAGCCAAAGTTAAAATGTCTATAAATAATAAAAAAAGAGCTTTTAAAAAAATAAAAAAATTAAGAGCCCTGCGATGCAGGGCCTCCTTTAATGCTGATTGGACCCTGGACAAACATTTTTTTGGACCCTCCCCCCTACTCTGAGACATACAGTAATTAGCAGCTAGACTCATAATAACTTTACTGCAACAGATCAGGCAGCGATCACTGTCTGACTGGTTGCTAGAGATTACAACACATCATTTCTGCTCACTGATTGGTTGTTAAAGGTTACAGCACATCATTTCTGTTTGCTAATTGGTTGCTAGAGGTTACAGCACATAATTTCTACTTGCTGGTTGGTTGCTAGAAGGTAATGCGCGTCATTATTGCTCACAGATTGGTTGCTAGAGGTTACTGTACATCATGCATAAAATTGTGGGGGTGGCCAAACTGCACTAACATTAAGGGGTGCCCTATGTACAGAGTGCAAGGTTTAGGGGCACACTACATAAAGAGTGCATAGTTGAAAGGTGCGCTACATACAGAGTGCAAGGTTCAGGGGTACACTAGGTACAGAGTGCAGGGGTGCACTACGTACAGAGTACAGGGTTTGGGGTGCACTACATGCAGGGTTTAGGGGTGATCTACGTACAGGGTTTAGGAGTGTGCTATGTACAGATTGCAGAGGTGAGCTATGTGCAGAGTGTAGGGTGCACTATTTTCAGGGGTGTGCCATATGCAGAGTACAGGGGTGTGCTATGTATAGATTACAGGGGTGCGCTAGGTGCAGAGTACAGGGGTGCGCTAGGTGCAGAGTGCAGTTGTGGCCTAGGTGCAGAGTGCAGGGGTGCGCTAGGTGCAGAGTGCAGGGGTGCGCTAGGTACAGAGTGCAGGGGTGCGCTAGGTACAGAGTGCAGGTGTGCGCTAGGTACAGAGTGCAGGGGTGAGCTAGATGTAGAGTGCAGGGGTGCACTAGGAGCAAAGTGCAAGGCTCCCCCCCCATTTTCAGTACCAAGTTCCATTCCCCCCAAGTACAAGGCTCTTTTTCCACCCCCCCCCCCCCCATTCCAGTCCAGAGCTCTCCTAACACCCCGTCACCATTCCAGTACAGAACTCCACTCCCTTTCTTCTCTCTAAGTGCAAGGCCCTCCTCCCACCTTACCCCCGATTTCAGTACACAGTTTTCTCACAAATCCTACTCACAGCATGTGAGCCTACTGTGCAGCCTACAGGTTACAGAAGCAGCTTCCTCTGTACAGATTCCCCATCCCCTTCCTCCTCTGCTCTCATAGAGATCGTGTATACCTGAGGCATCTGAGCAGCCGAGAGGCCACTCGGTGATGTAAACGGGTGACCCTGCCTTTCCGATGACATCACGTACTGTCAGAGGGGGCGGGGTCACCTGTTTACATCACGGGGTGGCCCCACCCTCAGCTATATAGCAGCTGTCACGAGAATAAGAGTCACTAGGCAGGAGTCTCCCATGGAGGCGGAGTTGTTGCGGCTTTTTTTTTCTGTTTTTGGCTCATTGTGTGAGAGGGATCTACATCATGAGACTTAATGGAGGACTTGTCCCAAAGTGTCTCCTGTCTCCTGTCTTTTTTTACTATTTTTGACACTTTTTTTGTAAAATGGTAGGGGTACAATGTATCCGTTACCAATTAACATTGGGGAGGCCGGAATCTGGGGGTCCCCCTGTTAAAGCGGGCTGTTAGGTACCTGGTGGTAAGCCTGACTTGATGGAAGAAGACCTCTCTTACAGCTCTGGTTCAGGGGCCACTGGAATGGAGACAGTGATCCCGTGAGCGCAGCGGGGTAGGAGTGTCTGACTGGAAGCAGTAGCTGGGGCCCTCCTGGGTACTGGAACTGCAGGGCAGATGGTGGACAGGCAGGCAGCGATCAGCAGACACAGGAACAGCGGCAGCAGGAACAGGGTGCAGCACACTTGAATGACAGAAGAATAGTCAGGCAGCGGGTAATGCAGTCAGATATGTTCAGCAGGCAGAAGCAAGGTACAGGCAGGCAGGGGTTCGGCAACAGAGGTACAATCCAAAGCAAGGTCAAGCAGGCCGGGGCCAGGGCCGGAGAGGTCAGCAAGGTCAGTCGGAAGCCGAATCAGAGATACAAACAGCAGGCAGATTGCAGGAGATTCAGATACAGAGCTGCAGACAAACAGCACTGGGCAAGTGCAGCAGCCTTTCTTAAATAGAGCCACTGGCGCCAAACAGCGCTAACGTGCACACGTGCCCATCGCACACGCTGGCGCACACACACGCGCCGATGCCTGGCTTGCCCAACGGCGCGCACACGCATTCGCCCGTTTCGTGCGGGAAAAACCCTGACAGGGGCTTCCAGATTCCGATAAGCCCCCAGCCCATAGACCCCACAACCACCAGGCAAGAGTTGTGGGGATGAGGCCCTTGCCCTTGTTATCAGTACACCCACGTCCGATTATAGCAGTCAAATGTCCCTGCCCCAGCTGCTGGACCGCCGAAAGAAGTTCACTCCCAGCCATCCACATGCCCAGCAGTTGAATGCTAGCTTGGCTAAATTGCTAGCACTTCAACTGCTGCCTTTTCAGTTGGTAGACTCGGCCCCCTTCCGTGAGTTTATACAATGTGCGGTTCCTCAGTGGCAGGTCCCCAAACGCCACTTTTTCTCACGGAAGGCGATTCCGGCTCTCTACCGGCATGTGGAAGGCAATGTCCTTGCCTCGCTGGACAGGGCGGTCAGCGGTAAGGTGCATATTACCGCTGACTCATGGTCCAGCAGGCATGGACAGGGACGTTACCTGTCTTTCACGGCCCATTGGGTCACTCTTCTGGCAGCTGGGAAGGATGCAGGACAAGGTGCAGTAGTGTTGGAGGTTGTTCCGCCACCATGCCTCCAAAATGCTATTGGTTGTGACACACCTCTCTCCTCCACCCCCTCCTCTTCTTCTTCCTCCATGGCCTCTTCCAGTGCTCTGTCCTCAGAACCAGCAGTGCTCCGTAGGCGTTCCAGGGGCTACGCAAGTACGCAGGCAAAACTATGCCATGCCGTGCTTGCGCTGGTTTGTTTGGGGGATAGGAGCCAAACTGGGGCAGATATTTTGTCAGCTCTGCAGGGGCAGGCCGAGAGGTGGTTGACGCCACGCCAGCTTAAGCCAGGAATGGTGGTTTGCGACAATGGCACCAACCTCCTCTCCACCCTCCGACAGGGACAACTGACCCATGTGCCCTGTGTGGCTCACGTCCTTAACCTGGCGGTGCAGTGGTTCTTGGGCAGGTACCCGGGCTTACAGGATGTCCTGAAGCAGGCCAGGAAAGTCTGTGTGCATTTCCGCCGATCATTTAATGCCTGTGCTCAGCTGGCTGAGCTCCAAATGGAGTTGAACCTGCCCAAGAACCGCCTTATATGTGACATGCCTACCAGGTGGAACACAACGTTGGCCATGCTGCAGCGGCTGCACACGCAGCAGAGGGCCATCAATGAGTACCTGTGCGACTACGGTACCAGGACAGAGTCAGGGGAGCTCGGTTTTTTCTCACCACGCCATTGGGGCATGATCAGGGATGCATGCACTGTCCTGTGAGGCCACAAGGATGGTGAGCAGTGACAGTGCATGCATCAGTGACACTGTACCTCTTGTCCACCTCTTGGAGCATACGCTGCGTGGAATAATGGACAGGGCACTTGAGGCAGAACAGAGGCAGGAAGAGGAGGACTTCCTTGCCTCTCAAGGCCCCCTTTATCCAGACAGTGTTCCTGCTGTGCCACATATCACACAGGAAGAGGATGAGGAGGAGGAGGAGGATGATTGTGTCAGCATGGAGGTGGAGGATGGCACTCAGCATCAGCAGCAGCAGCAGCAGCAGCAGTCTTGTAGGGATGATTTACAGTCCCAAGAAACCCGTGGACTTGTACGTGGCTGGGAGGAGGTAGCTGCGGATCATGTTGTCCTTAGTGACCCAGAGGACTCCAGACCGAATGCTTCAGGAAACCTATGCTGCATGGCCTCCCTGATCCTGCAAAGCCTGCAGAAGGATCCTCGTATTCTTCGGATCAAGGAGAGGGACCATTACTGGCTGGCCACTCTCCTTGATCCACGGTACAAGGGTAAGGTTGTCGACCTTATCTTGCCGTCGCAGAGGGAGCAGAGGATGAGACATCTCCCGGAGGCCTTGCAGAAAGGTCTGTGCAACGCGTTCCCAGAGACTGGGAGGTTACAAACTCCTGGTCCTGGACAACGTGTTGCTGAGGCCAGAAGGAGGGGTGGAGAAGGTGGCCGTCTGACCGATGCGTTCAGACAATTTTTTAGTCCGTAGCCCCAAGGTATGATCGGTTCCAGCAACCATCGCCAGCGTCTGATTTACATGGTGCAGGAATACCTAGGGGCAAGGTCAGACTTGGGCACCTTTCCCACTGAAAATCCTCGGGCTTACTGGGTCTTGAGGATGGATCACTGGCCAGAGCTTGCACAGTATGCAATTGAGCTACTGGCCTGACCTGCATCCAGCGTTCTTTCGGAACACACCTTCAGTGCTGCTGGTGGCTTTGTTACCGATCACAGGGTGCGCCTGTCCACCGACTTAGTTGAACAACTGACCTTCATCAAGATGAATCAGTCTTGGATCACCCACAGCTACCAAGCACCTGAAGCTGATGTAACCGAATAATTTTTTTTTTAAATATCACATCCCTTCAAGACTGCCTATGCTGATGCTGAGTGACTGTCCTGTTATGTTATGTTGATTGTCTATCCTCTTCCTCCTCCGCTGATATGTTGGAAGAACATTTTTGGTTCTGGGTGATGCCACCAGCCCAATTTTTCAGCCCCTGTTTAACAGGGGCGGGTAATTACAATTTTTGATGCAATGCTTTGTAGCAGGGCTCATTCCTGCACCACAACTAGAGTATATGGGAGAGGTTGCAGTGTTGCGGCACCAGCATCAGTGCCTAAGGCCCAATTTTTCTGCCCCTGTTTAACAGGGGCATTTAAATACAATTTTTGATGCAATGCTTTGCAGCAGGGCTCATTCCTGCACCACAACTAGAGTATATGGGAGAGGTTGCAGTGTGGTGGCACCAGCACCAGTGCCTAAGGCCCAATTTTTCTCCCCCTATTTAACAGGGGCGTTTAATTACAATTTTTGATGCAATGCTTTGCAGCAGGGCTCATTCCTGCACCACCACTAGAGTATATGGGAGAGGTTACAGTGTCGTGGCACCAGCACCAGTGCCAGCAGCCCAATTTTTCAGCACCTGTTTAACAGGGGCATTTAATTACAATTTTTGCTGCAATGCTTTGTAGCAGGGCTCATTCCTGCACCACAACTAGAGTATATGGGAGAGGTTGCAGTGTCGTGGCACCAGCACCAGTGTCAGCAGCCCAATTTTTCAGCCCCTGTTTAACAGGGGCATGTAATTACAATTCTTGGTATAATATTTCACAGGAGGGCCCGTTCCTGTGCCCACCCAGAGTAACTGTGAGAACTTATAGTGTGGCACCAGCACCACAACCACCAAAGGTCAATTTTTCTACCACTGTTCAACAACGGCATGTAATTACAATTCTTGATATAATTGTTCACAGCAGGGCGCTCCAGCGCCCACCAAGAGTCACTTTGAGGGCTTACAATGTTGTGGCAACACCAACACCTTGTTCCGCCATTTCTGCAGAGCATATAGGGCAGGCCCCTACTTTCAAACATCCAACTTACAAACGTCCCTATGTTTTCCAAAAAGCTTAAAAATAGATTTTTTGACTGGAGCTACACTTTAAAAATGTACCAGTTCAAAATTACACACAGATTCTAAATAACACAACAAATCTACACAGTCCCTGTCTTCTTTGCACCGCCTGTATACTGCTGTTCTGAGTATATAGGGCCTGGGGGCCCCACGTCTTTCCTTTTTTTAATCTGGGTACGGGGTTCCCCTTAATATCCGTACAAGACCCAAAGGGGCTGGTAATGGGCAGGGGGGGCTACCCATGCCATTTTTCTCAATGATTTTCATCCATATTGCTGGAACCAGATATTACATTAAAAACGCAAGCAGTTTGAAATGACTTTTTTTTCCGTTAAATGTCATTTTGTGCAGGGACTGTTCCAAACACGGGAAACACATGGCACTTCACAGGCATACTATAGACACCCCCCAGGCCAGATATTTAAAGGAATATTTCACTTTTTTTCACTTTAATCGTCATTAAAATCAGTGCTCCCACCAAAACGGCCATTTTTAAAAACATTTTAGGCATTGACCCATGTCCCCTGGGGCAGGAGCCAGGTCCCCAAACCCTATTTAGGACAGCATCTTGCATATTAGCCATTAAAATTAGCACTTTTAATTTCGAACGTTCGAGTCCCATAGACTTCAATGGGGTTCTAAAGTTCATACAAATTTTCGGTCCGTTCGAAAATTCTGGTGCGAACCGAACCGGGGGGTGCTCGGCTCATCCCTAGTTACAAACTTCAGCATTGTTTCCCTTTGGAATCAATTATATGTCAATGTTAGAAAATATTTTTTTTTTAAATACTTTTTTGTGTAGAATGATTTTCAATATGTTTTAGAGAACTATTTTTTTTAATTCACTTAAATTAATTCTAGTAAAATTAGTTTATGAACGTGTTATAATTATGCAATGTATTATTTTGCTGCTGTGACGGACTGGGGTTTATATGGTCACAAAACAGACACCCCAAAGCAAAGTACATATTCATTTTTTTTTTATATTTCTAAACATCTCCCTTCTATTCTATTAATAACCAGTAGATGGCAGAGAAGGTACACAAACAGAGTCTATATAAGGCCACACACCATGTGACTGGAAATTAAACTACTTCCAGCCATAAAGTCAGTGGTCATATCTCATGCTGTTTGTGTGATTCTTTACAGGTATGTACTCTAAATTGTTCCTAATCTGTATTAACCTGTGATAGAAAGATTCCTAAACATCTTGAGCAGATGCAGAAAAAGTCTCAGCAGATTTTATGCTATAGTTTTGCTGTAATTAGAAGTTTAGAACAGCATGTGTCAGAAACAAGTGAAAAGTGCATAAGAACATGAAAATACTGCATTAGTCAGAACAAATGTCTATGATAAACACTAAACCTTTCTAAATAGGTATATTTAAACCTGATTTCTTGAAAATTGCATAGATTTATAGAAGCACATGTTTTCTGTTATTTAATATAGAAAAACCTATTGTATGTAAAGCTTATGTATTGCATCATACAGACATGCAATGTGCACCATCTAGTGGTTAAAAAAGAGTACTACCATGAAAATATTTGTATTAAAGCAATGCATTGCTAGTATGATTATTGCACACTTAAAGTGTACCAGAGAGATAAAGATAATTATCTATAACACTGAATAACAGGGATATATATGTTATTAAAATATAGTAATGTTCATTGTTGTAACTACGTTTTAAAATACTTTAGTTAAAATCTGTATTATATATATATTGTTAATTGTTATAAACATGTGACTATAAAAATGTAAAAGATGTATTGTTATGTAAAAATTAAACTACTTCCAGCCATAAAGTCAGTGGTCATATCTCATGCTGTTTGTGTGATTCTTTGCAGTCCACGCCAAGCTGATCACCTTATCTCATCGCGTCTACAACCATCGGCTCTCTTAATTCACATTTTGAGGCCGGTAACATTTTGGGGGCTCGTGTGCCGGGATTCGTTGTGTTACCAGTGAGAGGGAAGTGCGAGACAAGCGTGAGCCTGCTACAGAGCTACAAGGAGAGTCCTGAGTGTCCTCTGCCTTGTGAGTGCAAGTCTTCAGATTGCAACAGAGATGGCGTCTCCTCATCGTGCGCTGATGTGGGATATCCGGAAACAAATTCATCTGCTTAATGAAGAACAGCTGCATAGCCTCGCTATTACGCTGGAAGATGAAAGAGACGTGGACGTTCCATCAGTGACTGGTACCAACGAAATGGAACTTGTTGAATTTATTGAAGACTACTTGAGAAGTGATCAGCTGGAAAAGTTGGAAGATCAAGGTATGTCTTACCTACTCATTATCCAAGACAAGATCAATGAACTAAAACTTAACAAGGAAAGTACACCATCTGTGGACATTGCAACCGCTGCAAAAAAAATAAGTAGTGGGACTGCAAGGACTGAACAGGTATCGGAGGTGGTGAGATTAACTGATGTTGTTGCTTTATTGCCACGTAGAGAATTTAAAATGCATGGTGGTGTAATTTCAGATCATGGTTCGGACATGAGTTACAGTAGCGCGTGCAGACAAATTGACCAGGGTCTAACAGAAAAATTCCCTGAATCTGAAATTATACGCACAGTGTTGAGAATAATCAAACCTGGTAATTTTAAAGATATGTTGACTGACAAAGATGATTTTACTGTTGCTGAATTGAAAAGGTTTTTGAAGTCACATATGAGAGAACGAAGTGGTAATGAGTTATTTCAGGACCTTAGCAATGCTACCCAGCAAGAAAGAGAAACAGCACAACAATTTGTTTACAGGCTAGTTGGGTTAAAACAAAAAGTTCTGTCTACATCACAACATGATAGGCGAGAGCTTAGCTATGACAAAAAACTGGTGCAAGGCATATTCCTTCATACACTGTATCAGGGACTAAATGAGAAAAATTCTAATGTTAGACGAGATATCAAGCCTTATGTGTCTGATTTGACAGTAACGGATGACTTTATCATAGAGCAAGTCACCAGATCAGTTGATGAGGAAACAGAAAGGCGAGACGCTTAAACAGTGCTCCTAAACATAAACCTATTACTGTTCATTCATCACAGACACCAGGTAATAGTGAAAAAGACACCTTGCAAAAGAGAGTTGAGGGAGATGTTAAAGCAAATCACACTGCATTAATGGAACTAACAACACAGGTCTCTGCTCTCACAAAGAACCTGGAAAAGATGATGAAACTAACTCCTCTTGTTGGAAACCAAATGACTAAGCTACTAACCAATGTTCAAGTTCCAGATACAACTCACTGCAAGCCCAGGTGTGATGATTGCATTAAACGAGAGAGTCAGAACTGCTACCATTGTTTCTACTGTGGTTGGACAGGACACAGAGCGGTTGATTGCTTGAAGAAAAGAAGGCAGTCGGGAAACGACAGACGGTCACTGGGAAAGGGACAACCAGTGACCACCTCAAATGATCTGTCCCATGCTAAGGTAAACAGGGTATTCACCCACCGGTCAACTAGAACACTCCCAAAAGAGAATGGATTCTCAAAACAACACGTAGCACAATTAATTGGAGGAAAATGCCTACTGTCATGTCAGATGAATGGTGTACCGGTTGACATGTTGATGGATACAGGAGCTCAGGTCAGCATTGTCGGGAAGGCATGGTTAGAAAAGTTTCTACCCAGCGAATCCATTAGGCACATACAAGATTTACTTTGTGATGACAACTTATCCATTACAGCTGCAAATGGTTCTATCATTCCATTCATCGGGTGGATTGAAGTCTGCCTGGAATTCGAAAGTAGTGGACATGGAAACTTAGCCATTTATGTGCCAATGCTGGTGAGTGACTGCTGTAATGACAATCCAATTCTTGGGTTTAATGTTATCGAAGAATTGATCAGAGAAAACCGTGACCGACCAAACAGCACCCAAAACCTGACTATCTTGCTGAGTGAAGCTATGAAAGTAAGACAGAATGTAGCGAATAACATTGTCAATGCTGTCAGTCAAGCAACTGACCCAGGAGAAATATTCGATAGTCGTATGGTCAAAGTGGGGAAGAAGGGACTCCAGATTAAAGGAGGCGAGCTCTGTGAAGTCAAATGTAGAATTAGAGCGTGGCCGAAAGGAGGAATCATGCCATTTGAACCACTTCCCGAATATCCAGTCGAGGAAGGACTTGAACTATTTCCTTCAGTGGTAGATGTGCCAAATGGGTTCTCTAAACTGGTGAAGATACCTATACTGAACCGTGCTCAACATGACATCTACCTTCCACCCAGAACAGTATTGGGTACCATCTCTCCAGCAGCTGAGATTCTACCATTGTCTCCAAACAAAGATGATGGAAAGGGAATTGACCAGAAGAAAAGGGTGTTTCATGTAAACCAGTTGAATCAAGTGGACACTGGAAATCAGCTACCCACTAACAAATCTGTTAAGTGGCACCCACCTGTCAATTTGGAAGATCTCTCAGAAGAAGAACAGGAGATAGCGAGACAAATGTTATATGATGAATCAGATGTCTTTGCTCGAGATGAGGGAGACATAGGATGCATCCCTAACCTGAAACTGAGGATAAATCTGAAAGATGAAACTCCTGTCCAGAAACGCTACAATTCGATACCGAAACTCCTATACAAAGAAGTGAAAGAATATATCCAAAACCTTCTTGACCGAGGTTGGGTAACAAAATCTTCTTCCGCATACTCATCACCAGTTGTTTGTGTTCGAAAGAAGGACAGTAGCCTACGACTATGTGTTGACTTTAGGGAGTTAAACCGAAAGACTATCCCAGATAGACATCCACTACCCAGAATACAAGATCTGCTGGATAGCTTAGGAGGATTTACGTGGTTCTCAATCCTGGACCAGGGTAGTGCGTATCATCAAGGCTTTGTGCATGAAGACTCCAGACATCTGACGGCTTTCAGAACCCCCTGGGGACTCCTGGAGTGGAACCGTATTCCATTTGGATTAACGAATGCCCCAGCAGCTTTTCAGAGATGCATGGAGAATGTATTAGAGGGCATCAGAGACAAATGTTGTTCTCCATACTTGGATGACGTACTTTGCTACTCCAAAACTTTTCAGGAGCATGTCAATGATATTAGGCAAGTGCTTAGTCGAATGCGTGAGCATGGTATCAAACTTAGACCGAAGAAGTGTGAACTCTTTAAACGACAGATTCGATACCTTGGACGAATGGTGTCAGAAGAAGGCATAAAAATTGACCCAAAAGATCTTGAAGCGGTATTACATTTGAAAAGGAAAGAACCAAAAACAGTGGGAGGAGTCAGATCTTTGTTAGGATTCCTGAGCTACTACAGGTCCTTCATTCAAGATTTCTCTCGACTTGCTAAACCACTGTATGAACTTTTGCAGAACACTGAGAAAGAATCTGCTACATCCATCCCCAAAAACAATGGGAGGGAATCTACAAAGAAAAATGGGAACAAAGCACAAGTGCCATCTAAAACACTGATTCAATGGACACCCAAACATCAAGCTGTAGTATCCAGACTGGTGGACATGCTAACCAATCCACCAATTCTAGCATACCCTGATTTTGACTTACCCTTCGTCTTACACACTGATGCTTCCAATGAAGGCCTAGGTGCTGTACTATACCAACGACAAGGAGAAAAACTTCGTGTTATTGGGTTTGGCTCCAGAACATTGACTCCAGCAGAGCGCAATTACCATCTTCACTCTGGTAAACTTGAGTTTTTAGCTCTCAAGTGGGCAGTCTGTGACAAATTCAGAGATTACTTGTACTACGCTCCAACATTCACCGTTTACACAGACAACAACCCATTGACATATGTATTGAGTACTGCCAGACTGAATGCTGTGGGTCATCGCTGGGTTGGCGAGTTGGCTGATTTCCACTTCGATATCAAGTACAGGCCAGGTAAACAGAATGCAGACGCAGATACACTGTCACGATTTCCGGTGGAACTCACAAAGAATCTGAGTGAGTGTCAGGCTAGGTGCAGATAACAAGTAACAGTTCAGGTGTGCTGATTATACAAAGAGTTCAAAGCACATACCATGAGCAGGTCTAGCAGAGCAGGTCAGCTGGGACTTGTAGTACACCGCTGCAGACAAAGGTAGATGATTGCTGGACCTTGTAGTTCACTGCTGTAGGTGAGGATAGATGATTGCTGGACCTTGTAGTTCACTGCTGTAGGTGAGGATAGATGATTTCTGGACCTTGTGGTTCACTGCTGCAGATGAGGGTACTAGTAGAATCAGGCAAAGCGTAGTCTAGGCAAGCTGGGTCATACACAGGTAGATCAGAATCCAAACGGTACAGAATCAGAAGTAAGGAGGGTCAAACAAGCCGGGTCAAACACGAAAGTCACAGAGCAAATATCAGCTGGATCAAACACGAGTGAACTCTAACACGAGCACTGACTGAATGCTGATACAGGTGATTTAAACGTGAGCTGGCCAATCACTGTTGTTTCCCAGACACAGGCTGTGTCAGGTGAGTTGTGCTGGGTCCTAAAGGGATTCTAGTACTGACAGTACCCCCCCTTTCTCGAGGGGTTGCTCCTGCACCCCCAGGCTTACTTGGATAACGGAGATGGAACTTCTTCTTAAGTCGATCAGCATGAAGATCACGAGCTGGTACCCAAGATCGATCCTCTGGGCCGAACCCTTTCCAATGAACAAGATATTGTAAGGAATTGCGCACTCGTCTGGAATCAAGAATAAATGCCACTTCATATTCTTGACTGTCCAACACATCCACAGGTTCTGGTTCATTTACTAGGAGGCTGGAATGAACAGGTTTCAACAATGAAACATGAAAGACATTTGGAATGCGCATGGATGGGGGCAGTTTTAATCTGTAGGACACAGGATTAACAATCTCCGAGATTTCATAAGGCCCGATGAATTTTGGGCCAAGCTTTTTAGATGGAACATGCAGGGACAGATTCCGAGATGATAACCACACTTTGTCACCAACTTTATATTCTGGTGCCTTTGAGCGCTTCTTGTCAGCAGTTTTCTTAAAAGCCTGCACAGAGCGGGAAATAGCATGATTTACATCGGACCAGATTTTTGGAGAAATGTTCAATCGTGGTGTTGGCATCTGGAACATCAGAGGGCGGAAGATCAAAGGAGCACACACGAGGATGCAACCCGTAAACACAAAAGAAAGGAGAGGTCCCTGTAGATGTGCTGGCACAATTATTAAAGGCAAACTCTGCCCATGGAAGGATGTTGACCCACTCCACCTCATCTTTGGCCATCAGACAACGTACCATCTTCTCTAGAGTCTGATTAGTCCTTTCTGTTTGGCCATTAGTCTCAGGATCATATGCTGAAGAATATGATAATTTAATCCCCAGCTGAGAGCAAAGGGCCTTCCAAAACTGGGCTATAAACTGAGATCACGATCAGAGACAATGTTAACTGGTGCCCCATGGAGCCTGAAAATGTGCTTAATGAATAAAGATGCCAGTTCTTTAGCAGATGGAAGCTTCGGGAGCGGAACAAAGTGGGCCATCTTACTGAACCTGTCTACCACCACCCAGATCGTGGAACATCCCTGGGACAGAGGCAAGTCTGTGATAAAGTCCATAGATAAATGGGTCCAGGGACAGGTAGGTATTGGTAGAGGACGAAGGAGACCGGGGGGCTTAGAGGTACTGCTTTTGCTTCTGGCGCAAACTTCACAGGCCTGGACGAAGGCTAACACATCCTGCCTAAGCGATGGCCACCAGAGGTTGCGAGAGACAATCTCAAAAGTTTGTCTAAACCCTGGATGTGCTGCAGGTTTTGATGCATGTACTTGTTGCAATACCTGCAAACGAAGAGCCAGGGGCACAAAGAGCATACCAGAGGGAGTGGAGGGAGGGGCTTCAGCCTGTGCTGGTAACAAGGCCTCAGAGATGTCAGTCTGGGTAAAAGCCAAAATCCTATCCTCAGAGATAATGGGTTGAGGAGGAAGCGGAGGAGGAGACTCTGATAAAAAGCTGCGAGACAAGGCATCGGCCTGAATGTTTTTTGGACCTGGTAAATAAGAAATTGTAAAGTCAAATCTGGAGAAGAACAATGACCACCTGGCTTGATGCGAGTTCAGTCTTTTAGCAGAACGAATATATTCAAGGTTTTTGTGGTCAGTCAGAACTATGAATGGATAGCGAGCTCCCTCCAGCCAATGTCTCCACTCCTCTAAAGCTAGCTTTATGGCTAAAAGTTCTCTGTTGCCTATATCGTAATTGCGCTCTGCTGGGGAATATTTACGGGACAAGAAGGCACAAGGGTGGATGGCAGCGCTTACAGGATCCTTTCGTGACAAAAGCGCCCCCACTCCTACTTCAGATGCATCTACCTCCACAATAAAAGGTAGCTCAGGAACAGGATGGCATAGAATTGGTGCAGAGGTAAAGGCTTTCTTTAACTGGGTGAAGGCTGCCTGGGCTTCAGTAGTCCATTTAAATGTACTAGGAGTCTTCCTGGTGAGAGAGGTGATGGGATGTGCAATGGTGGCAAAGTTCTTAATGAATTTTCGATAGAAATTTGCAAAGCCCAGGAAGCGTTGAACTGCCTTCAGGTCTGAAGGTGGTGCCCAGTCTAAAATGGCTTGAACCTTGGCTGGGTCCATGGTGAGGCCTGTGTCAGAAATTAAGTAACTCAGGAAAGGTACTTGTTTAACATGGAAAAGACATTTTTCAGGCTTTACAAAAAGGGAGTGAGTCTTTAGTCGGGCTAATACCGAGCAGACATGCTTCTGATGTGTTTCAAGATTGGGAGAGTAAATCAAAATATCGTCTAAATAAACAAGCATGAAGCGACCCATCATGTCACGGAAAATGTCATTCATGAAGTTCTGAAAGACGGCTGGTGCATTCCTGAGGCCGAAAGGCATGACAAGACATTCGTAATGACCATCCTTGGTGTTAAAGCCCGTCTTCCATTCATCGCCTGCACGGATTCGCACCAGATTATAGGCTCCCCTTAAATCCAGTTTGGAGAAGATTTTGGCTCCCTGGATTTGAGAGAACAACTCTGTGATGAGAGGGAGAGGATACCGATTGGGAACGGTTATTTTATTTAGACCTCTGTAATCAACACAAAGTCGCAGTCCTCCATCCTTCTTCGGGACAAAGAAGCATCCTGCTCCTGCGGGAGAAGTGGAGGGACGGATGAAACCCTTAGCTAGGTTTTCCTGGATGTATTCTTGCAAAGCAAGATTCTCTGGTTCAGACAGTGGAAAGACTCTCCCTCGAGGAGGTGTAGTGTCAGGCAAGAGGTCAATGGGACAATCATAACTGCGATGAGGAGGTAAAGTGTCAGCAATTCCTTTAGAAAACACATCCCGAAAGTCCTTATAACAAAGTGGAATCTGTTCTATTCCCACTTGACAGGTATCAAGTCGAACAAGGTGTTGGTTGCAGCTCTTTTTACACTGATTGGACCAAGCCAGAATATCTCCTGTTGGCCAGTCAATTACAGGATTGTGCTTCTGAAGCCAAGGAAGGCCTAGGATCAAAGGAGTGGATGGAGAGTCAATGACAAGACAAGAAATCTTCTCCCAATGCAAAGCCCCTAATTGTAACTGGAAAGGGTTGGTGGATTCGAGCACTAGGTCTTGTGAGAGAGGCCGATTATCCACGGAGATCAGGCGGACTGGACAATCTAGAGCATGAGTTTCCAGGGACAAAGAGGTGATCAGAGTTTTATCAATAAAATTCTCAGCTGCTCCAGAATCCACCAAGGCCAGCAGTTCATGAGCCCCTGTCCCAAAGTGAATGACAGCGGGTAAAAGTATACGATTGTCCCCCTGGGGAGATGAGAGTAGACCTAAGGTGACCTCCCCGCAATCACCTAGGTCCTGGCGTTTCCCGGACGTGTAGGGCACGAACGGAGCATATGACCCTTGAGGCCACAGTATAAGCAGAGTCCCAAATTACGCCTGCGTTTGTGTTCCTGGGCAGATAACCGGGTGGAGCCTAACTGCATAGGTTCTTCCTCAGATTTGGCACTGGAGATGGAATAATCAGGTGGTAAAGAAGGTATATAGTTTGCCACAGCCATTGTTTGTTCTCGCCTTCTCTCTTGCTGGCGGTGGTCAATTCTAATAGCTAGACACTAGGGATGAGCCGAACACCCCCCGGTTCGGTTCGCACCAGAACTTGCGAACGACCCCCGCGTTCGGTACGAACGTTAGAACCCCATTGAAGTCTATGGGACTCGAACGTTCGAATTGGAAAGTGCAAATTTTAACGGCTAATATGCAAGATAGTGTCCTAAAAAGGGTTTGGCGACCTGCCTCCTGCCTCAGGGGACATGGGTCACTGCAAAAAAAAGTTTTAAAAACTACCGTTTTGGCGGGAGCAGTGATTTTAATGACGATTAAAGTGAAAAAAAAAAAGTGAAATATTCCTTTAAATATGGTGCCTGGGGGGTGTCTATAGTATGCCTGTGAAGTGCCACATGTTTCCCGTGTTTAGAACAGTCCCTGCACAAAATGACATTAAACGGAAATAACACCATTTAAAACTGCTTGGTTTTAATGTTATATCTGGTTCCTGCAATATGGTTGAAAATCATTCAGAAAAATGGCATGGGTAGCCCTCCCTGCCCATTACCAGCCTATTTGGGTCTTGTACACATATTAAGGGGAACCCCGTACCCATATTAAAAAAAGGAAATGCGTGTGGCCCCCAGGCCCTATATACTCAGAACAGCAGTATACAGGCGGTGCAAACAAGACAGGGACTGTGTAGGTTTGTTGTGTTAAGTTGAATCTGTTTGTCATTTTCAACTGGTACATTTTTAAAGTGTAGCTCCAGTCAAAAAAAATATCTTTAAGCTTTTTGGAAAACATAGGGAAGGGTTATCACCCCTGTATAATTTTGTTTTGTCGTCCATCTTTTTTCATCTCACTTGCTGCTGTCTCCTTGCGTTTGCAAGTAGGAGATGTTTGTAAGTTGGATGTTTGAAAGTAGGGGCCTGCCCTATATTATAGCGGTATGTACTGGGTACAGAGCACGCAGACAGCACGCACTATCTCCTAACACTACTGACTGCAAGCTCTATTATTAACCACTTGTTAGCCCAATGTTTGCATAAAGTGAAAGATGAAGTTATGCTGAGTAAATAGATATCAAACATGTCACTCTTCAAAATTGCACCTGCCCGTGGAATGGCGCCAAACGTCGCTACTTAAAAAATCCCCATAGGCGACGCTTTAAATATTTTTTTACTGGTTACATGTTTTGAGTTGCAGAGGAGGTCTAGGACTAGAATTATTGCTCTCGCTCTAACATTCTCGGCGATACCTCACATGTGTGGCACATGCGAGCACATGGGGACATGGGCGCTTTAATTTTTATTTTATTTTTTTATTGTTCATTTTACTTTATTTTAGTTTGACATTTTTTTTCCCAAAAATATATTTTTGATCACTTTTATTCCTATTACAAGAAATGTAAACATCCCTTGTAATAGGAATATGGGATGACAGGTCCTCTTTACAGTGAAATCTGGGGGGTCAATATGACCCCACATCTCACCTCTAGGCTGGGAAGCCTGAAATAAAAAATTAAAAAAAAGATTCTGGCTTTGATCGTACTGGCGAGTTGGTAGAAGCACCAGAGGGCGGTGAGGGGTGGGGGGCGTCTATGGCTGGGTACTTCAGGGTATCACCGAGTATGGCTGGGTATCTCTGAGTATGGCTGGGTATGGCAATTTATGGCAGGGTATTACAGAGTATTGGCGGGGTATTGGCGGGGTACTACAGAGTAATAGCAGGATACTGCAGAGTATTGGGGGTACTGCAGAGTAATGGCGGGTACTGCAGAGTATTGGGGGGTACTGCAGAGTAATGGGGGTTACTGCAGAGTAATGGGGGGTACTGCAGAGTAATGGCGGGGTACTGCAGAGTAATGGCAGGGTACTGCAGAGTATTGGGGGGTACTGCAGAGTAATGGGGGTTACTGCAGAGTAATGGGGGGTACTGAAGAGTAATGGCAGGGTACTGCAGAGTAATGGCAGGGTACTGCACTGCAGAGTAATGGCAGGGTACTGCACTGCAGAGTAATGGCGGGGTACTGCACTGCAGAGTAATGGCGGGGTACTGCACTGCAGAGTAATGGCGGGGTACTGCAGAGTAATGGCGGGGTACTGCAGAGTAATGGCAGGGTACTGCACTGCAGAGTAATGGCGGGGTACTGCACTGCAGAGTAATGGCGGGGTACTGCAGAGTAATGGCGGGGTACTGCAGAGTAATGGCGGGGTACTGCAGAGTAATGGCAGGGTACTGCACTGCAGAGTAATGGCGGGGTACTGCACTGCAGAGTAATGGCGGGGTACTGCAGAGTAATGGCGGGGTACTGCAGAGTAATGGCAGGGTACTGCAGAGTATGCACTGGTATTGCAGAGTATTGGCAGGGAATTGAGGGGTTAAATTCGGTGAGCAGCGATGTGGGCACTGCAGATGCAGCCCACATCGCTGCTGACACCGATCTCTTTCCCCTCCGCTGTACCGATCGGTACAGAAAGGGGAGGGAGGAACAGGCGTCATAACATGACGCCGGTTTGTTTACAAGTGATCACTCCGTCATTTGACGGAGCAATCACGTGGTAAACGGCCGCTATGAGCGGCCGTTTACCGTGATGCGCCGGGTCCCATGGACCCGGCGGTCACGGATGCTCTCGAGTGCGCACACCTCGGGGCACGCGAGAGCAGAATTCTGGGAGGCCGTTAATTAACGGCCTCTCTGAGTTAAACAACCGCCCTGAAGCCGTTAATCGGCAATGGGCAGTTGTTAAGTGGTTAAAGCTAGATCACTAGCTATATAGGTGAGGTGAATATAGTGGTGTATACTGCAGTCAGGGCACAGACAACAACCACTACACAGCAGCAAGATAGGAAATCAGCCAAAAACGATTGGTGTGTACTGTGTTGAAGGTACACAGAACACCCACTGCTTCAGATGCAAAGTAACACACTACAGGAGGCCGCCTTAAAGGCGGCTTTTTATAGTGTGGGGCGTGCACTACACAGTCTGAGCTATGATTGGCCACAGGCAGGATGCCTGTGGCCAATCATGGCTCTCCTCGCTGCCGGCGCTGCGATTGGCCAAGCATGCGGGGTCACAGTGCATGCTTGGCCAATCATCGGACAGCAATGCACTGCGCCAACGCAGTGCATTGTGGTCCGCGCGCGCGTCACTCGAATTTTGACGCGAACGGCCAAAACGTTCGGAATTCGCCGAACGCACGAACAGCCAATGTTCGAGTCGAACGTACGTTCGACTCGAACACGAAGCTCATCCCTACTAGACACATAGCCTCCTCCAGTGAGGCTGGCTAGGAGAAGTTGACCAGAGCGTCTTTAATAGCATCTGAAAGGCCAATTCTAAACTGGCTGCGGAGAGCTGCATCATTCCAGCCAGATTCCGGGGCCCACCTGCGAAACTCTGAGCAATACATTTCAGCTGAAGTAGTTCCTTGTTTTAAGTTACGCAGGGTCGATTCTGCAGTAGCAGCACGATCTGGATCATCATATAGCAACCCAAGGGCTTCAAAGAAGGCATCTACTGTTAGTAAGGCTGGATGGTTAGGTTCCAGGTTAAAGGCCCAAGCCTGGGGGTCACCCTGTAGTAGAGAGATAATGATTTGAACCCTCTGAGTTTCAGGGCCAGACGAGGATGGCCTCAACTTGAAATATAATTTGCAGCTGTTTTTAAAGTTGCAAAACGCTTTACGGTCACCAGAAAACCGGTCGGGCAAAGGAATTTTTGGTTCAGATGGAGTTTTAGTAATGGTGGTAGTAGAAGGAGATTGCACCTTGGTGAGCTCTGTGGCCATTTCCTGAACTTGATGTGATAAACGGCAAAGTTCTTGTGTAAACAACTGAGCCTGTTCAGGATTCATGATAGGTTTCCCTTTATGTATTGGCTCGTGTTAATGTCAGGCTAGGTGGAGATAACAAGTAACAGTTCAGGTTTGCTGATTATACAAAGAGTTCAAAGCACATACCATGAGCAGGTCTAGCAGAGCAGGTCAGCTGGGACTTGTAGTACACCGCTGCAGACAAAGGTAGATGATTGCTGGACCTTGTAGTTCACTGCTGTAGGTGAGGATAGATGATTTCTGGACCTTGTAGTTCACTGCTGCAGATGAGGGTACTAGTAGAATCAGGCAAAGCGTAGTCTAGGCAAGCTGGGTCATACACAGGTAGATCAGAATCCAAACGGTACAGAATCAGAAGTAAGGAGGGTCAAACAAGCCGGGTCAAACAAAATAGTCACAGAGCAAATATCAGCTGGATCAAACACGAGTGAACTCTAACACGAGCACTGACTGAATGCTGATACAGGTGATTTAAACGTGAGCTGGCCAATCACTGTTGTTTCCCAGACACAGGCTGTGTCAGGTGAGTTGTGCTGGGTCCTAAAGGGATTCTAGTACTGACAGTGAGTACACAGAGCTTGTACCATCTGAGGTTGTGTCAGCTATGTGGCAAGGGAGCAAAGCTGTTGACGAAGAAGAGGCATTATGGGTGGCTTCATTGACTCTTCACTCAGAAAGTGATGTGGCCGAAGAATTGCTGAAAGGACAGACAATCTGCCCAATGACTCAGGAGAATATCAGAGCATTACAACAAGACGATACCAACATTAGAGAAGTGGTCTGGCTTAAGGAGAACGACTGGATTCCAAACCACAAAGAAAAGGAGAGTATGACCAGCAAAACAAGACGTTTGATACATGAATGGAATAAACTCAGAGTCGATGAAGGAATCCTCTACCGACACTCTGGAACCCGAAAACAGCTAGTTCTACCAGAAAAGTTAAAACCATTGGTCTTAAGAAATCTTCATGATGACATGGGTCACATTGGTACTGAGAAGGTAACCCACCTAGCACGTGAACGATTTTACTGGCCATTTATGCAAAAAGACATTGATGAATATGTGCTGAAGAAGTGCAGCTGCATCAAACAAAAGCGTCCAAATATCACTGAAAGAGCACCTATGGGTTTGATTACTAACAGTTCACCTTTGGAGTTAGTATCCATTGATTATCTTCACTTGGAGAAAAGCAAAGGAAGATATGAGTATATACTTGTAATAATTGACCATTTCACACGCTTTGCACAAGCGTATCCAACTAAGAACAAATCTGGAAAAACGGCGGCAGAAAAGATCTTTCAAGATTTCATACCACGTTTTGGCTATCCAGAGAAACTTCACCATGACCAAGGAAGAGAATTTGAAAACAACTTATTTCAGACATTGCAACGATTGGCAGGGATTTCTCATTCAAGAACTACTCCATACCATCCACAGGGTAACCCAGTGGAGAGACTGAACCGTACTTTGTTACAGATGCTTCGCACCTTAGAGGAAGAGAAAAAGTCAGATTGGAAAGAACATCTTCCACATATGGTTCATGCATACAATTGCACCAGGCATGAAGCCACAGGATACTCGCCATTCTTTCTATTGTATGGAAGATCTCCTCGTTTGCCAATTGACCTAATGCTCAACCTAAATTTGGAAAAGGAATCAGAAAGTCAACCAATATTTACTCAGAAATGGGCATCTAGAATGCAAGAAGCTTACAAAATCGCATCCGAGAATAGCAAAAAATCATCTGCTAAAGGGAAGAAGTACTATGACAAACAGATAAAAGGAGCACCTCTTCAACACGGTGATCGGGTCTTAGTACGAAATCTCTCTGAAAGAGGAGGACCTGGTAAACTTAGTTCATACTGGGAAGAATCAGTACACAAAGTGGTAGAAAGAATCAAAGATGGGCCTGTGTACAAAATTCAGCCTGAAAGTGGTAAAAAGACTATTCGAGTACTGCACAGAAATCTTTTACTACCAGTAAATGACCTACCAATTGAAGGACACATTCCAAGAGTACCGATGAAACAAAGACAATCAAGTAACAGAAAGTATACCAGAATGGATGTGGACCAGGAGGAGGAATGTTCAGATGAAGAAAGATGGTATTATCCTTATATACCAGAGACTACAGAAAGTCATGATTGTGTTGTGTCTCAACCAAACTCTCAAAACGTACAGAAAATCCCATTAAGAGTTTCTGCTGAGGAGTTCGATCCTACAACTACCACACCCAATCTTGAACAAGAACAAAATGATGGAACAGTAGTTGGCGACCAAATCTGGGCTACAGACATGGTGGGACTAGACACTGCAGAATTACCCTCATTAAGTCAAAACTTACCTGTGAACCAAGATATGCAAATGGAAAATGATGTTGATGGAGAAGACTCAACTCCTGTCAGAAGATCTACCAGACAAGTTAAGCCTAAAGAGATCTTTACATATGACACACTAGGTCAGCCAAGATACAGACCAAGTCAGGTTCACACCATACAAACTCCTACAATGCTAGCTACTCCCATGACATGCCAGGTAGTTAACGTAGCTCCTTGGTGGCAACAAGTACCTATTTGGGTTACTTAAATCACTAAATAGTGTTCAGATACCAATTGAGTTTAATGTCGGGAGCCATTAACTGAAGGAGGGGAGAGTGTGACGGACTGGGGTTTATATGGTCACAAAACAGACACCCCAAAGCAAAGTACATATTCATTTTTTTTTTTTATATTTCTAAACATCTCCCTTCTATTCTATTAATAACCAGTAGATGGCAGAGAAGGTACACAAACAGAGTCTATATAAGGCCACACACCATGTGACTGGAAATTAAACTACTTCCAGCCATAAAGTCAGTGGTCATATCTCATGCTGTTTGTGTGATTCTTTACAGGTATGTACTCTAAATTGTTCCTAATCTGTATTAACCTGTGATAGAAAGATTCCTAAACATCTTGAGCAGATGCAGAAAAAGTCTCAGCAGATTTTATGCTATAGTTTTGCTGTAATTAGAAGTTTAGAACAGCATGTGTCAGAAACAAGTGAAAAGTGCATAAGAACATGAAAATACTGCATTAGTCAGAACAAATGTCTATGATAAACACTAAACCTTTCTAAATAGGTATATTTAAAACTGATTTCTTGAAAATTGCATAGATTTATAGAAGCACATGTTTTCTGTTATTTAATATAGAAAAACCTATTGTATGTAAAGCTTATGTATTGCATCATACAGACATGCAATGTGCACCATCTAGTGGTTAAAAAAGAGTACTACCATGAAAATATTTGTATTAAAGCAATGCATTGCTAGTATGATTATTGCACACTTAAAGTGTACCAGAGAGATAAAGATAATTATCTATAACACTGAATAACAGGGATATATATGTTATTAAAATATAGTAATGTTCATTGTTGTAACTACGTTTTAAAATACTTTAGTTAAAATCTGTATTATATATATTGTTAATGGTTATAAACATGTGACTATAAAAATGTAAAAGATGTATTGTTATGTAAAAATTAAACTACTTCCAGCCATAAAGTCAGTGATCATATCTCATGCTGTTTGTGTGATTCTTTGCAGTCCACGCCAAGCTGATCACCTTATCTCATCGCGTCTACAACCATCGGCTCTCTTAATTCACATTTTGAGGCCGGTAACACTGCCCTCTCCTACTATACACTGTTCGAATAAACATACAGTTTTTGATACCATAGAAAAACATTTAACATAAAATTAAAGCACTAATAAACCCCAAAACAATTTGTTTTTTATATGGCCTTGTTTACACTTGTTTGGAGGGTAGTAAAAACACATGGCTAAGTATTTTTGATCCACCCTCCCCCAACGGCTCCCCCTTATTCTGCAAAGGCGCAGAAAGGAGAGTACACATAAATATGCTAAAAAATATATAAATTGGGCCCAGGAGGGGGGGGGGGGTTGGGGGTCCACTGGCACCACCTGTGACAATTTTTTTGTGTTTAATTATTCAACATAGAAACTGGGGTTGGTAGGGTATGCAAGACCTTCATTGACTCTTGATTAAGTGTTTCTTTTAGACTTGTGCTATAGTTTACATTTTTATTATTCCTTATGGTCACTAGAGGGAGTAGTTTCCTCTCATATATGAGCAAAATGTTCAGTACCACAGTGTCGTGTTATGTCAGATCATTGTTTTGCTCACTCCAGGATATTATGTTATTAGAGTTTTCAACGACTCCCTTACCTGTGTTGCTACCCTGGTTTAGGCAACTTTTCATATTAACCTCTTCTTTTCTTCCTAACCTCTTTCCTCCCTTTTCTTGAGTTTAATATATACTGTTATGTTGTCCCATGGTGTTCTTCATTCTCTCCTTGCTCCATACCTTGTGTCCCGTGGCATCTGCTTTAGCGTTAAAGATCTCCTTGCTTAATTGCCGAGGATTTAATACTCCGGAGAAACGTAGGAAATTACTATAGATTATATCTTCCTGTCACAATCTCTGCTAGATCATAGCCCCTCCTGCACGAGTGGATCAGGCGACAGTACACCTCACCTTAAGTAGACTCCCCCAACCCACACGCAGACAGACGTACATGGAGACTAAATGACAATCTGCTCACATATATATATATATATATATATATATATATATATATATATATATATATATATATATAGTGTACGGCGGCAATCTCTATGGCGATCAGAGATTTTACCCAAACTCATGTCGTAGAAAAGTCCTCCGCCATGAATAAGTGGGAAACATTAAATGCGTTTTGCGGGGATCTTTATCCAACATGGTTCTAGATTGAAGCGAGCCCGCACAGAGGACTTTAAACGCCCATTTGCTCTCATCGACCTTTCTTGAAGCTTCACATAAACGCACGCTAGAACCCAAAACGCTGGTGGAACTGTCAAATGCTCGACGTGACCTCCTGCGCCTTTTAACAGAACGATCACTAGCCGCTAGAGATAAACGGAGACACCTGCACTATACTCATGCTAACAAATGTGGCAAACATCTAGCATGGGTTATCCACCCCAGACAACAGAGGCAAAATATCCCACACATCATTTTCTCGTCTAAGCATAAACTCCATAAGAACTCAGAAACTGTTTCCAAATTCAGGGAGTTTTATTCTTCATTGTATAACCTGCCCCCTCCCTCAAGTATGGGTGCAACCCCCAACCTAGATAATTCAAGTATGTCACAATATATACAGGATACCACCGCCTTGCCTATGATCCCGGCCAGTGCTGTAGAGGACCTTGAACAACCGATCACTACTTCGGATTTCCTGGGTGTGATCAAAGGTCTTAAAAATGGCAAAAGTCCTGGTCCAGACGGATATACTCCCCAGTTCTATAAAACTTTTTCCTCCCTACTGGCTCCGATCTTGGCATGAGCATTTGAGGAAGTAGATGAGACACACCATCAACCAGCTCAGTTACTTCAAGCCCAAATAGTAGTGATCCCCAATCCAGCGAAGGACCACACGAGTTGTGGCAATTATAGGCCCATATCACTGCTGAATGTCGACCTTAAATTATTTTGAAAAATTATCGTGAACCGTCTTGCCCCCCCCCATTCCCTACCATGGTACATAGCGATCAAGTGAGTCTTATCCCAGGTTGAGAAGTCAGGGATAACAACACTAAGACACTCTTATGCTCAGCGTAATTTGTATTTTTTTTTTTTTTGGGGGGGGCAGCATTTCATTCTTGGGTCCAGGTAGCACAATGTCTTGGGCCAGCCCTGGCTAATACAGATCCTCATCTGCCTGCTGGCCTGTGATGCTGAGAAGGCCTATGATAGGGTCAGCTGGCTGTTTCTCCAATCTTCCCTGCAACAGATAGGGCTAGGCCCTAAATTCTTAGCTAAAAAAAGTCCCTTTACTCTAACCCCTAGGAAAAAGTTGCGGCTAACGGGGAACATTTGGAGGTTTTCGGGATCTGTAATGGAACCAGACAGGGATGCCCGTTATCCCCACTACTGTTTGCCATAACTATTGAACACTTAGCCCAGGTGATTCGTCATGACTCCATACATGGTATTACCACCCTTTTGGGAAGCTGCAAGCTATCCCTGTTTGCTGATGATTTACTATTATATATCACACAAACACATATCAGTTTTCCCTCCTTTATCCAGGAGCTTAATCGCTTTGGATCCCATACTGATTTTAATTGAGCATCTCTAAAACAGAAGCCCTGAATATATCTTTACCTCCATTAGTCTTGACCACAATTCAGAGGAACTTCCCCTTTCACTGACAACCTAGACCAATATCAGAGATTCCAAGGGACTTTCATGACATATATCCCCTGAATTTTAGCCCAATACTGACTAAGATTAGATGATCCTTGGAGTCATGGCACCATCTTAAGGTATCCTGGTTTGGCCGTATAAATGTCCTCAAAATGGATTGCTATATCTATTTCAAGCCCTCCCTATCACTCTGCCGAGTGGCTTTTTTCACACACTCTAATCACTAGCGATCAGAGTTTATTGGTCTCCCAGACTTTGAGCTTTGTCATGCCTCAGCCATATTTTCTAGATTACCTGAGTGGTTCCCCATCCATTGACCAAACCCTCTACGATCATAGAACAAGACATGACACTAGTGGACCTTCGAGCTCTACTATGGGGATATAATGCTATATTCTGTGCCATGGCTGAGCTCTCCTCCCTGGCGCTGGCAGCGCTATCTCTATGGTACAGTCAACAAGTCACCTTTGCATTGCCCATGGATCCCAGTCCACTAACTCTCTTATTTGACAACCCAACGCTCCCTTCCTATGACTCTTCTGGGCAATGTGGTTCCTACGAGAGAATTATATGGCCTACGGCGTGTTTATTCGCCCATGCTACGACGGCTGTTTCCAACCACAACCGGGACATCAACCCCCCCCCCCACTAGGTTATCCATGCTGTCTTTGATGAAATTCTGCAACACCCCTCACATATCCGGACAGATATACAGAGCCCCTATGAACTTTGAGGAAATGTTTGGCCTTTCTCAGGTTCCTAGGCATACTCTATCTCTCATACACATAATGTTTTACCCAATTATACACGGAAATGGTCTAGAGACCTGGAGATAGAAATCTCTCCAGGAGAATGGCAAACCTCATTTACATTCACCCACAAGTCCTCCATCACCAGTTTTACTCAGGAGAATTACAAGCTACTCTCTAGGTGGTATAGAGATCCAGTCACAGTCAACAGAATTTTCCCCAACACTACTGATGTCTGCTGGTGCTGTCGCAGAGTAAAAGGAACATATCTCCATGTTTGGCGGGAGTGCAAAAGAGTTGGTCCTTTCTGGAAGCGGATTTTTGAGGTTTACAATATGTATGATGATTCTCTCATCCCGTCCCCTAAGGTGGCCCTTTTATCCATCCTACCTGGTCCACCTAAATCAAATTAAAAGAACCTCCTTAGATTCTTTATGTCAGCCACACGCTAACTAATAAAACAGTTCTGGAAATCTGAGGTTGTACCCCCCCACCTTCATAAGTGGATAGACGTTATCAATGATGCAATGCTCATAGAGGAGTTACAGGCAAGAGAGGGAGACACTTGAGACAAACACCTCAAACTGTGGTAAATTTGGCTTCATTATTCTTCCTCATATAAAATACTGAATAGAATGTCTACATGAAGAGTCATCTTCTTTGTTTTATGTATTTAGGTTCAGATTTTCCCCAGTGGATGATGCCTAGACATGGTTGTGCTCAAGATAATGATAATCCTCAGAACGCTTGAGATTATGTCGCTGTGTGATATAATTACTTCCTGAACACTGTGCTTATGTCTTTTCTTCACCCTCCACCACCTTCTTTCCTCCTTCTTTTCCCCCCTACTCTCTCCTTCTTTAATTATTTTTAAGTTTATCTACATGCGGTTCACACCGTTAAAGATCCGGACAATGATTTCGAGAACTGTTTCTCAAACATACATATTTATAGGCAATGTATCATAAGCACTGTGGTATATGTTTACCACTGCTTTCCAACCCCTCCTCCCCCCCCCCCCCCCCCCAACAAACACACACACACTTTTTTCTTTTTCTGTATCCCCTGCTGTTTTATTGGAAAATCAATAAAAATATAGTCAACCATAAAAAATATATAAAATATGTGCAGCACAACAGGTATATGAATATATAAAAGACAAAATTTAGACAGAATTTAGTAACTGGTGCACCACTCAGGTGTACCACATTTTTACATGCATGTGACAAATATTCATTAATCAAATAATGGCCCTCAGGACTCGTGATTAAAAACACTATATATTAATGTGAACAATATTCAGCAGATATCTAAAAAGTCCCATATAAGTAATGAAATCCAATGTGAAAAATGTAGCTGAAAGAACAGCGACTAATAAACTCCGCGCCACTCAAAAAATGAAAAAAATATAGACTGATACTCAGTGGATCAAATAGACTAAGTGAAACACTAATAGCTCCCCCATAACAAACACGAAAAAAACTTGTCGTGCTGAAAATATAATAATAGTAGGGGCGCTGAGCAAATATAAATATCAATCACAAACATCTAAAGTGATGAACAACCTATCACCAAAAATGGTAAAAAACAAAAGATTACAAACAAATATATGATAAGAACAATAATAAATAAAGTCCCAATTGGATACTGAAACCAAAAAAGAATATATAAATATAGATCCAAAGTCCAAAACAGTGATTCTTTCAGTGAAAAACTCCTTCTGAATCCATATACCAGAAAAAGGCTGGAATCTTCTACAAAGTAGTGACACGTCCCTTCACCAAAACTTATGGACATAGAAAACACCCCAACTGTGAAGATAAAGTTGTCTTCTTACCAGATGCTGTTGACTACTTTATTTAAAAAGATAGTCAAATAGGCTTATGCAGGTAAATTCCCTGCTCACATGGAATAAGGTGGACCTCGTATGGACAGAAGCTTCTCCTCATAGACTCAGACAGGTCATAAAAAAAGCCAAACAAAATCCATAGCGTGACACCGTTTAATAATAAAAGTAAATTTTAAAAAACATAAGGCCAAATGGCTGCTTACATATGCCGGTGCCCGACCTGGCACTGGGGCTGCTCGCTTAAAACAATAGTTTCGTAATGGATGCGTAGTTCCTCGTGGTGTAGGGCGTGCGTTCCACCAAGAAACAGCCGACAACCAAAGACGACCGGAACTGTGCGTGTACGAACGTGACTGGGTACCGCCTCGACGTACGTTTCGTTTGACACGTCATCAAGAAGCGTACCCAGTCACAAAGTCAACGTTCTTTATGGTGTCTCGATCGATCCATAGACCAATCGAGAGACACTTAATTTAGTGCGCAGCCTCAGTCCCACTCAAGGCTTAACAACAATACATGGTTTGTTAAAACATAACTGGCAAATAAACACTAAAACATAATTAACCCTAAAACGCAGGGATGAATTATACATACCAGAAATTTTATAATAAAGTAAAAAAAAAAAAAATACATATAATGATCCAATGGGATATTCCCATTAGAAAAAAAGAGGGAGTAAGTTTCTTGTAATTTGCAAAATAACCTCTAGATGTCAGTCTGTAGTTGAAAATTTTCATACCACTGACTAAACAAAAAGAAAAAAGGTTTTTCCACCTAAATAGTTAGTTATAGTTTTTTTGTAAAAAATATATAATTTAAAAAAAAAAAAAATTTTTAATTTATATATCCACTTTGTTTCATTCTTTGATATTTCCCTTTTCATGTGGGTTCCTCTCCAATGTTTTGAGATCTTATCGATCCCATAAAATTTACAGAGTGAAGGATCGCTATCGTGATGTGATTTGAAATGTCTTGACACACTATGATTGGGAAAACCTTTCTTAATATTTGTGAGATGTTCATTAATTCTAATTCTTAACTGTCTAGTAGTTCGACCTACATACTGTATAGAACAAGGGCTTTCTAGCACATACGTTACATGATCCGAATTACACGTAATTAGTGGTTTAATTTTATACTCCAGCTTAGTGACTTGAGATTGGAACTGAATAACTTTCCTTGATGAGCCGGGTCCTCTGGTGGTCTTGCAGGCTTTGCATCTCGTGCAATAATGGAAACCGGATCCATCAAGGAAGGTTACAAGTTTTTTAGGGGGATCGGGAACATTACGGGCCAATTGATTTCTCAGACCCGGTGCCCTTCTGTAGATGAATTTGGGGTTCTGTGGAATGATAGAGGCCAGATCTTTATCTTGTTGTAAAATGGGCCAATATTTTTTAAAAATGGTTTCTACTTGTCTATACTGCCTATTGAACCCTGTCACAAAGGCTGTGGCTCCTTGGTGTTCTGATTTAGCTTTTGATACCAGTAAAGTTTGTCTATCCATCTGTGACACCTGTGTTACAACTTTCTCTAGAGTTTTTTGTGAGTAGCCTTTTTCTAAGAACCTACTGGTTAGAACCTTAGCTTGTGAATGGAAGTCAGACTCCTCCTCACAGTTCCGTTTTAATTGCATATATTGTCCTTTCGGAACAGCTCCTATCCACTGTGGATGGTGACAACTATGTGTGGGCACATATCCATTTCTGTCTGTGACTTTAAAATAGGTTTTGGTAACAAACTTATTATGCTTTTTCGTAATAGTAAGGTCCAATGTAGTTCACTTCCACCTTGCTAAATTTGGCTGTGAACTTCAAGCAATATTGATTGGCGTTCATATTGCTCAAAAAGTCTTTAAAACTCTCTAAAGTACCTTTCCAAAAAATAATTACATCATCTATATATCTTTTATAGAAAATAAGAGATTTGTGCATATTTTTATAGATGGTTTCTGATTCCCATCTATTAAGAACAATATTGGCTACACTGGGAGCATAACGTGCTCCCATGGCCACTCCTGCTATTTGGTTGTAGTACTCACTATTGGCCCAGAAAAAGTTATTACTCATAGCAAGATCAAGGCCTCTAATCAAATAATTTATCTGAACCTTCTTAAGTTTGGATTCTTTTGTTAGTGCCCACTTTGTTGCTGTAAGTGCGTCCTTATGTTGGATATTGGTATAGAGTGACTCAATGTCTACCGTGATCATGATGGTGTCTTCTGATGCTACTAAATCGTGTAGAAGTACTAGCAGATCTCTGCTGTCTTTTAAATATGAGGGACTGTTTGTCACTAGTGGTTTAAAAAAAACATCTAGATATTCTCCCAACCTTGCAAACAGGGACTCCATCCCGCTTATTATAGGTCGACCCGGTGGTCTCTCATTATTTTTGTGTATTTTTGGCAAAATGTACATTACTGGAATTTTTGGAGCATGTGGTATAAGGTAATCGGCTTCCTTTTGATTTAAACTATCTTTGTGTAGGCCCTCTGTTACCCAATCTATAAGTAATGTTTTTATTTTTAAAGTCGGATCACCGTTTAATTTTTTATAAGTATTTGTATCATTTAATAATCGTCCCATCTCATGATAATAATAGTCTCGGGATAATATCACGAGACCTCCCCCCTTATCTGCCGCTCGTATCACTATCTGTTTGTTTTCCTCTATCATTTTTATACCTTCCCATATAGTTTTATTTTTAGCCTGTCTTTTGATTTCTAAATTCCTCACATCATGTTGTACCATATTTTTAAAGACTTCTATATGGTGATGCATCCCTTTGTTGGGATTGAACACAGAATTGTTTTTTAGCCCACTATGTACATATAATGACTCTGTAGTGGGAATACTTGTTTTTATATTGGGGCTAGCAAAATATTTTTTATTTTTTTTTAAATTGTAATTTTTATTGAGAGAATTTTTTACAGAAAATGAAAAGATACAGAACTGACAATATTCAAAGAAAATCTGGAGCATACCTTATTGGAGAGACTGATATAACCTCATGGTGACTACAGATATACAGTAGCAATTGAAGGATAAAAATAGATAACTAAAAGAAAACAAAGCAAAATAAAATGCAGAAAGGAAATAAACAACAGAAAAGTATTACGTAAAACCTTATTAAAATAAAAAGGCTGAGAGACAACACATATGTCGTAATGCAGGGGTTGGGGTCTTGAGCAGGTGCTTCAATAACGTGACTAATATCTGACAAAAGAGGGCTACATACCACTATAAATTTCCTCAGGAGGTAAGGTAAGCTTCAAATGGCCGTTGGGCCAGCAGAAACAGACTTAAAGTACCGACAAGATACAAAACATCGGGGAGCGAGAAGGTCAGGGAACACTAGGGGACGGACACCGACCGGGTGGCTAGGGGTACCAAGGGCACCTGTGTGAGCCCAAAAATCGAGGCATCCCAGGGGGCCCAAATCACGCCAAACCGGTCAATCCCATCCTCCACCATAGCCGTCAAATGTTCCATCCTGCGTATGTCCCCGATGGTTTGTATCAGCTGAGTCTGGGTTGGGGGCTGAGTAGACAACCAATTAGAGGGGATAGCTCTTTTAGCAGCAAGCAGCACATAGGAAGCTAATTTATTAGCTGCCTTCCCCAACTCCGGGAAGGGAAGGCCTAGGAGAAGGTGCACAGGATCCAAGGGAATGGGGGTGTCAAAAATTTGCTGGAGCATGTGAGATACCATGGACCAGAAAGGAGTAATTAGAGCGCATTGCCAAAAGATATGATAATGCGTTCCCTTGGTCCTCCCACACCTCCAGCACATGGGAGAAAGAGAGGCGTCATACCGATGAATAACCTCGGGGGTCCTATACCAGAACAGTAGGACTTTATATGCTGTCTCTCTCTGTGCCACGCATCTGGAAATTTTAGAGGTGGAGGACCAAATTCTGGACCATTGCGGGAGAGTGATTTGTTGATTAAGGAGCTGCGTCCATTTGTCCATGTAGGAGTGGGATAGGGCAGTGAGAGAGGACCTCTGCTGGAGTATATGGTAAATACTAGAGATAAGCTTTGCTTGGTAGGGGCCCTGGGAGCAGAGCAGCTCAAAAGGCGTCGGTGTGGAGAGGGAGAGAGAGGGGGAAAGAGTTGAAAAGTAGTGAGTTATCTGGAGGTATGAATACCGCATGTGGTTTGGGAGTGGACTGTCAGTTTGGAGGGCCGAAAAGGGCTTAAGTTTACGCGTGACAGGGTGAACGAAGTGGCGGAGTTGGAACAATCCCTCTTTAGCCCAGGGAAACATACGAACATGCGATAGACTGTCAGGAACTAAAGGATTAAACAGCACATTAGAGAGGGGGGGACAGGGTGATGACAATGCAAATTTGGAAGAGCAGGAACGCCACAGTCTAAGCGTGAACAACATGGGACCCAGGCAGAGATCCAGAAGCCCGGGGTCCCTCATTGTCCCTGGCGACCACGCCAAGGAGCAAGGATGGGTCGGATATAGGGAACCCATCTCAATCTCCGTCCAGCGATTCGGAGGTCTCAGGCAAGACCAAGACACTATCGGGCGCAAATGAGATGCCAGATAGTATTTGTAGACGTCCGGTGCACCCATGCTCCCCTGATCTTTGGGGGCAAAAACCACCGAACCAGCCACTCTATGGGCCCTGCCATTCCAAATAAATTTCAAGAACCAGTGCTTAAGCAACTTAATCTGTGACATCGGGATGGGGACAGGCAAGGTTTCAAAATAATATAACAGTTTTGGCATGATGGACATTTTCAGCACATTAATTCGGCCTATCCAGGACAGGGGAAGGGAGGTCCATCAAGATAACATACTGTTGATAGACTTAAACAGAGGGATGTAATTGGTCGGGTAAAGGGCGGAGTAGGAAGTCGTTAGCTGAACCCCAAGATATTTGAGGGACGATGTGCACCATCGGTAGGGGAATGTATTTTGTAGACGCAGAAGTTCCTCTGGGGGAACATGGAGGGGGAGGGCCTCCGTCTTTACCGTGTTGACCTTATAGCCCGACAGGGAACTAAATTGAGTGAGTAGGGCATGCAGGGAAGGGAGGGAAATGTGGGGACTGGTTAGAGTAAGGAGGATGTCATCCGCAAATAAGGATAATTTATACTCCCTTTGCCGCATGGGCACCCCTTGATATCAGGGTGAGATCTGATAGCCTCTGCCAGGGGCTCTAGGCAGAGTATAAAGAGGAGCGGGGAGAGAGGGCAACCCTGTCTCGTCCCGTTTGTCATAGGGAATGAGTGGGAGGTGAAGGACACTAATCGGACCTGGGAAGAGGGGTTGGAGTATAGGGATTGTAGCGCGGAGAGAAAGGGTCCCCGCAAGCCAAATCTAGTGAGGGTCGCGAACATGTAGGGCCAGCTTAACCGGTCAAACGCCTTTTGGGCGTCCAGACTGAGAATCAGGGCGGGGCGACGAACCCTGTTCAGCATGTCAATTAGGTCTATAGTTCGCCGGGTGTTGTCACCCGCATGCCTGGTTGGAACGAAGCCCACCTGGTCTCTGTCTATGAGCTTCGTCAGGAATTGGGACAAACGGTTTGCAAGGATTTTTGTAAATAGCTTGTAGTCTGAATTTAAAAGGGCTATAGGTCTGTAGTTGTCTGGTAGGGTCGGGTCCTTGTCCTGTTTAGGAATGACCGTGATGAAGGAGTGAAGAAAATGTTGGTGAGGTGACTTACCTAGAAGCAGCGAGTTATACAGGGTCACTAGATGAGGCGACAGGATGGGGAGGAAATGTTTGTAATAGGAGTATGGGAGGCCATCCGGACCTGGGGCTTTGTGGGAGGGGAGAGCCTTAACAGTGTTATCCACCTCATCCTCTGTAATGGGTGCGTTTAGTATATGCAGATCCGAATCAGACAACTGGGGGAGCTTCAGGCCCGACATGAACTCCTCAAAAGCAGCCAAATCAAAAGTTGGATGTTGTGCGGGGGTTGGGCAATTATAGAGTTTGTTATAGAAGTCGCCAAACACCTGGGTCATTGTCTGGGGGCAGAAAGTGGGGGACCCATCAGGGAGTTTGATGTGGTCCGGGAAGGCGTGATAAGGCCTAGGGTTAAGTCTAGAAACCAACATCCTGTGGGGCTTATTCGAGTACTCATAGAACTTCTGTTTAGCCCACAGGATTGATTTGTCTACGTGAGACATGTCTAGGGATTTGATACGGTTCCGCAGGCCCGTGACCGTGGGGGAGCGCAACAGAGCCCTTTCTGCTCTGTGAAGTTCTAGGAGCAAAGAAGTTTTCAAGAGAGCTGCATCTTTTTTCCTTCGAGAACCGAGAGCAATACATTGCCCCCGGAAGAAGGCCTTGTGGGCCTCCCAGAGGGTGGATGGGCTGGGCACGGAGCCCTTATTCAGGAGAAAATATTCGGTCAGGGCCGCCTCGAGTTTAGCATTGGTTTCAGGGTGCTTGAGCAGGGACTAGTTGAGTCTCCGGTGACATTTCTTGGGGAAAGCAGCAGATAGGCATAAATCTAGAGTCAAGGGGGCATGGTCCGACCAGTTTATCGCACCCAGGTCAGAGGACACTGCGTGAGATATCAAGGGGGCCGTAATAAAAAAATAATCCAAGCGAGAGAACATCTTGTGAGGAGGGGAGTAAAATGAGTATTGCCTACCCGAGGGATGTTTCAGCCGCCAAGCGTCGAACAAGTGGTGTGTACGAATAAGTTTCCTAAAGGAGGTAGCCAGGGTGTGAGAGGCCGGGGGAGGAGTGAGATTAAATAGAGATCGTCTGTCCCGGGCGGGAGAGAGCACAGCATTAAAGTCCCCCCTAGAACTGTAAAGGGGGTAGAAAGCTTATGCAGACGTGCCAAGGCATCTGTGAGAAATTTCACCTGGCCTGAATTGGGGGCGTAGACGTTCATGATCGTCATAGGATTAGAGAGATAGGATCCCTGCAAAATAATATAACGACCATGAGGATCCACTTGAGAGGACCTAACCTGGAAAGGACATGAGTTTTTTATTAAAATTGCTACTCCAGCCTTCCCCGAGGGGTCCGATGCCACATAAGACACCGGAAAATGTTTAGATGCGAATCTAAAGGAGCCTCCGGCCCGGAAGTGCGTCTCTTGGACTAATATCACATCCGCGCCGGAGGCCCTAAACTCCCTCAAGGCCAGCCATCTCTTCCTGACGGAATTCAGGCCCTTTACGTTATAGGAGACCAGTTTCAAAGCCATGTCGCGTCGGGGCTGTCAGGCCAGTGAACATGCAGGTCAAAGGGCGGAGGCCCAGACACAACACGGCTCAATAGGGGGCCAGGGAGGGGCCCCAACCCGCCTATCAGCACATTATAATTAAAACAGATATTGCTTACAATAGAGTTAGTTGCAACATGGAAAGAAACACCCAAAGACATATATAGACATAAAATGCACATAACAGTTATCGGCAAATGTATTAGAGGAAAAACCCCAATAAAAGCAATAAAATCAGAAAAATAAATGAAAAAAAAATAAAAAACAAAAAATAGGAATAAAAAATTAAAAATTAAAAATAAAAACCAAAACACCAAGAAGACATCAGAGCAATAATATGAAAAAGAGAAGACACATATCAGTCCCCAAAAAAGGGGGTACGTGTGCAGGCCCAAAAAGGGGGCCACTGAACATAGTGATGCGGAGCAACCATAAGGCCAGGACGGCCTAAAAAAAACAAAAAAGGTCAGCAAAAAAAAACCTGAGAGAGTCAAACCCCTCAGGGGTCCTTGGCCGCCGGCCAGGGACTTGGTGGGGAGCATGGCAGTTCCCAACATGGAAGGGGGTCCGTGACGTCCCGCCCCGACGATCCAGAGAGGTCGGTGGCATAGTAAGGGCTCCTCATGTCCTCCGTAACAAAGTCAGTAGCCGAGGGAAGCAAACATAAACTGAAGTATAAAACAGAACCGTAGAAAAAACAGCCCAACTGGGATCTCTGAACTAGCGGTGGATCCGTGCAGGGCCGAAAACCAACTGTAGAGGCATACCTCACTCCACGGGGGGGGGGGGGAACCATCAAGAAGGTCGCAACCCCCAGTGTGAGGCAACAAAAAGAAAAAAAAAAATGAAGTGGGCAAATCCCGAGGGGACCCCGACAGGTCTTCAGGTGGGGGGTCTGGAGCGTTGAGAGCGTTGGGGTGTGGAGTAGGCCCTTGATCCTCTTCCTCTCACCGGGGTCCAGATCCTGGGAGGAAGAGAGCTGTGTCTTGGGGTAGTCGGAGGAGCTTGGTCAAACTCTGCAGGGAGCGGGGGAAGGCCCAGCTTCTTGAGGAAAGCCTCCCCCTCCTGTGCTGGGCCCCCTCCATGGTGACACTCAAACGGAAGGGAAAGCCCCAATAATAAGGGACCTTGAGCTCCTGAAGGTGGGAGGTGATGGGTCTAAGAGAGCGACGCTTGGCCAATGTGATGGGAGAAAGGTCACTTAACAGTTGAATCTTATCCCCCTTGTACTCGATGCTGGACCGGTTGTGCGTAGCCTTGGTCAGGGCCTCCTTGCTTTCATAGAAGTGGAAACGCACCACTATATCCCGGGGCCTGGCCCCCGCAGGGGGTTTAGGAGCCAGGGACCTGTGGGCCCTGTCCAGGCGCCAGTCTATGTCAACTATGTCCAGGGCCAGAGTGTTGAAGAGGCCTAGAAGATACGGCCTGATGTTATTGTCAGCTATCTTCTCAGAGACACCGCGGATCCTGAAGTTCTGGCGTCGTTCTCTGTTCTCGAGATCCTCCTGTTGGAGTTGTAGTTGGGAGACAGAATTTTTAAGAGTAGCGTTTTCCTCTTCAAGGGCCTGCACATAATGCAGAGTCTCGTCAAATTTTGTTTCCAGGGTCGCCGTGCGTTCCCCTAGGGCATCTATTTCCCCCCTAAGTTCTCTGGAGATCCTCCCCATCTCCTGGGCTATGTCCCTGGTAACTTGCTGCGCCAGGGCCTGAAGCTTGAGATCCATCAACTCCGGTGTAAGGGCCTGCGGAGGGGGGAAGGCGGGGGCTGTCGGGGTGACCGCTGCGAGGAATCCTCCGCCATAAGCGCACTGACATAGTCCTTCGGATCCCCCTGCGTGATCGAGGCCCGGGGATGAGGGCCTAGTTAGAAAGCGATCCATATTGGAGGAGGGCTGCGGGGGACGATACGCCAATCGCTGATCCCCGATTTTTCCCATGAAGTGCCTGGGAGGGATGAGGAGGGTCGGAGGCTTGCCCCTGGATCAATCTTGTGCTAGCGTTAGCGTTACAGGGGCCGCGGATCGCGGGACGGGACCGGAACTCACGGATTAAACATCCGCCATCTTGGAGAGCCGCGCATGCGACCTAGTAGAGATGTTTAAGGCATAAATCAGGTTGGTGGAAGGGCGAACGAAAGCCTTTGAGTGTAGTTGAAGGGCTTGGGTGGGCCAAGATGGCCGCCGGCTAGGCCAAGGCCTCAGACCCAAAGTGTGGAGGTGACCGTGGGGCAAGTAGAGGACCTTCCAGGGGAGCCCAGTCCCCGCTGTGGCGGGGTAGTATGTCCTTTCCCCTGGGGACAGTAGTACTGGTGCTGTAGGGTAGCCAGACAGGAGATCCTGGGTGTAGCAAGATGGCCGCCGGAATACAGCTCACTAACCTCTGAGCTGATTGCTGCTCCTGTGTCCTCTAGCTCGGCACCCGTCCTCCAGCGGGGGGCCCCGAGGGTCGAGCGGTGCTGTGTGGTGCCGAGATGGCCGAAGGGCGGCCCGGATTCCGCCGTCCGGCGGCCACGGGGACTGAGTAGGCCGCAAGATGGCGGCGCCCGGCCTGTTGTGTAGCTCGCGGCCGCGGGCCGGTGCACGATGCCGAGACCAGCCAAATACCGCCACAGCCCGAAGGAGAGGTGTCCCGCAAGGGAGATGGGTGGTCCAGCGGGCTCCCAAATCGTATCCTGAGAGAGGATGGACCCGGATTGCGAGAGGCGCCAGCGGAGCTCCTCTCGAACACGTCCCTCTTCTTCCGCTGCCGGCCACGCCCCCCCCAGCAAAATATTTTTTAATATTAAGTTTCCTCACATATTTCTCGATGTCAACAAATAATTCAAACTTGTCCACATCTTTATTGGGTGCAAATTTTAAACCCTGATTTAATACTTCTAATTCTTTCTCAGAAAGATCGACACCTGCTAAGTTGAAAATACCCTCATTTACTTGTCTCTCTTTCTTTTTCTTTCTCCTGCCTCCTCTCTTTCCTCGTTTTCTATAGATTCTTGTGGGGGGTGGGGGGTGGGGGGTAGGAGGGATACGATAGGGCCCTTTCCATCCTTTCCCTTCCCCCCCTGGTGTTGATTTTGATGGGGTCCCGGTCTCCCTCTAAAATTACCTCTAAAAGCCCCTCTAGGGGGTCTTGGAGGAAAATGATTCCTCGGCGGTTCATAATAGTTGTAATCAGGATATCTGTTATCCAAAGGGCCATACCTATTGTAAGTATGTATCGGACGGGGAGAAGAGTGGGGGTAGGAATTGGAGGGTGGATAATAATGGGTTTTTGGATTTCCCCCTTGTTTATTGTTTGTTTTTTTAGGGGTGCTGGAAACTGGTTTGGCTTTGGTCAATGATTCTAAAGTGGGTTCTCTTTCACCGGAAGTTTCACTGCCAGATGTGGCCAAAAGAGTTTCCTGCCATTTGTATACTTTATTTTGTTCAAAATCTTTAATGTCCCTCTGATATTTTTTAATTTTAAAATTTTTGATTTCACTATCATATTTAGCTAAATGGCTCTGTAAAGTTTTTGCTCTTTCTGAATATTCATCAGTGGCACTGAATGGCACCATTCTTTCTTTAAGGTCTGCGATTTTGACGTCAAAATCGCAGATTTGGCTTTCCTTTTCCTGACCATGAGTTGCATCAATTTTTGCTCACAGGCATTGAAAAACTGGTACCATTCATCCAACATTTGGAGATCCTCAGTCCCTTCATTGGGACTGATATCCCACCTGAGTCTCCTTGGAGTCAAGCTCTTTTCCATATACATATCAAATGAGGCTACATCCCACCACAGCCTTATTTGCTTTTCCATGTCTGTTTGTAATTGTTTAAAGCCTTTTTCTAGATCTAAATTAGGACTGGGAGTCTGTTGAAAGACTTCCTCTAGATTAATGTGCCTTTCTTTCATGAAATTAAACACATCCATGTCTGCGTGAGTTTTTTAAAGTGAACAAGGGAAACTTGATACTAGAATAAATGTGAAAAATGTAGCTGAAAAAACAGCGACTAATAAACTCCGCGCCACTCAAAAAATGAAAAAAATATAGACTGATACTCAGTGGATCAAATAGACTAAGTGAAACACTAATAGCTGCTCCCTAACAAACAAGAAAAAAACTTGTCGTGCTGAAAATATAATAATAGTAGGGGCGCTGAGCAAATATAAATATCAATCACAAAATGTGAAACTTTGATAATCATATAACATCTAAAGTGATGAACAACCTATCACCAAAAATTGTAAAAAACAAAAGATTACAAACAAATATATGATAAGAACAATAATAAATAAAGTCCCAATTGGATACTGAAACCAAAAAAGAATATATAAATATAGATCCAAAGTCCAAAACAGTGATTCTTTCAGTGAAAAACTCCTTCTGAATCCATATACCAGAAAAAGGCTGGAATCTTCTACAAAGTAGTGACACATCCCTTCACCAAAACTTATGGACATAGAAAACACCCCAACTGTGAAGATAAAGTTGTCTTCTTGCCAGATGCTGTTGACTACTTTATTTAAAAAGATAGTCAAATAGGCTTATGCAGGTAAATTCCCTGCTCACATGGAATAAGGTGGACCTCGTATGGACAGAAGCTTCTCCTCATAGACTCAGACAGGTCATAAAAAAAGCCAAACAAAATCCATAGCGTGACACCGTTTAATAATAAAAGTAAATTTTAAAAAACATAAGGCCAAATGGCTGCTTACATATGCCGGTGCCCGACCTGACACTGGGGCTGCTCGCTTAAAACAATCGTTTCGTAATGGATGCGTAGTTCCTCATGGTGTAGGGCGTGCGTTACACCAAGAAACAGCCGACAACCAAAGACGACCGGAACTGTGTAATGTGTAATATAGCAACAGTTGATATGCCTTCACAGTGCTTCCAATGACTCACCACCTTCTGGTGCAATATCTCCTCACCTCAGATATCTGACCCCACTACAGAGTCAAGTACGCCTTAGACTGACTTCTCCTATAGGAGGTGCATCAAGGACTCCTTTTCCTCCCATTCAGGGGTATAACCGCTGCCTTTCCCTACTCACTCCTCAGTCCTCAGCATGGTAAACCAATTAAACAAAGTGGAAAAACCATAGTGCTCTCTGTTTTCACATATTTATTGTAAGCCAATCAGGATTAAAAACACTCACAAGAGAATCTGGATAACATGCACTTAAAATAATCAGCTCACCATGCTGACACTGGTAGTGACTACGTAACATCACAGGCTTTAATTCCTCCCAACCAAGGGAGGACTGGGAGGTTGTGCAATAAATATTCTGTATATTGCAGGGAAATTGATAACAAGTGAAGTTACAATCATCAATCACAAGCACTAGCAACTGTGACAAAACATTTGACAGAACAGTTCAAAACAGTGTGGCATCAGCAAACACAGTGACACTGGCAACACAAGTGCAAAAAGACTAGTAGTACTCAGCAATATTGGCAGTACCTTGGAAGAATTCCAGCATAAAGATTGTCACTTTGTTATATCTTACATTACCAGAGCTGCAGCTGTGTAGGGAGTGGCTAAAAGGCAGAGTGGTGGTGCAAAGGTGCACTGCACTGAAGAACAGAGGATAGCAGAGCAGACAGCGGTGTCCCTAATCTATCCCTCCTCGAACAGTAACTTTAATTTAAGGCTAATTCACTGACCTTTCCCTAATCTAGCTACTCGCAAATGTGTGCCAATTGCAGCAGAGCACTACTATTTATTATTATTGCTCACTCTAATGATGGCCATCGAGGTAGGTCACCCAGTGGTGCAGTGTCCAATCGGACCACTGCTCCAATGGTGACACCTATGGAGTCTGTAGAGGAAAAATGTTCCTCTCATCCTCCACACCTCCTGTACAGTGGCCAGCAACACAATGCCTCCTACAGAGGGGAGGGTAAACTGCACCTGTGTCAGAGAAGGACTTTTTCCACCCATGCTCACCATGCTCCTGCGCGCATGCACAGTGGATTGTCACTCCGGCGCACACATGCGTGGCGCCGATGGTGCGGTGCAAGCTTGTGCAAAATAATACCTGTTCGCGCAGTGGCTCGAGAGTGTGCGCAATGGCGGACAGGTGTGCGCCGTGGCGCACGCTATGGCAGGGCTATTTCAAACGGCTCTGGCATCCAAACAGGTTGCTGGTTTGTCGTCTGCTTCCCGTTTGTACCTTTTTCCAGTTTTGCCATATCTGACTACCTGCTATGACCCGGACTGTTCCTGACTATGCTGCTGCTCTCCTCGATCTGACCCTCGGTTTGCTTAATGGACTCTGCCTGATCTGCCTACAGGTGTTTGACCCTCGGCCTGCTTTACGGACTCTGCTCAACCTGCTTACAAGTGTTTGACCTTTGGCCTGCCCCTTAAACTTGCTTACTTGCTTACACGGATTTGACCCCTGGCCTGCTTTACAGACTTTTTTACTTCCTTTTGTGCTTGATCCCTTGCTGTATTCCAGATTGTGCACTAAGCTCTGCACTGGACCCTCAGCCAGTTCCTGAACCTAGGCTAACCCTCTGCACAGCTCTACAGCCTTTTTAAGAGCCGAACACACCTGAGCTCATCCTTAGTGGAGGGTCTGAGCAAAACCAGAATAGCCTGGAGCTACACAAGTGTATATATTAAGAGATGTTGGAAACCTCTCCATGGAAAATGTGACTATAAGGAACTTTTTTATTTTAAACAAACATGGGAGGAGTGCCCTTAGGTGCAAAGATAGCGAGTTGAGTCCTTGAAGCTCTACATTTGAGTCTAAACTCTCACATTATACTGTGTACAGTATACTCATATTCCTACTGTAGTCATCTTGTCCACTTTTCTTTATGTCTCCTCTCCACTTTTTTTATTTTCTTTCACTCCCATCCATGTCTGTTCTCCTCCCCTTTGTTATTAATCTCCTTTGGTTTGATTTCTGTTTCTCCCTGTGATCATTCTTTTCCACTTCTAGCTATGGTTGGAATTCGTTCAACGCTCCACTCCCTGGGTATTCTTCTTCTCTTCCATTTATTTATGTCCACTCCCCTTCCCTCTTACCAGTATCCTCCACTTTCATCCATGAACGCTTCCCTCCCTGGTTAATCTTTCCCTCTTCTATTTATGCCCACTCTTCTTCCCTCTGACCAGTCTCCTCCACTTTCCTCCATGTATGCTCCCCTCCCTGGTTATTTTACTCCTCTTTTATTTATGCACATTCTTCTTCCCTCTGACCATTCTCCTCCACTTTCATCCATGAATGCTCCCCTCCCTGGTTAGGCTTCTAATCTGGTCAGTCTCCTCCACTTTCATCTCCCAGGTTATTCTTCTTCTCTTCTGTTAATGTCCACTCTCCTTCCCTCTGGCCAGTCTCCTTCACTGTCATCAATGTAAGTTCCCCTCCCTGGTTATTCTTTTTCTCTTCTATTTATGTTCACTCCCCTTCCCTCTGGCCAGTCTCTTCCACCTTTACTCGTATACGTTCCCCTCCCTGGTTATTCTTCTTCTCTTCTATTTATGCCCGCTGCCCTTCCCTCTGACCAATATCCTCCACTTTCATCAATGTACTTTTCCGTACATGGTTATTCTTCTTCTCTTCTAATTATGCCACTCCACTTCACTCTGATCAGTCTCCTCCATTTTCATTTGTGAACGCTCCCTTCCCTGATTATTCTTCTCCTCTTCTATTTATGCCCAATCTCCTTCCCTCTTACCAGTCTCCACTTTCAACCATGATACCATTTCAACCATTCTTTTCCCTGGTGTAGCACAGCCCCCTTTTGGATTTACCTGCTCATCTGCATCACCATGACCCTGTGAACCTTCCAACCCACCTGACATGCTGGGTTCTGACATCTTTTCACAAGCACCTTTAAATAATACTTCACACAAGTCAATATATTTATGCTATCTCAGCTTTTATTGAAGTAGCAAAGTAGTATGTGTTTGTAAAGGAGGGAAATAGATCAACCGAATTCTGAATAACAGCACAGACTCAATAGAGGAATTTCCCCAAAGACAGCTTAAGGATAGTTTAACAGTAAGAAGATACAATATACATATATTTACAATGGTATACCACCTGTAACATGACCTGATGGACAATGAATGGTTAAGTGTTTAATGCAAGTAGTTACTCTCTAAGGGGAACCCCAGGCTGTACTAATCAACATTTAAATCCTAATGAGAGATCAAACAGAATAAGGATAGTGTAAGGCCCTTTAATTAGTGAGAATAGCAATGTCCATGGGTCAGGCAGGATAGTCTTCAATAGCAGTTGGAGCTCATTAGATTAGGCGCAGTGATGATGAATGAATAGGCTGACTGGCTTAAACAGGCTAATGGTATTCATTGAAGTGATTGTAGGTAAAGGTGTCTATGTGCAGAGTTCAAATAGAACTGCAGTAAATTGTTCCAAAGGTAAAGGTGTCTGTACACAGCGTTCCAATAAAGTAACCAGGAAAATTATACAGAAGGTGGGCGGTTGCCCTCTCACCAACGACTGGTCCGAACTAGATGCCTTGAAGTCAGCAACCAGGGAAGAGACGTCTGTCAATGGAGCCGCCAGCAATGACACACGGATGCGGAGTGTGAGTGAACAGGGTGTTGAGCTGCTGAGTTGGTGCCATGAAGAGGTCTGCCGAACAGCAGCAGAGATGGGCCCTACGAGGCTGGAATTTCTTGACACCGCATGACAGGCCGCAACCTCTCTCTCCCCGTCACGGAGAGGCATGCATTACGAGGCCTAGGAGGAAGAGATTGAACTCCTATATCCTTTATAGTCTCTCCCAGAAGTCCCCTGGATGGTAGCAAAGATCCCTGGGATATGTAGTCCTGGTGTATAGTTATGAAATGGAACCACTGGTCACAAATACAACTAGTTCCACAATCCAGTGAGTTGGCTTGCAAATATGATGACAGTCACTGGCATCCAGCATTAAAGGAATACAACTATAGATGATAAATGATGGGGAGGGCACATAATGTTACATTTATAGTCCACCATCGCTACATCCTTCCCCAATTTAAAGTCTTTGGTCCCCCGAAGACAAAACACAACCTATAAGATCACTTTACTGTATCATAAGAAAGTAAACAGTTATACTAAAAACCAGAAGCTGTAACATTCAGCAACTGATCGAAAGAAGGATTTTCTATAAACAAATGATATACGTTGTCAGGCAAAGTCATATCAATTTTGTGACAGGCCAGTAGTGTCAGGAGGCTAGTCAGAGTCATCCTCTATCAAAGGCTCGATAAAGGAGTCAAGTGCTTGACTAGAACAGCAGTAGTAGTCGCAGCCCACAATCTGTTCCCCAGAAACTACATCCGGGTTCTTGTTCAGGTGCTGTCTCAGATTCGGGCTCAGGTTCTGTCTTAGGTGCAAGCTTAGGTTCTGGCTCAGGTGTTGGCTCAGGTTTTGGCTCCCCTTGGATGTCAGGAACACTCTCATTTTCTACTCTCACTTTATACTTCTAACTCCTTCATTTCCTCTTGTCAGGTGGGGCCTCAGCCCTTCAACTTCAGGTCGGAAAACGTGGGTCTTCCTTCCAGAATATGCTTCCTTATTGTTTCTCTGTGAGGTCTGAGGGGTAGGATTGTCTTCAGAGGGGCAACATAGCCAATCAAGTAGTAGTTTTTCCTCATCGCTCTCTTCATCTGGAGACATAGATTTACGACCCTGATCAATCCTAGACCTCAGGGTTGGAGTCTGATAACTCTCTGGGCAAGGGGGTGGAGGCATTCTAACATCTTCGGATATAGGCAGCAGATGATTTCTATGCCAAACTTTTAGAGGGCTGGTCTGACCTTCAGGGTGGATCTGATGCACAGGAAGCCCAGGCAATCATTTGCAAATAATGTAGGGCTCGGACCACCATCTTTCAGCCAGTTTGTGTTTCCCAGGCACTCCCAGATTACACAACACCTGATTTGCAGGTCTTGAACCATTACTTTAAGATCAAAGATCAAAGCTTTTCTTGTTTCTCTGTTCTCTGGCGTGGATGTTTCCCTAGCTTTCTCATAGGCAGTCTTTAAATTATTTCAGAGTCTTGTCGACGTATCCTCTGTAAGCTTGGGATGTATGATCTAATGATGTTCCAAAAGCCAAATCCACTGGCAAGCTTCCCTGTCAAACATCAACCGGTAGGGGGAATATTCAGCAGAGCCATTTGCTGTGCTATTGTAAGCATGGACCACTGCAGCAAAAGGATCTCCCTAATGTTGTTTCTTCTCCAAAGGGAGAGTTCCTAACATATTCAACAGAGTACGGTTGAAATGTTCAGGTTCTGAGTCCCCTTGGGGATGGTAAGGAGTGGTTCTAGATTTTTTTATACTCAAGAGTTTACACAGTCTTCAGAGTAGCTTACTCTCAAAATCCTGACCTTGATCTGAGTGTAGACGCTGAGGCAGTCCAAAAATGAATGAAGAACTTTTCTACTAGGGTCTTCGCTACAATACTGGCTTGTTGATCCCTAGTGGGGGAAGCCTGAGCATAGTGAGTAAAATGATCTGTCAAAACCAGAACATTACTCCATCCACTCAGGTCCGGTTCCAAGCACAAGAAATCAATGCACACCAACTCCTTTGGTCCCTTACTCTGTAGATGGCCCATTGGGGCTTCACTGTCTGGATGCCACTGATGCATGAGCGGCAGTGGCCCTCATAGACAGCCAATAAAATCGATCTCTGACTAATTTAAAGGTCCTATCTGGACCTAAGTGACTATGGTCATCACTAAGAGCGATCAGCACTGTTAATCAGTGTTTCTCAAGAAGGAACAGTTGACGGACACCTTCTAGTTCCTCCGATGGGCCTTTCCGGTATACAACTCCGTCTTCTAGCCGCATTCATTCCCATTGTTTATGGACTACTTTAGGTTCCTCAATGGAACTACTTAACAGCATCTAAGGGCGAACTGATAAGGATTTCTTTATAAGGTTACCCAATGGGCCTTCATATTGGTCCCTCCTAATATCCTCTCTAGTTAATTGAGGTAGCTCTTGACTATACACTTGTGCCAAATCACAGTAATATCTGGGCACTCCAGCAGCAGTGTTTTATTCCTTGACCTACGGCCAGTCCTCCCTCCAGGGGCAAATGGATCAAGCTCTTCTGACCAATGTCTGTGGTGTAAGGTCTTTGGGAGAGAGCATCAGCATCTCGGTTTCCCACTCCTGGCCGATATTTCAAAACTAAAACTGAACTCAGACAGGGCGGCCAACTACCGATGTCCAGTGGCATCCAGTTTGGCAATAGACAGCAAGTAAGTTAGTGGGTTGTTATCTGTTTTCACCACAAATGTGGCCCCATATAGATAATCCACTAGTCCATTACAACCTACTTGTGGGCCAAGAACTCCAAATTTTGTACTGGATAATTATTTTCAGAGGGCGTGAGGCTACGACTCACATAAGCCACTGGGCAGAGTTTCCCTTCTGGCTCTTGATAGAACACTCCCCCTAAGCCATCTCTGCTGGCATCCACATGAAATTCATAAGGCTTCAAGGGATCAGCAAAGGCCAACACAGGTGCTTCAATAATGCTTCCCTTTCAGGCGTTCAAAGGCTCTTTCACACTTCGTCCATTGTTTTTGAATAGACTCACATGGCTTTCTTGAGCCTCCAGTGTGGGCCTTCTGTAGGTCCTCACCCGTCTGATTCTGCAATAACTCATTCAGAGGTTTGGCTATCAGTGTGAAGTTCTTCACAAATCTTCTATAATAGGAGCAGAAACGTTCTCAGTTCGGTGACGGTGTTTGGGCAAGGCCAGGAAGTAACAGCATCCAACTTCTGAGTGTTGCAACCTGGGGAAAGAACCTGCATGAAAGCCACTGTTAAGTTGTCATGGGAACAACTGGGTCCTTATGTGGTAGTAGCAGCTGACCCACTGGAGGAAGATAAAGGTATAGAACTGATTCCAGAGATTATACCCACTAGGGCCTTACTGAGAAGTGGGGGCCGAATTCCTGTCAGTGTGAGGAATGTCACTACTCATCCAATCAGCATGAAGCCTCATATGGTGATTGGAAAAGTAAGTGCTGCCACCCCAGTGACGGTGGATGATTTAAACCGGAAGGAAAATGGAAGAGAATGACCACTGGTCAGTGTCCAAATCTGTCCCCTAGATGGAAAGAGAGGCTCAAAGCTCAAGTAGCTCAATGGGAGGAATTATTCTCCAAGAATTACTTTTATGTGGGCTATGCCGGGCGTGCCCAACACCAAGTGAAAATAAGCCTTTCCAAGAAAGAGCTAGAAGAGTCCTCTGTGTGATCTGGAGGACCTTCGAGAACAGTTGCATAGTTACATGGTAGGTGAGGTTGGAAAAAGACACAAGTCCATCAAATGTGTGTGTGTGGCTGAACTCATTAGGGAATCCAGGAGCCCTTATGCCTCGCAGATTGTGGTCGTAAGAAAGAAAAATGGGTCCCTTTGGATGTGTATCAACTATTGAACTGTGAATAAGAAAACTATTCTAGATTAGTACACAGCCCCTTGCATAGAAGAGGCCCTGCAATGCTTATCTGGAGCTAAATGGGTTAGTGTTCTGAAGAGTGGATATTATCAGATACCCATACACCCCAATGATCGAGAGAAGATGGCCTTTATCAGCCCTCTAGGTTTCTTTGAATTTGACCGAATGCCACAGGGATTAACAAGGGCCCCTGCCACCTTTCAGAGATTGATGGAGAACACAGTGGGAGATATGAACGTGATAGAAGTACTAGTGTATCTGGATGATATCATAGTTTTTGGCAAAACATTGGAGGAGCATGAAGCTCAATTGGGGAAAGTCTTTCAACTAATACATACTGAGGGGTTGAAGTTGTCGTTAGAGAAGTGCCAATTCTATCAGACTTCAGTCACCTATTCTTGGTATGAATGGGTATGCAGAGTATGCAGAGTATGGATGGGTGAGCATGGATGGATGGATCTATGGATCTGTCACTGAGCAGCGTTGTGGGCACTACACATGCGGCCCACTGATCGCTCCCCTCTCCATTCACACTAGACTGAAAGGGGAGGGAGAAACCAGAAATAAAGCCAGTTTGTTTACATGTGATCGCTCCGGTACGTCCTCCCAGAGTTAAGCAACTCACTCAGAAAGGTGTGCATTCATTTCCTGTATCTGTCTTTCATTCCCTGGGGGCCTTGTTTTCTTTTTAGCAGACAAGGGAGGGGAAGGGGCAACAAATGATTTTTTTTCCTACTTTGGAGCACAGTTTTCCACCTGGACTCTCAACTAGCTCTTTTACTGAGGTCCCCTGAAGTTTCCCGCCGGCTTTTGTAAAAGTAGCTTCTGTAAGGCTTTCAAAACGGTGTCTATGGAAGGCAAACTGCAGAAACCGGATCGTAGCGCTGTGATGTTGTCACCTCCGGATAAAGGTCAGCTGGAGGGTGCGTGCGTTCAAAGCATGCGTTCTTCTAACCCCCCCTCCCTCCCTCTCCCACTCTCCCCCTCCCACTCTCCCCCTCCTTCCCCCTTTTTCCATGGACTTCGTGCCATGGGTCCATAATCTTGGCTTTCATACCACAATGCCAATCATATATATGTAGTTACTTTTTCTATTTTCATTTTTGTTTCAGGTTAAAGATGTGTCTTATATTTTTTTCTTATTGTAATTATATATAATGTAAATAATACTCTAGTTGGCATGTGTTATCTCTCTTTGTCCTTGATACTTTTTCTTTTAGTATTTAATGTTTATATATTCCACACATGTTACATTTTTGTGTTTGTTTTACTTTACGAATGCATCCCACGGCTACCAGTGCGGGTATGTCGGGGGTCCAAACCATTTCCCTCTGGTGTGTAGGTTGCCCCCTTCTTCGTGTTCGTTGGGGGGGTCTTGGTTGGCCCGCTCTATGTCTCGACATTGGCTTCCCTCTCCCCTGGGAATTAGATCCTGTCCCTTCGTTCTGCCCATTGCTTCCTATATGACCCCATGGGATTACAGTTCTCCCACGTTGGCTTACAGCTTCACGTGCTGCTGTTGGCTGTATGGACACCCAAGGGCGGCACATTTATTCTAGTGGGTTTCTATGTTCCCCATATTGCTTTTTATCATGTGATCACGTTTTTATTTTTATTCTGTATGCTGGTTTTATGCCAATAAACAGCAAATTTAGTTTTTTGATCTACACTATGGGAAGCCGTTGTTTTACATATGACTCTTTCCGTGAGTTTTCGACTCATTATTGAGTTATTGGTCAGAGACCTTTGTTACCTTATCGGAATCTCTGGAAGGAAGATTTGAACCTTTGAGATGGGATTGAACGCTCCTCCATTGACTAGAAGACCCACAGCCCTTCCATTGGCTGATGAACCATCTGGGATCTGTCGCACATTTCCTGTGGAGTTGAGGATCCACTTGTGTACACTCGTTTGACCTGGTATCTATATACAGGTACCGTGGCTCCGATAAGAGTACCCACCTTTTCCATACTCTGTTCTGATGGTAATGCCTAGCATGTCTTCTGGATCACCCTTTAGTTCACACACTCCATGAATCACTATTTCAGAGTCTCATACGGATTCCAAGGATTGATTTATTTCACTCTTGGGACTTTAATGTTATATATACATTCAAATATTTTTTTGGTGTTAGTCACTTCACCATGTAATTTTGCTTTTTGTTATTTTTTTTTTTCAGCGCTACATTATAGTTTATTTTTGTATATGAATTTTGTCACGTTTGTGTGTAGCAGCTTTGTTCACTTTTTTAAGGTTAACGCAATAATCTTTCCTGTTTTCACATTTATTCTAGTGCCTGCCCGCCATTAGCTCTAGCGCCTGCCGTTATTTTATCCATATCGCATGCTCTCACCATCAGCTATGGCTGGCCGTGACCATCTGTCGTACCAACTCTGTTGGTTGACAGCTCGTTTCATGGAGCCTGTTCGTGTCCCGATGACTCATTTGTCACCTGACACTAAATACTTTTCGCACAGCACTATGGGCTATGTTGGCCATAGGTGCTGATGCCGGCGAATGCGCCAGAGCTCTCCTAGTCCGCTTACTCGACCGGTAATGTCAGACACCGATCGCGTATGGGGGATATATATAGCCAGCCCGTCCACTGGTCACCTGTAGGACTCGAGGTGCATCTTTGACTGTGACAGCTTAGCGACATGGTACGCTATTGATCTTTGGACACTTTTCTCCAGCAATACAACTTTACTGCTGTGGCGCTTGTTTTCCTTTCATCTTTTAGGCATTACACCTTTTTGTCAAATATAGGTTGTTAGCCCCCGCTGAAAGCTGACACCATATAGTCACACTCTTTATACTGCAAAGAGGGATTACCCCAGGGCTCAAGTCCTGCGGGAACACATGGGAACGGAGTTCCTGTACTTTTTCCACAACAGGAACTCAGTTCCCGTTAGCAGGCGTGTCCTGCAAGATTTTGAAGTATGCGAGCTGTGTGGCAGGTGCTACACCAGCAGCTGCTGACATAGCTCGCAATGGTAAGTGCTGCACACCAGGGGTGGACTGACCATTCAGGCATTGCCAGTAGGGGGCCCATGACGGCTTCCTCTTCAATCTACCTGTCAATCACAGCTAGTTAACGGGTAGATCAGGTCCCTGCTTCTAGGAAATTGTATTTAGTCAGACCTCTCGTGATGCACTGAGGAGAGAACCCAGAGGAGGAGCACAGCTACTCCGCTCACAGGACATGCAGGGAGAGAAGTGAGCTGAGGGAGGAACATCAGTTTGGGGTGGTAAGCTGAGCACAATACCTGGCAAAGTTTAATCCCAGGAGGGAAGTGGAAATATGTGAAGGGTTGGAATAGCAGCGAGTGTGTGTTGGAGCCCTGCAGAGTTTGCAGCCCCCCAAGCTAACATACATCTCCTAAGCAGGAACACATCACTATCTCCCCAAGCATTCTGTCCAGATAATGTGCAGTTAATTTATGACCTTTCCGTTTAACCCTGTGTTATCCAAACTCTGTTCAATGAAAAGTGTAAACTCGCCACATAAACACTCAATACAAAATCACATTCCCCAATAAAAATCAGAACATGATGTTTACATTTGCATGGAAGCACAATTGAATAAATGCTGATTATTCAGAGAATTACCATATTTATGTTTGAGGATTGTTTTTTTTATGTACTAACAGTTAAGCTTCATACACACAATATGAAAATTAGATGAAAAATACCACTTTTGAAGTGTTTATGCATATAAGCGGATCCTTTTTTTTTTTTTTTTTTAGTGGGGGAGTGGATCTTGGGTTGGAGTTCCCACACTTTTTCCCCAGGACTTGACCCCTGGATTATCCTCTCTCCCTTCTTTCTGCTTTTGTGGTTTGCCATCTAATTTCTAGATGAGCCCTCCTTATCTCTTATCTCTCTCTCTCTCTCTCTCTATATATATATATATATATATATATATATATATATATATATATATTGTACAGGACGCCAAGATTGGGTCCTGGATGGGTGCTATGTAGCGCCTATATTCGGGATGTGGTCCCTTTAAGGGAATCCTGGTAGGCCTCAGGGGGTCACCCAAAAATGGGTGACAAATTCCAGGGATAGTTTTGGGAGAAGACTGACTCGCGGTCCTCTCTATATTTAAGAGAGATAGTTGGGATCAGGAATTTGGGAGGCTCTGATGTGACATTTGGGTGGGAAAGAGCCTCCCTCCCTGACCAAAGGGATTCGGCCCACAGGGGGTTAACAGCCTTCAAGAAGACAGCCTATAAGACAGGAAGTAGTAGAGAGGTGGTGGTGAGGAGGAGAAGGAGATGAACACCTGTCTGAGGAGCTGTCTGGCTGTGTTGTTGTATTGCTATTTTGGAGGCTGCAAAAAGATCTCTGCAAGGACTCTAAAGAAACTTTTTGGTGAAGACCTGACTACAGAACTGTAGGTGTTTTCTTTTCGTATTTGTGCTAAAGATAAGCAGACTTTAATTTACGTTTTTTTTGTATGCTGAAGAAAAGCTTTATTTTTGATTTAACTATAAATAAATATATTTTGGTTTCACCTTATACCGGTGTATGCACTTAGTCCCGCGGAGCTAGTATCCTCAAACTTTACTATATATATATATATATATATATATATATATATATATATATATATATATACATATATATATATATATATATATACACATATATATATATATATATATATATATATGCAGTGTTCACTGCTAATTGATTAACTACTTATCAGCATTGGCAGTCTTTTCAATAATTGTGTGTTTCTTTTCCATAGCTACACACTCAGGGTGATTCATGTACAATTGATCTTCTTATCAAAATACCTCTGTCATTTATATTTTCTGGTGCCCCTCCTTTGATATTGTTTTTTAATCTATTTTTTAAGTATCTGAGGCTATGTTAGCCTTCTCTGTGTCTGGGATAATGTTTATTCCCACATTGTTTCTCTTCACACAACCAATTCATAGCCATTGTTTTATATCTTTATTGCTAGGTCTTTGTCTGCCCGCTACAGCCATAGATGTGGCACAACGCTGTTTACTGACGTGAAGTATCTCCCTCTTGTCACAATTCCATCTGGAGCTACTGGATAGGTATATGGGACTTTTGGTTGGACCTACCAGATGTATGGGAACTATATAGCCATGTCATGCATCTAGAAAATGTAGATATATTATTGTTATTCTTTGTATAGATCTCATATTCTTTTCTTGTCTTTTTACTTAGAATCCACTATTTTGGCACAGGCCTATATCACTTCCCTGAGGAAGCCAATGCTTTGGCGAAACGTGTAGGAATTGATTACCTGTATTACCCACTGGCCCTCATAACATCTTGGCTGGCTCCTTTATCTTCCAATTTAAACATATGTGCCATATGTGCTCACACCCTTGAATGTATATGTATTGATACTTTTTTTGTATATATAATAAAGTAAATTGATTTTTTTATGAACTTCTTTGAAACATTCTTATATTTCTCTATATCTGGCCCCACTATAATCCCTTCTTTCTGTCCTCATCCTACCCATTTTTTGACATTTTTTTTTTTTTGCATAATAGTTTTTATTGAACTTTTCAGACGAAAACAAGACAGTTTGCAGATAGACAGCATAAAGTACAAATGGTATACCGTTGATATTTAAAATGGATGCATTACCATTGCCCATTGCGACTTAGCCATAAATAACATTTAGTAGATACTAGAGGTAAAGACAACTTTATATAGAAGGGTCATAGGTAGTGATGGCCGAACGGTTCGCCCGGCGGTCGTTTCGCGGCGAATTTCCGACTTTCGCCGTCCGCGGGTTCGAACGCCTTTTTCCGTCGTTCGCCCCGGCGGACTTACGTGTTTAATGTATACAAGAACTTTAACCTTTCGTGACACGTTTATCATGTGTTACAGGACAACCAATTGAGACATGACAGCTCATGGACACTTGGACATTCCCCCTAACCTATAAATACACCCGATCCGGTGGCCATTTTACATTCTTTCTTCTGTCACTGTAGGGAAAGGATCCTGTGTGGAGTAGGGACAGAGAAAACGCTAGCTATTTGGTACACAAAAGTTCTTTTCAGGACTGGTATAGGTGTTAGGTCAGCAGCCTGAGTTTCTTTTGTCAGTTTAGATAAAGGGACAGAGCGCTGTATGCTGCTATTTTAGGGACAGCTCAGCCAGATTAGTCTTTCTTCATCATCATCATCATCATCATCATTAGCTGTTACTATCAGGTCCACAAAAGAGCTGTTCCAGCTAATCGTTCCAGCCTACTCTTTTTTGCCAATTTGTATAGGGACAGGCAGGAAGCAGTGTGTCAGGCAGTGAGGATAATTTTAAAGACTTGCTGTTACTATTAGTTCCACAAAGGTTCTTTTCAGGACTGGTATCAGTGGTACGGTAATAGGCTTGTACACGTATAATATTCTTTCTTCCAAATATAGAAAGAATATTATACTTGACTGCTGCCCTTCTGCTGCAGTCTGCTAATCATTCACAACTCACTTGTTCCACAAAGCTCTTTATCAGGACTGGTAACTTGGTCTGTCTAGGGTGCTACGGTACATAGGCTTGGGTGCGGTACAGTCTGCTGTTCTGTAAGGACCGCTATCGGTCCACAATACATAGGGTTGCCGTGCACTACTGCTGACCGCTGCCCTATACTGCAGCAGTCCTTCAGCGGTATAGGGACTGACGCACAGTCTGCTAAACACTAATACACAACCTGCTTGGTCCACAAAAGTTCTTATAAGGACTGGTAACTTGGTATAGGGTGCTACGGTACATAGGCCTGAGTGCAGTACAGTCTGCTGTTCTGTAAGGACCGCTATCGGTCCACAATACATAGGGTTGCCGTGCACTACTGCTGACCGCTGCCCTATACTGCAGCAGTCCTTCATTGGTATAGGGACTGACGTACAGTCTGCTAATCACTAACACACAACCTGCTTGGTCCACAAAAGTTCTTATAAGGACTGGTAACTTGGTATAGGGTGCTACGGTACATAGGCCTGAGTGCAGTACAGTCTGCTGTTCTGTAAGGACCGCTATCGGTCCACAATACATAGGGTTGCCGTGCACTACTGCTGACCGCTGCCCTATACTGCAGCAGTCCTTCATTGGTATAGGGACTGACGTACAGTCTGCTAATCACTAACACACAACCTGCTTGGTCCACAAAAGTTCTTATAAGGACTGGTAACTTGGTATAGGGTGCTACGGTACATAGGCCTGAGTGCGTTACAGTCTGCTGTTCTGTAAGGACCGCTATCGGTCCACAATACATAGGGTTGCCGTGCACTACTGCTGACCGCTGCCCTATACTGCAGCAGTCCTTCAGCGGTATAGGGACTGACGCACAGTCTGCTAAACACTAACACACAACCTGCTTGGTCCACAAAAGTTTTTATAAGGACTGGTAACTTGGTATAGGGTGCTACGGTACATAGGCCTGAGTGCAGTACAGTCTGCTGTTCTGTAAGGACCGCTATCGGTCCACAATACATAGGGTTGCCGTGCACTACTGCTGACCGCTGCCCTATACTGCAGCAGTCCTTCATTGGTATAGGGACTGACGTACAGTCTGCTAATCACTAACACACAACCTGCTTGGTCCACAAAAGTTCTTATAAGGACTGGTAACTTGGTATAGGGTGCTACGGTACATAGGCCTGAGTGCGTTACAGTCTGCTGTTCTGTAAGGACCGCTATCGGTCCACAATACATAGGGTTGCCGTGCACTACTGCTGACCGCTGCCCTATACTGCAGCAGTCCTTCATTGGTATAGGGACTGACGTACAGTCTGCTAATCACTAACACACAACCTGCTTGTTCCACAAAAGTTCTTATAAGGACTGGTAACTTGGTATAGGGTGCTACGGTACATAGGCTTGAGTGCGGTACAGTCTGCTGTTCTGTAAGGACCGCTATCGGTCCACAATAGATAGGGTTGACGTGCACCACTGCTGACCGCTGCCCTATACTGCAGCAGTCCTTCAGCGGTATAGGGACTGACGTACAGTCTGCTAAACACTAATACACAACCTGCTTGGTCCACAAAAGTTCTTATAAGGACTGGTAACTTGGTATAGGGTGCTACGGTACATAGGCTTGAGTGCGGTACAGTCTGCTGTTCTGTAAGGACCGCTATCGGTCCACAATAGATAGGGTTGACGTGCACCACTGCTGACCGCTGCCCTATACTGCAGCAGTCCTTCAGCGGTATAGGGACTGACGTACAGTCTGCTAAACACTAATACACAACCTGCTTGGTCCACAAAAGTTCTTATAAGGACTGGTAACTTGGTATAGGGTGCTACGGTACATAGGCTTGAGTGCGGTACAGTCTGCTGTTCTGTAAGGACCGCTATCGGTCCACAATAGATAGGGTTGACGTGCACCACTGCTGACCGCTGCCCTATACTGCAGCAGTCCTTCAGCGGTATAGGGACTGACGTACAGTCTGCTAAACACTAATACACAACCTGCTTGGTCCACAAAAGTTCTTATAAGGACTGGTAACTTGGTATAGGGTGCTACGGTACATAGGCTTGAGTGCGGTACAGTCTGCTGTTCTGTAAGGACCGCTATCGGTCCACAATAGATAGGGTTGACGTGCACCACTGCTGACCGCTCACCTATACTGCAGCAGTCCTTCAGCGGTATAGGGACTGACGTACAGTCTGCTAATCACTAACACACAACCTGCTTGTTCCACAAAAGTTCTTATAAGGACTGGTAACTTGGTATAGGGTGCTACGGTACATAGGCTTGAGTGCGGTACAGTCTGCTGTTCTGTAAGGACCGCTATCGGTCCACAATAGATAGGGTTGACGTGCACCACTGCTGACCGCTGCCCTATACTGCAGCAGTCCTTCAGCGGTATAGGGACTGACGTACAGTCTGCTAAACACTAATACACAACCTGCTTGGTCCACAAAAGTTCTTATAAGGACTGGTAACTTGGTATAGGGTGCTACGGTACATAGGCTTGAGTGCGGTACAGTCTGCTGTTCTGTAAGGACCGCTATCGGTCCACAATAGATAGGGTTGACGTGCACCACTGCTGACCGCTGCCCTATACTGCAGCAGTCCTTCAGCGGTATAGGGACTGACGTACAGTCTGCTAAACACTAATACACAACCTGCTTGGTCCACAAAAGTTCTTATAAGGACTGGTAACTTGGTATAGGGTGCTACGGTACATAGGCTTGAGTGCGGTACAGTCTGCTGTTCTGTAAGGACCGCTATCGGTCCACAATAGATAGGGTTGACGTGCACCACTGCTGACCGCTCACCTATACTGCAGCAGTCCTTCAGCGGTATAGGGACTAAGAGTTTTGTCACAGGGTCATTTAAAAAATGACATGCAGAGGAAGAGGCAGGCCCTTCCGCAGGGGTGGTAGGGGTAGGGCAGGAGCAACAGGCTTGAGCCAAAGTGGGAAGTTGCAGAAGGTGCGTTCAATTACTTTAAAGGATGCACCAGACTTGGTTGAGTGGCTCGCTCAGCCTTACTCTTCTGCACCCTCCTCATCCTCTCGATCTGCACCCTCTTCTTCACTCTCTGCTATGTGCACCCCCAAAGACACTACCACCAACAACACGACCACCACCACCACCACCACATACCTTCCGCTTGAGTCACTGGAATTATTTTCCGATCCATATCAAGAGGACATTTCTGATGCGCAGCCACTCTTGGTATTGGATCAGGAAGAGGAGGTAGCAACAAGCGCTACTCAGCAGTCTGACGCCAGTACCCAGATCAGCCCAAGGAGGAGGTTGGTCCCCGGTGTTGCTGCCTACTCTACTTATAGCGGTGGGGAAGGTGACGTTGATGATGACGTGTCTAGTGATGTCACGTGGGTGCCCACAAGAGAGGAAGAGGAGGGGAGTTCAGAGGGAGATATGGACCAGCAGATAGGGAGGAGAAGCAGCAATGACTTACATTGCACAGCAGGGACAAAGCAGACTGCAAATGTATCAGGAGCGAGTCATCGACCATGTACGGTCACATCTGGCGCTCCCAGGACACCGGCACATGGCTCCGCAGTGTGGGCTTTTTTTAACGTGTCCGCTGCTGACAATAGCGTTGCCATCTGCAATCTTTGCAGTCAACGCGTTAGTCGCGGTAAGCCCAATACTCACCTAGGGACGACCGCCTTAAGAAGGCACATGAGCAGCCATCACCGAGCCCAGTGGGAGCAACGGAACACACAAAGCCACACTGCAGGCTCTCACCGTCCAGCCTCGTCTTCTACTTCTCCTTCTCCTCTCTCCTCACAATTGTCCTCCACTCCACCTTCCATCACGCCAAGCTCACATTTTTCTGCAAAAAGGCAGGCTTCCGTGGGCCTAATGTTTGAGCGTAAAAAAATGATGACGCCGGATAACCCTCTTGCCCAACGGTTGGCGGCTGGCTTGTCAGAACTCATAGCCCGCCAACTACTGCCATATAAACTGGTGGACTCGGAGGCCTTTCGCAAATTTGTGGCCATTGGAACACCACAATGGAAGGTCCCAGGAAGGAAGTATTTCTCAGAGAAGGGCATCCCAGAGCTATATGGCCATGTTCAGCGGCAAGTGAATGTATCTCTGGCACACAGTGTCGGTGCCAAGATACATCTGACCACAGACACGTGGTCTAGCAAACACGGGCAGGGAAGGTATATCAGTTTTACTGCCCACTGGGTGAACCTTCTGACGGCCGTCAAGCATGTAACCCGTGGCACCCGTGTAGATTTGGTTTTACCGCCACGGATTGCATGCAGGCCTGACTCTTCTTCTCCTCCTCCTACTCCATCCTCCTCCCTCTCCTCCTCAGCTGCCTCCTCCTTTTCCGCTGCTAGCGTCTCTTCCACTGCACCGCCCAAGCTCCCCAGAACCTATTCCACATGCCAGGTGAGACGTTGCCATGCCGTGCTGCGTCTGTTGTGCCTGGAAGCAAAGAGCCACACTGGCCCGGCACTCCTTTCAGCTTTGCGTTCACAGGCAGATGAGTGGCTAACACCGCTCAATTTGACAGTTGGTAAAGTGGTGTGTGACAACGGTGCCAATCTGCTTAGCGCATTGAAACAGGGCAAAATCACGCACGTGCCGTGCATGGCACACGTCTTAAACTTGGTCGTGCAGCGATTCCTTGTCAAATACCCTGGGGTCCAGGACATCTTGCGGCAGGCAAGGAAAATCTCGGCCCATTTCAGAAGATCTTACACGGCCATGGCTCGCCTTGCTGACATTCAGCGGCGACACCATCTGCCGGTCAGACGTCTTATTTGCGATTGCCCGACGCGATGGAACTCAACCTTCTATATGCTTGATAGGCTGCTCCAGCAGAAACGTGCAGTTAACGTCTACCTGTATGAACTCTGCGAAAGAAACGGTTCTGGGGAGCTGGGTTTTTTTTCACCGCGCCAGTGGCTGCTCATGCGCGACACATGCAGACTTCTGCGGCCATTTGAGGAGATCACCAAACTGGTCAGTCGCAGCCATGGCGCCATCAGTGACATGGTACCTTATGCCTTCTTTCTGGAGCGTGCATTGCGTCGTGTCATTGATCAGGCTGTGGAGGAGCAGGAGCGGGAAGATGAGGAAGTCGCAATGCTGGATGAATTCCCAGGGGGGGCTACTCTATCTGAGACAAGTCAACAACAGGAGTCTGATGAGGAGTCAGAGGAGGATGGTGCCGGGGCGGATGAGCAGGAGCAAGAAGAGCATGCTTTAAACCTTTCTGGGATCCCTGTTGTGCGAGGATGGGGAGAGGAGAATGAAGAGGACGACATTATCCTGGATGATGAGCAGGAGCCAGGCCACCACACCGCTTCCACTTTAGTGCAAATGGGGGCCTTCATGCTCCAGTGTTTTAATAGGGACCCCCGTATAAAAAGCATGAGGGTCAAGGACCAGTACTGGGTGGCAACGTACTTAGACCCCCGGTACAAACACAAAATGGCGGAAATGTTACCGCCGTCGCAGAGGGCTGTCAGAATGCAGCACTTCCAGGCCTTGCTTCGAGAAATGCTGCATTCTGCTTTTGCGTGCGCTGGCAGAGGAGCAATTCCCACTCCCAGAGAAGGATTTGCGGGTACCAATCCAACAGCGCCTGCAAGAAGAGGCCGGTTTGAAGATGTGTTGGTGACTTCGGATATGAGGTCATTCTTTCAGCCGACCCATCGACAGGTGTCATCCGGATCCAGCATCAGGGAACGCCTAGACCGTCAGGTGTCCGACTACATTGGGTTAACGGCCGATGTGGACGCTCTGAGGAGTGATGAACCCCTAGACTACTGGGTGGGCAGGCTTGACCTCTGGCCAGAGCTTGCCCAATTTGCAATCGAACTGTTGGCTTGCCCCTCATCCAGTGTCCTGTCCGAAAGGACGTTCAGCGCAGCAGGGGGGATTGTGACCGATAAGCGTACTCGCCTAGCTCACCACAGTGTTAACTACCTCACATTTCTAAAAATGAATGAGGCATGGATCTCGGAGGAATTCAACACATGTGATCAGTAGACCATGTATATGTCTATAAACAATTTTTGGAATCAAGCACACAGACCTTCTTAATTCATTTGGCTCACTTCCCTGACCCAAAAAAGCACACCGTACTATATGCCCCTACCCTCCTCTTTGAAGAGGTTGAGCGGTGTCATATTTCTACTGGGGCTGCTTATTATGAGGGGTTCCCACCATCCCTGTGCTGTGCTGACTTCCTCCTGGGTGTTCTTATTATGAGGGGCTCCCACCATCCCTGTGCTGTGCTGACTTCCTCCTGGGGGTTCTTATTATGAGGGGATCACACCATCCCTGTGCTGTGCTGACTTCCTCCTGGGGCTGCTTACGGTGCTGCTGTCAGCGCTGTATGTCACGGAGCTGCTGTCAGCGCTGTATGTCACGGAGCTGCTGTCAGCGCTGTATGTCACGGAGCTGCTGTCAGCGCTGTATGTCACGGAGCTGCTGTCAGCGCTGTATGTCACGGAGCTGCTGTCAGCGCTGTATGTCACGGAGCTGCTGTCAGCGCTGTATGTCACGGAGCTGCTGTCAGCGCTGTATGTCACGGAGCTGCTGTCAGCGCTGTATGTCACGGAGCTGCTGTCAGCGCTGTATGTCACGGAGCTGCTGTCAGCGCTGTATGTCACGGTGCTGCTGTCAGCGCTGTATGTCACGGAGCTGCTGTCAGCGCTGTATGTCACGGAGCTGCTGTCAGTGCTGTATGTCACGGAGCTGCTGTCAGCGCTGTATGTCACGGAGCTGCTGTCAGCGCTGTATGTCACGGAGCTGCTGTCAGCGCTGTATGTCACGGTGCTGCTGTCAGCGCTGTATGTCACGGAGCTGCTGTCAGCGCTGTATGTCACGGAGCTGCTGTCAGCGCTGTATGTCACGGAGCTGCTGTCAGCGCTGTATGTCACGGAGCTGCTGTCAGCGCTGTATGTCACGGAGCTGCTGTCAGCGCTGTATGTCACGGTGCTGATGTCAGTGCTCTGTATTACGGTGCTGCTGTCAGTGCTCTGTATCTCCTGCACCCTCTTGTTTGCCTACCCTGGTCCCTGACCTTCCCTCTCCTCCATTGCCTTCATTAGCTCCATAGTCCTGAATTGTCAGAACAATTTCCCAAATAAAAAAAAAATGCTTGTAGTTATCGATCCCAAATTCACCTCATACATGTATTATGCTATTGTCCAGGTGGTGGGACTACGTGCTACCCCCTAATAATTACCCCGTGGCCGCAAATTCGACCTAAAGGTTTGCGAAATTCGCCTCCCATTGAAGTCAATGGAGCCCGCGGCGAACGGTCGTTTTCGCGAACGTTTGTGTCCGTTCGCGTTTCGCGTTCGCGAAACGTCCCGTCGGAAGTTCGTCCATCACTAGTCATAGGAAACATTGTTACAACTTTTTATGCAGGCCTGGTACAGTCCTTATAATAAGAAATATGATAGATCCTCTCAAAATGTATTCACGCCATCCTAAGAGGAATGGGAAAGTTCATGTTGAAGTAATACACTGCCTGATTAACCTTTTGTATTTAGAATAAGGTAGTACAGGGTAAGAAGAAATTTAGAGTAAAGTTAGGAGAGAAATTAAGATGGTTAGAACTATAGTTAGAACCATAGTTAGTACCAGAGTGAGCACCAGAGTTAGAGCCAGAGAGTAGGGGCCAAGAATAGAATGTTATGTCTTAGAGCTCTTAAGCATTAGCTTATCCATTTCAAAAATTATTAAAGTATTTCCTCCAAATCTTCCACCTACTGTCACATCTTCTCCTTGTGCCAAGCCTACTGGCTAATATAGACTCATATACATAGTGGGTTTGTATAATCTTGATTGCTTCAGAAACATTCGGAACTACATTGGTCTTCCATTTTTGGGTTATAAGAATTCTGGCAGCTAGGAGGATATGTGTGACAACTGTCCGGAATGGTACATGGTAGATTTAAAATAGCCAACCCTGCATTTGGTTTGGTAATGATACCTGTGATGGAGGATATCAATCGAAAAGTGCTATGCCAGAAACTGGTCAGGTGTTTGCAGGACCAAAATATATGTTTAATATTTCCTAATTCCCCACATCCCCTCCAGCACAAATTAGAGTTAGAATGCGAAAATTTCGATAGTTTGAACGGTGTAAGATACCACCACAGGGTAATTTTCTGGAATAATTCCTAGTGATTGGTACATTTGGAGGCCACATATATGGTATTAAAGGCTGTTTGCCATTGTTGTTGAGTAAATACCGTATATACTCGAGTATAAGCCGAGATTTTCAGCCTCTTTTTTGAGGCTGAAAGTGCCCCCCTCGGCTTATACTCGAGTCATCGCCGTCTGACTGCTCGATCAGCGTATCGAGCAGACAGACGGCGGACATACTACAATTCGAAAGCCGCGCCTCCGCCTCCGCCTGTGATAGGCGGAACACTGAATTTCCCAGCAGCCTGTGTTCCGCCTATCACGGACATCGTCTCATCCTCGTCCGTAGTACGAGGATGAGACGATGTCCGTGATAGGCGGAACACAGGCTGCTGGGAAATTCAGTGTTCCGCCTATCACAGGCGAAGGCGGAGGCGCGGCTTTTGAATTTTAGAATGGCCGCCGAGGCGCCGACGAAGAGCGGCGATCCTGGCAAGGCACGGGACGGAGGCAAGGCAAGGCACGGCACGGGACGGGACGGAGGCAAGGCACGACACGGGACGGAGGCAAGGAGGCAAGGCACGGGACGGAGGCAAGGAGGCAAGGCACGGCACGGGACGGAGGCAAGGAGGCAAGGCACGGAGGCTCGGGACACAGGCTCGGGACACAGGTAGGCTGGACACACACACACACACACACACACACACACACACACACACACACACACACATGGACACACACACACAGGGATGGATGGATGGAGACACACACACACAGGGATGGATGGATGGATGGAGACACACACACACAGGGATGGATGGATGGATGGAGACACACACACACAGGGATGGATGGATGGATGGAGACACACACACACAGGGATGGATGGATGGATGGAGACACACACACACAGGGATGGATGGATGGATGGACACACACACACACAGGGATGGATGGATGGATGGACACACACACACACAGGGATGGATGGATGGATGGACACACACACACACAGGGATGGACGGACACACAGGGATGGACGGACACACAGGGACGGACACACACACAGGGATGGACAGGCATGTCTCACCCTCGGCTTATACACGAGTCAATAAGTTTGCCAGTTTTTTTGGGGGTAAATTGGGGGCCTCGGCTTATATTCGGGTCGGCCTATACTCGAGTATATACGGTACTTCCCCTATGTCTTCCTCCCATTTCTGGAAGGGTTTTAACTTAGTAAAAGCATTTTTGTGCTGGAGAAGGGTGTAGAAGAGGGTGATACCCTTCATCGATTGGGACCTGTTTGAATAGTATTTCCACACTATATCTTGCATATGTAAGCGTGGTGAGAACACAGACTTAAGCAGATGAGAGATTTGCCAATATTTGTATTCATCCTTAGACGAGAGATTATATTCTTTCATGAGTGTTGCAAACGACTTCATATGTTGGCCCTGAAATAGGTCTACTGCCAAAGTAATGCCCTTAGTAGACCAGTCTCTAATATAATTTCTGCGGCCATCCCAGATATTAATATCGATTGGAATGGGGATCTCCATCAATTTGGCACCTAGAGATCTTGTTTTACAGAGATCTCTCCACACCATCAACAATGCTTGTATAGTTAGGGGGAGTTGTTTTAGTGGGAAGGGGTTTCCAGATGTCCAACAATAACAGGGATGGAAGGTCTTTAGTAGGACTCATAACTTGTTCTATGGAGTGCCATGGTGTATTGGCTGTGTCTGAGAACCATGTTAAGTAGAGCAACCCTAAAGTAGTCTTGTAAATCTATAAAGCCCATTCCTCCTACTGAGCTATGTTTGATTAATAGAGCTCTAGAGCATCTAACCTCTTGTGTTTCCATACGTATTTAGTTAGGATGGAGTTCATTATTTTAAGATGAGTAGGCCCTAAAGGGACAGGGAGTGTGTGAAATATATATAAGATTTGAGGGAGTATTAGCATTTTGAATGCGGCCAAAGGACCCGACCATGATAGTTCAAACTTGGATAGGCGTTTCGTTTCTGTGTTTAATTTAGTTATCAGAGGAAGATTATTAGTCTCGGCTAGCTTGGACGGGTCTGCTGTAATTTGAAGGCCTAAATATGTAATTCTGTCGCTACTCCACGTATAAGGAAATGATGATTTCAATTTAGATAGAAAGTCTGGGGGTATGTCAAGGGGTAATATAATTGATTTAGTGTAGTTAGCATTGTATATGAAATTTTACTAAAGTAGTCCAAAGCTTTGTGGGCGTGGAATCATGAGTGAGCTGGTGAGTTTACAAATAAAATTATATCATCTGCGAAAAGGTTTATTTTATGCATAGTATCTTGAATGGGAAATCCTATGATACCAGGATAAGGCCTACTTTTTTCTGCTAAGGGCTCTATCAGAAGATTAAAAATTGATGGAGACAAGGGGCATCCTTGCTGTGTTCCATTATGCCGCGTACACACGAGCGGACTGTATGGCGTACTTAGTTCATCATACAATCCGACGGACAGTCCGTCGTACTTTCCACTGAACGGACTTGACCACACACGGATACCCAAACAGTCCGTCGAAAGCTTGCGCGATGACGTGTACAGCACATACGACGGGACTAGAAATAGGAAGTCCAATACACAGCAAAGCACCCTTCCGCCGTGTAAATCCTTTCTGGGCATGCGCCATTCTTAGTCCGTCGAACTAGCATACTGACGAGCGGATTGTCCGCTGAAACCAAAGTACGACGGACAGAATTTCGAAAAATCCGAAATTCTTAGTACCCTGGACTGCACGCTGAAAAAGTCAGCTGAAGCCCACACACGAGCGGCCTGTCCGCTGAAATGTGTTTCGACGGACTAAGTACGCCATACAGTCCGCCCGTGTGTACGCGGCATTAGTTATAAGGAAGGTTATGGTGATTGGTATTCATCATTCACTTTCACCTGTTCTTGTTTCCTTCCTCAAGTCCTTTTTTCCCTCCCTGGTTCTTTACCCTAGTTTTCCTATTTTTCTTCCCTTGTCCCTTTTTTTCCTTCCCCCCCTCCCTCCTTTTCCCCTCTTCCCTCTTTCCTTCCCCCTTCCTTCTTTCTTTGTCCCCCCTGTTTTTTTGTACATTCCTTTCCTCTACCCTCCCCCCCTTCCCCTCCCCCCCCTTTCTTTCCTTCACATCTCTCCCCTTGCTTTCCCTTCCCTTTTATCATTCCCATTACCCATTAACCTCTTCCCCCTTTTACTTCTCCCCTTTTTTTCTCCTCCTGTTCTTTGCCTTTTTTCCCTCACATTTTGCTGGTCCATCTTGATGTATCATAGTGGATCATTTGTCTTTCACCTGGTTGTCCGTTCTGGATTCAACGCCCCACACTTTTTTTTTTCATTTGATCACATGAGGCTAGCTTTTATGATATCCAACTTCTCATATTTCTACACAGACATCGGCCAAGTTGTTGGGGTTATAAACTACCCCACCACCCCCGTCGCCGGGGGAGGCTTCTCCCAGTTGGTTAGAACACCCTGTGTCCTAGGTGTTGGGATAAGACTCTAAAAGCAATAAATGGTATTGTAATTTTGCCTTTGCCCCTCTTTTTTCCCCTTTTCCCCCCCCTCCTCTTTCTTATTAAAATCATTGTTTTTGTACATATTTAATTGTGATATATATTTTCTAGATGTATTTCCTGAAGAAGCTGAAAAGGTAAACTAGTTGAAATACTTCATATCCCACAGTGTGTCTTTGATTGTGAATTGTTTTTATGATTCAATAAATTGTGATAAAGATTTTTACATGTTTTTTGTTAATTGTTTTTGTATTCTTTATGCGCACCGCAATAGTCCTATAGCTCCCTCCCCTTTTCTGGTGGGTCTGGTTGGGGACCAGACTGTCCAAATTTCTTTTTCAGTTATAAGGAAGGGTCGGAAAAGGGTACTCAAGGTATATACCTGTGCTGAAGGTGCCGAATAAAGAGCCAAGATTGCTGACAAAATAGGCCCTTCAAAGCCAAACTTACTAAGGGTGGATCTCATATAACCCCAATGTATCCTGTCGTACGCCTTCTCCGCATCCAGAGAAAGGAGCAGAGAAGGCGTCCGACAGATCCTTGCATGTTGGATAATGTTGATGACTCTACGTTTTGCATCAGATGCTTGTCTTCCACTGATAAAACCTGATTGGTCTGGGTTAATCAATGTAGGTAAAATATGAATCAATCTTTGGGCGAGAATTTTAGCTAGAGTTTGACGTTGGTATTAAGCAAGGAAATTGGGCGATAATTAGTGGGACTATCTGTACTCTTTCCTGGCTTTGGTATGGTGATGATATACGTTTTAAGCATTTCTGCCAGAAAGGTGAATGATTCTATGGCTTGGGAGAAGATTGACTGCAGTGTAGGAGTTAGAATGGATTTAAACATTTTATAATAATCATTAGGTAGGCCATCCGGCCCCGGGGATTTACTTGCCAGGAGTGTTTGTATTACCCTTTGGATCTCCTCTTGTGAAATGGGTTCATTAAGGGTTAGTAGTTGAGCTTGTGTCAGCTTTGGAAGTTTAATTTCTGCTAAAAAGGATTGAATGGCTTCGTCTGTAGGTTGGGGGGTATTGCTGTCATTCTTAATATTGTATAGGGAAGAATAATATGTAGCAAAATTATCCGCGATATCTTTAGGGTTAATTATTTTACTTTTATCTATATCATGAGTCAGATAGGGGATTTTAGTCCTATAGTCCTTTAGACGTCTAGCTAGAAACTTCCCAGCTCTATTCCCAGCCGAATAGTATGTTAATTTGAGGGCTTTGATGTATTTGTCATGTTGAGTTAGCAGCAAACACCTGAGTTCAGTCCGGAATTTGGACAGTCTGTCTGCTAGTCCCATCCCTGGAGTGTTTTTTTTCTGCATTTAAATCACTTTAATTTCCAGCAAAAGGAGGTCCAATTGACGAGATCTGTGTTTTTTGATCCTAGAGTTCGCTTGTATCAAGATTCCTCTGATAATAGCTTTGTGGACACACCACAACGTCATTGGGTTAGGAACTGAGTCCTTATTTATTTTAAAGTATTTATTTAGTTGTTTTGTTAAGTCACCTGGGATGGGGTTTGAAACAGACTGGAGTTAGCTCTCCATATAAATGTTGTACCAGGAGCCTGCTCCTCCACCACCGTAATAGAAACTGGTGCGTGGTCTGACCACGTAATATCATGGATGGTGGAGGTGGACACTGCCTGTAGTAGAACCTTATCAACAACAATCATATCAATGCGTGAATACATATTATGTCTGGAGGAATGAAAGGAATAGTCCCGTTCATTTGCGTGCTGACACCTCCAGACATCATAGAGGTCTTCTACATGGAATGTATACTGTAAAGAAGGTAGTGGCGTTTTAGATTTAGTGGTTGTGTCCATCATATAGTCATTTGTTAAATTGTAATCCCCACATATCATCAAAGCTCCGTTCTTAACTTCCGATATTTTGTTAATCAATCGTCTAAAAAATCTTATCTGGTGGGAATTAGGTGCGTATAGACTCACAATAGTACAAAGTTCTTTTATTTAGGTCACCAACCAATATTAGGTATCTTCCCTCTGGATCAGCTATCGTCTCCCTGTGTGCAAACGTCACGCCATCTCTGATGGCAATAATTACCCCTTTATTCTTCTGTGACACCAATGCTGTAAAGACATGAGGAAAGTTTTTATGTTTGAGGGGTAATGGTTCTAAACTGTAGAAATGGGACTCCTGCACACATAGGACATCCACATGGTCAATGGCATTATCAGCAGTCAATTGGACTACTGTAATGCCCTGTATTGGGGTTTACTTGCTTGTACCATTTACAAGCTCCAGTTGATTCAAAATGCCGCAGCAAGGTTACTGACAGGTGTTGGTCGCCGTGACTACATCACTCCATCCCTTGGAGCCCTGCATTGGCTGCCCGTGAAAGAAAGGGTTCTGTTTAAAACTGGATGTCTTGTCCATAAGACACTGCATGGACGTGGCCCAGAGTATCTGAAGGAAAAATTTGTCAAGTATGTGCCTACCCGATCCTTGAGATGGGCAAACTTGGCCATACTGAAGATTCCAAAATTTAACATGTGGAGGGAGAATGAGTGAAGTACAAGGAGCTGTATTTTGGAACTCCTTGCCTCTGAAACTAAGACTTAAGAATGACTTTTTAAAAGTTCGAAAGAAATTGAAAACCATATTTTTTGTACAAGCTTTTGGAGTCACCTAATTTTTAATTGGGTTGTGATGGACAGGCTCCCTGCCCTTTATCCTGTATCTTGCTATGCTGGTTTGTTGGTTTTCTTAAGGTCTTTTAATGTCAATGTTCTTATGTTTTTGCGCATCAAAGCCTTCGGGTAAGACTGAGTAGGTTAAGCATTTTATTAAATAAATAAAATAAATAAATGTAGTTTTTGGGCTTCTTTCCAAAGGGAAGATCTCTTAGCCAGGTGGTTCAAACCGTGTACATTGAGAGAAACTATATTTAATACCATTCTTGAGAAATTAAAACATAAGATATAGTACCTCCATTATGACTAGCTCTCATCGTAATATCCCATACTTTGAAAATTGGTGATTGTCTTGGTTTCTGCGTTGTACTCCATTCAGCAAATAAGACTCCAAGATTCGGAAACAAAGTGCAAAAGAAATAGTAACAATAAGGAACTTATCAACTTCAGTGAAACAAGCCAATCAAATAAAAAGGGAGATCCCAAGGGGAATCTGATGGGATTAACATTACCCATAGTTTGCAAATTGCAGGGGGGGGGGGGGCGGGGGGGAAGAGACTCAACATTTTTGGTGCTATGGGAAGATATGTATAATACGCAAAGGTTGTGCACAAGGTGCTCAGCTATGGCATTTGTGGGTCTTCTTCTTGTGAGATACCACTTGCCAGGCATCCTTCGTATCGAACTTAGAGGCAGGTGAAGAAGCCAGGACCTCTGTTGCACTTACCAGGAGAATATCCCATGACCTGAGTAGGGCAAGTCCCTTCTCAAGGTTATTGACCACAGAAGTTTTGTCATCCTTTGTGATTGTCAACTTAGATGGGTATCCCCAACGGTAAATAATTGCATGATTACGCAGGGCCTTGATAATGGGTAGGAGAGCTTTGCACCTCTGCATCGTAAACTGCGATAGATCCGCAAAGAGCTGAATAGAGGTGTATTTCTCCGAAGGTTGTTTGTTAGTGCGGAGCGCTGACATAAAACGTTCTTTAATGTGAAAAAATTCACTCATCAGAACGTCTCTATGGATGCTTTTCGCGAGATGTGCTGGTTTTTCGGTAGCCTGAGAATCCTGTCTACCAACCCTGCGTCTGACAGGTCTGGTAAAAAGGCTCCAATGAGATCTTGTGCATACTGCTGCAGTTGCCCCGGTGTAACGGATTCAGGAATGCTCTGCATTTTTATATTATTTCTCCTGGACCTGTCTTCAAGGTCCGTGACCTTGGCTCTCAACTATGTCACTTCATCCACTTGGTCATTACGGGCGTCAACAAGGGAGCTAAAAGTGGAGGCGAATTTGCCCATTTTGTGCTCCACATCCGTCTGCCCAGCTCATTCGTGTCTGTCTTAATCCTCCTCATACACTCCATCATGTCCTTTAACTTGGTGTCAGAGAGCAGCTGGTTTCTGGTGGGGAAAGAATTAATCATATCAGCAAGCTCTCTGGTATCATCTAGTGCCTCCATTGCTGTCAGCCATCCGGGGTCTGGATTTTGCTGGACTGCCCGAGAGCAGTGTTGATGTATCTGGTGATAGCCGCTGTGAGCGGCTCTGTGAAGCAGGACTAGGTTTGCTTTTCCTCTTACGGCCATCTCCGGACACTGAGAGATACTTGTGGTGTGCTCTGGGTCCAAAAGGGCTGTGTCTGAACACCTCCACTCGTCATAGTTACCGATCTTAGCACGGAGCTATCTGCTCAATCGTCCATGTGGTAGCTCGGTAGCCACGCCCCCCCTCCATTTTTTTGCCATATTTATTGGGATGAGGTGCTATATATTCTGAGGATTCTCCAGCCACACCCCCTTTTTTTTTGTTCTTCTTCCATAGGCTCTAATGGGGCCATCTTTGAGATGGTATCTTATAGTGAACCGAGTATTACCTGATTGGCTAGTGAATAACACAGAATATGGCTAACGATCGAACTATAGGTATTACTGAAATTCCGACAATGTATATCACGATTGAAGCAGACAATAACACACTATTAAAAACTACTAAGGGACAATTATTTTACACCAATTAATAATTCAAAAATATATAAAATCTAAATTATCATAAAGAAAAGGAAAAGATGGGGACTGCTAAAATACTGGGAAAGAAACAATTGGTATTACTAGGGGCCACCCTGTCCATGGTAATAGACAAATCGGGTAAGAGTGGCCTATTAAGTCTATATAAAAAATAACCAAATATCAATATGACTAAGCTGGAAATTGAAAATGATTGTCAAGAATAAAAATGAATATAACTATAAAAAAATAAAAATAAAAATAAAAATGAAAGGATGGTACATGTAAACTGATATATATACAGAAGCATGATACGCAAATCCATCAGATTTGCGTATATGCTGAGATACGTGTATATGCACACATAAGTATAGACACATGTATACTATGGTGCATGCGCACCTGCACAGACATACCAATAAAGGGAATGGACTAAGCATATAGTGATGTATTGTTATGGAAACAATTAAGGTGGATTGATAGAGAATTCAATCTAACATCAGCTTCTGTTCTTACTTACTGTTTGAACAAAATTATAGCCCCTTATTAACAAAAATAGAAGAAGCTCTTGAGAGATGGAAAGGACAGACGTTAACATTGTTAACACGTGACTAACAAGAAGCAGAGAGAGCAGGGGCCGGGCGATCGAGTCGAGATCTTGAAGTTGGGGACAAGGTGATTTGCTTCGAGGCTTGCGAGAGGATCGGAGCTGATCTGGTGATTACGAAGCATTTGAGATAGTGGATCGTCTTCCGGCTTCCTGCACCGAAACTCCTACATGCTCGCATCCACGCAGACCGGTTTACGAGAGGACCCAATTCGAGGATTACGATATATCCGAAGAGGTGGCCCGGTTCCGGCTTTCTGCATCGTAACGTCTGTGTGTCCGTATCTGCGCATAACGACCGGTGATCTGGTAAGCCTCCATTCACTATTGATTTACAGAGTTGAAGGGTCCACGAGGTCAAGCACTATTTTTGTTTGAAAAAACAAGATCGACTACATTTTTGTTGTACAGTCACATGGGATATTTTACACTGTGTTGCACCATTATACACATTTTTTTGACTTTATGATTTTTGGGTTTTTCAAATTTATTGGACATTTGAGTTACAGATTAATGTTCTTTATTTGATGATTGATTTCTTGAAAGTTTTTGAAGATTGATTCTTAATTGTATCTTGCACTAAACGATTTCACATCATTTAGATTCACATTATACAGTTCCCTACTATTGAGTTTTTCACTAAAATTTATAAATTTTCTTAATAAGTCACATTTATACTCAGAGGTTAAGCGCTGCACTTTTATCTTTTCTGTTTTGTTGTGCCCAGTATCTTGGTTAGTGTTCAGCTGCTGACTTTTAATTTAATTAATTTAATTAATTTTTCTAATTTTTTTTACTAAGCGCAGATTTTCTATCTCTTTCTTATTTTTTCCTTATTATTGATAAACTGGGGGGTTATCTGCTTCTTCGTCTCCGGTCTCGTAAAGGAGAGAGAGGGGAATGGGGAGAGGAGAAAAAAAAAAAGAGCCCGGCCCACCCCCTTATCCTATCTCCTTTTCCTTACCCTCCCTAACCTTTACCCCTCTCCTACCCTTTCCTCTTTCCTTTAGTGTTCTCTATGTGAATATTCTCTTTCATATTAGTGATTTTGGTGTACATTACTTTCTACTGAAGATACCGTTTCCTTTATATGTGTTGTACATGCTACGTGAGTATTCTCTTTCATATTAGAGGTTTTGGTGTACATTACTTTCTACTAAGGATACCGTTTCCTTTATATGTGTTTTACGTGCTTTATTTATAAAGTTTTGCTTTCCTACTTTCTCTTCTTTTACCTTTTCTTTTCCCTTCCCTTTCCTCCCCCCTCCCCCTCCCCTTTCCTTTTCCTACCATCGGGTTTATCTTCTACTTATGTGTTTAAAATATCTGATTTAATTCCCAACGTGATGTGTTCTCCATTTAACCCCTTCTTAAAAAAAAAAAAAAAAGAAATAATAAAATAAATAAATAAAATTAATTAAATTATTTCTCCCCTTTCCCTTCCCCTCTCCCTCCCTCCCCCTCCATGGGGGTTCGAGATTTACTAATACTGGAGTTATAGCCGATAAGAGAGACCCCCCCCCATAACCTTATATCATACAGTCGCTTCTTTATATCTTTACTTCCCCACATTAACACAGATTTATAACATTAAAACATATAATAAGGAATACAGGTTATGTTTCCGCTCTCCTCTTCTATCCCATCTCATCCTATTTTTTTGACAAATATTTATTTTTCTATCTCTTGAGTATATTTCCCCCATTCCTCCCATATTACAGAGAATTTGTCTTGTTTGTTTCTTATCCTATATATCCATCTTTCTGTCTCTCTTATTTCATCCACCTCCCTTTTCCAATCTTTCAGTGTTGGACAGGTTACCTGTTTCCAGTATCTAGGTATTCATTTCTTTGCCGCATTCAATAAGTGAGGGATTACACTGCCTTTATATGCCGCTCCGGAATCCATAGCCCCATGGAACAAAAAGTGTCTCAGGTAGAGATGGCCTTGTGGTTCTCCCGGCGGTTGGTTTGCGCCAAACTTTGCTCGTTCGCGATTCGCCAAACCTGCGGACTTCTGGCACCGTTCGCAGTGGCCATATTTGTTTACATTGTGAAGAACTTTGACCCATGACACATCCATCATGGGGTATAGGACAGCCAATTGAGACATTTCAGCACATGGACAATTGGACATACCCCCTACCTTATAAATAGACCTGATCTGGCGGCCATTTTACATTCTGTCTTTTGTCAGTGTAGGGACAGGACGCTGTGTGGAGCAGGGACAGTCAGTTTGATCACTAGCTATTACTATTAGGTCCACAAAAGTCATTTTAAGGACTGGTATAGGTGTACAGTATATAGGGTTCTGGTGCACTGCTGCTGACTGCTGTGCTGCTGATTGCTGAGTGCACTGCTGACCGATTCTGCAGCTGTCTTTTGTCAGTGTAGGGATAGGACGCTGTGTGGAACAGGGACAGTCAGTTTAATCACTAGATAGCTATTACTATTAAGTCCACAAAGGCCCTTTTAAGGACTGGTATAGGTGTACAGTATATAGGATTGTAATACACTTCGAATATACTTTCTTTCAAGTATATTATGGTGCACTGCTGACTGCTGTGCTGCTGAGTGCTTGCTGACCGATTCTGCAGCTGTCTTTTATCAGTGTAGGGAGGGACAGTTTGCAAATCACTAGCTACTAGGTCCACAAAGGTCCTTTTAAGGACTGGTATAGGTGTACAGTATATAGGGTTGTACATGTATAATATACTTTCTTTCAAATATAGAAAGCATATTATACTTGACTGCTGAGCTGAGTACTGACCGATTCTGCGGCTGTCTTTTATCATTGTAGGGACTGAGGGACAGTTTGGTGTTTGGAGCAGGGACAGTCTGCAAATCACTAGCTACTAGGTCCACAAAGGTCCTTTTATAGATGTACAGTATATAGGGTTGTACACGTATAATATACTTTCTTTCAAATATAGAAAAAATATTATAGTGCACTGCATGCAGTGCTGCTGACCGATTCTGCAGCTGTCGTTTCTCAGTGTAGGGAAGGACAGTTTGGTTTTTGGAGCAGGGACAGTCTGCAATTCACTAGCTACTAGCTAGCTACTATTAGGTCCACAAAGGTCCTTTTAAGGATTGGTGTGCAGTATATAGGGGTGTAATACACGTATAAAATACTTGCACATATAGAAAGCATAGTATAGTGCATTTCCACTGTGCAGCATTGTGACCACTGAGGCGGAACTTAGATTGCACAGGAGGGACAAAGGAGACTGCTAATGTATCAGGAGCGAGGCATCAACCATGTACAGTCACATCTGGCGCTCCCAGGATGCCGACACATGGCTCCGCAGTGTGGGCTTTTTTTAACGTGTCTGCTGCTGACAATAGTGTTGCCATCTGCAGCCTTTGTAGTTAACGCATAAGTCGTGGTAAGCCCAACACTTACCTAGGGACGACCGCCTTAAGAATGCACATGAGCTGCCATCACCTAGCCCAGTGGGAGCAACGGAACCCACAAAGCCACACTCCAGGCTCTCACCGTCCAGCCTCGTCTTCTACTTCTCCTTCTCCTCTCTCCTAACAATTATCCTCCACTCCACCTTCTATCATGCCATTCTCACGTTTTTCTGGAAAAAGGCAGGCTTCCGTGGGCCAAATGTTAGAGCGTAAAAAAATGACGACGCCCTGATAACCATCTTACCCAACGGTTGACGGCTGGCTTGTCAGAACTGAGAGCCCACCAACTACTGCCATATAAACAGGCCTTTCGAAAATTTGTGGCCATTGGAACACAACAATGGAAGGTCCCAGGAAGGAAGTATTTCTCACAGAAGGGCATCCCAGAGCTATATGGCCATGTTAAGCGGCAAGTGAATGTATCTCTGGCACACAGTGTCAGTGCCAAGATACATCTGACCACAGACACGTGGTCTTGCAAACACGAGCGGGAAAGGTATATAACTTTTACTGCCCACTGGGTGAACCTTCTGACGGCCGTCAAGCATGTAACCCGTGGCACTCGTGTAGATTTAGTTTTACTGCCACAGATTGCATACAGGCCGGCCTCTTCTTTTCCTCCTCCTACTCCATCCTCCTCCCTCTCCTCCTTGGCTGACTCCTCCTTTTCCGCTGCTAGCGTCTCTTCCGCTGTGCCGCCCAAGCTCCCCAGAACCTATTCGACATGCCAGGTGAGACAACAGCGCCTGCAAGAAGAGGGCAGTTTGAAGATGTGTTGATGACTTCTGATATGAGGTCATTCTTTCAGCCGACCCATCGTCAGGTGTCATCTGGGAACACCTAGACTGACAGGTGTCCAACTACATCGGGTTAACGGCCGATGTGGATGCGCTGAGGAGTGATGAAACCCTGGACTACTGGGTGGGCAGGCTTGACCTCTGGCCAGAGCTTGCCCAATTTGCAATGGAACTGTTGGCTTGCCCCTCATCCAGTGTCCTGTCCGAAAGGACGTTCAGCGCAGCAGGGGGGATCGTGACCGATAAGCGCACTTGCCTAGCTCATGACAGTGTTGACTTCCTCACATTTATAAAATTGAATGAGGCATGGATCTTGGAGGAATTCAACACATGTAACCAGTAGACCATGTATATGCATAACTCATAACGATTTATTTAATCAAGCACACTGACCTTTTTTCTACCTTTGTCTCACTTCCTTGTACAAAAAAGCACACCGTACTATATGCCCATACCCTCCTGTTTGAAGAGGTTGAGTGGTGTCATATTTTTGGGTCCCGCAGGGAGTTGCTGGTATCAGTGCTGCTGTCAGTGCTCTCTAGCTCGGTGCTGGTGTCAGTGCTCTCTATCACAGTGCTGGTGTCAGTGCTCTCTCTCTATCTCAGTGCTGGTGTCCATGCTCTCACTCTATCTCTGTTCTGGTGTGGTGTCAGTGCACTCTATCTCGGTGCTGGTGTGGTCTCAGTGCTCTCTATCTCGGTGCTGGTGTCAGTGCTCTCTATTACGGTGCTGGTGTGGTGTCAGTGCTCTCTATCTCAGTGCTGGTGTCAGTGCTCTCTATCACGGTGCTGGTGTCAGTGCTCTCTATCACGGTGCTGGTGTCAATGCTCTCTCTCTCTATCTCGGTGCTGGTGTGGTGTCAGTGCTCTCTAGCTCGGTGCTGGTGTGGTCTCAGTGCTCTCTATCTCTGTGCTGGTGTCAGTGCTCTCTATCACGGTGCTGGTGTGGTGTCAGTGTTCTCTATCTCGGTGCTGGTGTCAGTGCTCTCTATCACGGTGCTGGTGTCAGTGCTCTCTCTCTATCTCGGTGCTGGTGTGGTGTCAGTGCTCTCTATCTCGGTGCTGGTGTGGTCTCAGTGCTCTCTATCACGGTGCTGGTGTCAGTGCTCTCTATCACGGTGCTGGTGTGGTGTCAGTGCTTTCTATCTCGGTGCTGGTGTCAGTGCTCTCTATCTCGGGGCTGGTGTGGTCTCAGTGCTCTCTATCATGGTGCTGGTGTCAGTGCTCCCTATCATGGTGCTGGTGTGGTGTCAGTGCTCTCTATCACGGTGCTGGTGTGGTGTCAGTGTTCTCTATCTCGGTGCTGGTGTCAGTGCTCTCTATCACGGTGCTGGTGTCAGTGCTCTCTCTCTATCTCGGTGCTGGTGTGGTGTCAGTGCTCTCTATCTCGGTGCTGGTGTGGTCTCAGTGCTCTCTATCATGGTGCTGGTGTCAGTGCTCCCTATCATGGTGCTGGTGTGGTGTCAGTGCTCTCTATCACGGTGCTGGTGTCAGTGCTCTCTATCTCGGTGCTGGTGTCAGTGCTCTCTATCTCGGTGCTGGTGTCAGTGCTCTCTATCACGGTGCTGGTGTCAGTGTTCTCTATCTTGGTGCTGGTGTCAGTGCTCAGTCTCGATCATGGTGCTGGTGTCAGTGCTCAGTCTCTATCGCGGTGCTGGTTTCAGACAATGAGTGAGATAGCAGCGGAGAAGCCAATCAGCAGGCAGTGCCAGCACCATGGCTGAGGATCAGCACTGGACTGGCACCTCCGGACCACCGCAGTGGAGCCCTGCATAGGTGGGGGTAAGGGCCGGGCTGAGGGAGGGGCTCAAGCACAGGTTGGCACACTGAAGAACCTTTGAGGTAATGGAATGAGTAGTGTATATAACATACAACAGCCTGGGCATTACACTCATTTTCACCATGTTGGTATGTCTGTGCAGGTGCACATGCACCATAGTATAGATTTGTACTCAGAGTCACTCTGTGGATGGTGAGGAAAGGAACAAAGAGCAACAAGGAAACAAAGACCTGAAGTGTGCCAAAGGTCACGTGGTCAGTATGCCTAAAAGGGGGCATACCCAAGTATGAAATGTAAAGAATGAAATTAAAAGAAAAAGGGAATGGGTGGGTGGGACACGAGACCCGACGTCCAACGAGAAGGAGGCAGAGGAGGGCAGGCTTTATGCAGCCTGACTCCTCCTACAAATACAGGCTTACCCTGCGGTCAGCCTTTACACTTGTACTCAGAGTCACTCTGTGGATGGTGAGGAAAGGAACAAAGAGCAACAAGGAAACAAAAGACCTGAAGTGTGCCAAAGGTCACGTGGTCAGTATGCCTAAAAGGGGGCAAAAAATAACACAGTAGGAAGAAAGCTCAACAACCAGATGACCCAGTGAATAACGTCTAACCTGAAGTGGCGGCAAATGAGTTATGCCTTTGCCGCAGAGAAGGAAACGCTAAGAAAGGCAGTAGCCCCTCCCCCGGCTTCAGGAACCACAAGGCCAGCTATAGCACCCCCTTGAGCCCAACCCAGCGACCAACGCAAGATAAACCTGAGAGTACGTGATATGATGAAATGAAACCCACAATGGAAAGTCAGCTAAGCACACCCCACCGCTGGAAACCTGGATGGCCTCAAACGGAAAAGCAGAAAATAAACAACCTGACAGATCATTCAGCATGAAATGCTGGGACTTAACTGGATACGCCCAGAAAGTGCTGAAGGCTGATACAAGCTGGAGGAGGCAAAAAAGGAAAACTAAACAAAACAGAAAAGCAAAAAGGAACTAGATGTTTCATCATCAGGACTGGAAACCTAACCTGGAAACATGCCAAGCAGTGTCATGGGCCTTCCTAGAATTTAAAACAAAACCCAATGATCAAGGCTGCAGTACCAACCAAATGGAAAACCAATCTACCACAACTGGAACTGAAAAGAAAGTGCGTAACTGGAACCTGCTTCTGAGACCCGAGCCTACATACTGGCCTGGGCCCCGTGATCCACGAAAGTCCCTGAGCCAGTAGAAACTGTGGATCAGTGAAAAACTGACTAACCAAACTTCCACACCCCAGGGCAACTCCTGGCCGGACGCAGCTAGGAAATTAAAATAAATAGTGAGGAATGGCACCCAACTGATCAGGAACACAACTAGCGAGAGAATCGTGATCAGACAAAAAATACCTGCGACAAGAACGAAACCTGCGATAAGTAAACGTGACTGAACGAAAACATGAGTAGCGTGATCGGATCACCGAGAGCGGCTTAAGAACTGTGGCTGCTGTAAAACACGACCTGCCTAGGAAATGCAGGTTGCACAAGAAACGCAAATCGATGAAAAACACAAGAGAAAACCCTGGGGGGTACACAAGAGAAAACCCTGGGGGGTACCCTAAGAGAAAACCCTGGGGGTACCCTAAGAGAAAACCCTGGGGGGTACCCAAGAGAAAACCCTGGGGGGTACACAAGAGAAAACCCTGGGGGGTACACAAGAGAAAACCCTGGGGGGTACACAAGAGAAAAGAAAAGGATAAGACACGAAACGTGCGGCATATAGGAATATGTAAGAAACACGAGAAAAGGCAAGGAAACACGAGAAACAAAAGAAACATGGGAAACGCGAGAAGATGCATGAGACACGTAAATAGCATCAGACACGTACAATACATCCGACACTAACAAGCATGAGGAACGTAAAAAAGCCTGAGAATCATGAAATAACACAAGGGTAATGACATAAAAGGCATAAGACAAGAAACGTACGGCACATGGGAAATACGGAAGGAAACATGTGAATACGTCAAAACCATGGAAATACGTCAGAAAATGCTAGAAAAACATGGGGAAACGTCAGAAACAAGGGAAACACAAGAAGTTGCATCACGTAAATAACAGCCACGAACATTACATCCGACAACACGTAAGGAAACATGATAAATTCATGAGAACCATAAAAGCGTAAGAACTGTAAGTCGTTTAAAAACCATCAACTGCCAGCAAAACACACGAGAACGCAATTGTATGAGAAACCGTAAAATTGCATGGAAAACCATCAAATGTATGAGAAACACCAACTTCATATGTAAATCACATGAGAGACCTAAATCGCATGAAAAACCAAAATTGCGTAAGAACCGTAACTTCATGAAACACCAACTGCATGGAAACCGTGAATTGCATAAACTGAATTGCATGAGAAACGGCAATTGCATGTAAAACCGTAAAACGAGTGAGAACCGTGCGTGAAAACAAAGCATAAGAACGTCAAATCGAATGAGAACATAATCGCATGAGAACGTAAAACGAAATGAGAACATAAAATGCATGAGAACATAAAACGAAAACGAGAACATGATTGCATGAGAATGTAAACGAAACGAGAACATGAGTGCATGAGAACGTTATAACGAAACGAGAACATGAGTGCATGAGAACGTAAACGAAACGAGGACATGAGTGCATGAGAACGTAAAATGAAACGAGGACATGAGTGCATGAGAACGTAAAATGAAACGAGGACATGAGTGCATGAGAACGTAAACGAAACGAGGACATGAGTGCATGAGAACGTAAAATGAAACGAGGACATGAGTGCATGAGAACGTAAAATGAAACGAGGACATAACTGCATGAGAACGCAAAACATGAAATGTAAAACACATGAAACGCAAAACGCATAACGCTGGGACGTGATAGAGAAACCTGGAAAGCGAGAGAAAACCTGGAAAGCGAGAGAAAACCTGGAAAGCGAGAGAAACCATAAAAAAGCACGAGAAACCGTGGTTGCATGAACCGTCAACTGTACCACGACACGTAAATTACATCTGATACGTAAATTGCATGAGAAATTTAACATGCCTGAGAACCATAAATTCATGAGAACCATAAATGCGTAAGAACTGTACATCGTTTAAAACCGCCAACTGCCTGCGAAACGCCCGAGAAACGCAATTGCATGAGAAACCGTAAAATTGCATGGAAAATCATCAATGTATGAGAAACAACAACTTCATAAGAAAAGTAAATCACGTGAGAGACTCAAATCGCATGAAAAACAAAATTGCGTAAGAACCGTAAGCAACGTGCTTGAAACCAACAAGCATGAGTATGTCAAATCGAATGAGAACGAAAAACGAAACGAGAACATACCTGCATGAGAATGTAAACGAACGAGAACATAACTGCATGAAAACGCAAATGCAAGAAATGCAAATGCAAGAAACGCAAATGCAAGAAACGCAACTGCCTGAGAAACGCAACTGCCTGAGAAACGCAACTGCAAGAAGATGCAACTGCCTGAGAAACGCAACTGCTTGAGAAACGCAACTGCAAGAAGATGCAAATGCATGAAAAACGCAACTGCGAGAAGCTGCAACTGCCTGAGAAACGCAACTGCCTGAGAAACCAACTGCCTGAGAAACGCAACTATTCGAGAAAACGCAACTGCTCGAGAAAATGCAACTGCAAGACACGCAACTGCAAGATGCAAATGCATGAAAAACGCAACTGCAAGAAGATGCAAATGCATGAAAACGCAAATGCATGACAACGAAACTGCTTTGAGAACGTGACCGCTATGAGAACGTGAATGGCCTGAGACCGGAAACGCATGGGACCGAATCGCATGGGAAAACCATAAAATGCACCAGAACTAGGGATGAGCTTCGTGTTCGAGTCAAACGTACGTTCGACTCGAACATTGGCTGTTCGGCCGTTCGGCGAATTCCGAACGTTTTGGCCGTTCGCGTCAAAATTCGAGTGACGCGCGCGCGGACCACAATGCACTGCGTTGGCGCAGTGCATTGCTGCCCGATGATTGGCCAAGCATGCACTGTGATCCCGCATGCTTGGCCAATCGCAGCGCCGGCAGCGAGGAGAGCCATGATTGGCCACAGGCATCCTGCCTGTGGCCAATCATAGCTCAGGCTGTGTAGTGCACGCCCCACACTATATAAGGCCGCCTTTAAGGCGGCCTCCTGTAGTGTGTTACTTTGCATCTGAAGCAGTGGGTGTTCTGTGTACCTTCAACACAGTACACACCAATCGTTTTTGGCTGATTTCCTATCTTGCTGCTGTGTAGTGGTTGTTGTCTGTGCCCTGACTGCAGTATACACCACTATATTCACCTCACCTATATAGCTAGTGATCTAGCTTTAACCACTTAACAACTGCCCATTGCCGATTAACGGCTTCAGGGCGGTTGTTTAACTCAGAGAGGCCGTTAATTAACGGCCTCCCAGAATTCTGCTCTCGCGTGCCCCGAGGTGTGCGCACTCGAGAGCATCCGTGACCGCCGGGTCCATAGGACCCGGCGCATCACGGTAAACGGCCGCTCATAGCGGCCGTTTACCACGTGATTGCTCCGTCAAATGACGGAGTGATCACTTGGAAACAAACCGGCGTCATGTTATGACGCCTGTTCCTCCCTCCCCTTTCTGTACCGATCGGTACAGCGGAGGGGAAAGAGATCGGTGTCAGCAGCGATGTGGGCTGCATCTGCAGTGCCCACATCGCTGCTCACCGAATTTAACCCCTCAATTCCCTGCCAATACTCTGCAATACCAGTGCATACTCTGCAGTACCCTGCCATTACTCTGCAGTACCCCGCCATTACTCTGCAGTACCCCGCCATTACTCTGCAGTGCAGTACCCCGCCATTACTCTGCAGTGCAGTACCCTGCCATTACTCTGCAGTGCAGTACCCTGCCATTACTCTGCAGTACCCCGCCATTACTCTGCAGTACCCCGCCATTACTCTGCAGTACAGTACCCCGCCATTACTCTGCAGTGCAGTACCCTGCCATTACTCTGCAGTACCCCCCATTACTCTGCAGTAACCCCCATTACTCTGCAGTACCCCCCAATACTCTGCAGTACCCGCCATTACTCTGCAGTACCCCCAATACTCTGCAGTACCCTGCTATTACTCTGTAGTACCCCGCCAATACCCCGCCAATACTCTGTAATACCCTGCCATAAATTGCCATACCCAGCCATACTCAGAGATACCCAGCCATACTCGGTGATACCCTGAAATACCCAGCCATAGACGCCCCCCACCCCTCACCGCCCTCCGGTGCTTCTACCAACTCGCCAGTACGATCAAAGCCAGAATCTTTTTTTTATTTTTTATTTCAGGCTTCCCAGCCTAGAGGTGAGATGTGGGGTCATATTGACCCCCCAGATTTCACTGTAAAGAGGACCTGTCACCCCATATTCCTATTACAAGGGATGTTTACATTTCTTGTAATAGGAATAAAAGTGATCAAAAATATATTTTTGGGAAAAAAAATGTCAAACTAAAATAAATAAAGTAAAATGAACAATAAAAAAATAAAATAAAAATTAAAGCGCCCATGTCCCCATGTGCTCGCATGTGCCACACATGTGAGGTATCGCCGAGAATGTTAGAGCGAGAGCAATAATTCTAGTCCTAGACCTCCTCTGCAACTCAAAACATGTAACCAGTAAAAAAATATTTAAAGCGTCGCCTATGGGGATTTTTTAAGTAGCGACGTTTGGCGCCATTCCACGGGCATGTGCAATTTTGAAGAGTGACATGTTTGATATCTATTTACTCAGCATAACTTCATCTTTCACTTTATGCAAACATTGGGCTAACAAGTGGTTAATAATAGAGCTTGCAGTCAGTAGTGTTAGGAGATAGTGCGTGCTGTCTGCGTGCTCTGTTCCCAGTACATACCGCTATAATATAGGGCAGGCCCCTACTTTCAAACATCCAACTTACAAACATCTCCTACTTGCAAACGCAAGGAGACAGCAGCAAGTGAGATGAAAAAAGATGGACGACAAAACAAATTATACAGGGGTGATAACCCTTCCCTATGTTTTCCAAAAAGCTTAAAGATAGTTTTTTTGACTGGAGCTACACTTTAAAAATGTACCGGTTGAAAATGACAAACAGATTCAACTTAACACAACAAACCTACACAGTCCCTGTCTTGTTTGCACCGCCTGTATACTGCTGTTCTGAGTATATAGGGCCTGGGGGCCACACGCATTTCCTTTTTTTAATATGGGTACGGGGTTCCCCTTAATATGCGTACAAGACCCAAATAGGCTGCTAATGGGCAGGGAGGGCTACCCATGCCATGTTTCTCAATGATTTTCAACCATATTGCAGGAACCAGATATAACATTAAAACCGCAAGCAGTTTTAAATGGTGTTATTTCCGTTTAATGTAATTTTGTGCAGGGACTGTTCTAAACACGGGAAACACGTGGCACTTCACAGGCATACTACAGACACCCCGCAGGCACCATATTTAAAGGAATATTTCACTTTTTTTTTTTCACTTTAATCGTCATTAAAATCAGTGCTCCCGCCAAAACGGTAGTTTTTAAAACTTTTTTTTGCAGTGACCCATGTCCCCTGAGGCAGGAGGCAGGTCGCCAAACCCTTTTTAGGACACTATCTTGCATATTAGCCGTTAAAATGAGCACTTTCCAATTCGAACGTTCGAGTCCCATAGACTTCAATGGGGTTCTAACGTTCGTACCGAACGTGGGGGTCGTTCGCAAGTTCTGGTGCGAACCGAACCGGGGGGTGTTCGGCTCATCCCTAACCAGAATGTAAAACTGCATGAGAAAACCGTGAATAGCACGAGAACATGAATGGCACGAGAATATTAAATAGCACCAGAACGCAAATAAATTGCCCAAGAACGTAAATAGCACAAGAACGCAAATAGCACATGGTACGTGGAGCTCAGGCGGGGGGAAGCCCGCCACGTGGAGCTCAGGTGGGGGGGGGCCACGTGGAGCTCAGGCGGGGGGAGGCACGCCACGTGGAGCTCAGGCGGGGGGGAGGCACGCCACGTGGAGCTCAGGTGGGGGGGAGGCACGCCACGTGGAGCTCAGGTGGGGGTTGGGCACGCCACGTGGAGCTCAGGCGGGGGTTGGGCACGCCACGTGGAGCTCAGGCGGGGGTTGGGCACGCCACGTGGAGCTCAGGCGGGGGTTGGGCACGCCACGTGGAGCTCAGGCGGGGGTTGGGCACGCCACGTGGAGCTCAGGCGGGGGTTGGGCACGCCACGTGTAGCTCAGGTGGGGGGGGGCACGCCACGTGTAGCTCAGGCGGGGGGGCATGCCACGTGGAGCTCAGGCGGGGGGGGCACGCCACGTGGAGCTCAGGCGGGGGGGGGCATGCCACGTGGAGCTCAGGCGGGAATAGAAGTCAGAATACCATTTTGAATTGAACGAATTTATCCAAATGTGGCAGCACTATGCAATAGTGTCAATTTGTGTATATTAAATTTGCCATGCTGTACCTCTAAAAATAATTACAAACATGCATATAACAAGTAATTAAAAGAAATTTAAAATAAAGGCATTTTTTTTTTCCAGGACAACAAAACATGTTAGTAATGTTCTGTGGTGACAGGTTCCCTTTAATCCATGTGGATAATATTTGCATAAACGATATGAGCTTCATTAAAATTGATTTCCTCAGTTAAGGTGGCTTAAAATCCATGTCCAGGATTTTACCCCAAGCAACCCCCTGCACCCCCCCCCCTCCCAGAAGAACCATACCATGCATTCAAATTTATTTACATTTTTTTTTTTTCATACTTCCAGAACTCCCCCTTTTAAGCACTGGTCACAGCTGAGAAACTGACCAATAACATTTGTACTCAGCCAGGCCGAAACACCTGTGAGGGGAGAGGGGAAGCTGGCGGCGGCCGATCCCTCCCCCCCACCAGGAGAACCGGCCGGTACACTGCCCATGTGAGGGGGGGGGAGGGGAGCCGGCGACGGCCGAATACCTCCCCCTCCCCCCCCCCAGGAGAAACGGCGGGTGCACTGCATATGCGAGGGGGGGGAAGGGGAGCCGGCGACGGCCGAATACCTCCCCCTCCCCCCACCAGGAGAATCGGCGGTTGCAAGCCCCCCCAGTGGCTAAGCGCTACTGCAGAATCACACGGGGGAAGCCTGGGACAGAAAACCTCCCTCCCCTCCAGCCGAGGCGGGCGGGAGAAAGCCTCCCCCGTGCAGACAGCCGCCGGCGGGTGAAGCGCCCCCCCCCCCCCCCCGCAGCACCACACGGGGGAAACCTGTGGCTGGCACAGCGGGAGAAGGAGGCGGGTGGGCGGCAGCCGGAGAAAGAGGCAGGCAGAAAGAAGGCTCCCCAGTGCAGACAGAAGCTGCCGGCGGGAGAACCCCCCCCACCCACAGATGCCCATAAACAGAGCCGGCGGGGGCCACAAGCACCCCTGTCCATGAACGCCAGAGCAGCATAATCTCCTCCTCCTCAGACCCGACGTCCAACGAGAAGGAGGCAGAGGAGGGCAGGCTTTATGCAGCCTGACTCCTCCTACAAATACAGGCTTACCCTGCGGTCAGCCTTTACACGTGTCTATACTTATGTGTGCACATGTGTATATATACGCGTATCTCAGCATATACACAAATCTGATGGATATGCGTATCATGCGTCTTTATTTATATATATATCAGTTTACATGTACCATCCTTTTATTTTTATTTTTTATAGTTATATTCATTTTTATTCTTGACAATCATTTTCAATTTCAAGTTTAGTCATATTGATATTCAGTTACGGTATTTTTATATAGACTTAATAGGCCAGCCACTCTTACCCGGTTTGTCTATTACCATGGACATTTTAGCATATTTTCCTTTTCTTTGTGATATTTTTGATTGGTGTAAAAGAATTGTCCCTTAGTAGTTTTAAATATTGTGTTATTGTCTGCTTCAATCGTGATATACATTGTCAGAATTTCAGTAATACCTATTGTTCAATCGTTAGCCATGTTCCATGTTATTCACTAGCAAATCAGGTGATACCCAGTTCACTATAAGATACTTTCTCAAAGATGGCCCCATTAGAGCCTGAGGAAGAAGCACGCATGCTTCAAACGCACGCACCCTGCCGCTGACCTTGATCCGGAAGTGACGACATCACAGCTCTATGTTCCAGTGTCTGCAGTTCCCCATCCCTAGACACTGGCAGTGTTGGACTACATCTCTGCAGTCACCAGATAGGACTGTTTCATGGTACACACCAGCCAGAGCCTGCTCCTCCCAGACAAGTGCGGATGAATTTTATGTTACATGCCTGATTCCATCTTCTGTTTGTGAATGTATCAACTTTTCTTTTACAGCGAACGTATTAAAAAACTTTTGATTTACTACACTTAGATGGCGCTGCTTTCTTTTCCTGTTTCCATTTCCACAATGTAGGATCTCCGTCCTGGTGCTAGGGCTCTCACCCACTGTCAAATCTTTCTCTCAGTGCAGTCACTTCCTGGGATCTCTAGGACAGTGTTTCTTTCCACCAAAGCTCCCTGGGCTCTACCCCAAGTGACTGCAGCCACAGAAGCTGCCTCCCATGTGGACCGTGGCTCTTGTCTAGGTTGACTAGGGCCAGCTGAAGAATAAATCCTGGACAAGCACCCAAATCTAGCACTGCCCCCTTGAGGACTGCTTGGATTTACCTGCTCATCTGCATCCCCATCACCCTGTGAACCCTCCAACCCACCTGACACTCTGGGTTCTGACATCTTTTTACAAGCACCTTTGAAATGACACGTCACACAAGTCAATATATTTATGTTATCTCAGCTTTTACTGAAGTAGCAAAGTAGTATTGGTTTGTAAAGGAGGGCAATAGATTAACCAAGTTCAGAATAACAGCACAGACTCAGTAGAGGAATTTCCCCAAAGACAGCTTACAGTTTAACATTAGGAATATACAATATACATATATTTACAATGGTATACCACCTGTAACATGACCTGATGGACAATCAGTGTTTAATGGAAGTAGTTACTCTTTAAGGGGAACCGCAGGCCGGCCTAATCAAACTTTAAAGCCTAATGATAGTTTAGACAGAATAAGGATAGTGTAGGGCCCTTTAATTAGTGAGAACAGCAATGTCCGTGTGACACGTACCTTGGAGGTTAGCCCGATGCAGGACTTATAGGCAGATGTGCATGGATGCAGGACTTGTAGGAAGGTGCAGGGTCGGACAAGCCAGGTCAAATCTTGGAACGTGAACATCCTGCTAAAGTTCCTATGAGTTTTCTTCTGGGCCATACCCCTTCTACTTGATGAGGTACTGTAGTTGATTACCCTTCTTCTGCAATCAAGGACAGCCTCCACCTCAAATTCCTGGTCCCCATAATTTATTACAGGTTCTGGAGGGCTGGATCCCCTGTCCGGAAAGGGGTCCGGAATTCCGGTCTTAAGAAAGGACACATTGAAAACTGGGTGAACCTAGAGTGAGTCTGGTAAGGTAAGTTCATAGGAAATTTCGTTTCGTTTTCTTTTAATTGGATATATTTAGGTGCCAGATTCTTTGAAGGGCAGGCCATTCTGAGGTTGGTGGTTGATAACCATACTTTGTCACCTGGCTGAAAAGATAGTTCACCTCTTCTCTTCTGGTTGTATGTCATCCTGTTAATTGCTTGTGCCTTGACTATAGTTTCTTGCAGAAGCTTGTTGTTTTGTTTCAAGAAGTCAACGGTAGTCTGTACCGCTGGGACCGGAGACACTGGAACTATGTCAGGTAAGAAGACTGGGTGAAACCCATAATTAGCAAAAAACAGGGATTGGCCTATAACAAAATGGCTGGCATTGTTAAAAGTGAACTCCGCTAGGGGTAAGAGTCCTACTCAATTGTCTTGAACGAATGTCGTGAAGCACCGGATATACTGTTCGAGGGTCTGGTTTGTCCTCTCGGTCTGGCCGTTAGTCTGCGGGTGGTAAGCAGAAGACATAGATAGATCAATCTTCAAGACTTTACATAATGCTCTCCAGAAATGAGAAGTGAAGTGGACTCCCCTGTCCGATACTATGTTTGTTGGAATTCCGTGTAACCGGACAATTTCCCTGATGAAAACCCGGGAGGGTGTGTTCTTCAATGGTATAAAGTGGGCTATCTTAGATAAATGATCAATGACTACGAAGACAGTCGTGCATCCCTCAGACTGGGGTAGTTCTACTATGAAGTCCATAGCAGTCATGCTCCATGGTTGGTCAGGGATTGGTAGTGGTCTGAGAAGCCCCCAAGACTTAGTTCTAGTGGACTTGTTCTGAATACAGACAGTACATGACTTGACATACTCTTTGCAGTGTTTTTCAAGATTTGGCCACCAGAACATGCTTTGAATCAGCTCCAGAGTCTTGTGGACCTTTGTCTGGAGAGTCTCTGGTACCAAGATTTTATTGTCTTTCCAAAGTAACCCGTGACTTCTGGAGGACTGGATATTCCCGCTGAGGCTTGTCTTAGGCTGGGCATCAAGTTAGACTGAAGAAGGAGGAAGTTGTGGGATAAGATGGTATCAGGAACTGAAGCCTCTTGAGGATCATCGAAAATACGGAAAAGGGCATCTGGTTTGATGTTCTTTGACCTTGACCGGTATATGATATGGAACAAGAATCTGGAGAAAAATAGTGCCCATCACACTTGAAGCGGCTTCAGACGCTTGGCAGTTCTTAGATACTCCAGATTCTTTCAGAGAAATCACTGCTCCTACTGCCACTTCTGAGGCGTCCACCTCAAGTAGATAAGGTAAGGAGGGATCCGGATAACTCAAGATGGGGGCAGAAGTAAAAAGTCCTTTCAAGGTGGAAAAAGCCATCTGGGCCTCAGAATTCCAATGGAACTAGACATTTTGCTTAGTCAGCTGTGTAACTGGGGAAATGATGTTGGAGAACCCCTTGATGAACCTGCGGTAAAAGTTTGCGAACCCAACAAACCGCTGAACCCCTTTTCTGTCTGATGGTGCAGGCCAATCCAGGACAGCTGTGACTTTCTGCGGATCCATCTTGAACCCCTCAGTGGAGATCACCAGACCCAGAAACTGAATACTCTGCCACTCAAATTAACACTTTTCAGGTCTGGCATATAGTCCGTGTTGTCAAAGTCGGCAGAGTACAGTCTTAACGTGCTTTCGGTGCTGATCCAGGGATGGGGAGAAAATCAAGATATCATCCAGATAGATGATCACAAAAATGTCTAGACAGTCTCTGAAAATATCATTCACGAAGTGCTGAAAGGTTGTAGGGGCGTTACATAGTGATGGACGAACTTTCGACGGGACGTTTCGCGAACGCAAACTGCGAACGCAGCCAAAAGTTTGCAACCGCAAAGTTTGCGGCAGGCCCCATTGACTTTAAAGGAAGGCGAACCTTAAAAACCTACAGGTCATATTTTCAGCCACAAAATACTTACTAGCTGTGCACACATAGTCCCACCACATGGACACTGACATGACAAAAGCATGAAGTGAATCTGGGATCGACAACGACAAGCATTCTTTTTTTATCTGTGAAATTTTGACAATTCAGGAGCGCATGAAGGCCATGGAGGAGAGGCAAGGTCAGGGCAGGCTGTGAAGGGGGTGCAGGAGATGATCAGTGCCACAGTCAGGGCAGCCCAGTCCTGTGCCAGTGTCCCAGTGTGCCAACCTGTGCTTGAGCTCCTGACCCCTCCCTCAGCCCGACCCTTACCCCCACCTATGCAGGGCTCCACAGCGGTGGTCCGGAGGTGCCAGTCCAGTGCTGATCCTCAGCCATGGTGCTGGCACTGCCTGCTGATTGGCTTCTCCGCTGCTATCTCCCTCACTAACACCAGCACTGAGATAGAACACTGACACCAGCACCGTGATAGAGACTGAGCACTGACACCAGCACCGAGATAGAGAGCACTGACACCAGCACCGTGATAGAGAGCACTGACGCCAGCACCGTGATAGAGAGCAATGACGCCAGCACCGTGATAGAGAGCACTGACACCAGCACCGAGATAGAGAGCACTGACACCAGCACCGAGATAGAGAGCACTGACACCAGCACCGAGATAGAGAGCACTGACACCAGCACCGAGATAGAGAACACTGACACCACACCCGCACCGAGATAGAGAGCACTGACACCACACCAGCACCGAGATAGAGAGAGAGCACTACCACTGACACCAGCACTGAGATAGAGAGAGAGCACTGACACCAGCACTGTGATAGAGAGCACTGACACCACACCCGCATCGAGAAACTATAGTCACCTGCCTACAAGTCCTGCATCCATGCACATCTGCCTACAAGTCCTGCATCCATGCACATCTGCCTACAAGTCCTGCATCGGGCTAACCTCCAAGGTACGTGTCACACGGACATTGCTGTTCTCACTAATTAAAGGGCCCTACACTATCCTTATTCTGTCTAAACTATCATTAGGATTTAAAGTTTGATTAGGCCGGCCTGCGGTTCCCCTTAAAGAGTAACTACTTCCATTAAACACTGATTGTCCATCAGGTCATGTTACAGGTGGTATACCATTGTAAATATATGTATATTGTATCTTCCTAATGTTTAACTATAAGCTGTCTTTGGGGAAATTCCTCTACTGAGTCTGTGCTGTTATTCTGAACTTGGTTAATCTATTTCCCTCCTTTACAAACCAATACTACTTTGCTACTTCAGTAAAAGCTGAGATAACATAAATATATTGACTTGTGTGACGTGTCATTTCAAAGGGGCTTGTGAAAAGATGTCAGAACCCAGAGCGTCAGGTGGGTTGGAGGGTTCACAGGGTGATGGGGATGCAGATGAGCAGGTAAATCCAAGCAGTCCTCAAGGGGGCAGTGCTAGATTTGGGTGCTTGTCCAGGATTTATTCTTCAGCTGGCCCTAGTCAACCTAGACAAGAGCCACGGTCAACATGGGAGGCAGCTTCTGTGGCTGCAGTCACTTGGGGTAGAGCCCAGGGAGCTTTGGTGGAAAGAAACACTGTCCTAGAGATCCCAGGAAGTGACTGCACTGAGAGAGAGATTTGACAGTGGGTGAGAGCCCTAGCACCAGGATTGAGGTCCTACATTGTGGAAATGGAAACAGGAAAAGAAAGCAGCGCCATCTAAGTGTAGTAAATTAAAGGTTTTTTAATACGTTCACTGTAAAAGAAAAGTTGATACATTCACAAACAGAAGATGGAATCAGGCATGTAACATAAAATTCATCCGCACTTGTCCAGGAGGAGCAGGCTCTGGCCGGTGTGTACCATGAAACAGTCCTATCTGGTGACTGCAGAGATGTAGTCCGACACTGCCAGTGTCTAAGGAAGGGGAACTGCAGACACTGGAACATAGAGCTGTGATGTCGTCACTTTCGGATCAAGGTCAGCGGCAGGGTGCGTGCGTTTGAAGCATGCGTGCTTCTTCATCAGGCTCTAATGGGGCCATCTTTGAGAAAGTATCTTATAGTGAACTGGGTATCACCTGATTGGCTAGTGAATAACATGGAACATGGCTAACGATTGAACAATAGGTATTACTGAAATTCTGACAATGTATATCACGATTGAAGCAGACAATAACACAATATTTAAAACTACTAAGGGACAATTCTTTTACACCAATTAATAATAAAAAAATATAAAATTAAAAATATCACAAAGAAAAGGAAAAGATGCTAAAATGTCCATGGTAATAGACAAACCGGGTAAGAGTGGCCTATTAAGTCTATATAAAAGTAATCGAATATCAATATGACTAAACTTGAAATTGAAAATGATTGTCAAGAATAAAAATGAATATAACTATAAAAAAATAAAAATAAAAGGATGGTACATGTAAACTGATGATATAGACGCATGATACGCATATCCATCAGATTTGTGTATATGCTGAGATATGCGTATATATACACATGTGCACACATAAGTATAGACACATGTATACTATGGTGCATGTGCACCTGCACAGACATACCAACATGGTGAAAATGAGTGTAATGCCCAGGCTGTTGTATGTGTTATATACACTACTCATTCCATTACCTCAAAGGTTCTTTAAAAGCATACGTAAAATATTCCTTACATTTATTTTGGAAAATGGAAGAGCAAGAATAACCTATAAAATTCTGTGCAGAGGGAAGGACGTGGGGGGAGTGGGTCTACCTGACATGGCTAGATATTACATAGCCATGACACTGGTTCGCATATTTAACTGGTGCAATGATTCTGAGGGTAAAGAATGGGTGATGATTGAGAAAAGAATGGCAGAAAGAGAATTAGCGGGAGCACCATGGATACCAGCTAAGGATAGGGGCTAATCTAAATGGACATCCCCACTAACATGGAACACACTGGCAGTGTGGGATAGATTAAATAAAACAGGTAAATATGCCTCAAGGATATCTCCCCTAGCACCATTGGGAGGGTATCCATGGTTCCCCCTGGGGGAAGAAAAAAGGAGCATTGGGACCATGGGAATCAGAAGGGAATATAATGTGCCTAAGATATGCACCATCAGGAGTCCTACTGTCACAAAGGGAGCTAGAATTAAAACAGGGAATTATGAAATTATCAGGGTGGAGGTACAATCAAATGAAATGTTTCTTCAAGAAATTAGAATTGCAGATTAGATCCCAGGACACCCTCACCATATTCGAAAAGATGTGCAGAAAAATATCAAGCCCTAAACATCTACTATCCCAAATGTATAAACTGGTTTTGAGCGAGGAAAAGAATACCACATCCTATTTTATAAGGGAATGGGAAAAGGAATTAGATTGCAACTTCTCAACAACACAAACGAAAAAATGAATTGAAGCAACATACTCCTTATCGATAAGCTCGGCTATACAGGAGATGTCGTATAAATTCCGGACTAGATGGTACAGAACCCTGGCAAGACTAGCACATATATACCCAACTGCAGATGATCGGTGCTGGAGAAGATGTGGACAAAAGGGAACCTTTCTTCATATATGGTGGTCCTGTCAAGGCATTAGGAAGTTCTGGGAGGACATAGGCCCGTGGATTGGCAGGATGTCAAAAGAACGACTGGAGTTCGCCCCGAGACTAGTGATGGACGAACTTTCGATGGGACGTTTCACAAACCGCAAAGTTCGCGGCAGACCCCATTGACTTTAATGGCAGGCGAACCTTAAAAACCTCCATATTTTCAGCCACAAAATACTTACTAGCTGTGCACACATAGTCCCACAACATGGACACTGACGTAACAAAAGTATTAAGTGAATTTGGGATCGACAACGACAAGCATTCTTTTTTTATCTGTGAAATTTTGACAATTCAGGAGCGCACGAAGGCCATGGAGGAGAGGCAAGGTCAGGCCAGGCTATGAAGGGGGTGCAGGAGATGATCAGTGCCACAATCAGGGTAACGCAGTCCTGTGCCAGTGTCCCAGTGTGCCAACCTGTGCTTGAGCCCCTCCCTCAGCCCGGCCCTTACCCCCACCTATGCAGGGCTCCACTGTGGTGGTCCGGAGGTGCCAGTCCAGTGCTGGTCCTCAGCCATGGTGCTGGCACTGCCTGCTGATTGGCTTCTCCGCTGCTATCTCCCTCACTAACACCAGCACTGAGATAGAACACTGACACCAGCACCGTGATAGAGACTGAGCACTGACACCAGCACCGAGATAGAGAACTCTGACACCAGCACCGTGATAGAGAGCACTGACGCCAGCACCGTGATAGAGAGCACTGACACCAGCACCGAGATAGAGAGCACTGACACCAGCACCGAGATAGAGAGCACTGACACCAGACCCGCACCGAGATAGAGAGCACTGACACCACACCAGCACCGAGATAGAGACTGAGCACTGACACCAGCACCGAGATAGAGAACTCTGACACCAGCACCGTGATAGAGAGCACTGACGCCAGCACCGTGATAGAGAGCACTGACACCAGCACCGAGATAGAGAGCACTGACACCAGCACCGAGATAGAGAGCACTGACACCAGACCCGCACCGAGATAGAGAGCACTGACACCACACCAGCACCGAGATAGAGAGCACTACCACTGACACCAGCACCGAGATAGAGAGAGAGCACTGACACCAGCACTGTGATAGAGAGCACTGACACCACACCTGCATCGAGATAGAGAGCACTGACACCACACCAGCACCGAGATAGAGAGCACTGACACCAGCGCCGTGATAGAGAGCACTGACACCAGCACCGAGATAGAGAGCACTGACACCAGCACCGTGATAGAGAGCACTGACACCAGCACCGTGATAGAGAGCACTGACACCAGCACCGAGATAGAGAGCACTGACACCACACCAGCACCGTGATAGAGAGCACTGACACCAGCACCGTGATAGAGAGCACTGACACCAGCACCGAGATAGAGAGCACTGACACCACACCCGCACCGAGATAGAGAGCACTGACACCACACCAGCACCGAGATAGAGAGCACTGACACCAGCACCGAGATAGAGAGCACTGACACCAGCACCGAGATAGAGAGCACTGACACCAGCACCGAGATAGAGAGAACTGACACCAGACCCGCACCGAGATAGAGAGCACTGACACCACACCAGCACCGAGATAGAGAGCACTACCACTGACACCAGCACCGAGATAGAGAGAGAGCACTGACACCAGCACTGTGATAGAGAGCACTGACACCACACCCGCATCGAGATAGAGAGCACTGACACCACACCAGCACCGAGATAGAGAGCACTGACACCAGCGCCATGATAGAGAGCACTGACACCAGCACCGAGATAGAGAGCACTGACACCAGCACCATGATAGAGAGCACTGACACCAGCACCGTGATAGAAAGCACTGACACCAGCACCGAGATAGAGAGCACTGACACCACACCAGCCCCGTGATAGAGAGCACTGACACCAGCACCGTGATAGAGAGCACTGACACCAGCACCGAGATAGAGAGCACTGACACCACACCCGCACCGAGATAGAGAGCACTGACACCACACCAGCACCGAGATAGAGAGCACTGACACCAGCACCGAGATAGAGAGCACTGACACCAGCACCGTGATAGAGAGCACTGACACTAGCACCGAGATAGAGAGCACTGACACCATCACCGAGATAGAGAGCACTGACACCAGCACCGTGATAGAGAGCACTGACACCAGCACCGTGATAGAGAGCACTGACACCAGCACCGGGATCTTGTGGGCACCCACGTGACATCACTAGACACGTCGTCATCGACATCACCTTCCCTACCGCTATAATTAGAGATCTCGGTGTAGGCAGCAACACCGGGGACCAACCTCCTCCTTGGGCTGATCTGTGTACTCTTGTCAGACTGCTGAGTGGCGGTTGTTGCTACCTCCTCTTCCTGATCCAATGCCAAGAGTGGCTGCGCATCAGCAATGTCTTGTGATGGATCGAAAAATAATTCCTGTGACTCAAGCGGAAGGTATATGATGGCGGTGGTGTTGGTGGTAGTGTCTTTGGGGGTGCACACAGCAGAGAGTGAAGAAGAGGGTGCAGATCGAGAGGATAAGGAGGGTGCAGTAGGCTGAGTGAGCCACTCAACCAAGTCTGGTGCGTGCTTTGACGTAATCCCACGCGCCTTCTGCAATTTGCCACTTTGGCTCAAGTCTGTTGCTCCTGCCCTACCCCTACCACCCGTGCGGAAGGGCCTGCCTCTTCCTCTGCCTGTCATTTTTTAAATGACCCTGTGACAAAAGTGTCTAAAGAAGTACAGTATGTATGTGGAAAAAGATATATAACATCCCGCTTCAATTTGTCGTCTTTGGGGGCCACTGGTCTATCACACCAGTTATAATACTTCTTTGATTTGCGTTTGTCACTCTTTGTAGTATCGCTGCTGAGCCGCTCAGCAGTCACAATGCTGCACAGTGGAAATGCACTATACTATACTTTCTATATGTGCAAGTATTTTATACATGTATTACACCACTATATACTGCACACCAAATAGTACAAATATACCAGTCCTTAAAAGGACCTTTGTGGACCTAATAGTAGCTAGCTTGTAGCTAGTGAATTGCAGACTGTCCCAGCTCCAAAAACCAAACTGTCCCTCCCTACACTGAGAAATGACAGCTGCAGAATCGGTCAGCAGCACTGCATGCAGTGCACTATAATATACTTTGTATATTTGAAAGAAAGTATATTATACGTGTACAACCCTATATACTGTACACCTATACCAGTCCTTAAAAGGACCTTTGTGGACCTAGTAGCTAGTGATTTGCAGACTGTCCCTGCTCAGAACACCAAACTGTCCCTCAGTCCCTACACTGATAAAAGACAGCTGCAGAATCGGTCAGCAGTCAAGTATAATATACTTTGTATATTTGAAAGAAAGTATATTATACGTGTACAACCCTATATACTGTACACCTATACCAGTCCTTAAAAGGACCTTTGTGGACCTAGTAGATAGTGATTTGCAGACTGTCCCTCAGTCCCTACACTGATAAAAGACAGCTGCAGAATCAGTCAGCACTCAGCTCAGCAGTCAAGTATAATAGGCTTTCTATATTTGAAAGAAAGTATATTATACGTGTACAACCCTATATACTGTACACCTATACCAGTCCTTAAAAGGACCTTTGTGGACCTAATAGTAATAGCTAGTGATTAAACTGACTGTCCCTGCTCCACACAGCGCCCTGTCCCTACACTGACAAAAGACAGCTGCAAAATCAGTCAGCGGTGCACTCAGCAATCACCAGCGCAGCAGTGCACCAGAACCCTATATACGATTAAAACAATGCTTGTCCTATATCACCCACACCCGACGCGTTTCCAGTTGCTGATAATTTAGACCGTTCATCAGGGGTAAACAAACTTGATGATATAGCAATCTAGTGAGGTGTAAGTTCGAGGATCAAAATGCCTGCCATTTAGAAAATTATAAGTATGTCTGAAGAGTACATCAAATACTATCGAGATGTTAACCAAGTACAGGATGTCCTGCAAATTACTTCCAGATCAGTTAGACGGATTCTATGGCAATGGGGGTTTTTGTTTCTATGTGGGACATTAATTGGAACAAACAATGGCTATCTGGATGTTTCAAGTCCACCTTCATATGTGTGTCAAGCTGAATTAGCATGTATATGACTTGCACCCAGGGTTGCCTTGTCCCATTCCCAGGAAATAAGCCCAAAAGGAAAACTGGAAGCTGTAGTCCAACCACAAATTACAAACGTCAAAGCAGTCCTCTATGTGCAGCGTATGGATGGCTCCAAGGTCTTTTGTGGACCTAATAGCTAGTGATTTGTTTCACTACAGTCTCTCCCTGCTCCACACAGCGTCCTGTCCCTACACTGACGTAAGACAGAATGTAAAATGGCCGCCAGATCAGGTCTATTTATAAGGTAGGGGGAATGTCCAATTGTCCATGTGCTGAAATGTCTCAGTTGGCTGTCCTGTACCCCATGATGGATGCGTCATCATGGGTCAAAGTTCTTTCACAATGTAAACACATATGTCCGCCGGGCGAACAACTCCAGAAATCCGCCGGTTTGGCGAATCGCGAACACGCAAAATTTGCCGCAAACCGACCACCGGGCGAACCACAAGGCCAGCTCTAACGTTACACAGACCAAAGGGCATCACTAAGTACTCATAGTGCCCGAATCTAGTACGGAAGCAGTCTTCCACTCATCCCCTGCACGTATTCGCACCAAGTTGTAGGCCCCTCGCAGATCCAGTTTGGTAAAGACAGCTGTGGTACATAATCTTTGGAGGAGCTTGGGTACCAGAGGCAAAGGATATCAGTTTTTAACCGTGACCTTATTCAACTCCCAGTAGTCCACACAGGGCTGTAAGGTATGATCCTTTTTTCCAAAAAAAAGATTCCTGCTCCTGACGGAGATGTAGATGGTCTAATGAATCCTTTTCTAAGGTTCTCGTCAACATATTCCTTCAGTACCTCCAACTCCCGTTCAGACAGAGGAAAGATTAGACCAAAAAAGAATCTCTGCCCTGGACAGTAACTCAATTGGGCAGTCATAGGAGCGGTGTGGAAGGAGAGTCTCAGCCCCTCATTTACTAAAAACGTCCAAAAATTCATGGTAAGGTTCAGGCACTAAAGAACGTACTTCCGGGTCAGGTTCCATACACAATAGGGGGCCAGAAGTTCTGGGAGGAGTGGGCAGGCAATGTTCCCGGCAGTAGAGAGATTGGAACTTGATGCTTCCAGAACCCCAGTCAACTTGCGGGTTATGGGCCTAAAGCCAAGGTAGTCCTAGAATGACTGAAAACAGTGGGGACGCAATTGCATCCAAGAGATCACAAGTAATGGAGGGGTCTCCTGGGTGACCGGCCTGACTTGATGCAGGACCCGTCCAACAGAAAAATGGAAAGTCCTTGAGCCCTTTGTCGGAGGGGAAAGAGTTGTTGACCAGCAAAGCTTAGGTCAATTAAACAACTGCAAGCCCCAGAGTCAATAATTGCCTTGACCAGAACAGTTCTTCCTGGAAGTTGGAATATGATGGGGAGAGCCAGGTGTGTAGTGTTGGCAACAGTTGCCGGGTAGCTGGATGGGAATATGGATAGACATCTCTGTAACTTTGCTGGACAGGCGTAAACATAGTGGCTGGCCTACCCGCAGTACAGACAAAGGTTACTCTTTTGCCAGCGTAATTGTTCCTCTGGGGACAGAGCAGGCCTTATTAACCCAAGCTGCTTAAGTCCAAGGGGTTCTGAAGTCCGTTTGTTTTGGGCAGCATGGACTGGAGAAAAGTGAGAGGAAGGGGGACAAGTGGAAGCAGATACTTGGGGTCATGTCCAGGTAGAATGGGTCTGCTGGGCTGCTCTCTCTGCCTTGCGCTTGCAACAGCGTCGATCCATCTGTATAGTCAGGGAAAACAAGGCTTCCAGGGGAGCTTGGTATACTGACCAAGGCAAGTTCGTCTTTTAATTCTTCGAACAGGCCGAGACAGAATTATTGCAGCAAGGCTGCAGTATTCCACTGGGTATCTGCGCTCCAGTGTCTGAAGTCCATAATGTAGTCCTCGTCCGCTCGGCGGCCTTGCTGGAGCGCATGAAGGGCAGCCTCTGCAGTGGAAGATTGCTGTGGATCATCGTAAATTAAAGAAAAGTTTGAGAAAGAGTGAGAAGTTTGAGAAAGTTAAAGAAAGTTTGCAAAGAGTCCAGTACAACATGGTGACCCTCAAGCAGATGATGGGCCCAGGACTGAGGCTCTCCTTGTAGCAAAGAAATAAAGAACCCCACCTTGGTGGTCTCTTAGGTGAATGTCCGGGTGAAAAATACAGTTAGCAGGCCTTGCAGAATGCCCGGAACTTATTCCGGTCCCCAGAGAACTTCTCAGAGATAGGGACCCTTGGCTCTGGAGAATACATCATTACTTCCACCAAGAGCAAGAGCGGAGAGGTGCTGGCACACTTGATCTGTGGGAGAGGTCCCTTTTGCATGGCATGGCTGTCTGATACTGACACCTTGGAGATAAGCCTGACATACAGAGGGAGACAGCTCTGGAGTGGGAACAGTGACCCTCGGAGCACAGCACAGCGGGGTAGGAGAGCCTGCAGGGTTTGCTTGGCTGAAGATGGTGTTCACTTGGCAGAGACAGGAGCAGGCTTGATTGCTGCGGATGCAGGAACGCTGAGAAGTAGCAGGCAGGTGTGCACAGAAGCAGGACTCGCAGACAGGTGTGCACTGATGCGGGACTGGTAGGCAGATGCAGGACTTGTAGGCAGGTGCAGCGGATCAGTCAGACAGAAGCAGCAGGCAGAGAATGGTCAAAGTTCAGGCAGGATCGGCAACAGGAGATCAGACAAACAGGAACACAGAGCAGGTCAAAGGCAAGCCAAGGGGTCAGAACTGGAGACAGCAGCGAGGTCAGGATAAAGCCGGGTAACACTGGAACACATGCAGGTTCAGGATCGGGTACAGGATGAGCTGCAGATCAGATTGCATTCTGAAGAGGCCCCTTTTAAAGATCACTGGGCGCCAAGGCTGCTTTACTGTGCACTCGTTCGCAATCTGCGCACACGCATGCGCATTGGTGCACGTCTATACACTGCTGAATGCCTGTGGGCTGCAACATATCCCAATGGACCTGTGTGTCCACGGCCAGTTCCAGAGCCATGCGCAGTACGTCAATGACACCGTGGTGCAGGCCTGATAGTCTTCACCGCTAGTTGGAGCTCATTAGATTATATCCAATAAGGCACAGTGATGAATGAACAGACTGACTGGCTTAAACAGGCTAATGGTAGTGATTGTAGGTAAAGGTGTCTATGTAAAGTGTTCAAATAGAAGTACAGTAAAGTGTTCCAAAGGTAAAGGTGTCTTTACATAGTATTCCAATAAGGTATCCAGGGAAATAATGCAGAAAATGGGCAGTTGCCCTATCACCAATGACTGGTCTGAACTAGATGCCTTGAAGTCAGTGACCCGGGAAGAGACGTTTGTCAATGGAGCCACCAGCAATGACATGCGGATGTGGAGTGTGAGTTGGTGCTGTGAAGATGTCTGGTGAACAGCCGCAGAGATGGGTCCTATGAGGCCCGGCTGGAGTTTCTTGACACTGCATGGTAGGCCGCAACCTCTCTCTCCCCGTCACAGAGAGGTATGCATTATACAAGGCCTAGGAAGAAGAGAGTGTGCAGCAGAACTCCTATCTCCTTTACAGTCTCTCCCAGTCCCCTGGATGGTGGCAAGGATCCCTGGGATATGTAGTCCTGGTGTATAGTTATGCAATGGAAACACCGGTCACAAATACTACTAGTCCCACAATCCCATAAGTTAGCTCGCAAATATGATGTCACTGGCCTCCAGCATAAAGGGATACAGCTATAGATGATGAATGACAGGGAGGGCACATAATGTTACACTTATAGTCTGACATCGCTACACTGGTTATTCTTCTAATATTCTATTTATGCCCACTTTCTTTCACTCTGACCATTCTCCTCCACTTCCTCTGGATGGAAAAATCAATCAAATAGCACAGAAATAATAGAAACAAAATATTTTTGAAATGTATTTATTATTTATTGTTTTCATTTCCTATGTATTGAACTTGCTTAGTACTGCTATGGCTATATTCTAGGTGCCATGCTGCTTATTTTTGTTTGACCAGCCTAGATCTGAATATGTCACTAAAATGTCACTTGGTTGTTCTTATACTATATTGGGATATGAAAGTTAAAACTGTAATAAGTGTGCGATAAATTGATGTGCCTGAACATTCTTTATATAGTACTGCCAGAAACCAAATGCTCTTGGGATCTCCCTGTCCAGCAGGTGGTGTTCTGATCTCACACCATACCTCTGCCAATTCTTTTATCACCTCTGATGCTCTACTACAACAGAAACCAATAACCACTGATCAGTGATTTATAATAGTGCTGTATTATACTTATAAATAGTATGATACTGGACACTACATATTTTATTATTATAAGCTATCAAAAATCTAATTACTGAGCAAAATCCATAGGATGTGAAAGATTCCTATTAAAGACAAAAATACGATTTTATTTTAGTTTATGGAACAATTGAGCACCTCAAACTTTTTACTGTCCTACAGCTGTCTGTTCATGCTTTCGTAGGGGGTGGTGTGGTGCACGTTTTTTTGGGGACAAACTTTATTTGAAGTGCACAAAAGTGTTGCTTCATTCGTGTCATTGTACAGCAGTGCGATGAGCTGCGATGTGCTGCTGTACAACGATATGTGATCCTGTGCAATCTTGTCCAGTGGGCTGCAATAAAATGCATTTTATCGCATACAGAGGCGGCTCTAGGCTTTGTGAGGCTTTAGTGAAATCTTAGACATAAAGCCCCACTCACTCCCGTAATGGGAAAAATTCAAGCAATAAAAATGAACTGTTTAAATTGCAAATTTTAAGAGCCTTAAATCCTATCAATTATGCATTCACAGTTTCTAGAATTTTCTCTAACCAATTACTCTTTAATCTAATTTCATGAATATATATATATATATATATATATATATATATATATATATATATATATATATATATTAGATGCACACAAATATAGATAAAATGTGTACAGCTGCTACTAGCAATGTGTTTAAGTTATAACAAAAGTCTGAACAAAACCTCCCGTCCAGCCCTTATTCTTAGTCTAGATGCTCAGAAGGCCTTCGACAGGCTTAGCTGGCCGTATATGTTTGCCACTCTTGCAAGATATGGTTTCACAGGCCCTTTTGTTTCAGCTCTTGAAGCCCTCTACTCCTGCCCCTCTTCCCAGGTCAAATTGGCATCCTACCTATCGTCTTCATTCCCTTTGAGCAATGGCACGAGACAGGGTTGCCCCCTGTCGCCTCTTCTTTTTATCCTCTGCCTCGAACCCCTGGCGGAGGCCATCCGCGTTCACCCAGACATTAGAGGGATATGCCTACGCCACAGGGAATATAAAATGTCCCTATTTGCAGACGACATCCTCCTGACATTGACCAATCCCCATATCTCACTTCCGAACTTGTTGTCCTTGCTGAAAGATTTTAGCTCCATATCAGGGTACAAGATTAACACCAGTAAAACTGAAGCTTTACCTTTACACATTCACTCTTCTGCTCTCACAATACTGCAAGACAACTATTCCTTTCACTGGTGCACAGACTCCATTAAGTACCTGGGGATTAACATTACTCCCTCCTATTCGACCTTATACTCGGCTAACTACCCCCCACTTTTTCGTGACATTGCTAGGCTTTTGAAGCAATGGGATTCGCTTCCCCTCTCACTTTTGGGTCGTATCAATGTCCTAAAAATGTCAGTGATGCCTAGACTCCTCTACCTTTTTGATACTCTTCCAATCCCAATCCCTATGTCCCAACTTAAGGCTGTCCAAAGAGCTTTTCTTAACTTCATTTGGCATTATCGAGCGCATAGGGTTGCAGGTTCGGTGATGTTGGCTCCTAAATGGCGTGGAGGTCTGGGAGCCCCAGATCTGATCAAATATTACTATGCTACACACCTTAAACCAGTTATTACCTGGTCATCCCGGAAAGCCCCCACAGTATGGGCTGAAATTGAGATGAGCATCACCAGGCCTGCACACATCTGTGCCATGCTTTGGGCAGACCTTAAAACCTCCATGGGTCCACTTCGTAGCATCTGTCTGGCCCCGATGCTGTTCTCCTTGGAAATCTGGAGGAAATGCCTAAAGTTGTTTCCTCTGGCTTCCCAATGCCCTCCTTTGCTAAACATACTGTTTAATCCAGATATCCCAGACAGCCTAGCATATGATAGAGTGATTCCTTGGTCTGAAGCTGGTTTGTTTCAACTCCGCAATATAGTGCATCCGCTCACCAGGAGGCTTCTATCATTCGCGGACTTGCAGAAACAGCACCAAATTCCCAAACAACTCTTCCACTCCTATCTGCAAATCAGACACTACTTTGCTTCTAAATCCCCCACTCTCTGTCTTGATAAGCCAACTCCATTTGAATTTTTATGTGCTCAGGGCCCATACCAGGCCCATTTAATCACTGACATTTATAGAATACTCCATGAATCGGTGCCCCTTACGGAATCTTCTCATTCATATATGCGTAAGTGGTCGCAAGTGTTAGAACATCCCATCCTACTCCCACAATGGCAGAGAATCTGGGAGGCCGTCTCTAAGACATCCCGCTGTGTGGAACAGAAGGAAACGGCTTACAAGATTCTGCTCTTTTGGTATAGAACGCCTGAAATTTTAAATAAATATGATCCCAAGACTCCTGCGATGTGCTGGAGATGTCGGGGAGATATAGGTTCCCATTTCCATATCTTCTGGGCATGCCCATTGATCCGTCCATTTTGGATTACAATACAATCCTTCGTCCAAGACTTGTTGGAGATTTCCCTCCCATTAGACCCTCTGTATTTCTTACTAGGGTTGCCGATTCCTGGACTCTCTAGACATGCTCAGAAGCTTGCCACCTTTATTTTGTTAGCAGCTAAGAGAGCTATCCCTACACGGTGGCTATCACGTTCCCCGCCCACTCTCCCCCAGGTCTTGCAGAACCTAGAACATATCGGCCGTATGGAAAAGCTTACAGCCATAGTCCATGACACTATGCCTAAGTTCTCAATGATTTGGGATCTGTGGTATCGCTCTAAACTATATACTGCTACTTAATATAGTTTTCTGAGTTTGGACCTCCTACGCTAAGTTTAAGGCTCAAATTGCACGTTCACACTGTTCTATGCCCTTCTAAAGGAATGAAGTTTCCACATTTCCTGCTCACTGTCCTATGCCTATTTGATTGTGACGATTGCTGTTTTGTACCACAAATAATTGTTAATTAATGTGAGGATATACAGAATGTGCTGAAATATCCTACCCCCCCCTCCTCTTTCTTCCCTCCCCTCTCCTCCCTCCCCTCTCCTCCCCCCCCCCCTCGCTGTTTCTGATTTGTTTTATTTGATGGACTTACTGTTTACCTGTGCATTTATGCCAACACTTTGTTATTGTTATCTTTATATTTTCAATAAAAATACAATTAAAAAAAAAAAAAAAAAAAAAAAAGTCAAAAAACATATTTCTCCATTTACACGACGGTCACATTAATATAACCCAGCACAGAGTTCCTTCTTATATCAGAGTCTGCAGGCAGGGCCGCTGATAGGCCAGTACAACTGGCCCTGCTGTACCGGGCCTGACCAGCAGGGGGGCCCGGGCAACCTGAACTGCAAAGTAAATTTTTAATGAAAAAAAAATAAGATTCTCCTCCACCGATCATCGTCCGCACCCCCAGCCGCTCGGTAACGTTTTTTTTTTTTTACAGATGTGCTTAATCTGTTCTGTATGCGGCTGCAGGGAGGGGAGGGACTATTTGTTGTATTTCGGGCGTGGAAGAATACGTCTTCTGCGCCCGCTCCTCATGCTCCGCACACCGCACAAGTCCCGGCCAGCATATCCTATGGTGTTGCGGAGTGATATTCCTCTCTCTCTCTCTCCCCGCGTGAGAAGAAGTAGCAGAGTGAGAGGAGCAGAGAGAGCAGGGGCCGGGCGATCAAGCTATTGTGGACACTCAGGAAGAGGGAGAAAGTGATCTCTGCTGGGGCCAAGGCAGCTGAGCTAACAATTACACAGGTGAGGTGTATGCTTGCTTGGGGGGGGGGGGGCTTGAAGTTCAACATCTACTACTACTCTGCAATACATACCCTGCCAATACTCTGCCAATACTCTGCAATAAATACCCTGACAATACTCTGCAATACTTACCCTGACAATACTCTGCAATACTTACCCTGACAATACTCTGCAATACTTACCCTGACAATACTCTGCAATACTTACCCTGACAATACTCTGCAATACTTACCCTGACAATACTCTGCAATACTTACCCTGACAATACTCTGCAATACATACCCTGACAATACTCTGCAATACATACCCTGACAATACTCTGCAATACTTACCCTGACAATACTCTGCAATAAATACCCTGACAATACTCTGCAATAAATACCCTGACAATACTCTGCAATACTTACCCTGACAATACTCTGCAATAAATACCCCGACAATACTCTGCAATACATACCCTGACAATACTCTGCAATACATACCCTGACAATACTCTGCAATAATACCAAAAATACCATTTTATTTATTCATTAATGGTTTGTATTACATATAAATATTAAAGAGGTATGTTCTCATCTGAAAACAGTATTTCTTTTGGATAATCAAACCTATAACTGGCTGGAGAAAAACAAATATCACTTGTAGACAAACCTACACTTTGTTTCAAGGCGGGGTCTGGGAGGGGCAATGGGTGGGGTCAGGGGTGGGGCTGAAGGAGGGGCCAGGGGCGGGGCCAGGGAGGAGCTGAGGGGGGCCCCGTCAGGAAGGCTGTACGGGGCCCCATGATTTCTATCAGCGGCCCTGTCTGCAGGATTACCCCTTATAGTGCAAAGGGAACTTTGATGTAAAGAGGAATGCTGCAGACTTTGGTGTAAAGGGGAACTCTGATGTAATTGGGGGGGCACCTTATATAAGAGTGCACATCATTCTCCTTTACATTAGAGTTCCCACTTACATCAGGGTCTGCAGACTTCCAACTTGCATTTAAAATGGGGACTCAAATGTTGGGGGGGCTCTGGTGACCACAGAGCACCTGCCGCACAACTTCCGCAGAGTGAATGCACTAAGGTAAGGGGGGTTACTGATATAAAGGGGGAACCTGTATATCAGTGCCCCCTTACCTTACTGTATTCACTCCCCCCTTACATCACTGACCCCCCCCCCCTCAGACTGGCCTTGCAGCGCTGGCCACTGACCTCCTCTCAGGTGCAACGTGCAGGGCTCAGTCAGACAGTCCTCTCCGGGCTTTAGCTAAGTAGCTCTGGTTTCATCCTATATTATCCTCCCCACAGTCCACACGTCTGACTACTCCTGTGACCACCATCTTAGCAGCGATCCTGCTTTTGACTCCTCTGTAGACTCCCCCCTCAAAGACTGCAGACATGATACAGGAGATGGTCAGAGACTGTGCAGACATGATACAGGAGAAGATCAGAGACTGTGCAGACATGATACAGGAGACAGTCAGAGACTGTACAGACATGATACAGGAGATGGTCAGAGACTGTGCAGACATGATACAGGAGATGGTCAGAGACTGTGCAGACATGATACAAGAGATGATCAGAGACTGTACTCATTGTACTCAATGATTGGTTGCTAGAGGCTACTGAACATCATAACCGCTCACTAATTGGTTACTAGAGGTTATTGCACAATATTACCCCTCAATGATTGGTTGCTAGAGGTTACTGCACAATATTACCCTCAATGATTGGTTGCTAGAGGTTACTGCACAATATTGCCCCTCAATGATTTGTTGCTAGAGGTGCCTGCTCTGGCAGTGGTAGGTCCTCCATTACAGAGCGTCTATCCTGGAGAGTGGATCAAAGTGAGAGCTGCTGGCATCATCCAGGCTCTGCACATGGCTGGAGATCAGTAGAGCTTGGGAGAAGGGGAGGAGCCGGGGAGGAGAGTACATGGAGCCACGTACTGACCCTAAGACCTCAGGCAGTGCTCAAATGAACAGCCTGCCCCTGGTAGGGATAAAGTAGTAGCAGGCAGGGAGACTGCTCTGTGGACACTGATTGGAGGACATTCCCTCCCACTCCCACGCATACGTTAGGCAAATTAGGTGGCCACGAGGCCACTGGGAGTGCAAGGCCTTAGGCGACCGTCTAATTTGCCTAATTAGAGAGCCGCCTCTGACCGCAGATCACTGCAGGGTAGCTGTGTGCTGAATTATGTGAATAAGACATACAGAAAACAATTGTTTTCTGTGTGTCTGTGCAGTGATTGGCATTTTAAAGTAAAACACAGGTCACTGCATTAGTGTGAATTAGCTCTAAGCCATAAAAATACACCAGCCCACAGAGGCTACACAGTAAAATATCTAATTATGTCATTAAAGGCCCCATGAACTGTTTAGAGTTTGCTGATTTCAGGAAAGAACCTACACAAACATACAGTTATAAAACTCAACAGTTATAACATGTTCAGTGAGTAGTTGGAAGGCTGGCTGTAGTCAAATACATAGCTCCTGCCAATCCTCATGATCTATGGCTCATCATACACATTACAATCTGAACATACAATCTCAGTACATTTAACTTTAGATTTACCAAAACAATTTAATAGGAGTACTGTCCTAAAACTATTAAATAGACAGGCCCTTGCACTACATATTTTTTGGCAGATCTAAAGTTGGTAATGTGTATTGTAATGTGAGCATAATCCAGAATGTTAGTAGCTAAACCAAACTTCTTTAAACTGTCTTGAAGGACACAGGAATTCAGGAGTTCTGAAATGGTCAGATTGTATGATACTGACTACAAGAGGTTTAGACAATGGACAACAGAAAAAAAATGTTGAAGACCAGCTCCATTATATAACCTTGCCTATAACCATCATGCATCAGTCTGTTTCTAGTGTCCCAAGAGGTGTGACCCTGTTTCTGAAGGCTCACTTAGTCCACTATGGCCCCTTTCACACGGACGCCTCCGTGCAACGGATTCCGCTTGCTCAGCAGGGATCATTCCGTGATTGGGTTACCTCCACCTGTCATCATCAACTTTCCATGTTTGTGAGTACTTTAGGCTTTCCCTCACATTGGGCCTTGCTGACGTTGCTGACCACAACACGGTGAAATATGTTGCCCTTAAGACACACACGATAGTTCTGCTGCTGCAGGGGACCTCAACCCATAGTCCCCAAGTGACTTTGGGGGCATTTTGCCAGTATTCCCAGATGGAACCAATGCTTGTAATCTGGAATCTGGGACCCCTATTGTGAGTTTAGTTCACCTCCATCAGTTCCTATATGTTTGTGCCCAGCTACTGTAACTTTCTGTTTATAAAGGTCCTAAATGAGCCATGGCACCATCTCTAGTCTGTCTGTGACCACTCTATGAGTGTGAGCCAGCCCCTGTTGTCCATTCAGATTTAGAATTCCAACAGTTAGAAGAGACATTTTTTGGATCACCACAGTCTGCTTCAGTGGATTTGATTATCAAGGGGTTGTTTCAAATGTGACAATAACGAAGTCTGAAGAACACAAAACTGTGTAAATGGGGAGTCATACTAAACGCAGTGCTACTTTCACTTCTCCAGATCTATCAAGTCAGCAACAAGCAATCAGATTTAATATATTATGTGTGTGTGTGATAGACAGCCAGAGTTGTGAGACACATCTCATATCACCCTCAACTAAAAGGGCACTCAAATTGAATCAAGCAAATTAGATTACAAAGACTAATGCCGCATACATACGGTCAGATTTTTTGACGGGAAAGTTTGGATGTGAGCTTGTTGGCTGAAAGTCCGACCGTGTGTATTCTGCAGTGAACATTTGTTGTCGGTCTTTCCACCAACAAATGCTGACTAGCAGGCTCTCAAACTTTCCGCCAACAAAACTTTGTTGTTGGACTTTCCAATCATGTGTACACAAGTCTGTCGCACAAAGGTTCACACATGCTCGGAATCATGTACAAACCCGGAAGAGCTCAGTCTTGTAAAACTAGCGTTTCGTAATTGAGATATCACATTCGTCACACAGCAAATTATGAAATCTCTCAATGCAGTGCATTCTTCTCCAGAATACTCTTTTTTTTCTAGTGATCAACACAATTTTAATTTTCGTTTTGTGTGTCAAGTTACCAAAACACCATTATTATCTATTTTTGAACCTCAAAGATACAACTATGTTGATGTCCCTTATTAATTTGTCATTGTATTTTTGAAATGTACCTGCCTACTCACAAACAAACTGTCCTTTTTGAAGTAAAACACATAGCCAAGTATTTGTCCAAAACAAAAATTTGAAATTTAATAGGGAGCACAAGGTCAGAAATAAATAAAGAGGAAGGCAACGCTGGAGAAACAGTTGGAATTGGTGAAGCCTTTGTACCCGTGGGCAGACATCAATTATTTGCCTGTCAAAATTGGTAACCTGAGGAGTTCATTTATTAGGGAGCACAATACGGTCCAGGACTCTGAGAGATCAGGAGCAGCAGCAGATGATATATATGTCCCGAGGCTGTGGTCTTACAACAGCCTGCGTTTTTTTGCCTGACCACACCAAACCCAGGCCGTCACTCTCAACACTTCCTTCCACGCTTCCTTCCATGCTGCTGTGGTGGGTTGGGTAGCTGTTGTGTTTGTGGTGTTGTTGGAGGTGGTGGAGGAGTATGGTCCAACTCACAGAGGTGGGTTTAAGTTGTGAGTTTGCCCCTCGTCCCCTTGTTTAGGGCCTTCAGAATAATTTCTTCACAGATGCGTGTGTTGTGCATTGGCCCTCCTCCGTGTGTTCTAGTTTGCTTGCAGTGACACATCCAAATGCTTTGTGGCCACCAGGGGTCCTGTTAAGTGCCGCATTAGCCTGTTTGAAGAAAGCAGCCACGGACTCCTCAAGAGACTTTCCTGTGTATGAAAATGGTGCATGGTTTTAGGTTTGTGGTCATAAATCACACTCAATTTAGAGCTCATGACTGTTGAAAATTGAATGTTAACAAATAGAAAAGACTATCAATCTGACTCCATCATTTTTCATTCTTGTCCAAATCATTCTTGGCTACTACTGTCTATTGATATGTAAACCACTTTGTTAAATCTGAAATTTGTGATCAATAACATCTAGTTAACATCATTCCATTTTTGATTGGGGATCAATAGATGTGTTTTGGGGTGCAACCCCTTCTTCTCACCTACTTTAGTTTGGAGGAAGAGGTTGCACCCACAAAACATGTACATTGATATCCCATGATGGTGCATATTGACACACTGTGTGTTTTTTGGCTTTTGAAAAATAGATGTAGGGAAAATACACACATTTTAGGCATGGGATCATGAAGGAAATCAAAATTTTGAGTCACAATTTGTGTGCATCTTGAAAATTTGGCTTTTACAGGGGTGAGATCACCCCATCTGATGAAGGCAAAATCAACACAGTTTTGACATACTAATGTCTCATATGGCCTTCCCTTTAGCAAAGTTGAACTTTGTAAGTTCCTGAGTTGGGGGTGTGTATTTTATGGTTTTAAACGTAAACTGTTTAGCCACAAAAAAGGCTATATACTGTCAAACATACATGTTATACACCAAGATGTTGGTTTGTTAAAAAACCCTTTTATAATGCACATGTGAATGTGCTTGGAGTAAAATGTTTTATACTGACTTCTTTTTTCATTGCTCAATACCTTTTTTGGTGTTGGTGTAGTTACAGTGACAATGGGGTGTATTTACCAAAGGCAAATCCACTTTGCACTGCAAGTGCACTTTCAATGCACTTGTAGTGAAAAGTGGATTTGCCTTTACTAAATAACCCCTACTGTGGTGTAAAATTTGCCAAAATCAGAACATTTTAGGGACTTCAAGCAATTAATTCATGGAGTTGAAAAGGATGATTATTTTTATCATTAATGCATTACATACATTATTTTTCCATTTACATTTTATTATTTTTTTTTTAAAACAAAATAGACACAATTATTATAATATACAGACAGATAAATATACAAAAAAAACTGTCGTATATAATACATATATTTTCAACTTAATTACACGCTTTCACTCTATTTTAATTTTATCTCCCTCCCACAACCCCTATTTATCCCCTAACCTCTTCCCACCCTTCCACCCCCCAATCTGTTGGCCCTTTACTTATTCTGCCAATGCCTGGATGTAATTTTCTGTCTTTTTGAATGATCTCCACTTTTCCCAAGTTGCCCGGTATCTATTCATTTGATTATTTTCCATTTTTATTAAAAATTCCATATTGTTAATAAATTCTATTCTCTGTATCCAGTCTCTAATTGGGGGTTTTTTGGCTTGTAGCCAATTTTTGGGTATCATAGCTTTTGCTGCATTAAGTAAAAAGGGTATCAGTTTTTTTTTTTTTCCCGTTTCTGAGCCATTTTTTGTTTTCTATTTTGATTACCACTTTCTTCCTCTACCCCATAGAACAGACATTCCCTGGGACAATATGGTATTTTTTCCCCTGTTGTTTTTTCTATATATTCTAATATTTTATACCAATAACTCCTTATCTCTGGGCATTCCCACCATATATTAAATGTTGTTCCAAGCAATTTACAGTCTCTCCAACATTGTGGGGATCTAGAGGGGGCATTACATACATTAACAACAAAAATATTGTGTATGTCTAGCAGACCCACAGCACAACATAATAGTTAGCTGAAGAAGAGAGTGTCACCTCATGTATCCAATAAGAATAAGAATTATGTGGTTGAATTTGTATTTGGACGTGTTTATGGCCGTTTGGAAAAGCTGAAACTGGCTGGCCATTATGCCAAAGGCATTCCCGACAGCTCTTCTGGTACGGACCAGCCGGTAATTAAAAACCCTCTGCTCTGGGGTCAGGGTCATCATGGGGAATGGCCTCATCAAATGCTCCCCCAGCGCAAATGCCTCAACCACCACAAAAACAAACGGGAGGCCCGCCACGTTATCCGCTGGAGGTGGCAACCCCAAGCTGCCATTCTGGAGATGCCTGTAAAATTTCGTCTGTGCGATGACTCCTCCATCAGACATACGGCCATACTTCCCTCTGCCCAGATATAGGAACTCATAATTTGCCAACTCCACCGCCAACATCACAATACTACTGTACCCCTACTGTGGTGGGACGATCCGGACATGTTTTCCCATCTATCGCACCACCGCAGTTGGGAAAGTCCCACTGCTATTGGAATTGGGAGGCCACAGTCTGCCGCTCCTGTGGGTTGGAAGGAAACTGTGAAGTCAAACAAGAAAAAAAATAGTACTTTTGCACATAACATTGCAAGCAGATTAGACACATTCTTGGCCAACATAGGTATAACATTTTTTGAAATGAGTATTTATAGAAAAAAGTATAAGGTCCACTTATTAGATTCCTCACCCCCTCTGATGGCCCATTGTAAAAATTTTAGGGTGGGGGGAGATGTTTTGGACAGGTAACTGTCTCCACTTCATTGAGAGCCAAATGCCTAAATAATGTGTTACTTTGGCCAGCCCCTCCTTACTTACACTATTGGCAGCCCACTGGACAGGTAAGAAGTGTCATAATCCAAAAATATGAATACACACTATACAAATTGAAGCACATTTTGACATTCTGCAATTAGCTATCGAGTTAATAGGAGAACAAAACTTTAAACATTACCATTTGAAAGTATTCAGACAGGCACTTGCACTACATGCTTTCATACCTCTCAACCATCCTGGATTCCGCGGGACCTTCCAGCGATTTGAAGTAAGTCCCGGGCTCCCGCAGATCAGGACTGGAGTCCCGGAACAAGTTCCAGCCCCGGGCTCCACTCCATAGTGCTATCCTCAATGGGTGCAATGTGTGTTCTCACACACAGCACCAAGTGAGGATTTTTGGGAGAATATCTGGCCAGCAATCTCTGCTCTTCCCACACTCCTCAATGCAGTCAACGGTTGACATCATTTGCAGGCCACCTATTAGCCCCGCCCCCTTTTGGCTCCCGATCTCGCCTCAGTGGTCCCCATTATGTCTCTCAGGAGCCCCAAACCCATCTGCCAGTGGCCCAGATCCCAGCCGCATCTCAACTGCCCTGATTCTGTCAGTGCTCCTGAAATGTAAGAGGAACTGAACTTTCTCACACGGAAGCACTCCACGTGCTTCTGTGTGTTAGCGGCAGGCACTAAGGGGGGACATGGTGGGTGCCCTGGGTCCCGGCGCCATGATTACCCACATTGCTGCCCTCACATTAGGGATGACAGAGGTGTTTTTTCCTGCCTGTTAGGACTGTAGCATGGAGCTGAGTGAAGTGCTTTGGAACTCCTCCTCGGCTCCATGCTACAGTCCTGACACTCGGAGCTGTCAGCAGCACTGTGCTTAAAAAAAGCACAGGGATTCACATTAATCTGCATTTCTGAGAGCTAGAGGGGCACTAGAGGAGGAGTGAGTTGGTGAGAGAGCTGGGGTGGGGGGCATTAGTAAGAGAGAGTGAATTGATCAAAGAGCTGGGGGTGTTATTAAGAGCGGAGGGGGGAATTGGTCAGAGAGCTGGGGGGCATTAGTAAGAAAGAAGGGGAAATTGGTGAGAGATCTGGGGGGGCATTAGTAAGAGAGGAGGTGGAATTGGTGAGAGAGCTGGGGGGGCATTAGTAAGAGAGGAGGGGGGAATTGGTGAGAGAGCTGGGGGGGCATTAGAAAGAAAATTCTAATATGATACATTTATAACAAGTGACTATACAGATGTGAAAGAACATCAGTTTGATATTATAGGTGCCTATGCATCGTGTCCAGAAAGATGATGGCACAAATTGCCCCTTCAGATTAAGCCATTTATAAAATCAGTTGAATCTTTGAAATGAAAACAGAAGTATGGAAATGTTTTTTATTTTAGAATCATACTTACCTAGGTGGATGCAGCATCTGTCCCCCTCCAGCTCTAAGGCTGAGAACTAAACGATCAAACACCACTATCACACGGTTCTGAGAGCTGCCTGAGCGGAGAGTTGCTGACTGTCAGTCACCTCTATCTGCTCTGCCCCTTCAGTACTCAGTGGAGCACTGAGCTATGGAGATAGTGGCTGGTTCAGGCTCTCAGAGCCTCACTGAGAGGCTAAGTTGGGTGCCGGTCCAGGTATGGTCAGGTATGGTCACCATCCAAATGGTCACGATCTTTCCTGAATCTGGGCCAGCTCCATGACATCAGCCTATAGCGGGCTTCAGCCTGCTGTCTGCTAAAAATGGGTCACAGAAGGGCAGAACGAACTGCACTCCTGTGATCCACAAGAGAAGTACAGTACAGACAAACAAGCTTTGGCTGTACTTCTGCTTTAAGATTTTATTTTGTACAATAGTTTGTTGGTTGTCAAATATGGTCAGCTGGAAATATTGATAGTGTTAGTAAAGTTACAATAGAAGGAGTTTCTGCTGAAATATCAAAAACACTTGAGCTCCCAGTCCTCAGCAATTATGAATAGTGAGAATTGGCTCAGTGACACCTCTAGAGCAGCCTGCCTTTTTTCTTTTTATCATGGAACAACCCTTGAAATAATCTTCCAGGCTCAAGAAACTCCTGCTAATAATCACTTTATCTGCAGCTCACAGTATATTATAGTGATGGTCATTGGAAGAATTCTGCTTACATTTGCCGTCATTGGGAAAAATTCCCACTTTACATGTATCTAAAAAAGCACTGTTGTCTGTGATTGTTTATTTGAGAGGCAGGCATTGCCCATTGCTCAAGGAACCAATAGCAACCTCTAAAGGAACCCTATCTGGAAAACTGCAGGAGTTATTTTTGGGGGGTCAGTGACTCAGAAGGAGACTTAAAGTAGAATTCCACTCAAAAATGGAACTTCCACTTTAAGTGATGGTGACCCCCTGACATGCCACATAGGGCATGTCATTTTTTGGTGGGGGGGGGGGGGTCGGATCCCCTCCTTTTAGAGGCATCCAGCTCCCACTTCCCCCCAGGGCTCTGTGGCGCCTGAAGAAGGTTCACCTCCCTCCTCTCCCTCCCTGCAATCTTCTTGGACATGTCACAGGTCCTAGAAGATTTCCCGGCCATTCTCAGGGCGGCTTGCGCATGTGCAGTGCATGCCTGGATGTGAAGCTACAGCCAGGTGCCCACAGTAAGAATGCTGGGGGGGAGGGGGAGAGGAGCGGGGCTTCATATGCCCGCATCTCTGGACTGTGGGACAGGTGAGTGTCTAATTATTAAAAGTCAGCAGCTACACTTTTTGTAGCTGCTGACTTTTATTTTATTTATTTTTTCGGCAGAACTCTGCTTTAATTCAAGCAAATTGCACTGGAATCAAGACCAGGTGAACTTTAAATGCTTTCCTTTTTAATGCCATTTATTTTGCTGTTGCGCACTGTTTATTTTGTAATATAATTTTCTGTAAATATTTTTTTCTGAACCCTTTGTCTTTTCCATTATGCTGATTTTTAAATACTTTAAACAAGAAATCAAAGAATCCTTATCACCTTGAAGAGCACTACTATATTTTAAACTCTATTACCTTCCTGTCTGCATGGCAACAAGTGTAATACACTAGGGTGACCAGATGTCCCTGGTTTCAGGGGACAGTCCCCGGATTGAGAACACTGTCCCCGGACCAAGTCTGTCCCCGGTTTTGTCCCCGGATTTGACTTCAACAGGAGCTGGGGCAATTTTCAAAGACAGTCAGTGCAGAATAAAAACAAAATCTGAATTACACACCCCCACTCCTACTAGCTTAAGGGGGTGTATTTTTTCCATTATCGGTGTCCCTTTCTGATGATGATGTGCTGGTCGGAGCAGATGGACTATTTCTTCAGTTTCCGGCACATGCCCATTCAGCTCCGCTCACACGTTCTTCTGCCTTGGCTCAAATCCAGGCCAGCCGCCTGCCTGCTTATCTCCTTGCCTTCCCCGGCAGAGTCATTTTCCTCCACTCCCCACCCAGTAGTATCTGGGGCCCAGAGAGTGAGACCTGAGAGGCTGTGAGGCAGGTGGAGGCGGCAGCGACAGGTAAAGAGAGGCAGCTGAGCTCAGCTGGCGATGTCCAGCAGCAGGAATAGAGGGGAAGCAGATCCAATCGTGGGGCTGCCAGTGCCTTCAAGGCTTCAACACAAGTGTGCTTTGGGGGTGTCTGTGAATAGACTACATTTCACTGTGTCTGTCTCTCTGGCATAATGGATGGTATCAGAACTCACAGGCACCAGGCACTTATTGGTCATAAGTTCAAAAAATCAGCACCCAGCAGCCATATTATGTGACACACTGTGACAGAGCCAGCCAGAGCCATGATAGAGTGCCTGCTGCCTGTGAGTTATCATAATGCTGATGATCTTAATCAGTTGCCGATCGCCTGATAGCCGATTTACTGCTACAGGGAGGTCGCGCTGCACAGGATCACTTATATACGTGATCCTGCGTTTCTGGGTATTAGAGCCAATCAGCGGATCCGGTGGACTCACCTAGTGGTCTGCCTATGTAAACAAGGCAGTTTGCCATTCTGTCAGCGTGGAAGACATTGATCCTGTGTTCCTGCAAAGCAGGTGCAGGGATCTATATTTTCCTTTAGTAAAATCACCTGCCCCACAGTAAGAAAACACTTGTTAGGCACACCTTTAACCCATTGATTGCCCTAGATGTTATCCCCTTCCCAGCCAGTGTCATTAGTACAGTGACAGTACATATTTTTAGCACTGATCACTGTATTGGTGTCACTGGTTCCCACAAAGTGTCAAAAGTGTCACTAATGCCGCGTACACACACGAGCTGAATGTCCCCCATAGAATGCATTAAGGTGAAAAAACATTTACCTTTACAACCCCTTTAAGTTAACCAACACCACTAGTGACAATCACTAAGTTTGCAAGCTAGCACTTAGATTGTTGCACCTTGAGCTGGAAAATCTAAGTGCAGAATGAGGCTGAGAGTGCAGTTTCACATACTGTTGGAAGCATAGTATAATAGTTCTGCAAAGTTAAACTGACTAACCCTGCACTAACCCTGTAATCTTAGTGGAAGCAGCTCTTAGAGATAAGCTGGTGCATATTTATTCTTATATAAATAGACACATGGCAACAGTTCCCTCCGCTGCCTTTTGTTTTTCTATCCTAGATTTTCATTTGGAATCATGTCTGGTCTAGAGTAAAAGAAAATGAATGAGCAAAGATGATCTGATAAATGTGTGCCAAGCATGGCTGATTGAAACATGGCAAAACAAATGAGAACATGATTCTTGATTTATATTTGGCAGATATCCAGGCACGGCAGACATTGGGGGACCCGAAGCACAAGGGGATCTGTCTGTCTCAAGTACAATTAGTTCTAGTAAAATCCAGATGGAGAAAGTACACGTACAGAACCTGATGTACTGAAGAATGCAACCTCTGAGTGTTAAATAGCCAGCACTGTACTGTCTGCAACTGATACTTTTTTGTATCCCATGGTGTACCTTCACTTTTTCAAGTGAAAAATGTTGCAGCTAAGAGAGAGGCAGCTGTACAAGGGAGGCAGCAAAATGCCAGGAAGCAGCTGAGAGCAGAGGTGTAAATAGAACCTTCAGGACTCCAGTGAAGGAAACCATGAAAAGGGTCCCCTGACACCCAGCTGGGGCTAATCCCTCTGATCCCAAGACCCTTCCAACTGATCCTGGAGTCCTTTAATCCCATTTTGGGGCCCTTTTACACGTTCTGCAGTGTGCCCACTTTCTGCCGTCTTGGGCCTCCCCCCACGGTGGCCGAATGTCAGAGCCCAGTAACAAGTGCAACCTTTGCAATCCTGGTAGTTCCACCACTCTGTTGAGCTCTGTTGAAAAAGGCTTTGGTAAAATATCAGAGGTCTAAACAGACCTCTGATATTTCACCTTTAAGACAAAAAAAGGAGATTGCGGACAGAGTTTACTATGCTTCAGTTATGAATAGAAACAGAAGTTATCGGTACAGATCACTAATATTACATATTTACCGCCCCCCCCCCCCCCATCCTCCCTCCTGACACATCCCCCACAGCAACCAGTGGAAGAGGTTAGGGAGAAAACCGGCAGCACTGTAGGGAGAAGAAGGGACCAGGATAGCACACAGGGGCCCGGGGCAGCAGAAGACAAGTAACCAGGATAGGAGGGGTATATAGAGGAATCAATGCCCTCCATTTTCCTCCTGCAGCCGCTGAATGCCTGAGGGAGGGAGAGGAGGAGAAGCAGACTTTCAGCGGCTACAGGAGGAAAATGGAGGGCAGCAAATCCTCTATATGCCCCCTGCCTGCCTCCCTTCCTATCCAGATACTGAACCAAATATGACAGGGGAGTCGCACAGGACCCCCGAAGCATGGGGCTGGGTCGCAATTGCACCCCTATAGTTATGCTTCTGTGCAAAACAATAGATTTGACTCATTAGGGGGCATGTTATCTGCACTGCAAGCTTTTACTGAAGCTGTGGTTACTTTGGAAAGAAACTGTAATGCCTCGTAAACACGACTGGACTTTCCGTCAGAATAAACTTTGATGGTCTTTCCAACAGAGGTCCACTGAAACGGTCTTGCCTACACATGATCACACCAAAGTCCGTTTGTTTAGAATGCAATGACGTACGGTGGGACTAGAAAAGGAAGCTCAATAGCCAGTAGCCAATAGCTGCCCTTGCGTAATTTTTGGTCTATCGGAATAGCATACAGATGAACGGTTTTCCCGATAGGAATTTATTCCGTCGGAAAGATTTAAACCATGTTCTATTTCTAGGTCATTCAGAATTTTTGAAAAAAAAAGTCAGCTGAAGCCCACACACAATCGGAATATCTGATGAAATGATTCTGTCAGACCATTTCTGCCGGAAAGTCAAGTCGTGTGTACGCGGCATAAGACTTTGCACATCCTTTTTTTTTGATGCACTTCAGATTTATTTAGTGCCTTTAAATTGAAGGTTCAGTTGGGCAATTGAATCTGTAAAAATCAGAAAAGAAATAACTGAACTCCGATTTATAGTTGGTCTGCTGCTTTATTTACCTTGGACCATATTGATTTTGAGCTATTGTGGTGCATTTGAATAACAGAGCTGCAGAAAATATTTATCAAGTTTGCCTAGTGTGACACTTCCCCAGATATAAATGAATATTTTGTTTTTACACAGGGTCATTTTTTTCTGTGACATTGGCATTTGTAATCTAATTTATTCACTAGTATTGGCACTTGGGTATACAACAAATGTGTTTTCAGTCATATATCCATATCTTCATACATCTATATCGCATCCAGGCTCCTGTGACTCTTTCCCAACCAAAACTGGCTGCTTCAAATGTTTTTTTCTAATGCAACCTCAAATTTTTTTTTAAGTGGTTGTATGCATGTTGTGTAGCATTCCCCCCTGGAGGGGGCCACTGAGAGTATGCCTAGGTATCCCACAATGGTACAGAGGCTGCCAGTCACATGCATAGTTCCTTGCACACCGAAAATTCAGGCTCAATCTAGGGCAGCGGTCTTGAATTAAAGTTTATGGAGGACAAGGAGGCACTTTTAATGTCTGTAGGAAAATAGATGTATTCTCCAAATACGGAAAGGTTTCTTCACAGTAAGAGCTGTGAAAATGTGGAATAGACTCAATCAAGAGCTAGTTCTGGCCCACTCAGTAGATTGCTTTAAAAAATTCCAGTGCACCTTTACACATCACAAAGCCCCTTATCAGAGTTCCCTTATCACAGTGCCCTTTTATACATCACAGTGCCCCTTATCACATTACAATGCCCCTTATCACAGTGCACATTTACACATCACAACACCCCATTACACTGCAGTCCAATTCATGTCATAGTGCCTCTTTCCTCTCCAGCCTCCCCTGCAGAGGCACTTATCAGCCTGACTGTCCTCTCCCGGGTCTCCCACCCAGCACCGGTATCGTCTCCCACCCAGCACCTTAGAGCGGACGGGAGGTGCTGCAGAACTGGACAGAGGGTCAGAGCTGCCAGACTTATGTTATCACCCGCTTGTTAACTTGAAAATACTCCCACGCTCTGTGCAGATGTGCAGTACCTCACAGCCCCACCTGTTGTAAGGATGATAGCAGCAGTAGGGCGGGAGACCAAAGAAGAGGACACACAACTGCTAAGTGGCATGGCCACGTTCCGGACAGGACTGTTGCTCGGTCCGGGTCTGGACCACTGTCCGCCATTATAAAAATATTGCTGAATAACGAACAGGAGAGGGCATTAGGGTCATAGGATACTCGAAAATAATAATAGCAATAAATGAGAGAACAAATTTCTTAGTGGTAAATCACTGCTTCACTGATTACAGTGAAGCCAAAAACATAATTTAGCCTAGCAGCCTCGCATCAAAGTCAGGGATTGCCTTAACCACTTGCCCACTGGGCACTTAAACCCCCTTCCTAACCAGACCAATTTTCAGCTTTCAGTGTTCTCACACTTTGAATGACAATTACTGTTATGCAACATTGTACCCATATGAAATGTTGTCCTTTTTTTACAGAAATAGAGCTTTATTTTGGTGGTGTTTGATTACTACTGTTTTTTTTATTTTTTGCTCTATAATTTCAAAAATATGCATTTTTCTTTGTATCGGTTATAAAATTTAGCAAATTTGTATTTTTTCTTCAAAAATGTTGGCCAAAATTTTTGCTGCTACATATCTTTGGTACAAAATAACCAAAATAAGAGTATATTATTTGTTTTTTGTGAAAGTTATAGAGTCTACAAGCTATGGTGCCAATTGATCAAGAATAAAAAACACCAAAAGGGGCTGAAGTCCAAAAAATCAGTGAAGACAATAATAAGATTTTTTTTACTCGCCATAAAATCTTTTTCTCTGTAATTCACTGTCCGAAACACCTCCTCTCTTAGCCATTGGGTTGTTACGCAACCTTAAGGAGAAGATTAGCCATTACATGTTATGTAAAACACAGAACTTTCCAGTTACGCCCAAGGGGCGGTTCCTTAGGTAACAACCCCACAGCTTGCCATGCAGTCATCAGTATGTCAACAAGCAGTATAACGTAAAGAAAAACAGGAGGGGTGGGTGCTGTGTCCGTCTGTGAATTACAGAGAAAAGAACTTTACGGTGAGTACAAAAAATCCTATTTTCTCTTATATTCACCGACCGACACAGCTCCTCTCTTAGCCATTGGGACGTCCCCAAGCAGTGCCAAACCAGGGGTGGGAAAACAGCATAAAACTTCATCCACCACGGTAAGTGGGAACTAGTGTAACTTTACCCACAAAAACAACAGTGCGTGGAAAAAAAACACCGCAAAAACCAGGGTACCCTCAACAGGAGGGACTACCCACAACCGCACCAAAAAACTGCAGATATTAATGCAACGGTGCATTAACTTAAAGGTACTGCGTTTTTACCCAAAAAAACAGGAAAAAGGGAATTATTGCATACACAATTGCAACTATACAGCCGCCTGCAAAACTTTGCGGCCAAAACAGGCATCAGTCGATCCACTGATGTCTACCTTTTAGAACTTGGAAACGTGTGGACAGACGACCAGGTCACCGATTTACACACTTGAGTGACAGACGCTTGGTGTCAGAAGGCCCAAGACGTTCCGATTGCCCTTGTAGAAGGGGCCATGACCAGAAAGGGGGGCACATGCCCCTTCAAGGTGTAGGCTTGTACTACAATCTGTCTGATCCACCTGGAAATGGTGGCCGACGAGACCACCATGCCTTTCTTTGGACCAGCCACCGAAACAAACAGTGAGTCTGACTTCCGAAAGGGAGCCGTGGCAGACAAATACACTTTTAGAGCCTGAACCACGTCGAGAGCATGAAGGGCCACTTCCTTAGGATGTATCAGCTTAGGACACAAGGACGGTAACACAATGTCCTCATTGATGTGAAACGCCAAGACCACCTTCAGCAGAAAGGACGGTTGCGGACGCAACAACACCTTATCCTTGTGGATCACCAATTCTGAAACCCTCTCTCCCTGATATTTTCAAACTGTGGTTTTTGAAGCGCTGATAACACCAATTTCAGATCCCATGGAGTAACGGTGGACGCACAGAGGGACTAAATGTCGCACCCCCTGAACAAAAGTACTCACTAGTGAGTGAGACGCCAAAGGTTGTTGAAAAAAACAGCCAAGGCTGATATTTGTCCTTTAATGGTGCTTAACGACAATTTCTGGTCCACCTCTTGCTGAAGAAACAGCAGAATCCTGGATATAGAAAAGGAGCGCGGATGCCATCCTTTCTCCTCACACATGGAGATGTAGGCCTTCCAAGTACGATGATGGGGGCAAACCTTGATGCGGTAGCACTTTTGTTTGCAGGCTTGTTAGGCTTACGAATCCAGGGGGCGTTTCTGTCCTTCTGTGGTCATTCTGTCGGGCTGGGGGCTTTTGCCGAAGCTCCAGGCGGATGAAAAAGCCGGTTGTGAGCGGAAAATGGGGGCCCTTGCCTACAGCGTGGCTCCTTAGCCTTCCTGGCCTGTGGGAGTAGTGTACTCTTACCACCTGTGGCATTTTTAATAATGTCATCCAAAGAGCTGGTCACCAAGGAAGAGAAGATCTGTCATGGCTTTCTTGGATGCCTGGTCAGCCAACCAGCATTTTAACCAAATCAGGCGCTGAAGCACCACTGCTACATAGTTACATAGTTAGTAAGGTTGAATAAAGACACCAGTCCAAGTGAGTGTCTACAATTGTCCCTATCCCTGTACATTGCACACTCACATTGGTCCCTACCCTCAAGGAGCCCACAATCCAAGGTGCCCATTCATATACTAGGGCCAATTTTGGACAGAAGCCAATTAACCTACCTGCATGTCTTTGGAGTGTGGGAGGAAACCGGAGTACACGGAGGAAACCCACACAGGCACAAGGAGAACATACAAACTCCAGGAAGGTAGTGTCATGGTTGGGATTCGAACCAGTAACCCTCTTTACTGCAAGGTGAGAGTTCTAACCACTACACCACTGTGCCAGCCACTGCTGACACTGCAGCCACTGAAGCCACTGAAGCCCTGGATAACAGGGGAAGAGTATCCAGGGCCGCGTCACAAACGTACTTAAGGCCTTGCACTAGTTGGTCTGCTAGTTCCACGCCGAGAGGAGAAGCCTGTTGTTCTCCCAATTTGAGGTTCAACAGCTTTGCCTACTCAGTTAGTGTCTGCGACACAAGTGCGGATGCCAGTACTGGTCACACGGCTGACCCCACAATCGTAAACACGGAACGAGCCACTGCCTCAGCCTTCCTGTCCATGGGTTTCTTAAATGCAGGAGTCCCCTCTACCGGGATCGTGGTTGCTTTGTTTAACCTAGATACTGGGGGTCCACGACCAGAGGAGCGGACCACTTTTTGTCGAGCGCGGTTTTTTTTTCCTTTATTTTTTTTCACTTTTTGAGAAGGCTTTCCTCAAAAGGGTAATGCACCGCCATGTATTTGGGGACCGAAAAGGTCCATTGCGGGCGACCCCATTCCTTGTAAATGAACTTGTCAAAATAAGTCAGATATGGGAACAGGCTGGCTTATGGGAACCAAAAGGGATTGTTACATCAGCAGAGGGATCTGCTGGCTCCTGAATCTTCAGGGTACCAAGCACAACTGTGATAAGTGCTCCAGCAAGTGCTTTGTCACGCACGGACCCTGACGGGGACTCATCCTCACTGTCCGAACGGTCCTGGTCAGCATCATCTGAAATGACAGAGCAGGGGTCACAAGCCTCAGCAGGGCCAGAGTCTGCGTCAGAGCTCTCCCCAGAGGACAGGGGGGTCAGGTGCCATTTTTTAGCACCTTTGCGCCCACACACCACCTCCATCTTGGCAACGAATGAATTGAGGACCACTGACAAGGTGTCCAAAGGCACTGCGCATTCCGCAGGCGAACCGGTTGCAATTGCCTGGATTTTGGGGGAAGAAACACCAGTTTCTGAAGACATGCTGACCCTACCCTGTCTGCCACCCGAAGGGGACTTAGGACAGTGACAGTTCCACCCTCCTTACTGCTGCTGGCTGAGGGGCTCACCACCCTGAAAGTTTCTGCGCTATCCAGCAGGTAGTGCCTGTGGTCTCTGTTGGCTCCCAGGAGCAGAGGAATCCACTCTGTGTCAGTGGAAGCTGCTGCTAATGGCGCTAAAACCGCTCTGCAATGTGCTCAGGTTCAAAGAAAATGGCCACCCAGCGCCCAGTATAAGGACATAAAACAGTGGGAAAATGTCCGCCAGAGCACAGGGACACATGCTGCCTCTAGAGAGAGCTGAAAAACATGTTCAGGCTTCTAAAAATGGCCACCGGCATCCAGTATAAGGACAAATCACAGGGAAAATGTCCTCCAAAGCCCAGGAGAGCATGCTTTCCCTTGCCTACACCTAAGATGGCCGCTGATGCTGAAACCATGAGGGACAGAGCTGAACAAATGGCAGTGATCAGCGCTGCAAGGGACACAGGCACAGCCTCCCAAGGACAGGAGAAACAGGACTCAGGACACAGCCAGACAGCGCAGCCCTCCCACAGGTGAGTGCCCCCCCCCCCTCGAAGAGCCCCTGTACAGACACACAGCTTAGCAGCCACATGCAGCATCCACCACAGGGAGGGGGAGGGAAGATAGGGACAGAGAGAGAAGAGAGGGAGGTGAGGGACCCCCGAATCGACCTCCCAGGGAATGCCCAGCTGCTCAGCCCCACCGAGGCAGGCCGCAGAGCTACAACCTGCACACGCTCAATGGCCAGGCTGGGGAGACTACAAGAATAAGGGTATAAAGCCTGTCACCCAGCCAGCTGTTGATAGCAGATCACAGGATCTATATTCTTGCGCAAAAAGCCAAGCTTCTGCAGAAAAAAAGACGGACTGATGTGTCCGTCAGGGTTCCTAGTTCTTTCTCTTTCACTAGGCAAAATAAAACTGATGACTGCATGGCAGGCTGTGGGGTTGTTACCTAAGGGACCGCCCCTTGGGCAGAACTGGAAAGTCCTGTGTTTTACATAACATGTAATGCCTAGTCTTCTCCTAAAGGTGGCGTAACAACCCAATGGCTAGGAGAGGAGCTGTGTTGGTCGGTGAATATAAGAGAAAAGATGATGGCAAGATGGATATAAAAGCCAAAACAGTTCCACAATAATCCGTCAATAGAGTATATGTATGGAAAGGAACCCTTGAGATCCTAATATTAGGGGTTAAATCAGTAGGGTGTAACACAAGTCACACACTCGTGCAAATGCACCGATACTTTCAGGCTTGGCTCTTTGAGCTGTCAGTGGTAAAGAAGTCCGGTAATTGGAGCTGACAAAAATAAATAAATTACATTGCTCAGCCCTGAAACACTAAAATAAAAAGAAACATTGTTTATTTTTGTATATTTCTGTTTCTTCATCTGCAGATCAAAGTGATGAACAAATGTTCCTCTGTTTAACCCCTTAATAACCCATAATTTACTCTAATCAGCCTTAAATTATGCCCCATACACACGGTCAGACATTCCAACGTTTTTTTCTGACGGATTTTGGCCAAAACTTGTCTTGCATGCACACGTTCGCTCTTGTTGGAAAAACTGATTGTTTGGAATGAGGTACGTACTGGACTACGTAGAGGCCAGTAACCAATAGCTTTCGTCTCCAAATTCTTTTGAGCATGCATGGCACTTTGTGCATATTTACATATTTCACATTGAAAAAGAGCTAAATAAAAAAATAAAAAAATCAATTTATTTCATTTGTAAATAACTTTTAATGCTTTGTACCATTGCTGACAGCTAGAGTTAAAACAAAACAGTTGCAGTAGGTATCGGTAATTGGTATCAGCGAGTACTAAAAAAAGGTATCGTTACTTTTATTCATTGTAAAAAAATTGTATTGTTGCATCCCTAATTATTATTATTATATATTTATGACTCATATTAGGATAGTTGCCTTGTTTTGCATGCAGCTAATTTCCTCCTCCCCCACCCTTTTTAAAATAAGCATTTTAACAAGCATCTAAAGCATTTCCTTATTTAAATAAGAATTTTTCCTCTTTCTAATAAGCACACCGATTAATATATATATATATTTTTTTCACATCTGATTGATCTTTTTTATACAATTTTTTTATACAAAAAAATATACTTTTAAAATTTTCATACTAATTGCATTCGATTGAACAATAATTACATTTTGAATATTTTTTTTTCCTGAGAGCTTATTTCTATGAGATCTATTCACACATATATATATATATATATATATATATATATATATCGTATTTATCGGCGTATAACACGCGCCAGCATATAACACGCACCCCAAGTTAAGGAGGGAATTTTAAGGAAAAAAACTTTTAGGAGGGAAGGTTAATGAAAAAAACTTACATATAAATGCGCATCAATGCAGCCTTATCAGTTTCTATCTGTAGCCTTGTCCATCATTGCACCCTTGTCCAGGGGCAATTGCCCCCTCCTAAAATTGTGGATGAATACAACTGGCGGGTGACAGCACGGGTGTCAGCACGGCTGGTTCTGCGGCCGGTTCCGCGGGTGTCAGCGCCGCTGGTTCCACAGGTGACAGCGCGGCCGGTTCCACTGGTGACAGTGCGCCCGGTTCCACGGGTGACTGCGCTGAGTGCTGTGTTGGTGAGTGGACGGGTGAGGGGGCAGCTGGACGGCTTAGTGTCTGAGGGCTGCTGGCCAATCAGGAAGCCAGTGGGCAGGGGAGCAGGGAGATGACATTATCTCTCACTGCCCTGCATTCCTCCAGTTACGCTCTCACTGTGCAGGAAGCTGTGTGCAGCAGAGAGATTACATCATCTATCTGCTGTCTAACTTCACTCTGGGACACAGAAAAAGAACACCTTAGCAGAAAAGTGACACAGTAGGTGACAATCCGCAATGTATGGCAGGTGACATGGCAAGTGACAATCCGCAATGTGTGGCAGGTGACGTGGCAAGTGACATTCTGCATTTGGTGACAAGTGATGTGGCAAGTGACAATCTGCATTTGGTGACAAGTGATGTGGCAAGTGACAATCCGCATTTGGTGACAAGTGATGTGGCATGTGACAATGCGCATTTGGTAGCAGGCGACATGGCAAGTGACACCCTCAGGGCTCCCACTGATTCTGAATTATGGTGAGTTGAACCATTTATTTTAATATTACAATGTAATAATAGAAATTATGAGCTTCAATCATCCTGACACCATAACAACCATGGTGCCGTAATGATTGAAGCGCCAATACCAGTTATTTCCCATATAATTTGCCCCCAAAAAAACATATTTTATAGCAGTGCCCCTCCCGAGACTAGACTCTGGATGCGCCCCTGCCCTTGTCAGTGTCCATCTGCAGCCTTCTCAGTGTCCATCTGCAGCCTTATCAGTGTCATTTGCAGCCTTGTCATGCAGCCTTGTCAGTGTCATTTGCAGACTTACCGTTTAAAAATGGCGCCACCGAGATACAGAGCCGGATGTCCTTTTGGCCGTTCTCGGAGGCTTTCGCTGGCTTTTGGCCTCATTTGACACTGCGAGAGCGCCCGAAAGCCGCCGAGAATAGCTGAAAGCTGCCGAAAGCTGCCGAGAGGCTCACAATCGGCGGGAAATCGGCATTTAACACCCACCCACGATTTGCCCCTGATTTTAAGTGGAAAAAAGTGTGTGTTATATGCCAATAAATATGGCATATAAACGGCCGATCACAGCGGGCGTTTACAGCGCGATCGGCGTGTCCAATGAGAGATGATCTCTCAGCGCCGCTCTCCCTCCTCACACAGACAGCGTGTGAGGAGGGAGAGATGAACGGCTGCAGCAGCCGGAATTAAAAAAAGTAAAATAAAGTGCCATCTGCCCCCAGTGCCATTTGTCCCCAGTGCCATTTGTCCACAGTGCCACGTATAAGTGCCATCTGTCATCAGTGCCACATATTAGTGCCATCTGTCATCAGTGCCACGTATCAGTGCCATTTGTCATCAGTGCCACCTGTCAGTGTCACGTGCCATCTGTTATCAGTGTCACGTATCATCAATGCCATGTATCAGTGCCATCTGTCATCAGTGTCACGTGTCATCAGTGCCACGTATTAGTGCCATCTGTCATCAGTGCCACATCAGTGTCACGTGTCATCAGTGCCATGTATCAGTCCCATCTGTCATCAGTGCCATGTGTCATTGTCCTGGTGCTCCAGGGCCTTCAAAAGTGTAATAGGTAGTCAACAAGTTAGATGTGTAATTTATGCTCCTAGAACACGTGACGGTGCTCCCTGCATGTTGAGCCTCTCTAAGTGGCCAGGCTGTGAAAAAGTCCCACACATATGGTATCGTAATACTCAGGAGGAGTAGCATAATTTATTTTGGGGTGTCATTTGTGGTATACACATGCCATGTGAGAGAAATAACCTATTACAATGACAATCTTGTGGAAAAAATTTAAAAAAATAAAAAATCTTCATTTTGCAAAGAATTGTGGGGAAAAATGACAACATCAAAAACCTCACAATGCCTCTTACTAAATACCTTGGAATGTCTACTTTCAAAAAAGGGGTATTTGTACTTTCCTGGCTTGTTGGGGTCACAAGAAATGAGATAGGCCACCAGTACATCAGATGTGATCAATTTTGTATGATTCGCACCATAGCTTGTAGACTCTCTAATTTTCACAAAGACCAAATAATATCCACTAATTTGGGTTATTTTTACCAAAGATATGTAGCAGTATAAATTGTGGCCAAAATTTATGAAGAAAAATTAATAATTTGCATAATTTTATCACAGAAACAAAGAAAATGCGTTTATTTTTCAAAATTTTCGGTCTTTTTTCATTTATAGCGCAAAAAATAAAAAACCCAGAGGTGATCAAATACCACCAAAAGAAAGCTCTATTTGTGGGAAAAAAAGGACAAAAAATTCATTTGGGTACAGTGTTGCATGAATGAGTAATTGTCATTCAAAGTGTGAGAGCACCGAAAGCTGAAAATTGGTCTGGGCAAGAGGGGTGTTTAAGTGCCCAGTAGGCAAGTGGTTAAAACAGGCACGCAGGAGATTGTTTCTTGTGATGTGACCAAGCCGATGGCAGAGCACCTCTGGACTGGACGGCTTAAGTAGGCAGGACTGACAAGCAGGATCAACTTCAGCTGGGTAACTGTGGACAGAGATAGGAGCTGGCAATTAGCTGGCATCTGAGCGTCCAGCTCAGAGAAGGAAGGATTGAGCCCAGCCCTGATAATTTCTTAAACATACAAAGTAAAGGGGTTAATGATTTCTATCAGACAAAAAGATTGGTTTGCTAATCAGTAGTCATGTGCTCTCAGCGATTGTCTATTGTATAGTACATAATGGGTAACAACCTTATGACGAACCCTATTTAAGTGCTTCTATGAGACCATGAGCTTTCTCTTTTTCTCTTGTTTATTGAAAATTGATCACACCTGCTCACACCTGATGTACTGACAGCCTAATTTCTTGAGACACTAACAAGCCAGGAAAGTACAAATACCCCCCAAATAGCCGTTTTTGGAATGTAGACATTCCAAGGTATTTAGTATGAGGCATGGTGAGTTTTTTGAAGTTGTAATTTTTTCCCACAATTCTTTGTAAAATGAAGATTTTTTTTCACAAAATGATCATAATAATAAGTTATTTATCACACACAGCATATGCATACCACAAATTATACCCTAAAATACATTCTAATACTCCTCCTGAGTATGGTGATACCACATGTGTGAGACTTTTTCACAGCTTGGCCACTTACAGAAGTCCAACATGCAGGGAGCACCATCAGGCAGTCTAGGGACATAAATTACACATTTAATTTCTTGACTACCTATTACACTTTTGAAAGTCCTGGAGAACCAGGAACAAATTACCCTATTTTGTAAACCAAACGCCCCAACATATAATCTATGAGGCATAATGAGTCTTTTGAACATGTAATTTTTTTCCACAAGTTTTTGAAAGATGTCGAAAGAAAATGAAAACGCATTTCTTTTTGTTTGTCCATGTATAAGATAACACATAGCATGTACATAGCAAAAATTACACCCCAAAATACAATCTATTACTCTTCCTGAGTATGGCAATAACCACATGTGTGGGACTTTTCCACAGCCTGGCCACATACAGAGGCCCAACATGCAGGGAGAGCCATCAGGTGTTCTAGGAGCATAAATGACACATCTAATTTGACTACCTATTACACTTTTGTGAGACACTGATGGGCACTGTAGTGGCATGGATGTCAGGATCTGAGCTTGAACCTGGGACCTCCTCGATGTTTGGTGTTAACTCTTTTCATTGAGCTATCTGAAATGCTGGACAGCTCCCTGCCTGATCTATTGGGCAATCCTGCCTGATCCATTGGGCAACCCTGCCTTGTGACTTGATTGCTGTTGAACCTTGAACTCCTTGCTCCTCCCATGAACTTCCTATATAAGCCTTGTCTCTGCACTTGCTCTTTACCAGGTTATTGTGCTTTCTCAGCCAGTGGCTTGCTCTTGTCTTCCCTGCTGCTGTCCAAATTTTGCTACCACTCATTATCGACCTTTGACTTGTTCCTTGACTACTCTTCTGCCTGGTCCCACCCTGCAACTACTTGTTGCTCAACTCCTGGTGGGGCGATCCAGAGGACCGTGACCTGGTATTAACATGCAGCTAAATCCATCGTCACCATCAGGAGCTCTGGTGAAACACTGGTTAGTACTTAGACTCCACACCTTAGGTGAGCCTGCATCATCTGCCAGGGTGACTGCCTGTGTACCTATCCTGCTGGTCGATGGTAGTCCTGCAACTACTATAGCAACTGGTCTTTCTCACCTGACACCTGATAGTTACAATGGATGGGCATGGATGAGCCATGGCTGGGCATGGATGAGCATGAGTGGGGATGGATGAGCCATGGAAGAGCATTGCTGGGCATGGGTGGGTAGATGAGCCATGGAAGAGCATGGGTGGGGGAAGGATGGAGCATGGATGAGCCATGGATGGGCATGAATGGGCAGAGATCAGCGCTGTAAACACTTCAGATGCCGCCCAGAGCACTGCTGCACCTGGCTCCTTCCTCTCCTCGGACACTGTACCGATCAGTGTGAGGAGAGGGAAGGAGCTTAACGGGACATGCTCCAGTCTGTTGACAACTGATTGCTCCGTCATTGGAGGAGGCAATCATGTGGTAAAGGGACGCTCTCATTGGCCCTTTACCCTGTTATGTGACAGGACAGGTCACAGGCATTCCTGGGTGCACGCCATTTTGGGAGGACGTTGTACCCATCATTTGGCTATAGCCCGGTCGGCAACTGGTTAAAGTCACTGCGACTTGAAATCGCACAGATATGAATAGTACTCATTGGAAATCATGGGGTATGACTTGTCATGCGACTTTGCAGTCCCAAGTTGCACAAGTGTGAAAGGGGACTTAATTGAAACCGATATTTATTTTATTTATTACAGGTACTTGTATAGCGCAGTCAATTTATGCAGCACTTTACATATACGTTGTACGTTCACATCAGTCCCTACTCTCAAGGAGCTTACCACCTAAGGTCCCTCACACACATTCATACATATACTAGGGCCAATTTTAGACCGGATTCCATTAACCTACCAGCATGTCTATCCCTACAAAAATATAAAAAGTGTAAATATTTACTTTCTAGACGTAAATATGTACGTCAAGAGTGATTTGATAGTGAATATTCTGGATGACATTACTAACAGGGCAAGGGAGGAGGTGGAATCCTGGTGGCTGGAGCTTTAAGGATAAAAAAACAAACAGGAAAGTATTAGTGAGGGTGTGCTATAGGTCCCCTAACCTGAAGGATGAAGAGGAGACCCCTCTTCTCCTATCATAGATAGAAATTGTAGCAATAGAGGGCAATGTTATTTCCACAATCTCCTAACACTGACTGAAAGCTCTATTTAAAAACAAGCAAGATAGTTAGCTATATAGGTGGATATAGCGGTGTATACTGCGTTCAGAGCACGCAGACAGCACGCACAATCTCCTAACACTGACTGAAAGCTCTATTTAAAACGAGCAAGATAGTTAGCTATATAGGTGGATATAGCGGTGTATACTGCGTTCAGAGCACGCAGACAGCACGCACAATCTCCTAACACTGACTGAAAGCTCTATTTAAAACGAGCAAAATAGTTAGCTATATAGGTGGATATAGCGGTGTATACTGCGTTCAGAGCACGCAGACAGCATGCATAATCTCCTAACACTGACTGAAAGCTCTATTTAAAACGAGCAAGATATTTAGCTATATAGGTGGATATAGCGGTGTATACTGCGTTCATAGCACGCAGACAGCATGCACAATCTCCTAACACTGACTGAAAGCTCTATTTAAAACGAGCAAGATATTTAGCTATATAGGTGTATATAGCGGTGTATACTGCGTTCAGAGCACGCAGACAGCACGCACAATCTCCTAACACTGACTGACAGCTCTATTTAAAATGAGCAAGATAGTTAGCTATATAGGTGGATATAGCGGTGTATACTGGGTTCAGAGCACGCAGACAGCACGCACAATCTCCTAACACTGACTGCAAGCTCTATTATAAAAGATAGATATATCGCTAGATATATAGGTGAATATAGGGGTGTATACTGCGGTCAGGGCACGCAGACAACAACCACTACAGAAGAGCAAGAACGAAAAATCGTCCGATAACGATCGGTGTATACTGTGTTGAAGGTACACAGAACACCCACTAACTGCTACAGATGCCAACACACTACACAAGGCCGCCGCGCTGGCGGCCTTATATAGTGTGGGGCGTGTACTACACAGCCTGAGCTATGATTGGCCACAGGCATCCTGCCTGTGGCCAATCATGGCTCTCCTCGCTGCCGGCGCTGTGATTGGCCAAGCATGCGGGGTCACAGTGCATGCTTGGCCAATCATGAGCCAGCAATGCACTGCGCCATCGCAGTGCATTGTGGGCCGTGAGCGCCACACGAATTTGGCGCGAACGGCCCATAACGTTCGGAATTCGGCGAAAAGCCGAAGTTCGAGTCGAACATACGAACACGAAGCTCATCCCTAATCCCCACCGTGAAACATGGTGGTGGCAGCATCATATTGTGGGGATGCTTTTCTTCAGCATGGACAGGGAAGCTGGTCAGAGTTGATGGGAAGATGGATGGAGCCAAATATAGGGCAATCTTAGAAGAAAACCTGTTAGAGCAGTGGTCATCAACCCTGTCCTCAGGGCCCACTAACAGGCCAGGTTTTATGTATAACCTTAGGGGGATGCAGACTAGAATACTGTGTAATCAGTGAACAGCAAATGATATCACCTGTGATGTATTGCAGTTATCTTGCAAACCTGGCCTGTTAGCGGGCCCTGAAGACAGGAGTTGATGACCACTGTGTTAGAATGTCAGGACCTGGGACCTCAGCTGTGTCTGACAATGAGTCATCTCACTGAGCTATGTGAGATGCTGGACAGTGCTTTGTCGGATCCTTTAGACATCCCTGCCTTGTACCTTGATTTCAGCTGAGCCTTGAACTCTATGCTCCTCCCACAAATTTCCTGATATAAGCCATGTCTCTGCTCTTCCTCCTTGCCAGAATATTGTGCTATCTCCAGCCTGTGTCTAGCTCCTGTCTTCCCTGCTGCTGTTCATATTTGCTACTGCTCATTATCGACCCATGGCTTGTTCTTCGACTACACTTCTGCCTGATCCCAACCTGTAACTACTCATTACCGACCTTTTGGCTTGTTTACTGACCACGCTTCTGTTTGATCCTTACCTGCTCATCTGCTACTGAAACCCCGGTTTGCTCACCTCCTGGTGGGGTGATCCTGAGGACCGCGACCTGGTACTAACACACAGCAAAATCCATCTCCATCATCAGGAGCTCTAGTGAATACCGGTTAGTACTTAGACTTCGCACCACAGGTGAGCCTGTGTCATCTGCCAGGGTGACTGCCGGTGTACCTATCCTGCTGGTCAGTGGTAGTCCTGCAACTGCTATAGCAATTGGTCTTCGAGCCTTGACCCCTGACCGTAACATAGAGTCTGCAAAATAATTGAGACTGGGGTGAAGGTTCACCTTCCAGCAGGACAACGGCCCTAAACATACAGCCAGAGCTACAATGGAATGGTTTAGATTAAAGAGGAAGTAAAGCCTCTGACAAAAAAAAATACACCCTGCAAGACAAAGGCATAATGAGCTAGTATGCATAGCTTATAAATTACTTAGCTGAGATCGAAGCCCCTGCATCGGCCCTTATTCGCCTCCTCCGATGTCACTGTATATCCTGGTGTGACTTCTAGGTATCGCGGCTCCGGCGCTGTGACTGGCCGGAGCCGTGATGACGTCACTCCCGTGAATGCACGCTGGTGTCGCCACCAGCGGCATGCTCGCCGTTAGAAACACCATGCTCAGTGCGCCTGTGCCCGATGTCTACGGCGCATACGCCGTAGACATCAGTGCCACTATTTCTGCAAATATCTCCTAACCCTTTTAGGTTTGAAGGATTTTTCTTGCACCTATAGGTAAGCTTTAATCTAGGTTAGGTTAAAGTGGTTGTAATGGGTTTACAACCACTTTAACCACTTCAATACCAGGCTGTAGTCATATGATGTCCACAGATGGGATCTTCCATTCTGGGCGGGAGTCATATGACGTCCTCTGTATTTTTCGGCTCCTGTGGGCCCCATGGATGAGGTTACAGCCCATTTCAGATTGGGGTAAAGAGCTAATAAAAAAAGGCTCTTTACCATGTGACCAGCTGTATCCAATCACAGCCAGTCACATGTATTGTGAAAAATATATATTTAAATATATAACTCGCACTGAGGAAAAACAAAATAAAACATGAATGAAGCTGCTATACACAAAGTGCTACACGCTTGAACATAATAAAATAAATAATACAGCGCTTAACAAACATGTATCCGTATAAGTGAAAAATATATATATATAATAAACAATGATATATAATATGTAACAAAAGTCCATGTGAACCGTGGAAGTGGTAAGCGACTAAATAGGTGCTTCACATCCAAAGTGTAAAGTTGCAGGGGATAGTGCACATCTAATAGACAAAGATGCAAGGCAGAAAATTGCAGACAAGTTCAGGCGTGACAAAACACCCCCACATGTGTCCCCACTCACCGGATCACGATGATACCCAGCTTTGCAGTCTGGGAGTCAAAATAGACTTGTAACAGTATCCACCGGAATTACTGGATGGCAGAATTGGCTGATGAAAATTAGGAAACAAACGATCCTTCCAAATTAATTCTCAATCATGAGAAAAAAACAGGTACCCACAGAGAAAAGAAAAGGGACCAATAGTGAAGTATACTATGAAAAGGGATTTATTGCACATACAAGGGCATACTTACAAACGTAAGTCAAAAGCAGGTTTTACCCGACAGCATAGACAAATAGAAAAAATTATTCACAAGCATTGGCATTTACTGTTGAAAGACAGTGATCTTGGTAAATCATTACCTGCCAAACCATTGTTTATTTACACTAAATCTCCCACGCTAAGGCTGAAACTGGCACCTAATGTAGTTGACCTCCCAAGAAGCTTGTTACTTTCTTAGATCAAGTCGTTTTTTTCAGTTGAAACCATTTGAGTTTACATCCCATTCCTCTGGAGAATTCTTTAAGATAAAGTTTATTTCTTGTGGTACTACCCATGTTACTTACCTTTTATCTTGTCTGTGCGGACTACAGTACGTGGGCAGGATCACCAGAGCATTAGGGGTCCGTTTACGTGAACATATTAATCGGCTCAAAAAGGTCTTTAAACACCACAGTCTGTCCAACCATTTTAGGTTATTCCACAACAGGGATCCTAGTGGCCTTACTTTTTTGTGGTATTGACAGGATTGAAGCCCACTGGCAAGGAGGCAATCTCAAGAGAGCCACTTTGCGCAATGAGACTTAATGGATTCATCATTTAGGAACGATGCTGCCCAAGGGGTTAAACATCGAATTGGATTTGAATTGTTTTTTATCCAACTTTTAATTATTTTTATAGGGATTTTATTTTTCATTTATATTTATTTTCATTTCATTTTTATTTTTATTTTCACATTTTTATTTTCACATTTATTTTTATTTTAATTTAATTTAATTTTTATTTATTTTTTTACTTTTTATTCAAATTTATTTTCATATTTTTGTACGGTTATTGTATTTTCTCTCTGTATTTATTTAATTATTAAATATTTTGAATGTCATGGTTTTTCTGACACCGGAAATGATGCTCAAACCATGTTGGAGTTTTACCAACCAAAGTCATGGCGTTTTTGTCTCCCATATGGATTGTGCTCTATCCATATGGGGACAGGTTTTTCCCAACCAAACAATATGGCCGCTGTTGCCTATCTGATTGGTGGGATGAAGGGGAGTGGACTCCCTTTTGTTATTTAACCACTTTCAGACCGGACCATTTTGCTGACCAGACCACTATTTGTGATTCGGCACTGTGTCGCTTTAACTGACAATTAAGCGGTCGTGCGACGTGGCTCCCAAACAAAATTGACGTCCTTTTTTTTTCCCCACAAATAGAGCTTTCTTTTGGTGGTATTTGATCACCCCTGTGTTTTTTATTTTTTGCGCTATAAACAAAAAAATAAAAATTTTGAAAAAAACGCATTATTTTTTACTTTTTGTTATAATAAATATCCCCCAAAAATATATAAAAAAACGTTTTTTTCTCCCTCAGTTTAGGCCGATACGTAGTCTTCTACATATTTTTGGTAAAAAAAAAATCGCAATAAGCGCTTATTGATTTTGCGCAAAAGTTATTTTTTTTTTACTATTAATGGCGGCGATCAGCGATTTTTATTGTGACTGCGACATTATGGCGGACACATTGGACATTTTTGACACATTTTTGGGACCATTGTCACTTATACAGCAATCACTGATATACAAATGCAGTGATTCCTGTGTAAATGACACTGGCAGTGAAGGGGTTAACCAGTGGTTGGTAGTGTAGGGGTTAAGTGTTCCTAGGGGCGTGTTACTAACTGGGGGGGCTGGGCTTTGTTTTAGTGAACACTGATCTCTGCTCCAATCACATGGAGCAGAAATCAGCATCACTTGTTGCTAGGCAGAATGGGGAGATGCTGTTTACAGTGGCATCTCCTCGTTCAGCCGCCCTGTGAGACGATCGTGGGTATGCCCGCGGCGATCGAGTCTACGGGACCCACGACCGGACCCACGGGGGTCCCGACCGGCATGCGAGCGCGCGCTCGCGATGGCAGGGCGGCATTTAAAACTGGACGTACCTGTACGCCAATATGCCTGCCCGTGCCATTCTGCCAACGTACATCGGCGTGCACTGGTCGGGAAGTGGTTAAGGGAATTTGTCTCAATCGGAAACCAGGTCCTTTGACGCCCTGTGGGAGGGCAAAATCCATTGACGTGACGTACTTCCGGTTTGGACATTACTTCCGGTTTTGTGGAACGCCAATAATGGCATTTGCTGCAGCTTTTATACCATTTCCAATGCCTGCTTTTGACTTACGTTTGTAATTATGCCCTTGTATGTGCAATGAATCCCTTTTCATAGCAAACTTCACTATTGGTCCCTTTTCTTTTCTCTACGGGTACCTGTTTTTTTCTCATGATTGAGAATGAATTTGGAAGGATCATTTGTTTCCTAATTTTCAAAAGCCAATCCTGCCATCCAGTAATTTCCGGTAGATACTGTTACAAGTCTATTTTGACTCCCAGACTGCAAAGCTGGGGGTCATCGTGATCTGGTGAGTGGAGTTTTTTGTCACGTCTGAACTTGTCTGCGATTTTTTTTTTTGCCTTGCACCTTTGTCTATTAGAAGTGGAATATCCCCTGCAACTTTACACTTTGTTTTCACATATATGGTCACATGTAATGCCCATGTGCACGGCGCTCACAGATCGGTGAACGGGGACGCGGCTTGTCACCCTGACACAGCCCAACCCCGATCGCAGTAAAGAGCCAATGAAATATTGTTACCACTTACAGTATACACCAACACACACTGATTGCCCCCCTAATAAAGAGTACCTGTCACCACCCATCAGAGTACCTGTTTCTACCATCAAAGTACCCGAGAACCAGCCACAGCCCATCTGAGTACCCGAATACCAGTCACAGCCCATCTGAGTACTGAGTACCTGTCACAGTCCATCTGAGTACCGGAGTACCTGTCACAGTATATCTGAGTACCCGCGTACCTGTCACAGTCCATCTGAATACCCGAGTACCTGTCACAGTATATCTGAGTACCTGAGTAGCTGTCACAGCCCATCTGATTACTCAGGTACCTGAGTACCGGTCACAGCCCATCTGAGTACCATAGTACTTGTTACAGCCCATCTGAGTACTTGTCACAGCCCATCTGAGTACCTGAGTACCGTCACAGCCCATCTGAGTACCTGTCACAGTATATCTCAGTACCCGAGTACCTGAATACCTATCACAGTTCATCTGAGTACCCGAGTACCTGTCACAGTCCATCTGAGTACCCGGGTACCTGTCACAATCCATCTGAGTACCCGAGTACCTGTCACAGCCCACCTAAGTACCTGTCAGCACCCATCAGAGTACCCAAGTACCAGTCACCAGCCCATCAGAGTACCTTAGTACCTATCTGTAGCCCATCAGAGTACCCGACTACCTGTCACCAGGCCATCAGAGTAACCAAGTACCTGTCACCAGGCCATCAGAGTACCCGAGTACCTGTCACCAAGCCATCAGAGTACCCGAGTACCTGTCAGCAGGCCATCAGAGTACCCGAGTACCTGTCACCAGCCCATCAGAGTACCCGAGTTCTTGTCTCTAGCCCAACAGAGTACCCAAGTACCTATCGGCAGCCCATGACTCATAGAATATACGTTGGGGTGTTTTATTTCCATAATGGGGTAATTTTGTGGGTAATTCAACTGTCCTGGTGCTCAAGGACCTTCAAAAGTGTGATTGGTAGGTGTCACATACCTGGTGGTAGAGCCCGACCTGCAGGAAGAGACCTCTCTTGCGGCTCCGAGGGCCCTGGTAGAGTATACAGGTAGCACAAGAGTCTGCCTGGCAGGATCAACAGCAGCAGAGGGGTCTGGAGCCCAGGAAGAACTTGTAGCAGGACCCCCAGCTAGATCAGGAGACGGCTGAGACCAGGAAGGAACAGGATCAGCAGGCAGGTGCAGAAAGCTGAACCAGAGCAGCAGGTGGGGTAGCTGGACCTGGGACACCAATGCAGGAACTCAGGCAGAAGCAGGACTTCAGGTAGGAGCTGGAACCACAACTGGAGGCAGAGCAGCAGACGGGCACTGGAACAGGATGCTGGCAGCAGAGCAGTCAGACAAGCCGGGTCGGAGGTCAGGCAGTCAACAAAGGTACCAAGGATCAAGCAGGTGGATAGTCAGACAAGCCAGGTCGATAAACAGGCAGGCAGCAGAAGTACCGAAGGATTAAGCAGAGGGGAAGTCAGACAGGCCGGGATCAGATGCAGGAGAGGTAGGTAGACAAGCCGGGTCAACAGGTCACAGAAGGCAGGTTCTCAGAATCAGGATACTCGCACGCTGTAGATCAGACAGCAAGAATTGGATGTGACAGACTGAGTTAAATAGCCCGCCTGGTGCCAACAGGCGCACGCACGCGCGTACGATCGCGCGCACCCGCGCACAGGCGCGCACGTGCAAAAGCGCGGTGGAAGGTCCAGACTGATTTCTGCTGGCAGGATCTTCCTGACAGTAGGAATGAAATGAGATGTGTAATTTATGCTCCTAGAACGCCTGAAGGTACTACTCCAATTTTGGGCCTCTCTATGTGAACTGGCTGTGTTTTGCTATATACATACTATGTGTAAAGGCCCATACAAACGATCAGACTTTTTGACAACAAACATGCAAATTTGCTGTTTTGAAGCAACATCTGACCGTGTGTACGCTTCCATTGGACAAACTTTTTTGGTTTTCATCTGACTTTTGTTGGCTGTGCGAACAGACAAACTTTCTGGCAACAAAAGTCTGATTGAGCAAAGTCTGATCGTGTGTACAGAAAACCATAGAACTTTTGTACAAAGTACAAACAGGCATGCTCAGAACCAATGCAAAAGATCAGACAACAATACAGAAGTTGACCAAAGGTGACGGTAAAGAGCAGAAAAACCACATGATTTGGTGAAAGTTGGCTGAAAAAGTCCTGCTGTGTGTATGCAATACAAGTTCAGGGCCGACGCCCTTTGTACAAAAATCCAAGGGAAAGTTTGTACAAAGTCCTATCGTGTGTATGAGGCTTTAGAAATAGCTTATAAATTGACAACTTTATGTAAAAAAAAAAGATTTTAATTTTCTTTCCGCATATTCTGAAGACTTGTGTAAAAGAATGAACCTTTCAAAAGACTCATTATGCCTCATAGAATAGATGTTGGGGTGTTTGCTTTCCAAAATGGGGTCATTTTGTGGGTAATTCCATTGTCCTGGTGCTCCAGGGCCTTCAAAATTGTAATAGGTCATTAGGAAATTAGAGGTGTAATTTATGCTCCTAGAACACCTGTTGGTGCTCCCTGCATGTTGAGCCTCTGTATGTGGCCAGGCTGTGTAAAAGTCTCACACATGTGGTATCGCCATACTCAGGAGGAGTAGCAGAATGTATTTTGAGGTGTCGTTTTTGATATATACATGCTTTGAGTTAGAAATATCTTATAAACTGACCACTTTGTGTAAAAAAAAAAATATATATATATATATATATATATATATATATATATATATGTTTTAATTTTCTTTCCACGTTTTCCACGTGTGGAAAAAAATAACCATTCAAAAGACTCATTATGCCTCATAGAATAGACATTGGGGATTCTGATTTCCAAACTGTGGTCATTTTGTGGGTAATTCCACTGTTCTGGGGCTCCAGGGCCTTCACAAATGTAATAGGTGGTTAGGAAATTAGAGGTGTAATTTTATGCTCCTAGAACCCCTGATGGTGCTCCCTGCATGTTGGACCTCTCTGTGTGGCCAGACTGTGTTAAAGTCACACACGTGGTATCGCCATACTCGGGAGGAGTAGCCGAATATATTTTGGGGTGTAATTTGAAGTATGCATAGGCTGTGTGTGAGAAATAACTTGTTATTATGACAATTTTGTGGAAAAAAAATTCTTAATTTTCCCAAGAATTGTGGGAAAAAATTACAACTTCAAAAAACTCACCATGACTCTTGCTAAATACATTTGACTGTCTACTTTTTCAAATAGGGGTCATTTGGGGGGTATTTGTACTTTCCTGACATTTCAGGGCCTCAAGAAATGAGATAGGCTGTCAGTGCATCAGGTGTGATCAATTTTCAATGATTTGCACCATCGCTTGTAGACTCTATAACTTTCACAGAGACTAAATAATATCCACTTATTTGGGTTATTTTTACCAAAGAGATGTAGCCTTATACATTTTGGCCCAAATTTATGAACAAAAATGACTTATTTGCAGAAACGAAAAAAAGTGGATTTTATTTCAAATTGTTCACTCTTTTTTTCACTTATGTTTCAAAAAATAAAAAACCCAGTGGGGATTAAATACCACCAAAAGAAAGCTCTATTTGTATGAAAAAAAATATAAAAATGTTGTTTGGGTACAGTTGCATGACTGAGTAATTGGCATTCAAAGTGTGAGAGCACTGAAAGCTAAAAATTGGTCTGGGAAGGAAGGGTATATAAATGTCCGGTATTGAAGTGGTTAAAGAATATTCATGTGTTAGAATGGCCCAGTCAAAGTCCAGACTTAAATCCAATTGAGAATCTGTGACAAGACTTGAAAATTGCTGTTCTCCATCCAATCTGACAGAGCTTGAGTGATTTTTTTCAAAGAAGAATGAGAAAAAATGTCGCTCTCTAAATGTGCAAAGCTGGTAGAGACATACTCAAAAAGACTTCCAGCTTCGAATTGCAGCGAAAGATGGTTCTACAAAGCATTGACTCAGGGGGGCTGAATACAAATGCGCACCACACTTTTCAGATATTTATTTGTAAAAAAAATTGAAAAACATTTATAATTTTCTTTCCACTTTAAAATTATGTGCCATATTTTGTGTTGGTCTATCACATAAAATCCCAATAAAATACATTTTACGTTTTTGGTTTCAACATGACAAAATGTGGAAAATCACAGCACAAACCCTAATGTGGCAGCTTTTCTCAAATGGGTATCTAAAGACATTAATAAATTACCCATTTAACTCCATTGTAAAAAGAACGTGACACCAGGTGAACAACAAGCTCTTCTTGATCTTACAAACAATTTTTCTTTAACCATCTAACCATCAGACAAGGGTGGCAATATTGTGGTTATGGATAATCATCAATATGTGGTTATGTGTAAAAAGATTCTAGACAATCCAGACTGGTATAGATTTACCATTTATCTAGACTCATAACACTCTTTCCTACGATTTTATAGATAAGGCCTTTGCAGAGGATATCATCCCCAAGAAGACGTGGGATTACATATGTACTGATTTTCCCAAGATACCCACCTTCTACTCTCTCCCCAAGGCTTGTGAGCCCCAATAATCCCCCTGAGAGACCCATTGTCTTCGGCAATGGGGTGCTGATGGAAAATCTTGGCTGCCATCAGACACATCAGACACATTTTATCCGAAAGAACACAAGATGACTGGGCTTATAATGATTTTATAGTGCAGGATTTAGACTATGTCCTTAGACACAATGTATTTGCATTTTATGGTTCCCTCTTCCTCCAAGTGCAGGGGGTTGCGATGGGGACTTGTTGTGCCCCATTGTATGCCAACCTGTGCCTGGGGGAGTGGGAACATATGATTATGTCTGATGAAGAACTATGAATGTACACGGACCACATAGCAATGTGGCACCAATACATTAATGATGATTTTTGATACGGGATGGTCCAGAAAATTTATTTAAATTCTTGTTGGACAAGAATGAATTTAACCTGATGTTCACCATGATGTATCATCATAAAGAGTTTACATTCTTCGATGTCGCAGTTACACGTGACACTAACGATGTGCTAAAGAGCTATCTATACCGTAAACCTACGGCTGGCAACTCTCTTCTACATGCGTCCAGTTTTCACCCTAAACCCTTGTTGAGATCCATCCCGTACAGTCAGTATCTTAGGATCAGAAGAAACAGCTCGGATGAAACATCCTTCCAACAGGGAGCACTTATACTAGGTTGTTGGAGAGAGGATACACTTCAACATGTTTAAAAAAAGCCTACAAGAAAGCAATTGGCAATTCCAGGAATAAACTACTATATGGCCCTCAAACACCTAAAAAACAGGATAACCTCACTAGAATCATCATCAAGTTTTCAGATCAACATTCTAGGATTAGACACATTATACAGAAGGATTGACATTTGTTATCCCTGGACTCCAATATAGGGAGATTTGTATCTCAGATTCCCTAGATCACCTATATAAGCGCTCTGTCATTACGTGATTTTATCACGCAGAGTGAATATAAGGGTGAGAAAAGAAAGGATCCATGTAAATACAGGGTACCTAAACATGTGGGGGCTGCAACCAATGTAGATATTTACACACAGGTGCTTCCGTTACAATGCCCAATGGATATCTACTTAAGGCTAAACATGTTGTCAACTGCAAGACTTGTGTTGTTTATCTCTTGATTTGCAGTTGTAGTTCCCTTTATGTTGGGAAAACCAAACAAATTTACAGGCATATACTAAGCGTGCAGACTGCTAATTCTGAGTAGGGATGAGCTTGGTGTTCGAGTTTAACGCATGTTCGACTCGAACATCGGCTGTTCGCCCATTCAGTGAAGCCAGAACTCTGTGGGCCGTTCGCGCCAAATTTGTGTGGTGCTCATAGCCCACAATGCACTGTGCCATCGCAGTGCTTTGCTGGCTCATGATTGGCCAAGCATGCACTGAGACCCCGCATGCTTGGCCAATCACAGTGCCGGCAGTGAGGAGAGCCATAATTGGCTACAGGCAGGATGCCTGTGGCCAATTATAGCTCAGACTGTTTAGTACACGCCCCACACTATGTAAGGCTGCCAGCCTGACGGCCTTGTGTAGTGTTCCAGCCTCTGCAGGAGTTAGTGGGTGTTGTGTGCCTTCAGTGCAGTATACGCCTGTATCTACCCTTTATTGCTGTTCTCTAATTGAGCCATCTGCAGGAGTTAGTGGGTGTTGTGTGCCTCCAGCACAGTATACACCTGTATCTCCCTTTATTGCTGTTCTCTAATAGATCCATCTGCAGGAGTTAGTGGATGTTGTGTGCCTCCAGCGCAGTATACACCTGTATATACATTTATTGCTGTTCTCTAATAGAGCCATCTGCAGGAGTTACACCTTATTGCTGGTGTTCTATATTAAAGGCATCTGCAGGAGTTAGTGGGTGTTGTGTGCCACCAGCACAGCACAGTATACACCTGCATCTACCCTTTATTGCTAGTGTTCTATAATAAAGGCATCTGCAGGAGTTAGTGGGTGTTTTGTGCCTCCAGCACAGCACAGTGTACCCCTGTATCTACCCTTTAATTGCTGGTGTTCTATAATAAAGGCATATGCAGGAGTTAGTGGGTGTTGTGTGCCTCCAGTGTAGTATACACCTGTATCTACCCTGTATTGCTGTTCTCAAATAGAGCCATCTGCAGGAGTTAGTGGGTGTTGTGTGCCTCCAGCACACTACACCTGTATCTACCCTTTATTGCTGGTGTTCTCTCATACAGGAATCTGCAGTAGTTAGTGGGTGTTGTGTGCCTCCAGCACAGTATACACCTGTATCTACCCTTTATTTCTGGTGTTCTATCATACAGGCATCTGCAGGATTTAGTGGGTGTTGTGTGCCTCCAGCACAATATACACTACCCAATTGCTGGTTTTCCCATCTCCCTGCAGGCCATTACATGTCTGGAAGGCCAACAAGGAGAGGCAGACAGGCACGAGCCAATAAAAGAGGGCAAGCAGGCTCTATGTCTAGAGACAACAGTGCTAGTCGTGGACGCGGTGCATCATCATCAGCACGTGGCCATGGGACACGCTTGTCTTTATTTTCAGCAGCTGGACGTGTTGAGCCACATCATGCCGAAGACTTGGTAGAGTGGATGACCAAGCCCTCTTCATCCTCCTCATCCTCTCTCACCCAGGCTCAGGGTACTAGCAAAGCAGCTGCCAATACGTCCTCTTCCCTCATCTCAATGTCATCAGTCACTGCTTTCCTAGACCCACCATGTCCTCCTGAGGAGTCCCCCGAACTGTTTGAGCACAGTGTTGCGTACATGCTCCAGGAAGATGCCCAGTGTTTTGTAGGCTCTGATGATGATACTCAACTAGAGGAAGGCAGTAGCGTGAGAGAGAGGGGATGCTCAAGCAGGACAGCAATCTGGCAGTCATGTTCCACAAGCTGCAGCATACTGCCAGGTTTACTCCAGTGATGAAGAGGGAGGGGATGATGAGGTCACTGACTCCACGTGGGTGCCTGGTAGGAGAGAGGAGGAGGAGGCACATCTCCAACGAGGCAGAATTCCCTCCGGGGGCCAGCGTAGGGGCAGCATACCGACTGAATTACACCACAGAGCTCCGCTTGTGTAGGGCACTGCCTCTGCGCGTTATTCTAAAAGTTCTTTGGTGTGGGCCTTTTTTGAGATGAGTGCATCAGATCGTACTGCTGCTATTTGCGACATATGTCTCAAGTGTATCTCGCGTGGCCAAAACATCAGCCACTTGGGCACCAAGCTTGACCAGACATATGTTGACCTGCCATGCAGCTCGTTGGCAAGCGTACCTCAAAGACCCACACCAAAGAACAAAGTGGACCTCTCCTTGCTACTCATCAGCTGGGATCTCCAACCCCACTAGACCTTCATTCCTCTTTGAAACCTGCACTGAGAGGAATAAAGGTGTAGAATTAGGTGTGTCACAGCCAAGTGCTTCCGGGCACTCTGCTAGCAGTACACCCACGTCCGATTATAGCAGGCAAATGTCCCTGCCCCAGCTGCTGGACCGTCGAAAGAAGTTCACTCCCAGCCATCCACATGCCCAGCGGTTGAATGCTAGCTTGGCTAAATTGCTAGCACTTCAACTGCTGCCTTTTCAGTTGGTAGATAGTGATGGACGAACTTCCGATGGGACGTTTCGCAAAAGGCGGACCGCGAACGCGGCCAATAGTTTGCGAACCGTAACGTTCGCAGCGGGCCCCATTGACTTCAATGGGAGGCGAACTTTGCAAACCTACAGGTCAAATTTGCAGCCACAAAATAATTACTAGCTGTGCAAACATAGTCCCACCACATGGCCAATGACATAACACATGTATGAGGTGAATCTGGGATCGACAACTACAAGCATTCTTTTTTTATATGTGAAATTGTTGTGACAATTCAGGACTGTGGAGCGCATGAAGGCAATGGAGGAGAGGGAAGGTCAGGGTAGGCAAAGAAGAGGGTGCAGGAGATGATCACCAGCAGCGTGACATACAGCAATGACACCTGCACCGTGATAGAGTCATCTGACACCAGCACCGTGATAGAGAGCACTGACATCAGCAGCGTGACATACAGCAATGACACCTGCACCGTGATAGAGTGATCTGACACCAGCACCGTGATAGAGAGCACTGACATCAGCAGCGTGACATAAAGCATTGACACCAGCACCGTGATATACAGCACTGACACCAGCACCGTGATAGAGAGCACTGACATCAGCAGCGTGACATATAGCAATGACACCTGCACCATGATAGAGTGATCTGACACCAGCACCGTGATAGAGAGCACTGACATCAGCAGCGTGACATAAAGCACTGACACCAGCACCATGATATACAGCACTGACACCAGCACCGTGATAGAGAGCACTGACATCAGCAGCGTGACATACAGCAATGACACCTGCACCATGATAGAGTAATCTGACACCAGCACCATCATAGAGAGCACTGACATCAGCAGCGTGACATAAAGCACTGACACCAGCACAATGATATACAGCACTGACACCAGCACTGTGATGGAGAGCACTGACATCAGCAGCGTGGCATACAGCAATGACACCTGCACCGTGATATACAGCACTGACACCAGCACCGTGATATACGGCACTGACACCTGCACCGTAAGCAGCCCCAGGAGGAAGTCAGCATAGCACAGGGATGGTGGGAGCACCTCATAATGAGCATAGCACAGGGATGGTGGGAGCCCCTCATAATATGCACAGCAGAGGTACAGCCCCAGGAGGAAGTCAGCACAGCACAGGGATGGTGGGAGCCCCTCATAATAAGCAGCCCCAGGAGGAAGTCAGCACAGCACAGGGATGGTGGGAGCCCCTCATAATAAGCAGCCGCAGGAGGATGTCAGCATAGCACAGGGATGGTGGGAGCCCCTCATAATGAGCATAGCACAGGGATGGTGGGAGCCCCTCATAATATGCACAGCAGAGGTACAGCCCCAGGAGGAAGTCAGCACAGGGATGGTGGGAGCCCCTCATAATAAACAGCCTCAGGAGGATGTCAGCATAGCACAGGGATGGTGGGAGACCCTCATAATAAGCAGCCCCAGGAGGAAGTCAGCAAAGCACAGGGATGGTGGGAGCCCCTCATAATGAGCATAGCACAGGGATGGTGGGAGCCCCTCATAATATGCACAGCAGAGGTACAGCCCCAGGAGGAAGTCAGCACAGCACAGGGTTGGTGGGAGCCCCTCATAATGAGCATAGCACAGGGATGGTGGGAGCCCCTCATAATATGCACAGCAGAGGTACAGCCCCAGGAGGAAGTCAGCACAGCACAGGGATGGTGGGAGCCCCTCATAATAAGCAGCCCCAGGAGGAAGTCAAGTATGTGCAAGTATTTTATACGTGTATTACACAACTATATACTGCACACCAAATAGTACACCTATACCAATCCTTAAGGACCTTTGTGGAACTAGTAGGTTGTGATTAGCAGACTCTACCTCACTCAACCCTATATACTGTAGTACACTATACCTTACCAGTCCTTTGTGGAACAAGTAGGTTGTGAATGATTACCAGACTGTACCTCAGTCCCTATACTGATAAAGGACTACTGCAGCAGAAGGGCAGCAGTCAGCAGTAGTGCACTTCAACCCTATGTATTGTGGACCTATACCAGTCCTTACGGAAGAGCAGACTGTACCTCACTCAACCCTATGTACTGTAGTACCCTATACCTTACCAGTCCTTATAAGGACCTTTGTGGAACAAGTAGGTTGTGAATGATTAGCAGACTGTACCTCAGTCCCTATACTGACAAAGGACTACTGCAGCAGAAGGGCAGCAGTCAAGTATAATATTGTTTCTATATTTGGAAGAAAGAATATTATACGTGTACAAGCCTATTACCATACCAGTCCTGAAAAGAACCTTTGTGGACCTAATAGTAACAGCTACTGATTAAACTGACTGTCCCTCACTACCTCACACACAGCTTCCTGCCTGTCCCTATTTAAATTGACAAAACAGAGGCTGCTGGAACAATAACTTGAATAGCACTTTTGTGGACCTAATAGTAACAGCTAATGATTAAGCTGACTGTCCCAGCAGCACACAGCGTCCTGTCCCTCTCTCTACACTGACAAAAGACAGGCTGCTGCAAAAATCAGTAGCACAGCAGTGCCTCAAACCTATATCCTGAACTACACCTAACACCTATACCAGTCCTGAAAAGAACTTTTGTGGACCAATTAGCTAGCGATTTGGGTCACTGCAGTCTCTCCCTGTTCGGGCGGACCGCGAACAGCCGAAATTTGCCGCGAAACGACCGCTGGGTGAACCGTTCGGCCATCCCTATTGGTAGATTTGGCCCCCTTCCGTGAGTTTGTGCAATGTGCGGTTCCTCAGTGGTAGGTCCCCAAATGCCACTTTTTCTCACAAGAAGGCGATTCTGGCTCTCTACCGGCATGTGGAAGGCAATGTCCTTGCCTCGCTGGACAGGGCAATCAGCGGTAAGGTGCATATTACCGCTGACTCATGGTCCAGCAGGCATGGACAGGGATGTCACCTGTCTTTCACGGCCCATTGGGTCACTCTTCTGGCAGCTGGGAAGGATGCAGGACAAGGTGCATTAGTGTTGGAGGTTGTTCCGCCACCACACCTCCAAAATGCTACTACTGGTTGTGACAGACCTCTCTCCTCCACCCCCTCCACTTCTTCTTCCTCCATGGCCTCTTCCAGTGTGCTGTCCTCGGAACCAGTGGTGCTCCATAGGCATTCAAGGGGCTACGCAAGTACGCAGGCAAAACAATGCCATGCCGTGCTTGTGCTGGTTTGTTTGGGGGACAAGAGCCATACTGGGGCAGATATTTTGTCAGCTCTGCAGGGGCAGGCCGAGAGGTGGTTGGAATGGTCAGGAATGGTGGTTTGCGACAATGGCACCAACCTCCTCTCCGCCCTTCCGACAGGGACAACTGACCCATGTGCCCTGTGTGGCTCACGTCCTTAACCTAGTGGTGCAGTGGTTCTTGGGCAGGTACCCGGGCTTACAGGATGTCCTGAAGCAGACCTGGAAAGTCTGCGTGCATTTCCGCCGATCATTTAATGCCAGTGCTCGGCTGGCTGAGCTCCAAAAGGAGTTGAACCTGCCCAAGAACCGCCTTATATGTGACATGCCCACCAGGTGGAACTCAATGTTGGGCATGCTGCAGTGGCTGCACATGCAGCAGAGGGCTATCAATGAGTACCTGTGCGACTACGGCACCAGGACAGGGTCAGGGGAGCTCGGTTTTTTCTCACCACGCCAGTGGGGCATGATTAGGGATGCATGCACTGTCCTGTCACCGTTTGAGGAGGCCACAAGGATGGTGAGCAGTGACAGTGCATGCATCAGGGACACAGTACCTCTTGTCCACCTGTTGGAGCATACGCTGCGTGGAATAATGGACAGGGCACTTGAGGCAGAACAGAGGCAGGAAGAAGAGGACTTCCTTGCCTCTCAAGGCTCCCTTTATCCAGACAGTGATCCTGCTGTCCCACCCATCACACCTGAAGAGGAGGAGGAGGATTGTGTCAGCATGTAGGTGGAGCCTGGCACTCAGCATCAGCAGCAGCAGTCTTGTAGGGATGATTTACAGTCCCAAGAAACCTGTGGCTGGGAGGAGGTGGCTGTGGATCATGTTGTCCTTAGTGACCCAGAGGACTCCGGACTGAATGCCTCAGGTAACCTACGCTGCATGGCCTCCCTGATCCTGCAAAGCCTGCGGAAGGATCCTTGTATTCTTCGGATCAAGGAGAGGGACCATTACTGGCTGGCCACTCTCTTTGATCCACAGTACAAGGGTAAGGTTGTGGACCTTATCTTGCTGTCGCAGAGGGAGCAGAGGATGAGACATCTCCGGGAGGCCTTGCAGAAAAGTCTGTGCAACGTGTTCTCAGAGACTGGGAGGTTACAAACTCCTGGTCCTGGACAACGTGTTGCTGAGGCTTCGGTCAGAAGGAGCCGTGGAGAAGGTGGCCGTCTGACCAATACGTTCAGACAATTTTTTAGTCCACAGCCCCAAGGTATGATTGGTCCCAGCAACCATCGCCAGTGTCTGATTTACATGGTGCAGGAATACCTAGGGGCAAGGTCAGACTTGGACACCTTTCCCACCAAAAATCCTCTGGCTTCGTGGGTCTTGAGGATGGATCACTGGCCAGAGCTTGCACGGTATGCAATTGAGCTACTGGCCCATCCTGCATCCAGCGTTCTTTCGGAACGCACCTTCAGTGCTGCTGGTGGCTTTGTAACCGTCACAGGGTGCGCCTGTCCACCAACTAGGTTGATTGACTGGCCTTCATAAAGATGAATCAGTCTTGGATCACCACCAGCTACCAAGCACCTGAAGCTGATGTAACCGAATAATTTTTTTTGAAATATCACATCCCTTCAAGACTGCCTATGCTGATGCTGAGTGACTGTCTATCCTCTTCCTCCTCCGCTCATATCTTGGAAGAACATTTTTGGTTCTGGGTGATGCGACCAGCTAAATTTTTCAGCCCCTGTTTAACAGGGGCGTGTAATTACAATTTTTGATTAAATGCTTTGCAGCAGGGCTCATTCCTGCAATCCAACTAGAGTATATGGTAGAGGTTGCAGTGTATAGGCCCAATTTTTCAGCCCCTGTTTAACAGGGGCATATAATACAATTTTTGATGCAATGCTTTGCAGCAGGGCTCATTCCTGCACTCCAACTAGAGTATCTGGGAGAGGTTGCATTGTCATGGCACCAGCAAGCAGTGCCTAAGGCCCAATTTTTCAGCCCCTGTTTAACAGGAGCATGTAATTAAAATTCTTGATATCATCGTTCACAGCAGGGCGCTCCACCACCAAGAGTCACTTTGAGGGCTTACAGTGCTGTGGCAACACCAACACCTTAGGCCCCCATTTCTGCAGAGCATATATGGCAGGCCCCTACTTTCAAACATCCAACTTACAAACGTCTCCTACTTGCAAACTGAAGGAGACAACAGAAAGTGAGATGAAAAAAGACGGACGGCAAAACAAATTATACAGGGGGTGATAACCCTTCCCTACGTTTTCCTAAAAGCTTAAAAATTGATTTTTTGACTGGAGCTACACTTTAAAAATGTACCAGTTCAAAATTACAAACAAATTCTACTTAACACAACAAACCTACATACTCCCTGTCTTGTTTGCACCGCCTGTTTACTGCTGTTCAGAGTATATAGGGCCTGGGGGCCCCATGCCTTTCCTTTTTTTAATATGGGTATGGGGTTCCCCTTAATATCCGTACAAGACCCAAAGGGCCTGGTAATGGGCAGGAGGCTACCTATGCCATTTTTCTCAATGATTTTCATCCGTATTGCCGGAACAAGATATTACATTAAAACCGCAAGCAGTTTTAAATGACTTTTTCTCTGTTAAATGTCATTTTGTGCAGGGACTGTTCTAAACACGGGAAACACATGGCACTTCACATGCATACTATAGACACCCCCAGGCACGATATTTAAAGGAATTTTTCACTTTTTTTCACTTTAATCGTCATTAAAATCAGTGCTCCTGAAAAAAACGTCCCTTTTTAAAAACATTTTAGGCATTGACCCATGTCCCCTGGTGCAGGAGCCAGGTCCTCAAACCCTTTTTACGACAATATCTTGCATATTAGCCATTAAAATTAGCACTTTTTATTTTGAACGTTCGAGTCCCATAGACTTCAATGGGGTTTTAAAGTTTACACAAATTTTCGGTCCGTTCAAAAGTTCTGGTGCAAACCGAAACGGGGGGTGTTCGGCTCATCCCTAATTCTGAGTTACCCCTCAGCAGACATGTTCATGTTTTACATGAGGGAGTTTTTCCTAGGGTCAAGTTTTGGGACTTGGATCAGCTCCATCCCAGCTCCCATGGAGGAGATTGGAACGAACTTCGGGAGCTGAAGTGGAGCGACTCCTTAAAGGCCACCACATACCCGGGCCTCATTGAGGCCGTCAATTACAAGCCCTCTTGTGATCATTTGTAATATCTATGGGGAACTAACAAATCCTTGTAGTTGCTCTGGGGATTGGAGATTGCCATATCACCTGTGAGGTAACTCTATTTACATACGATATGTGCATTGTTGCACATTTGACTTATTACTCCCCTTTTTTTATATATCCCTATACATTAAAACCTTGGTTTGAGAGTAACTTGCTTTGAAAGCGTTTTGCAAGACAAGCTAAATTTTTAAATAAATTTTGACTTGATATACAAGCGATGTCTTGATATACAAGTAGCATCATGTTACAACTTAGTATAAAAGAGAAGAGAGGCACATCTAAGTATAGCAATATGGGTACATTTAGCAAGTCACATGGTTGATGATTAAAACAGGCTCATCTAAGTATGCAGGTACCCGGGGTAAAGCTGTCCACATAGACCATCCTCCGCACCGCCATTGACGTAATCTCTTCCACGCTGCGCTCCACAAGTGGATCAAGCCTTGCTTTCTGATCAATCTACTGCAGGCTAGTCTTCCCAGTCGCGATTGCAGACAGACAGTCGGTAGTGCCGACGGTGCGGAGGACAGTCTTTGTGGACAGCTTTACCCCAGATGTCTGCATACTTAGATGTGCCTCTTTTAATCATCAACCATGTGAGTTGCTAAATGTCTTACCCTCATTAAATGTAACCATATTGCTACACTTATGCACACGATCGGACAAACCGCCGGACATTGCAGCAGAGGTCCGCCAGACTTTCCGAACGAGCGGACCTGCCCACACATGACCACACTTTGTGTGGGCAAGTCCGTTCATTTCAAAAGTCCAGCGGACTCCCGCCGTTTGTCTGCCGGACATTTGAAATGAACGGACTTGCCCACACACGGAGAAAAGTCCGTTCATTTTGAACGCGGCTCTAGGTAGACGGGACTAGCACAGGAGGTCAATGTCGCCAGCTCCATTGGCGAGATTGACACCTCGCTAGCCCCGTCACCTGTTATGGACCTAAAGGGGAAGCCCTACACCGGAAAAACTGAGTGGGGGTCCCCCCAAAGTCCATATCAGACTCTTATGTGAGCACGCAGCCCGGCTGGTCAGGAAAGGGGGTGGGGACGAGCGAGCGAGCCCCCCCCCTACTGAGCCGTACCAGGCCACGTGCCCTCAACATGGGGGGTTGCTTTGGGCAAGGGGGGCCCTGCAGCCCCCCCACCCCAAAGCACCTTGTCCCCATGTTAATGAGGACAAGGGCCTCTTCCCGACAACCCTGGCCGTTAGTTGTCGGGGTCTGCGGGCGGGGGGGCTTATTAGAATCCGGGAGTCCCCTTTAATAAGGGGGCCCCCAGATACCGGCCCCCAACCCTATGTGAATGAGTATTGAGGTACCATGTACCCCTACCCATTCACCTGCTGAAAAAAAGTGTAAATAAAAAAACACAATTTTTAAAAAAAATGTATTGGACAGCTCCGGTGGTCTTCCATCTTGGGTGGTCTTCTTGCCGGACTCCGCTATGTTCTGCTAGCTCTTTTACTAGCGGAGGAGCCCAGCTTTCTACGTCACCGTCACCGTCCAGGGGTCTTCTTCTCGGCAGTCCGGCGGACAATTTTGAGTCAAAACTTCTTTCCAAGTCCGCCGGACTTTTGGAAAGAAAAAGTCCACCGGAGACCACACACGGGCGGATTGACCAAGTCTGATAGTCTGATCGTGTGTACGCAGCATTAGAGGTACCTCTCCTCTCTTTTATACTCTGTAGCTTCTGCTGGATTTTTCTTCTAATCCCCTTGTGGAGGCTTCCATTTGTGGGTGGATATTTTATGGTTACACAACCTATCACATTGCTATTATCTTTTTATATAGACTATAAACTGAAAGACTTATGAATAAATGGACGTGGAACGAATCATTTGAGTTTCCATTATTTCTTATGGGAAATTTTGTTTTGATATAAGAGTGCTTTGGATTACAAACGTGTTTCTGGAACGAATTATGCTTGCAAGCCAAGGTTTTACTGTATATGTGTCAGGAGAAATAGTAGATCAGACTGTGTGGACTGCACAGTGATAACAAAAAACAAAAAACAGGAACACAGGAGGGACTGGGTCAGGATAAGCTCGGGAACAAGGTCGGATGCAGGATCGGGCAACATGCAGCAAGGTCAGGGCCCAAAGAGAGAGATACCAAGGCAAGCATGTGAGGGCTTGCTGAGTATATGAGGCTGACAGTAGTTGTCCTCATGTAACACCTGAGCGCAGAAAGTGTTGTCTGCTCCATACTGTGAGGATCCATACGCTGGTGGACGCTAGTAATGTGGCCCATTGATGATATAACACCAGCAGGGAAAGTCTCCCCTGACAGTTCCAAACTGCCAGGAGACACCTGCTGGTGGACTTCAGTACTGCACGCCAAATGATGGATCTTACCAGCGAACGGACCCTTTCCTGACAATATGGGTTTTCTCTTCCCTATATATACACATATATCCCTCATTTCCTCCCCTTGTGTTTTATATTACCGTAGGTCATCTCTGTTCGGTGCCATTTGAGCCTAGGGGGGCTTTTGAGTGCTCCCATACTCCATTTTATTGGATCCTGCTGCATTGTTTTTACATTTTGGATGACTGTGTGCTGTTCAACCACTCTCGGGCACAGTGAGTAATTTCCTGTTACCCTCCCTCCTTTCTCTTTGTCCTTATCAGCCTTGTATATAGTGCAGAATATCTGCGATTGTGTTCTAATATATGTTTTATTTTATAGAAGATGTTTACCTATGCTGTTTAAATCTACTCAGATGAAGGAGCATATAGAACTCTGAAACATGTTGGTGTTGGTTTATACACTTATTTCATCATCGTATATTTATTGATGCTACATTGTGCCTTGTGACCACTGACAACCGTTTTTAATGTAATATTGTTGTATATACATTAACTCCTTTTACCTATATTTCTTTTAATTTTTGTTACTAATACTTTGAATGTAACATATGTTCAGCTTTTTTGGAGAGTTCCTTTCTCCTATCCTTTGTGTTGGTCTATCACATAAAATCCCAAGATAATACATTAAAGCCGCGTACACACGGGCGGACTGTATGGCCTACTTAGTCCGTCATACAATCCGACGCACAGTCCGTCATACTTTCGAATGAACGGACTTGACCACACACGGATGCACAAACAGTCCGTCGAAAGCTTGCGCGATGACGTGTACAGCACGTACGACGGGACTAGAAATAGGAAGTCCAATACACAGCAATGCAACCTTTCGCCGTGTAAATCCTTTCTGAGCATGCGCCATTCTTAGTCCGTCGAACTAGCCTACTGACGAGCGGATTGTCTGCTGGAACCAAAGTATGACGGACAGAATTTCGAAAATTCCGAAATACTTAGTACGCCAGACTGCACGCTGAAAAAGTCCGCTGAAGCCCACACACGAGCGGACTGTCCGCTGAAATGTGTTTCGACGGACTAAGTAGGCCATACAGTCCGCCCGTGTGTACGCGGCCTTAAATTTTTGGTTTTAACATGACAAAATGTGAAAAATGTAAAAGGGTATTAATACCTTTTCAAGGCACTGTATGTAATCCAAAATGGTGTTTGCCAGGGGTACTGACTGTGTAAATAAAATAAAATAAAAATAACTGCATTACTGAAGTCAGAGACAGGATAATCTCAGACATGCTCTTCACTCAGAAGATGCAAACACTCATGCCTCCATTCTTTTAACAAAAATAGGTATTAGATCTCAGGTGTTGCACAGGTATCTGTAGCTCTATCCAAGGTCCCCAAATTTCATTGAATTTATGAGGGCAACCCCTCGCCTCATATGTAAGTTTGTAGATAGGCAACACCTGGTTAACCAATTTTTTCCATTTGTTAAGGGGCAGAACTGTACACTGTCCAATGCAGTACAACCATTTTCCTAGCAAAAAAACAAAAGAAACTGTAGGTACTGCTTCTGATAAGAACTTAGATCAATATCTTGTTTTTTTTTTCCTAACACGTTTATTTGTGTTTATTAACACACACACACACATATATATCTCTTTTTGCATTTTGGTTTACATATGTGTTGAATGTTATGCACATACTTGGTTTATTTCTTTTTGATTGAAGCACCATTCACTTTACAAGGAGCGTTGGCAATCAGGGATGAGCTTTATGTTTAAGTCGAACTCATGTTCGACTTGAACATTGGCTTTAAAAGTCTATGGGAGAAATCAAAAGTGCTCATTTTAAAGGCTTATATGCATGGTATTGTCATAAAAAAGTGTTGAGGACCTTGGTCCTGCCCCAGGGGACATGTATCAATGCAACAAAAAGTTTTAAAAACAGCCGTTTTTTCAAGAGCAGTGATTTTAATAATGCTTAAAGTGAAACAATAAAAGTGTAATATTCCTTTAAATTTTGTACCTGGGGGTGTCTATAGTATGCCTGTAAAGGGACACATGTTTCCCGTGTTTAGAACAGACTGACAGAAAAATTCTATTTCGAAAAGGAATAAAAGTCATTTAAAACTACTCGCGGCTACAATGAATTGTCGGTCCGCAATACACAGTTTCACAGTTTATTGATAAAATTGATTAAAAAAATACACAGTTCATTGATTAAAAACAGTATGGGGATTTCCCTACAGGGGAACACCCGAACCAAAATTGAAAAAAAAATGTGTGGGGTCCCCCTAAATTCCATACCAGGCCCTTTAGGCCTGGTATGAATATTAAGGGGAACCCCGTGCCAAATTTTTTAAAAAAATGGCGTGGGGTTCCCCCTCAAAATCCATATCAGATTCTTCAGGTCTGGTATGGGTTTTAAGGGGAACCCCACACCAAAATGTAAAAAAAATGGCGTGGGGTCCCCCCCAAAATCCATACCAGACCCATATCTGAGCACGCAACTTGGCAGGCCGCAGGAAAAGAGGGGGGATGAGAGAGCACCCTCAAAGCACCTTGTCCCCATGTTGATGGGGAGAAGGGCCTCATCCCCACAACCGTTGTGGGGGTCTGCGGGTGGGGGGCTTATCGGACTCTGAAAGCCCCCTCTAACAAGGGGATCCCCAGATCCCACCCCCCCTGTGTGAATTGGTAATGGGGTATAAATGTACCCCTACCATTTCACAAAAAAAGGTTAAAAAACACAAGAGACGGTTTTTGACAAGTCCTTTATTAATTTCTTCTTCTTTCTGCTTCTTTTTTTATCTTCTTTCCACTGGTCTTCCTTCGGAATTCTTCTTGTTCCGCCAACTTCTTCTTCTCAATCTTCTTCATCTTCTTCTTCCTCCACTCTTCTCATCCCGCATCTTGCTCCGGCTTCTTCTCCTCTCGGTCCGCATGATCTGCCTCAGAGGGAGTCTTCAGCCGTATGACACTTCGATTCTTCTGACACTTCTTTACGTAACCGGGTGACCCTGCCCCCTCTGACAACATGGGGAAAGCCATAGGGAAGTCCCCGTGCATCAGAGGAGGGCGGGGTCACCGGGTGGCCCCGCACTCTGTTATTTAAGAAGTGTCAGAGGAGTCGAAGCATCACACGTCAGGAAGATGCGGGACGAGAAGTGTGGAGGAAGAAGATGAATAAGATGGAGAACAAGTTGGAGGAACAAAAAACACTGAACGAAGACCAGAAGAAAGAAGATGAAAAAAGAAGCGGAAAGAAGAAGAAATTAATAAAGGACTTGTCCAAAACCGTCTTTTGTGTTTAACCTTTTTGTCACTTTTTTTGCGAAATGATAGGGGTACATTTGTACCCCATTACCAATTCACACAGGGGGGCAGGATCTAGGGGTCCCCTTGTTAAAAGGGGCTTCCAGATTCTGATAAGCGCCCTGCCCTCAGATCCCCACAACCACCAGGCAAGGGTTGTGGGGATGAGGCCCTTCTCTCCATCAACATGGGGACAAGGTGCTTTGGGGCTACCCCAAAGCACCCTCCCAATGTTGAGGGTGGTACGGTTAAGGAGGGGGGAGGCGCTCTCTCGTCCCACCCCCCTCTTTTCCTGCTGCCTGCCAGGTTGCATGCTTGGATAAGGGTCTGGTATGGATTTTTGGGGGGACCCCACTCCATTTAAAAAAAAAAATTGGTAGGGGTTCCCCTTAAAATCGATACCAGACCTGAAGGGTCTGGAATGGTTTTTGAGGGGGACCCCCAAGACATTTCTTTTTTTAAATTGCCGTGGGGTTCCCCTTAATATCCATGCCAGACCTGAAGGGCTCCTAATTAGGAAGGCTGCAGTTATTTCTTCCTAAGCGCGGATATCTGGTGTTTTCATAGATTGACGCATGTCTTCCTCTTCTTCAAAGCCTCTGAAAGTGCCAGAATCCTCCTCCTCATCCTCCTCCCCTGTCTCCTCCTGTGTGTTCTGTGACATAGGAATGATGGTGTCTGGATAAAGTGGGCTTTGAGAGTAAAGGAAATCCTCCTCTTCCTCCTTCTGCTGTGCCTCCAGTGCCCTGTCCACAATGCCACGCAGAGTCTGCTCCAGCTGGAACACAACAGGGATAGTGTCACTGATGCATGCACTGTCACTGCTCACCATCCTTGTGGCCTCCTCAAATGGTGACAATACAATGCATGCATCTTTAATGATCAGCCATTGGCGTGGGGAAAAAAAGCTGAGGCGGCCTGAGCCTCTACTCGTGCCGTACTGGCACAGATACTCGTAAATGGCCCTCTTCTGCAGGTATAGGAGCTGCAGCATTCCCAAAGTTGAGTTCCAACTGGTGGGCATGTCAAAAATCAGGTGGTTCACGAGCAGGTGGAATTCCCGCTGAATTTCAGCCAACCAAGCACTGGCTGTGTATGACGAGCTGAAATGGATACAGACTCTTCTGGCCTGTTTTAGTACATCTTGCAACCCTGGGTACATACTTAGGAAACACTGCACCACCAAATTGAAGACATGGCATGGCACATGTCAACTTTCCCTGTCTAAGGGCAGACAGGAGGTTTGAGCCATTATTGGACATTACCATTCCTGGCCCCAGCTGGCGTGGTGTGAACCACCTCTGGGCCTGTCCCTGCAGAGCTGCAAAAATCTCTGCTCCAGTGCGGTTCCTGTCCCCTAAACACACCAGCTGAAGCACTGCATGGCACCTTTTAGGATGGCTCTGGGAATAGCCCTTTGAACACTTAGGGGGTACCTGATATTCATAGGACAATTCTGTAGAGAAGGTCATGGAGGTGGCGGCGGAGGAGGAGGGGGTAGAGCTCACAGGTCTTGCATCATCACCACCAGCAGTGTGGAGACGGGGGGGGGGGGGGGGGCACAGCAAGCTACAGCACCGAGCCCTGTCCTGCATCCTTTCGAGTTGCAAGCAGCGTTACCCAGTGTGCTGTAGTAAGGTGAATTTTACGGCTGACTGCATTGCCCAGTGATGCCAGAACATTCCCTTCCACATGATGGTAGAGAGATGGAACGGCCTTAAGTTCCAAGTAGCGACTGGGAAACTGCCATTGTGTTACAGCACATTGTGCAAATTCATGAAAGGGGGAAGAATCCATCAGGCTGAAAGGCAGAAGTATGAGAGCCAACAGGTTTGACAAGCTTGCATTCAGACGCTGGGCATGTGGGTGGTAGGGACTGTATTTTTTTTTCCGCTGCAGCAGATGGGGCAGAGAAATTTGCCGGCTACAGTCTACAGCTGGTGGTATGCTGATGGCTGATGTGCTGCTAGGACCTGGGACACCCTGTGCTATTCCATCATCCCTGTCAGTGGAGGCTGTTGAAAGGTAATGAAAGGAAGATCCGGCTTTCTTCCTATTACAATGTACACATATCCCATTAGAGAGATATAAGAATTCAATGTTATGCCATCTGGTGAATGCAGCTAAAAGCTGCATAACCATCTGCTGGAAGGAAAAGGGGGCACCGCGAGTCTCGCAATGGTTAAACAAAGTAAGGAAAATTGGGATCACGGGCTCCATGGGACATTTTTTTACAGTCAGAGGAGGGGAAGAGGCTGATTGGAGAAGAAACTGAAGATTAGGTGAGCTGGTTGAGTAATGTAAACTAAACCCGCCGGTGGGTGGGATTGACCCTCTCCCCCCCCCCCCCCCCCCCTCTTTTCCTTTTTTTTTTTGGACCACTATGGGGAATAGATACTATATACTGTATTGGATATTGTACTGATACTGTTTTGTTTTTGTTTTGTTCATAAAAAGGGCAGGAATGCATTATGTTGTACTTTATTGACTAATGATGTTGTTTTGTATTCTTGCAAAGAAATAAAGAATTATAAAAAAAAAGAAAGGTAATGACTCAGTATCACAGGGGCAGACTCAAGTGGGTAAAGAGGAGGGACAGATTTGTGCTCCTTTTGTGTGGCTTTTAGGTGCTCTTGCCAACGGGCTGGGTGGATGTTAAATGCCATGTTAGACATGTGGTACCCAAATGGTAGGTGTTTTTGCCACATTTGATGTTCCTGAGTCACAGTTTGCCGATAGCAACAGTGTGATCTGCTGCAGATGTGCTGAAAAAGGCCCAGACAGCTGAGTTTTGGGGAGTGGGCCTGGAGATAAAAGCTGCAGAATGTGATGGAATAGGGTGGCTGCTCTCTACTCTTTTTTTATGTCGGCCTTCTTGGGGTTGTGCCACCTCACCTTTAGTTTCCTCCTCTGCTCTATCTGGCACCCAAGTCACAACAGTGGCCTCATCATCATCATCATCATCTCCATCTCCTCCATCTTCATCATTACCACTGGAGACAACTTGGTAATACGCTGCAGCTTGGGGAACATGAATGCCAATTTGTCTACCAGTGTTGCTCCCTCTCTCTAGGCTCATGTTTCTGCCATCCTCAACCTCAGAACCACCATCTGAATCCAGTAATGGCTGGGCATCATCAAGGAGCAAGTGGCTGACGCTGTGGTCAAATAACTCAGCTGACTCCTCAATGGCTGATGTTGAGGCTATGGCAGGAATAAATGTGCACAAGGAGGCAGGTTTATCCACTCTGGCAACTTCAGGGGACTGCACATTGGTCTCTACTTGCGTGAAAGAGGATGAGGATGAGGATGAGGAAGGTTTAGTAAGCCAGTCCACCACCTTCTCTGCATGCTGTGGCTGGATTAAACTCACTAAACTGAGAAAATTATGCCCTGCCTGAGGACTGACCACCATGTCCACCTTTGCCTGTGGACACATTTGTTGCTGGAACGTTTACAATGCCAAGGGAATGTCTGCCTCTCCTTGTTGTCTTCTCAGACATTATTGGGAGGGAGGGGGCGGTGCTTATAAGCAAATATAAAGAAGAAGGTGAAATCTGTACGTAGATGCACTTTAATTAATGTACAGAGGTGTTTGGTGCACTTTAATTTGAGTACTCGCATTACACAGACACACTCTATGGATACACTATAACAGTGATGGCGAACCTTGGCACTCCAGATGTTTTGGAACTACATTTCCCATGATGCTCAACTACACTACAGAGTTCTTGAGCATCACGGGAAATGTAGTTACAAAACATCTGGGGTGCCAAGGTACGTCATCACTGCACTATAATATACTGCAATATAATGCGAGAAACGCACAGAACTATATGGCGTTAAACTGGCAGTAATGCACACAAAACTATATGGCGTTAAACTGGCAGTAACGCACACAAAGCGATATAGCATTAAACTGGCAGTAACGCACACAGAACTATATGGCGTCAAACTGGCAGTAATTCACAAAACTATATGGCGTTAAAATGGCAGTAACGCACATAGAAGTAAATGGCGTTAAACTGGCAGTAATGCACATAGAAGTAAATTGCATTAAACTGGCAGTAACGCACAAAACTATATGATGTTAAACTGGCAGTAACGCATGCAAAACGATATGGTGTTAAACTGGCAATAATGCACGCAAAACGATATGGTGTTAAACTGGCGGTAACACACACAGAACTATATGGCATTAAACTGGCAGTAACGCACACAGAAGTAAATGGCGTTAAACTGGCAGTCCCTACTCTAGCTATACACTAATGTCAAGATTACTGACATGGTCTCACTACACTACACTACAACTATATGAGCTGTCCCTACTCCACACTAATCTATGTCTCATTACACTACAGTGAAACTATCTGCGCTGTCCCTACTCTATGCAAAGCTGAATGATGGTCCTCCTCACTACACTTACACTATCCCGACACGGACACTAAACTAATATTCTACACTGATAATTGAAGCAAAATAGCACAGTATAGCACACTAACTAACTGACAGCACTGAACAAAGCCCTGTTCTCTCTCTCCACGCCAAAACTACACTGAAAATGGCTGCCATTGAAAGAATACTTTTATACTGTGGGGCAGGAAGGAGCCATGATTGGATAAAGTTATGATGACAGCATCCAATCATGACTCTGACAGTGCTCTGTGCCCTGATTGGCTGAAGCTTTCACTGCTTCAGCCAATCAGGGCTTGTAGTGCACTGTTCAGCGCCGCAGTGCATTGTGGTCGGTTTGGGGGGCCGAACAAACGGTGGACACAAACTTATGCTCGGGCCGAACCGTTTACCCATCCATAGATAAGGGGACTGAAGAACCTCAGTTATGAGGAACAACTATATACATTAAAGTTGTTCTCCCTGGAGAAGAGACACTTAAGAGGAGATATGATTGCAATATAAAAAAAATACAAATGAAGCATGGGGAAAAACTATTCAAACTCAGGTAATTTAACAAGACTTGTGGCCACCCAATGAAGTTGGATGAGAAGTGGTTTAGCCTTAAATTATGTTAGGGGTTCTTTACTGTTAGAGCAGTAAGGATATGCAACCCTCTTCCAAAATTGGTAGTGTAAGTGGGGAGTATCGACAATTTTAAACATTTGTACTATAGATATGCATCTTAACTAATGCAATATACAGAAATATGCTAAATGCTAGAGACATGAATACATACACACTCATACACCCACACAGATTGAACTGGATGGACTGATGTCTTTATTCAACCTTACCAACTATGCAATGTCTCCCACTGTTCATTCCACAAAACGCTCTGCTTTAAAAACCAGCACTTCCAGGAGTGTCGTACACCTTGTGCCCGACTGTGATTAGTGGATCTACCTGCTGACTACCATATACAGTAACTACAAGGCAACAGTAGTGATGTAGAGCGTGGCAGGAGGAACCATTGAGAGCAGCCGAGGATGAAGAGTTCAGTTTCTGAAAATACTTTAGGACTGGTATTCGGTGGTTACAGTGGAAGAGGTAAGTATTTTATTTTTTCCTTGCAGGGACAACATTTATTTTTTGTTTTAGAGTTGCTTTAACAAAAAGAATGGTTTTCTAGGAAAAACTTTTCTGCTTAATTAGGGGGAACCACTGGTAAACAATGCCCTCAACGTCACATTGTCAAGTCCCTAATATTCAATATACCATATAAAGTAGCTAAACTGTGTTATACTTCTGTACACATTCCCTTTTAATTACCCAAAAGCTCACACTTTTTCTACCGATCCCTCAGTTTTTACATCCTCTATGATAAATATCACATCGTGTCGTCATCATGATCCTTCTATGTCCAGAGCATTCGTAGATTTGCTAGCATAAATGATGAATGTGTCTTCCCATTGAAATGGCCACAAGTTTTTAAATTATGGGGGTTATTTACTAAAGGCAAATCCACTTTGCACTGCAAGTGCACTTGCAGTGCAAAGTGGATTTGCCTTTAGTAAATCAATACCTATGTTTTTTTTTCCACTATGAAACAAATGTATCAAAACATTTTAAATTATATATACCAGGGGTAGGCAACCTTTTGAGCATAGTGTGCCAAAAAATGTTTTCAAAGAAATTGAGTGTGCCGATTTTAAAACTAAAAGATGTCAACTTCACATTCTCTATCATGAAAATGATTTTTTTTATAAAGTAAATGCTGTAAACTACTTGAGTAGTAGTAAGAAATTAACATCCAGCACTCTCACGCTTCAGATCAGCCCCAATTGATGCACCTTCACACCTCAGATCACTGTCCCCCCTGCAAATTTGTTTCACCACTGTACCACCCTCACATCTGCCCCACCACTGTACCACCCTCACATCTGCCCCACCACTGTAACCCCCTGCACATCTGCCCCACCACTGTAACCCCCTGCACATCTGCCCCACCACTGTACCCCCTCCACATCTGCCCCACCACTGTACCACCCTGCACTTCTGCCTCACCACTGTACCCCCCTGCACATCTGCCCCACCACTGTACCGCCCTGCACATCTGCCCCACCACTGTACCACCCTGCACATCTGCCCCACCACTGTACCACCCTGCACATCTGCCCCACCACTGTACCACCCTGCACATCTGCCTCACCACTGTACCCCCTGCACATCTGCCCCACCGCTGTAACCCCCTGCACGTGTGCCCCACCACTGTAACCCCCTGCACATCTGCCCCACCACTGTACCACCCTGCACGTGTGCCCCACCACTGTACCACCCTGCACATCTGCCCCCCCACTGTACCACCCTGCACATCTTCCTCACCACTGTACCCCCCGCACATCTGCCCCACCACTGTAACCCCCTGCACATCTGCCCCACCACTGTAACCCCCTGGTCATGTGTTCCACCGATGTACCTCCTTTCTCCTCTGCACATCTGTCCCACCTCTGTAACCCCCTGATCCTCTGTCCCACCGCTGTAAACCCCTGCTCATCTGTCCCAATGTACCTCCTTTCTCCTATGCCCCGCCACTGTACCCCCTGTATATCTACTCCTCTTCTGTACCCCCCTGTACACCTGTCCCACCTCTGTACCCCGCTGTACATCTGCTCCACCTCTGTGCCCCCCTGTACATTTGCCCCACACCTGTATCCATCTGTACATCTGCCCCACCTCTGTACATCTGCCCCAGCTCTGTAGCCCCTGTACATCTGCCCCACCTCTGTACCACCTGTACATCTCCCCCACCTCTGTACCCTCTGTACATCTGCCCCAGCTCTGTACCCCCTGTACATCTGCCCCACCTCTGTACCACCTGTACATCTCTCCCACCTCTGAACCCCCTGTACATCTGCCCCACCTCTGTACCCCCTGCTCTTTTGCCCCACCTCTGTACCCCCTCGGTGAGATGTTACAAGCTTGGGATATTTTATTTATAACCTAGCCCTGCTTTAAACTTTATCCCTGACCTGTCTGGTGTGTTCCTTGTCTGGTGTGTTCCTTGGCCTTCATGATGCTGTTTGTTCACTAAGGTTCTCTAACAAACCTCTGAGGATGTCACAGAACAGCTGTATCTATACTGAGATGAAATTACACACAATTACTAATTAGGTGACTTCAGAAAGCAATTGGTTCCAACAGATTTTAGTTAGGGGTATCAGAGTAAAGGGGGCTGAATACAAATGCAAGTCACACTTTGCATACATTTATTTGTAAATATACAATTATTACAATTATGTGCCACTTCTTGTTGGTTTATCACATAAAATCGCAATAAAATACATTTACCTTTTTGGTTGTAACATGACAAAATGTGGAAAATGTCAAGGGGTATGAATACTTTTTCAAGGCACAAAGGACATTACTTACTATCAGCATGATGTGTCCTTGTGCTCATCCTCCAATTAATAGAGCTGAGAGAGCTGTGATAAATACTCATCTAGTGTGCCCGACTATGCCCACCTTTTTCCGACACCTCCTCTATTTATAGAAGTTGTACTATAGCTTCTATGAATGAAACAAGATCTATGAATGGAGGACAGATGGATGATTGAAAAGCCTACCTACTCCAATCATAGAGTGCGCTGGGGAAATACGGCGGCGATGGGGGAGATCGGAGAAGGAAGATTTCTACTAAACCAGGAGACAGCAGCACAAACGACACATCATATTAATAGTAACATCCCCTGATTTTTTATTTTTTTTTACAAAACGTAGGCCTTAACATACCCAAAGGGACCAAATAAGGGAAGTTCTTTATTAGCATTTGCATCTCAGAATTATAGTATATGTACAGTAAATACACAGTAAATGGTAAAGCATGTTAAACATGGAGATTTGGTCTTTTAATTATGAGCTGTAGACAACCGCCTTGTCTCCAGTCAATTTTTTACATTCTCAGATATCGAATGGCTGGGATAGAGGATGTGGTAGAATAATGACCAGTGTATGTTGTCTCCTTCAGAACACTAAAAGAAATAAAAGAAAAGAAAAGAAAAAACCTCACATGATCTGAGAAATCTCCAGTGTGTGTGAATGATTCAGATGCAAAAAATTTGGCCATGCACATGTATGGGGCCATTGTTACATCCATTACAGTCCTAACCTTCTGTTTTAAAGTCTGGCCGGTGCACCAATTGAAGCCATCATCAGGATTTTTTGCATAAGTGGATTCAAGTGTTCTGAGCTGGCAGACATTAGACAAGCTATATTAAGAGCTGTTACTATGACAGAATGAATCATTGTTGGGTGGCAAAATGTCCCCTGGGGGCATTTGCACTGGGTATATTTACATATGTCTGTATTAAAAAAAGAAAATCTAGCTAACTGTAATCTGCTCCCTCCAACTCTCTGAAACATGAACTCTGAAACATTTGGAAAGTACAGTGCACATAATTACTTATAAACACTGTATTGTATTCCTTTTTCCCTGAACTACCATTTACTACATTAACCACTTGCTTACTGGGCACTTAAACCCCCCTCATGCCCAGACCAATTTTCAGCTTTCAGCGCTGATGCACTTTGAATGACAATTGCGCGGGCATACAACACTGTACCCAAATGAAATTTTTATCATTTTTTTCCCACAAATAGAGCTTTCTTTTGGTGGTATTTAATTACAGCTGGGAGTTTTATTTTTTGCTAAACAAACAAAAAAAGATGCAAAAAAAAAAAAAAAATCATGTTTAATAGTTTGTTATAAAATTTTGCAAACGGGTCATTTTTCTCCTTCATTGAAGTGCGCTGATGAGGCGGCACTGGTAGGCTGCACTGGTGGGCACTGATAGGCTGCATTGGTGGGCACTGATAGGCTGCATTGGTGGGCACTGATAGGCTGCACTGGTGGGCACTGATAGGCATAGTTAAGGCAGCACTAATAGGCACAGATAAGGCGGCACCGATGGGCACAGATAAGGCGGCACTGATGGGCAAAGATGGGCACAGATAAGATGGCACGGATGGGTGGCACAGATGGGTGGCACGGATGGGTGGCACTAAGGGGCACTGATAGGTACCACTGATAGATGGGACTGATGGGCACTGATAGGTGGCACTGATAGGTGGCTCTGATAGGTGGCACTGCTGGGCACTGATGGGCGGCACTGCTGGGCACTGATGGGCACTGGTAGATGACACTGATGGGCACAGATATGTGGCACTGGGGTGCAGCACCTTTGTTGAGGCAGATTGTGGGCCCTGCTGGGTGGCACTGTGGGCACTTCTGGGTGGCACTGCTGGGTGGCACTGTGGGCACTGCTGGGTGGCACTGTGGGCACTGCTGGGTGGCACTTTGGGCACTGCTGGGTGGCACTGACAGGGGGGGACACATTTTTTATTCATGTGGCACTGGCAGGGGGCAGGTGGGCACTGGCAGGGCTGGCCGTGATCGGGACTGATGTCCCGATCACGGCTGCCGGTGATCGGCTCTTTTTTTTTCTCCTCGCGCTGTCAGCGCGAGGAGGAATAATAGCCGATTACCGGCTCCGTTGTATCACATGATCAGCTGTCATTGGCTGACAGCTGATCACGTGATAAGGGGTCGGGATCGACCCCTTGCTCGGATCGATGATCAGGCGAGTCTCTGGATCAAGAAACCACTGTATTCTACAAAGAACATAATGGAATGATTGGTTATACAATCTGGCATATTATTATTATTATATTTTAGAATGTTTGATGCTACGAAAATCAGTAACAATAGTAATCGTAGTACTTTTATCTTTCATAGACAACAATTCACAGTGGAAAGTCTTTTCAAAATGGTTTCTCACCAAAAACAGGACTATGACAGGCGGAATACTTCACTATCTTTCCATGTCTCTCTTGGACCACACCATTACGTTATAAACATTTCTTATAAAGTCCCTGGGACAGTTCCTTGCGCTGTACCATACCACCATGGAATCTCAAAGTTCACGCTCTGGCAGATGAAGTAAGACTATTCTTTCTACATTCTCAACAATTTAAAATACATTTTATATTAAAATGTGAGCAAGAGTACAGAGCTGGGAACTCAGACACAAACATCTTCCCTATCAAAAAGAAAATCAGTTTTGATTGGAACCACACTATTGAGAGGATTGTACCAAGGCTTGGCAAGAACAGTAAATGCAACCTTATTAACACACTTATAACTGACATGAAATGTAGGATCTATATAGCTATGCTGCAGTACTATAGTGTGATTTGTATATGTGGATTTCCTTGTGATTATCTGATGAAAGGATATGCTGAGCATGCACGCAACAAATGTCAAGCAGTACTGCTAATAGAAACAAGTGCTGAAAAGTTAGATTAACTGTTTGGAATTAACAGCATAGAATGGTTACTTGAATGTTGTACAGGCATAACTATTATTGTTAGTGGTGCTGTATATGCTATGTATGGTATTTATTGTATTCATTTATATAGCACCTGAAACAATTAAGTACTGTCTGTGATCCTTTTTTATTCGCACTAACATCTAGATTTTCAGGGCAAGCTTTTGGGGTGTACCCCCTTCTTCAAGGTACACCCCCAAAACCATGTGCACATTTTTACAGACAGTACTCAATTGTTTCTCTTCCAAGTGCACCAATACGGCTATATAACTTCAAGAATACAAGCATACCCCACTTTTAAATACACATTGGGGTTTTGGTTATGTAGCACTTACTCCCAAAGGAGTGCCTGATTTGATTTGGGCCTGCACTCTAACCTCACCCCACTAACTTGGCTCAGTCCCCTTGACACAGCTGTGGTGCAATACAATACAGTACAATATAATACAATGCAAGGTACCTGTATTGTAACCTCGGGGTCCACTGGCTCCACCTGCTGGGAGAAAACAGTGCGCCATGCAAATGGATGCTTAAACAACAGTGTATTTTACTGCGAAAATATTCAAAGAGGTGATTACAATAATTGCGCTGTCCTCCCAACATAGGACGACAGTACAATGTATTTCAATATAAACGATTTTAAACAACCTATATAGATAAATACCCGGGAGCTCCCCTTACTTTTTAAGCTATGCGTGAGATCTCATTTAAAGTACTTGGTCTTTGGTCTTCTTGTCTTGTCTAGCTAAAGTAATTGATTTGTAATTCACAGGTCAAAGTAAGTTAAGTTGAGGTAAAGGTGCTCCTGATATAACTTCAGTACTTATACTACAAGGCTTGGGATGTCAGAGTAGGTAGGCCTCAAGCCTGCTCAGTGTCAGTTGCTCTGCTCCTCCTCCGTGGAACTATAAATCCCAGTGAGACCTGTGTATGAGTCTAACTGCGTGTGAAAGTTAACAAACTGTGGGCCTTAACCCGCTCACCAACTGGATCGGAGATCTGTGTAGAAACTTTGGTCCGGTGGCTGCAGCTTGCTTCTCCGTCAGATGGCCCCGTCGCTCCCTTCCCCTCTGAAGCTCATAGTGTCTCTGGATCTCTCCAATCCGGTCACTGTCTCTGTGGCTGCATCAGATCACTCACACAAACAAGCGAGGCTCTGCAAAGGCTGTGGGCCCTGTCTCCGGGAGAGCCTCCTCACAGATCCTCACAGGCAGGCCATGCGATCCCAAGAGACCTAAAATGGCCGCTCGGGTTCCTTTTATGTCCTACCCAGCATGCACTGCTAGAGAAAGTGTTCATGGGTAGGTCATCAAGCCTCCTGGGCAAAAGGGTCAACCTTCTGATCAAAACAACAGCCACTTGCTGTATATGTCTTTTGTGCTGTCTTCAAAGCAATAAACATTTAAGTTCAGTACCAGTATTTGGCCGCTAGATGGTGCCAAATACTAAATCGATGTCAGCGTTACATTTACTAAAGCTGGAAAGTGCAAAATCAGGCTCCCTTCTGCATAGAAACCAATGAGCTTCTAACCCCAGTTTGTTCAATTAAGCTTTGGTAATAAAACCTGGAAGATCATTAGTTTCTATGCAGAAGTGAGACTGATTTTGCACTTTCCAGCTTTAGTAAATAAACCCCATTGTGTACTTAAATGTGGGGTATGCCTGTATACTGTAGCACCTGCAAATATTGCTCTGCTTTATAGCGTAAACAAATCCTTTACATCATTAATGTACAAAGTGCAATAACTAAGCTGATTTTGATGTGCTGTTGGCAGATTAGTTAAAAATACAGTGGGGGTTATTTATGAAAGGCAAATTCATTTTGCACTACAAGTGCAAACTACAAGTGCAAAGTTCACTTGAAATTGCACTGAAAGTGCACTTGGAAGTGCAGTCACTGTGGATCTGAGGGGGACATACAAGGAAAATTAAAAACAGCATTTTAGCTTGCACATGATTGGATGATAAAATTAGCAGAGCTTCCCTTCATTTCAGATCTACCCCTCAGTTTTACAGCGACTGCACTTCCAAGTGCACTTGCAGTGCAATTTCAAGTGCACTTTGCACTTGTAGTTTGCACTTGTAGTGCAAAGTGGATTTGCTTTTCGGAAATAACCCACAATATGTTCTGGTTATCTGATAAGAGTTACAGAACATAGTACACTGTAAGGAAGTAATGATTAGGAATGAGGACCGGATCCTCCAGCGATCCTCCAGCCCTGCCTCTGCCTTCTCCCTGTGAGATCTACAGACACTGCCGCTGACTGGAGCCCGACGGGTGGACGAGCGGATGTGTGAGAGAGCCTGCAGCCGCTGGTGTGATCCCGGATGGCCCTGCCTTTCGCCTGGATGTCAGTGAGGTGATGGCGGGGACAGCGCTTCTGCCTGGATATAGAAAGAGTTGAGGAGTGTTGGCCCCAGAGAGTACCCCCCCCCCCGTGCATCATACAGAGACAGTCCCTACAGCCGGCTACAGCAGGGAAGGGGGAAACAGCAGCAGTATGTGAGAGACCTCCACTACCCTCTCCCTGGCTTCTTCCTGTCTGGCTTCTCTTTTATTATCAAGTCTAATTCTGGCACTACTTACTGAGTGCCCATTAACATTTAGAGGACTGATATGAGCAGCCCTCCCCTGCCCATTACTACACAGGACAGAGTTTGGAGCACAGCAAGCGACTAAAATGCAACAACAGAATACCAGATATTAGACCAGTGATCTGGGTGAGAAAATTCCTTTCTTTACTTCCTCTAGTAATTATTCTATATGGCCTGAAATTGGAAAAAATTGGGACTGGATTGCGCAACATTACCTCTGAGCTGTGGGGCAAGATCCCCATCTGTCCATCCTAGCATCGGCGCCACGCTGCCGCTTGTGCAGTCTATGCTTTACTGACACAGGCAGGTGCCACCATCTTGGCTGACGGTGGGATGGGCATTTGGGGTCCAGTGAGCTGTTTCTGCCCTGACTCTGGTGCCCGTTCTAAGTGTCATGCCTTGTGTGACACTGGGTAGGGTCCGATTGTCACAGAGGGATCATCCAAATACCCTTTTTTTTTTCTCTCCTTCACTCACAGCCAGTTCTCACATTGACACATAATCTGTGCAGCCTGCACCTGACACTATTGGTATACACGCCCATTGGGCGGGGTCCGCTCATTACACAAAGCATTTAAATATACTTCTTTCATTCACAGTCAGTCCTTTGACTGATACACTTCTTGTGCAGTCTGCACCAGACATCGCTGGCTTTTTACTCCTATATCGGCAATACTAGGTAACTACCACTATGACACTTATTTCGTATATGGTTTTAATCCCAGGATTTTATTATATTTTCTGGGGATCTATGTTGTTTTGATATCAGTTCACACCCATTTTAGTTGGGCTCCTTTCTTTGATTAGTTGACATTTTTATATCTTTAGCACCATTTGGGGTATTTATGTTTTTTATTGTTACACAGAATGGAGCCCCTTGGTTATATTGTTCCAGACACTCTATGTTATGCCTATACTCATGTTCCCTGTGTTCCTGTTGGACCCTACTACCACAGCTTCCGGAATAGGCATTCCTTTCGGCCCTAGCAGCCCGGCGGTGTGCTTGTTTCACACTAAGCAGATATGTGAGTTTTACAGGGATGACCACCTTATCCTCCCTGGATATGTATGTTCATTTCTTGTCCATGAATGGTTGATGTTGATATATTTACCTTTTTTTATAGATGTATCGTGCATCCGCCCCTGATGATTGGATAGATCCCATGAAACGTGTCAGGCCTAACCTAGATGCAATGCATATATACTTACATGGTCTTTGGATTCAGGCAATGGCGTGGATTATAACTGCTATATTATAATGATTTTTATGATTGAGGACAATACTATTGTATATTGTATATTCTATTAATGTTTTTAACATGTAAATGTTTTTGGATACATGATTGGTTACACTATGTGCCATTATTGCATGTATTGTCTGCCATGTACCTACTCAATCATGGCAAACAAATAAATACTTGTTTATGCTTTACTTTGACTCCTTCGACTAGCTACAATATAGACACCTCATTTAAAGTCCAGACCCCTTTTTTTCTAGATCCCCATCTTTTCCCATTTTTCTCCCTCTCGATATTTTTTCCTTTTTGATATCCCCCTGTCGCCCACCTTCACCCTTGTTAACTGTGTATCTCTTTGACCCAGAGGTGGACAGGGGATAGGAGGGAGGAGAAGGGAAAGGAGAGAAGGGGAAAGGGGACTGATATCATCAGATTCCTGCATGTGTCTGCCTTATGTGACTATGCCATCACAGTGCACCACTAAAGTGAGTCAGGCTGCTGCTGCTAAACTTAAGGAATTTTCACACGGTCAGACCCCCCCAATGATCCAACACGCTGGTATGTTATCTAAACCACAGTCGGGGGCTAGCCTCCCCAAGAAGAGCCATCAGGGTCAGGGCCAGGTAACCCCCGTAATAGGGGCAAACACCCCCACGGGAAATTTAATAGCTGAGGGAATGGAAGAAATACAGGGGCGACCAAAATCACCATCCAATGCAGTAATCATGGGGGGAATCTGAACCATCATTAAAGGATATATTGCATGTAATTAACTCCTGTAAGTCTTCTATAAATGAAATGTCCTCCCAACTTAAAACTGTACGGGAAGAACTGTCACTCCTGAGACACGACATGCAGAAAGTACGGGAAAGGACCACGGCTTTGGAGGGGAGGGTTAGCTTACTGGAGGATGACCTGAACCCCATGAAATGGGAGATGGCCATTATAAAGGAGCAATTTGTTAACTATCAGATAAAGCTTGATGAAATGGAAAACAGGATGCGTAGAAACAATATACGAATAGTGTGACTCCCGGAGCGCAGGGTCCGTACCCCACCACATTCATAGAAAAATGTCTCAAAGAACTGTTCGGAGATCAGTCTTTCTCACCTCACCCTCACCCTGCAATGGGAGAGACAATATTTCTGGACACTCCGGAGAGAGTCGAGGAGCTTCCTACAAGAATAGAATAGTAAAATTCTTAGTATTTTTGAAAATCAAGAATAGTATGACTGATGCTTATGACCTGGCCTAAATACTGTAGGATAATGTGAATGTACTTTTTTTTTGTCCCCCTTATTATTTTCCCCCTTTTTTTTTTTCATTATTACTATGTCTCAGTTTACATTTCACAAATATGCACTAGGCTGAAAAATTAGGGGAGGTAGTGAGAGGGAGGGGGAGGTAAGTGGAGGGGGGAACTATGATTACACCATCCCTTGTTGTTAAGGGATATGGTGAAAAATTCTCTTCACGTATGTGTGTTTTTGTATGTATTGTTTGTGTTGGTTGTTATTTTTGTGGAGGGTTTCGATGTGATAAGGGGATGGGTGGGGGAGGGAGTGTGGAAGGGACAGGGAAGCAAGAGAGTAGGAAGATAAGGATAAAGCAGTTTATACGTTTTGAGCACATTGGAGTAGGTAACGGTCACATTAGGACGCCCCTAAATAGGCCCAGGAGGCAGGGGAGAGTGGTCTATGGGTGGTATAAGTGTTGTGTTTGGTACACTAGAATGTTTGGAATAATGCACAGATTTGAGATTAAGCAACGAGGAGACACTAACTTACCACAAAAGACATAGAACTTATGGTTTACAGTAAATTCGTTTTTGACACTCAAAATTATGCACTTTAAAAAACTTACTTTATGTTCATGGAATGTCCGGGGGAATGGGAGACTCAGAGAAAAAGACAGCAGTCCTCCTTATAGCAAGGACATATGAAGTAGATATTCTATGCTTACAGGAAACACATTTTACTAAGGCCTCTAGCCTCCAATTGAGATGGAGAGAGTATAATACACAATATCACTCAGTTCACACTTCTTACTCTAGAGGGGTAAGCATTCTCATCAGAAATGGGGTGGCCTTCTCCCTCATACAGTCGATTCTCTGTGGACTTGTCAACTTTATTTTGGACAAACCCAGAGTGCCGGTGATAGTAATGGGGGATTTTAACATGGTAACAGACCATACTATGGATAGGTTCCCACCCTTGCCACAAACAGGTAATACAGCGGATACCCGGTTAACAAAATTTTTGAAGGAAACTGGATTGAGGGATATTTGGAGAGTTTGGAACCCGGAGATTTGACAATTTTCATGTTTCTCCAAAACGCATTCTACACTCTCCAGGATTGATTTAATTCTGGGGAATGAGGAAATGATGCCCTTTATAAAAAATGTAAATTACAAGCCAAGGGGACTGACGGACCACTCCCCGGTGACGGCAATATTACAGTTGGGAGAGTGTAGACGTCCTGGAGAGTGGAAGATAAGCCCCATCTGCATTGAACTGATAGGAGACCCGAATGAAATTATACTCCCATTACGAGAATTTATTGATTTGAACCGGGGGATGGCCTCAGAGGGAGCAGTATGGGATGCGATGAAGGCCTTTTAAGAGGTCTATTGATCTTACAGATTTCAAAAATCAAAAACAGACAAAGGACTGGGAGCGATTAATGGGGGAGAAGGTAACAACAGCAGAAGAACAAAATATTAACAACCCGACACAGGAAACACTTAGGAACTGGACAGAGAAGCAAAATTATTTCTGGTTAGTGACCCTTCAGAAGACAGAGAACAAACACCTTTTCCAGAGACAAGTAGCCTTTGGAGAAGGAGAAGCTGTGGGACACATGTTGGCGCAACTGGTCAGGGCTAACTCTCCCACCTTGGTAGTGCCTACAATCACTGCAGAGGATGGAAGGGTGACCTCTCATACCCCAGAAATAGCTAACACGTTTAAAGAATACTATGAGGATCTGTATAGATCCCATCAAGATGGGAGGAGTGATGGAATGGAGAATTTCTTCAGGATCTTGAATCTCCCCTCCCTCACTGATATGGATAGAGCTGAGCTGGACCACCCCATCACATTGGAAGAGCTTCAGCAGATCACTAATTAGATGGCGTACCAGAAATCCCTGGGCCCAGATGGCCTCCCAGCTGAAATTTATCAGCATTATGGGAAGGTCTTGCTCCCAGAGCTATTGAGGGTACTGAACTCCTCGATGGCAAAGGGTGCTCTCCCCCATCAATGATGGATTACACTATAATAACCATACATAAAGAAGGTAAAGATCCACTCGATGTGGCCTCATATAGACCTATTGCATTATTGAATACAGATATAAAAATATTAGCAAAGGCCTTGGCGGCTAGGCTGAATAAAGTTATATCGAAACTCATCCACCCCGACCAGTCGGGCTTTATACCCGGAAGAACAACTAGTATGAATATAAGGCGTCTATACTTAAGGAGAAAGCTATTCTCTCGCTGGACACCGCCAAGGCCTTTAACTCAGCATTTTAGCTTGCACATGATTACATGATAAAATCAGCAGAGCTTCCACTAATTTCAGATCTACCCCTTCGATTTAGAGCGACTGCACTTCCAAGTGCACTTGCAGTGCAAAGTGGATTTGCCTTTCGTAAATAACCCCCATTATGTCACAAAAATGACTTGAAGCTGAGGCAATGATTTAACTCTGGGGAGTACGTAACCTCATAAATCCTGTCTAGCACAGCAAAAGTAATTTATATCATAATTGTGTTGTATACTTACATGTCCTCCAATGGCTGATGATAGTTTACTATTTTTGACATAATAGACATGATCATAACTTCTGCACCAAAAATACACTTTGTTTTATGTACAGAGAATTTCCCACATCTGCAGACTACACTCCTTGTTTGAAATCCACAAAATGTTTCAAACTATATGACCCACATTTAAAGGTGCCATTATGATGAGATTTCTCTAAACTACCTTTACAGGTAAAATAACTCCTGGTTACTCAATCTCAAATGGATCATGCCCTTTTCAAAGTAATCTCAGTGTAATCCTTGATATACAGTATCTCACAAAAGTAAATACACACCTCACATTTTTGTAAATATTTTATTATATCTTTTCATGTGACAACACTGAAGAAATTACGCTTTGCTGCAATGTAAATTATTGAGTGTACAGCTTGTATAATAGTGTAAATTTGCTGTCCCCTCAAAATAACTCTACACACAGCCATTAATATCACAACCCCTGGCAACAAAAGTGAGTTCATCCCTAGGTGTAAATGTCCAAACTGGGCCCAGAGTGTCAATATTTTGTGTGGCCATTTTGAGGGGACAGCGCATTTACACAGTTATAAAGGGGGTTATTTACTAAAGGAAAATCCACTTTACACTGCAAGTGCACTTGAAAGTGCACCAAAAGTGCACTTGGAAGCAAATTCACTGTAGATCCCAGGGTGACATGCAAGGAAAATAAAAAACAGAATTTTAGCTTGCACATGATTGGATGATAAAATCATCAGAGCTTCCACTCATTTCAGATCCACCCCTTAGATTTAGAGCCACTGCACTTCCAAAGTGTCAAAGGGGGTTATTTACTAAAAACAAATCCACTTTGCACTACAAGTGCACATAAAGTGCACTTGTAAGTGCAGTCTGTGTAGATCTGAGGGGAACATGCAAGGAAAATAAAAAACAGCCTTTTTGCTTGCACATGATAGGATAATAAAATCAGCAGAGCTTCCCCTCAGATCTACAGCGATCTACAGCGACTGCACTTACAAGTGCACTTTCAAGTGTACTTTCAGTGTACTAATAAATAGACGAGTTAGCCCATGGGACTTTAAATGAGTTGGTCATAGAGGTCATTACAAGTAAGTATAAGGATTATAAATGTATATAAAACATCATAGGGCATGATTTGACCATTGACATTTTAATTACAGTAGTAGAATAGATCATGTACATATACAACTTAGTACTCAACGTGTTTCGCAAGCTCCACTAAGCGAGTGGTGTATATGCGGAATATCTATAAAATAGTAGGTATCAATAAGATATAACATTCAATAGTAATTATGGTTAGAAGAGAAGCATGTGGCCTCTAAGAGGCACCCCATACTTACATTATGGAAAATTGGTCCATGGCACCGATCTACATGGGCAGCAGTGGAAGGCACCCCAACCGGGAGCTGAAGAGGCGTAACCTGCAGCAACCAAACAGGGGTCTGGCAGAGGGCAGACATGGTGATAAAGGAGGATGATCACGTCAACTATGTAGCAATACCAAAGCAAAATGTCTTCAGAGCCTGGACCGGCTGAGTGACGTCAGCTGACAGTGGACTTTAGTATGTTGTCGACTGAATACAGGTCACAGGAGTGCAGAACGAACTGCACTACTGTGACCCACAGGAGAAGTAGGGCCAAAAGATCATACTTCTCCTTTAGGCCCCTTTCACACTTGTGAGATTTGAGACTGAAAAGTTGCATGACAAGTTGTACCCCATGATTTCCAATGAGTACCATTCATATCTGTGTGACTTCAAGTCGCACTGGCTTCAAAGTAGTCCCTGTACTACTTTGGTCCGACTTTGATGCGAGTTGAGGTCCATTGACCTCAAGTTTACACAGGCATTCCTTGAAATTGTGGCAAAATTGCACCAGCGAAATCATGGTAAAAGCATGCAAAATCGCGTGACTTTCAAGTCGCAGCAGTGTGAAAGGGGCCTTAACCACTTTCAGACTAGACCATTTTGCTGGCATAAGACCGGATCACTTTTTGCGATTCGGCACTGCATTGCTTTAACTGACAATTGCGCGGTCGTGCGACGTGGCTCCCAAACAAAATTGACATCCTTTTTTTCCAACAAATAGAGTTTTCTTTTGGTGGAATTTGGTCAGCCCTGCGTTTTTTTTTTGCGCTATAAACAAAAAAAGAGCGACTATTTTGAAAAAAACTCATTATTTTTTACTTTTTGCTATAATAAATATCCCCAAAAAATATATAAAAAAACATTTTTTTTCCTCATTTTAGGCCGATACGTATTCTTCTACATATTTTTGGTAAAAAAATCGCAATAAGGGATTATTGATTGGTTTGCGCAAAATTTATAGCGTTTACAAAATAGGGGATCGTTTTATGGCATTTTTATTAATAATTTTTTTTTTTACTAGTAATGGCAATGATCAGCAGTTTTTATTGTGACTGCAACATTATGGCGGACACTTCGGCCATTTTTGACACATTTTTGGGACCATTGTCATTTATACAGCTATCGCTATACAAATGCACTGATTCCTGTGTAAATGACACTGGCAGTGAAGGGGTTAACCAGGGGGAGGCAGTGTAGGGGTTAAGTGTGTCCTAGGGTCGTGTTGCTAACTGTGGGGGCATGGCTATGTGTTAGTGAACACTGATCTCTGCTCCAATCACAGGGAGCAGAGATCAGTGTCACTTGTTGCTAGGCAGAACGGGGAGATGCTTTTTACTTTCGCATCTCCCTGTTCAGCCTCCTCATTAGACAAGTCAGCGGCAGAGGCGTACTAAGTAGGGGGCGGGGGGTGCGGGCCGCCCCGGGTGCCGCACACTTGGGGGGTGTCAGGCCGGCACCCCCCTCCGCGATTATAGGGGTGGCAGCGCTACAGGCATGGCCACTGATCGCCCATCCAGGCACAGTGCGTGCGGTCACGGCCAGCCAGTCACAGTGCGTGCGTCCTCTCTAGTGCCGCCCCCCCCCCCCCCCGGCGCCGCGGAGTGATTCCTTCCTGTCTCTCCGCGTGTAGGACTGCAGTAAGGCGGTGATTCAGTCACTCAGCTACTCAGGGTCACTGACTCAGCATCGGCAGCATCTGGCATCTCCTGCACAGTGCACACAGTGAGTAAGTTGAGGGACTGCAGCTATACTAAACACATGATCCAGAAATGTTCTTTACACTGTAAAATGGCTGTAAAGTACAGGCTAATTTTTAATTAGTTAATCAGCCATTTCCATATGCTCAAACTGTTTGTCCCTAAACACCAATACTGGCAATGGCTGCTCAGTATTCACAGCAGGGAGAATTTTATGAGAAAAGTGTCTTTGGAGGGACAGTCCCTCCAAAGACACTTTTCTCATAAAATTCTCCCTGCTGTGAATACTGAGCAGCCATTGCCAGTCTAGTCTTAAAGTCAAATTGCACTAGGCTGGCTCGAATGAAAATATAAATCACAATGCATTGCTAAAAATATGTTTTATTGCAAGGGGTATACGTATAAGTGCCATCTGTCATCAGTGCCCCATATTAGTGCCATCTGTCATCAGTGCCATATCAGTGTCACGTGTCATCAGTGCCCTGTATTAGTGCCATCTGTCATCAGTGCCATATCAGTGTCACGTGTCATCAGTGCCCTGTATTAGTGCCATCTGTCATCAGTGTCACGTGTCATCAGTGCCACATATTAGTGCCATCTGTCATCAGTGCCACATATCAGTGTCACGTGCCATCTGTTATCAGTGCCACGTGTCATTAGTGCCACGTATCAGTGTCACGTGCCATCTTTTATCAGTGCCACGTGTCATCAATGCCACGTATCAGTGCCATCTGTCATCAGTGTCACGTGTCATCGGTACCACATATTAGTGCCATCTGTCATCAGTGCCACGTATTAGTGACATTTGTCATCAGTGCCATATCAGTGTCCCGTGTCATCAGTGCCCATATTAGTGCCATCTGTCATCAGTGCCATATCATCGTCACGTGTCATCAGTGCCACGTATCAGTGCCATTTGTCATCAATGCCACCTGTCAGTGTCACATGCCATCTGTTATCAGTGCCACGTGTCATCAATGCCACGTATCAGTGCCATCTGTCATCAGTGTCACGTGTCATTGGTACCAAATATTAGTGCCATCTGTCATCAGTGCCACGTATTAGTGACATCTGTCATCAGTGCCATATCAGTGTCACGTGTCATTAGTGCCCCATATTAGTGCCATCTGTCATCAGTGCCATATCAGTGTCACGTGTCATCAGTGCCACGTATCAGTGCCATTTGTCATCAATGCCACCTGTCAGTGTCACGTGCCATCTGTTATCAGTGTCACGTGTCATCAATGCCACGTATCAGTGCCATCTGTCATCAGTGTGCCACGTATTAGTGCCACGTGTCATCAGTGCCAAGTATAAGTGCCATCTGTCATCAGTGCTCCGTATTAGTGGCATCTGTCATCAGTGCCACGTATCAGTGCCACATCGTTGTCACGTGTCATTGTCCTGGTGCTCCAGGGCTTTCAAAAGTGTAATAGTTAGTCAAAAATTTAGATGTGTAATTTATGCTCCTAGAACACGTGACAGTGCTCCCTGCATGTTGGGCCTGTCTATGTGGCCAGGCTGTGAAAAAGTCCCACAAATGTGGTATTGTAATTCTCAGGAGGTGTAGCAGAATTTATTTTGGGGTGTCATTTGTAGTATACACATGCCATGTGAGAGGAATGACCAATTACAATGACAATTTTGTGGGGAAAAAATCTTTATCCGGCTCTTGGGACACTATTCCTCTCACTGACGCCAACGAGTCACCATTCCTTCCTTTGACACCAACAATAGGGCATGATTCCTCCCATTGACAAATTTGTGCAATAACTATTCTCGAGAAAATGAAAAAAAGTTGTGGGTGTTTTTTCATTTAAAAGTTGGGGGGGGTGCCAGGTGTAGGATCCGCCCCGGGTGCCAAACGCTCTAGGTACGCCCCTGGTCAGCGGGACTTGTCTCAGCCTCCCCGATCGAGTCCGCGGGACCCGCGACCGGACTCACCGGGTCCCGACCAGCACGCACACGATGGCACGGCGGCAATTTCAAATGGACGCACCTGTACGCCAGTTTGCCTGCCCGTGCCATTCTGTCGACGTACATCGTCGTGCGCCGGTCGAGAAGAGGTTAAAGGGGTTGTAAACCCTCGTGTTTTTTCACCTTAATGCATCCGCTCATTGGAACCCTCCCCCCCTCCGGTGCCACAATTGGCACCTTTCAGGGGGGGAGGGGGTGCAGATACCTGTATAATACAGGTATCTGCACCCACTTCTGGGCATAGATAGCCGCAGATTCTGTGGGTATTTACGCCACTTCCTGCGGGCCCCCTGCTCTCTGCTCGGAAACACACAGATCCCAGAGACAGCAGGGACCATCCTTATTGCGCAGCGTGACTCGTGCATGCGCAGTAGGGAATCGGGAAGTGAAGCCGCAAGGCTTCACTTCCTGATTACCATACCGAAGATGGCAGCGGCAGCACCCGAGAGCCGATCGAGGGATCGGCTTCGGGTGCCGACATCGCGGGTGCGCTGGGCGGGTAAGTGTCCTTATTTTAAAAGTCAGTAGCTGCAGTATTTGTAGCTGCTGACTTTTAAAAACAAAAAACGGCAGAACTCCGGCTTTAAGGTGAAAAAACTTCTGACATGCAACATGTGAAAAAACGAATCCATGTCACTTTCAGCCTTTTGGTATAATGCATCTTAGTACGACTCTGTTTCCCGTATCTTCCCAAGTAACACAGACATGACCACCATTCTTACATCCTTAGCTCCACAGCTCGACTGTTTCTGGAGACACTCTGTTCTGTTTATTTAGAGTACTTAACAATAGAGCTTGATGATTTTACAATCGGCCAATCGAAAACAACATCAAACAGAAGAAGTTATACAAATCTCAACCAATGAACAATGACTAGGGGAGTCTTATGGGGGTGTCTGGGCAGGGGCAGTGTATATGATTTCCAGCCCCCTGTACCTCTAAGCCATCATCTTCAGCTACACTGGAAGCTGCATGGCTGGTCTTGAAATCATGGACGCTGTTCAATTCAAAGACTCCCATATTTACTGTTTGGCGTGAATCCTTATTCTGCATTGTTCAGAGAACAATGCATACCCGGATTATACTACCATTCCTGTGGATGGGAGATTATCTGCAGGGGCACGCCATGGTCCTCCCATGTGCTGATCAGACATACAGATAATAGATAAATACAAAAGCGCGCATCCCCACATAACAGATAATGTCTTTACAGAGAGAACACCTCCCCACCAGACAATCGTCTATGCGTTGCACAGGGGCCCTTTGCTGGCGGACATATCCCCACTCTGCAAATACTTCTCTGCATCCTCAGGAAGCTTTCCACTACTAAAACAGGTCTCAACTGGCGTCAGTCTGCCCCAGTCCGCTCTTCAGAGTGGGCTGCAGGAGAACTAACACTGGGAGACACTGTGACAATACATATTAAATACATCTTAATAAAATTTCCCCAACAGTCCCTCCTCTTTTTTCATATGCTCCCATGTGTTCCTCAATGAATCTTGATCTTCTTACACTTGGAAATTAATCAGTCCTTACAGTCCATATGAGTCCATAAAAAGGAAAATACGGCTTGACATGTAGACTCTATTCTTCAGGAGGGATGACTTAGAGGAGGACATGTAAGCTGACGGTCTGGGATGCTCTGTGTCTTGTAAGTGGGTTGGGCTTTGGGGCGTCTCACCTCAGCAAGGAACATGTGGTCATCTGCTTGGGCTCTGTTCACTCGCCCAATCAAGCAACAGTAGCAACTCATCACGGCATATAGAAAGATTAGAAACAAAAACAACATGAGTATATATACCCCTACTTCCTTCAACCATGATCTGCTGAAAAATAAAAATAAATCCCCAAAGATTCCCAGACTCTTAAAAAGATCCAACCTTCACTAGCTATAGCTTTGGCTTTGCCTTGCAGGGATCTAACCTTATCTATATGGGCCTGAACTTTGTCACTAGTATCCCCAATCCAAGTACGACAATCTTTACCTATGAATTCACAGAAACCCCCCTTGGATGCCAACAGATAATCATGGGCCATCTTTTAATAGAAGGGTCTTGATCTGCCGTTGTTCCTGAGGGATCTTCTTTGTGGTTTCAACAGTTTAATTGAACATCCCATCCGCAATGTATGAGAAATTGTTCAATCATTTCATGCTCAAGTCCCCACCCTGTACAAGCAGGAAACCATGCCCAGACCTGGTTGGGTTTGGTGAACAATTCCCTTCTAGCTGTTCCTGCCATGCTTACCTTCTCTCGTGCCATCAGATCCTCACGATTGGCCATGACATAAGATGCTAGGAAGGGTTTCACCAGGATACATGAACCTCTTGCATTAGGGGGAGTTACCTTATAAGCCGTATACTCGCATAAGTACCTAACTAAAGTTGAAGCACACCTGTGGGCTACCTAGTGATCCCAATACCCAAACTGGCAAGAATCAGAGCTATTGTTAAAACTGTAACTAATTTTACACTCTAGAAATGTATCCTTAAAGCGGGATTCCACCCTAAAGTGGAACCTCCGCTGATCGGATCCCTCCCCCCCTCCGGTGTCACAATTGACACCTTTCAGGGGGGAGGGGGGTGGAGATACCTGTCAAAGACAGGTATTTTCACCCACTTCCGGGCATAGACTCCCGTGGGAGTCTACGCCATTTCCTGCCCTGCCGCGCTGTCTGCTGGGACACACACGGGTCCCAGTGACAGCGCGGAGATTTCCTATTGCGCGGCGCGGCTCGCGCATGCGCAGTAGGGAACCGGGAAGTGAAGCTGATTCGCTTCACTTCCTGATTCCCTCACCTAGAATGGTGGCGACAGCAGCCGAGAGCCGAGCGATCGATCGGCCTCGGCTGCCGGCATCGCTGGAACCCGGGACAGGTGAGTGTCCATTTATTAAAAGTCAGCAGCTGTAGTATTTATAGCTGCTGGCTTTTAATATTTTTTTTTTGGTGGAATCCCTCTTTAAGTTCTATTGACAAGTGTCTGTTTGGAATTTTTACTAGTTTGTCAAAACTCCTCATACCAATATAAACATCATATATAGCATGTACCGCTGTCATTGCTGGAGTGCAGTACTAAAGCTCGGTGTAGATTCAGAGTAGACCCAGTAATTGGTCCTGTTCGCTTTCTTAGCTAGCTGGAAAATACACTAAGCTAAAAATATAAATAAAAAAAGATACTCCTCATCCTTTGGTGTAGTTGAGCAGCTTTTTGCAGTGGCTGGCATGGATCCAGTTGTCTCGCCCTTCAAGCTTCTTTAGAATGACCCAGTCACCTGGTTGGAAAGAATGTAAACCGGTTATTTTGTCAGGGTCCAGGAGGGACTAATGAACCCTGTGGTGGACCTTTTGAAGTTCACGTTACAGTGACTGCACCTACCCCATCAGCTGAGGTAGGCGACAGCTGCTGAGGAAAGTACAACCCTGTTTTCGGTTGACCTCCAAACAAAACTCCATATGGCGATAACCCAGACATATGGGAACTCAATGACTGCGGTAACTGCATCTTACCATTGGGGTGTAATACCTGGAACCATTGACAAAAAGGTTCTTCATCTGGGATGGGAGCCTCCTTCACCAGACTGCTGGTTGCTGATTCAAATTCCATCAAAGAAAGACAGTTGTAGAGCATTCCTACTAGGTTACAAACTTGGAGATTTTGCCAACCAAATCCATCGGATTTTGTCCGACGGATTTTGTCCGACGGATTGTGTCCGAAACTGTTGCATACACACGGTCGGACCCAGTTGTCGGATTTTGCGGTTGCCAAGAACGCAGTGACGAAAGCCGTGTACGGCGGGACTAGAAAAGGGAAGTTCAGCACCACGTCCGGTACCCTTTGGGCTCCTTCTGCTGATCTAGTGTTAGTAGAAGTTTGGGGAGAGACGATTTGCGCTTTTCACATTAGTGATTCAGATCGCTACTGCTCTTCGGTTTGTGCTTGTCTTTGCGTATCTGATAATCAGTGCATGCAGTCATTAAGTATTTGTTTCTCATTGTGGACTATATCTAGGTATATTACGCTTTGAAAGGCATTTTTTATTGTCTGCTTGCTTCTGCTATTCAGGTCGTTCTTTCAGGCCTTGCTGTTTATCGGTGCTTTCTGGTGTCTGTTCTGACCAGCCAACCTTTTTCAAACCATGTTTCGTCTACGTACTCGTCGTACAGTTTGTGCTGTGCAGGGGCTTCATGTTGGGGTTCTTACTTTGTCACAAGCCCGGTCCATGAACAGGGAGGGGAGGCGTTTGTGGACCAAGAATTGGTTGCGCCAGCGTCACCAGTTCTCGCACATGCCTTTGCTCCGTGAAATCCGCAAGAATAATCCTGATCATTTCAGGAATTATCTCCGGATGACGGACCCCGTTTTTCACTGTCTGCTGGCTTTGCTGACCCCTTTTATCACCAGGCAGGATACCTGCATGTGGCAAGCCATCACTCCGGAGCAGAGGCGCTACTTGGCGACAGGGAGAAGTCTTCAGGACCTCAAGTTCTCTAGAGGCATCTCCCCCCAGGCTCTGGGGATCATTATTCCAGAGACCTGTTCTGCCATCATTCAGGTCCTGCAGAAGGACTATATGAAGCTAAGTTAAACATCACATTCTATGTATTTCATGATTGCTAATGTCTTGCATTTCTTTCCTCATCCTTACGTTATACTTTAGGCTTTAAATACTTAGTGCTCATGCACACGGACGTTTTAAAAAACTGGCTGCAAAGCTAGCTCCGATGCCTGGAAAAATCGTTGTTAAAAACATGATTTTTACCGCGTTTTGCGTTTTTGCGCGTTTTTGCGCGTTTTTTAGCGTTAGCGTTAAGTAGCGTTTTTTAAGAAACACATCTCTTGGCTATAGCACTCAGAAAACAAAGAAAATATGTTGCGCGTTTATGCGCGTTTTTGCGCGTTTATGTGCGTTTTCCCGCGATTCGCGTTTTTACAGCTCTAGCTCCACGCCACGGAACGCACTGGTCCTGGGTTTTTTTTACAGCTTAAAAACGCCTATGCCATTTGCAGCTCAAAAACGCCTAGGTGGGCATGAAGCCATAGACTAACATGGACAGCCGTTTTTAAGCTGCAAAAAAAGCTCAAAAAAGCGGCTGTAAAAACGTCCGTGTGCATGAGGCCTTAGTGCTCATGCACACAGACGTTTTAAAAAACTGGCTGCAAAGCTAGCTCCGACGCCTGGAAAAATCGTCGTGATTTTTACCGCGTTTTGCATTGGCGTTTTTGCGCGTTTTTGCGCGTTTTTTAGCGTTAGCGTTAAGTAGCTTTTTTTAAGAAACACATCTCTTGGCTATAGGACTCAGAAAACAAAGAAAATATGTTGTGCGTTTATGCGCGTTTGTGCGCGTTTTCCCGCGATTCGCGTTTTTACAGCTCGAGCTCCACGCCACGGAACGCACTGGTCCTGGGTTTTTTTTACAGCTTAAAAACGCCTATGCCATTTGCAGCTCAAAAACGCCTAGGTGGGCATGAAGCCATAGACTAACATGGACAGGCCTTTTTAAGCTGCAAAAAAAGCTCAAAAAAGCGGCTGTAAAAACGTCCGTGTGCATGAGGCCTTAGTTCCCAAAATGTTATACTAATTTTGACCAAAAATGTGGGTGTCTAATCTGCTTGCAATGTTGATTTGTCAAATGACTAATTTTTGTACTTGTTTCACTACACAGTGTCCTTCAACGCCACAGGAATGGCAGACTGTGGCCTCTCACTTTGCCATTTTTTTTAAGTTGTGCCTTTTTCACCAACAGTGCAAACCCAAGTTCAGAGCGAGATGAGGGGACAGTCTCTTCTTCAGATAATGTTATTATGTTGTGGGTCTGCTACACACACACCTTCTTTTTGTAACTAATGTATGTAGTGAATTACTGAACAAAATCGTGCTCATTTTCAGCACCATGGCAGGAAAATGGCATGATTGTCCAAATTTACACCTCACTGTGGGTGTTTTTTACTAAAGGCACATCCACTATGCACTACAAGTGCACTGCAAAAGTACACCACCTGAAACTGCACTTGGAGTGCAAAGTGGAGTTGCCTTTAGTAAATCACACTCCTTCTCAGCACAAACTAAAATTTGACTACAAATACATTTTATGCGCAATGAAAAAGGAAGCCACACATTGTTGATAATTAAACTTTTTAATACAAGCACATTCACATGTGTGTTTCGAAAAGGTTTTTACAACAAACCAAGAGATTGTGTGTATCCAAAACAGAGTTTAATCAGAATTTTGTTTCCTTGTTGTTTTTGTGTAAACAGGCATGTATTAAACTGTAAAATACTGAACACAGGAACTTACAAAGTTCAACTTTGAAAAGTGAAGACAATATCAGACCTGAGTAAGTACAAACTGGGCTGATATTGCCTTCATCACATGGGGTGTGACCCCTGAAAATTTCAAATTTGGAAGATGCACACAGTGTGTCAACATGTGCTATCTCCCATCATGGGGGATCAATGTACATGCTTTGGGGCTGCAACCCCTTCATCTCAGACACTTTCCACAAAACATGTACATTGATCCCCCATGATGGGAGATAGCGCATGTTTACACACTCTGTGCGTCTTACAAATTTGGAATTTTCGATAAATACAACATTTTGTTTTTAAAATAGCAAAAATAAAACCCTATCTAGTTTTTGTTGTTTCACACTCTCCTCAAAACATCAATGATGTTCTTCATTTTATTTTTTACATCATTGATGTTTTGTTGGATAATTTCCAAATCACGATTGCACCCCATTATCTCCCCGATCAAGATCTGGGCACTTTCACTGGTAAAACGGGAATCTTCTTCCACATCACCTACAAAACAAAGCAAACAAACACACCATGTAATAAAAATATGGTGATATACATTGCTGAGCTTACCGGAAGCTGTGTTCTCCGACACTCACCTGTTGTGGTGACAATTTGTCCAACCTCTACGATCTCTCCTTCCTCCTCCTCCTCCTGCTCCTGCTCCTCTGTTTCTGCTTTTGGAAGTTGCCCTTCTTTGTGAGGTCCCTGGTGTCCTCATACTTGCAGAGTCTTCTCTGCCCTATGAGAATGTAAACAAAGAATAATTAGCACACAGAGGGCAGAAATAGGAATCTGAAACATTGCTTGGAAGTGTTGTACAATTGTGTTTTTGGGCCGAGTTACAAGGTGAGAACATTATTGGGTGCACTTTGTTAAGCTGGAATACTTCCCTGCAGAACGATGTTTCTTACGAAAGAACGAAACCATGAACTTGAAATTGGCCATTTTATAATGCAAAACATGAAATCAAAGCACATGGAGCAGTATGCAAGCAAGAATAATCATATGAACACACGACAACTACTTACTTTTTTTAAGAACACGCTTGATCCTTATGTACTGCTCGTGCTCCCTCAGTTTTAGGTCTGACCAGAGTTTTCTCAGTTGATCCTTGGATCGGTGTACCCCAAAACTCTTATGAAGACTCTTCACAACTTTATTCATGATCTTGGCCTTTCTGATATTTGGGTTTGGGTAAGGTCCATACTTCCCTTCATAGTCGGTCCTGTTCAATATGTCCACCATCTCCAACATCTCTCCAAAAGACATATTTGAGGCCTTAAATCTTGTCTTCCTGGATCGGGACGTTTCAGGCTCCGGGCTTTCCTCACCCTCCTCCTCGTTAGTGGAACTATTATTAGTGCGCACCTGTGTTCTCTCTGCCATGTGCTCTCCCCACTGCGCCAGAAGCGAAGGGGCGGGGAATAGTCTGGAAAGAACGTCAGGGGCGGGCGGAGTTTCACGCATGCGCACTGTATATAAACCGCAACACGCGTATATCGTCCGTACAATCTGGGAAGAGAGTGAGGCGCGGACGTGACGAACATGCAAACGAAGGTAACATTTTGAACTTGATGCTTCACTAGACTAGACTGCTTCTATCTAGGCCGATGTTGGGACAAGATTAGGAGGGTTTTTAATGGCATTATTAGTATTTGAGGGTTTGTCTTGTGTTGTGTCTTGCAGACAATATGGATCCATTCCAAAATGAAAATTTTATGGGGCTATTCCTAGAACTCTACATGGAGATGCCCTGCCTGTGGCAGTTCCACAACGAGTTTTATTATGACAGAACAAAGAGGAACGCAGCACTGGAGAAACTGCTTTCTTTGGTGCGGATCATGGTCCACACGGCAGACATGGACTATCTGAATAGGAAAATTGGGGCCATGCGGATTACATATTTCAGGGAGAGAAAGAAGCACCTGGAGTCCTTGAGAGCAGGAGATACAGATGCCGATTATTACCCAAGGATGGTTCACTTTGACAGGCTGCATTTTCTGGTAGACCAAGGGGTACCCAGGCCACCACTCAGGCCACCACTCTCCAGTCTTCCTTCAAGGCATCCTTCACCCCCAGCTGAGGCTTCTGATGTCCAAGCTGGGCCTTCCAGGCAGCAACATGTGGTGGGGCCCAGCTTGAGACAGGTATTGCATTGTTGAACATATTTCTTGTGTTACATTTAATGATGTTAACTAGATGTTCTTATTGATCAGTAAGTTGTGATTTCTCAAAGTGGTTTACATCTCAATAGACAGTAGTGACCAAAAATGATTGGGACGGGAAAGAAAAATGCTGGTCTCAGAATGATAGTCTGTTCTATTTGGTAACATTCAATTATCAAAAGCCAGGAGCACAAAATGGTGTGATTGATGATCAAAAAACTAAAACTATGTCCCCTTTTCATACACAGGAAGACCTCAGTCGGGGGGAGGCTGTGGCAAGTGGCAGCCAGGAGGACGACCTATGCCCTCCTTCTCCTCCTGCCCCAACTACAGGAGCCGAGCCACAGCCTGGAAGGATTCCTGGTGGGAAGTGCCCAAGGAAGACGAGAGAGTGATGGCCTGGGTTCAGTCTGGTCTGGCAGAAGATGCAGCCTCTTGAAGATCCACATCCTGGGGACAGAAATGGCATCTGAATTTCCTGTTCTCTAGGACTTCGGGACCAGACTTCTCTCCCTGAGATATGTACTCCTCAGGCCACCAATTTTTTCTATTCTAATTTGTTCATGTCTGCCCTGGGGGCCAAAGGCTGCACCAAAGTAAGAAGTTTCTCCAGTGCTGCGTTCCTATTTTTATTTTATAGTGACCAAAATAAAGGTTTTTTTTGTTTGATGAAATACTTGTGTAATGTGTTTTCCTTCCAAAAGTACAGTTTATTTGTGAGCAGGCAGGTACATTTCAAAAATACAAAGTGAAATGAATAACATGGGGTACCAACACTAAACAACCTCCTGTAGATTAAAAAAGAAAAACCAAAGATAAAAAATAAAATAATGTTGTTGTGGTAAGTTTACACACAAAAAACACCCCAAAAAAGGAGAAATTAGCAAACTGTCTTTAAAGGAGATTTTTAGGAATTAAAAATAAAAAACCATCCAAAAAAGAATAAACCAAATCTAAAATTGTGTAGATGTGACGCAAACTAAAGTTGTATTGCTGAAATGGTTAAAAAAGAGTAATGAAATCCGTTCGGGAGAAGTGTGTGTGACTATGAGCATCAAAAGAAGTTCGTTCTTGCAGCATTGTAAAGAACAAGAGAATGCGCTTGATGAAAGAATTTTTAACATTGCAGCGTGACGAATGTGCTATATCGCTTACGAGCAATAGTTTTACCTGAACGAGCGCTTCCGTGTCGGAATTTGAATGTGAGCATGCGTGGCACCTTGTCCGTCGGAGTAAGCTACACATGATCGGAGTATGTCCGATCGGACCAGTTGGTCGGAAAATATTTCCAACATGTTTGAAAATTTGGTCCGACGGATATTCCGATGGAATCAGTCCGATGCATACCACACACAGTCGGATTATCCAACAACACGGTCCGATAGGACACATTCCAACGGATTCTCCGACCGTGTGTACAAGGGCTTAGAGCGGTTAGTATTATTAGTTTGAAAACTGTCATTCTCACCATTATCCCCCATTTTCTTCCTCATTACAAATCTGAGGAAGAGACGCAGGGTTTAGAATGGTGCAGAAAAAATAACCAATGAAACAGCCCATTATACTTTTACCCTCTTTTACACGTGTGTATTTATGCATGTGTACAGCTATCTACATACACCTTCAGAAACTCACTGGACCTAAAAGATACTTATAAACAAAAGTTATTAATCAGTCCTTCATCTTTAAGCTGCAAAGAAAGGCAACCAATACAATATTCCTGTACAATGGTAAACTGTCACTGATATTCCCCAAAACTGACAACAACGAAACCCTGTGTAACTCTTATGCCACGTACACACGATCAAAGACCGGGCCACCGCTTGTAAAAGAGCTGGAAGAAGGTGCGGCGAGTGGGACAAGACCCCCAAAGTCGGAAGAAGACCCCCGGGCGGCGACAAAGAAGAAAGCCGGGCTCCTCCGCTAGTAAAAGAGCTAGCAGAAGATAGCGGAGGAGTTCGGCGAGAAGACCCCCAAGACGGAAGAAGACCCCCGGAGCTGTGCAATAAATTATTTTAAACCCTTGTGTGTTGTGTTTTAATTACATTTTTTTCACGGGTAAATGGGTAGGGGTACATTGCACCCCATACTCATTCACATAGGGTGGGAGGCTGGTATCTGGGGGCCCCCTTATTAAAGGGGGCTCCCGGATTCCAATAAGCCCCCCGCCCGCAGACCCCGACAACCAACGGCCAGGCTTGTCGGGAAGAGGCCCTTGTCCTCATCAACATGGGGACAAGGTGATTTGGGGTGGGGGGCCGCAGGGCCCCCCTTCCCCAAAGCACCCCCCATGTTGAGGGCACGCGGCCTGGTATGGCTCAGGATGGGAGGGGCGCTCGCTCGTCCCCATCCCCTTTCCTGACCGGCCGGGTAGCGTGCTCGGATAAGGGTCTTATATAGACCTAGGGGGGACCCCCACACCGTTTTTTTTTTGGCGTAGGGCTTGCCCTTTAAGTTCATACCAGGTAAAAGGGCCAGCGATCTGTCAATCTCGCTGCCAAAGGCTACCTGGAGCCGCATTCAAAATGAACGGACTTTCCTCCGTGTGTGGGCAAGTCCATTCATTTCAAAAGTACAGCGGACTCCTGCCATAGTCTGATAGTGTGTGGGCAGGTCAGCTTGTTCGGAAAGTCAAAGTCCGCCGGATAGTCTGATCGTGTTTACGCGGCATTAGTTTCACATTCCTACAAAACTACAACAGCTGTGACTTGTAGGTGTGTTCTAACATATTTATGTTACTACATACAAACATTGAGAAGACTAAGACATGAGACAAACATTTAGCTACAAATGTGAGGGAGGTATTTCATAGTTTCCAAAACAAAAATAAAAAAAAGACGGAATGCTGCCTTCACTCTTCGCAATAGAAAAAAATACAATGGGAAAAACACAAGAGCAGCTCCAAATCTTGCAGGGGCCAGCCACATAAAGTTCAAAAACAGGCAGGAGAATTTTAACCACACAAACATGTACTACACATCCATCAACTGGCTCATCATTACAGATTTCTGAAGCCACAGCTGAGCTACATCTAAGGTCTTGCTGCCCAGTTATGAATTTTCCCACCCCCAGGGGTCAAATGTTCCCTCCAGAGGGATACCCCAAGTAGTATCCTTGTACCAGCTATGTCATTCCTTAACCACTTCAGCCCCAGAAGGATTTACTACCTTCCTGACCAGAGCATTTTTTTGCGATTCGGTACTTCGTCATTTTAGCTCACAATTGCACGGTCCTGCGATATTGTAAACAAACAAAATTGGCACAATTTTTTCCCCACAAATAGAGCTTTCTTTTGGTGATATTTGATCACCTCTGCGGTTTTTATTTGCGCTATAAACAAAAAAAGAGCGACATTTTTGAAAAAAAAACTATATTTTTTACTTTTTGCTATAATAAATATCCCCCAAACATATATAAAAAACAAATTTTTTCCTCAGTTTAGGCTGATATGTATTCTTGTACATATTTTTGGTAAAAAAAAATCATAATAAGCGTATATTGATTGGTTTGCGCAAAAGTTATAGCATCTAAAAAATAGGGGATAGATTTATGCCATTTTTATTATTATTTTTTTTTTTTTTTTACTAGTAATGGCAGTGATCTGCTATTTTTATCGGGACTGCGACATTATGTTGGGCACATCGGACACTTTTGACATTATTTTGGGACCATAATCATTTATACAGCGAACAGTGCTATAAATAGCCACTGATTACTGTATAAATTACACTGGTGGGGAAGAGGTTAAACACTAGAGGGCGATCAAGGGGTTAAATGTGTCCTAGGGAGTGATTCTAACTGTGGGGGGATGGGCTACCACTGACATGATAGCGATCACTGCTCCCAATGACAGGGAGCAGTAGATCCCTGTCATACATAGGCATCTCCCCATTCTGCCTCTCCATCTCACGATTGCGGGCCGCCGTCGAACATCGAGTTTGTGCGACCCGCAGCGGGTGCATGCGCCCATAAGGTGGCAAGTTCAAAGACACGTACAGGTATGCCCATTTGCCTGTATACGCCATTCTGCGGACGTATATGTGTGTGCAGCGGCCGGCAAGTGGTTAAGGGGTTTAACCCTTTCATGACTAAGCCTATTTTTGACATTTGGAGTTTACAAGTTAAAATCCATATTTTTGGCTAGAAAATTACTTGGAACCCCCAAACATTATATATATATTATTTTAGCAGAGAGTCTAGAGAATAAAAGGGCGATTGTTGCAATATTTTATGTCACTGTATTTGCGCAGTGGTGTTTTAAATGCAACTTTTTGGGAAAAGAGACACTTTCATGAATTTTAAAAAAACTAAACAGTAAAATCAGCCCAATTTTTTTTTGCATAATGTGAAAGATAATGTTACGCCAAGTAAATAGATACCAAAAATGTCACACGTTATAATTGCACGCACTGGAATGATGACAAACTACGGTACCTAAAAATCTCAATAGGCGACGCTTTAAAAAAAATTATGGTTACCAGGTTAGAGTTACAGAGGAGCTCTAGTGCTAGAATTATTTCTCTCACTCTGAGGCCGCGTACACACGCGGGGACTGTTCGCTCAACTTTGTTTGTCAAACAGTTTCAGCGGACAGTCCGCTCAAAATTAGCATGGACGGACTTGCCCACACACGACGAACGAACAGTCCGCTGAAACCGTGCGCGATGACGTGAACGGCACGTACGACGGGACTAGAAAACGACGTCCTATACACTGCAATGCAACCTTCGGCGTGTAAATTCTTTCTGAGCATGCGCGAGACTTAGTTTGACGAACAAGCCTACACACGGGCGGACTGTCCGCTCAAACCAAGTTTCAGTGGACAGTTTTTCGGAATTTCCGAAAAACTTTGTTCGTCAGACTGTCCGCTGAAACTGTCCGCTGAAAGCCCACACACGAGCGGACTGTCCGCCGAAACACTGTTCAGCGGACAAAGTTGAGCGAACAGTCCCCGCGTGTGTACGCGGCCTGACGGTCGAGGCGATACCTCAGATGTGTGATTTGAACACCGTTTACATATGTGGGCGCGACTTCCGTATGCATTTTCTTTGCTGTGCGAGCTCGTGGGGGGGGGGGGCTTTAAAAAAAAAAATGTTCTTATTTATTTTATTTCTTTTAAAATTAATAAATTGTTTTTTTTTTTTTTTATATCACTTTTATTGCTGTCACAAGGAATGTAAACATCCCTTGTGACAGTAATAGGTGGTGACAGGTACTCTTTATGGAGTCTTTTAGTCTTTTAGTCTTTTAGACCCCCGATCCCTCCTTTACACTTCAAAGTATTCAGATCGCCGTTTTCGGCAATTCTGAATACTGTATATATTTTTAAATCCGGCGCCATTGGCAGCCGAGTAAACTGGAAGTGACGTCATGACATCGCTTCCGTGTTTACAATTAGGAGACTGGAACGAAGCCGCTTACGGCTTCATTCCAGTCCCTCCCTAGCTGCCAGAAGCGGTGGATTGTGCATCGGTGCTCCCGATTGAACGGGAGCCCCGGTAAGAGCGGTGGGGGGCGGCGGGAGGGGGGGACATCCTTTTAGCCGCATCGGTTGTTATGGCTGGAAACCCAATCGCCTGCTCTAAAAATCAGTACCGGGATGATGCCTGCAGGTGCGGGCATCATCCTGGTATAACCCCCGGAAGCTGCGTACTCTGCGTACGCTCGGCGGCAAGGGGTTAATGGCCTTTGCCCCAAAACTAGAATTCATGTACTGTGGAGCCGTCTGACTGTGGGAAGACTTGCATTCCTTCCCTTGCACAGACTGCTCATTGCCCATGGTGATTCAAATCAGCTTATCGTCTTTCCTCTGCGTCCAGGGAAATCCTTTCACCCATTTATTGATTGACGGACTACAACCAGTATATCTTTTTTTTTTTACTTTTTATTAATTTTCATATTGAGAAATTTAAAAGCATACATAGTCATAGATTAATATAACATAGCAGATAATACAAGAAAAGAAAAGCTATTATTGTTTTATATTTCCTTTCCCACCCACCTACCCACCCCATCTAGTCCCAACCCTCCACCACACACCAGCCAATCCTAAGTTATGAAAATCTAGTTACCTGTTGTCTATCAATTGCAATCAAAGATAGAGAGAGAACCCTACTCTGAGGGCAGGGAAGCGATATGGAAGAGAGACTATAGAAAGGGAATGTATGGAGGAGACGGGAGTATGGTGGGGAGCATGGGAGAAATTATCCCAGACTCCCTACATCTCCCCCAGCCAAGGACTCCACAGTCTTACAAACTTCTTGAGGTTATTTTGTCTAATATACACCACTCTCTCACTCCAAACCACTGAATTGATAGTCTCAATCCAGAGCTTCGCAGATGGGGGAGACTGTGCCTGCCATTTCTGTGCTATTAATCTCCTCGCTTGGTACAAACATCTCAGTACTGCCACTTTAGTATTGGGCAGAACTATATTTTCTTCCAAGCTCCCTAATAGGCAGGTCTTGGCCTCAGGTTCCAATGGGGTCCTGAAGATTTTATTTATCGACTATCTCTACCCAATATCTAAATAGCTTTGGGCACTTCCACACCATATGGATAAGATCTCCCATCGCCTTACATCTAGGGCATTCATCATTAGATTTCCATCCAAGTTTGAATATTTTTTTAGAGGTATGGTAAACTCTGTGGATTAGGAACAGGTGGGATACTTTCTGCGAGGGGGAAACCGAGATCAGGCCTCCTTGTTCTAAGAACCTGTACCGTTATTGTCCCTACGTCTCTCCCACCCCGCTCTGCTCTTAAGGGGCCCCGCTCCACTCATAATTCTATCCCCCATCCTAGCATATAGCTTGGAAATTAAGCCTTTAGTTGAAGCTGGTTTGATTATTTTTTGGAGTACTGGAGTCTGAACCCATTCAATGGTTTGAGACCTAAATTGGGCTTGAATAGCGTGTCTAATCTGCAAATATTTATAAAACACCTTGTTTGAGATGTTGAATTGCCCTCATATAGTTGAATTAGCCGGCTAATGCCCTGTCTTTCCCATTCCCGGAGTCTCTCTATACCTCTTATTTCAACCAGATTTTTATTATGCCATAGAGGGGTATATTCAGTTACCCAGTTATATCTCATTATATCCCATTGTTACCTGCCACACTTTACTAACTAGATCTACCGTCGAATAAAGGAGTTTGCTTCTAATGCCTCCACTAGTATATTATGTGTGGCCCCATCAGCATTATTTTATTGCTGGAGGTCCCACCCCCTAGGACTCCACCGCCCGCTAGGTATTGGAGCTGAGATGACAAGAAATATAATCTCGGATGTGGGATTGCCATCCCTCCTTCTTTAATCGGGAGTTGCATGGTTTGCAGGCTAATCCTTGGCCCTTCTTTCAAATTAAATCCCTATATAGGGATTCAATCGTCTTAAACCATTTCTGACCAATCCAGGTTGGGGAGTTATGGAGTATATACAATATCTGCAGGAGCCATATAATATTAATTAGATTACAACGCCCTGCAATGGACAGAGGGAAGCGGCACCAAATATCACTCTTTTGTTTTAATTTCAGTAGTAATGGGGCTAAGTTATCATTGACATATTGGTTTATATAACTAGTAATACAAACATCTACATATTTTAGCTTGGTCACTACTTTCAGGAGGGGAATTCCCGGCAGTGGCTGGTCAGCGAGTGGGACTACTGGTACAGAGCTGACTTGTCCCAATTGATTACCAGACCAGAAAGTTGCCCAAAGTCGCCAACCATTTGTATTACTGTGTTAAGTGAAGATTGAACATCTCCAAGAAAAAACAAGACATTGTCCGCAAGCGAGATTTTGTCTGCTTCTAGCTGGCGCCAGAACCTCTGGATGTCCAATTGTGATCTAGTCATGATTGCAAGGGGATCCTTTGCCAGAGCAAACAATAGGGGAGATAGGGGACAACCCTGACTCGTCCCTCTCTCCAGCTAGAACATCTCTGAGCGTTCATTACCAATCTTCATTCTTGCTCTAGGTTTACTATAGAGCAGTTTCACCCATTTAATAAAAGAGGGCTAAACCCAAATCCCTCTAGCACTATCCATAGACTATCAAAGGCCTTAGCAGCATCCAAGGCCAAAATGGCCTTGGGGCCTACGTTGTCAGTTGGGATCTGCATGTTTAAGAAAACTCTTCTAATGTTGGTGCTAGTTGATCTGTTGGGAAAAAAGCCCAACTGGTCAGGATGTATTAGCTTGTGTATACATTTATTTAGATGGGTTGCTAAAACCTTAGCCAAGATTTTGACGTTGGTGCATAATAATGAAATTGGGCGATAAGAGGAGACATCCTGTTGATCTTTCCCCTCTATGAGTGTTACAATAATAGTGGCTTCCATCACTGAGGTAGGAAGTCTACCGCAGTCTAACGCCCATCCCAATGTTTTCAACAGCTCAGGTAGTAGTACCTCGCCATAACGTTTGTATATTTCGGCAGCCCTTCCGGGCCTGGTGATTTTTGATTAGGCATCCCAGCTACTGCCCGTTTTAGCTCTTCTAGAGCCACTGGCACCTCTATATCCATTCTATCCTTCTTTGATAGGGTCGGAATTGTTATTCGCTGAAGGAGATCATCTGTTGTTACCCCCCCACTCGCCTAGCGGATTTATACAGGGACTTGTAATAATCGCTAAATACATGCATTATCTCTAATACGTCAGTAGTGGTATCTCCACTTAATGTCCTGATTGCCGAGACAGTAGAAGGGGAAGTATTAGATTTGACCAAAAGCAACAGGGTTACGACCAACCCTCACCCCTTCACCAAAATAGCACTGTTGCTGAAATATTCGTCTATTCTCCGTCCTCCTGGTAATTGCCATTTTATAGATTGTTGCCATTGTTGCTTGTCTAGCCATTCCTTCTGTCTATCCAGGGTTGGATCTTTGGCATATCGCCTCTCTGCCTGGATCACCTCATTCCTAATTTCCCTCTCCTACTCCCTCGATTTCCCCTTAGTTCTTGCCACTTGTTGGATTAGTATGCCTCTGAGATAAGCCTTCAAGGAGTCCCAATTCACCCCAAGAAGTGTTGTGCCTGCATTGATTTGTATAAATTCACTTAATCTGAAAATTTATTCTCCAGAATTATCAATCAGTTCCAGTCAGCAAGGGCTGATTTTACATTCTCTAGGGTAGGCTTTACCCCCAGTATTTATTGTGAGTACCAGAGAGTCCGAGACTCCTCTTGGGCCATACTCTATATTATTTACTAACGGTATTGCCTCCCTATTACCCAGGGCCATGTCGATTCTAGAAAGAGTAAGGTAAGAGCTTGAAAAGCAAGAATACTGCCTATCTTGCGGAGGAAGCATTCACCATATATCGCTCAGACCCATTTCCACTAAGAATCGGGATAGCCGACCCTCGCCTGCTATGTTGGACCTGTCTCCCAGCGGGAATCTGTCTAGACTCATATCCAATACTTTGTTAAATTCACCTACCGCTATTATCAGGGTTCCTGCCTTGTCCAATACAAACTCAAATAGCTAATGTAAAACCTCCAACTTGAAAGGAGGGGGTATATAGATATTTGCCAATACATAAGGTTGTTTTTAAATTGAACAGAGCAGAAATATATGGTGGCCCTGCTCATCAATGCAACTCTTTCTGCAGGAAAATGCCACTCCTCTTCCAACTAGAATACTCGCCCCCTTGAATAGAAGGAATGGAGCGAGTGGTATTGAGCTTGGAACTTCCAATTAGGGAAATGTGTTTCCTGCAAAAAGAGTTGTCCGGGTCCCCTCCCCTCCAATGTTGATAGGACCGTAGCTCTATTAGTTAAATCTCCGAAGCCCCGGACGTTCCATGAGGTTATACTAACTTTCCTTTCTTGCATGGAAAAATAAAAAATACAATACTAAAGACCTGGAGACGAAAAAAACAAGAAAAAAAACAACCCATAATCGACCTAGTAAACTTACTCGCACCCCTCCATCCCATGTGATTCTGCCAAACTGGATATTTCTCCCTCCCCATTTTACTATTTCGCCCCCTCTCCTTCTCCTTTGCGGAGTGAGTTTTCTGGGTCCAATCCTGGGATGGCATCTCATCAGGTGCCCGTTTGCTAAGCATAGTGGGGTGGTTCATTTATAGATTTTTATTGGTTTTTAAGAATAGGCTATTAAATGCTGCTGTTGCAGAGGGGGGGGGGGGATTTGAGTCGCCTAGTGGGTCCCCCCACTCGCCCTGCGGCACTCGCACCTAACACCTCTCTCACTGCACTGTCAAGGCAGAGAGCTATAGCACTGGCAGGTCCCGTGATATCCCAGGCGGAATCTCGGTCAGCTTTACTCGGCTTTCGGTTTCGGTTTCCACTTCGGCCTTGAGCACCGCCCGCCACACGCCTCCAGCAGCAGGCTCCAACGTATTGCCCAAAGGGAGGCGGGGGGACAGAGAGCGCTGCTCCGAGATCACACACGGCACATCCCAGCCTGACAGCCCGCCTCAGAATGCCAGCGACAGCTCCAAAAAAAGTTAGCTCATACAGGAATAGAGAGTGGAGGTGAGACACCTGCACTCACGCTCACACACACACACCTTCCTTCATCCGGTCCCCGCCCCACAACCATTATATCTGGTCCAGTCCCCCAACTAGAAACCCTAACCGAGGCATTATTTAACTCTATGGCTTGTTGTCCTAACACTTTTGGCACAGAACTACAGAGTTTACACTGCAATATCCATAATAACAACCAACGATTAACTATGAAAAACTATTAGTCAACAACCACAGATCACCTGCCAAATTATGTCTCTACCCCTCACAGTGTATGCATACATAAGCATATTCACTGTACGACCGTGCACTGCATCACCAGACTAAACTACACAGCACACTTACACCCACTTTCACTAAAGAACAATGTGGCTTCTCTCTCTACCAAGATGTTACAACAATAATGTGGATGCCTCACATTTACTCACTACCCACAACTGTATTACAGTATAAAACTTAATAAAACAACTGGAATTAAACTTAAAATACAAAGTGATTTTCATTGTCCTTCCAAACATAAGTCCCTTTGTCCACATGCTTGTTTCAAAAGACCCCAAGCCTCTCCCACCAACTTCCAGTTGATACATCATATCCTGCAAAGAACTTCCTGTTGCATACATCACATCCAGTTCTCTGTTGATTCTCCAAAAACCCATTTAACTGGTTTATTTACATATCAATGGAAAGGAAGGGGGGGGGGGGGAGTCTGGAATAGCTATGGCTACCCCTCTGGACTTTATAATATAATATAAGAAACTTCAACATGTCTAAAAACCTTTTGTCCAGGAAAGGGTGGAATAAACCCCCATATTGTAAATGGGAGGAAATCTAATTTCTCCTGGGCATTCAGACTCCCATATCTCCTGGGCAGTCAGATCACACAAGTTTTGAGACCAAAATACCACACAACAACAATGTAACTAAAGCCAAAAACTGAAACGCCTGCAAAAAGATGGTTACCCTCAATAAAAGCTGAAACCTGGCCCAAAAGCAGAGCAATTCCACCTAAAAACAAAACACAGCAGACATGAAATTGCAGTTGCAACAAACAAAAATCAGGCCATGACAAAATGGTGGAAGAAATCTGGACTACAGCAAAATAGCCGACGAAAGCACGACAAAATGGTGGCATTAACACCTGAAATTCTGATCCTGCCAAAATCAGCACAAACCGAGATTTTTTCACTAGAAAACCAAAATTTCTCCCCACAAAAACGGACTACACAATTGAGACACCAAATGAACACTTAACCGTAGACAAAAACTTTAGGCTACATCAACTAGGGCCCATAGGAAGCCTAAAATACAGGCTCTCCAACAAAACAACACATCCAAAAATGCCAAAGTTACATAAAACACAAAATAACACGGCTCAAACATACACTCTTGTTCCCAAATACAACACAATACTTGGCTCTGAAAGTTGGAAGGTCAACAGATAGACAGGACCAAGACAATGTTGCTTGCATGCTTGATCTTTTCATCTCAAAACAATAGAGCTCCCCCATGCTATTGTCCAGAGACCACCCACAGGGCGTAGCCCTTTCAACAAACAGCTACTGTTGTAAATGATGTCCCAGCAATGCATGGCCGCCCTTCCCCCCAAAGACACAAGATTTTTTTTTGGACATTGTGGGACCTTAATATTATTCTTTCAATAAAGGACTATGTACAGTGTGTGTGTTTATTTTTTTACTTTTTTTGTGTTTAAGTATTAAGAGGTACTATGTAATTCCCCACTTATCTAGAAGAGGCATTTCTGCCCACCCCATATTCAGATAATTCACCCCTCCCCTTTTCCCCACAGACCTCATATTCACTGGGCCAGGGATGTGGGGATGAGGCCCCTTTTCTCACCGATATTGAGACAAGGTGCTTTGCAAGGCCCCCCTCCCCGGTAAGGCACCTTTCCATGTTGCCTGTTAAGTTTCAGGAGGGGGGCTCACACTCACCAATTTCCTGGACAGCCAGACTGTATACTCAAAAGAGGGCCTAGCATGGAATTTAGGGGGGAGAGGCACACTGTTTTTTGCTTGGGGTATACAAATCCATATCAAACCCTAAGGATCTGGTGCAGTGAGGGTAAAAAGTATTTTACATCCTGCTGATTTTGTATGTTTGCCCACTGACAAATAAATGATCAGTCTATCATTTTAATGGTGGATTTATTTTAACAGTGAGAGACAAAAATATCCAGAAATATACATTTCAAAAAAGTTATAAAATGATTTGCATTTTAATGAGTGAAATAAGTATTTGATCCCCTATCCATCAGGAAGATTTCTGGCTCCCAGGTGTCTTCTATACAGGTAACAAGCTGAGATTAGGAGCACTCTCTTAAAGGGGGAGCTCCTAATTTCAGCTTGTTGCCTGTAATAAAAGACTCCTGTCCACAGAAGCAATCAATCAATCAGATTCCAATCTCGCCACCATGGTCAAGACCAAAGAGCTGTCCAAGGATGTCAGGGACAAGATTGTAGACTTACACAATGCTGGAATGGACTACAAGGCCCAGGACCGGTCCTGGGTGGGGTGAACCTCACCCCGGTGCTGTAATTTGTGTGCAGAAGAGGGGCACCCAAGATGACTGCACACTGGTTGCTCACTTCACTTGCTAGAATTGTTGGCCGCCCGGCCGGCGCCTAGCTAGCAACCAGTGACGTCAGTCAGGGACGCCACGGCTGCCCCAGCATTCAGGGCACGCCGACTCCGCGGGTAGAAAACAAGCTCCTCTCACCTCTGCCATCTTCACAGCCATTGTGCCATCAAATGCAGCCACTGTGCCCATCAAAAGCTGCCACTGTGCCCATCAAAAACAGCCACTGTGCCCATCAAACACAGCCACTGTGCCTATCAAATGCAGCCACTGTGCCCATCAAAAGCTGCCACTGTGCCCATAAAACACAGTCACTGTGCCCATTGAACACAACCACTGTGCCATCAAACACAGCCACTGTGTCCATCAAAAGCTGCCACTATGCCCTTTAAAAGCTGCCACTGTGCCCATCAAATACTGCCACCATCAAATGCAGCCAAAGGCAGCCACTGTGCCCATTAAACACAGCCACTGTGCACATCAAACACTGCCACTGTGCCCATCAAACACAGCCACTGTGCCCTTCAAAAGCTGTCACTGTGCCATCAAACGCAGCCACTGTGCCCATCAAACGCTGCCACTGTGCCATCAAACACTGCCACTGTGCCCATCAAATGCTGCCACTGTGCTATAAAACAAAGTGGTGGGGCTTACAGAGGGAGAGGTGGATTGTTGCAATAGAAACATTAGTAAAGGGGAGGAGTTAGTAAGATGACCACGCCCATGTGAGGGTGCCAGAAATATTTCTGCACCCAGGCAGCTGTGACTCTAGGATCTGACCTGACAAGGCCATTAACAAGCAGCTTGGTGAGAGGGTGACAACGGTAGGTGTGATTATTTGCAAATAGAAAAAACACAAAATAACTGTCAATCTCCCTCGGTCTGGGGCAAGATCTCACCTTATGGAGTTTCAATGATCATGAGAATGGTAATGACTCAGCCCAGAACTACACAGGAAAATCCATAGTCACCAAGAAAACACTTGGTAATACACTACACCGTGAAGGACAGAAATTCTGCCACAAGGTCCCCCTGCTCAAGAAAGCACATGTACAGGCCCGTCTGAAGTTTGCTAATGAACATCTGAATGATTCAGAGGAGAACTGGGTGAAAGTGTTGTGGTCAGATGTGACCAAAATTGAGTTCTTTGGCATCAACTCAACTCACTATCCCACCATCAAAAACATGATGCTTTGGTGTGTTTTTCTGCTAAGAGGACAGAACAAGTTTGCCGCATCAAAAGTACATTGGACGGGGCCATGTACCGTCAAATCTTGGGTGAGAACCTCCTTCGCTCAGCCAGGGCATTGAAAATGGGTCGTGAATAGGTATTCCAGCATGACAATGACCCAAAACACACGACCAAGGCAACGAAGGAGTGGCTCAAGAAGAAGCACATTAGGGTCCTGGAGTGGCCCAGCCAGACCTTATTCCCATAGGAGATATGTAGAAGGAGCTGAAGGTTTGAGTTACCAGATGTCAGCCTTGATACCTTAATGACTTGGAGAGGATCTGCATAGAGGAATGGGACAAAATCCCTTCTGAGATGTGTGCAAAGATAGTGGCCAACTACAAGAAACAACTGACCTCTGACCTCTGTGATTGCCAACAAGTACTAAGTCATGTTTTGCAAAGAGGTCCAATACTTCTTTCACTCATTAACCAGTTCCAGACCAGCCTCAGCAGTTTTACTGGGGCAGGCTGGTCCGGCTGTGCGAAATCACGTTAGTATATGTGATGCATGTGGCCGGCTGGGGGGTGCCCCATGATGATCGGATTCAATCAGGAACTGATCAATCCCCAGGCCCAGGCCAATGAAATCTGGCGTGGACCCGGTGACCGCTCCTGGCATATGAAATCCTTTGCCTGTCATGTAATTGTAAACACTGACAGGGGAAGTAATGTCATCTCTCCTCGTGTCGGTCTTTTCGTTCCAGACCGAGAGGAGAGAGCATCGAACAGTGAGTGGCACCAACACTACACTGACACCAGGTCACATAGGCACACAATTCACCGCTCAATCAGCCCCCCCCCCCCAGTTAACTCTTTCACCACCTGTCACTGTGTCATCCAGAAGAGCAATCAGATTTTTGCATACACACGGTCGGACAAAGTTGTCGGAAAATCCGATCGTTCGGAACGTGATGACGTTCATTCATTATGACGGGACTATGTTGAGGCTAGTAGCCAGTAGCTTTATTCTCGTAATTTGATCTGAGCATGCGTGCCACTTTTTTCAATCGGAATTCTCTACAAACGATCGGAAAAGTCAGATTGGATTTTTTGTCAGAAAATTTGAGATCCTGCTCTCAAAACTTTTACTGTTGCAATTTCCGAAGGAAAAAGTCCGATAGAGCCCACACACAATTGGATTTTACGACAATATAATCCGATCAGACCTTTTTTGTCGAAATTTTTGACCGCGTGTACAAGGCATTAGGCCCAGATAGGTCTAGGGAGCCCCCTAACCCCCCAATAAAGGTTTAACCCCTTGATTACCCCATCACCTGTGATCACAGTATAAGTGTCACGGGTGACGCAGTTTAACTAGTTTATTTTTAATAGCGTCACGGCACCCGCCATATTTTACCCAATAAAGGTTTAACCCCCTGATCACCCGGCAGGTGATCAAAGTTAGGTTATAGCGTCAGATAGGTTCTGCGTCGCCCCAGGCAGCGTCAGATTAGTGCCAGTACCGCTAACACCCACACACATACCATACGCCTCCCCTAGTAGTATAGTGTCTGAATGGATCGATATCTGAGTCAGGCCTGATCCCTGTGAATGCTAACAGTTTTTTGGTAGCGTTTGAATCAGTCGCTAACAGTCAGGAGCTTTTTTGTGTGTGAGTCTCATTAGTGTACAAGTAAATTTAGAGACCAAAATGTCAAACCGAAGGTACACTAGGGAAGAGGCCTACACGTTTCTGAGCATGACAGATAGTGAAGAGGAAGTCACTCATCTGTCAGATTCAGGCTCAGAATACGAATCTGCAGACAGCAGCCTGACAGATAGCTCTGACAACGGAGTTGTGGTCCCTGCCAAGGTCAGGCGTACCAGACCCCTATCTTCTGCTGTCGTTGAGGTGCAAGAACTGCAGATTCCTCGAATGGAGCAGTGAGTCAGTACTAGCAGCGCTATTCCTTCTGGTGAACTGGCAAGCACCAGCGGCCTAGTACATCCTGGTCATACATCCAGCACTGCAGTAACATGTGGTGATGTGGCGAGTCCCATAAGTGCAGTTCAAGCTGGCAAAAGGGCAAGGACAAGTAGTGTCCCACTCAGTATTGCCAATCTACGAGATTGAAATTTACTGACACGACACCCAAAATTTACTGGCACAGCAAACAATTTACTGGCATTTCCAAAATTTCCAAAATTACAGTTTTAAGTGCAAATTTCAGTATTTAGACTACAAACAAGTACAATATGCAATTAGAAATGAGATTTAAGGTGGATATTAAGGTAAAAACATTTAATATTTTATTTTCTAAATAGTAAGTGAGTAGCTCAGGGACAGGACAAGAAATTAGAATGGGCAGGCACCCATGCATGAAATTGACTCTCACTGTGACACTGACAGCAGCATAGATGACGATGACACCTCACCGACATGACATGTCCCATTATGAGTCACATTGACAGACCCTCTCCATGACAGGTGCTTGCATATTAACCTTTAAAATTAGCACTTTAGATTTCTCCCATAGACTTTTAAAGGGTGTTCCGCTGCTTTTTGAATTTGCCGCGAACACCCCAAATTGTTCGCCGGATGGGCGAACATCCAATGTTCGAGTCTAACGCATGTTCGACTCGAACAGATAGCCCACCCCTACTCCTCGCTACCTATCACAGTTTTGATAGGTATGCTATTTGATGAGAGGCATGTTGAGTCCATGGAATATTTTATATTTTGCCACAAGTTGCAGGAAAATGTAAAACATTTTTTTTTCACAAAGTTGTCACTAAGTGATCTATTGCTCAAATATGCCATGGGCATATGTGAACTTACACCCCAAAATACATTCTGCTGCTTCTCCTTTGCAAAGGGATACCACATGTGTGAGACTTTTTTGGAGCCTAGCCTTGTACAGGACCCCGAAAACCAATCACCACCTTCAGGCTTTTTAAAGGCATAAAATTGTGATTTTACTCATCACTACCTATCACAGTTAACGAGGCCCTGAAAAGTCCAGATAGCACAAAACCCCCCAAAATGACCCCATTTTGGAAAGTAGACACTCCAAGGTATTTGCTAAGAGGCATGGTGAGTATTTTGCAGATCTCATTTATTTTTGAAAATGAAGAAAGGAAAGCAAAACATTTTTTTTTTCTTTTTTACATTTTCAAAACTTTGTGACAAAAAGTGAGATCTACAAAATACCCAACATGTCTCTCAGCAGATAGCTTGGGGTGTCTACTTTCCAAAATGGGGTCATCTGGGGGGGTTTGTGCCAACTGGCCTTTTCAAGGCCTCTGAAACTGTGATAGGCAGTGAGGAGTGAAATAAAAAATGTATGCCCTTAGAAAGCCTGAAGGCGGTGATTGGTTTTCGTGGTCCTGTACATGGTTAGACTACCAAAAAGTTCCACACACGTGGTATCCTCGTACTCAGGAGAAGCAGCAAAATGTATTTGGGGTGTAATTCTACATATTACTATGCCATGTTTGAACAATATATAATTTTTATGTCAACGTTGTGTAAAAAAAAGAAAATATGTAATTTTCCTGAAACTTGTGGCAACATATAAAATATTCCATGGACTCAACATGCCTCTCATCAATTAGCTTGAAGGGTCTTTTTTTTTTCAAAATGTGGTCATTTGGGGGGGGTTTTGTGCTATCTTGTCATTTCATAGCCATAACTGTGATAAGTAGTGAGGAAGTGAAATCATCATTTTACACCCTTAGAAAGCCTGAAGACGGTGATTGCTTTTCGGGGTCCTGTACATAGCTAGGCTCCAAAAAAGTCTCACAAATGTGGTATCCCCATACTCAGGAGAAGCAGCAAAATGTATTTTCGGGTGTAATTTTACATATGCCCATGGCATGTTTGAACAATAGATCATTTAGTGACAACTTTGTGCAAAAAAAAAAAAAATGTAATTTTCCCACAACTTGTGGCAAAATATAATATATTCCATGGACTCAACATGCCTCTCATCAAATAGCTTGGGGTGTCTACTTTCCAAAATGGGGCCATGGGGGGGGGGGGGGGGTGCTATCTTGGCATTTTCTGGCCTTCAAAACTGTGATAGGTTGTGAGGAGTGAAATCAAATATTTACACCCTTAGAAATCCAGAAGGCAATGATTGGTTTTGGGGGTCCTGTACGCGGCTAGGCTCCTAAAAAGTCTCACAAGTGAGACTCAAGAGAAGCAGCAGAATGTATTTTGGGGTGTAATTACACACATAACCATGCCATGTGTGAGCAATATATCATTTAGTGACAACTTTGGGTAATTATTTATTTTTTTGTCATTTTTCAATCACTTGTGACAAAAAAATTTATTGCTCTGCCATTTTAGCACCTCAAGAAATTAGATAGCCAGTTATATATAGACGCTATAACTTTTGCGAAAACCAATAAATATACGCTTATTGACATTTTTTTACCAAAGACATGTGGCTGAATACATTTTGGCCTAAATGCATGACTAAAATGTAGTTTATTAAAAAAAATTTATAACAAAATGTAGAAAATATCACTTTATTTCCAAATTTTCGGTCTTTTTCCGTTTATATCACAAAAAATAAAAATTACAAAGGCAATGAAATACAATCAAAAGAAAGCTCTATTTGTGGGAAAAAGAAGGACGCAAATTTAGTTTGGATACAACATTGCATAACCGCGCAATTACCAGTTAAAGCAGTGCAGTGCCAAATTGTAAAAAATTGAGCTGCCAAATCCTCCGGGGCTGAAGTGATTAAAATGAGAACCAATTTATAACTTTTTTGAAATGTGTTTTTCTCGATTTTTTTGTTGTTATTCTGTCTCTCGCTGTTAAAATAAACGTACCTTTTAAAATTATAGACTGATCATTTCTTTGTCCATGGCCAAATGTACAAAATCAACAGGGGATCAAATATTTTTTTTCCTCACCATGTGTGTTTTGGGGGACCCTACACCATTTTTTGCCAGGGGTCTGCCTTACAAAATGTTGATGGCAATTCCCAGACTTTTTTTTTTTTTTTTAACAGAACAAGTGACCTGGATCTGTTATTTACTGACAATTTAAATGGTATTTGTGTCCTTTGTAAATGCCACTTTTTCTTTAGTGGCTTATACAGGTACACTATTTCTCAGGTTTAGGGAATCCCCCAAGCATGCTATTTGAAGGAATTGTTGCTTTTTAATGTTGCCCTTTAAGCCTTTTTTAAAAAGTGCTGCTCACTGCTAAATTTATTTTTTTATTTAATTTCTTTATCTAAAGTTTTATAAAGAGTAGTTGAATAGCAAAAACACAGAAACATAATGTTCTGCCAACAGAAAGACTGTACAGTATGAATGAGTAGACACAATGAAGTTGCCAATTTCACAAAAACAATATCATGGGCCAAATGGAATGCATAATCTGACTGAATAAGGGTGATATAGACAACAATGATTGCCATTTATATCAAATATAGTTAAATATCCTGTTATCCATGGGACAGCAGAAAACATGCAAGTCAAAGACTCTTCTCGATTTGATCAGTAGGGGCAGAACAGAAACAAAGCCCACAGCGTATAAGATTATAATGGCATTTAAATACAAAATCAAAGGGCGAGGTGAAAAAGAGTATTACAAAGAGTACTGGAAGCAAGGAGGAAGATGAGCAGGAACAAAACAGAGAAGGAGACAAAATAGGGTAAAAAGGCATGGTGGTCTCTGGGGGAAGCCTATCCCTCAATATCTTCACAAAGAGGGCGGCAGTAGGTGATTAAGATTATAGCTCCACAGAGACTAGCCATTGGCCAAGGACATCAGCATACGGTACTCAGGAGAAACGTAAAATCAAACCAGCAGAATTAGGTTTTGCAAAACACTATCTCCTTCCCATTCAACAAAGCGAACATTCCTTCCACGAGGGCAGTTTCGTCAATCTTACGCAGCTATAGGCTGATCAGAGGTGCCATTATCTTTTTGCAGTAAATAAGTATACACGCTTTGGCTGGATTTAGAAGGTGTATCAACAGGGAACATTTGTAACATTTTGTCAAGAGTGGGGCAAGGTGTAGAAGAAAGGCTGCTGGGTTGCTCACCAAGTTGACATCCATTAGTTTGAAAGATATGTCACCCATCTGCTTCCAGAAGGTGTGTAGTTCTGGACAACTTCAAAACATATCTAGCATGAACCCTCATATTGCTGACATCAACAACATAGTGGGGTGGACTGCAGAAAGAGCTTATTTAAGGCTCTGGAGGCCCTTTACCAGCAAAATTTAATTTTAAATCCAGTTTCCTGGGTTTGCAGTAGCGACAGAATGAGCAGGTTTCAGGCTCCTCTCTGTTGGTCCATGAAAGTCCCAAATCTGCTTCCCATATTGCAAAGTACACAGGAGGAGGTTGGTCAGATGGGTGTGTCAGCAATTTCTGAATGGTATTTTTAATTTTCTTTTTTTTTGTATTAGTACATGTCCCGCTGGCAGTGTCCAGCTCCCCAATCCCTGTGTTTAACAATCCCTTTCTTATAAGCTATAAAAATAGGCAAAATTTATTTGCACAGTTTGTCCCATATAGATTTCAATGGGGTTCTGAGACTGTTCGAACATTCTTTTAACTGTTCAGCCAACGCCCCTCATATCAAATCTACGCACATTCGGGTCATCGCTACTTCCCAAGGGAAAATGTCACGCAGACTAGAAGCAATACTTGCCTAGCTCTATGTGTCACTTCCTTGCTGTCAAGATAGATTTGCCGCTGCTACTCCATCACCGATAAAAACGCTGCAGGAAATCAACTGTTGCTAACCCTGCCAGCAAAGAAAGAATGCCTCTTTAAAATGTACTCTGCTCTACATATTAATTAATTCTGTTGCTGGGGATTTTGTCCTGTCAGCCCACTTACTTCTACTAACCACACTAATGGAAAGGAGCGTTCTGCCTTCTATGGACCACAAACATAAAGGGGTGTACCTCTTTCAACGGGCCACACATATAGGAGAGCTTTCTTCTCCTACTGACCACCAACAAAAGAAAGGATTCTTCCTTCAACTGAACACCCATGTAAGGGAGCATTCTTCCTTAAAATAAGTAGGAATACTTCTTCCATACAATCACCAATACAAGGAAGCATTTTTTCTTCCACTGACTAGCAACGTAAGGGAGCGGTTTTTCCTCCTGCTGACTAGTAACCTAATTGTGCATTCTTCCCACTATTGACCACCAATGGAAAGAGTCAGCCCTCTTTCAACTGACCACACACATGTGGTGAATTTTACCTCCTACTGACCACCAAGGTAGGGGTGCAGTCTTCTTTCTTCTGTCCAGCAACATAAAGAAACAATCTTCCTTAAAGTAAGGGAGAATGCTTTCTATTGATCACTAATGCAAGATAGCCTTCCTCCTTCTACTGTCCAACAACGTAAAGGAAAATTATTATCCTGCATGTGATTAGCCGGAACCACGATGACATCACTCCTGTGCATGTGCGTGGGAGCCGCCGGTCACAGCACAGCAGCTGAAGAAACGGCACGAACGAGCCGTTTCTTCAGTTCGCATGTGCCGATGACGTTAGCACATGCGGATACAGTGAATATCTCCTAAACTGTGCAAGTTTAGGAGAAATTCACGGTACTTACAGGTAAGCCTTATTATAAGCTTACCTGTAGGCAAAAGTGGTTATAAAGAGTTTACAACCACTTTAATGTCTAAACCGCCTGCAACAAAAGTGAATACACCCCAAGTGAAAATGTCGACATTGGGCCCAAAGTGTAAATATTTTGTGTGGCCACCATTATTTTCCAGCACTGCCTTAACCTTGGGCATGGTGTTCACCAGAGCTGCACAGGTTGCCACTGGAGTCCTCTTCCACTCCTCCATGACGACATGACGTAGCTGGTGGATGTTAGAGACCTTACACTCTTCCACCATTCATTTGAGGATGCCCCACAGGTGTTTCATAGTTTCATAGTTAGTAAGGTTGAATAAAGACACCCGTCCATCCAGTTCAACCTGAGTGTATACAATTGTCCCTATCCCTGTACATTGCACACTCACATTGGTCCCTACCCTCAAGGAGCCCACAATCCAAGGTCCCCATTCATATACTAGGGCCAATTTTGGACAGAAGCCAATTAACCTACCTGCATGTCTTTGGCTTGTGGGAGGAAACCGGAGTACCCGGAGGAAACCCACGCAGGCACAGGGAGAACATGCAAACTCCAGGCAGGTAGTGTCGTGGTTGGGATTCAAACCAGCAACCCTTCTTACTGCTAGGTGAGAGAGCTACCCACTACACCACAGGTGCTCAATAGGGTTTAGGAGACATGCTTGGCCAGTCCATCACCATGATCCTTCACTTCTTTAGCAAGGCAGTGATCATCTTGGAGGTGTGTTTGGGGTTGTTTTCATGTTGGAATACTGCCCTGCGGCCCAGTCTCCGAAGGGAGGGGATCATGCTCTTCTTCAGTATGCTACAGTACATGTTGGCATTCATGGTTCCCTCAATTAACTGTAGCACCCCAGTGCCAGCAGCACGCATTCAGCCCAAGACCATGACACTCCCACCACCATGCTTGACTGTAGGCAAGACACACTTGTCTTTGTACTCCTCATCCCGTTGCTGCCACACACGCTTGACTCCATCTGAACCAAATAAATTTATCTTGGTCTCATCAGACCACAGGACATGGTTCCAGTAATCCATGTCCTTGATCTGCTTGTCTTCAGCAAACTTTTTCAGGTTTTTTTGTGCATCATATTTTGAAGAGGCTTTCTTCTAGGATGTGCAGACCAATTTGATGCAGTGTGCAGCGTATGGTCTGAGCACTGACAGGCTGACCTCCCACCCCTTCAACCTCTGCATCAATGCTGGCAGCACTCATATGTCTATTTCCCAAAGACCACCTCTGGATATGACGCTAAGCACGTGTACTCAACTTCTTTGGTCGACCATGGTGAGGCCTGTTCTGAGTGGAACCTGTCCAGTTAAACTGCTGGATGATATGACTGTGTGTTGAGTTATTTTGAGGGGACAGCACATTTACACGGTTATAAAAGCTGTACACTCACTACTTTACATTGTAGCAAAGTGTAATTTCTTCAGTGTTGTCATATGAAAATATATAATAAAATGTGGGTGGTGTACTCACTTTTGTGAGATACTGTATAATGTATCTTAAGGCCTGTGCTACATGACTGTGATAAATAGGTTGTTGTTTAATTATATTTTTTTATGTTTGACAAAGGGTCCCTTATAAAATGTTTGCCTATAGTTTCCAGCATTGGGTTCCACCCTTTCCTTCAAGACTCTACAAGGCCTGTGAGCCCTTCTTGGGCTTTTTGGCATCATGCAGCTGTTTCCCTGATTGCAAGGCTGCCACCTGATCTTCATTTACATGTTTTGTAGATTTTACCAGGTGGATGTTTCAGCCTGATCTGATGTCTGTTTTCAGCTGCAGGCAATTCCCAGGTTTCTGTCATTCTTTGTACCCATTAGACCCCTTTCACACTGACAGCACCCGCCATTAGTGCTAAAGCGCCGCTCGTTTTAGCAGCGCTTTTGATGTGCTTTTCGCCCGCTAGCGGGGCAGATTTAACCCAGTTTTATAAGGGTTAAAAACTCCCTTTTTGCAGCCCTTTTAAGGTGCTTTGGAAGTGCTGTCCATTAATTGCAATGGCCAGGGTGTTTTTGGAGTGCTAAATACAGCTCTCCCAACCCGCTCCAAAGATGTTGCTTGCGGGACTTTTGGTAACATCCTGCAAGCGCACTGCTGAAAAGTCACACTGCAATAAATGAGAGGAAAGTTTTCAGGTGCTTAGCAGAGGCTATTTATAGCACTAAAGCTCCTGAAAACCGCCCCAGTGTGAACTACAAGTTGGACTACTTTTGGAAGTCTTGGCAGTCTAAGAAAAAATAGGGTTTTGTATGCACTGTGAAAACCTTTTCCTGGAGTCCATTGAGAGACACAGCTCCCACCCCTCTGTGTTTTATGATCATGCTCTCTGTCTTTTGCTACAAAAGTGAGGCATGCTGGTAGTAGCCAGGGTTATCCTGTTCTGGCTAACAGTTGTTTTATTGTGCCAATTTTTCATGTAGAGAGCATTATGACCTAGCAGTCTAAGAATTTTAGTGACCCTTTAAGATATCCATAAAAGGTGGGGCGTGTCCTGATGTGAGCAGCAGCGGATGTGTTGGAGAAGAAAAAAAACACCCAGATTGTTCCTCCACATCCCCTGCCTAGCCCTGGGACAGATATTGAGAGGGGTTACTGTCTGCCCACGGTGATATCCAGACCTTTTTAGGCTGCAACGGACTGTAAATCTGGACATGGCCTATCGGGGCCTAGTGATGGCCGCCATCTTACCATCCTCTGCTTCCCTAACCTGCCTGAGCCTCTTTCATCCTGGGCCCTGATGCACGGACTGCACTGCCTTTTCCTCTTACCCACATCCCTGCAGTGGAATTAGGGGTTGTGGAGTCACAGCTGAGTGTCCACCTCGGCCGTGGTTTATTGGGGCCTAGTACCAGCCACCATCTTGGTACTCCTACTTTCCTCACCAGCGCATCCATGGACACAGGCTGCTCTCCTCCCTAGTAACCCCTCTCTGTGGAGTGCTTGGGGCAGATGTCCTCAAAGAAAAAGAACTCTAAGGCTGCCAAGCAATATACACCACATCAGTTGCAGCTGCCCCTTCACCTCGGCTGGACGCCATCTTAGGCCGCGTACACACGAGAGGATCGTCCGTCCAACTTAGTCCGCTGAAACGTGTTTCAGCGGACAAACCGCTCGTGTGTGGGCTTCAGCGGACTTTTTCAGCGGACAGTCTGGCGGACTAAGTCTTTCGGAATTTCCGTAATATTGTCCATCCAAACTTGGTTTCAGCGGACAGTCCGCTCGTGAGTAGGCTAGTTTGACGGACTAAGTATGGCGCATGCTCAGAAAGGATTTACACGGCCGAAGGTTGCATTGCAGTGTATTGGACGTCGAATTTCTAGTCCCGTCGTACGTGCCGTACACGTCATCGCGCAAGCTTTCAGCGGACTGTCTGTTCGTCGTGTGTGGTCAAGTCCGTTCATTCAAAAGTAGGACGGACTGTCTGTCAAATTGTCTGACGGACTTAGTTGGACGGACAATCCTCTCGTGTGTACGCGGCCTTAGTTGGGAGGCTTCAGGACTTGCTGGCCGAATTGCAAATTAATCCTAGGGAGGTTCCAGTGGCGGCAAAATCAACCCCCTTGTCTCAAGATAGTACAACTATGATCCTGGCCACGATTGAACAGAGTAGAACCTCACTGTTGATGCGCATAGATCATCTTGCTGAAGAGTGCAACCTTACACAAAACAATCTGGACAAAGTAAGGGGGAGAATGACGGAGTTTGAGTCTAGAATATCTGCTACGAAGATCTTACTACCACCCGTGTTACCTCCATTGCTGAGTTGCAACGCATAGTGCCGACCTTTTTTGCAAAATCGGATGATGCTGAAAACCGGCTATGATGAAATAATGTTGCAGAAGACTTCTTTAAATCTTTAAAAACCTACTGGGATTCACAGATGTCCCCCCTACCTACGTGGTTCAAAGAGCCTATTATGTGCCCATGGGCCGAGCCATTCCTGGAAACATCCCTAGACCCTTTTTGGTCCAGTTTCTCAATTACCGAGGCAGGGATAAGATCCTTTCTGAAGCTCGCAAACACCCTGCACTCAAATACGGTAATACCTCAATTCTCCTTTTCTCTGATTTCTCGGCCAACCTACAGATGAGGAGGAAATGATGTCCTTAAATGGCTTTGTGATAAAAATATTAAATACAGCATGCTTTACCCCAGCCGACTTCGAATCCAACAT